>NC_135887.1:21988674-23188674 GCF_964194155.1 Cetorhinus maximus | reverse complement strand
AAAGAATCTCAAAATCTTCATGGAATCCAAGGGAATAAAAATTTAATTTGAACTATTTAGTAAGCCTGTCATGGAAAGCTGGGAACGCACTAAGTCTTTTTCAGCACTTGGAAGAGAGGGATTGATTAATGTTTGCTGAAAGGTCAATTTCTCTTTGTTCCTATCAGGTACTGATAGACCTGCTCTACTATCACACTCACTTTTATTTCCCTCTGCTTTGTGACCCTTTCATTTTTGAGCTGAAGGTGCTGATACCTCTGCACTTCCACAAGGCCTCCTCCTAGAATCTGCTTCAAATGGCCACATTTCAAGTGTGACATACCTAGATTATTGGACATTGTAGGGGAGTCCACATGGCAGCGATCAAAAGCAAGAGCATTGCTCCCTTGCTAATCCTGGGATACTGAGGCTAACTTTAGTGCCTAATAACAGTCCTGGCTGACACCAGCTTAACTGGCAAAGAGCAGGAAATAAACCTGGGATATTTGGTATTTTTTCTGTCTCTTCATTCTTGGCATATGAGCATCGCTGGCAAATTGGCATTTATTAATCATCTCTAGTTACCCTTGAGAAGGTTGTGGTGGGCTGCCTCCTTGAGCTGTGAGATGGAATTGCTGTTGGGTAGAGAATTCTAGGAGTTTAACCCAGTGATGTGGGAATGGTGATATGGTGTCCAAGTCAGAGTGGGTACCACTATCACTGCATAAGTTCTCAATGGAGACACATTTTTGGTTAGTATTCATAGTTTTAAAAAAACAATAAAACGAAATCCTGCTGTAGATAGCAGCTTTGAAGTAGGTTGTTTATCCACTGCCTTAGCAAAGGAGAAAGAAATGCTGAATATAATTTTTAAAATGTGTAAAAGTAATTTGTAATGACCTGCAAACACTGTGAGGATTAAAGCTTTGGCGTCACTGTCTAGATTGAGCTATTTTAATGCTTTGTCTTGCATTTTCTTGGCTGTATTTAGAAAGCAGAGGCTCAACTGGCTTATGAGCTGCAGGGAGCCAAGGAGCAGCAGAAAATCCGTCAGGAAGAAATAGAGATTGAGGTGGTCCAGCGCAAAAAGCAGATTGACATTGAGGAGAAAGAAATCACTCGTATGGACAAGGAGCTGATAGGGACAGTGAAGAGGCCAGCAGAAGCAGAAGCCTTCAGAATGCAGCAGATTGCAGAAGGGCAAAAGTACGTGTGCCCCCCTGATGTGCTCTGTGTCCCTATAACTCTAAACTTCTGTTCCTCTATAGTTATTGTATGTTGTTGAAATTACATTGTGCAACTACTATCTTGTCACACGACATATCTGTAAGCTGCAATGGATATTCTACATGATGTTTAGTGGAGTGCGATTCACATGAGTTCCCAATTTCAGCAGGATCATTTAGCAACATCAGAACAGGGCCTTTGGGCCTGATCTGCCATTCAGTTAGATCATGACTGATGTATATCTGAACTCCATCTACTCTCCTCTTTATTTAGTAGCCAAACCTGCATGTGTAGATGAGCAGGGAGGAAAGTTAATAGGGATGCAAAGTGCTCCCTGTGTCCCAGCACTGTTCCAGGCAGTAGCTTGCATTGTGACCACCTCACCGTGTGTTTTTTAACAATGAATCTAATTACTACTGAATATATTTCCTTTAAAACAGAATTTTTGAATATTTAACCAGATAGTGAAAAAAGTCTTCTATTCATGTCAGTGTTCTGTTTCGACTCTCAGAGACATTTGAAAGGACCGTGTGTGCAACAAATTACTTTTGAAGTGCAGCCACTGTTACATAGGTGAGACTGACACACCTTGCAAAATATTAGAGGAAGAATTATAAATTTGACAGTAAAAATGAACAGCGGAACATTGTTCCAAACCCCCCCATGTGGAAGTACAGCTCGTGCGTCACACCCTTCACAATAGATTCAACCCAGTAAAACAGATTCATTTAAAAACTCTTAGATGTAAAGTAAGAGCTACATTTTAAACCTTGTGATGTCACCAAAGTCACCATCACTCTCTATCCAAAAGTGAAATACTGCAGATGTTGGAAATCTGAAATGAAAACAGAAAATGCTGGAAAAACTCAGCAGACCTGGCAGCATCTGTGGAGAGAGAAACAGAGTTAACATTTCAGGTTGTGACCTTTCATCAGAACACCCTATCCTCTTTGCAACTCATCTTGATGGACCATTGTGCAATAAATTTATAAAGTCCTCCACATTGTTGCTTCTTTTGAACTACACTTTGCTTCCAGAAGGAAGAACCGCATAGAATAGTGTGGAGGCCAAGAGTGCAGAACCTTGTCATGCATGAACTGTAAGGCATGAGTGGGCAATGCTATACATTTTAGATACACAGGGCATTGGTGAGACCACATCTGGAGTATAGTGTACAGTATTGGTCTCCTTATTTAAGGAGGATATAAATGCGTTGGAAGCACTTCAGAGAAGGTTTACTGGACTAATACTTGGAATGGGAGGGTTGCCTTATGAGGAAAGGTTGGACAGGCTAGGCTTGTATCCACTGGAGTTTAGAAGAGTAAGAGGTGACTTGATTGAAACATATAAGATCCTGAGGGGTCTTGACAGGATGGATGTGGAAAGGATGTTTCCCCTTGTGGGAGAATCTAGAACTAGGGATCACGGTTTAAAAATAAGGGGTCACCCATTTAGGACAGATGAGAATTTTTTTCTTAAAAGGCAGTGGAGCAGAGTCTTTGAATATTTTTAAGGTAGAGGTAGATAGATTCTTGATAACCGAGGGGGTGAAAGGTTATCGGGGGTGGGTGGGAATGTGGAGTTGAGGTTATGATCAGATCAGCCATGATTTTATTGAATGGCAGGGCAGGCTCGAGGGGCAAAGTGGTTTACTCCTGCTCTGGATTCATATGTTCGTATGTAAAGGCCGCACCTATTCATATAAGTCATGTATTGGTGAATTCTATTAAATCAGAATCTATGCCCAACGTGGAATGTCTATTCGGGAGGGCTGCAATTTGCTCTTGACCAGATATTTTTATAGAAACAGTTCAGTTTTCATGTAAACTGATGCCACTCTGTGACTATGTTCTAATCTGGATTCATTCCCAGTCAGTAATCCATTGGTTCTGTATAAATGAATTCAGGTTGGAAGAAATAGATATTTCTTTATTCCTTTTCTCTTACCCTGCCACCCCCACTTCTCCTAAACCTGTATACAAACAGTTGCAGAATATTCCTGAATCATTATTTCAATAATTCAAAATTTCAGCACTTCTGACGACAGCATTTCATTTGCTTGCAACCTGTATGTCTGCAATTTGAATTCTATTTGGTTGTGGATTCAAGTCCCACTCCAGAGACTTGAGCACAAAATCCAGTCTGACACTGTCAGGAGGTGCCAGATGAGACATCAAACCGAGGAGGCCCTGTCTGACCTCTCGGGAAATGTACAAGATCCTGTGGCCAATCTTTCAAAGCCTGTTCTGGACAATATTTATCCCCCATTAATCAACATAACTAAAACAGGTGATCTTAACTTTATCATGTTGTTTGTGCGACCTTACCTTATCCAAATTGGCTGCCTTGTTTTCTGTGTTACCACAGTGATTACATTTCAAAAATACTTTTATTGGCTGCAAAACACTTCGTGCTGTCCTGAGATGGTGAAAGGTGCTAGATAAATGCAAGACTTTTGTGTTTCTGTTTGGTCACTTTTGCCTCCACAGCTCTCTAAGCTCTCCTGTTTTCGTTTTTGCAGAGTGAAACAAGTGCTGATTGCCCAGGCTCAAGCTGAAAAGATCCGCAAGATTGGAGAGGCAGAAGCTTCTTCTATTTCAGCGATTGGAAAAGCTGATGCTGAGAAAATGAGATTGAAGGCAGCAGCTTACCAGCAGTATGGAAGCGCAGCCAAGATGGCACTGGTGCTGGATGCTCTTCCAAAGGTAACCTGGCGATTTTAATGACATGCAAAGGTGATGAAGTGCGTTTAGTTTCACCCTTTGTCATCTGCAATCATGCTGCGTGGTTGGTGAACTGGAATTATCATTAGAGCAACAAAAGGGAAAAACTGGAAGTGATTTTTATCGCACAGTGTTATTTGGACATGTGGTTGCTTAAATCAAAAGAGAACTGGATACACGTTTGAGAAGGAAGATTAGAAAAGAAAATAGGAAGTAGACTTAATGTAGAAGAGCTGGCCCCTGCAAATTGTAAATACAGAGTTTATAAATTGCATATCCTGCATGCGATTACATCTGCTAACTATCTGGTTCTGCAATCTCAACAGGTCTTGTCCCTAAAACGATTTGCCCCTAGCTCTAAGTGACTGCTGGTCTAATTAACTCTGGTCAGAGTTCTGGCGGTGTGATGGCAAATTTTACTAGTGTGCACTCCCTGTGCAAAGCTTTGCACGTCGACAGTGCATGTTGGGATATTGGGCACTGCAAGAATTTCATCCATCCAGTATGTTTAAACCACTGACTCACTTGGTGCCTGTCGCTCGGTGGGTTTAACTCTCAGCCACAGCTAGGGCTGGTTGCTCTCTGCATTGAGGAGTTGTGGGGGAGAGGGCGGGGGGTAAGCAAAAGAATATGGATGCTAGAGAAAGGAGAACAGGATTTTTAAAAAATTCATTCATGGGATGAGGGCGTCACTGGCTGTAGCATTTATTGCCCATCCCTAATTGGCCTTGAGAAGGTGGTGGTGAGCTGCCTTCCTGAACCACTGCAGTCCATGTGGTGTAGGTACATCCACAGTGCTGTTAGGGAGGGAGTTCCAGGATTTTGACCCAGCGACAGTCAAGGAATGGCAATATAGTTCAGGATGGTGTGTGCCTTGGAGGGGAACTTGCAGGTGATGGTGTTCCCATGTGTCTGCTGCCCTTGTCCCTCTAGATGGTGGTGGTTGTGGGTTTGGAAGGTGCTGACTATTTGTTCAAAAATATCTGGATTAATCTGATAATCAGTGTGTGGAGAGGGCAGGGAGGCATTTGTGTTGCCCTAATGTCATTCATTCTTAATTATGGTGAACTACTTGCAGATCGCTGCCGAGGTGACAGCTCCTCTTGCTAAGACGGATGAAATTGTGATTCTCGGAGGAGACAATAACCGTATTACGTCAGAAGTCACGCGCTTATTGGCAGAGGTCCCTCCCTCCGTCCACGCTCTCACGGGAATTGATCTAACAAAGGTCAGTGCCATGTTCCTTTCTAACATCTGAGTAATTTTATATAGAAACATTATTGTTAAATTAACCAGTATACACTTTGTACATTTGGAAAATAACAATTTAATGCATATTCACAGTTTTATTAAGGGAATATTCAGTTCAGTTCAGCAACTGTATTTTCACCTCTTGACTTAGAAGATTGAGTTCAAGCCAAACTCAATAACAGCAATTTTTATTTGACTCGTGCCTTTAACATAGTAAAATGTCCCAGGGTGTTTCACAGGAGTGTTAACAATTAAAATTTGGCACTGAGCCACATAAGGGTACATTAGGGTTGATAACCAAAGGATTGGATAAAGTGGTAGGTTTTAAGAAGCATCTTAAAGTAAGAAAGAAAGGTAGTGGGGGAGGAAGACGTTTAGGGATGGAATTCCAGCACTTCAGGCCCAGGTAGCTGAGGGCACGGCTGCCTGTGGTGGAACGATTAAAATTGGGTATGCTTGGAAATGGAGGCGCGCTGACATCTCGGAAGGTTGTAGGATTGGAGGAGGTTACAGAGATGGGGTGAGGCGAAGCGAGGCCATGGAGGGATTTGAAAACATGGATGAGAATTTTAAAATTGAGGCATTTTAAAATTGAGGTGTTTAACCAAGCACCAATGTAAATCAGAGAGCACAGGGGTGACACTTGCAATGATATTAAAAGGGAATGCTCTTTAAATTAAACCAAGGGCCCTATTGCATTTTTAGTGGTTATCGAAGATCTCATAAGGACTTTTAGAAGAGGAACAGGGAGTTCCAGTGTGGTGGCCCCTTAATAATTAGACATAGCTGAAAGTGAAATAGTATTCATGTAATCATAACCCAAGTATAAATTCCAGGCTCCTATTTCATTATAGTTCTTTCAGTATGACATTGTCTTTCTTTTCTAGGTACCTTTAATCCAAAAATTAACCAACGCCCAGGCCTGATCACGAAAAAGCCACAACAAATTCAGGATATTTCTCTATAGAAAATACTATTCCACAGACCTCCACCTCAGAACACTTGTATAAGGAACTCCTTTTCTACTGACTACTTGTGCTATTTTTCTTTTTTAATTTTACTTTTGTTTTTCTTTTCCTCTTTTAAAACCTCTGGTGCCTTAATTTAATCTGGATCAGAATTCAGTGCATGACAAGAATTCTTTTTTTTTTCCCCCCTTCAAATCGAAACTTTCAATAATTGTTCTCATTTGTTGCTAATCATTTAAAGATAAAACAGATTCTGATGTCCCTGTTGCAGGTTGGCTGGAGCTGAATTGTTCGGCTGTGCGAAAAGTTAGCTTTTTAAAACTTACTTTCTGCTCTACCCTTGTGTGTTCTGTCTGCTGATTATAACGCCAGTGCCAATACCAATCCTGGCCCGATATGCTGCTGGAGTTGGGATGTATTTTCTAGGCCATAAAGATGTCAGCCGCTGGTGTTGATGGTGAGGGCTGCGATTTCATAGAATTCGCCCTGGCGTGCCTATGCCAGCTGTGTAAAAGATTTGAAGCAGGAACAAGCTGGTCTATCTCAGCTGTCACTTTCAAACAGAGTTCCCAAATACCTGAACTTAACATTTCCACTAAAATTCAAATGCTGCTGCCTTTCTGCCCCTGAAGTATGGATTTTTAATTTTAAATTTAAATTAGCCCCCTGGACATTCCTAGATCTAGATGACTGATCCTGCAACATGGGCACAGACATATCAGCGGATGACAAATCCTAAAAGCCATAAGTAACTCCAGCAAACCGGACGTGCCTCTGCTGCTTGGACGTCACTGGTTTGATGTGATCATGTAAAGATTGATGCCATGAGATGTTGCTAATCCTGTTTTTTTTTTCTAAATTGTTCTATTGTGTCCCGAGATGGATAAAATTGATTTGTTGTAATTGCCATGGATTGGTGATGTGTAGAGGATATTTCCAGATGTTGTCCTGGAGTGTATTGGGGTGTGCTCCTCAACTTAAGACTTATGTGAACTTGTATATTAAAATGTGTAATCTATTTTAAATAGAATTTCACAGTGGAGTTTGGTACAAGGTACACCACCTACAAGAATAAAGTTTATAAGAAGAAAACTATTTTGTCTTAGCTGTTAAGTGTCTCGTGTGTTGTATATGTGGCTAAGTCACACATGTGCACCACAATATGATCTCCAGTGGGGTTTAACATCAACTTAAAAATTGTCCTCTACACACCAGCGATCAAAAATCCATTTTGCTTTCTGCTGTTGGGGGAAACTCGTGAGTGCAAGCACAAGTGATCTTTTCCTGACTTTTAAAGTGTCCTTCGGAGGTCAGAGAACAAATTTCACCAGTGCAAATGATAGTTTCAAACCTCAGTCAATTACTTAAAAACAGAAAATGCTGGAAAAACTCAGCAGGTCTGGCAGCATCTGTGGAGAGAGAAACAGAGTTAACGTTTGGAGCCCGTATGACTCCTCTTCAGAGCTAAAGAGAAGTAGAAATGTGATGGATTTTATACTGTTTAAGAGGGGGTGGACCAGTTGGAGGAAAATAGAAAGTTAATGATAGGTGAGAGCTAAAGAGAAATTTGACAAAGATGTCATGGACACAAGACAAAGGGAGCGTTAATGGTAGTGTTAAAGACTAAAGAAGGTGATGATAGTGGCATAAAGGTAAGATAGCAGAATGTGTGAATAGCAGAACAAGGATCAGCACTTTGTGAAAGAAAAACATAAAAATAAGGAACTGGGGGAATGGGATGGCATCTTCATTACAAGCCCACTGACTCCCACAGTTACCTCGATTACAGCTCTTCACACCCTGCTTCCTGTGAGGACTCCATCCCATTCTCCCAGTTCTTCCGCCTCCATTGCATCTGTTCCGATGAAGCTACCTTCCAAAATGGCGCTTCTGATATGTCTTCCTTCTTCCTTTACCCAGGGTTCCCCCACCCCCGCCATTGCGATTGACAGGGCCCTCAGCCATATCCAACCCATCTCCCGCACCTCTTCTCTCACCCCTTCCCCTCCCTCCCAGAACCATGATAGGGTCCCTCTTATCCTCACTTTTCACCCCACCAGCCTCTGCATTCGAAGGATCACCCTCCACCATTTCCATTAACTCCAGCATGATGCCACCACCAAACACATCTTCTCCTCATCCCCCCCTGTCAGGATTCTGTAGGGACCATTCCCTCTGGCACATCCTGGTCCACTCCTCCATCACCCCCAATTCTTCATCCCCTTCCCACAGCATCTTTCCATGCAATTGCAGAAGGTGCAACACCTCCCCCTTTACCACCTCCCTCCTCACTGTCCAGGGGCCCAAACTCTCAGGTGCACTTGCACCTTCACTTGCACCTCCTTCAATTTGGTCTACTACATTTGCTGCTCCCAATGTGGTCTCCTCTACATCGGGGAGACCAAACGCAGACTGGGTGACCGCTTTGCGGAACACCTTCGGTCTGTCCGCAAGCATGACCCAGACCTCCCTGTTGCTTGCTGTTTTAACACACCACCCTGCTCTCATGCCCACGTGTCTGCCCTTGGCCTGCTGCAATGCTGCAGTGAAGCCCAATTCAAAGTGGAGGAACAGCACCTCATCTTCCGATTAGGCACTTTACAGCCTTCTGGACTTAACATTGAGTTCAACAACTTCAGACCATGAACTCTCTCCTCCATTTTTATCCCAATTTTTAAATTTTAAATTTTTTTGATAAATTTTCTTTCTTATTTATTTTTCTATTCCCTCTGCCCCCAAACACACACACTAGGCCATCTGTTACTTGCTCCATGTTGTTCATTCACAAAAGTGCTGACCCTTGTTCTGCTATACACACATTCTGCTTTCTTTTCTTTATGCCACTATCAGCACCTTCCTTAGTCTTTAACACTACCGTTAACACTCCCTTTGTCCTGTGTCCATGACATCTTTGTCAAATTTCCCTATAGCTCCCACCTATCCCTGACCTTCTATTTTACTCCACTTGCTCCACCCCTCTTAAACAGTATAAAATTCATCACATTTCTACTTCTCTAGCCCTGAAGAAGAGTCATATGGACTCGAAACATTAACTGTTTCTCTCTCCACAGATGCTGCCAGACCTGTTGAGTTTTTCCAGCATTTTCTGTTTATTTTTCGGATCTCCAGCAACCACAGTATTTTGCTTTTATCTCAGTCAATGACCCATTACCGCTAATTGTCCAATCTGATGCTGTGAGGTCCCTGATGACCTAGGAGCACTCCACATGGATTAGGCGATTAGTGATGTCAAGCCTCATCAGACCTAGGGTTTTTCATACCTGTGTCGTGAGGCATTAAACAATTGGCAACCAATGCAGAATACAGAGAGGGCACTGTCACCACTGCAGGAGTGCAGGTTCTCCACAGATCAGGGTGCAAGCTCCATACAACAGCTCAATACTGGCTGTCAATTTATGAAAAGTCTTAAGTTCAACTGAAAAAAGGTGGAAATCACATATTATAAGTGAGCTTGTATGAAATTTATTTGTAGGCTGCATCAACCTAACAAATTAAATAAATTTATTTTAAACAAGTCAGGGACTTGTTGAAATGCAGAGGAATATTATACAAACTAGTTAACTGGGTTACTGTGCATACACAGTGTGATTTCAACTCATTAAAGGGTGACCTTCCTCTCCAGTACAGTACACATAGTTGCATGGTGGTTAAATGCAACCTGTGATGTCTCGATACTGACTGTGATATAATATGCAAAGTCTGCAAGCCCGTGTTGACAACAGTCACTGTTTACCAGCACCTGCTGTACAAATCACAAAGACGAGAACTAAATGGGTGCTGTGAGATATTCCTGTTTTGCAAAAAGTATTCCAGAAACAAAAGCCTTAATTCACATCTCAATCATATTGGGGGGGGGAGGGAAGAATCATTTTTGCTGAGCTGGGATTGATGTACGCTGTTTTTTTTCATGTACTGTTAATCAGTCTCTCTGTCGGGTAACTCTACCTTGCCTAATTCTTGTTGTGTTCCATTTTCCTCCTTATCCCTTGTTCAATAAGGTTCAGTATCTTAATGTGGCTTTCAGCTTTGTGTTGATTAGATTTACAACTGAGTTTAGTTCTGGGTGGGATGGAATTTTTTTGTGGCGGAGGCTAAGGTGGAGAGTGACTACTTTAGCAATTAGTACAGAAGTGTGATTTGTGGGTGATTAGGATGGAACATCTGTCATGGTGTATGAAACATACGATGATGTGTTCAAACTTGAGGTTGCACTTCTGTTAAGGTAAGACTCTGGGTAAAAGAGGAAATTGGGGACTAATGCTGAGCCAATGGGAGACTGTTAGCTGGACAGTGGCTGCTGCCTTGAACAGGCCCCAATTATCGGTCGCACTTATTTTTTATTGTGTAGACAGCTGGAAGCATCTTTTTTATAAATAAATATTTTTAAATTTTATCTCATCTCTTTACCTGCCATAAATGATTTTGCTTCAGTGCAGTTGGTGCACCTATTTGAATGAATCAAAATTCATGGGTTAAAAATAAATCTCAAAACAAAATAAGTAGAAAAAGAGGCAAATGTAGTATATTTAACATGTACTCGTATCAGTTCTATAGATTTACTGCTAATGTTATGTATGCAATACTAATGATTGTTCATGTAATCATATTTTGGGATGGGTTTCCATCCATCATAATCACAACATGGTGAATATTATAAATGTTGACATGTAGCCTTTTGTCCTGTTTCTCTTTCTTCATTAAGCCCTTGAGTCTTGATCACTGCTTAATACAAATACCATGTCAGTTTGACTTAACTGATAGTGCACCGGCCTTCAAATTCAAAAGTTTGATGGGTTCAAGCCACACAGCATTTTGAGCGCATAATTTGCTAAAGTGTACAACACCGAGGGAGTGCTGCATTGTCAGGAGTGCTGTCCTTTTGATATGTTAAACCAAGACCCTATCATGATCTGGAAAGTAACTCTGTATGAAGCAATTTGAGATGTTTGGGTAATGAGGCACTGGTTCAAGAAGGTGGCTCACCACCACTTCCTCAAGAGCAATTAGGGATCGGCAATAAATGCCCTGGCCAGCAACACCCACATCCCATTAACGAATAACTTTTAAATTGTGTTGATTTACAAGGCACCACAGGTCCCAGTCTCTATCTGACTATGTGAGCTTTCCAGTTTTTCTTTCGGCCTTGAGTGAGTACATATTAATGGAGTGCAGACCTGGGGGAACCAGGTGTTTAAATTTATTGCAACAGAAGGCCCTTAAATCGAGCGCGATGCCATTACTGTGTTTGTGTTGCTGTGGCTCCCTCAGCGAAGCCAGTAACTTACCCTGATATCCCGCTGTGCATTGAGAACACGCCCTGTGATAGCACACCCAATCTGGGAGTACTGCGCTTTGGGACCTAGCGAGCAGTACCAACACCACCGTAGCCACGCCTCTACAATACCATCAGTCTTTCTTAGGCCAGATTGGGGGAAATTTATATTTGAGTGCAGCTGCCCTGAGGCAGCCATGTCTCCTCTAACGTAAACAGTGCAGCCAATTTCCAAATCTAAAGCTAAGGGCACAGCATCCAAAAGGTGAACAGATCGCTTGCTTTATATGATCTGCCAAATGTGGTTAATTCTGGTGAATGCACTCCTGTAAAACTAAGGCTCTGATCTTTCTTTCAGAGGGTTCTTCAAATGGTTGCTCCCAACATGCGGGAGCTTTATTCTGAGTCCTGTTGTTTCAAAACAGATTTTCATTATTGCTGTTGGCACTCGCCAACAGAATTCCCCCTTTCTCTCACCCCCGCAGTTAATTCCTGAATCTGTTTTGGGTTGCTACAATGCTATACTCAGGGGACGTTGATGAAGTTTGACGCGGGGGAGAGTCTGGGAAAATTAATTCAGGGGAATGAGCTAACAATGGATTTCAGTCTACGTAAATTTATAGGAATTTCAATTTGAACAAGCAACACAGATACAAAAAAAAAAGATGAATGTATGCCTGTTACCATATTGTGAGTTACCAATAATGTTGTGGTAGATATATTTAACTACAGGCTGAAGCAGATAATTTAAACATTACATAGCTTGCTGGTGAGGTTACATTTCAAAAGCTGGGTGTAGAATTTTCAAAACTCAATCTTCACAACTTTAAACATGGACGACACTCAGAGAACAAGGCCTGAGCCCAATACTTAGGGCCTGTAAGTTAAGGACCAATGTAAATGTTTTTGTATTTAACAGATTGTTCAGACTCAGCATGCACAAGTAGCAAATGTTTGGGTGATTTTAAATGTTCAGATGATATAAATAGTGTCTGAAAACTTGACCAATTAATGGGGCGCTTTTGAATTTGAATAATTAAAGTGCAACAACTGGGTATTCATGAATGTGTAAGTGAGGATAAACTGTTGAAGGGTATTGAAATAATGTGCTTTCAGATCTGCTTGTAAGGGGAGTTATGTTACAAGATTCAAAGTCACAAGCAGAGCACCTGAGCTAGGCTTTACAGAAATTTTGCTAGAACTCAGCCATGAAGCAGGGTAACAGAGGCAACGTCTGCTTTATTTTAAAAACCAGTCCCCTTGAACAGCCTTCATTTTACTTAAAATCTCCTTTCAAAAGGGAGGGAATAGAGTGGAGCAACTGTTTTTTAACCTTTTTTTTAGTGGACAGGTTAACTTAGGACTGAATTTGTCTTGATCTATGATATTTGATTTTGTAACAAATTCCTTGTAGGCTAATTTGTAGTTTAATCTTTCAATCCTAAAGTGCAAGTATCCACATCACTGCAAGTATCACCTTTTCTAATTCTCATTTATTCACATTGTATATTTGGCTGTTGAATGTGGAGGGAATCTGTAATATAGGAATAGTTAACCTTTTACCATTGGAGATAAGCGACAAAACCTAGTATTTAAAAAAAAAATAATCACACAAAATTTACTATGGAATCAAAGTTACCGTTGTCCCTCGGTCTATCATGTGTATCACATATAGGATTGTATTATATTTTTATCCTCCCTAAGTGTATGCCACGTATTACAGGCTGCTTTTTATACATGGGGTGTAATGATTTTCAGTGTTGACCATATGATATAATTCCCCACCGCCTGCAACTTTTTCTTGAATTTGAGTTGCATTTTGAGCCTTCAAGTAGGGACTGAGACAATTGGAATGTATTTAACCAACCAGCAGCTGCCAGGCTCAGTCCTGGGCTTCAAACTCAATCTGTTGCTAGGTGGCCTTGCATAAGCAATCTGACCAGGTTTGCGTATTTCCGGTGGATTGCAAGTATGGTTGGGTGGCTGGATCAAAAAATATTGTTCTAGAAGCTTCCAGTGCAGAAGGCGGCCATGTGGCCCATCATGCCAACTTGAAAGAGCTATAGGGATAGTCCTACACCCCTGCTCTTTCCTCATCGCCCTGCAAATGTCTTCTTTTCACACACACACACATCTAATTCCCCTTCTGTTAGTTTCAGAAGCAGGCTCAAGTGGAGTATAAACATGGACTGGTTGGGCTGAATGGCCTGCTTCTGTGCCATATATCCTATGTAAAAATATTTGAAGCTCGCTGCCTCTGGAGTAGTTGAGGCGAAAAGCAGAGATGTGTTCAAGGGGAAATTGGATAAACCTGAAGGAGTTGAAAGATATGATGGAGGAGACTTATCTGGAGCATAAACACCAATATTCAGTTTCTATGCTGGAAGGTCTCTATGAATCTTTCCATCCGATCTACATAATATATACCGAGAAAACAGGGCTCCCTTAATGGAAGCAGGTTCAACACTGAATTTTAAAAACCTTTTTGATATGAGGTCAATTTATTCCCCTTTCAATTGTATGCATTGTTAATGCACAATGAAACATCCTGCCTCTTTTTTGACTGGTGCCTTTCATTGCTGCAGCTGTCTGCTTGCCCATTTCACAGTCAGTGTGCTGAATCAGTAATCGACTCCATTCTGCCCTTGCCAGGAGATCAGGAGTGGCTAAACATATCTGCAGAACTCCCAACAGGGGAGGTCTCCCTGGTATCCTGGCCAATATTTATCCCTCAACCATCATCACATCAAAAAAAAGACTGACCATTTACCACTTTTCTGTTTGTGGAAGCTTCCTTGTGCAAATTGGCTGCTGCTTTCCCTACATTATACCGGGAACTACACTTTAAAAAGTACTTAATTGGCTGTAAAGTGCTTTGGAACACCCTGAGGTTGAGAAAGACACTGTATAAATGAAAGTTTCTTTCTGACTGACCAAGTTTAACTAGTAGTTACATGATGGGATTGGAATAATGCCCCTGGCAATCTCTGACCATCCCAATAGGCTCCCATGGTATCTATTTCAGACATTCCTTGGGGAGTGAGGCCTTTTATCAAGAAGCTGAAAACTGCTGGTGTCCAGGTACTGAAGGTTGTTATTTAGGGCCAGTCACATATCTCAAATATTTACCCAGGGTACAGGTGTGTTCCAACAAGCTCTCCAACTCCAAAGACCTCTTTCCCCTATCCACTGGCCCTGTATTGTGGGTTAGCAGTGTTTGCCAGTTAGAGCCTATAAGGGAGCAGTGTTAACAAGATAACTTGGTGAGGGTGGCATAGGACACAGGTCCTGAAAGTGGGGAAGAGGGGATTTTGGATTTGAGTTGCAATTTAAAACCTTTTATGCTGATTTCTCCGAACTCCGTGAAGACTGCTAGATTGGAAGAAGAGTTGTCAAAAATATGAACTGATTCCTTACAAGCTCAGGGATGATTACATGGTCTTGGATGATTACATTGTATTTATTTTGGTAGGGTTAGATAAAATCAAAGGAGAGGAAGTTTGTGAGGAGCATAATGATGATCATTGAGCATAGGGCCTGTTTCAAGGTAATTCTTCTTGGCTGAGTGGGAAATAACAGTTCCACAATTCCCTTTTGTGAATTGATGAGTGACAGACTGCAGTTATAAACACTCGAGCAGTGTATTGCTACTACAGGTGTATTTGGACCTCCCTCCTGTTCCTTTGAACTAAAATTGGGTCCCGTATTCACGAAACAAGTGAGATCTTTTATGTTTTATGTATATTGGGGACTTGCACGCAGGAAGTGTTCCAGCTGCCAAGAGGCTCGACATTTTCACGTACTGCTTTTTGCTCGTATCCACCTCAATATAAAACCAACCCTCAATCATCTGGAAACTCTGAGCTGTCTGTGTAATATCTCATTCATTTACTCGGCATGTGAATGTTGCATGTGTATATATTAGACCCATGTCATGTGAAAGCCAAACATTGTGCTGTTAATTCTCCAAACTATTCGATTGGAATATGATACATGTACCATAATAAAACCAATAAACCGCTTCCACTGATGTCTTTTTCATCCAAGAACATAAAGTTCCTATGTATGAGGGAGAAAGTTTATTGTTGTTCATAATCGTTGGCATTGGGGTGGGAGGGCAGAATAGTGTTACCAACTCTGGTTAGGTGTATTCCTGGAGGCTTCATCCCATGACCTCCCACCTCAAAGAACCCCTCCCCCAAACTCCTGCTATCGGTCCATTCTCTAGGCGCATTGCCTTCCCACAGCTAATTAGAAAGGAAGCAGACTCTTTGTCACCCAATTAGATGAACCTTGACTCTCCGTCAAACAGCCTTTTTCTCTCATTGCCAATATTTTTATAACAAATCATAAAAGAAAATAAAAAAACCTGGTTGAACGCCCCAATGACTTTACTCCTGGGTGTTGCTTGCAGCAGTGTCCTGCGGATAAATCTTCAATTCCTTGAGACCCCAGGGCAATCCTGAAGAGTTTGCAACCCTTGGGGGGAAGTGGAGTGTGTCCTTCAGATCTCTGCCCAAAGGCAGGTCCCAGTGGCAGATGCCAAGATCTCCACGTGGTTAGGGAAAGGAGGCAGGTCCCAAATCCACTCCAGCGGGAACAAGGGTCAAACTGCAGACTGTCGCCACCAATCTGATCCACACCAGCTGTGTAACCAGCCATGCAGCCAACTGAGGCAACCAGCGGCCCAAGCAGTCCAAGTTGATGTGGCAACCTGCACGTTTACATGCATGTTATAGTGTGGAGCTATATTTAGTGTTGAAAGAGGCCCCAATGTTTTTTCCATCACATGGCTAATCAGGAATCTCTCCCGCTTTTACCATCTGCCATTGGAGTATGTTGGAAGGATTTACAAGTTGATAAGCAACCTGTTTGGCCACCTTACGAACTCTGCTTTCTTGGCTATCAAGTCCAAAAGTGGGACTTGAACCCAGAGCTTCTGGAGCAGAGGCAGGGATACTACTCACTGCACCACAAGACTTCCAACTGGAGTGTAGCTCCATTTAATTATAAGGTGTCATCTGATCAATGGGAGCATGAGTTCAGTGGACATTGTGTTACTAATGATTGGCCTGCCTATTTAGATTTTGTCCATTAGACACCTCATGGCTCACTTTTGGATTTGCAAATGCCACGAGTGCTGATCAGGGGGTGGTTGTGCCCTTGGATGGGGTGTGTAAGTAGAAACAATACCATTTGGCTTTAGTGTTTCTGGGTGAGAGTGAAGGGGAGGGAAATGGCCCTTCCTGACCACTCCATTGATCCATTTATGAATAGATATATGACTGTGATGCTTGTTGAATAGTCTGCTGACATTCATCACCGTGTGAATGGGTGGGGTGACGGCATCTGTGGAACTGGGCCACAATGAGAGCCAGGACCTCGGAGGGGTTGGGTTGGGGATATATAACACTGGATTGGGTATCAAGAAACTTTAACCATGATGGATATGGCCATTGAAACTAAGATGTGTGTGGTTAGATTAGATACAATTACATTCACCTTGTGTTTCCATAAACCTCCAGGCTCCATCTTTCATATCACATGACTTCTCTTTAGGAAGGATAGATTCTGAGAGAAATCACCATGGTGACAGGCTGCTAGTTCACAGAATCACTGAATTGTTACGGTGCAGAAGGAGGCCATTTGGCTCATCGTGTCCGTTCTGGCTCTCTGAATAGTGCTATTCTCCCGCCTTCTCCCTGTAACCCTGCACATTCTTCCTTTTCAGATAACAGTCTTAACTATTTTTGAGCTTCCACTACACTCTCAGGCAGTGCATTCCAAACCCTAACCACTCGCTGCATGAAAAAGCTTTTTCTTACGTCATTTTTGCTGCTTTTACTAATTATCT
Organism: Cetorhinus maximus; assembly: GCF_964194155.1. Classification (NCBI taxonomy): domain Eukaryota; kingdom Metazoa; phylum Chordata; class Chondrichthyes; order Lamniformes; family Cetorhinidae; genus Cetorhinus; species Cetorhinus maximus. The sequence goes on along the minus strand of NC_135887.1, from coordinate 23,171,379 downwards.
TAAATCTCTGCCCCCTCATTCTTCATCCTTCTGCCAATGGGAACAGTTTCTCCCTATCTGTCCAGACCCCTCATGAATTTGAATACCTCTATCAAATCTCCTCTCAGCCTTTTTTCCAAGAAAAACCATCCGAAACTTCTCCAATCTATCTTCACACCTGACGTTCCTCATCCCTGGAACCATTCTCGTGAACCTTTACTGCACCCTCTCCATTGCCAGCATATCCTTCCTAAAGTGCGGTGCCCAGAACTGGATGCAATACTCCAGCTGAGGCCGAACTAGTGACTTATACAAATTCAACATAACCTCCTGGCTCTTGTCCTCTATGCCCCTATTAATAAAGCCTAGGATACTGTATGCTTTATTAACCATTCTCAGCCTGTCCTGCCACCTTCAGTGACTTATGCGCATATACACCCTGGTCTCCTGATTCCTTTTAATAAAGTTGTCCTCTTGGGTGTTAGCAGAAAGTAGAGGTCAAAATTTTAATTATAAATTTTAGAGTTCCGAAGGATGTATCTGCCAGACTGGGCCTGACGTGGGTGGTGAGGGAACCAACAAGTGGGGAAAAACTGACCAGACCTGGTCCTTATCAATCTACTTGTCACAGATGCATCTGTCCATGACATTGTTAGTAAGAGTGACCACTCCACTGTCCTTGTGAAGGTAAAGTCCCATCTTCACACTAAGCATACCCTCCAGCATGGTGTGTGGCACTACAACCATGCTAAACGGGATAGATTCAGAACAGATTTAGCAGTTCAAAACTGGGCATTCATAAGGCGCTGTGGACCATCAGCAGCAATAGAACTGTATTCAACCACAATCTGTAACCTCATGGCCTGGCATATCTCTCACTACCATTACCATCAAGCCAAGAGATCAACCCTGATCCAATGAGGAGTGGAGGAGGGTATATTAGGAGCAGCACCAGGCATACCGAAAAATGAGGTGTCAACCTGGTGAACCTACAACACAGGGCTACCTGCTTGCCAAACAGCACAAGCAGCATTATAAGCAATCCCACAACCAATGGGTTAGACCAAAGCTCTAAAGCCTTGCCACATCCAGTCGTGAATGCTGGTGGACAAGTAAACAACTAACTGAAGGAGGAGGCTCCACAAATGCCTTCTTGAATTCTCTGCCAGAAGCAGGTCTGACTCACAGCACCACAATCTCCACCGCGGGTAAGGCAAGGAGGCAGGTCCCCAATCCACCCCAGTCAGAACGGGGATCAACCATATGCTTTTCACACTAATCTGATCCACACCAGTCATTCAGCCAACTGAGCCAACCAGCTACCTTCTACATGTATATTGTAGTCTGGAGCTGTGGATAGGGATGGTAGAGGCTCCAGTTACTTTCCATCACATGACTGACCAGGAATCTCTCCCGCTCGCCATTGGCATACGTTGGAAGGATTTATAAGTTGATAACCAACCTGGGTTTGGCTGCGTTATGACCGTGCCTTCCTTAGCCATCGAGTCCTGGAGTGGGACTTGAACCCAGAGCTTCTGGCCCAGAGGCAGAGATGCTACCCACTGTACCAAAAATATCCCCATCCTCAATGATGGGAGAGCCCAGCACATCAGTGCAAAAGATCAGGTTGAAGCATTTCCAACCATCTTCTGCAAGAAGTGCTGAGTGGATGATCCATCTCGGCCTCCTCCTGAGGTCCCCAGCCTCACAGATTCCAGTCTTCAGCCAACTTGATTCACTCCATGTGACATCAAGAAATGGCTGAAGGCACTGGATACTGCGAAGGCTATGGGCCCTGAAAATGTTCCGGCAATGGTACTGAAGACTTGTGCTCCAGAAATAGCTGCGCGTCTAACCGGTATAACTGTGACATTGGCATCTACCCAACAATGTGGAAAATTGCCCAGGTATGTCCTATCCACACAAAGCAGAACAAATCCAATCTGGCCAATTACAAGCCCCATCAGTCTACTCTTGATTGTCAGTGAAGTGATGGAAGGGGTCGTCGACAATGTTGTTGAGTGGCACTTACACAGCATTAGCTGCTCACTGATGCTCAGTTTGGGTTCTGTCAGGGCCTCTCGGCTCCTGACCTTATAACAGTTTAGGTCCAAATCTGGACAAAAGAGCTGAACTCAAGAGGTGAGAGTGACTACCCTTAACATCAAGGCCGCATTTGACTGAGTGTGGCATCAAGGAGCCCTAGCAAAACTGGAATCAATGGGAATGGGGAAAACTCTCCACTGATTGGAGTCATACCTAGCATAAAGGAAGATGGCTGTGGGTGTTGGCGGTCAGTCATCTCAGCTCCAGGAATCACTGCAGGAGTTTCTCAAAGTAGTGTCCTAGGCCCAACCATCTTCAGTTGCTTCACCTTCCTTCCATCATAAGGTCAGAAGTAAGGATAATTGCACAATGTTCAGCACCACTTGCGACTCCTCAAATACTGAAGCAGTCCATGTCCAAATGCAGCAAGACCTGGACAACAGTCAGGCTTAGGCTGATGAGTGGCAAGTAACATTTTTGCAAAACACATGCCAGGCAATGACCATCTCCAACAACAGAGAATCTAACCATCGCCCCTTGACATTCAATGGCATTACCATCGCTGAATCCCCCACTATCAGAATCCTTGGGGTTACCATTGACCAGGAACTGAACTGGGCTAGCCATATAAATACTGTGGTTACAAGAGCAGGTCAGAGGCTGGGAATCCTGCGATGAGTAACTCACCTCCTGACTCCCCAAAGCCTGTCCACTATTTACAAGGCACAAGTCAGGAGTGTGATGGAATACTCCCCACTTGCCTGGATGAGTGCAGCTCCCGCAACACTCAAGAAGTTTGACACCATCCAGGACAAAGCACCCTGCTTGGTTGGCACCATGCCCACAAACATTCATTCTCTCCAGCACCGACGCACAGTAGCAGCAGTGTGTACCATCTACAAGATGCACTGCAGGAATTCACCAAAGTTCCTTCGACAGCACCTTCCAAACCTGCGACCTCTAACACCTAGAAGGACAAAAGCAGCAGACACATGGGAACATCACCAACTGGAAATTCCCCTCCAAGTCACACACCACCCTGACTTGGAAATATATCGCCGTTCCTTCACTGTCGCTGGATCAAAATCCTGGAACTCCCTCCCTAACAGCACTGTGGGTGTACCTACACCACATGGACTGCAGCGGTTCAAGAAGGCAGCTCACCACCACCTTCTCAAGGGCAATTAGGGATGGTCAATAAATGCTGGCCTAGCCAGCGACATCCACATCCTATGAAAGAATTTTTTAAAAATTAAGTCAATGCATTTCAAAAAAAAATTCTGTGAATTTTAAAGTTGCCTTTGTTCCTTGTAAAGTGAAGATGTCTCTTTTTCTCTCTCTCTTTTTCTATCCTTTCCTGTCTCTCTTTCCTCTCCTCTTACTCATTTACCTTTCTCAAATATCCAGAGAGTGGCAAAAATAGGGAACTCGCTACCACAAGTAGTGGTTGCGGTAAATGGCATAGATACATTTAAAGAGGAGGCTCGATAAGCACAGGAGAGAGAGAGCGATAGAAGAATATGGTATAAGATGGGTGGAGACCCTGGTGGAGCCCTGACCATTTCGGGCAAATAGCCTGTTTTTGTGCTGTTAATTCTGTGCAATAATGTTATGAAGGATAATAACACAATTGCCACCTGGTATGCTGATAAACTATATATCAAATAATCAATGTTTATTGTGGTTTGAAGATTATAAAAGCTTATAGTGTATAAGATAAGAGTTAGTTTGCATCTGTGTATTTGCTGACCCTTATCGTTATCTCGGTTTAAAAGCTATTAAAGAAACAAGACAAAGGTTAATGTGCAACAGTCAAGCGGAAATCTATGTTTAATTAAGATTGCTGCTGTAAATATTAGGAGTGTTAAATAGCATTTGATCACTCTGGAAGGTATTCATCAATGAGCCTTAGGACTTTAATTCCCATAATTTTGGGTGTCCTGCAGCTGGGAGCAACATTGGATAAACTGACACTATCTTTAGATCAGTAAATCTGTGCTGTGAGATCCCAAAGCCTTTTTGGAACCAACTTCACCCCTGCCTCAGCATATTTGCTACTGAAACCTTCAACCATGACTTTGTTACCTCTAGACTTGCCTATTCCAATGCTCTCCTGGCCAGCATCCCACATTCTATCCTCCCTGAGATTGAGGCCATCCAAAACTCTTTGCCTGTATCCTAACACGCACCTAGTGTCGTTCACCCTTCGCCCCGTGCTCCCTGATCCACATTGGATCCCAGTTAAACAATGCCTTGGTTTTAAAAGTCTCATACTTCAAATTCCTCCTCCCTCTCTCTGTCATCTCCTTCAGCCCCACAACCCATCTCCGGGAATTGGATCAATGCTTGAAGGGGGGAAAAAACTTGCAGGAATATGGGGATAGAATGGGGAGCGAAACTCATGGGTGTGCTCTTTGAAAGAGACTTGATGGGCTGAATGGCTTCTTCCTGTGTTCTACCATTCTGTGATTCTGATATAAATATAAATTATTGTTGTTGATTTACATGTGCTGTTCTAGTGTCAGTGAAGTAGAACCATCAGGAAAGACTGAGAGGCTTGGCTCTTTTCTCTAGAAAAGAGAAGGCTGAAGTCCTGACCAATACCAACTTCACATAAAGCATGATCTTAGCACATTACTATTTGTGGGGGCTTGCTGTGCGCAAACTGGCTGCTGCATTTCCTATGTTGCAACAGCGCTTACACTTCAAAAATACTTAATTCTCTGGAAAGTCTTTTGGGATGACCTGAGGTCATGAAAGGCGCCATAGAAATGCAAGTCTTTTCTTCCCTCACTTCAGCGCCAAGTGTGAGACTTGTGTCTCACTCAAAATGAATGCAGCTCCTTGCTGAGTCATCAGTCTACAAAGCTGGGCTAACACTGACACCTGGTGGTTATAATGTAGAAATGCAAGCTCAAGAAGCGAGCTCCCACCCAGACCAGTGGCCAATTCCTGATGGAGCAGCTTGAGAACCTGATGTTTATATATTATCAATAAAAAAATATTAATTCATCTGAAATTTGATATGTTTGAAGTATTTATTGCCCTTGCTGTTGAATGTTCTTGCCTGGAGGATTATTTTCCCTCGATTTAACTCTCAATGTTTAAAACACATTTACCTGGTCACCTATCTCATTGTGGTTTGTGGGGTCTTTGTGGGAAGCTCCATTTGTCCCTACAGCAGTGATTACATTTCAAAATCAATTCATCAGCTGCCCTCAGAATATGAAAGATGTTTTTCGTGATATTAGTTGAGGGATACATATTGCCCGAGGACATTGACCTCTTTGAAACAATGCCAAGGGATCTTCTGTGCTCACCTCATCTGAAAAACGGCACTTCCGTCAGTGCGCCGTCCACTCAAAGTGGGAGCGGTTTAGAGGAGGGACTGCGAGAGTTGGAGAAAATGTTAGGGGGAGTTGTGAAAGTTAGGGATGAGTGAAAGGCGCTATATAAACGCAAGTTCTTTCTTGTTCTGTGATAATCCTGGGTTGTGAGTGGCATCAACACATAACGTCAGTTGTCTAACTCCTGATCAATATTGACCAGGGAAACTGACTAGTCTTTATAAAAGGCCCCTTGTTAATTAAGCCTGGGTATTTCTTGAAAATCACATTAAACCTTCCACTATCCCAATAGCTTACAAGCTGAGATATCTATCAAGGCTTATCCAGGATCTGCATATGTGCAGGTTCCAGACGCATTATTTTAATAAACTTAATTAATGTTAAACCACAGGGCAGGGATTAGAGAAACAAAGGAGCTTTCAGTCAATGAGAAAGGCCTTGCATTCATTTATCACAGGGCCATCTGTCCACAATAGACAGGACTCTATTGCAAAGATACATCTCCTGGTCTTGGCTGAAAAACATTGGTCTCTCTATTCATATTTCATTCTACCTCCTTGACCCCTGCTCAGTCCTACAGCTACAAGAAAACTCTCCCAGTCCTTCCTCCCAGAGGCCATTCTGTGTGTGTGTGTGTGTGAGACTAGATATTGTTGAATGTTTGAGGAGGTGAGGCAAACTAAACCAATCCTGATCTGGTTCCTTGTCTGACACCCACGCTCATTTACAATCCAAGAGGACTTTTTGTCGTTCATTCTTGGAATGTGGGTGTCTTTTAAATGCCAGCATTTATTGTCCATCCCTAGTTGCCCCGAGGAAGGTGGTGGTGAACTAGCTTCATGAATCTTTCCAGCCCCATGTTGGGTTATGAACACCCACAGACAGAGCTGTTAGAGAGGGAGTTGCAGGATTTTGACCCAGCAACAAGGAAGGGTAGTTCCAAGTCAGGATGGCATGTGACTAGGAGGGGAACTTGCTGGGTTTGGTGTTCCTATGCACCTGCCGCCCTTGTCATTCGAGGTGTTAGAGGGCATGTTTGGGATTTGTTGTTGAAGGAACCTTGGTGAGTTGCTGGGGATCAGAAGCTGCTGTTTTTCATTCACTCTGAGGGTGATGAGTCCAGTTAGAATGTCAGGTCATCATCACAATGCTGTGTGTGGGAGCTTGCTGTGTGTAAATTGGCTGCCACATTTCCTGCAGTAATTGCACTTCAAAAAGTACTTCACTGGTTGTGAGAAGTTTGGAGTGTCTTGAAATCACGAAAAGTGTTTTTTTTTATATATATAATACCAGTCACTGCCTTTTCAAAAAGTTAACTTTGGGACATTGTGATTCTTTGCTGTATAAATGCAACTCTTTTGTTAAATATGAAGGAGTGAAATTGGCAAGAATCGATTCATGGCCTTAGTGACCTACATGGGTGCAGATCCCTGAGTGTCACTGAACTAACCTGCTCACACCTCTTCAGTGCAATTGTAAACGTTGGATCATCGTCAATATCACCAATTCATTTTACCTGTAATTGGTGTCAATTCAGTAAGATCCCAGATCCAGGTGTTAAGCCCCAGGAAGCTGATTTCCTTCAAGTCCTGAAATATTCTAACGGAGCATCATTGCTGCTCGAACTTAGCGAAACAAGTTGAAGACTGAGAGAATTCATGTCATCACAGTGCTCACATTTAATGTAAACCATCTACCACTCCTCAGACAGGGAGGGAGTCCCCACATTCTCCAGGGAGGCCCAGTATGCTGAGTTAAATGGTCAGAAATGGGACAGGGTTGTGGTTGGTACAATTGAACTTTAGCACTTACAGTTGGGAATAAAGTTAGCCTTTGAGTTCCCGCTCCTGATTGCGATCCAGTGACCCCTGTTGGAGAGTGAGAGTGAATGTGTATTTGTGTGTATGAGTGTGTGTTTGTGTGTGAGTGTGTGATCTTGTTTGAGTGTGAATGTGCAAATGTATTCTTGTGAGAGTTTTTTGTGTGTGTGTGTGTGTGAATGAATGTGTGTATAGATGAGAATATGTGTGTGTGAGTGTGTGTGTTTGTGTAAAATGGGTGAGGACACAACTGAGCCACCATGTTCCTGGCTGTCAGCGCTTAAGGGGTCACCGATGAAAATTGGCCTTTTAGTGGTATTTGGGTTTGAGGGACAGTAACCCCCAGCCCCACCCTGCACCCCACCCCCACCCTGCACCCCCACCCAACAACCCCACCCTGCACCCCCACCCAACAACCCCACCCTGCACCCCACCCCCACCCTGTACTCCCACCCCCGTCCAGCACCCCCACCCTGCACCCCACCCCCACCCAGCACCTCTACCCTGCACCCCACCCAGCACTCCCACCCTGCACCCCACCCCCACCCTGCACCCCACCCCCTCCCAGCACCTACACCCCCCAGCAGAGAAACTAAGGTGGAGGAAATCTTATTGGAAATAAAAGCAAGCGGAGCCGCCACGAAGGGTGAAAGGAAATTAGCAGCAGACTCTTTGAATCCTGATTAATGAAAGCACTTTAAAAAGAAATCCCCTCCAAGCTGCCGGCTATTTTAAATAGATGATAAGAAAGATTACAACATGGGGGAGAGAGAAACCTGTTTGACGAAGTTGCTAAGCTGTTTCAGCTTTATAATAAGGTTTAGCAAATCTTACAGCCTGTACAGTGCGGGATAATGATCAGCTAACTCATCTCTGCAGAGACAGAAAGCGAATCAACACACTCGGCATTTGCGCGAATTCCCCTCTCAAGGATTGATGGGTTTTTCCACAGGACCCATCGCCACTCACAATATCACCATTGGTGCTTTCCACGGCCCCCAGTGGCCCGATGTTGCTCCAAGGAGCACCTACATGGCTGTGGCCGCTCTCATGGGCAACGTGGTCATCTTGGCCACCTTCATGAACGGAATGGTCATCCTGGTGACCGTCAAGTACAAGAGGCTTCGCTCGCCACTCAACTACATCCTGGTGAACCTGGCCATTGCCGACCTGATGGTCACTTTCTTTGGCAGCACCATCAGCTTCTCCAACAACATTAACGGCTACTTCACGCTGGGTGAATCGATATGTCAGTTCGAAGGTTTCATGGTGTCTCTGACAGGTGAGTGGTCTCCATTCCTCCACAGGATTCTTCTGCAACCACCCCCCCTCCCCCAACCCACAACCTCCCAGCCTCCGACACCCCCTCCTCCCTCGGACCCACTGCTCAGAATCCACTTTTCTCGGATTCAGTGAGGAGCTAAGTTTGTACACATCCGGTTTGACCCTGGACTGTGCCATGAACTTCAAGAACAGGAGTTGCTCGTTCAGCCACTCAAAGTTGTTCTGACGTTCACTCAAATTGTGGCTGAGCTCTGCGCTCTATTTACCATCCTTTACTCCGTATCCTTTGCTTAACAACGCACCTCTCAATCACAGTCTCAAAAAATTCAATTGACAGCACCAACCACCCCCCACCACCCCTCCAGCCTGCCTCTCTCTGGGAGTCGGGGGGAGAGTTCCAGATTTCCATGACCCTTTGTGTGAACAAATGCTTCTTGACATCATCCCCAAATAGCCTGGCTCTGAAATTCAGATTGTGTCCCCTTGCTCCCTCCAGACTTCCCCACCCCTCCCCCTCCACCCAGGGAGATCAGCTCAGAGCACTTCCAAAATCTTCGAAATTCTAGGAAATACAAGCCAAAAATGTTCAACCTGATCTCCCAATTTAACCCTTTGACTCACATCGAAATGATACAGTGATGTTGTTCTGGTGAATCTCTGCTGGACCTCCTGTAAAGTTAGTTTATCATTCCTGAGGCGCAGTGCCCAGAACTGAATGCAGATGGAATCTGAGCCAGACTGTGTACAACTGAAGCATCAGTTCCTTGTCCTGGTATCCTTGAGATAGAGGGCAACATTCCACTAACCCTGTTCATCGCCGTTTGTAGCTGGTTACTAGTTTTCGATGATTTGTGCACTTGAACTCCCAAGTCAGCAGATCTCCTTCCAGGCGGTTATATTCCATCAATATTTAGCCCCAGTGACCATGGGTCTAAGAAAGGGTAATCAGCCAGGGTTCCTGACTACGTTATTCAATCATTCAATGACCACACCCCACTCCCCACTCCCCACCCCCAGCCAAGGGAAATCCATAAAGAAGGCCATTGCGTGGGTGTGGGGTTGGCTTTGACCACGATACTCTGATGAATTATTGGTGTCAAGAAACGGCTACCTGGCTAGAGGGTGTCCGGTGTCCATTAGAACCCACTGAATGACCAAAACCTTCAGGAAATGAGAGGAGGGCCTTAGCAAAGGAGAGAAGAAAAAAACTCAGCCCATCAGTGAATTGCTGGCAGGAGGGTTGGGAACCAGAGATCACTGATTTCAGACAATTGGTAAAAACTCCAATGCTGGATGTGAAGACCTTGGAGAAGGTGCAGAGGAGGTTGACCAGTATGGTACCAGGGATGAGGGGCTTTGGTTACGTGGTGAGATGGGAGAAGCTGGGATTGTTCTCCTTAGAGCAGCGAGGTTAAGAGGAGATTTGATAGAGGTGTTCAAAATCATGATAATCTTTGATAGAGTAATTAAGGAGAAACTATCTCCAAAGGCAGGAGGGTCAGTAACCAGAAGACACAGAATTAACCAGCAGAAGAACAAGGGGAAACATGAGGATTTATTTTGACCCAGCGAGTTGTTGTGATCTGGAACGTGCTGCCTGAAAGGGAAGTGGAAGCAGATTCGATAGGGACTTTCAAAAGGGAATTGAATGAATATTGAAAAAAATAAAAATTTACAGGGCAGAGGGAAAGAGCAGGAGAGTGGGATTAATGGGATAGCTCTTTCAAAGAGCCAGCATAGATAAAATGGGCTGCATGGCCTCCTTCTGTGCTGAAAGTTCTCTGGGTGGGTGGGGGGAGGGAGGTGAGAAGGGGAGAAGAGGAAGAACTGCGCAAACTGTGCTCATCCCCTGCAAGGGGATGTGTTCTTTCACTGTGTGCCCTCACAGTGTGATCACACTGTGTGCTGTCAGTGTGTGTGTTTTAGAGGGGAACCATGGGTGGGGGATCATGGCTGGGTTGTGTGTTCCTCCAGCCCATTAACAGTGTCACAAGCACAGAGAGAGAGAGAGAGAGAGAGTGGGGGGGAGGGGGGGGATTGGGGTGAAAAGTAGGAGGGGAGAGAAGCTAAGCTGTCTCGTTTGTCTTTCCTGAGTAGGCATTGTTGGATTGTGGTCCCTGGCGATCTTGGCCTTCGAGCGATACATCGTCATTTGCAAACCGATGGGCGATTTTCGCTTCCAGCGAAGGCACGCACTGGGTGGCTGCCTCTTCACCTGGATCTGGTCATTCACTTGGACTGTGCCGCCTCTCTTTGGCTGGTGTAGCTACGTACCTGAGGGTAAGGTACCAAGACTCTGGACACACACCCACCTCGAACACATGTGCCAAAATATCACACAAGCACACAAGAAATAAGAAGAGAAAATGCTCACTGGGCCCCTCCTGCCTGCTCCGCCATTCAATAAGATCATGGCTGACCTTCGACCTCCGCTCAGCTTTCCTGCACTATCCCCATATTCCCCAGGTCCAAAAACATGTCAGTCTCAGTCTTGAACATATTCAACAGTCGAGCATCTACAGCCCTTTGGGCTAGAGAGAGTCACAAATAATTTATAGCACAGGGAGAGGCCATTCAGCCCAATTGGTCCATGCTGTTTTGTTTCTCACATAAGCCTCCACCCATCCCATCAGCATATCCTCCTATTTCTTTCTTCCTCGTGTGTTAATCCAGTTTCCCCTTCAATGCGTTGATACTATTACCACTCCCTATGGTAGTGAGTTCCACAATTTAAACACTCTTTAGTAAAGAGGTTTGTCCTGAATTCCCACTTACATTTATTAGTGATCATCTTATATTTATGACCATTTTCTCTATCTCCACCCTATCAAACCCTCTAATAATCTGTAAGACCTCTTATCAGGTCATCCCTTTGTCTTTTCTTTTCCAGAGAAAAGAACCCCAGCCTTTTCAATCTTTCATGATAGTAATAATCTCTCAGTACTGACGTCATCCTGCTAAATCTCTTCTGCACTCTATTCAGTTCCTCCAACTCCCTCACTTATTTCTGCAAACAAACTAGCCACAAGACTCACAAGATGTGACTTTGCTTCAAAAGAATATTACCCTGCAGGAGGTGATTGTGTTTCCCCAGCTCCTTTCTCTTTAGACTCTCTGGGTTGTATTCTGGTCTCTGAGTCAGAAGGTTGTGGGTTCAAACCCCCAACTCCGCGGAACTGAGCTCATAACCGAGGCTGGCAGTCCAGTGCACTTCTGACGGAGTGCTGCGCTGTTGGAAATGTGTTTTTCAGATGAGATGTTAAAATAAGGCAGTGTTCGCCATCTCAGGTGGATGTAAAAGATCCATGGCATTATTTTGGAGAAGGTGAGTTCTCCCCAGTGCCCTGGCCAATATTTGTCCCACAAACATCACTAAAACGGATTACCTGCTCGTTAAAGAGTCGCTGATAATGGGAGTTGCTGTGGGTATGTTACCGCTGTGACGTGTCGAGTTTCTGATCATTTTCACAATCTCCCCTCACCTCCAAGGTGACTGGCCAGAGTCTATATGCCTGACAAACCGCATCAGGTGCTCACACTGTGTACTCTCACGATGTGCTCAAACTGTGTGCTCTGACTGCGTGCTCTTTGTGCGTTCTCACTCCGTGCATGTAGTGTGTGCTCTCACTGTGTGCTCTGACTGTGTCTACTCTCTGTGTGCTCTAACCGTGTGTGCTCACTGTGCGTTCTCACTGTGTGCTCTAACTGTGCGCTTCACTGTGCGCTCTCACTCTCAGCTGTCACTGTCTGGTCTCACTCTGGGCTCTCACTATGAGCTCCCAAGTTGTGATGTCACCGTGTCCCCTCACTGCCTGTTCTCGCTCTGTATTCTTACTGTGTGCTCTCACTATGTGCTCCGTGTGCTCTCAGCATATGATCTCAATGTGTCCCCTCACTGCTTGATCTCTCTGTGTGCTTTTACTGTGTGCTCTCATTGTGTGCGCTCATTATGTGCTCTCAATGGGTTCTCTCACTATGTGCTCTCACTGTGCGCTCTCACTATGTGCTCTCACTGTGCGCTCTGACTGTGATCTCACTGTGTGTTCTCACTGTGTGCTCTCACTGTGTGCTCTCACTGCGTGCTCTCACTGTGTGCTCTCACTGTGTGTTCTCAATGTATGCTCCCACTGTGTGCTCTGACTGTGTACTCTCACTAGGCACTCTCACTGTGCACTCTCACTCTGTGCTTTCATTATGCGCTCTCACTGTGTGCTCTCACTGTTTGCACTCACTGTGTGCTCTCACTGTCTGGTATCACTGTATGTTCTGACTGTGTACTCACACTGTGTGCTCTTACTGTCTGCTCTAACTGTGTGTTCTCACTGTATGCTCTTACTGTGGTCTATCACTGTGATCTCACTGTGTATTCTGACTGTGTGCCCTCCCTGTGGGCTCTCACTGTGTTCTGCACTGTGTGCTCTCACTCTGTGCTATCATTGTGTACTCTTACTGTGCGCTCTCACTGTGTGCTCTCACTCTGTGCTATCATTATGTACTCTTACTGTGCGCTCTCACTGCGCACTCTCACTGTGTGCTCTCACTCTGTGCTATCATTGTGTACTCTTACTGTGCGCTCTCACTGTGCACTCTCACTGTGCACTCTCACTGTGTGCTCTAACTGTGCGCTCTCACTGTGCACTCTCACTGTGCGCTCTCACTGTGCGCTCTCACTGTGTGCTCTCACTCTCAGCTGTCACTGTCTGCTCTCACTCTGGGCTGTCACTGCGAGCTCCCAAGTTGTGATATTACCGTGTTCCCTCACTGTGTGTTCTTGCTCTGTATTCATACTGTGTGCTCTCACTATGTGCTCCGTGTGCTCTCAGCGTGTGATCTCAATGTGTCCCCTCACTGCTTGATTTCTCTGTGCGCACTCACTATGTGCTCTCAATGGGTTCTCTCAGTATGTGCTCTCACTGTGCGCTCTCACTGTGTGCTCTCACTGTGTGCTCCCATTGTATGCCCTCACTGTGTACTCTCACTATGCACTCTCACTGTGCGCTCTCACTCTGTGGTTTCATTATGTGCTCTCACTTTCTGCTCTCACTGTTTGCACTCACTGTGTGCTCTCACTGTCTGCTATCACTGTCTGCTATCACTTTATGTTCTGACTGTGTACTCTCACTGTCTGCTCTTACTGTCTGCTCTCACTGTGTGCTCTCACTGTGTGCTCTGACGGTGTGCTCTCACTGTGTGCTCACACTGTGTCTGTTACTGTGTACTCTCACTCTGTGCACTCACTGTGTTCTCACTCTGTACTCTCACTCTGTACTCTCGCTGTGTGCTTGCACTGTGTCTCTCACTATGTGCTCTTCTTGCGTGCTCTCGCTATGTGCTCTCACTGAGTGCTCTCACCCTGTGCACGCACTTTGTGCTGTCTCTCTCTGCTATTATTGTGTATTCTCACTGTGTGCTCTCATTGAATGCTCTGAATGTGTTTTCTCACTGTGTGCTCTTACTGTGTGCTATGTCAGCCATCCCTGTGCACTCTCCCTGTGTGCTCTCACTCTGTGCTCGCACTGTGTGCTCTCACTGTGTCCTCGCAAAGTGTGCTCCCACTGGGTGCTCTCATGTGTGCTCTAACTGTGTGCTCCCACATTGTGCTCTCACTGTATAATCTCGTTGCATGCTTGCACTGTGTATGGTCTCTGTGTGCTCTCACTGTCAGCTCACACTGTCTGCTCTCACGGTGTGCTCTCACTGTATACTCTCACTGTGTGCTGTCAGTGTGTGCACTCACTCTGTATTGCCACTCTGCTTGCGCTCTGTGCTCTCCCTGTGTGCTCTCACTGTATGCTCTGATGGTGTGCTCTCACTGTGTGCTCTCACTCTGTGCACTCACTGTGTGTTCTCACTCTGTGCTCTCGCTTTGTGCTCTCATTGTGTCTGTTACTGTGTTCTCTCACTGTGTGCTCTCACTGTGTGCTCTCACTCTGCTCTCACTGTGCACTCACACTGTGTCTTTCGCTGTGTGCTCTTTCTGCATGCTCTCACTATGTGCTCTCACTGAGTGCTCTCACTGTGTGCTCTCACTGTGTGCTCTCACTCTGCCCTCACACTGTCTGCTTCCACTAGGTGCACTCATGTGTGGTCTCTCTTTGTACTCTCATTGTGTGCTCTCACTGTGCGCTCACACTGTGTCTGTCACTGTGTGATCTTTCTGCGTACTCTCGTTATGTGCTCTCACTTTGTGAAGTCTCCCTCTGCTCTCACTGAGTGCTCTCACTGTGTGCTCTCACTGTGTGCTCCCACTCTGCCCTCACACTGTCTGCTCCCACTAGGTGCACTCATGTGTGCTCTCACTTTGTACTCTCATTGTGGGCTCTCACTGTGTGCTCGTATTGTGTTCTCTCACCATGTGTTCTCACTGTGTGTTCGCACTGTGTGCTCTGCCTGCCCTTCCTGTGCACTCTCACTGTGCGTTCTCACTGTGTGCTCTCACTGTCTGCTCTCACTGTGTGTTCTCACTGTGTGCTCTCACTGTCTGCTCTCACTGTGTGTTCTCATTGTGTGTTCTCATTGTGTGCTGTCACAGTGCGCTCTCACTGAGTCCACTCACTGCATGCTCCCACTGTGTGCTCTCACTGTGTACTCATACTGTGTGCTCTCAGTGTGTGCTTCTCAGTCTGTGCTATCATTGTGTTCTCTCACTGTATGCCCTCATGTGTTCCGTCACAGTGTTTTTTCGCAGTTTGTTCTGACTGTGTGCTCTCACTTTTTGTTCTCACTGTGTGCTCTCACTATAGTTCTCACTGTGTGTTCACACTATAGTTCTCACTGTGTGTTCACACTGTATACTCTGTCTGACCTTCCTGTGTGCTCTCATGTGTGCTCCCACTTTGTGATTGCACTGTGTGCTCTCACTCTTTGCTCTCCCTGTGTGCTCTCACTGTGTGTTCCCACTTTGTGCTTGCACTGTGTGCTCCCACTGTGACTTCGCAAAGTGTGATCCCAATGGGTGCTCTCATGTGTGCTCTAACTGTGTGTTCCCACATTGTGTTCTCACTGTGTAATCTCGCTGTGTGTTCTCACTGTGTATGGTCTCTGTGTGCTCTCACTGTATACTCTCACTGTGTGCTGTCAGTGTGTGCACTCACTCTGTGCTACCACTCTGTGCTCGCACTGTGTGTTCTCACTGTGCGCTCTGAGTTCCCTACTGTGTGCCCTCACTCTGTGCTCTCACTGTGTGCCTTCACTGTGTGCTCTCATGTCTGCTTACACTTTGTCTGTTACTTTGTTCTCTCACTGTGTGCTCTCACTCTGTGCTCTCCCTGTGAGCTCTCATTGTGTGTTATCACTGCGTTCTCTCACTGCGTTCTCTCACTGCGTTCTCTCACTGTGTTCTCTCACTGTGTGCTCTCACTCCGTGCACTCATTGTGCACTCACGCGGTGTCGCTCACTGTGTTCTCTTTCTGTGTGCTCTCACTTTGTACTCCCACTGTGTGCTCTCACTGTGTGTTCTCACTGTGTACTCTCAATGTTTGCTCACACTGTGTATTCAAGTTGTGTGCTCTCACTGTGGTTCTCACTATGCGTTGGCACTGTGTGCTGTCTGACCTCCCTCTGTGCTCTCACAGTGTGCTCTCACTGTGTGCCCTCACTGTGTGCTAAAACTGTGTGGTCTCACTGTGAGATCTGTGTTCCCTCCCTGTGTGCGCTCACTGTGTGCTCTCATTGTGTTCTCTCGCTGTGTGCTCTCACTGGGTATGCTCTCTGTGTGCTCTCACTGTATACTCTCACTGTGTGCTCACACTGTGTATGCTCTCTGTGTGCTCTCACTGTGTGCTCACAGTGTGCCCCTCACTATGTTCTCTCACTGTGTCCTCTTTGTGTGTGCTCTCACTCTATGCACTCACTGTGTGTTCTCACTCTGTACTCTCATGCTGTGCTCTCACTGTGTCTCTCACTGTGTTCTCTCAATGTGTGTTCTTTCTATATGCTCTCACTATGTGCTGTCAGTGTGTGCTCTCACTCTGTGCTCTCACTGCGTGACCTCACTGTGTGCTCTCACTGAGCGCCTTCATTGTGTATTCTCACTGAGTGGTCTCGCTGCGTGCTCTCACCGTGTGCTCTCACTGCATGCTCTCACTGCGTGCTCTCACTGTAGTTCTCACTGTCTGTTCACACTGTATACTCTGTCTGACCTCCCTGTGTGCTCTCACTGTGTGCTCCCACTGTGACCTCGCAAAGTGTGCTCCCACTGGTTGCTCTCATGTGTGCTCTAACTGTGTGTTCCCACATTGTGCTCTCACTGTGTAATCTCACTGTGTGCTCTCACTGTGTGCTGTCAGTGTGTGCACTCACTCTGTGCTACCACTCTGTGCTCTCCCCGTGAGCTCTCGCTGTGTTATCACTGTGTGCTTTCACTGTGTGCTCTCACTGTGTGGTCTGACGGTGTGCACTCAGTGTGTTCTCTTACTGTGTGCTCTCACTTTGTGCTTACACTTTGTCTGTTACTGTGTTCTCTCAATGTGTGCTTTCACTGTGTGCTTTCACTCCGTGCACTCACTCTGTACTCTCACTCTGTGGCCTCATTGTGCGCTCACACTGTGTTGCTCACTGTGTTCTCTCACTGTGTTCTCTTTCTGCGTGCTCTCACTGTGTGCTCTCACTTTGTGCTGTCTCTTTCTGCTATCATCGTGACTTCTCACTCTGTGCTCTCACTGTGTGCTCTCACTGCATGGTCTCACTGTGGGCTCTCAGTGTATGCACTGAATGTGTGCTCTCACTCTGTGCACTCACTGTGTGTTCTCACTGTGTTCTCTCACTTTATACTCCCACTGTGTGCTTTCATTGTTTGCTCCCACTGTGTGCTCTCACTGTGTGCTCTCACTGTGCACTCTCAATGTTTGCTTTCACAGTGTGTTCTCACTGTGTATTCACATTGTGATCTTTCACTGTGGTTCTCACTGTGCATTGGCACTGTGTGCTCTGTCTGACCTCCCTCTGTGCTCTCACAGTGTGCTCTCACTCTGTTCTCTCACTGTGTGCGCTCACTGTGTGTTCTCACTGTGTATGCTCTCAGTGTGATCTCACTGTGTGCACACGCTGTGTGTTCACAGTGTGCTCCTCACTGTGTTCTTTCACTGTGTGCTCTTTGAGTGTGCTCTCACTCTGTGCACTCATTGTGAGTTCTCACTCTGTACTCTCATGCTGTGCTCTCATTGTGTGCTGTCACTTTGTCTCTCACTGTGTTCTCTCAATGTGTGCTCTCGCTATGTGCTGTCAGTGTGTGCTCTCACTGTGTGCTCTCTCTGCGTGCCCTCACTGTGTGCTCTCACTGTGTGCCCACATTGTGTATTCTCACTGAGTAGTCTCACTGAGTGCTCTCAATGTGTGCTCTCACTGCATGGTCTCACTGTGGGCTCTCAGTGTATGCTCTGAATGTGTGCTCTCACTCTGTGCTCTCACTGTGTGTTCTCACTGTGTTCTCTCACTTTATACTCCCACTGTGTGCTTTCATTGTTTGCTCCCACTGTGTGCTCTCACTGTGTGCTCTCACTGTGCACTCTCAATGTTTGCTTTCACTGTGTGCTCTCACTGTGTATTCACACTGTGAGCTTTCACTGTGGTTCTCACTGTGCATTGGCACTGTGTGCTCTGTTTGACCTCCCTCTGTGCTCTCACTGTGTGCTCTCACTCTGTGCTCTCACTGTATGCGCTCTCTGTGTGCTCTTACTGTGTATGCTCTCAGTGTGATCTCACTGTATATGCTCTCAGTGTGATCTCACTGTGTGTACACGCTGTGTGCTCACAGTGTGTTCCTCACTGTGTTCTTTCACTGTGTGCTCTTTGAGTGTGCTCTCACTCTGTGCACTCACTGTGAGTTCTCACTCTGTACTCTTATGCTGTGCTCTCATTGTGTGCTCTCACTTTGTCTCTCACTGTGTTCTCTCAATGTGTGCTCTCGCTATGTGCTGTCAGTGTGTGCTCTCACCCTGTGCTTTCACTGTGTGCCAAACTGTGTGTTCTCACTGTGTTCTCTCACTTTATACTCCCACTGTGTGCTTTCATTGTTTGCTCCCACTCTGTGCTCTCGCTCTGTGCCCTTACTGTGTGTTCTCACCATGCGTTCTCGCTATATGTTCTGTGTGCACTTACTGAGTGCTGTCACTGTGTGCTCCACCTGTGTAGTCCCACTGTCTTTTCTCACACTGAGCTCTCACTGTGTGAGGTGTTTGCTCTTGCTGTGTTCTCTCAACCTCTGTTCTGATTGTGTGCTCTGTGTGCTCTCACTCTCTGCTCTTACTGTGCATTTGCACTGTGTGCTCTCACTGTGTGCTCTCGCTGTGTGCTCTAGCTGTGTGCTCACACTGTCTGCTCACACTGTGTGATCTCACTGTGTATCTCTCTATGTGCTCTCACTGCATGCTCTCACTGTATACTCTCACTATGTGGTCCCATTGTCTTTTCTCACACTGAGCTTTCACTGTGTGAGGTGTTTGCTCTCACTGTGTTCTCTCAACCTCGGTTCTGATTGTGTGCTCTTACTCTGGGCTCTCACTGTATATTAGCACTGTGTGCTCTCACTGTGTATTTGCACTTTGTGCTCTCACTGTGTGTCTTCATTGTGTTCTCTTAGCTTGTGTTCTCACTGTGTGCTCTCACTCTGTGCTCTGACTGTGTATTCACACTGTGTGCTCTCACTGTGTTCTCTTACTGTGTCCTCATACTGTGTGCTCTCACGGTGTGCTTTCTCTGTGTGCATTAACTGTGTTCTCTCACTGTGTTTTCTCATGGTGTGCTATCAAGGTGTGCTCGCGCTGCGTGTTCTCAAGGTGTGTTCTCACTCTGCGGTCTGTTCGGTTTGCCTGTGTGCTCTCACTGTCTGTTCACACTGTGTGCTTTCTCTCCGTGCTATGACTGTGTTCTCTCACTGTGTTTTCTAACTGTGTGCTCTCAAGGTATGCTCGCGCTTGTCTGTTCTCAAGGTGCGTTCTCACTCTGTGGTCTGTGTGGCTTCCCTGTGTGCTCTTACTGTGTGCTCTCGCTCCGTGCTCTCAATGTGTGCTCTGACTGTGTGTTCGCACTGTGCGCTCTCACTGTATGTCCTCACTGTGTTCTCTTAGCTTGTGTTCTCACTGTGTGCTCTGTTTGCACTCACTCTGTGCCCTGACTGTGCATTCACACTGTGTGAGTCACTGTGTTCTCTCACTGGGCGCGCTCACTGTGCGCTCACACTGTGTGCTCTAACTGTGTGCTCTCACTGCATGCCCCTGCTGTGTGCTCTGACTGTATGCTCTCCCTATGTGCTCTGTGTGCAATTACTGTGTGTTCTGACTGTGTGTTCTCTTTCTGTGCTCTGCATGTTTACTCTCAATGTGTTTTCTCCCTGTGTCCTCTCACTGTGTGCTCCCACTGTGTGCTCCCACTGTTTGCTCTCACTGTGGGTTCTCACTGTGTGCTTTCTCTGTGTGCTATTACTGTGGTCTCTCACTGTGTGCTCTCTCTGTGTGCTCTCTCTGTGCTATCATTGTGTGTTCTCACTGTGTGCTCTCACTGTGCGCTCTCGCTGTGTGTTCTCTCTCTGTGCTATCATTGTGTGTTCTCACTGTGTACTCTCACTGTGTGTTTTCAATCTGTGCTCTCACTGTGTGCTCTCTCTCTGCTATCATTGCGTTTTCTCACTGTGTGCTCTCACTGTGTGCTCTCAATCTGTGCTCTCATTGTGTGCTGTTACTGTGTGCCCTGTGTGTGTGCTCTCACTGCGTGTACTCACTGTATGCTCTCAATCTGTGCTCTCACTGAGTCTGCTTGCTGCATGGTCTCACTGTGTGCTCCCAGTGTATGCTCTGAATGTGTGTTCTCACTGTGTTCTCTCACTGTGTGCTCTCACCATGTGCTCTCACTGCATGCTCTCACTGCGTGCTTTCACTGTGTGCTCTCATTGTGTATTCTCACTGAGTGATCTCACTGCGTGGTCACAGTGCGTGCTCCCACTGGGTGCTCTCATTGTATGTTCTCCATGTGTACTTTCACTGTGTGCTCGCTCTCTGTACTCTCACTGTGTGCTGTTACTGTGTGCCCTGTGTGTGTGCTCTTACTGCATGCACTAGCTGTGTGCTCTAACTGTGTGCTCTCACTGTGTTCTCTCACCATGTGCTCATGCTGTATGCTCTCACTGTGTGTTTTCACTGTGTTATCTCAGTGTGTGTTCTCACTGTGCTCTCACAGTGTGCTCTGTCTGCCCTCCCTGTGCACCCTCACTGTGCTGCCACTGTGTGCTCTCATTGTGCACTCTCACTGTGTGTGGCCTCACTGTGTTCTCCCACTGTGTGTTCTCATGATGTTCTCACTGTGTGTTCTGTCTGCCCTCCCTGTGCACTCTCACTCTGTGCTCTGACTCTGTGCTCCCACTGTACCCTCGCATTGCCTGCTCCCACTGTGTGCTCTGACTGTGTGCTCTCACTGAGTCCTCTCACTGCATGGTCTCACTGTGTGCTCTCAGTGTATGCTCTGAATGTGTGTTCTCATCGTGCTCACTCACTGTGTTCTCTCAATGTGTGCTCTTACTGTGTTCTCTCACTGTGTGCTCCCAGTGTGTTCTTCATTGTGCATTCTCAGTGAGTGGTCTCACTGTGTTCTCTCACTGTGTCTTCTCACTGGGTGCTCTCACTGTGTGAGGTGTTTGCTCTCATTGTATGTCCTCACGGCGTTCTCCCAACCTCTGTTCTGATTGTATTCTCTGTGTGCTCTTACTCTGAGCTCTCACTGTGCACACTCACTGTGTGTCCTCACTGTGTCCGTTTTTTAGCATGTGTTCTCACTATGTGTTCTGTGTGCTCTCACTGTGTGCTCTCACTGTGTGCTCTCACTGTGTGCTCTCACTGTGTGTCTTCACTGTGTTCTCTTAGCTTGTGTTCTCACTGTGTGCTCTCACTCTGTGCTCAGACTGTGTATTCACACTGTGTGCTCTCACTGTGTTCTCTCACAGTGTGCTCTCAAGGTGTCCTCATACTGTGTGCTTTCTCTGTGTGCAATCACTGTGTTCTCTCACTGTGTTTTCTCACAGTGTGCTCTCAAGGTGTGCTCGTGCTGTGTGTTCTCAAGGTGTGTTCTCATTCTGCGGTCTGTTTGGCTTGCCTGTGTGCTCTCACTGTGTGCTCTCACTGTGTGGTCCCAATGTATTTTCTCACACTGTGCTCTCACTGTAGGAGGTGTTTGCTCTCACTATGTGTCCTCATTGCGTTCTCTCAACCTCTGCTCTGATTGTGCACTCTGTGTGCTCTCACTTTGTGCTCTCACTGTGTATTAGGACTGTGTGCTCTGACTGTGCGCTCTCACTGTGTATTCGCACTGTGCTCTCACTGTGTGCCCTCATTATGTTCTCTTAGTTTGTGTTCTCACTGTGTGCTTTGTGTGCTCTCACTCTGTGCTCTGACTCTGTATTTACGCTGTGTGCTCTCACTGTGTTCTCCCACTGTGCACTCACACTGTGTGCACTCACTGTGTGCTCTCCCTATGTGCCCTGTGTGCAATTACATTGTGCTCTGACTGTGTGCTCTCTCTGTGTGCTCCACATGTTTACTCTCACTCCGTGCTCTCATTGTGTGCTCCCATGGTTTGCTCTCACTGTGTGCTCTCACTGGGCATACTCACTTTGTGTTCTCACTGTGTTCTTTCTCTGTGTGCTATCACTGTGTTCTATCACTGTGTTTTCTAACTGTGTGCTCTCTAGATGTGCTTGCTCTGTCTGTTCTCACTTTGTGGTCTGTGCAGCTTCCCTGTGTGCTCTCACTCTGTGCTCTGACTGGGTATTCACATTGGGTGCTCTCACTGTGTGCTCTCACTGAGCACCCCTACTGTGCACTCTCACAGTGTGCTCTCCCTATTTTCTCTTTGTGAAATTACTGTGTGCTCTCTCTGTGTTCTCCAAATGTTTACTCTCACTGTGTGCTCTCACTTGTGCACCCACTGTTTGCTCTCACTCTGTGTGCTCTCACTGTGTGATCACATGGTGTTTTCACTGCATGCTCACACTGTTTGCTCTCTATGTGTGCTCTGACTGTTTGCTCTGACTGTGTTCTCTGCATGTGTATTTGCACTGTGTGCCCTCTATCTGTGTCCTCTCACTGATGCTCACTCTGTGTGCTCACACTGTGTGCTCACACTGTGCGTTCTCAATGTATACTCTATGGGCTCTTGCTGTGTGCTCTCACTATGTGATCTCACTGTCTGCTCTTACTGTGTGCTCTCACTGGGTGTCCTCACTGTGTGCTCACACTGTGTGCTTTCACTGTGTTCTCACTGTATAATCTCACCGTGTTCTCACCAGGTGATCTCACTGTGTACCTCTCTATGTGCTCTTCACTGCATGCTCTCCCTGTGCGCTCTCCCTGTGTGCTCACACTGTGTGCTTTCTCTGTGTGCTATCACCGTGTTCTCTCACCGTGTTTTCTCACTGTGTTCTCTCACCGTGTTTTCTCACTGTGTTTTCTCACCGTGTTCTCTCACCGTGTTCTCTCACCGTGTTTTCTCACCGTGTTCTCTCACCGTGTTTTCTCACTGTGTTTTCTCACCGTGTTCTCTCACCGTGTTCTCTCACCGTGTTTTCTCACCGTGTTCTCTCACCGTGTTCTCTCACCGTGTTCTCTCACCGTGTTCTCTCACCGTGTTTTCTCACTGTGCACTCTCAAGTTGTACTCCCGTTTTCAGTTCTCAAGGTGTCGTCTCGCTCTGTGATCTGTGCAGCTTCCCTATGGGCTTTCACTGTGTGCTATCACTGTGTGCTCTCACTATGTGCTCCGTGTGCAATTATTTTGTGCTCTGGCTCTGTGTGCTTTGCATGTTTACTCTCACTGTCTGGTCTCTCTGTGTCCTCTCACTGTGTGCTCTCACTGTGGGATCACACGTTGTTCTCACTGTTTGCTCTCACTGCATGCGTCCACTGCATGTTCTCATTGTGTGCTCTCACTGTTTGCTCTGACTGTGTGCTCTGCATGTGTATTCGTACTGTGTGCTCTATCTGTGTCTTCTCACTGTCTGCTCAGTCTGTGTGTTCACACTGCGTGCTCTCACTGTGTGCTCTCACTGTCTGCACTCACTTTATCGTCTCACTATGTGTGCGCACTATGTGCTCACAATCTGCAATCTCACTGTGTGCTCTCACTGTGTGGTCCCATTGTTTGCTTTGTGTGTTTACTCTCACTGTGTGCTCTCACTGTGTTCTCTCTCTGTGTGCTCATACTGTGTGTTCGCACTGTGTTTCTCTCTATGTCCTTTCGCTGTGTGCTCTCACTGCATGCTCTCACTGCCTGCTGTCGCTGTATCGTCTCACTATGTGTGCGCTGTACCCTCTCACTATGTGTGCTCACAATCTGCGATCTTACTGTGTTCTCAAACAGTGTGCTCTCCCTGTGTGCTCTCCCTGTGTGCTCTCACTGTGTACTCTCACTGTATACTCTCACTATGTGGTCCCACTGTCTTTTCTCACACTGAACTTTCACTGTGTGAGGTGTTTGCTCTCACTGTGTGCTCAATATGTTCTCTCAACCTCTGTTCTGATTGCGTGCTCTGTGCGCTCTGACTCTGGGCTCTCACTGTATATTAGCACTGTGTGCTCTCACTGTGTATTTGCACTGTGTGCTCTCACTGTGTGTCCTCACTGTGTTCTCTTAGTTTGTGCTCTCACTGTGTTCTCTCACTGGGCACACTCACTGTGTCCTAACAAAGTGTATTCTCACTCTGTGTGCAATCACTGTGTTCTCTCACTGTGTTTTCTCACCGTGTACTCTCAAGGTTTGTTCTCACTCTGTGGTCAGTGCAGCTTGCCTGTGTGCTCTCACTGTGTGCTCACATTCTGTGGTCTCACTGCATGCTCTCACTGTCTGCTTACACTGTGTGCTCTCACTGTGTGGTCTCGCTATGTGCTTTCTCTCTGTGCTATGACTGTGTTTTCTCACTGTGTTCTCTCACTGTGTTCTCTCACTGTGTTTTCTCACTGTGTGCTCTCACTGTCTGCTTACACTGTGTGCTCTCACTGTGTGCTCTTGATATGTGCTTTCTCTCTGTGCTATGACTGTGTTTTCTCACTGTGTTCTCTCACTGTGTTCTCTCACTGTGTTCTCTCACTGTGTTTTCTCACTGTGTGCTCTCACTGTGTGCTCTCGCTATGTGCTTTCTCTCTGTGCTATGACTGTGTTCTCTCACTGTGTTTTCTCACTGTGTTTTCTCACTGTGTTTTCTCACTGTGTTCTCTCACTGTGTTTTCTCACTGTGTTTTCTCACTGTGTTTTCTCACTGTGTACTCTCACTGTGTTCTCTCACTGTGCTCTCTCACTGTGTTCTCTCACTGTGCTCTCTCACTGTGCTCTCTCACTGTGTTTTCTCACTGTGTTCTCTCACTGTGTTTTCTCACTGTGTTCTCTCACTGTGTTCTCTCACTGTGTTCTCGCACTGTGTTCTCTCACTGTGTTCTCTCACTGGGTTCTCTCACTGTGTTCTCTCACTGTGTTCTCTCACTGTGTTCTCTCACTGTGTTCTCTCACTGTGTTCTCTCACTGTGTTTTCTCACCGTGTTCTCTCACCGTGTTCTCTCACCGTGTTTTCTCACTGTGTTTTCTCACCGTGTTCTCTCACCGTGTTCTCTCACTGTGTTCTCTCACTGTGTTCTCTCACTGTGTTCTCTCACCGTGTTCTCTCACTGTGTTTTCTCACCGTGTTCTCTCACTGTGTTTTCTCACCGTGTTCTCTCACCATGTTCTCTCACTGTGTTCTCTCACTGTGTTCTCTCACTGTGTTCTCTCACTGTGTTTTCTCACTGTGTTCTCTCACTGTGTTCTCTCACTGTGTTCTCACTGTGTACTCTTACTGTGTTTTCTCACTGTGTTCTCTCACTGTGTTCTCTCACTGTGTTCTCTCACTGTGTTCTCTCACTGTGTTCTCTCACTGTGTTCTCTCACTGTGTTCTCTCACCATGTTCTCTCACTGTGTTTTCTCACTGTGTTCTCTCACTGTGTTTTCTCACCGTGTTCTCTCACTGTGTACTCTCAACGTGTGCTCACGCTTGTCTGTTCTCAAGGTGTGTTCTCACTCTGTGGTCTGTGCGGCTTCCCTGTGTGCTCTCACTCCCAGCTCTCACTGTGTGCTCTGACTGTGTGTTTGCACTGTGTGCACTCGCTGTATGTCCTCACTGTGTTCTCTTAGCATGTGTTCTCACTGTGTGCTCTGCTTGCACTCACTCTGTGCTCTGACTGCACATTCACACTGTGTGCCCTCACTGTGTTCTCTCACTGGGCGTGCTCACTGTGTTCTCTCGCCATGTGCTCTCACTGTGCTCTCACAGTGAGCTCTGTCTGTCCTCCCTGTGCACCGTCACGGTGTGCTCCCACTGTGTGCTCTCATTGAGCACTCTCATTGTGTGTGGCCTCACTGTGTTCTCTCACCGTGTGTTCTCACTGGGTGCTCTCACTGTGTGCTCTCACTGTGTGCTTGCTCTCTGTGCTCTCACTGTGTGCTGCTACTGTGTGCCCTGTGTCTGTGCTCTCACTGCGTGCACTGGCTGTGTGCTCTCACTGTGTACTCTCACCATGTGCTTCAATTTTGTGTGCTCACTGTGTGTTTTCACTGTGCTCTCACAGTGTGCTCTGTCTGCCCTCCCTGTGCACCCTCACTCTGTGCTCTGACTCTGTATTCACACTGTGTTCTCTCACTGTGCACTCTCACTGTGCACCCACACTGTGTGCTCTCCCTATGTGCCCTGTGTGCAATTACTTTGTGCTCTGGCTGTGTGCTCTCTCTGTGTGCTCCACAAGTTTACTCTCACTGCATGCTCTCAATGTGTGCCCCCACTGTTTGTTCTCACTGTGTGCTCTCACCGTGTGCTCTCACTGTGTGCTCTCACTGGGCATGCTCACTTTGTGTTCTCGCTGTGTTCTTTCTCTGTGTGCTATCACCGTGTTCTCGCACTATGTGCTCTCACTGTGTGCTCACACCGTGTTCTCTCACTATGTGCTCTCACTGTGTGCTCACATTGTGTACTCTCACTGTGTGATCACATTGTGTGTTCTCACTGCATGCTCCCATTGTGTGCTCTCACTGTCTGCTCTCACTGTATGCTCTCGCTATGAGCTCTGTGTGCACTTACTGTGTGCTCTCACTATGTATTAGCACTATGTGCTCTCACTGTATTTGCACCATCTGCTCTCACTGTGTGTCCTCACTGTGTCCTCCTAGTTTGTGTTCTCACTGTGTGCTCTGTTTGCTTTCACTCTGTGCTCAGACTATGTATTCACACTGTGTGCTCTCACTGTGTTCTCTCACTGGGCACGCTCACTGTGTGCTCACACTGTGTGCTCTCACTGTGTGCTTGCTCTCTGTGCCCTCACTGTGTGCTGTTACTGTGTGCCCTGTGTGTGTGCTCTCACTGCGTGCACTGGCTGTGTGCTCTCACTGTGTACTCTTGCCATGTGTTTTAATTTTGTGTGCTCACTGTGTGTGGCCTCACTGTGTTATCTCACTGTGTGTTCTCACTGTACTCTCACAGTGTGCTCTGTCTGCCCTCCCTGTGCACCCTCACTCTGTGCTCTGACTCTGTATTCACACTGTGTTCTCTCACTGTGCACTCTCACTGTGCACTCACACTGTGTGCTCTCCCTATGTGCCCTGTGTGCAATTACTTTGTGCTCTGGCTGTGTGCTCTCTCTGTGTGCTCCACAAGTTTACTCTCACTGCATGCTATCAATGTGTGCCCCCACTGTTTGCTCTCACCGTGTGCTCTCACTTTGTGTTCTCACTGTGTTCTTTCTCTGTGTGCTATCACTGTGTTCTATCACTGTGTTTTCTAACTGTGTGCTTTATAGATGTGCTCACTCTGTCTGTTCTAAAGGTGTGTTCTCACTTTGTGGTCTGTGTGGCTTCCCTGTGTGCTCTCACTCTGTGTTCTGACTGGGTATTCACACTGGGTGCTCTCACTGTGTGCTCTCACTGAGCACCCCTACTGTGTACTCTCACTGTGTGCTCTCCCTATTTTCTCTTTGTGCAATTACTGTGTGCTCTCTCTGTGTTCTCCAAATGTTTACTCTCACTGTGTGCTCTCTCACTTATGCACCTACTGTTTGCTCTCACTCTGCTCACTCTGTGTGCTCTCGCTGTGTGCTTTTCCTGTGTGATCACATGGTGTTCTCACTGCGTGCTCGCACTGTGTGCTTTCTATATGTGCTCTGACTGTTTGCTCTGACTGTGTGCTCTGCATGTGTATTTGCACTGTGTGGCCTCTATCATTGTCCTCTCACTGTCTGCTCACTCTGTGTGCTCACACTGTGTGCTCATACTGTGTGTTCTCAATGTGTACTCTCTCTGTCTGCTCTCACTGTGTGTTCTCTCTGGGTGTCCTCACTGTGTGCTCACACTGTGTGCTCTCATTGTGTACTCACTGTGTGATCTCATTGTGTTCTTACCGTGTACCTCTCTATGTGCTCTCACTGCATGCTCTCCCTGTGTGCTCTCACTGGGTGCTCACACTGTGTGCTCTATCTATGTTCTTCCTGTGTGCTCATACTGTGTGCTCTCACTGTGTGCTCACATTGTGTGCTCTCACTGTCTGCTCTCACTGTATGCTCTCGCTATGAGCTCTGTGTGCACTTACTGTGTGCTCTCACTATGTATTAGCATTGTGTGCTCTTACTGTATTTGCACTATCTGCTCTCACTGTGTGTCCTCACTGTGTCCTCTTAGTTTGTGTTCTCACTGTGTGCTCTGTTTGCTTTCACTCTGTGCTCAGACTATGTATTCACACTGTGTGTTCTCACTGTGTTCTCTCACTGGGCACACTCACTGTGTGCTCACACTGTGTGCTCTCACTGCATGCCCCTACTGTGTGCTCTCACAGTGTGCCCTCCCTATATGCTCTGTGTGCAGTTACTGTGTGCTCCAGCTGTATGCTCTCTCTCTGTGCTCCGTATGTTTAATCTCACTGTGTGCTCTCTCTGTGCCCTCTCATTGCGTGCTCACTGTGTGCTCTCACTGAGTGCACTCACTGGGTGTGCTCACTGTGTGCTCTCTCTGGGTGCTTTCTCTGTGTGCTATCACTGTGCTCTCTCACTGTGTTTTCTCACTGTGTGCTCTCAAGGTGTGCTCACACTGCTTGTTCTCAAAGTGTGCTCTTACTCTGTGGTCTGTGTGGATTCCCTGTGTGCTCCCACTGTGTGCTCTCACTCCATGCTCTCACTGTGTGCTCTCACTGTGTGTTCTTGCAAGGTGCTCTGTGTGCACTTACCGTGTGCTTTCACTTTGTCCTCTTAATTTGTGCTCTCACTGTGTGGTCCCGCTGTCTTTTCCCACACTGTGCTCTCACTGTGTGAGGTGTTTCCTCTCACTGAGTGTCCTCACTGTGTTCTCTCAACCTCTGTTCTGATTGTGTGCTCTGTGTGCTCTCACTCTCTGCTCTCACTGCATGTTAGCACTCTGTGCTCTCACTGTGTATTCGCACTGTGTGCTCTCACTACGTGTCCTCACTGTGCTTTCTTAGCTTGTGTTCTCACTGTGTGCTCTGTGTGCTCTCACACTGTGCTCTGACTGTGTATTCACACTGTGTGCTCTCACTGTGTGCCCCTACTGTGTGCTCTCACTGTGTGCTCCACATGTTTACTCTCACTGTGTGCTTTCTCTGTTACCTCTCATCATGTGCTCTCACTGTGTGCTCGCACTATGTGCTCTCACTGTGTGCTCTCACTGTGTGCTCTCACTGTGTTCTTTCACTGTGTTTTCTAACTGTTTGCTCTCTAGGTGTGCTTGTTCTGTTTGTTCTCAAAGTGTGTTCTCATTTTGTGGTCTGTGCGGCTTCCCTGTGTGCTTTCACTGTGTGCTCTCACTCTGTGCTCTGAGTATTCACACTGTGTGCTCTCACTGTGTGCTCTCATTGTGTGCTCTCCCTGTGTGATCACACTCTGCTCTCACTGTGTGCTCTCACCGTGTGCTCTCGCTGTGTGCTCTCATTGTGTATTCTCATTGAATGGTCTCACTGCGTGTTCGCAGTGTGTGCTCCCACTGTTTGCAGTCACTGTGTGCTCTCACTGTGTGCTCACACGGTGTGCTCCCACTCGGAGTGCTCACTGTGTGTTCTTGCTTTATGCTTCCTCTGTGTGCTATGACTGTGTTCTCACTGTGTGCTCTCAAGTTGTGCTCGCTCTGTGCGTCCTCAAGGTGTGTTCTCCCTCTGTGAACTGTGCGGCTTCCCTGTGTGCTCTCACTGTGTGCTCTCACTGTGCATTTTCGCTGTGTGCTCTGTGTGCACTTACTGAGTGCTCTCACTGTGTGCTCTTGCTTTGTGCACTCACTGTGTGGTCCCATTGTCTTTTCTCACACACTGCTCTCAATGTGTGAGGTGTTTGTTCTCACTGTGTGTCCTCACTGTGTTCGCTCAACATCTGTTCCGATTGTGTGCACTGTGTGCTCTCACTCTATGCTCTCATAATGTATTTGCTCTGTGTGCTCTCACTGTGTATCCTCACTGTGTGCTCTGTGTGCTCTTGGTCTGAGCTCTGGCTGTGTGTTCACACTGTGCGTTGTCACTGTGTTGTCTCATTGGGCGCGCTCACTGTGTGCTCACACAGTGTGCTCTCACAGTGTGCTCTCACTGCGTGCCCCGACTATGTGCTCTGACTGTATGTTCTCCCTATGTATTCTGTGTGCAATTACTGTGTGCTCCAATTGTGTGCTCTCTCTGTGTGCTCTGAATGATTATTCTCACTGTGTGCTCCCACTGCTTGTTCTCACCGTGCTCACACTGTGTGCTCACACTGTGTGCTCTCCGTGCGAGCTCACACTATGTTCTCACTTTGTGCTCCCTCTATGTGCTCCCTCTATGTGCTGTCACTATGTGCTCTCACTGTGTGCTCTCACTGCCTGTTCTCACTGTGTGCTCTCATTGTGTGCTCTGACTCTTTGCTCTGTAGGTTTATTCGCACTGTGTGCTCTATTTGTGTCCTCTCACTGTCTGCTCACTCTGTGTGCTCACACTGTGTACTCTCAATGTGTACTCTCTCTTTGGGCTCTCACTGTGTGTTCCCACTTCGTGCTTGCACTGTGCGCACTCACCCTGTGTGCTCGAACTGCATGCTTTCACTTTCTGCTCTCACTGTATGCTTTCACTATGTGTGTGCACTGTGCGCTCACAATCTGTGATCTCACTGTGTGCTCTCACTGTGTGTTCCCACTATGTGCTCTCATCGTGTACTATCATTGTGTGCTCACACTGTGCGCTCACACTGTGTGATCTCACTGTGTATTTCTCCATGTGCTCTCACTGTGTGCTCTCACTGGGTGCACTCACTGTGTGCTCACACTGTGTCCTCTCACTGTGTTTTCTCACTGTGCGCTCTCAATGTGTGCTCGCACTGTTTGTTCTCAAGGTGCGTTCTCATTCTGTAGTCTGTGCAGATTCCCTGTTTGCTCCCGCTGTGTGCTCCCACTGTGTGCTCTCAGTGTGTGCTCTCACTGTGTACCCCCACTGTGTGCTCTCACCATGTGCTCTGCATGTTTAGTCTCACTGTGTTCTCACACTTTGTATTCTCACTCTGTTCTCTATCTATGTGCTCTCACGGTGTGCTCTCAATTCATGCAATCACTGTATGCTCCCACTGCGTGCCCCCACTGTATGCTCTCACTGTGTGCTCCTACTGTGTGCTCTCCCTATGTGCTCTCATTGTGTGAACTCAGTCTGTGCTCTCACTGTGTGCTCTCACTGTGTTCTCTCACTTTGTGCTCACACTGTGTGCAATCACTTATTTTCGCAATGTGTGTTCTCACTGTCTGCTCTGTGTGTCCTCCTGTCACTCTGTGTGCCTTCACTCTGCGTGCTCTCACTTAGTGCTATCACTGTGTGTGCTGCTTATTTACTCTCACTGTGCAATCTCACTGTGTGTTCTCACTGTGTGAAGTCAGTCTGTGCTCTCACTGTGTGCTCACACTGTGTGCTTTGACTGTGTGCACTCACTGTGTCCTCTCAATGTATAGTCTCTCGGTGCATTTTCACACTGCACTCTCATGTTGTGAGGTGTTTGCTCTCACTGTGTGCTCTCACCTTGTGTTCTCACTGTGTGCCCTCACTGTCTGTTCTCACTGTGTGCCCTACCTTTTTGCTCTCACTGTGTGCTCACACTGTGTGCTATCATTGTGTTTTCTCAATGTGTGTTCTCACTGTGCTCCGTGTGCCCTCACTGTCTGCTCTCACTGTGCGCACTCACTGTGTGCTCTCAATGTGTAGTCTCACAGTGTATTTTCACACTGCACTCTCACAGTGTGAGGTGTGTGCTCTCACCTTGTGTTCTCACTGAGTGCCCTGTGTTCTCTCACTGTGTGCTCTCATTATGTATTCACAATGTTGTACTCACTGTGTGCTCTCAATGTGTAGTCTCGCGATGTATTTTCACACTGCACTCTCACGGTGTGAGGTGTTTGCTCCCACTGTGTGCTCTCATCTTGTGTCCTCACTGTGTGCCCTGTGTGTTCACACTGTGTGCTCTCATTATGTATTCACAATGTTGTACTCACTGTGTGCTCTCAATGTGTGCTCTCACTGTGCACACCCACTGTGCTCTCACTGTGTGCTCTGTGTGTTTATTCTCACTGTGTGCCCTCAATGTGTGCTCACGCTATGTTCTCACTCTGTATTCTCTCTATGCGCTCTCACTGTGTGCTCTCACTGCATGCACCCACTGTGTGCTCTCACTCCTTGCTCACTTTGTGTGCGTTCACTGTGTGTTTTTGCTGTGTGAACTCAGTCTGTGTTCTCACTGTGTGTTCACACTGTGTGCTTCTTTGTGTGTCCGCACTCTCTGCTCTCACTGTCTGCCCTGCCTGTTTGCTCTAACTGTGTGCTCACACTGTGTGCTATCATTGTGTTTTCTCAAGGTGTGTTCCGTGTGCCCTCACTGTCTGCTCTCACTGGGTGCTCTCAATGTGTAGTCTTGCGATGTATTTTCACACTGCACTCTCACGGTGTGAGGTGTTTGCTCCCACTGTGTGCTCTCACCTTGTGTTCTCACTGAGTGCCCTGTATGCTCTCACTGTGTGCTCTCATTATGTATTCACAATCTGTGTTCTCACTGTGTGCTCTCACTGTGTGCTCTCATTATGTATTCACAATGTTGTACTCACTGTGTGCTCTCACTATGTGCTCTTACTGTGCACTCCCACTGTGCTTTCACTGTGTGCTCTCACTGTGTGCTCTCACTGTGCACTCCCACTGTGCACTCATTGTGTGCCCTCACTGTGTGCTCACACTTTGTTCTCACTCTGTTTTCTCTCTATACGCTCTCACTTTGTGCTCGCACTGTGTGCTCTCACTGCATGCTCCCACTGTGTGCTCTCACTCCTTCCTCTCTTTGTGTGCGCTCACTGTGTGTTCTCACTGTGTGAACTCAGTCTGTGCTCTCACTGTGTGCTCTCATTGTGTATTCGCAATGTGTGCTCTCATTGTGTGCTCTCAATGTGTGCTCTCATTTTCTGCTCTCATTGTAGGTTCTCACTGTGTGCTCTCAATGTGTGCACTCCCTGTGTGCTCACCATCTGTCCTCTCACTGTGTGCTCTCACAGCGTATGCTCTCACTGTGTGCTCACAATCTGTCCTCTCACTGTGTTCTCTCACTGTATGCTCCCGCTGTGTGCTCCCACTGTGTACCCCCACTATGTGATTTCACTGTGTGCTCACGCTTTGTGTTCTCACTCTGTTCTCTATCTATGCACTCTCACTTTGTGCTCTCACTGTGTGCTCTCAATGTGTGCTCTCACTGTCTGCTCTCACTGTATGCTCTCTCTGTGTCCTCTCACTGTGTGCTTCCACTGTTTGCTCACACTGTGGGCTCTGCATGTTTGGCCTCACTGTGTGCTTTCTCAGGGTGCCCTCTCTGTGTTGCTGTCACTGCATGCTCTCCTGGTGTGCTCACACAGTATGCTCCCATTGTGCTCACGCTGTGTGTTCTCACTGTGTGCTCTCCCTGTGTGCTCACACTTTGTTCTCACTGTGTACTCCTTCTCTGTGTTCTCACTGTGTGCTCTCTCTTTGTGCTCTCACTGTGTGCTCTCAGTGTGTGTTCTCACTGTATGCTCCGACTCTTTGTTCTCACTGTGAGCTCTGCATATTTACTCGCACTGTGTGCTCTATCTGGGTACTCTCACGGTCTGCTGGCTCTGTGTGCTATCACTGTGTGCTCTCACTGCATGCTCTCACTCTGTGCTCTCACTGTATGCTCTCACTATGTCTGTGCACTGTGTACTCCCAATCTATGCCCTCAATTTGTGCTCTCACTGTGTGCTCTGCATCTTTACTGTCACTTTCACTGTGTTGTCTCTCTTTGTGCTTACACTGTGTGCTCACACGGTGTGATCTCACTGTGTACTCTCTCCATGTACTCTCTCTGTGTCCTCTCACTGTGTGCTCTCACTGCATGCTCTCACTCAATGCGCTTGCTGTGGGCTCTCATTGGGTGTTCTCACTCTGTGGTCTGTGCAGATTCCCTGCTTGCTCTCACTGTGTGCTCACATTGTGTGCTCTCATTGTGTGCTCTCACTGTGTGCTCTCACTGTGTGCTCCCACTGTGTGCTCTCACTTTATATTCGCACTGTGTGCTCTCACTGTTTTCCCTTCGCTTGTCCTCTCACTCTGTGCTTTATTTTCTCTCACTCTGTGCTCTGACTGTGCATTCACACTGTGTCCTCACACTGTGTCCTCTCACTGTGTTCTCTCACTGGGCGTGCTCACTGTGTGTGCACACTGTGTTCTCTGACTGGGTGCTCACCCTATGTGCTCCGTGTGCAATTAGTATGTGCTCTCACTGTGCTCCCTCTGTGTCCTCTCACTGTGTGCTCTCGCTGTGTACCCGTGCTGTTTGCTCTCACTGTCTGCTCTCACTGTGTGCTTTCACTGTGTTCTCTGACTGTGTTCTCTCACTGTGTGCTCTCAAGGTGTGCTCGCCCTGTCTGTTCTCAAGGTGTGTTCTCACTCTGTGGTCTGTGAGGCTTCCCTGTGTGCTCTCACTGTGTGCTCTCACCATGTGTTCATGCTATGTGCTCTGTGTGCACTTACTCAGTGCTCTCACTGTGTGCTCTCACTTTCTGCTCTCACTGTCTTTTCTCACACTGAACTCCCACGGTGTGAGGTATTTGCTCTCGCTGTGAGTCCTCACTGTGTTCTATCAACCTCTGTTCTGATTGTGTGCTCTCACTGTATATTAGCACTGTGTGCTCTCACTGTGTTCTCTCTCTGTATGCTCACACTGTGTGTTCACACTGTGTGATCTCACTGTGTATCTCTCTATATGCTCTCACTGTGTACTCCCCCTGTGTATTCTCACTGTGTGCTTTCTCTGTGTGCCCTCACTGTATTTTCTCACTGTGTGCACTCAAGGTGTACTCACGCTGTTTGTTGTCAAGGTGTGTTCTCACTCTGTGGCCTGTACGGCTTCCCTGTGTGCTCTCACTGTGTGCTCTCGCTCCGTGCTCTCACTGTGTGCTCTCGCTCCGTGTTCTCACTGTATGTTCTCGCTATGTGTCTGTGTGCATTTACTGTGTGCTCTCACTGTGTGCTCTCACTGTGTGCTCTGACTGTGTGGTCCCACTATCTTTTCTCACACTGTGCTCTCATTGTGTGAGATGTTTGCTCTCGCTGTGTGTCCTCGCTGTGTTCTCTCAACCTCTGTTCTGATTGTGTGCTCTGTGTGCTTTCACTGTGTGCTCTCACTGTATATTAGCACTGTGTACTCTCACTGTGTGCTCACATTGTGTGCTCTCACAGCGTGCTCCCACTGTGTGCTCTCACTCCGTGTTCACACTGTGTGCTCTCACTGTGTATCTCTCTATGTGCCCTCATCGCGTACTCCCCCTGTGTGCTCTCACTGTGTACTCCCCCTGTGTGCTCTCACTGCATGTTCCCACTGTGTGCTCTTGCTCTGTGCTCTCACTGTGTGACCTCACTGTGTGTCTTTCTATGTGCTCTCACTGAGTGCTTCTCCTGTGTGCTCTCATTGCGTGCTCTTAATGTGTTCTCTTAGCTTGTGTTCTCACTGTGTGCTCTGTTTGCTCTCACCCTGTGCTCTGACTGAGCATTAGCACTGTGTGCTCTCACTGTGTCCTTTACTGGGCGTGCTCACTGTGTGCTCTCAATTTATGCTCTCCCTATGTGCTCTGTGTGGAATTACTGACTGTGTGCTCTCTCTGTGTGCTCCGCATGTTCACTCTCACTTTGTGCTCTCACTGCGTGCACTCACTGGGTGCACTCACTGTGTACTCCGCATGTTTACTCCCACTGTGTGTCCTCTCTGTGCCCTCTCACTGCATGCTCTCACTGTGTGCGCCCACTGTTTGCACTCACTGGGTGCGATCACTGTGTGCTCTTACTGTGTGCTTTCTCTGTGTGTTGTGAGTGTGTTCTCTCACTGTGATCTCTCACGGTGTGCTCACTAGTCTGTTCTCAAGGTGTGTTCTCATTCTGTGGTCTGTGTGAATTACCTGTTTGCTCTCACTGTGTGCTCACATTTTGTGCTCTCATTGTGTGCTCTCACTCCCTGCTCTCACTGTGTGCTGTCACTGTTTGTTCGTACTGTGTGCCCTCACTGTGCATCCTCACTGTTTTCTCTTTGCTTGTCCTCTCACTCTGTGCTTTATTTTCTCTCACTCTGTGTTCTGACTGTGCATTCACACTGTGTCCTCTCACTGTGTTCTCTCACTGGGCGCGCTCACTGTGTGCGTACACCATGTACTCTCACTGGGTGCTCGCCCTCTCCTTGTTCAATTAGTGTGTGCTCTCACTGTGTGCTCCCTCTGTGTCCTCTCACTGTTTGCTCTCACTGTATTCTCTGACTATGTGCTCTCACTGTGTTCTCTCACTGTGTACTCTCATTGTGTGCTCTGAATGTTTACTCTCACTTTGTGCTCTCACTGTCTTCTCTCTCAGTGTGCTCACACTGTGTGATCTCACTGTGTATTTCTCCATGTGCTCTCACTGTGTGCTCTCACTGGGTGTGCTCACACTGTGTCCTCTCACTGTGTTTTCTCACTGTGCGCTCTCAATGTGTGCTCGCACTGTCTGTTCTCAAGGTCCGTTCTCATTCTGTGGTCTGTGCAAATTCCCTGTTTGCTCTCACTGTGTGCTCACATTGTGTGCTCACATTGTGTGCTCTCACTGTGTGCTCTCACTGTGCGTTCGCACTGCGTGCTCTCACTGTGTATTCGCACTGTGTGCTCTCACTGTGTGCTCCCACTGTGTGCTCTCACTGTGTATTCGCACTATGTGCTCTCACTGTTTTCTCTTTGCTTGTCCTCTCACTCTGTGCTTTATTTTCTCTCACTCTGTGCTCTGACTGTGCATTCACACTGTGTGCGCACACTGTGTTCTCTGACTGGGTGCTCGCCCTATGTGCTCCGTGTGCAATTAGTGTGTGCTCTCACTGTGTGCTCCTTCTGTGTCCTCTCACTGTGTGCTCTCGCTGTGTACCCGTGCTGTTTGCTCTCACTGTCTGCTCTCACTGTGTGCTTTCACTGTGTTCTCTGACTGTGTTCTCTCACTGTGTGCTCTCAAGGTGTGCTCGCCCTGTCTGTTCTCAAGGTGTGTTCTCACTCTGTGGTCTGTGAGGCTTCCCTGTGTGCTCTCACTGTGTGCTCTCACCATGTGTTCATGCTATGTGCTCTGTGTGCACTTACTCAGTGCTCTCACTGTGTGCTCTCACTTTCTGCTCTCACTGTCTTTTCTCACACTGAACTCCCACGGTGTGAGGTATTTGCTCTTGCTGTGTGTCCTCACTGTGTTCTATCAACCTCTGTTCTGATTGTGTGCTCTCACTGTATATTAGCACTGTGTGCTCTCACTGTGTTCTCTCTCTGTATGCTCACACTGTGTGTTCACACTGTGTGATCTCACTGTGTATCTCTCTATATGCTCTCACTGTGTACTCCCCCTGTGTGTTCTCACTGTGTGCTTTCTCTGTGTGCCCTCACTGTATTTTCTCACTGTGTGCACTCAAGGTGTACTCACGCTGTTTGTTGTCAAGGTGTGTTCTCACTCTGTGGCCTGTACGGCTTCCCTGTGTGCTCTCACTGTGTGCTCTCGCTCCGTGCTCTCATTGTGTGTTCTCGCTATGTGTCTGTGTGCATTTACTGTGTGCATTTACTGTGTGCTCTCACTGTGTGCTCTGACTGTGTGGTCCCACTATCTTTTCTCACACTGTGCTCTCACTGTGTGAGTGTTTGCTCTTGCTGTGTGTCCTCGCTGTGTTCTCTCAACCTCTGTTCTGATTGTGTGCTCTCACTCTGTGCTCTCACTGTATATTAGCACTGTGTACTCTCACTGTGTGTTCTCACTGCATGCTCTCACTGTGTGCTCACACTGTGTGCTCTCACTGTGTACTTCCCCCTGTGTGCTCTCACTGCATGTTCCCACTGTGTGCTCTTGCTCCATGCTCACACTGTGTGCTCTCACTGTGTATCTCTCTATGTGCCCTCATCGCGTACTCCCCCTGTGTGCTCTCACTGTGTACTCCCCTGTGTGCTCTCACTGCATGTTCCCACTGTGTGCTCTTGCTCTGTGCTCTCACTGTGTGACCTCACTGTGTGTCTTTCTATGTGCTCTCACTGAGTGCTTCTCCTGTGTGCCCTCACTGCGTGCTCTTAATGTGTTCTCTTAGCTTGTGTTCTCACTGTGTGCTCTGTTTGCTCTCACCCTGTGCTCTGACTGAGCATTAACACTGTGTGCTCTCACTGTGTCCTTTACTGGGCGTGCTCACTGTGTGCTCTCAATTTATGCTCTCCCTATGTGCTCTGTGTGGAATTACTGTGTGCTCTGACTGTGTGCTTTCTCTGTGTACTTCGCATGTTCACTCTCGCTGTGTGCTCTCACTGTGTCCTCTCACTGCGTGCTCTCACTGTGTGCTCTCCCTGTGTGCTTTCTCTGTGTGCTGTCACTGTGTTCTCTCACTGTGTTCTCTCACTGTGTTCTCTCACTGTGTGCCCTCAAGGTGTGCTCGTTAATCAGTTCTCAAGGTGTGTTCTAACTCTGTGGCATGTGCGGCTTCCCTGTGTGATCTAACTGTGTGCTCTCACTTGTGACCCCACTGTGCTCTCACTGTGTGCTCTCACCATGTGTTCTCGCTATGTGATCTGTGTGTGCTTACTGAGGGCTCTCACGGTGTGCTCTCACTTTGTGCTCTCACTGTGTGGTCCCACTGTCTTTTCTCACACTGATCTCTAATTGTGTGAGGTGTTTGCTCTTGCTGTGTGTCCTCACTGTGTTCTCTCAACTTCTGTTCTGATTGTGTTCTCACTGTGTTCTCTCACTCTGTGCTCTCACTGTGTATTCACACTGTGTGCTCTCACTGTGTCCTCTCACTGGGCGTGCTCACTGTGTGCTCACACTGTGTGCTCTAACTGTGTGCTCTCACTGCATGCCCCTACTGTGTGCTCTCACTGTTTGCTCTCCTTATGTGCTCTGTGTGCTATTTCTGTGTGCTCCAAATGTGTGCTCTTGAGGTGTACTCCGCATGTTTACTCTCGTTGTGTGCCCTCTCTGTCTCCTCTCTCTGTGTAATGGCACTGTGTGCTCTCACTGTGTGCTCCCACTGTTTGCTCTCGTTGTGTGCCCTCTCTGTCTCCTCTCTCTGTGTGCTCTCTC
This sequence comes from Cetorhinus maximus, assembly GCF_964194155.1. NCBI lineage: Eukaryota > Metazoa > Chordata > Chondrichthyes > Lamniformes > Cetorhinidae > Cetorhinus > Cetorhinus maximus. The sequence goes on along the minus strand of NC_135887.1, from coordinate 23,132,307 downwards.
TGTGTGCTCTCAATGCTTGCTCTCACTGTCAGCTCTCATTGTATGCTCTCTCTGTGTCCTCTCACTGTGTGCTCCCACTATTTGCTCACACTGTGGGCTCTGCATGTTTGGCTTCACTGTGTGCTCTCTCAGGAATGCCCTCTCTGTGTTGCTGTCACTGCATGCTCTCATGGTGTGCTCACACAGTGTACTTCCATTGTGCTCACGCTGTGTGCTCTCACTGTGTGCTCTCCCTGTGTGTTCACACTTTGTTCTCGCTGTGTACTCCTTCTCTGTGTTCTCACTGTGTGCTCTCTCTTTGTGCTCTCACTGTGTGCTCTCACTGTATGCTCTGACTCTTTTTTCTCACTGTGAGCTCTGCATGTTTACTCGCACTGTGCTGTCCCACTCTGTGATCTCACTGTGTGCTGTCCCACGGTCTGCTCTCACTGTGTACTCTCACGGTCTGCTCACTCTGTGTGCTATAACTGTGTGCTCTCACTGCATGCTCTCACTCTGTGCTCTCACTGTATGCTCTCACTATGTCTGCGCACTGTGTGCTCCCAATCTGTGCTCTCATTTTGTGCTCTCACTGTGTGATCTGCATCTTTACTGTCACTTTCACTGTGTTGTCTCTCTTTGTGCTCACACTGTGTGCTTACACTGTGTGCTCACACGGTGTGATCTCACTGTGTACTCTCTCCATGTACTCTCTCTGTGTGCTCTCACTGTGTGCTCTCACTGCGTGCTCTCACTCAATGCGCTTGCTGTGTGCTCTCATTGGGTGTTCTCACTCTGTGGTCTGTGCGGCTTCCCTGTTTGCTCTCACTGTGTGCTCCCACTTTGTGCTCTCACTCTGTGCTCTTACTGTGTGCTCTCACCGTGTGCTCTTGCTACGTGCTCTGTGTGCACTTACTGTGTGGTCTCACTGTCTATTCTCACACTGTGCTCTCAATGTATATTACCACTGTGTGCTCTCACTTTGTGCTCTCATTGTGTTCTCTTAGCTTGTGTTCTCACTGCGTGCCCTGTGTACTCTCACTGTGTGCTCTCATTGTGTATTCGCAATGTGTGCTCTCACAGTGTGCTTTCAATGTATGCTCCGACCCTTTGCTCTCACTGTAAGCTCTGCATGTTTACTCACACTGTGTGTTCTATCTGGGTACTCTCACGGTCTGCTCACTCTGTGTGCTATCACTGTGTGCTCTCACTGCATGCTCTCACTCTGTGCTCTCACTGTATGCTCTCACTGTATGCTCTCACTATGTCTGCGCACTATGTGCTCCCAATCTGTGCTCTCACTTTGTGCTCTCACTGTGTGCTCTGCATCTTTACTGTCACTTTCACTGTGTTGTCTCTCTTTGTGCTCACACTGTGTGCTCACACAATGTGATCTCACTGTGTACTCTCTCCATGTACTCTCTCTGTGTCCTCTCACTGTGTGCTCTCACTACATGCTCTCATAAATGCGCTTGCTGTGTGCTCTCACTGGGTGTTCTCACTCTGTGGTCTGTGCGGCTTCCCTGTGTGCTCTCACTGTGTGCTCCCGCCTTGTGCTCTCACTCTGTGCTCTCACCATGTGCTCTTGCTATGTGCTCTGTGTGCACTTACTGTTTGGTCTCACTGTCTATTCTCACACTGTGCTCTCAATGTATATTACCACTTTGTGCTCTCACTTTGTGCTTTCATTGTGTTCTCTTAGCTTGTGTTCTCACTGCGTGACCTGTGTGCTCTCACTGTGTGCTCTCACTGTGTGCTCTCAATGTGTGCTCTCAATGTGTGCTCTCATTTTATGCTCTCATTGTATGTTCTCACTGTGTGCTCTCACTGTGTGCACTCCCTGTGTGCTCACCATCTGTCCTCTCACTGTGTGCTCCCACTGTGTGCTCTGTGTGTGCTCTCACTGTGTGCTCACAATCTGTCCTCTCACTGTGTGCTCTCACTGCATGCTCCCGCTGTGTGCTCCCACTGTGTGCTCTCACCGTGTGTTCTGCGTATTTAGTCTCACTGTGTGCTCAGGCTTTGTGTTCTCACTCTTCTCTATCTATGCGCTCTCACTTTGTGCTCTCACTGTGTGCTCTCAATGCATGCACTCACTGTGTGCTCTCATTGTATGCTCCCACTGTGTGCCCCCACTGTGTGCTCTCACTGCATGCTCCCACAGTGTGCTCCCATTGTGTGCTCATGCTGCGTGTACTCACCATATGCTCTCATTGCAAGCTCCCACTGTTTGCTCTTGCTGCGTGCACTCACTGTCTGCTCTCATTGTGTGAACTCAGTCTGTGCACTCACTGTCTGCTCTCACTGCAAGCTCCCACTGCGTGCTCCTACTGTGTGCTCTCACTATGTGTTCTCATTGTGTGAACTCAGTCTGTGCTCTCACTGTGTGCTCACACTGTGTGCTTTGACTGTGTGCACTGACTGTGTCCTCTCAAAATGTAGTCTCACAGTGTATTTTCACACTGCACTCTCACGTTGTGAGGTGTTTGCTCTCACTGTGTGCCCTCACTGTGTGTTCTCATTGTGTATTCTCAATGTATGCTCTCACTGTGTGCTCTCACTGCATGTTCCCACTGGGTGCTCCCATTGCATGCACCCACTGTGTGCTCTCACTCCTTGCTCACTTTGTGTGCATTTACTGTGTGTTTTCATTGTGTGAACTCAGTCTGGGTTCTCACTGTGTGAACACACTGTGTGCTCTCTCAGTGTGCCCTCACTCTTTGCTCTCATTGTGTGCTCTGCCTGTTTGCTGTCACCGTGCGCTTTTGCTGTGTTCTCTCACTTTGTGCTCACAGCGTGTGCTATGACTATGTTTTCTCAACGTGTGTTCTCACTGTGCTCTATGTGTCCATCCTGTCTGCCCTCACTGCATGCTCCCAGTGTGTGCTTTCTCTGTGTGCCCTCATTCTGTGCTCTCACTCTGTTCTCTTGCTTTATGCTTACAGTGTGTGCTATCACTGCATGCTCTCACTGTGTGCTTTCCCTGTGTGCTCTCACTGTGTGCACTCACTCTGTGCACTCACTGGGTGCGCTCACTGTGTGCGCACACTATGTGCCCTCGCTGTGTGCTGTCACTAGGTGCGCTCAGTGTGTGCTCTCACTATGTGTTCTCAGTGTGTGCTCTCTCTGTGTGCCCTCATCTGTGCTCGCACTCTGGTTTCTCGCTTTGTGCTCACACTGTGTGCTATCACTGTGGTTTATCAATATGAGTTCTCACTGTGCTCCGTGTGTCCTCCCTGTCTGCTCTCACTGTGTGCTCTTGCTGTGCGCTCACACTATGCTTTCATTGTGTGCACTCACTGTGTGCTCTCAATATGTAGTCTCATGGTGTATTTTCACACTGCACTCTCATGTTGTGATGTGTTTGCTCTCACTGTGTGCTCTCACCTTGTGTTCTTACTGTGTGCCCTCTGTGCTCTCACTGTGGGCTCTCATTATATATTCGCAATGTGTGTTCTCACTGTGTGCTCTCAATGTGTGTACTCATTGCATGTTTAATCTCACTGTGAGCCCTCCCTGTGTGCTCACACTTTGTGTTCTCACTGTCTACTCTCACTGCATGCTCCCAATGCATGCTCCCGCTGTGTGCTCTGACTGTGTGTTCTCATTGTGTGAACTCAGTCTGTGCTCTCACTGTGTGCTCTCACTGTGTGTTCTCATTGTGTGAACTCAGTCTGTGCTCTCACTGTGTTCTCACGCTTTGTGCTCACACTCTGTGCCATCACTGTATTTTCTCAATGTGTGTTCTCACTGTCTGCTCTCACTGTGAGTTCTCACTGTGTGCCCCCATTCTGTGCTCTCATTGTGTTCTCTTTGTGCTCACACTGTACTCTTACTGTGTGCTGTCACTCTGCATTCTGGCTGTGTGCTCTGCCTGTTTACTCTCATTGTGTGCTCTCACTGTGTGCCCTCACTGCATGCTCCTACTGTGTGCTCTCACTGTGTGCCCTCACTCTGTGTTCTCACTGTGTGCTCTGCCTATATACTCTTACTGCGTGCTCTCACTGTGCTGTCCCACTCTGTGATCTCACTGTGTGCGCTCTCACCGCGTTCTCTCATGGTGTGCCCCCACTGTGTGCTCTCACTGCATTCCCTTACTTTGTGTTCTCACTGTGTGTGCTCACTCTGTGTGTGCTGCCTGTTTACTCTCACTGTGTGCTCTCACTGCATGTTCTCACTGTGTGCTTTCCCTTTGTGCTCTCACTGCGTGCTCTCACTGTGTGCTCTCAATGTGCGATCTCACTGCGTACTCACATTGTGTGATCGCACTGTGTTGTCAATGTGTGTTCTCACTGTGTGCCCTCACTCTGTGCTCTTACCATGTGCTCTGCCTGTTTCCTCTCACTGCGTGCTGTCACTTTATTCTCTCACTTTGTGTTCATACTGTGTGCTCTCGCTGCATGCTCTCTCTGTGTGCTAGTGCTATGCTCTCACAGTATGCTTTCACTGTATGCTCTCACTGTGTCCTCTTGCTTTGCGCTATCACTGTGTTTTCTCAATGTGTGTTCTCACTGTGCTCTGTGTGTTCTCCCTGTCTGCCCTCACTGTGTGTTCTCACTATGCGCTCTGTGTGCTCTCACTGTGTGTTCTCTCTGTGTGCGCTCACTTTGTGTTCTCATGTGTGAACTCAGTCTGTGCTCTCACTGAGTGTTCACACTGTGTACTCTCTCTGTATGCCCTCACTCTGTGCTCTCAATGTGTTCTCTGCCTGTTTGCTCTCACTGTGTGCTCTCACTGTGTTCTCTCGCTTTGTGCTATCACTGTGTTTTCTCGCTGTGTGTTCTCACTATGCGCTCTGTGTGCTCTCACTGTCTGTTTTCTCTGTGTGTGCCCTCACTCTGTGCTCTCACTCTGTTCCCTCACTTGGTGCTTACCCTGTGTGCTATTACCGTCTGCTCTCACTGTGCGTTCTCTCTGTGTGAACTCAGTCTGTGGACTCGCTGTGTGCTCACACCATGCTTTCACTGTGTGCACTCACTGTGTGCTCTCAGTGTGTAGTCTTGTGGTGTATCTTCACACTGTACTCTCACGTTGTGAGGTGTTTGCTCTCACTGTGTGCTCTCAGCCTGTGTTCTCACTGTGTGCCCTGTGTGCTCTCACTGTGGGCTCTCATTATGCATTCACAATGTGTGTTCTCACTGTTTGCTCTCAATGTGTGCTCTCACATTCGGCTCTCATTGTATATTCTCACTGTGTGCACTCCATGTGTGCTCACAACCTGTGCTCTCACTGTATGCTCTAAGTTTTTAGTCTCACTGTGTGCTCTCAGTGTGTTCTCCCACTGTGTGCCCTCCCTGTGTGCTCACACTTTGTGTTCTCACTCTGTTATCTCTCTATGCACTCTCACTTTGTGCTCTCACTGCTTGCACTCACTGTCTGCTCTCACTGCATGCCCCCACTACATGCTCACACTGTGTGCTCTCTCTGTGTGCCTTCACCCTGTGTTCTCACAGTGTGCTCTGCCTGTTTGCTACCACTGTGTGCTTTTGCTGTGTTCTCTCGCTTTGTGCTCACACCGTGTGCTAGCACGATGTGTGTTCTCACTGTCTGCTCTGTGTGTCCTCCCTGTCTGCTCTCACTGTGTGCTCTCGCTGTGAGTTCTCACTGTGTGCCCCCACTCTGTGCTCCATTGTGTTCTCCGTCTTTGTGCTCACACTGTACTCTTACTGTGTGCTGTCACTCTGTTTTAGACTGTGTGCTCTGTCTGTTTACTCTCATTGTGTGCTTTAACCGTGTGCTCTCACTGCGTACTCCTACTGTGTGCTCTAACTGTGTGCTCTCATTATGTGCTCTGTGTGCAATTACTGTGTGCACTGAATGTGTGCTCTCCCTGTGTGCTCCCACTGTGTGCTCTCACGGCATTCCCTTACTGTATGCTCTCACTGTGTGCTCCCACCCTGTGCTCTCACTGTGTGTGCTGCCTTTTTACTCTCACTGTGTGCTCTCACTGTGTGCTCTCACTATGTGCTCTCGCTGTGTGCACTCAATGTGCGCTCCAATTCTCTGCTCTTACTGTGTGCTATCAACAGTGTGCTCTGACATTGCGCTTTCACTGGTTTCTCTCACTGTATGCCCTCAATGTGAGCTGTTATTGTGTACTCACACTGTGTGTTCACACTGTGTATTCTCAATATGTGTTCTCACTGTGTGATCTGTGTGTCCTCCCTACCTGCACTCACTGTGTGCTCTCACTATGTGCTCTCACTGTGTGCCCTCACTCTGTGCTCTCACAATGTGCTCTGCCTGTTTACTCTCACTGCGTGCTCCCACTGTGTGCTCTTGCTGCATGCTCTCACTGTATGTTCTCGCTGTGTGCTCTCGCTGTGAGTTCTCACTGTGTGCCCCCACTCTGTGCTCCATTGTGTTCTCTGTCTTTGTACTCTTACTGTGTGCTGTCACTCTGTGTTCTGACTGTGTGCTCTGCCTGTTTACTCTCATTGTGTGCTCTAACTGTGTTCTCTCACTGCTTGCTCCTACTGTGTGCTCTCACTCTGTGCTCTCCCTTTGTGCTCGGTGTGCAATTACTGTGTGCACTGAATGTGTGCTCTCCTTGTGTGCTCTCACTGTTTGCTCTCAGTGTGTGCTTCCACAGTTGCTCTCACTCTGTGCTCTGCCTGTTTACTCTCACTGTGTGCTCTCTATGTGTCCTCTCACTGTGTGCTCTCTCTGTGTGCTCTCTCTTTGTGCTCTCTCTGTGTGCTCTCACTGGATGCTCTCACTGCGTGCTCTGTGTGCAATTAGTTTGTGTGCTCTCTGTGTGCTCTGTCTGTGTGCTCTCACTGGATGCTCTCACTGCGTGCTCTGTGTGCAATTAGTTTGTGTGCTCTCTGTGTGCTCTGTCTGTGTTCTCTCACTGCATGCTCTCACTGTGTGCCCTCACCGTGTGCTCCCACTGTGTGCTCTGACTTTATGCTCTCACTGTGTGCTCTCACTATGTGCTCTCACTGTGCGCTCTAACTCTCTCCTCTTACTATGAGCTGTCACTGTGTGCTCTCATTGTGTGCTCTCACTGTGTACTCTCTCTATATACTCTCACATCATGCCCTCACTGTGTGCTCTCACTGTGTGCTCTCACTGTGTGCTCTCACTGTGCTCTCACTGTGTGCTCTCACTGTGTGCTCTCACTGTGTGCTCTGCATGTTTACTCACACTTTGTGCTCTCTCTGTGTCCTCTCACTGTCTGCTCACTTTGCGTGCTCATGCTATGTGGTCTCAATGTGTACTCTCTCTATGTGCTCTCACTGTGTGCTTCCACTACATGCTCTCACAGTGTGCTCTCACGGCCTGCCCTCAATGTGTACTCTCACTTTGTGCTGTCCATGTGTGCCTGCACTGTGTGCTCTCCTGGTGCATTCTTACTGTGTGCTGTCATGGTGTCCTCTCACTCTGTGTGCTCTCACAGCATGCTCCCACTGTGTGCACACACTGTGTGCTCTCACTGCATGCTGTCAATGTGTGCTCTCACTGTGTGCTCTCACCTCATTCTTTCATTGTGTGCCCTCACTGCGTGCTCTCAATGTGTGCTCTCATTTTCTGCTCTCACTTCATGCTCTTCCTCTGTGCTCTTGCTGCATGCTCTCATTTTCTGCTCTCACTGTGTACTCTCACTGCATGCTCTCCCTGTGTCCTCTCGCCGTGTACTCTCACTAAGTGCGCTCTCATTGTGCACTCTAACTCTCTGCTCTTGTTGTGTGCTCTCACTGTGTGCTCTCAATGTGTGCACTCAGTGTGTGCTCTCCATTTATGCTAACACAGTGTGCTCTCACTCTGTGCTTGCACTGTGCACCCTCACTGTGTGCTCTCACTGTGTGCTCTGCCTGCTTAGTCTTACACTGTGTGTATACACTGTGTTTTCTCACTGCATGCTCTCACTGTGTGCCCTCACCGTGTGCTCTCACTGTGTGCTCTCACTGGGTGCCCGCACTGTGCTCACAATCTGCGCTCTCACTGTGTTCTCTCCCTGTGTACTCACACTGTGTTCTCACTGTTTACTCTCTCTATGTGCTCTCACTGTGCTCTCCCGCTGGGTGCCCTCCCTGTGTGCTCACACTTTGTATTCTCACTCTGTTTTCTCTCTATATGCTCTCATTTTGTGCTCTCACTGCATGCACTCACTGTCTGCTCTCACTGTACGCTTCCGCTGTGTGATCTCACTGTGTCTTCTCATTGTGTGAACTCAGCCTATGCTCTCAATGTGTGCTCACACTGTGTGCTCTCTCTGTGTGCCTTCATTCTGTGCTCTCAAAGTGTGCTCTGCCTGTTTGCTCTCACTGTGTGCTCTCACTGTGTTCTCTTGCTTTGTTCTCACACCGTGTGCTATCACTGTGTTTTCTCAATGTGTGTTCTCACTGTCTCCTCTGTGTGTCCTCCCTGTCTGCTCTCACTGTGTGCGGTCACTGTGAGATCTCACTGTGTGCCCCCACTCAGTGCTCTCATTGTGTTCTCTGTCTTTGTGCTCACACTGTACTCTTACTGTGTGCTGTCACTCTGTTTTATACTGTGTGCTCTGCCTATTTACTCTCATTGTGTGCTTTAACTGTGTGCTCTCACTGCGTGCTCTCACTATGTGCTCTGTGTGCAATTACTGTATGCACCAAATGTGTGCTCTCTCTGTGTGCTCCCACTGTTTGCTCTCACTGTATACTTCCACAGTTTGCTCTCACTCTGTGCTCTGCCTCTTTACTCTCATTGTGTTCTCTCTCTGTGCCCTCTCAGTGTCTGCTCAATCTGTGTGTTCATACTGTGTGTTCACACTGTTTGCTCTCCCTCTGTGCTCTGCATGTTTACTCTCACTGTGTGCTCACTCTGTGTGCTCTCTCTGTGCTCTCACTGCGTGCTCCCACTGTGTGCTCTTGCAGTGTGCTCCCACTGTGTGCTCTCACTGTGCTCACACTGTGTGCTCTTACTGTGTGCTTTCCCTGTGTGTTCACACTGTGTTCTCACTGTGTCCTCTCTCTATGTGCTCTCACTGCATGCTCTCACTACGTGCCCTGTGTGCAATTACTCTGTGCTCTCACTGTGTGCTCTCTCGGTGTGCTCTTACTGCATGCTCCCACTGTGTGTTCCGACTGTTTGCTCTCACTGTGCGCCCTGCATGTTTATTCACAATGTGTGCTCTCTCTATGTCCTCTCACTGTCTGCTCACTCTGTGTGCTCACACTATGTGTTCACAATGTGTACTCTCTCTATGTTTTCTCACTGTGAACTCTCACTGTGTGCTCTCACTGCGTGATCTCACTGTCTGTTCCCACTACATGCTCTCACTCTGTGCTCCCACGGTCTGCTTTCAATGTGTACACTCACTGTATGCATGCACTGTGTGCTCTCCCAGTGCACTCTTACTGGGTGCCCTCACAGTGTGCCCTCACGGCATGCTCTCACTGTGTGTGCACACTGTGTGCTCCCACTGCATGTTCTCACTGTGTGCCCTCACTGTGTGCTCTCACTGGGTGCCTGCACTGTGTGCTCACAATCTGTGCTCTCACTGTGTGCCCTCACCATGTGCTCTCACTGTGTGCTCTCACTGGGTGCCTGCACTGTATGCTCACAATCTGTGCTCTCACTGTGTGCCCTCACCATGTGCTCTCACTGTGTGTTCTCACTGGGCGCCCGCATTGTGTGCTCACAATCTGTGCTCTGACTTTGTGCTCTCATTGTGTGCTCCCACTGTGTGCTCTCACTGAGTGCTCTGACTGTGTGCTCTGCGTGTTTACTCTCACTGTGTTCTCTCCCTGTGTGCTCACACTTTGTGTTCTCACTGTTTACTCTCTCTATGTGCTCTCATTTTGTGCTCTCACTGCGTGCACTCACTGTCTGCTCTCACTGCATGCTCCCACTGCGTGCTCCCAGTGCATGCTCCCACTGTGTGCTCTCACTGTGTCTTCTCACTGTGTGAACTCAGCCTATGCTCTCACTGTGTGCTTACACTGTGTGCTCTCTCTGTGTGCCTTCACTCTGTGCTCTCAAAGTGTGCTCTGCCTGTTTGCTCTCACTGTGTGCTCTCACTGTGTTCTCTCGCTTTGTGCTCACACCGTGTGCTATCACTGTGTTTTCTCAATGTGTGTTCTCACTGTCTCCCCTGTGTGTCCTCCCTGTCTGCCCTCACTGTGTGCGGTCACTGTGAGAACTCACTGTGTGCCCCCACTCAGTGCTCTCATTGTGTCCTCTGTCTTTGTGCTCACACTGTACTCTTACTGTGTGCTGTCACTCTGTGTTTTATATTGCGTGCTCTGCCTATTTACTCTCATTGTGTGCTTTAACTGTGTGCTCTCACTGCGTGCTCCTACTGTGTGCTCTCACTGTGTGCTCTCCCTATGTGCTCTGTGTGCAATTACTTGTGCACTGAATGTGTGCTCTCTCTGTGTGCTCCCACTGTTTGCTCTTGATGTGTACTTCCACAGTTTGCTCTCACTCTGTGCTCTGCCTGTTTACTCTCATTGTGTTCTCTCTCTGTGTCCCCTCACAGTGAGCTCTCACTGTGTGCTCTCACTGTGTGCTCCCACTATTTTCTCTCTCTCTGTGCTCTGCATGTTTACTCTAACTGTGTGTTGGCTCTGTGTGCTCTCTCTGTGTGCTCTCACTGGTTACTCTCACTGCATGCTCTGTGTGCAATAAGTCTGTGCACTCACTGTGTGCACTCTCTGTGTGCTCTCACTGGGTGCTCTCACTGTGTCCTCTGCATGTTTACTCACACTGTGTGCTCTCTTTGTGTACTCTCACTGTCTGCTCACACTGCGTGATCTCAAAGTGTGCTCTCTCTATGTGCTCTCACTGTATGATCTCACTGTGCTCACACTGTGTGCTCTTACTGTGTGCTTTCCCTGTGTGTTCACACTGTGTTCTCATTGTGCCCTCTCTCTATGTGCTCTCACTGCATGCTCTCACTATGCACCCTGTGTCCTCTCACTGTGTGCTCTCTCGGTGTGCTCTCACTGCATGCTCTCACTGTGTGTTCCGACTGTTTGCTCTCACTGTGCGCCCTGCATGTTTATTCACACTGTGTGCTCTGTCTGTGTCCTCTCACTGTCTGCTCGCTCTGTATGCCCACACTGTGTGTTCACCATGTGTACTCTCTCCATGTTTTCTCACTGTGAGCTCTCACTGTGTGCTCTCACTGCGTGATCTCACTGTCTGCTCCCACTACGTGCTCTCACTGTGTGCTTCCACTGTCTGCTCTCAATGTGTACACTCACTGTGTGCTGTCCCTGTGTGCATGCACTGTGTGCTCTCGCAGTACACCCTCACTGGGTGCCCTCACAATGCGCTCCCACGGCGTGCTCTCACTGTGTGTGCACACCGTATGCTCTCACTGCATGCTCTCACTGTGTGCTCTCACTGTATGCTTTCACTAGGTGCCTGCACTGTGTGCTCACAATCTGTGCTCTCACTTTGTGCTCTCACTGTGTGCTCTCACTGCATGCTCTCACTGTGTGCTCTCACTGTATGCTTTCAGTAGGTGCCTGCACTGTGTGCTCACAATCTGTGCTCTCACTTTGTGCTCTCACTGTGTGCTCTCACTGCATTCTCTCACTGTGTGCTCTCACTGTATGCTTTCACTAGGTGCCTGCACTGTGTGCTCACAATCTGTGCTCTCACTTTGTGCTCTCACTGTGTGCTCTCACTGAGTGCTCTGACTGTGTGCTCTGCATGATTACTCTCACTGTGTTCTCTCCCTGTGTGCTCACACTGTGTTCTCACTGTTTACTCTCTCCATGTATTCTCATCGTATTCTTCCACTGTGTGCCTCCCTGTGTGCTCACACTTTGTGTTCTCTCTATGTGCTCTCATTTTGTGCTCTCACTGCATGCACTCACTGTCTGCTCTCACTGCATGCTCCCACTGTGTGCTCCCACTGTGTGCTCCCACTGTGTGCTCTCACTGTGTCTTCTCACTGTGTGAACTCAGCCTGTGCTCTCTCTGTGTGCCTTCACTCTGTGCTCTCAAAGTGTGCTCTGCTTGTTTGCTCTCACTGTGTGCTCTCACTGTGTTCTCTCGCTTTGTGCTCACACCGTGTGCTATCACTGTGTTTTCTCAATGTGTGTTCTCACTGTCTCCTCTGTGTGTCCTCCCTGTCTGCCCTCACTGTGTGCGGTCACTGTGAGATCTCACTGTGTGTCCCCACTCCGTGCTCTCATTGTGTTCTCTGTCTTTGTGCTCACACTGTACTCTTACTGTGTGCTGTCACTCTGTGTTTTATACTGCGTGCTCTGCCTATTTACTCTCATTGTGTGCTTTAACTGTGTGCTCTCACTGCGTGCTCCTACTGTGTGCTCTCACTGTGTGCTCTCATTATGTGCTCTGTGTGCAATTACTTGTGCACCAAATGTGTGCTCTCTCTGTGTGCTCCCACTGTTTGCTCTCACTCTGTGCTCTGCCTGTTTACTCTCACTGTGTTCTCTCTCTGTGCCCTCTCACAGCCTGCTCACTCTGTGTGCTCACACCGTTTGCTCTCTCTCTGTGCTCTGCATGTTTACTCTCACTGCGTACTCTCACTGTGTGCTCTCACTGTGTGCTCTCACTATGTGCTCTGTGTGCATTTACTGTGTGCACCAAATGTGTGCTCTCTCTGTGTGCTCTCACTCTGTGCTCTGCCTGTTTACTCTCACTGTGTTCTCTCCCTGTGCCTTCTCACTGTCTGCTCACTCTGTGTGCTCACACTGTGTGCTTTCACTGTGTGCACTCACTCTGTACTCTCAATGTATAGTCTCACGGTGCATTTTCACACTGCGCTCTTACTTTGTGAGGTGTTTGCTCTCACTGTATGCTCTCAGCTTGTGTTCTCACTATGTGCCCTGTGTGCTCTCACTGTGTGCTCTCATTGTGTATTTGCAATGTGTGGTCTCATTTTCTGATCTCATTGTATGTTCTCACTGTGTGCTCTCAATGTGTGTGATGCCTGTTTACTCTCACTGTGTGCTCTCACTGTGCTCTCACTGTGTGAACTCCATCTATACTCTCATTGTGTGCTCTCACTGTGCTCTCACTGTGTGAACTCCGTCTATACTCTCACTGTGTGCTCTCCCTGTGTGCTTTCACTGTGTGCACTCACAGTGCATTTTCACACTGTGCTCTCACTTTGTCAGGTGTTTGCTCTCACTGTGTGCTCTCAGCTTGTGTTCTCACTGTGTGCCCTGTGTGCTTTCACTGTGTGCTCTCAATGTGTGCTCTCAATGTGTGCTCTCATTTTCTGCTCTCATTGTATGTTCTCACTGTGTGCTCTGACTGTGTGCACTCCCTGTGTGCTCACAATCTGTGCTCTCACTCTGTGCTCTCACTGCATTCTCTCACTGTGTGCTCCCATTTTATGCTCTCACTGCGTTCTCTCACTGTGTGCTCCCATTTTATGCTCTCACTGCGTTCTCTCACTGTGTGCTCTTACTGTGTGCTCTCACTGCATTCTCTCTGTGTGCTCTTACTGTGTGCTCTCACCTTGTGCTCACACTGTGTGCTCACACTCTGTGCTCTCACTCCTTGCCATCTTTCTGTGCGCTCACTGTGTGTTCCCACTGTGTGAACTCAGTCTGTGTTCTCACTGTGTGTTCACACTGTGTCTCTCTCTGTGTGCTCTCACTCTGTGCTCTCACTATGCGCCCTGCTTGTTTGCTCTCCCTTTGTGCTATCAGTGTGTGCTCTTTCTTTGTGCTTACACTGTGTGCCATCACTGTGTTTTCTCAACATGTGTTCTCACTGTGCTCTGTGTGTCCTCCCTGTCTGCTCTCTGTGTGCTCCCTCTGTGTGCCCTCACTCTGTGCTCCCACTCTGTTCTCTCGCTTTGTGCTTACACTGTGTGCTCTCACTGTGTGTTCACACTCTGTGCTCTCTTTGTGTACCCTCACTCTGTACTCTCAATGTGTGCTCTTCCTGTTTGCATTCACTGTGTGCTCTCACTGTGTTGTCTCGATTTGTGCTCACACTGTGTGCTATCACTGTGTTTTGTCAGTGTGTTCTCACTCTGCTCTATGTGTCCTCCCTGTCTGCTTTCATTGTGTGCTCTCACTAGGCACTCTGTTTGTTCTTACTGTGAGCTCTCACTGTGTGCTCTCTCTGTGTGCCCTCACTCTGTGTTCTCATTGTGTGCTCTGCCTGTTTGCTCTCACTGTGCACTCTCACTATGTTCTCTCGCTTTGTGCTTATGCTGTGTATTATCACTGTGTGCTCTCACTGTGTGTTCTCACTGTGTGCCCTGTGTGCTCTCACTCAGTCTGTGCTCTCACTGTTTGCTTACACTGTATGATTTCACTGTGCGCACTCACTGTGTGCTCTCAATGTGTAGTCACACAGTGTATTTTCACACTGCACTCTCCCGCTGTGAGGTGTTTGCTCTCACTGTGTGCTCCCACCTTGTGTTCTCACTGCGTGCTCCCACTGCGTGCTCTCACTGTGTGCTCTCACTGTGTGCACTCACTGTGTGCTCTCACTGCGTGCTCCCACTGCGTGCTCTCACTGCGTGCTCCCACTGCGTGCTCCCACTGCATGCTCTCACTGCATGCTCTCACTGCATGCTCCCACTGCGTGCTCCCACTGCGTGCTCTCACTGTGTGCTCCCACTGCGTGCTCCCACTGTGTGCTCCCACTGCGTGCTCCCACTGTGTGCTCTCACTGTGTGTTCACACTGTGTTCTCTCACTCCTTGTTCCCTTTGTGTGTGCTCACTGTGTGTTCTCACGGTCAGTCTGTGCTCTCACTGTGTGGTCACACTGTGTGCTCTCATTATGTATTCGCAATGTGGCTCTCAATTTCTGCTCTCATTGTATGTTCTCACTGTGTGGTCTCCCTGTGTGTGCTCCCTGTGTGCTCACAATCTGTACCCTCACTCTGTGCCCTCACTGTGTGCTATGCCTGTTTTATCTTACTGTGTGCTCTCACTGTGTTCTGACACTTTGTGCTCACGCTGTGTGCTATCACTGTGTTTTCTCAATGTGTTCTCATCGTGCCCTGTGTGTCCTCCCTGTCTGCTCTCACTTTGTGCTCTCACTATGCGCTGTGTGTGCTCTTACTGTGTGCTCTCACTGTGTCCTCTTGCTTTGTGCTCACACTGTGTGCTATCACTGTGTGCTCTCACTGTGTGCTCTCACTGTGTGTTCTCACTGTGTGCTCTCACTGTGTGTTCTCACTGTGTGTTCTCACTGTGTGTTCTCACTGTGTGCTCTCACTGTGTGTTCTCACTGTGTGCTCTCACTGTGTGTTCTCACTGTGTGCTCTCACTGTGTGCTGTCAGTGTGTGCTCTCATTTTCTGCTCTCATTGTATGTTCTCACTGTGTGGTCTCCCTGTGTGTGCTCCCTATGTGCTCACAATCTTTGCTCTCACTGTGGTCTCCCACTGTGTGCTCTCCCTGTGTGCTCACACTTTGTGTTCTCATCGTGTGTTCTCTCTATGTGCTCTCACTTTGTGCTCTCACTGTGTGCTCTCATCGTCTGCACTCAAGGTGTACTCTCACTGTGTGCTGTCCCTGTGTGCCTGCACTGTGTTCTCTCCCGGTGCACTCTCACTGGGTGCTCTCACTGTGTACTCTCTCTGTTTCCTCACACTGTGTGATCTCAATCTGTACTCTCTCTATGTGCTCTCACTGTGTGGTCTCACTGTATCTTCGCACTGTTTGCTCTCACAGTCTGCCCTCAATGCATATTTTTTAGCTGTCCCTGTGGTCCTGCACTGTGTTCTCTCCCGTTGCACTTCACTGTGTGCTCTCACTGTGTGCCCTCACTAGGTGCACTCAGTGTGTACTCTCACTGCCTGCTTCCACTATGTGCTCTCACTGTTTGCTCTCACAGTCTGCCCTCAATGCGTATTTTTTTTTGCTGTCCCTGTGTGCCTGCACTGTGTTCTCTCCTATTGCACTCTCACTGGGTGCTCTCAATGTGTGCTCTCACTATGTGCTCTCGGTGCGTGCTCTCCATTTATGCTAACACTATGTGCTCACACTCTGTGTTCTCACTCTGTGCTCTCTCGATGTGCTCTTACTGTGTGCTCTCACTTAGTGCTCTCACTGGGTGCGTCCAGTGTGTGCTCACACTGTATGCTCTCGTTGTGAGCTCTCAGTGCATGCTCTCCCTTTGTGTTCACACTGTGTGCTCTCACTGTGTACTCGCACTGTGTGCCCTCACTCTGTGCACTCACAGTGTTCTCTGCCTTTTTACTCTTACTGCATGCTCTCACTGTGTTCTCTCACTCTCTGCTTTCACTGTGTCTGCACATAGTGTGATCTCACTGCGTTCTCTCACTGTGTGCTCACACTGTGTGTCTTCAATGTGTGTTCTCACTGTGCGCTCTGTGTGTCCTCCTTGCCTGGTCTCACTGTGTGCTCTTACTGTGTGCCCTCGCTCTGTGCTCTCATTGTGTGCTCTCCCTGTTTACTCTAACTGCATGCTCACACTGTGCTCTCTCGCCTTATGCTCACACTGTGTGCTCTCCTAGTGTTCTAACACTGTGTGTTCTCACTGTGCACTTTCACTGTGTACTCTCACTGTGTTCTATCAGTTTGTGCTCTCTCTGCTTGCTCTCAATATGCACTGTGTGTGCTGTTACTGTGTGCTTTCACTGCGTGCTTTCACTCTGTGCTCTCACTGCATGCTCCCTCTACGTACTCCTAGTGTTTGTTTTCACTGCGTGCTCTCACTGTGTTCTTTCATTGTGTGGTCTCATTGTATGTTCTCACTGTGTGCTCTGTGTGCTCTCACTTTGTGCTATCACTGTGTATTTGCAATGTTTGCTCTCATTGTGTGCTCTCATTTTCTGCTCTCATTGTATGTTCTCACTGTGTGCTCTCACTGTGTGCTCTGACTGTGTATTTGCAGAAACAGGCTGACATGATCCACAAACAGGTCCTCCCCAAAATCCACAAACAGGACTGACCCCGTAGACCGATTGTGTCAGCTTGTTCTTGCCCCCACAGAACTCCTTTCTTCCTATCTTGACTCCATTCTCTCTCCCCTTGTCCAATTTCTTCCCAGCTACATCTGCGATTCCTCTGATGCCCTACATCATATCAACAATTTCCAGTTCCCTGGCCCTAACCGCTTCCTCTTCACCATGGACATCCAATCCCTCTACACCTCCATCCCCCACCGGATAGTCTGATGGCTCTCTGCTTCTTCCTTGGACAGAGGCTTGAACAATCCCCATCCACCACCAATCTCCTCCGTCTGGCTGAACTTGTTCTCTCACTGAACAATTTCCCCTTGAACTCGTCTCACGTCCTCCATGGAAAAGGTGTGGCTATGGGTAGCTGCATGGGCCCCAGTTATGCCTGTCTCTTTATGGGGTATGTGGAACATTCCTTGTTCCAGTCCTACTCAGGCCCCCTCCCACAGCTCTTCTTTCAGTACATCGATGGCTATTTCAGTGCCACTTCATACTCTCACCTGGACCTGGAAAAATTTTATCAATTTTGCTTCCAATTTCCACCCCTCCATCACTTTCACATGGTCCATCTCTGACACTTCCCTCCCCTTCCTTGGCCTCTCTGTCTCAATTTCTGGTGTTAGACTGTCCACCAATATTCATTACAAGCCCACCGACTCCCACAGCTACCTCGACTACAGTTCCTCACACCCTGCTTCCTGTAAGGACTCCATCCCATTCTCTCAGTTCCTTCGCCTCCGTCGCATCTGTTCTGATGATGCCACTTTCCAAAACAGTTCCTCTGACATGTCTTCCTTCTTCCTTAACCGAGGTTTCCCAACCACGGTGGTTGACAGGACCCTTAACCGTGTCCGGCCCATCTCCCACGCCTCTGCCCTCACACCTTCCTCTCCCTCCCAGAGCCATGATAGAGTCCCCCTTGCTCTCACTTTTTACCCCACCAATGCCTCCGCATTCAAAGGATCATCCTTCGCCATTTCCGTCAACTCCAGCATTATGCCACCACCAAACACATCTTCTCCTCAACAACCGCCCCCCCCCACCCCACCCCCAGTTGGCATTCCGTAGAGACCACTCCCTCCGGGACAGCCTGGTCCACTGCTCCATCACTCCCAACACCTCAACCCCCTCCCACGGTACCTTCCCATACAATTTCAGAAGGTGCATCACCTGCCCCTTTACTTCCCCTTCCTCATCATCCAAGGGCCCAAACACTCCTTTCAAGTGAAGCAGCATTTTACTTGCACTTCCTTCAATTTGGTCTATTGCATTCGCTGCTCCCAATGCGGTTTCCTCTACATTGGAGAGACCAAACGCAGACTGGGTGATCGCTTTGAGGAACACCTTTGGTCTGTCTGCAAGCATGACCCAGACTTCCCTGTCGTTTGCCATTTTAACACTCCACCCTGCTCTCATGCCCACATGCCCGTCCTTGGCCTGCTGCATTGTTCCAGTGAAGCTCAACGCAAACTGGAGGAACAGCACCTCATCTTCCGACTAGGCACTTTACAGCCTTCTGGACTTAACAGTGAGTTCAACAACTTCAGACCATAAACTCTCTCCTCCATCCCCACCCCCTTTTTGATCCGCCCCCTTTTTTCCATGTTCATTTTTAATTGTATTTATTTATTTATTTCCCCCCACATTTCCATTCTTATTTTTAAAATTTATTCCCAATTTTATTCACTGTTTAATCCCCAGCTTTTAGCCTTTTCGACCTTTATTCCCACCACCGTTCCCTCCCCCCACCCCACCCCCACTAGGGCATCTGTCATTTTCCAGAGTGCTTACCCTGGTCCTGCCATTATCACATTCTGCTTTCCACTCATAATGTCACCATTAGCACCTCCTTTAGCCATTACCACCACTATTAACAACCCTTGACCTTTTGTTTATGACATCTTTCGCAATCTCTCCTTTGCCTCCACCTATCGCTGGCCTTCTATCCAGCTTCACCTGTTCCACCCCCCCCTTAAACAGTATGTATTTCACCATATTTCTACTTCCCTTTAGCTCTAAATAAAAGTCAAAAGGACTGGAAACATTAACTCTGTCTTTCTCTCCACAGATGCTGTCAGACCGGCTGAGTTTTTCCAACATTTTTTGTTTTTGTTGCAAGGGACTTAGAACTTGTGAAGCTGGAGAAGGAGGTAATAGAAAGAGAGAGATAACGAGGATTCCCATTGAAAATGTTGGCAGTTAGATAAGAGATGTCAGTAGGTGAGGAAGGATTTATTTCTAGAGTAGAACCCAGCGGGGATATGTTTAAATTTGTAGAAGCTCTTCCCAGGTTTGAGGAAAAAGATATTCTTTATTTCATTTGAGAAGCTAGCTAAAGAGATGAAATGGCCACAGGAAAACTGGACATTATCATCAGTCTAAGTTGTTAGGCAGGGCACATGAGGTATTTGCTTAGCTTTCAGAAGAAATGTTGGTGAATTATGATGTGGTGAAAAAAGCTATTTTGAGTGCATTTGGGTTGGTTTCTGAAGCAAACAGGCAGAAATTTAGGAACGAGTTTGAAAGAGTAAAACAAAGTAATTTTGACCGGTGGATGTGGACGTTAAAAATAGAGACAACCTATGCCGCTCTTAGGGATGTAATTCTTTTGGTAGAATTTAAAGAATCAATCCCTTCAGTAGTGAGAGCTCATGTGGAGGAACAGAGGGTTGATTCTGTAAAACAAGCAGCGGAGATAGTTGATGATTATGAGTTCATTCATCGAACTAAACCTTTTTTCCGTCACCCTTTCAAATTGGAAAAGGATAAAAAGTGGGAAGGTGAAAGGAAGGCAGGTAGTCAGGGAAGGGAAGGAGTAGCTGGAAGTTCCCAGGAAGTTTTTTCTCAGAATAAAAAGGAAGGTGCTGAAGGTAGAAGTGACATTTGAAAATTGAAGCGTTTTCATTATAATAAAGTGGGGCACATGACATCAGTGTGTTGGAGATTGCAGGAAAAATCTGTAGGAATTATTGGGGTACAGAGAAGCTCTGGAAGTAAAAGTACTGTGTTCTGAGGTTCTGGCACAGGAGAAACCAATGGTTTGTGTACAGGTGAAACAAGGAGAATCAGTGAAAGCTAAAGAAGCGGGATTGTGTTCACAGTTTACTCAAGAGAATTCTGAGGAGCAGGTTGCAGAAATGTTTAAAGACTTTGTGTGTGAAGGGAAAGTCTTTACATATGTACAGGGTGGAGTAGGTAAAGATGCTAAAATTTTAAGAGACACAGGGACTAGTCAATCCTTAATGTTGTGGGATAGTGATATTTGTTGTTCAGAGGGAGTGTTGCAGGAGAAGGTAATAATAAGTGGGGTTCATGGGGATGCTAAATCTATTCCATTGTGAAAGGTAAATTTAAAGAGCAGATGGAAGTCAGGTAAAGTCATAGTTGGAGTGGTGGAAAAATTGCCCATTGCAGGGGTTCAATTTATTCTGGGTAATGATCGCAAATGTTGGTAATGCCTGTGGTAGTTGAGCAGCCTGTAGAGGTGTTTTCCACAGAAGTTCTACAGAAGGAACATCCTGGATTGTTCCCTGATTGTGTTATAACGAGATCAAAGGCCCTTAGGGAAGAACAAAATAAACAAGATATGCAGGCAGTTCAACAGTAAGAAGAAAGTGCCGAAATGCAATTAGCTGGCACTGTATTTGATAACATTGTTCAGGAGGAAGGAATGCAGGACAGTTCAGTTGAAATGTTTAACTCAAAGAGGTTAGTGGAGTTACTGAAAAATGATTTGTAATGAAAGCAGTTATATCAGAAAGCATATTCAGAAACTGAAACAAAATGTATCCCCCAGTATGTTATTATCTTCGGGAAGATATTCTGATGAGAAAGCAGCAGTCAGATGGTGTTTCAGCAAATGAAAGCTGGAGGGAGGTGCATCAGATTGTTATCCCATTAGGATATAGAAATGAGATTCTGAGGATTGCTCATGAAATTCCAATGGGGGAACATTTAGGAATTAGGAAAACACACAAAAAAATACAGAGGTTCTTTTTTTGGCCAGGATTGCATAAGGATATAGTCAAATCCTGTGGAAACCTGTCATATATGTCAAGTAACAGGAAAATCACAAGCAGTGATTAAGCTGGCATCTTTAATTCCAATACCAGCATTTGAAGAACCTTTTGCCAGGGTCATGATTGATTGTGTGGGACCCATCCCTAAGACTAAAAGTGGAAATCAGTCAAATTACTAACAATAATGGATGTGTCTACTAGGTTTCCTGAAGTGATACCTTTAAGAAATATTACAACTAAGAAGATTGTGGAGGAGTTAATTAATTTTTTTTACAAGGTATGGTTGGCCTAAAGAAATACAATCAGATCAGGGGTCAAATTTCATGGCACAGCTGTTTAAGGAAGTAATGAACAGTTTGGGGATAAAACAGTTTAAGTCAACAGCTTATCATCCAGAGTCACAAGGAGCTTTGGAAAGATGGCATCAAACCTCAAAAACTATGATAAGAGCATACTGTCAGAATTATGCACAGGATTGAGATACAGGGATTCCATTTTTGTCATTTGCTATTAGAAACACTCCTAATGCATCGACTGGTTTTAGCCCTTTTGAACTAGTTTATGGTCATGAGGTAAGGGGACCACTGAAATTGATTCAGGAGAAATTGGTGGGTCAAAATTCAGAAACTACTCTCCTGGATTACATTTCATATTTCAGGGAAAGATTGAACAGAGCATGTGAGTTGGCCAGGGAACATTTAAAGATCTCACAGCAAGTGATGAAAGTGAAAGCAGATAAAAAAGGCTAAAATTCACAGTTTTGTTTCTGGAGAGCAAGTACTAGTTTTGTTACCAGTTCTAGGTGATTCATTAAATGAAAGATTTAGTGGGGCTTACAAGTTTAAAAAGAAATTGCGTGAAGTAAATTATTTAATATATACTCCAGATAGAAGAAAGAAGCAGAGGGTGTGTAATGTAAATATACTTAAAAAGTACTTTGACAAGGAAGAGGAACAAAAAGAGATGTTGGTGATGGTGGATGATGAGAAGAGATATAAGTGCAGGACCCTGAAATTGACTTTCCTCTAATCAAATTGGATAATGAGGGGGTGCTTGAAAATTGAAATGCAAATTTTTGTTACCTTCCAAACAAGTGTCAAAGTGATTTGGAAAAGCTATTGCAGTCACACAATCCTATTTTGGAAATAAGTTGGGAAAGACACATTTAGCTTTACATGATGTATGCATAGAAATATCATCTTCAATAAGACAACAACCTTGTAGATTAAATCCGGCAAAGTTATGACAAGTACAAAAAGATTGCATACTTAAAAATGATATAATTGAGTCTAGTTGCAGTAACTGGAGTTTGGCTATTGTACTCGAACTGAAACTGGATGGAACACAAAGACTGTGCGTGGACTATCGAAAAGTGAATGCGGTGACAAAAGTGGATTCATATCCCATACCACGGTTGGAGGATTGCATTGAGAAAGTGGGACAATCGAAAATTATCACAAAGAATGACTTGCTAAAAGGATATTGGCAGGTACCATTGTCAGAGAGATCAAAGGAAATATCAGCTTTCATAATGCCAAGTGGACTATATCAGTTTAAAGTCATGTCATTTGGTATGAAGAATGCACTTACGACATTTCAAAGACTGACAAACAAAGTAATTGCGGGTCTAAGCAATTGTGCAGTTTATATTGATGATCTAATTGTTTCAGTGAGATGTAGGAGGAGCATTTACAGCACCTGGAAGAATTATTTACTCGACTACAAAAAGTTAATTTGGTGATTAAGTTGGCTGAAAGTGAATTTTCAAAAGTTCAAGTTGTGTCAGTAGGCCATACCATTGGACATGGTAAGGTGGCTCCGAAAGATGTGAAAGTCAAGGCTTTTGTGAATTTCCCAGTGCCTACAACAAAACGAGAAGTTTTGAGATTTCTGGGCATGAGTGGGTTTTACTGGAAATTTGTATCAAATTTCAACCAAGTGTTGCTCCACTGACTGAACTATTAAAAAAGACCAAGAAGTTTCAATGGGCACTCTAGTGTCAGAAGTAATTCGATAGTTTGAAAACTGTATTAGCTATGACACCAGTATTGGCAGTACCCAATTATGCCAAGCAATTCAAGTTGGCCATTGACGCAAGTGATATAGGCATTGGGGCTGTACTGTTACAAGAAGATGGCACTGGAAGTAAAAAACCGATAGGGTATTTTTCACGGAAGCTGAATGTACAACAGAGAAGATATTCAATGATTGAAAAAGAGACTTTGAGTTTGGTGTTAGCATTGCAGCATTTTGATATTTATGTTGCAAACAATTCATCAGAAACAATCATTTATACAGACCATAACCTGGTTGATGTTTCTGGACAAATTTCAAGACTAAAGTGCAAGACTTTTCATATGGAGTCTATTATTACAACCATTTAATCTACATATTATACGTGTTGCTGGAAAGGAAAATCTGCCCGCTGATGCATTATCAAGAGTTTGAAGCTTAAAGGAAAATGGGACATTTTAAAAAAGAACCCGGACACTGAACTGGAGTGATTTCTGTTGATACCAAGGACTTGCGTATATATATAGTTATGTTAATGCATGTATCTGGTAATGTAATACTGCAATAAGTATAGGAAATAGTATGAGATGGGTTATTAAAATGAAGCCGTCTTTTAGAATTATGATGGTTCATTTTCTGATAAGGAGGGGGATGTTATGAGGCTATTAATGCATATAATATTTTGGAAAATATTTTTCTTTTAAAATAGAGGTTTAGTCGGTGGGTATGTCTTAATTGGATTAAAGACAGCTAGTCTGGGTGCTTTGATGTGCACTAGTTCTGATATGTAAGAGAGATAGTGTGCATTTGCATTTTTTGAATAGAGCTTTCAAGAAGTAGGATGAAAACTGACACCTTTCTAGCAGCTACCAAGCAATATGTTAATATTATTAATAAAATTGGTACTATGAAAGGGGTTTCATTGTTAAAAGGTAAAGTTCAAAGAGGCTGGTGACACAATGAGAATTTGAATACAATTAGTGGTGGTAAGTATAACTTCAGCAGTTTTCAGGTGTGTAGATCGGAGGCAATGTGAGATCAAAAGGCAGCTGTAAGCCTCCAACTGGCTCCACAGGAACCAAAGTGAAAAGAACCTCATTTTGAATTTGTAAGATGAAATGCTTTGCCTGGTGTTTGGTTAAGTCTATGAGTTGGTTGTTGCCTTAATGGAGATTAGTTTGGGAATTTGTTAAAAGTTATGATAGTAGTAATTTGTAGCCATGTATATATATATTTAACCTGTGTAAATTAATAAAATGTTTCATTTAGTTTAATGTAAAACCTCAAGAACTGATGGTCTGATTCCTGAATTTAGAGTCGCATCTCAAACATAACACTTAAAATTATAGGTTATGACAGTTGTTTAAAGTTTCCCTCTGGGATTTTTAAATAACTTCGTTTTACCAGCTGCATCGGTCATAACAGTGCTCTCACTGTGTGCTTGCACTCTGTGTTCTCACTGTGTGAAATCAGTGCGTGCTCTTACTGTGTGCTTTCACTGTGTGCTCTCACTGTGTTCTCAATGTGTGCCCTAACTGTGTACTCTGTGTGTCTTTCCTGTCTGCTCTCACTGTGTGCATTGCCCGTTAACTCTCACTATGTTCTCTCACTGTGTTCTCTCGCTGTGTGTTCATGCTGTGTGCTCTCACTGTGTATTCTCTCTGTGTGCTGTCACTGTGTGCTCTCCCCGTATGCTAACACTGTGCACTCTCACTGTGTGCTTTCACTTTGTGCTCTCACTGTGTGCTCTAACTTTTTGCTCTCACTGTGTACTCTCAGCAAGTGGTCTCAATGTGTGATCTCACTGTGTTTTCTCCCTGTGGGCTCTCACTGTGTATTCTCACTGTGTGTTGTCACTGTGTGCTCTCAGTTTGTGCTCTCACTGTGTAGCCGCACTGTGTGCTCACAATGCACACTCTCACTGTGTGATCTCACTGTGCTTTCTCGCTGTGTGCTCTCACTATGTATTCTCACTATGCGCTCTCACTGTGTGCCCTCACTCTGTTCTCTCACTGTGTGCTCAAACTGTATGCTCTCACTGTGTGGTCGCACTGTGTGCTCATACCGCATGCTTTGTGTGATCTCACTGTGTGTTCTCCCTCTGGGCTCTCACTGTGTATTCTCACTGTGTATTCTCACTGTGTGCTCTCACTTTGCACCCTCACTCTGTGCTCTCACCATGCGCTTGCACTCTGTGTTCTCACTGTGTGTTCTCTGAGAACTGCCTCTGTGCTCTCACTGTGTGCTCGCACTGTGCGCTCTCATCATGTGAAGTCACTATTTGCTCCTACTGTGTGCTCTCACCATGTGCTCTCACGGTGTGCTCGCTCTGCCGGTTCACAATGTGTGTTCTCACTAGGTGGCCTGTGTGGCTTCCTTCCGTGCTCTCACTGTGTGCTCTCAATGTGCGCTCTTACTGCATGTTCCAGCTGCGTGCTCTCACTGTGTGCTCTCAGTGTGTGCTCTTACTGCATGTTCCCGCTGCGTGCTCTCACTGTGTGCTCTCCCTATGTGCTCTTTGTGCACTTACTGCGTGCTCCTGCTTTGTGCTATTGCTGTGTGGCCTAACTGTGTATTTTCACACAGTTCTCTCACTGTATGAGGTGTTTGCTGTCACTGTGTGTCTTCTCTGTGTTTTCTCAACTTGTGTTCTCAATGTGTGTGCTGTGTGCTCTCACTCTGTGCTCTCATTGTGTGCTCGTACTGTGGGTTCTCATTGTGTGTTCTCACTGTGTGTTCTACCTGTCTGCTCTCACTGTGTGCCCTCACTCTATTCTCTCGCTGTATGCTCTCTGTGGTGTGCTCTCACTGTGTAGTTGCACTGTGTGCTCACACTGCACGCTCTCACTGTGTGATCTCACTGTCCTTTCTCCCTGTGTGCTGTCACTGTGCATTCTCACTGTGTGCTCTCACTATGTGCCCTCACTCTGTGCTCTCACTGTGTGCTTGCACTCTGTGTTCACACCCTATGTTCTGTGTGCACTCCCTCTGTTCTCTCACTGTGTGCTCAAACTGTGTGTTATCAATGTGTGGTCACACTGTGTGGTCTCAATGTGTGTCCTAACTGTGTGCTCTGTGTACCCTCCCTGTCTGCTCTCACTGTGTGCTCTCACTATGTGCTCTCATTGTATGTTCTCACTGTGTGCTCTCACTGTGTATTCTCACTGTGTGCTCAAACTGGGTTCTCAATGTGTGCCCTCCCTATCTGCTCTCGCTGTGTGCTCTGCCTGTCCACTCTCACTATGTGCTCTCGCTGTGTGCTTTCACTTTGTGCTCTCACTGTGTGCTCTTACTGTGCGCTCTAACTTCTTGCTCTCACTGTGCACTCTCACTGTATGATTTCACAGCATACTTTCACTGTGTGTTCTCACTGTGCGTTCTTGCTGTGTGCTCTCAGTGTGCGTTCTCACTGTGTAGCCACACTGTGTGCTCACACTGCACACTCTCACTGTGTGAGCTCACTGTGCTTTCTCCCTGTATGCTTTCACTGTGTATTCTCACTGAGTGCTCTTACTATGTGCCCTCATTCTGTTCTTTAACTTTGTGCTCTCACAATGTGCTCTCAGCATGTGCACTCACTGTGTAGTTGCACTGTGTGCTCTCAATGTGTGATCTCACTGTGTCTTCTCCCTGTGGGCTCTAACTGTGTATTCTCACTGTGTGCTCCTACTTTATGCCCTTACTCTGTGCTCTCACTGTGTGCTCTCTGTGCACTCCCTCTGTGCTCTCACTGTGTGTTCTCACCATGTGAAGTCACTATGTGCTCTCACTGTGTGCACTCACTGTGTGCACTCACTGTGTGCTCTCACGGTGTGCTCGCTCTGCCTGTTCACAACGTGTGTTCTCACTATGTGGTCTATGTGGCTTCACTCTGTGCTCTCACTATGTGCTGTCACTGGGTGCGCTTACTGTGTACTCACACTATGTACCCTCACTGTGTACTCTCAATATGTGCTGTCACTGTGTGTTCCCACTGTGTGTTCCCACTGTGTGCTCTCAGCGTGTGCTCTCCCTATGTGCTCTGTGTGCACTTACTGTGCACTCCCGCTTTGTACTCTCAAGGTGTGCTCTCACTGTGTAGTTGCACTGTGTGCTCAAACTGCATGCTCTCATCATGTGATCTCACTGAGTTTTCTCCCTGCGTGCTCTCACTGTGTATTCTCACTGTGTGCTCTCACGATGTGCCCTCATTCTGTGCTCTCACTGTGTGTCTGCACTGTGTGCTCTCACCATGTGAACTCACTGTGTGCTCTCCCTGTGTTCTCTCACTGTGTGCACTTACTGTGTGCTCTCACAGTGTGCTCGCTCTGTCTGTTCACAATGTGTGCACTCACTATGTGGTCTGCACAGCTTCCTTCAGTGCTCTCACTGTCGGCTCTCACTGTGTGCACTAACTCTGTACTCTAACTCTGTGATCACACTGTGCTCACATTGTATGCTCTCATTGTGTTGTCGCACTGTATGTACTCACTGTGTGTTCTGTGTAACCTCTCTGAGTGTTCACAGTGTTCTCTCCCTGTGTGCTCTCACTGTGCGCTCTCACTGTGTGCTGACACTGGGTTCTCTCATTGTTTTCTATCCTGTGTGCCAACACTGTTTACTTGCACCGTGTGCTCTCACTGGGTGCACTCACTGTGAAAACACAATATGTACTCTCACTGTGTGCTCTCACTGTGTATTGCACTGTGTGTTCTCAACGTGTGCTATCACTATGTGCTCTCACTGTGTGCTCTTACTGTGCGCCCTCACTGTGTGCTATCACAATGTTTCCTCCCTGTCTGCTCTCACTTTGTGCTCTCACGGTGTGCTCGCTCTGACTGTTCCAAATGTGTTTTCACACTGTATGCTCTCACTATGTGCTCTCATTGTATGCTCTCACTGTGTGCTCTCACTGCATGTTCCCACTGTGTGCTCTCACTGTGTGTTGCATTGTGTGTTCTCAATGTGTTTTCAAACTATGTGCTCTCACTGTGTGCTATCACTATGTGCTCTCACTGCGTGCCCTCACTGAGTGCTATCACAATGTTTCCTCTCTGTCTGCTCTCACCTTGTGCTCTCACGTGTGCTCACTCTGGCTGTTCCAAATGTGTTTTCTCACTGTGTGCTCTCACTCCGTCCTCTCATTGTATGGTCTCATTGTGTGCTCGCACTGTGTGTTCTCATTGTGTATTCTCACTGTGTGCTCTGTGTGTAATACCTGTCTGCTCTCACTGTGTCCCCTCACTGTGCGCTTTCACTGTGTGCACTCTCTGTCTGCTCTCACTAATTTCTCTCCCTGTGTGCCCACACTGTGTGCTTTCACTGCATGCTTTCACTGTGTGCTCAAACTGTGTGTTATCAGTGTGTACTTGCACTGTGTGGTCTCAATGTGTGTCCTAACTGTGTGCTCTGTGTGCCCTCCCTGCCTGCTCTCACTGTGTGCTCTCAGTGTGTACTCTCACTATGTGCTCTCACTGTATGTTCTCACTGTGTGCTCTCAATGTGTGCTCCCATTGTGTGCTCTCACTGTGTGCTTTCACTGTGTGCACTTATTGTGTGCTCTTCTTGTGTGCTCACACTGTATTCCCTCAATGTGTTGTTGCACTGCGTGTTCTCACTGCCTCTCACTGCACTGTTCTATGTGACCTCCCTGAGTGCTCACAGTGTAGTCTCACTGTGTGCTCTCACTGTGTGCACTAACTCTGTACTCTAACTCTGTGATCACACTGTGCTAACATTGTATGCTCTCATTGTGTTGTTGCACTGTATGTA
This sequence comes from Cetorhinus maximus, assembly GCF_964194155.1. Taxonomy (NCBI): domain Eukaryota; kingdom Metazoa; phylum Chordata; class Chondrichthyes; order Lamniformes; family Cetorhinidae; genus Cetorhinus; species Cetorhinus maximus. The sequence continues at coordinate 23,103,684 of NC_135887.1, read as the reverse complement.
CTCACTGTGTGTTCTGTGTAACCTCTCTGAGTGTTCTCACAGTGTTCTCTCCCTGTGTGCTCTCACTGTGTGCTCTCACTGTGTGCTGACACTGGGTTCTCTCATTGTTTTCTATCCTGTGTGCCAACACTGTTTACTCGCACTGTGTGCTCTCACTGTGAGTTCTCACTGTGTTCTCTCACTATATGCCCTCAATCTGAGCTCTCACTGTGTGCTTGCACTCTGTGTTCCCACCGTGTGTCCTGTGTGCACTCCCTCTGTTATGTCACTGTCTCCCTCTGTTATGAGACTGTGTGCTCAAACTTTGTGTTATCAATGTTTGCTAGCACTGTGTTCTCAATCTGTCTCTTAATTGTGTGCATTCTGTGCACTCCCTATCTGCTCTCACTGTGCACTCTCACTGTATGTTCTTACTGTGTGCTCCCAATGTGTACTCCCACTGTGTACTCTCCCAGTGTCCTAAATTTGTGTGATCTCACTGTGTGCTTTCACTGTGTGCTCTCTCTATGTGTGCTTGCTGTGTGCTCTCACTGTGTGCTCTCTCTGTGTACTCGTGCTGTGCATTCTTACACTGTGCTCACACTGTCTGAGGTGTTTGCTCTCAATGTGTGTTCTCACTGTGTGCTGCTTGTGCTCTCATGTGTATTCTCACTGGGTGCTCTCACTGTGTGCTCTCACTGTATGTTCTCACCGTGTCCTCTCAATGTGTGCTGTCACTGTGTTCTCTCACGGTGTGCTCTCCCTGTGTGCTCACACTGTATGATTTCATTGTGATGCCGCACTGTGTGTTCTCAATGTGTGTTCTGTATGACCTCCTTGAGTGCTCAGTGTGCTCTCCCTGTGTGACCTCACTCTGTGCTTTCACTCTGTGCTCTAACTCTGTACTCTCACTGTGTGTCCTCACTGTTTGCTCACACTGGGTTCTTTCACCGTTTTTTCTCCCCGTGTGCTCTCACTGTGTATTCTCACTGTATGCTCTCACTATTTGCCCTCACTCTGCTGTCATTGTGTGCGTGCACTCTGTGTTCCCACTGTCTGCACTGTGTGCCCTCCATCTGTTCTCTCACTGTGTGCTCAAACTGTGTGTTATCAGTGTTTGCTCGCACTGTGTTCTCACTGTGTGCCCTCACTGTGTGCTCTCACTGTGTGCGCACACTGTGTGTTCTCAATCTATGTCCTAACTGTGTGCTCTGTGTCCCCTCCCTATCTGCTTTCACTGTGTGCTCTCATTGTGTTGTCGCACTGTGTGCTCTCCCTGTGTGCTATCATCGTGTGCTCTCATTCTGCACTCGAACTCTGTGCCCTCACTGCATGCTCTCACCATGTGCTCACACTGGGTTCTTTCACTGTGTTCTCTCTCTCTGTGCTCACACTGCTTGCTCTCACTGTCTGCTCTCATTGCCATTTCTCCCCATGTGCTCTCACTGTGTATTCGCACTGTGTGCTCCCACTGTGTGTGCTCTCACTGTGTGTTCCCCCTGTGTGCTCACATTGTATGCTCTCCTTGTGTTGTCACACTGTGTGTTCTCACTGTGTGCTCTGTGTGACCTCCCTGACGGCTCACAGTGTGCTCTCCCTGTGTGCTCTCACTCTGCACTCTAGCTCTGTGCTCCCACTGTATGCTGACACTGGGTTCTCTCATTGTGTTCTACCATGTGTGCTCACACTGTTTACTCTCACTGTGTGCTCTCACTGTGTTATCTTCCCATGTGCTCTCACTGTGAATTCTCACTGTGTGCTCTCACTATGCGCCCTGAATATGAGCTCTCACTGTGTGCTTGCACTCTGTGTTCCCACTGTGTGTACTGTGTGCATTCCCTCTGTTGTCACACTGTGTGCTCTCACTGTGTGCTTGCACTGTGTTCTCAATCTGTGTCTTAACTGTGCGCTCTCTGCATACTCCCTGTCTGTTCTCACTGTGCACTCTCAAGATGTGCTCTCACTGTATGTTCTCCCTGTGTGCTCCCAATATGTGCTCTCACTGTGCACTCCCCCTGTGTGCTAACTTTGTGTACTCTCACTTTGTGCTTTCGCTGTGTGCTCTCACTCTGTGCTCTCACTGTGTTAGCCCGCTGTGTGCTCTCACTGTGTGCCCTCACTCTGTACTCTCACTGTGTGCTCGCATGGTGTATTCTCACACTGTGCTCACACTGTCTGAGGTGTTTGCTCTCAATGTGTGTTCTCAGTGTGGGCTCTCAACTTGTGTTCTCACTGTGTGCTCTGTGTGCTCTCATGGTGTATTCACACTGGGTGCTCTAACTGTATGATCTCATTGTATATTCTCACTGGGTGTTCTCACTGTGTGCTGTCACTGTGTGCTCTCATTTCCTGCTCTCACTGTATGTTCTCACCGTGTGCTGTCAGTGTGTGCTCTCAATCTCTGTGTTCCTTGTGCGCACACAGTCGGTGCTCTCACTGTGTCCCCTCAATGTGCGCTCTCACTGCGCGCTCTCAATGTGTGATCTCGCTTTGTTCTCTCACTGTGTGCTCACACGGTGTGCTGTCCCTGTGTGCTCAAACTGTGTGCTCACACTGAATGCTCTCATTATGTTGTTGCACTGTGTGTTCTCACTGTGTGCTCACACTGGCTTCTTTCACTGTGTTTTCTCCCCGTGTGCAGTCATTGTGTATTCTCACTGTATGCTCTCACTATGTGCCATCACTCTGAGCTGTCACTGTGTGCATGCGCTCTGTGTTCCCACTGTCCGCACTGTGTGCACTCCATCTGTTCTCTCACTGTGTGCTCAAACTGTGTGTTATCAGTGTTTGCTCACACTGTGTTCTCACTGTGCGCTCGCACTGTTTGTTCTCAATCTGTGACCTAACTGTGTGCTCCGTGTGCCCTCCCTGTCTGCTCTGACTGTGTGCTCTCACTGTGTGGTCGCACTGTGTGCTCACACTGCACGCTCTCACTGCGTATTCTCACTCTGTGCTCTCAGTATGTGCCCTCACTCTGTGCTCTCACTGTGTGCTCCTGCTGTGTGCTCTCACTTCGTACTCTGACTGTGTGCTCTCACTGTGTGTTCTCATTGTGCGCACTTATTGTGTTCTCTCCTTGTGTGCTCACACTGTATGCTCTCACTGTGTTGTCACACTGTGTTTTCTCACTACGTGTTCTATGTGACCTCCCTGAGTGCTCACAGTGTGCTCTCCCTGAGTGCTCTCACTGTGTGGCCTAACTCTGCAATCTAACTCTGCGCTCACACTGTATGCTCTCACTTTGTACTCTCACTGTGTGCACTTATTGCGTGCTCTCACTGTGTGCTCACATTGTATGCTCTCATTGTGTTGTTGCACCGAATGTTCTCACTGTGTGTTCTGTGTGACCTCCCTGAGTGTTCACAGTGTTCACTCACTGTGTGCTCTCACTCTGCACTCTAGCTCTTTGCTCTCACTGTATGCTCTCACTCTGTGCTGACACTGGGTTCTCTCATTGTGTTCTACCCTGTGTGCTCACACTGTTTACTCACTCTGTGCTCTCACTGTGTTTTCTCCTCTTGTGCTCTCACTGTGAATTCTCACTGTGTACTCTCACTATTTGCCCTCAATCTGAGCTCTCACTGTGTGCTTGCACTCTGTGTTCCCAGTGTGTGTAATGTATGCACTCCCTCTGTTCTCTCACTTTGTGCTCAAACTGTGTTATCAATGTTTGCTAACACCGTGTTCTCACTGTGTGCTCTCACTCTGTGCTCGTACTGTGTGTTCTCAATCTGTGTCTTAACTGTGTTCTCTCTGTGCACTCCCTATCTGCTCTCACTGTGTGCCCTCACTGTGTGCTTTCACTGTATGCTCTCACTGTGTGTTCTCACTCTGTGCTCTCACTCTGTGCTCTCACTGTGTGTGCTCGCTGTGTGCTCTCACTGTGTGCCCTCACTGTGTATTCTCACTGTGCATTCTCACACTGTGCTCACACTGTCTGAGGTGTTTGCTCTCAATGTGTGTTCTCACTGTGGGCTCTCAACTTGTATTCTTACGGTGTGCTCTGTGTGCTCTCATGGTGTATTCGCACTGGGTGCTCTAACTGTGTGATCTCATTGGGCATTCTCACTGGGTTCTCTCACTGTGTGCTGTCACTTTGTGATTTCATTTCCTGCTCTCAATGTACGTTCTCACTGTGTCCTCTCAGTGTCTGCTCTCACTCTCTACGCTCTCACTGGGTGCTCTCACTGTGTGCTCTCACTGTGTGTTCTCAATCTGTGTCCTAACTGTGTGCTCTGTTTGCCCTCTCTATCTGCTCTCACTGTGTGCTCTCATTGTGTTGTCGTGCTGTGTGCTTTCCCTGTGTGCTTTCATTCTGCACTCTAACTCTATGTCCTCACTGCGTGCTCTCACTGTGTGCTCATGCTGGGTTCTTTCATTATGTTCTCTCTCTGTGTGCTCACACTGCTTGCTCTCACTGTGTGCTCTCACTGTGTGCTCATGCTGGGTTCTTTCATTATGTTCTCTCTCTGTGTGCTCACACTGCTTGCTCTCACTGTGTGCTCACACTGGGTTCTTTCATTATGTTCTCTCTCTGTGTGCTCACACTGCTTGCTCTCACTGTGTGCTCTCACTGTGTCCTCTCATTCTGCGTTCTAACTTTGTGCTCTCACTGTGTGCTCTCACTCAGTGCTCTCACTGTGTGTTCTCACTGTGTGCTCTCACTCTGTGCTCACACTGTGTGTTCTCACCGTGTGCTCTCACTCTGTGCTCACACTGGTTTCTTTCATTGTGTTTTCTCCCCGTGTGCTCTCACTGTGTATTTTCACTGTATGCTCTCACTCTGTGCCCTCACTCTGAGCTGTCACTGTGTGCATGCACTCTGTGGTTCCCACTGTCTGCACTGTGTGCACTCCATCTGTTCTCTCACTGTGTGCTCAAACTGTGTGTTATCAGTGTTTGCTCACATTATTTTTTCACTGTGTGCTCTCACTGCGTGTTCTCAATCTGTGTCCTAACTGTGTGCTCCATGTGCCCTCCCTGCTCTGACTGTGTGCTCTGATTGTGTGCTCTCACTGTGCACTCTGAGCATGTGCTTTTACTGTGTGGTTGCACTGTGTGCTCACGCTGCGTATTCTCAGTCTGTGCTCTCAGTATGTGCCCTCACTTTGTGCTCTCACTGTGTGCTCATGCTGTGTGCTCTCACTTCGTACTCTGACTGTGTGCTCTTACTGTATTCCCTCACTATATTGTTGCACTGCGTGTTCTCACTGCCTGTACTATGTGACCTCCCTGAGTGCTCACAGTGTGCTCTCCCTGTGTGCTCTCACCGTGTGGCCTAACTCTGTACTCTAACTCTGTGATCACACTGTGTGCTCTCACTTTGTACTCTGACTGTGCGCTCTCACTGTGTGCACTTATTGTGTGCTCTCACTGTGTGCTCACATTGTATGTTCTCATTGTGTTGTCGCACCGAATGTTCTCACTGTGTGTTCTGTGTGACCTCCCTGAGTGTTCACAGCGTTCTCTTCCTGTGTGCTCTCACTGTGTGCTGATACCGGGTTCTCTCAATGTTTTCTAATCAGTGTGCCAACACTGTTTACTCGCACTGTGTGCTCTCACTGTGTTTTCTCCCCATGTGCTCTCACTGTGAGTTCTCACTGTGTGCTCTCACTATTTGCCCTCAATCTGAGCTCTCACTGTGTGCTTGCACTCTGTATTCCCACCGTGTGTACTGTGTGCACTCCATCTGTTCTGTCACTCTGTGCTCAAAATGTGTGTTATTAATGTTCGCTAGCACTGTGTTCTCACTGTGTGCTCTCACTCTGTGCTATCACTCTGTGCTCGTACAGTGTGTTCTCAACCTGTGTCTTAACTTGTGTTCTCTCTGTGCGCTCCCTATCTGCTCTCACTTTGAACTCTCACTATGTGCGCTCACTGTATGTTCTCACTGTGTGCTCCCACTATGTATGTTCCCTGTGTGCTAACTTCGTGTGCTCTCACTGTGTGCTCTCACTGTGTGCGCTTGCTGCGTGCTATCACTTTGTGCCCCCACTGTGTACTCTCACTGTGTGCTCTCATGGAGTATTCACACAATGTGCACTCACTGTTTGAGGTGTTTACTCTCAATGTGTGTTCTCAATGTGGGCCCTCAGCTTGTGTTCTCACTGTGTGCTCTGTGTGTATTCGTTCTGGGTGCTCTAACTATGTGAACTCATTGTGTGTTCTCACTGGGTATTCCTAGTGTGTGCTCTCAGTGTATGCTCTCAGTGTGTGCTCTCACTCTCTGTGTTCCCTGTGCGCCCACAGTCTGTGCTCTCACTGTCCCCTCACTGTGTGCTCTCACTGTTTGCTCACACTTTGTGGTCTCACTGTGTGCCCTCCCCGTGTCTCACACTGTATACTCTCATTGTGTTGTCGCACTGTGTGTTCTCACTGTGTGTTCTATGTGACCAACCTGAGTTCTCACAGTGTGCTCTCCTTGTGTGCACTCTATGTCTGTGCCCTCACTGTGTGCTTTCACGTGCGCTCACACTGGATTCTTTCACTGTGTTCTTTCTCTGTGTGCTCACACTGCTTGCTCTCACTGTGTGCTCTCACTGTGTTTTCTCCCCATATGCTGTCACTGTGTATTCAAACTATGTGCTCTCACTGTGTGCTCTCTGTGTGTGCTCTCACTGTCTGCTCTCCCCTTGTGCTCACACTGTATGCTCTCACTTCGTACTCTCACTGTTTGCACTCCCTGTGTGCTCTCACAGTGTGCTCTACCCGTGGGCTCACATTGTATGCTCTCATTGTGTTGTCGCACTATGTGTTCTCACTGTGTGTTCTCTGTGACCCCCCTGAGTGCTCACAGTGTTCTCTCGCTGTGTGCTCTCCCTGTGTTTTCTCACTCTGCGCTCTCGCTCTGTGCTCTCACTGTGTGCTCACACTGGGTTCTCTCATTCTACCCTGTGTGCTCACACTGTTTGCTCTCGCTGTGTGGTCTCACAGTGTTTTCTCCCCATGTGTTCTCACTGTTAATTCTCACTGTGTTCTCTCACTATGTGCCCTCAATCTGAGCTCTCACTGTGTGTTTGCACTCTGTGTTCCCACTGTGTGTACTATGTGTACTCCCTCTGTTCAGTAACTGTGTGCTCAAACTGTGTGCTATCAATGTTTGCTAGCACTGTGTTTTCACTGTGAGCTCTCATGTTGTGCTCTCACTGTGTGTTCGCACTATGTGCTCTCAAGCTGTGTGCTCTCTGTGCACTCCCTGTCTGCTCTCACTCTGTACTCTCACGATGTGCTCTCATTGTGTGTTCTTACTGTGTGCTCTCACTGTGTAGTCGCACTGTGTGCTCACACTGCACACTCTCAATGTGTGAACTCACTGTGCTTTCTCCCTGTATGCTCTCACGGTGTATTCTCACTGTGCACTCTCTCTCTGTGCCCTCACTCTGTGGTCTCTCTCTGTGCTTGCACTCTGTGTTCTCACTGTGTATTCTGTGTGCACTCCCTCTGTTCTATCAATGTGTGCTCGCACTGTGTGTTCTCACTGTGTAAACTCACTGTGTGCCCCCACTGTGTGCTCACATTGTGTGTTCTTACTGTGTACTCTGTCTATGTGCTCTCACTGTGTGCTCTCACTGTGTGCTCTCACTGTGGGCTATCACTGTGCCCTCTCACTGTGTGCTCTCGCAGTGTGTCCTCCCTGTCTGCTCTCACTGTGTGCTCTCACAGTGTGTCCTCCCTGTCTGCTCTCACTGTGTGCTCTCACAGTGTCCTCTCACAGTGTCCTCTCACCTTGTGCTCTCACTTTGTGCTCACTCAGGCTGTTCCAAATGTGTTTTCTCTCTGTTTGCTCTGTCTCCATGTCTGTTCTCACTGTGTGCTCTCACTGTGTGCTGTCTCTGTGTGCTCTCACTATGTCCTCTCAATGTATGTTCTCACTGTGTGCTCACTCTGTGTATTCTCACTTTGTGCTCCCACTTTGTGCTCCCAATGTGTGCTCTCACTGCGTTCCCTTACTGTGTGCTCTCACTGTGAGCTCTCTCTCTGTGTTCTCACACTGTATGCTCTCATTGCATTCTCACACTGTATGTTCTCACTGTGTATTGTGTGTGCCCTCCCTGAGTGCTCACAGTGTGCCCTCCCTTAGTGCTCTCACTGTGTGCTTTCACTGTGTTTTCTCCTAATGTGCCCTTACTGTGTATTCTCACTGTGTGCTCTCACTATGTGCCCTCACTCTGAGCTCCCACTGTGTGCATGCACTCTGTGTTCCCACTGTGTGTACTGTGTGCACTCCATCAGTTCTCTCTCTGGGCGCACAAACTGTGTGTTATCAATGTTTTCTCGCACTGTGTTCTCACTGTGTGCTCTCACTGTGTGCTCACACTGAGTGTTCTCAATCTTTGTCCTAGCTGTGTGCCCTCCCTGTCGGCTCTCACTGTGTGCTTTCAGTGTGTGCTGTCACTGAATGCTCTCATTGTGCGTTCTTACTGTGTGCTCTCAGTGTGTGATCACACTGTGCTCTCACTGTGTGCTCACATTGTGTGCTCTCACTCTTTGCTCTGCCCATTTAATCTCACTGTGTGCTGTCACTGAGTTCACTTGCTTTGTGCTCACACTGTGTGCTCTGACTGTGCTCACTCTGTGTGTTCACACTGTATGAACTCATTCTGTTGCTCTCATTGTGTGCTCCCACTCTTTACTCACACTGTGTGCTCTCATTGTGTGTTCTCATTGTGTGTTTTCACTGTGTGGTCTGTATGCCCTCCCGGTCTGTTCTCACTTTTTGCTCACATTGTGTGCTCTCACTGTGTACTCTGCCTGTTTACTCTCATTATGTGCTCTGACTTTGTTCTCTCGCTTTGTGCTCACACTGTGTGCTCTGACTGTGTGTTCTTTCTGTGTACCCTCACTGTGCGCTCTCATTGTGTGTTCTCAATGTGTTTTTGCACTATGTACTCTCACTGTGTGCTCTCACTTTATGTTATCACTGTGTCCTCTCACTGTGTGCTATCACTGTGTCCTCTCACTGACTGCTCTCATTTTGTGCTCTCATGGTGTGCTTGCTCTGGCTGTTCCAAATGTGTTTTCTCATTGTGTGCTTTGTGGATATTCCGTGCCTGTTCTCGCTGTGTGCTCTCACTATGTGCTGTTTCTGTGTGCTCACACTATGTGCTGTTTCTGTGTGCTCACACTATGTCCTCTCATTGTATGCTCTCACTGTTCGCTCACGCTGTGTGCTCTCACTGAACGCTCTCCCTGCACGCTGTCCCTGTGTGCTGCCAATGTGTGCTCTCTCTGTGTGCTCTCACTGTGTGCTCTCCCTGTGTTCTCACTCTGTATGCTCTCATTGTGTTGTCGCACTGTGTGTTCTCAGTGTGTGTTCTGTATGCCCTCCCTGAGTTCTCACAGTGTGCTCTTCCTGTGTGCTCCCACTGTGTGCTGTCTCTGTGGGCTCTCACTATGTCCTCTCACTGTGTGCTCTCACTGTGTGCTCTCATTGTGTGTACTCAATCTGTGTCCTAACTGTGTGCTCTGAGTGCCCTCCCTGTCGGCTCTCAGTGTGTGCTCTCAGTATGTGCTCTCGCTGTGCGTTCTCACTGTGTGCTGTCAGTGTGTACTCTCACTGTGTAGTTGCACTGTGTGCTCACACTGCACGCTCTCACTGTGCGATCTCACTGTTCCTTCTCCCTGTGTGCTCTCACTGTGTATTCTCACTCTGTGCTCTCACTGTGTGCTCACACTGTGCCCTGTCACTTCATACTCTGACTGTGTGCTCTCACTGCGTGCACTTATTGTGTGCTCTCACGGTGTGCTCACACTGTATGCTCTCGATATGTTGACGCAGTGTGTGACCTCCCTGATTGATCACAGTGTGCTCTCCCTCTGTGCTCTCACCATGTGCTCTTGCTCTGCATTCTAACTCTGTGCTCTAACTCTGTGCTCTCACTGGGTTCTGTCATTGTATTCCCCCTGTGTGCTCACACTGTTTACTCTCACTGTGTGCTCTGACTGTGTTTTCTCCCCATGTGCTTTCACTGTGTATTCTCACTTTGTGCTCTCACTATGTGCCCTCACCCTGAGTTCTCACTGTGTGCACGCACTCTGTGTTCCCACTGTGTGTACTCAATGCACTCCCTCTGTTCTCTCACTGTGTGCTCAAATTGTGTGTTATCAGTGTTTGCTCCCCATGTGTTCTCACTGTGTGCTCCCACTGTGTGCTCGCATTGTGTGTTCTCAATCTGAGTCCTAAATGTGTGCTCTTTGTGCACTCCCTATCTGCTCTCACCGTGTGCTCTCACTATGTGCTCTCACTGTATGTTCTCACTGTGTGTTCTCACTGTGTGCTCTCAGTGTGTGCTTTCATGTGTAATCGCACTCTGTGCTCACACTGCACACTCTCACTGTGTGATCTCACTGTGCTTTCTCTTTGTGTGCTCTCACTGTGTGCTCTCACTATTTGCCCTTACTCTGTGCACTCACTTTGTGCTTGCACTCTGTTCTCACTGTGTGAACTCCCTCTGTTCTCTCACTGTGTGCTCAAAATGTGTGTTATCAATGTGTGCTCACACTGTTTGCTCTCACCATGTGAACTCACTGTGTACTCTCACTGTGTGCTCTCCCTCTGCGCTCATATTGTGCGTTCCCTCTGTATATTCTCTCTATTTGCTCTCACTGTGTGCTCTCACTGCATGCTCTTACTATGTGCTCTCACTGCCTGCTCTCACTGTGTGCTCCCACTGCCTGCTCTCACTGTGTGCTCTCACTGCCTGCTCTCACTGTGTACTCTCACCGTGTGTTCTCACCGTGTGTTCTCATTGTGTGTCTGTGTGCCCTCCCTAGCTGCTGTCACTGTCTGCTTTTACTGTGTGCTCTCACTGTTTGCTCTCTTTGTGTGTTCTCACTGTGTTGCATGTAGTGTCTGCTCTCGCTGTGTGCTCTGCCTATGTGCTTGCACTATTCGCTTGTACAGTCGCAGTTTAGTTATTAAGGACAAATCTCTTTTTCGGGCATTAGGATTGCAAACATCTTGTGGACCAAACTGGTACACGGGAGGAGCCAACAACAATAGTTACGTGGTGGTACTCTTTCTCACCTGCTTCTTGATGCCCCTGAGCCTGATCATCTTCTCCTATGTCAGTTTGCTGGTGGTTCTTCGAGCTGTGAGTATGGAGAACCTTTCTGCTCTGATTTTCTATCCTCCTGTCTAATCGCTCATCCTGTGGTTCAGTTTCTCTATGGATATCACTCGCCCTCTGATAAAAACTCAAACCTCGACAGTGCATGTTGGGAGGCTATTCTTCTATGGAAGCGCCCTAAGCACATACTGGGGTGCGGGATGATCAGCAGCAATAGGCGGCCTGGCTGATTTTGCTTCCTCTCCCCTCCCCCTTGCCAACCCCTCACCCATCCCCCCTCTTCCCCTCGCCTTTTTCTCCCTCCCCTCCTCTTCCCAATCCCTTCCCCACCTTCCATACCCCTCCCTTTCCGCCGTCCTTCACCCCTTCCCCTTCCCCTCTCCCCTTCCCATCTTCCCCTGCTCTCCCCCTCCCTTCCCCTCCCCATTCCTCCTCTCCTCCCCCCTTCCCCTCCCCTCCACCTTTCCATTCATTCACCACTCCCCCTCTTCCCCTCCTCTCCCCCCTTCCCCTCCTCTCCTCTCTCTTCCCCTCCCTCCCCCCTCTTCCCTCACCTCCTCCATGTACCTGTCCTGGGAGTGTTTGATGGGAACAGTGTAGAGGGAGCTTTACTCTTTATCTAACCCTGTGCTGTACCTGCCCTGGGAGATGTTGATAGGGTCAGTATAGAGGGAGCATTACTCTGTATCTAAATTAATGCTGTACCTGTCCTGGGAGATTTTGATGGGGACAGTGTAGAGGGAGGTTTATTTTGTACCTAACCCTGTGCTGTTCCAGACCTGGGAGTGTTTAATGGTCAAAGTGTCAAGGGAGCTTCACTCTGTATCTAACCCTATGCTGTTCCATACCTGGGAGTGTTTGATGCGGACAGTGTAGGGGGAGCTTTACTCTTTATCTAACCTGTGCTATTTTGATGGGGACAGTGTAGAGGGAGATTTACTCTGTATCTAATCCCGTGCTGTACCTGTCCTGGGAGTGTTTGATGGGGACAGTGTAGAGGGAGCTTTACTCTGTATCTAACCCCGTGCTGTACCTGTCCTGGGAGTGTTTGATGGGTACAATGTAGAGGGAGCTTTACTCTGTGGCCAGGATTTTCCAGCCCCATCATGGCAGGAGCTGCTGCGGGAGATTCGGCGGCACAGCCTAAGGTCCATTGACCAGGCGATACTGGAGAGAGGTGGAGCCGAAAAATCCCACCCTCTATCTAACCTGCACTGTAACTGCCCTGGGTGTGTTTTGAAGGGAACATTGCTCTATTTCCCAATGCTGATATCCATCACTTTGATGAGCACCATTTTCTTTAAGGAGATACCAGAAAAGGCAAATGAACCATACACTTCCTCCTTCTGCAGGTTGCTCAGCAACAGAAAGAGTGTCAGACAACGCAGCGAGCAGAACGAGAGGTGACCCGCATGGTGGTTGCGATGGTAATGGCTTTTCTGATCTGCTGGCTCCCTTATGCTACCTTTGCTATGGTTGTTGCTGTGAATAAGGACATTGTGATTCACCCTACCTTGGCATCCATGCCCTCCTATTTCTCAAAGACTGCCACCGTCTACAACCCCATTATTTATGTCTTCATGAACAAACAGGTAAGACATATTCGCCCATGTTTATTAGTGGTTGCCAACTCCGCTTCTTCATCACATGTTATCTCCAGCTGCCACTAGCCTCACCCCCCACACTCTCACCATTGGTCACCCAAGAGGTAAATCATCATAGAGCCCCACCTCCCTGCAGCAAAGAGACTCTTCATTACCTGATTGGACAATTCTCTGTTAATCAAGCAGCTATTTTCTTTTCCTAGCTCCAATTTTTTGTGATCATGATTAAATAAAATTCTTCAAGGAAAAAGATAAGCACGCATTTTTTTCACGCTGCTGCACATTTTCTCTCTGTGTTTTCTTGCCGCAGTGTTCCAGGGATTTATCAGCAATCTCTGGAATTTTCAGGACAATCCTGGAGAGTTGGCAACCCTGATTATAAAATCATTTCCTTTTCAAAATTCCTCGGAACTTCTCTCAAAGTTGCGAGTGTTACAGAAACAGGGGACTGGGGCAGGTGTCTCAGAGCTCCGACCCATGTTACCTCCAAACTCAACTATTCCAATGGACTCCTGGCTGGTCTCCCATGTGCTACCCTTCGTAAATTGACCTCATCCTTCACTCTGTTGTCCGTGTCCTATCTTGTACCAAGCTCCATTCACCCATCCTCCCTGATGCTAGCTGACCTACATTGACTCCCAGTTAAGCCACACCTCCATTTTAAAATTCTCGTCTTTGTTTTGAAAACCCCCCCATGGCCTCGCCTCCAACAACCCCACCTCATACCCTATCTCTGTAAGCACAGAGCTCCACAACCCTCTTCAGATTCTCTAATTCTGTGGGGCCCTCAAGCATTCGCACTTTCCTTCGCTCCACCATTGGTGGCCGGGCCCCAACTGTCAAGGCCCTAATCTCTACCCCTCTACCTCCTTTAAGGTGCTCCTCAAAACATAGCTCTCTCTCTTGGTCAATTGCCGTAATATCACATTTTGTGTCCCAGCAACATATCTTTATTTTTCTCTTGGCCCTGTGAGGCACCTTGTGACATTTTATTATGTTAAAAATGCTATATAAATGTAAGTTATTATTGTATCCTCTCATTGTGCAACTTCAAGGCAGCAACAGGGATGTTAGATGAAGTTAATCTGTCCTTTCCAGTCCTGGTCTCTGTCACAATACTTCCATTAAAACCTGAATTCAACCCACAGCTGCTACCTGGTGATATGGCTGAGGGTGGGCATGACTCACTGTTAGTGTGAGTTGCTGAACAGGGGGATGGTTCAGACACTATATAAATGCAAGTTATAGAATAATTACAGCACAGAAGGAGACCATTCAGCCCATTGAATTCATGCTGGCTGTCTATAGAGTAATCCAGTCAGTCCCATTCCCCCGCTGTATCCCCGTGGCCCTGCAAGTTTATTCCCTTCAAGTGCCCATCCAATTTCCTTTTGAAGTCATTCATCGTCTCCATTTCCACCCCTTCATTGGCAGCAAGTTCCAGGATATTTCCACTCGTTGCACAAAATAGTTCATCCTCACATGCCCCTGCAACTTTTGCCAAAAATCATAAATCTGCGTCCCTAAGACCCTGTCATGGGAACAGCTTTTTTTTTGTCTACCTTATCTAAATATGTCATAAACCTCTATCAGATTTCCCCTCAATCTCCATTTCTCCAAGGACCCAGCTTCTCCTAACCTTGTAGCTGAAAACCCTCATCCCTGGGACCATTCTGGTAAATCTCACCTGCACCCTCTCAAGGACCCCTACATCCTTCCTAAAGTGTTGTGACCTAAACTGGGTGCAACAGTCTAGTTGTGGATTATCAGAGTTTTATAAGTGTTCAGCATAACTTCCCTGTTTTTGTACTCAATCCCTCTATGAAGCACAAAATCATGTATGGTTGGGGAGGTGGTGGCATACTGGTATTGTTATTGGTCCAGTTATCCTAGCAATTCAGGGTAATGTTCTGGGCACCTGGGTTCAAATCCCACCAGGACAAGTGGTGCAATTTGAGTTCAGTAAAAATGTGGAATTAAAAGTCTGATGATGACCATGAAACCATTGTTGATTGTTGTAAAAACCCATCTGGTTCACTAATGTTCTTTAGGAAATCTGCTGTCCTTACGTAGTCTGGCCTACATGTGACTCTTAAATGCTCTCTGAGCAAGAAATTAGGGATGGGGAGTAAATACTGGCCTAGCCAGTGATGTCCATGTCCTTAAAAAGTAATTTTTAACAATTACTCTCTCACTCTGTCCTGCCAAACTCTTTAGAACTCGTTCATTAAGTCTATATTGCCTCTGCCTAGCCCTGTGGCTGTGGTTGAGCTGAAGCAGCAACAATTGGCTTCAATGCCTCTGGGGAAGGGAAAGAGAGTAAAAGGAAATCACTCCAGGTTCTTCTGCAGCAGGCCCTACCCGAAAGATCTTGCTGGTGGCCTGCATCGGGTCTAGCTGGGCTGCTTTTCAAGGTTAGATTCACTGTCCAGGCCCATGCAGGAAGAATGGTAACCATGGTGAGATACTAGAGGAAAAGAGGAGTTGCCCATTGGCCTCTGACTGTGAGAGTAGAGGAACAAACTGGGGGGAAACCAGAGTGGAAGTGAATTCCACCAGAACAGATGACCAGGTCACCCTCACTGCTGCATGTGGAATCTTGCACTAGGATGGTGACTGCACTTCAAAAGTGCTTCATTGGCTGTAAAGTGCTTTGGGATGTCCTAAAGCTGTGAAAGGTGCTATAGGAATGCAGGTTCTTTTTTTCTTTCCTGATTTTAAGTGACTTTCCCATTTCTCTTCCCTGTCCAGTTCCGGAATTGCGTGCTGACCACTCTGTGCTGTGGGCGTAAGCAGTTCTTTGGAGATGAAGACACTTCCTCCAGCTCTACCAGCAGGAGTCGCACCGAGGTCACCAACATTCCCGAGGCAGGAGGCGGGAACAGAATCTCTCCGGCCTGAAACCCCTGTCGGGATCCAGCACCAGTCCCAAGGTTGGACCTGAGAGAAAGGACCCTGGTCGATGGCCGCTGAATTCCCATGCACTCTCTGTACACAATTGGCTTCACTTCACCTGTCAGCAGCAAGCTCCTTTGTCTTACTTACAAGGACCCATTGAACAGGATTTATTAAACTCAGTCTAGCATCATGCCCTCAGATCACTCACCACATTTTCAGTACCAACTCGCACTGCATCAGTCCCCATTCCAACACAGTCATAGCCTGAACTCCTCTCTTATCTTGCAATTTATTGCCTGCCCCACTCCATCCCCACTAGCCACTTCATAAAGAGCCCATTCCAGCCTCAGTCCCTCCCTCCCAGCTATGAATCTCCACAATGACCTGCTCAAGGACACCTGGTAATCTCCCCCCCACACAACCCTTTCCTTTCCTCCCAAAGGCTTCCCCACTTCCCTACACTTCAGACCTCCCTCCAACACACTTCAGACCTCCCTCCAACACCTCGCTGAGAAATTCTCATCAATGCGATTCACAATATGGACATATCGGAATGTGAGCAGGATATTAAAGCTTGTGGAAAACATAAGACTCAGAGGAGGCCATTTAGTCACTCAAGCCTGTTCCATTGTTCATTGTGATCATGGCTGATCTGTGATCTAGCTCCATTCATCAGCCTTTGCCCCATATCCCTTAATACTTCTGGACAACAAAAATCAATCTCAGATTTAAAATTAACAATTGATCTAGCATCAATTGCTGTTTGCAGAAGAGAGTTTCATCAACCTTTGTGTGTAGAAATGTTTTCTAATTTCACTCCTGAAAGGTCTCCTAGTCCTGGACAGCCTGACCTCCCTATTTGCTCTGTCTGTGCTCCTTAATATCTTAAAACCTTTATTCAAATCACCCCTTAACATTCTAAATTCCAGGGAATATACCCTAATTTGTTTAATCACTCCTTCTGGTTTAACCCGTGGAGTCCAAGTATCATTCTGATAAATCTATACTGCACTCCCTCCAAGGTCAATATATCCTCCCTAAGATGTAGTGGCCAAAGCTGCTCAAAGTAACTCCAGGTGTGGTCTAACCAGTCCTAGATGAAGCATGACTTTATCCCCTTATATTCTAGTCCTCTAGATAGAAAGGCCAACATTCCATTAGCCTTTTTGATTATTTTCTGCACCTGCTCATGACATTTTAATGATCTATGTACATGGACCCCCAATTCTCTTTGGACCTCCACTGTTTCTAGCTTTTCACCATTTAGTAAGTACCCTGTTCTATCCTTTTTAAGTTAAAAATGGATGATCTCACATTTTCCTGTGTTGAACTCCATTTTCTTAATCTATCAATATCTCTTTATAATTTTATACTTCCATCTACATTGCTTACACTGTCATCTATCTTTTTGCCATTAGCAAATTTAGACATGTGGCTCTCTATCTCATCATCTAAGTCATTAATAAATACAGTGACTAGTTGAGGCCCCAACACAGATCCTTGTGGGACATCACTGGTCACATTCTGCCCATTAGAGTATCTGTCCAGCATCCCTACTCTCTGTCTCCTGTCACTCAGCCAATTTCTGAACCAGGTCAACAGTTGCCTTCAATCCTCTGAGCTTCAACTTTAGCTAACAGTTTCTTACAAGGAACTTTATCAGATCGCTTCTCCAAGTACATATAAATAACATCCATAGACATCCTCCTGTCCACTACTTTAATTACCTCTTCAAACAATTCAATCAGGTTCATCAGACATAATCTCCCTTTAATAATAGCAAAATACTGTGGATGCTGGAATTCTGAAACAGAAACAGAAAATGCTAGAAAAACTCAGCAGGTCTGGCAGGATCTGTGGAGAGAGAAACAGAGTTAACATTTCGAATCTGTATGACCACTTTGAAGAAGGGTCATATGGACTCGAAACATTAACTCTGTTTCTCTCTCCACAGATGTTGCTAGACCTGTTGAGTTTTTCCAGCATTTTCTGTTTGTATAATCTCCCTTTACATGTCCTGCTCAACTGCACCTGTTGTTGTTCTCAGAAGCATCTCCCTTCCTCCCAAAGCCTTCCCCACTTCAACACCAGGTCAGACCAGGTCTCCTTCTAGCACCCGGCTGGGAAAATTCCTGGAGCATAATTCCCAAGGCAGAATATGAAAGAGAATGGGATTAGATTGAGTGGGATATTAAAACGTTTGGGGAGTGAAGGCGAGATGGGATTAGGCTGGGTGGGATATTAAAAGGTGCAGGGTGTGAGGGGGAGAATGGGATTAGGTTGGGTGAAATATTAAAGGGTATGGGGAGTGAGTGGGAGAGTGATTAGTCTGGGTGGGATATTAAAAGGTGCAGGGTGTGAGGGGGAGAATGGGGGATTAGACTGGGTGTGATACTAAAGGGTTTGGGGAGTGAGGGAGGAGTGGGATTAGACTGGGTGGAATATTAAAGGGTATGGGGAGTGAGTGGGAGTGTGTGATTAGTCTGGGTGGGTTATTAAAAGGGGCAGGGTGTGAGGGGGAGAATGGGATTAGACTGGGTGGGATATTAAAGAGTATGGGGAGTATGGAATTAGCCTGGGTGGAATATTAAAGTGTGTGGGGAGTGAGTGGGAAAGTGTGATTAGTCTGGGTGGGATATTAAAAGGTGCAGGGTGTGAGGAGGAGAGTGGGTTTAGACTGGGTGGGATATTAAAGGGTGCTGGGAGTGAGGGGAGAGTGGGATTAGACAAGGTGGGATATTAAAAGGTATGTGCAGTGAGTGTTGATTGGACTGAATGGGCCCATTTAAGACAGAGATGAGGAGAAATTTTTCCTCTCAGAGGGCTGTTAGTATGTGGAATTCTCTTCCCTAAAGTGGTGGAAGAGGATCATTGAATATTTTTAAGGCTGAGTTAGATAGATTCTTGATTGACAAGGGAGCCAAAGGTTATAGGGAGTAAACAGGAAAGTGGAGTTGAGGCCACAATCAGATCAGTCATGGTCTTGTCAAATGGTGGAGCAGGCTCAAGGCGCCGAATGGCCTACTCCTGCTCCTAAATTTTGTGTTTTTGAATGGCCTATTTCTATGCTGGATGATCCTGTGAAGTATGAGTTGTTACAGTGAAACCTGTCCCACACATTCACCATTGTTAATATTTGTTGACTATAACTTGAAATTTCAATTGTTATGAAGACCACTCTGTTTAGACTTTGTGTTCCTCTAACCAAACTGTACATTCTGTGACTGACCCAGTGTAAAGCCTGATTCCTGTACATTGCCCAGTATTTGTTCCAGCTGCTGTTACAGTAAACTGTATGTGAGAATGAATGGGGCTATTTTGTCCTTTGCTTCTTTGTCCTTTGCTAATAGCATGCAGGGATATTAAAAGGTGCTGGGAGTGAAGGGAGAGTGGGATTAGACAAAATGGGATATTAAAAGGTATGTGCCTGCATGAAATGTACCTCTGTGCATCTGAAAATTGTTCTAGTTGCTAAGTCTATTGCACAGTAATTTTGACATGACCCTGTGCTCAAATATTAAAATCTGTTTACAACAACAGCAAATTGCATTTATGTCGTAACTTTAACGTAATAAAATGTCCCAAAGTGTTTCACAGGAGTGTTATCAGACTCAATTTGACCGAAAACTTAGTCAAAGAATTATGTTGTAAGGAACATCTTAAAGGAGGAACGAGAGGCAGCGAGGTGGAGAGGTTTAGGGAGGGAATCCCAGAGTTTAGACAGATGAAGGGACAGCAGCCATGAGTGGAAAAATGAAAGTGGAAGACGGACCAGAATTGGAGATGCGCAGAGATCTTGGAAGGCTCTAGGGCTGGAGGTGGTTACATAGCAAGGCCATGGAGTGACTTGAACATGTGGAAGGTAATTTTAAAATTGAGGTATTGCTGGACTGGGTGCCAATTTTAAGGCGTTCCTAACCTCCTGGCCACCAGTTCTAAATGTCCTTTTAAGGGATTTGGTGTCAAAATTTATTTGATAATTGCTCCTGTGAAGCATATTGAGATGTTTTACTATGTTGGAGACACTGGGTAAAACATCGTGGTGGTTGTTGAAGTGTACCAGCTCGACTTTGGACTGCCCACTCTGCTGGGAGGTCATACAATCCGTGCGACACACGCTCTGCCTGAACATGTGAGCTTAACTGTTTGGTTATATTTTGTTCTGCGTGTGCGTGTTGACATTATCATGTTGGTTCCATGTGAAATAGCAAAAGTAGAAGGCCATTCGGTCCCTCAAGCCTGCTCCACCATTCACTAAGATCATGGCTGAAAACTGGCTCGACATGTTGATGAGGCTGTCATGTTAGTTAGAGTTTGTGCGTGATGACACAATCACGTTTGTTACTTTTTGAGGCGCCCGGCGCGATGACATCATCGCGTCCTTCATTGTGTCTACGTGGCGACGTGAAGAGGGCGGGACAGTTCGTTAACTGCGTTCCTCTCCGCAGATGCTGTCAGACCTGCTGAGTTTTTCCAGGTATTTTTGTTTTTGTTGAAGAGGGCGGGGCCGCGACACACGTCACAGATCACTACACCCCCCCTGGGCCCGCACGGTGACGTCAGCGCCCGGTTGTTTGCGCGATGACGTAGACGCGTCTGTCGACGTGCTGATGGTTACGCGTCCGGCGTGCTGACGAAACCTGCCCGCAGCGCGCATGCCCAAACCGCCGGGGAGATAAACAATACCCGGGACACAGGCCGAGAAGAGGAAGCGGCCGGGATCCGGCGGAGAATGTCAGCCGACAGCCTGTTCTCGCTGCGGGTCAGTGTCCACTCGGACCAGGGCGGGAGGAAGTACATGGAGGATGTGACCCAGGTGGTGATCGAGTCGGAGGCCGAGCCTGGCGAGGTGGAGAGCGAGGAGGAGGAAGCGGCAGCGGGGAGCGGCGGGGAGCAGCGGCCCCGACCCCAGCCCCGGCCTGGGGTGGCATTCTTCGCCGTCTTTGACGGGCACGGCGGCCGGGAAGCGGCGGTGTTCGCCCGCGACAATCTGTGGAAATGTATCAAGAAGCAGCGGGGTTTCTTGTCGGAGGATCCCGAGGAATTCCGGGGGGCGATCCGCAAAGGCTTCATCGCTTGTCACTATGCCATGTGGAAAAAACTCCGTGAGTAACTAGGGAGGCAAAAAGAAACAATAACCAGCGAAGCGGCAGCGCGGTGGGGCCCGAGACATTTGTTACATTTCACTTTGTAACAATCGGCCTCGGGATTGTAACAATCTCAACATTCGGAGCGGCCTCAGGCCGGCGCACCGGCTCTTTACAGTCGAGCTGCTAATACCGCTCCCTTCTCACTGTTTGCCTGCTTTTGGGCCCTGGCTTCTTATCCTCCCCTTAAGCCGCTCGGTTCCGGATTAAGATCCATGTCGGCTTTCCTGGGATTTCACTGCCCGTCAGTTTCAGCAGAGGGATTTGGGGTTTGCTTGTTTCGGGTCAATTCCCAGACTGAAAAAAATGATCCCAGCTGATTGTGGCGGCTACTAACGCTGCATGTTATTGGGAAGCATTTCGATATTTACCTTTAATACAGCTGGTAACTGATCCAACATATTGTGAATGAATCTCACCACATTTATTGAGTGACTAGCTTTGTGTTTATATGCTGTGTAATACGTCAAAATAACACATGATGATCAAAGAGGTTTTTGACACAAGGTCGTGAAATATTTGCCTTAAAATCTAACTCGGGAGTCGCTTCTTCATTTATACAACAGAACAGAGCAGCCCGGGCTGTCACTAACTCTGACAGGCTATAGTTAGCGGCTGTCGAAGTTGAGGATTAAATCTGAATGATACTTTCTCGACTTTGGAGCCACAGAGTCTCCATTTGTTTTTTTTAAAAAAATAAGTGACGGTTGGTTTCCAAGGCGCCAAAGCGTCGAGTGAACAATTCATCCTTTCCTATTGGTTTGAGTTAGTTAAGATTTTCTTACATGTTTAAAGAACAGTAAAACAGTTGCAATAGATCGCAATCTTAAAAAATAAAGGAAGCCGGACCAATTCCAGCCATGGGCAAGACTCGCATCTGGAAGATGCAAATAGTTGAGGTTAGCCAGGCTGAATTCAGTTGACCAGGCTTTGAATAATAACGCGCCATTCGAAATAAAAGCGACTCTCGTGAATTGCTTGCAGTTGCTAATATAACGGTGACAGTGTCCTTTATATTTATGCACAACATGAAGCCTTTTGCAGGAGTTTATTGGGATGAGAGCTAGTTTATTGGAGGGTTTTTGTGACTGCCGGAATTGGTTACATTTCCGATGGAACGCTCAGACTTCTTTTTGAAACAAATTCCCTCGCGCGGTGGACTTGTCCAGATTGACAGGGCTCTCAGCCAATCGACTGTGGCGTAGGGCGTCCCGGGCCGACCAATGGGAGCGCGAGGGGGCGGCTCCTCTGGGTTGCCTTGGGGACCGCTGCTTGGTGACGGAAGGTTATTACTGCAGCCGTGGGGCGGGGCCAAGGCTGAGGCGGGTGGAATCCCGTTGCCCAAACAGGAGGCGTGTGAACCCCATTGGCCAAACAGGTATGCAACTGCGGGGAGGTGGGAACCCCATTGCCCAAACAGGTATCCAACTGCGGGGAGGTGGGAATCCCATTGCCCAAACAGGTATCCAACTGCGGGGAGGTGTGAACCCCATTGCCCAAACAGGTATCCAACTGCGGGGAGGTGTGAACCCCATTGCCCAAACAGGTATCCAACTGCAGGGAGGTGTGAACCCCATTGCCCAAAAAGGTATCCAACTGCGGGGAGGTGGGAACCCCATTGGCCAAACAGGTATCCAACTGCGGGGAGATGGGAATCCCATTGCCCAAACAGGTATCCAACTGCGGGGAGGTGGGAACCCCATTGGCCAAACAGGTATCCAACTGCGGGGAGGTGTGAACCCCATTGCCCAAACAGTTATCCAACTGCGGGGAGGTGGGAACCCCATTGGCCAAACAGGTATCCAACTGCGGGGAGGTGTGAACCCCATTGCCCAAACAGGTATCCAACTACGGGGAGGTGTGAACCCCATTGCCCAAACAGGTATCCAGCTGCGGGGAGGTGTGAACCCCATTGCCCAAACAGTTATCCAACTGCGGGGAGGTGTGAACCCCATTGCCCAAACAGGTATCCAACTGCGGGGAGGTGTGAGCCCCATTGGCCAAACAGGTATCCAACTGCGGGGAGGTGTGAGCCCCATTGCCCAAACAGGTATCCAACTGCGGGGAGGTGTGAACCCCATTGCCCAAACAGGTATCCAGCTGCGGGGAGGTGTGAGCCCCATTGCCCAAACAGGTATCCAACTGCGGGGAGGTGTGAACCCCATTGCCCAAACAGTTATCCAACTGCGGGGAGGTGTGAACCCCATTGCCCAAACAGTTATCCAACTGCGGGGAGGTGTGAACCCCATTGCCCAAACAGTTATCCAACTGCGGGGAGGTGTGAACCCCATTGCCCAAACAGTTATCCAACTGCGGGGAGGTGTGAACCCCATTGCCCAAACAGTTATCCAACTGCGGGGAGGTGTGAACCCCATTGCCCAAACAGGTATCCAACTGCGGGGAGGTGTGAGCCCCATTGCCCAAACAGTTATCCAACTGCGGGGGGGGGGGGTGGGAACCCCATTGCCCAAACAGGTATCCAACTGCGGGGAGGTGTGAGCCCCATTGCCCAAACAGTTATCCAACTGCGGGGGGGTGGGTACCCCATTGCCCAAACAGTTATCCAACTGCGGGGAGCTGTGAGCCCCATTGCCCAAACAGGTATCCAACTGCGGGGAGGTGTGAACCCCATTGCCCAAATAGGTATCCAACTGCGGGGAGGTGTGAACCCCATTGCCCAAACAGGTGTCCAACTGCGGGGAGGTGTGAGCCCCATTGCCCAAACAGGTATCCAACTGCGGGGAGGTGTGAACCCCATTGTCCAAATAGGTATCCAACTGCGGGGAGGTGTGAGCCCCATTGCCCAAACAATTATCCAACTGCGGGGGGGTGGGAACCCCATTGCCCAAACAGTTATCCAACTGCGGGGAGGTGTGAGCCCCATTGCCCAAAAAGGTATCCAACTGCGGGGAGGTGTGAGCCCCATTGCCCAAACAGGTATCCAACTGCGGGGAGGTGTGAACCCCATTGCCCAAACAGTTATCCAACTGCGGGGAGGTGTGAACCCCATTGCCCAAACAGGTATCCAACTGCAGGGAGGTGGGAATCCCATTCCCCAAACAGGTATCCAACTGCGGGGAGGTGTGAGCCCCATTGCCCAAACAGTTATCCAACTGCGGGGGGGTGGGAACCCCATTGCCCAAACAGGTATCCAACTGCAGGGAGGTGTGAACCCCATTGCCCAAACAGGTATCCAACTGCGGGGAGGTGTGAACCCCATTGCCCAAACAGGTATCCAACTGCGGGGAGGTGTGAACCCCATTGCCCAAACAGGTATCCAACTGCGGGCAGGTGCGAATCCCATTGTCCAAACAGGTATCCACCCGGGGAAATCCCACTTGTTATGACCGATGCAGTTGGTAAAGCGGAACTATTGAAAAATCCCAGAGAGAAACTTTAGAAAGAGAAACCATCATTACCTATCATTTTAAGAGTTATGTTTGCGAAGCGACTCTAAATTCAGGAATCAGACCACCATAGAAAATTTACAGCACGGAAGGAGGCCATTCTTGTCCATGCCAGCCCGAGGACACCCAGGTGCCCTTTCTAATCCCACCTTCCTGCACCCGGCCCATAGCCCTGCAGCTTACCAGTTCTTCAGGCTTTACATTAAACTAAATGAAATATTTTATTAATTCGCACACAAGTTAAAATATATATACACGTGGCTTCAAATTACTGCTATCATAACTTTTTAACAAATTCCCAAACTAATCTCCATTAAGGCAACAGCAACCCATAGACTTAACCAAACATCAGGCAAAGCATTTTCACCGTACAAATTCAAAATGAGGTTCTTTTCACTTTGGAGGCTGACAGCTGCCTTTTGATGTCACATTGCCTCTGCCCTGCACACACAAGGCTGCTGAAGTTATACCTACCAGCCCTATTGAATGTAAATTCTCATTGTCTCACCAGCCTCTTTGAACTCCAACTTTTACAATAAAACTCCTTTCATAGTACCAATATTTTATCAGTAATATAAACATATTGTTTGGTATCTGCTAGCTAGGTGGTTCTTTTCACCCCACTTCTTGAATGCTCTATTCAAAAAAAAATGTAAATACACACTATCTCTCTTACATATCAAAACTAGTACATATCAAAGCACCCAGACTAGCTACAAAGCAAAAACAAAATTACCTGGAAAAACTCAGCAGGTCTGGCAGCATCGGCGGAGAAGAAAAGAGTTGATGTTTCGAGTCCTCATGACCCTTCAACGGTACTGCTGCTTTAATCCAATTAAGACACACCCACAGACTAAGATAAAAGCAAAATACTGCGGATGCTGGAAATCTAGAACAAAAACAAAAATACCTGGAAAAACTCAGCAGGTCTGACAGCGTCTGCGGAGAGGGATACAATTGACGTTTCGAGCCCGTTTGACCCTTCATCAGAACAAAGACATATAGAAATGAGATGAAGTATAAGATGGTAGAAGGGGGTGGGACAGGAGAGCTCGATAGGGGGCCAGTGATAGGTGGAGGCCAAGATGAGACTGCCAAAGATGTCATTGACAAAAGGACAAAGGGGTGTTGACGGTGGTGATATTATCTAAAGGATGTGCTAATGGGGACATTAAGGGAAGCAAGCTAGTGGCAGATGGCCCTAGTGTGGGTGGGATGGGGGGAAGGGATCGAAATGAGCTAAAAGGTAGAGATAAACAATGGATGGAAATACATTTAAATGGAAATAGGTGGTCTTATCTCTAGCTTTTAGCCTGTTTCGATCCCCCTCCCCCACTAGGGCTATCTGTCCCTTGCTCGTCCTGCTTTCCACCCTTAATGTCACCATTAGCACATTTCTTAGCTAATATCACCACCGTCAACACCTCTTTGTCCTTTTGTCTATGACATCTTTTGGCAATCTCCACCTATCACTGGTCCTCTATCCAGCTCTACCTGTCCCAGCTCCCCCCCTTAAACCAGCTTATATTTCATCTCTTTTCTATTTTTCCTCAGTTCTGTTGAAGAGTCATACGGACTCGAAACGTTAACTGTGTTCCTCTCCGCAGATGCTGTCAGACCTGCTGAGTTTTTCCAGGTATTTTTGTTTTTGTTTCAGTCTGTTCATCTCCTTGTTCAACTATTCTTTCTTGGAACATCTAAACTGTGGAACTCCTCACCCCACTTCCCCCAGACTTCTGTTTCTCCTACAATTTATTACACTTTCAAAATCCCAACCTGACTTTCCAGAAGGACTTGGATTGTTGTGAAAACAGGACAGTGGGTAAGGAGACAAAACTTCACGCCAATAAATGTACAAGATGAAATAATGTGCAGTTTAAAATAAAAGAGGGGAGCACAAAAAATGAACAGGTTAGCACAAGCAGAATCCCAAAAGCACCGAAGATCGATAATCAGCTAGTCTCTAGCTATGGTTACACATTCGAGAGGCGATTTAAAAAGCTAACTGAAGGCAGTTAGAAAATAGTGAAACAGACAGCCAGTTCGAGGGGTGAACACTGATTCAGTGAATTGCTCCTAGCAAGATCTGGACCTGTTTCTATTTGGTCCAGGGGTGACCTTGTGGAAGAAACAGGTTACCCTGTAACTTCAATTAGGATCTGGACTTGAGCTAGTTTTGATCACCTTGTGCCAGCCATGACACAGTGGGGGGCATTCTCATCTCCCCATTGGAAGGTTGCAGGTTTAAGTTCCACTCCAGGGACCTGAGTACATAATTCTGGTGCACACTCAGAGTGCTGCGCTGTTACAGTATGCTGTATTGCAGACGAGATGTTAAACTTGGACCTGAATGCCCCTCGGGTGGATGTAAAAGATCCCATGGTACTATTGAGAGAAGAGCAAGGGGAGTTCTCCCTGATGTCCTGGCTAATATTTATCCCTCAATGCAACATCAGTGACTTTATGTGGTCATTATCACCTTGCAGTTAATGGGAGCTTCCTTGTGCAAATTGGCTGCTGCCTTTCCCACATGACCACAGTGACTACACTTCAAAAATACTCCATTGATTATGAGGTGTTTCAGAATGTTCTGAGGACATACAAGGCAAATGGTTAATGAGCTGCAGGCGGTGTCACTGGCATTTTCTGTTACTGGAGATTCTTTGCCTGTTCCCTCATCATTTTAAACTTTTATTTACCCTACCCTTAACTTTCTCTGCTCTGAGTAGGGCAATCCCAGTCTTTGCACTCTGTCCAGACATGTCCCTTTCTCCCTCTACACTGCCCTCTCCAATGCCAGCCTTCAGAGTGCAAGCCCCTCCACCGTGCAGTTGGGACAGATACCCCTAGGGGAGAGATCAAAATAGGCTAAAAGGTAGAGATAAAACAATGGATGGAAATACATTTAAAAATAATGGAAATTTTCCCACCTATTTCCATTATTTTTAAATGTATTTCCATCCATTGTTTCATCTCCACCTTTTAGCCTATTTCAATCCCCCCTACCCCACCCCGCTAGGGCTATCTGTCCCTTGCTTGTCCTGCTTTCTACCCTTAATGTCCCCATTAGCACATTTCTTAGCTAATATCACCACCGTCAACACCTCTTTGTCCTTTTTTGTCTATGACATATTTTGGCTATCTCCACCTAACACTGGTCCTCTATCCAGCTCTACCTGTCCCCCCCTGCCACCAAACCAGTTTATATTTCACCTCTTTTCTATTTTTCCTCAGTTCTGATGAAGAGTTATTCAGACTCGAAACGTTAACTGTATCCCTCTCTGCTGAGTTTTTCCAGGTATTTTTGTTTTTGTTCTAGATTTCCAGCATCCGCAGTATTTTGCTTTTATCTTAGAGATGAACAGACTGGTTGCTTTGATAGATATTTGACCTGGCGTTGTCACTCCAGGGAAGGGCATAATTTGCTGACGACATGAAACTCAGGAATATAAAGAGGGAGGAGAATAGTAGCTGACCACAGGAGGACATAGACAGGTGAGAAGAAGGCTGGACAAATGGCAGGTGAAATTTAACACAGAACTGTGAACTGATACACTTTTGCAGAAAAAGTGAGGAGAGGTAATATTAACTAAATGGCACAAATTTAAATGGGGTGCAGGGACAGAGAGACCTGGAGTGTATGCACTCAAATTTTTGAAGGTAACTAGACAAGTTGAGAAGACTATTAAAAAAGGGGTCCCAGGGTTTATTAACAGTGAGATAGAATACAAAAGCAAGGGAGTTAGTGCTAAACCTTTATAAAATATTGGACAGGCCTCAGCTGGAGTGTTGTGGCAAATTCTGGACATCACACTTTCGGAAGGATGTTGATGCCTTGGAGAGTGCAGATGAGATTTGCCAGGATGGTACCAGGGATGAGGGACTGCAGTTAATGTGAAGAAACTGGAGAAGCTGGGATTGTTCTTCTTAGAGCAGAGAAGGTTAAGGGAAGATTTAATAGAGGTATTCAAAATCATAATGGGTTTTGATTGAGTAGACAAGTGGCAGAAGGGTTGGTAACAAGAGGGCCCAGATTGAAGGCAATTTGCAAAATAATTGTCTGCTGTTTCCTTTCATGCAAGAGCTGAGCTGCTGTCAGATAATTGAAGTCTGTCATCTTTCTGGGCCGTTGCCATGTAGGAGTGTAGAATGTGACTGGTTAGACCAGTATTTCCAGCTGGTGAGGTTATCGAAAGCTTCGTTATGTGCCCAGGAATGGCACCGCACCCATTTGTTCAAATTCCTCTATGGCCTCGCAGCTCCCTGTCTGCAATCTCCAAAACTCAGATCAACTTTCCTTCAATCCCAGTCTCCTGTGCATCCGCGATTTTAATCACTCCACCACTGGTGCCTGTGCCTTCAGCTGCCTGGGCCCTAAGCTCTGGAATTCTCTTCCCACACCTTTTCCATCTTCATCTTTTTCTCTTTTCTGTCCTCCTTTAAGACGTTCCTTTAAATCCTAGCTGTTTAACCAAGTCTTTGGTAACCGGTCCCGATTTTCAATTATGTGGCTCGGTGTCACGTTTTGCGAAGGGGAAGGAAGACCAGATCCCTGGGGCAAGCTAGGTTTCCGACAGTGGTGTCCCTCGGAAGTGGAGTGAGATGGAGCTGCCAAATGGAAGTTATACTGCCCTTTCTGCACTGCTCTCTGGCCCAGCTAAAACAGATCTATCCACCAAAGTGCTGATCTTGCCTTGGTACCGAATCCGACTGCACTCCTGGAGCGTTTGTTGGGTCAAAGCCCATGCTGGGATGGGTCTCCCCCCGCAATAGGTCCACCTCCCAGTGCCCTTTGGGTGACCTGACGCACCCCTCCATTTACACTGCAAGGCTTGTCCCGCAGTAAATCTGGCCCTGCCTCATTTGTAATGTAAACGTGGACCTAACCCCAAGAACATTAGAACATTACTCCCAAAAGCTTTCTACACCTAATGAAGTAGTGCAAGTCTGTATTTCTGTCTGATCTGTTGCACCCTCTCTCCCATTCTTGCTTTCTACTGTCTCCTCTTCTTTTCCATGTGACTGCAAAGATGGTGCACAGCAAGATCCCACAACCAGTGGGAGGGGAATGACGAACCGGTCTGTTCAGATGGTGTTGGCTTAGGGAAGAATGTGAGCCCAGATGCAGAAGACTGATTTGCGTACATCTTGAGCTGTTGGCACTAACTTCAAACAGGATTGGACAATGAGGAAGGTGTTTAAACACAAAAAATAAATAAATCGGCAAATAAGCTGGTGTCAGCAAAAGTGACCAGGAATCTGTTGAATTGTTGTAAAAACCCCACTGGTTCCCTAATGTCCTTGAGAGAAGGACACCTGCTGTCTGGGCCTAATGGAAAGAAAGGGAGATTTTGTATTTCTGTAGCGCCTTTCATGACCGTAGGATGTCCCAGAGCACGTTACGACCAATTAAGTACTTTATGAAGTGTAGCCACTGTTGTAATGTAAGAAATGCGGCAGCTAGTTTGCACACAGCAAGCTCCCACAAACAGCAAGGTGACAATAATCAGGTAATGTGTTTTAAGTGATGTTTTAGGGGTAAATATTTTTTCAGGAACACCCAGGAGGACCCTCAACTCCCAACGCACCTCCACTTCTGCTCTATGCCCACCTGAGAGGGTTTAACATCTCATCCAAAAGGTGTCACCTCTGACAGTGCAGCACTGCCTCAGAAGGTCAAAGGTTCGACAGTGCTGCCCACAGCGTCATAGCTGAAACCCGTAATAAGATAAGGAATCTATAACTTGAAGAATATATGTGATTCCATCCCTCACCAAATGTGGTTGACTCTTAATGGCACCTCTGAAGTGGCCGGGCAAGCCTCCTCTGGATTATCCAAACCATTAAAAAGAATAACAAGCTGGAAGAGAAGGGTCAGCACCAACAATATCAATAAAACACTCGAAGTCGAAGTCATTTATCTGTGTGGGATCTTTCTGCGTGCAAAATTATCTGCCGCTTTTCTCACATTACACAATAGTGAGAATTTCATTGGCTGTAAAGCGCTTTGGCACCTGCTGAAGTCACGCGAGGCACTGTAGAAATGCAACTGCCTTTGGTTTCGGGGCAACGAGCGATGAGCAATAAATGCCCAGCTCTGTCAGCGACTGCCACGTCCTAGCAATGAGTAATAATCACATGCCTCAGCCTGGTTTGCCAGGGCTTGTGGATTGAAGCTGGGCTGGTTCTGCCTCAGGCTCCTGTCCCGGAGGAGAGAGAGAGAGAGTAGCGCCGGGCCGGATTGTCGCACTGCGGCGGGCGGAGCTCGTTTGTTGATGCCACAGCTGCCCCTCTGGCCATGTCAGTACCCCTTGGGTGAGGTTGGCGACGGGTGGTTTTGTCGGCCAGGCAGTGGGACGATGATGAGGCAGGAGGTGACCTGATTGAGGGGTTTCACCTGATTAAAGGATTTGTCAGAGTGGATCGAGATAAACCATTTCCTCTGGAACAAGGGGGGCAGAACCTGAAAACTCGAGCCAGGCTGTACAGGGGTGATGTCAGAAAGCACTTCTTCACACAAAGGGGAGCCACAATCTGGAACTCTCTCCCCTCGAAATGCTGCCGAAGGGGTTGATTTTAAAAAATTCAAATTGAGACTATTAAATTTTTGAGGTAAGGGTATTAAGAATATTGAACCAAATTAAGAAACAGATCAGCCATTGTCTAATTGAGGGACTCAAGGGGCTGAAAGGTCCCCTGTTTCTATTTGGTTTCTTCTTGCCTTCTCATCGTGGTGGCCCCAGGCAGGGGCCTGAAGTTTTGGGGGTAAATAGGGTTTTGGGAGGGGGATGTTGTGGCCCCCCCACCTCCCTCCCGGATCTTGTCTCAGCTGTCGGTCTTCACCTCACTCCCGGCACAGCTTCCAATGGGGTATGGCTGCCAAACTGAGTTAAGTCCAGGTGGATAATTTCCATTGATAAGTAAATTGAACACCATAATCTTGATAAATGCCAGATATGTAAACAAACCCTTCATGCAAAATATGTGGAGTTCCTTACTGCAATATATAAAGGAGGTACAAGATGGGCCATTGAAGCCCAACCAGGTTGTGTCAGTGGGGAGGTGGGAAGAGCACTGGATAACAAGTGGGGGACAGCCAGCCTTTCTCTCTGCAACCCCCACTCCCAGCCCCTTCCCTCTCCCCTCCCCTGCACTGCCTAGTACTGGGGGACTGGTGCTGATGACACCCTGTACAATGGTAAGAAAGATTTGTATTTCTGCAGTTTATCACAATCTCAGAACATCCCAAAGCCCTTTGCACTCTTGCAATGTGCGCTGTTGGTAACAGGGCAGCCAAGCTGTGCACAGCACGATCCCACAAAGAACAACAACTTGTATTTATATAGTGCCTTTAATGTAATGAAACCTCCCAAGGTGCTTCACAGGTGTGTCATAAAACAAAATTTGGCCTTGAGCCACATAAAGACATTAGGATAGGTGACCAAAACCTTCGTCAAAAAAGTAGGTTTTAAGGAGCATCTCAAAGGAGTGGGAGATGGAGAGGTTTAGGGAGGGAATTCCAGAGTCCAGGCTGAGGCAACTGAAGGCGTGGCCACACCAGTGGTGGAGTGATTAAAATCAGGAATACACAGGAGTCCGGGATTAGAAAAGTGCAGATATCTCTGAGGGATGCGGGGCTGAAAGGGATTAGAGGTATGGAGGGGAGAGGCCACAGAGCAATTCGAAAACAAGGAGAATTTTAAAATGGAGACGTTGCTTGACCGGGAGCCAATCTAGGTCAGTGAGCATAGGGCATTGAGAGAGCAATGTGATAATGATCAGATAATCTGATACAGATTTTAATCTGAGAGGTGAATATTAGGTCAGGACATCGAGGCTGTGGGAACTTTAACACCCATCTGAAAGCAGGCAGCTACTTGATTCAGCAGCTTATCCATTAGATTTTGTGTGGTTGGGGAAACGGTTATAGTTCGATATTGAGGTAAACAATCCATTCAACAGTTTCAGCTGACGCAGCGCAAATGGTTGTGATGGCACCAAGACTCTCAGGAGAGGAGTTCAGTATGCGGGTGGGCGATGATCTGACTTGGATGGCCACAGTCACAGTTTGTATTGCTCCTCATGTTCCACATGTGTAGCAAGTGACCACATCTTCCCTGGGCCATCCTCAAGCGGTTGAGGGTTGTCCACATTTTCCGTGGAAGGTTGAAACCTAGGACTTCACCACCCAGGTCAGTGACTAGGTTGCAGTTGGCGATGTTTGGCACACCGCCTGGCTGATTGTATTGAGAGGTGCGGCTGTCATTAGGGTTCGGGGTGTGTGCTGTGACAGTCTGGCACTCCCCCAGTACTGACCCTCCGACAGTCCGGCGCTCCCCCAGTACCTCACTGGGAGTGTCAGCCTGGATTTTGTGCTTCAGGCTAGACTGGGGACTCAGACCATGTGAACTCTCAGTTGAGAGAGAATGTGCTAAACCCATGCTGTCAGGCTTAACTTTGTGAGAACAGCTTACGTAGCCCAGTCCTGGGGCATGTAGTCCTGAACCTTGCATTGTACATGTGGCTGAGCAGGGGAAGGCTGGTTGATGCTGGATGAGGCATGGCCTCTGCCTTAGAGAGATTATCAAACAGCCCTCATCCGGCCACAGTGAGTAGAGTAACAGGGATGTGGTTTTTCAGAGCGTTTATGACGTCAAGTTTCTGAGGGTGGGGTCCTTTGTTTTCATTATTTTACTGAGGGCCTTCGCTTCAGTTAGTTGGAGCAATGCAATGGTGAAATGAGGGCGTCAATGCGAGGGATGGTGGTGCACGCTATGTCAGAGTAACGTGCACTTTTTTATACTCTGAGATGTGGGCTTTGCTGGCTGGGCCAACATTTATTGCCCATCCCTAACTGCCCTTGAGAAGGTGGTGGTGGTGAGCTGCCTTCTTGAACCGCTACCATCCATGTGGTGTAGGTACACCCACAGTGCTGTTAGGGAGGGTGTTCCAGAATTTTGACCCAGCGACAGTGAAGGAACGGAACGGTAATATATTTCCAAGTCAGGATGGTGAGTGTCTTAAAAGGGAACTTCTAGGTGGTGGTGCTCCCATCTATCTACTGCCCTTGTCCTTTCACATGGTAGAGGTCACGGATTTGGAAGGTGCTGTCTAAGGAGCCTTGGTGAATTCCTGCAGTGCATCTTGTAGATGGTACACACTGCCACTACTGTGGGTCAGTGGCGGAGGGACTGAATATTTGTGGACAGGGTGCCAGTCAAGCGGGCTACTTTGTCCTGGATGGTGTTGAGCTTCTTGAGTGTTGCACTCATCCAGGCAAGTGGAGAGTATTCCATCACACTCCTGACTTGTGCCTTGTAGATAGTGGACAGGCTTTGGGGAGTCAGGAGGTGAGTTGCTCACTGTAGAATTCCCAGCCTCTGTCCTGCTCTTGTAGCCACAGTATTTATATGGCTGATCCAGTTCAGCTTCTAGTCAGTGGTAACCCCCAGGTTGATGATAGTGGGGGATTATCGATGGTAATGCCATTGAATGTCAAGGGGTGATGTTTAGATTCTCTCTTGTTGAAGATGGTCATTGCCTGGAACTTGTGTGGTGTGAATGTTACTTGCCACGTGTCAGCTCATGTCTGGATATTATGCAGGTCTGCTGCATCTGGACATGGACTGCTTCAGTATCTGAGGAGTCGCGAATGGTGCTGAACATTGTGCAATCATCAGTGAACATCCCCACTTCTGACCTTATGATGGAAGGAAGGTCATTGGTGAAGCAGCTGAAGATGGTTGGGGCGAGGACACTATCCTGAAGAACTCCTGCAGTGATGTCCTGGAACTGAGATGATTGATCTCCAAGAACAACATCCATCTTCCTTTGTGCTAGGCATGACTCCAACCAGTGCAGAGTTCTCCCCCTGATTCCCAGTGACTCCAGTTTTGCTCGGGCTCCTTGATGCCACACTCTGTCAAATGCTGCCTTGATGTCAAGGGCAGTCACTCACATCTCACCTCTGGAGTTCAGCTCTTTTGTCCATGTTTGGACCAAGGCTGCAATGATGTCAGGAGCTGACTTGACTTCTTCTGATGGGCTCTGCTGGCCTATTAAGAATTGGGTGCCTGTGTGTATTAACCCACAGGGTGGGAGTGGGGACGAGGGGCTGCATGTATATTTTCCTGATGAGTGAATTGGGGATCTGTGCTTAGGTGTACAGTGCTGGGACAATGAGCATAGGGACATGGCTCTGATTACGGGAAGGCAAGTGCTGGCATCCCCTCAGCGGTGTTAGGAAAT
Source organism: Cetorhinus maximus (assembly GCF_964194155.1). Classification (NCBI taxonomy): domain Eukaryota; kingdom Metazoa; phylum Chordata; class Chondrichthyes; order Lamniformes; family Cetorhinidae; genus Cetorhinus; species Cetorhinus maximus. The sequence goes on along the minus strand of NC_135887.1, from coordinate 23,069,332 downwards.
AGAGATAGTTGAAGTAAGTTATATGTGTACTTGGGTGTGTTAGGAATAGGGTATAGCTTTGTTTTTTCTTTAATCTGTGGGTTAAAAGATGAAACCTGGGATCTAGTTTCATTTTAGAGTGGAGACAGCAGGTCTAAAGCTTTATTTGTTTACCTGCATTTCTAATGAGATTTTTACGACTCTTGAAGAGAAGTTAAAGCAAACACAGGCGGGGGAGAAAAACACTGCTGTTGTCTAGCAATAGGGGTCCAGAGAGGGAGGCCCCAACATGACACACACGCACACAGACCTCCCACCGCCCCAGCAAACGCCGTTGGAGTTCCACCGGAAGCATCCGCCAGAGAGCCCTGGACAGCCAAGGGACCGAGAGCAAGTCCCAAACTGAAGTTGAAGCCATGACGCTAGAGAAGCAGGCTACTGGGAAAGGGAACTACAGAGAGTAGATTTCCTAAAAGAACCGGAAGGTCCCAAGGCCAAGGAGTGAGACAAAAAGGAGAGGTCCCAACAGGACATTCTAGTCAAAGGAAGAATGGGAGACCATAGGAAAAGGTCCTGTTCTGTGGAAGTGACAGTAAGGAGCAGAGAGGAAGGCTGCAAACTTAAGGAGATGAAAGCTGCAGGACACAGATTTAAAGCAATATAGGCGTGCAGGAAGCCAGAAGGTCCAAGGGGACAGCTGAATGTCTGTAGCTCTTTACTGTGGGCATGTGAAGCAGTGGTGTACTGTTGGCACGGCTATGTCCGAGAGAGAGTCCGTGGAGGAAAGCTTGAATGCATGTGATGATCCAGGGGATAGGGACATCGGGAGGCGAGTTTGAAACCCTGGAGTTGGACCCTTGCGGGAGGTGTCTGAGAGAAAGCATTGGTTTGAGAGAAGGTTCCAAATAGAGTTCTTGGAGAGTGGAGATTGGAAATCCTCGCGTGAAAGACGGAATGCAGTGAGACCGGTTGGCTTACAGTGTGACAAGCGTCTGGGGGGAGTTGAGGAGAGATCCACAGCATCTGGTTGAGGTGGCATCTGTCACTTGGTTTCAGAGTGTGGTCTGTCTGACCACAGGGTGCCATGGGTTTACATGGACTGTGTACGTTAGAGTATAACTTTTGTAACTTGTGTCTGTATATCAATAAAGGTATCGTTGTGGGTGAAGGAGGATTGTAATATAGTTCATCTTTTCTTATTTAATCAACGTTTTATTCTTCTGTTAACAGTTCATCAGCTGACTCCTGTGACTCTGTTCAGTAGCCACTCCACATTTCTAATTAAAAAAGTTAGGATCTATCAAGCCGTGTTGCATCCTGGGATCATACTTGTCCAGTAGTAGCATCAGCTGGGACTGTAACAACAGTAACTTCCAAATATAGAAACAATTTGCATTTTTATAGAACCTTTCCTACCTTCTTGACATCTCAAATGCTTTACAGCCAATAAAGTACTTTGGAAGTGCTGCAATGTAGGAAACGTGGCAGCAAATCTATGCACAGCAAGCTCCCACAAACAGCAATGCGATACTGACCTGATAATCTCTCCACTCTTTGAAATAGTGGCCATAGGATTTATTTTGACCACCTGAGTGCATACGGAACACGGGTTTAACATTTCATCCCAGAAAGGTGCGGACACCCGGACAGGGCGGACCCTCGGACAGGGCGGTGCCCCCTCAGTGCGGACCCTCGGACAGGGCGGTGCCCCCTCAGTGCGGACCCTCGGACAGGGCGGTGCACCCTCACTGCGGACTCTCGGACAGGGCGGCCCCTCAGTGCGGCCCCTCGGACAGGGAGGACCCTCGGACAGTGCGGACCCTCGGACAGGGCGGCCCCTCAGTGCGGACCCTCGGACAGGGCGGCCCCTCAGTGCGGCCCCTCGGACAGGGCGGCCCCTCAGTGCGGCCCCTCGGACAGGGCGGCCCCTCAGTGCGGCCCCTCGGACAGGGCGGCCCCTCAGTGCGGCCCCTCGGACAGGGCGGCCCCTCAGTGCGGCCCCTCGGACAGGGCGGCCCCTCAGTGCGGACCCTCGGACAGGGCGGCCCCTCAGTGCGGCCCCTCGGACAGGGCGGCCCCTCAGTGCGGCCCCTCGGACAGGGCGGCCCCTTGGACAGTGCGGACCCTCGGACAGTGCGGACCCTCGGACAGGGCGGCCCCTCAATGCGGACCCTCGGACAGGGCGGCCCCTCAATGCGGACCCTCGGACAGGGCGGCCCCTCAGTGCGGACCCTCGGACAGGGCGGCCCCTCAGTGCGGACCCTCGGACAGGGCGGCCCCTCAGTGCGGCCCCTCGGACAGGGCGGCCCCTCAGTGCGGACCCTCGGACAGGGTGGTGCCCCCTCAGTGCGGCCCCTCGGACAGTGCGGCCCCTCGGACAGTGCGGCCCCTCGGACATGGCGGACCCTCAGTGCGGACCCTCGGACAGTGCGGACCCTCGGACAGGGCGGACCCTCAATGCGGACCCTCGGACAGGGCGGCCCCTCAGTGCGGACCCTCGGACAGGGCGGCCCCTCAGTGCGGACCCTCGGACAGGGCGGCCCCTCAGTGCGGACCCTCGGACAGGGCGGCCCCTCAGTGCGGACCCTCGGACAGGGCGGCCCCTCAGTGCGGACCCTCGGACAGGGCGGCCCCTCAGTGCGGACCCTCGGACAGGGCGGCCCCTCAGTGCGGACCCTCGGACAGGGCGGCCCCTCAGTGCGGACCCTCGGACAGGGCGGCCCCTCAGTGCGGACCCTCGGACAGGGCGGCCCCTCAGTGCGGACCCTCGGACAGGGCGGCCCCTCAGTGCGGACCCTCGGACAGGGCGGCCCCTCAGTGCGGACCCTCGGACAGGGCGGCCCCTCAGTGCGGACCCTCGGACAGGGCGGCCCCTCAGTGCGGACCCTCGGACAGGGCGGCCCCTCAGTGCGGACCCTCGGACAGGGCGGCCCCTCAGTGCGGACCCTCGGACAGGGCGGCCCCTCAGTGCGGACCCTCGGACAGGGCGGCCCCTCAGTGCGGACCCTCGGACAGGGCGGCCCCTCAGTGCGGACCCTCGGACAGGGCGGCCCCTCAGTGCGGACCCTCGGACAGGGCGGCCCCTCAGTGCGGACCCTCGGACAGGGCGGCCCCTCAGTGCGGACCCTCGGACAGGGCGGCCCCTCAGTGCGGACCCTCGGACAGGGCGGCCCCTCAGTGCGGACCCTCGGACAGGGCGGCCCCTCAGTGCGGACCCTCGGACAGGGCAGCCCCTCGGACAGGGCGGACCCCCAATGCTACTACTGGGACTGTTGGTGTGGATTGTGAGGCTGGAGCTTATGGAGTGGGTCTTGAACTTGGAGGTGAAAATGTTGCCCCGGTAAAGTTGTGGCCAACCCCTGTGTTACTGAGGGATGGCTCTTTGGGCCCCTGTGTTACTGAGGGATGGCTCTTTGGGCCCCTGTGTTACTGAGGGATGGCTCTTTGGGCCCCTGTGTTACTGAGGGATGGCTCTTTGGGCCCCTGTGTTACTGAGGGATGGCTCTTTGGGCCTCTGTGTTACTGAGGGATGGCTCTTTGGGCCCCTGTGTTACTGAGGGATGGCTCTTTGGGCCCCTGTGTTACTGAGGGATGGCTCTTTGGGTCTTTGCAATGTTTGATTGAGGGGGGGTGGGTGTGGGAGGACTGAATTGAATTGGAGTGTGGGGGTTGCGATCTCTACGGGCTAATGGGCGATGGTTACATTGACTATGACACGACTCATGTAGCAGCTTCTTTTCCTGCCCCTCACTGTGCTCTCTCTCTCTCTTCTCTCTCCCTGGCATCCCTCCTGCCCCACGTCCACAGCGGAGTGGCCAAAGACAATGACCGGACTGCCCAGCACATCCGGTACCACGGCCAGCGTTGTCATTATCTGTCGCAACAAGATGTACGTGGCCCACGTGGGAGACTCTGGTGTGGTGCTGGGCGCACACGATGGCTCCAGTGAAGGACGGAGTGAGAGGGACAGTGTGGTCCAGGCCTTGGAGGTGACACAGGACCATAAGCCCGAGCTCCCCAAGGAGAAGGAGCGGATTGAGGGGCTCGGAGGGAGGTAAGTGCCATGGGGCCGGGGGAGACGGTGGGAGCGGGTGCTGATTGGCGTCAGCCTCTTGGTGTTCGGGGGGGGGGTTACCCTGGAGCTAAGGAAGTAGCGATGGAAAAGGCGGCAGGAGGGGCAATGTCTGCATTGAAGCTGCCTCTGAGAAGTAAAGCGGTTGGGAATGCGTCAGACATGGTCGTAGTGTGGTCCCCACCCTTGTACTTTGCCTGTCACGGTCAGGTTTGTTTTAGCAGCGACTTTAACCGGTTCCTGGGGCTGAGGTCCCAGAGCTGATGCAGCGCCAGAACCCAGCGTGTGGAGTCCCGGGGGTTGCTGTGCACCCATTGGACCGGGTGACCACTCTGGCACTGGGCTCATGAAGGCCAGTGGCCCACAGTTGCAATCTGATGAACTCTGGGCATTTATATTTCTGACCCTGCTTTGAGCCATCACACCCTGTGTGGAACAAGACTGATCGGCCAAGGTGGGCAGAGATCCAGATCATTGAGACTGAAACTGCAGTTTCACTCCAGCTGCTGCTTTTTGGGTAGTGGGCACAGGGTGGTGGGGAATGTCCTTCATCAGCACGCACCCCCCCCCAGTTTCAGTTAAGAATGGGCTGTACAATATGGGACGATATTCCCTGGTTGATGCCCCATGTCCCTCGTGCCGCCTCCCTTTTCCTGTTCCTCCCTTCAACCAACATACCCCAAACTCCATTAACCGGCTGATTGTGGGGACCTTTCTTGCTTCTCGCAGGGGATTACCTGAACTGCTGGGGCAGGGAGTATAGGAAGTAGCATTTAGTTATAATGCTGCAGGCTCTCGTGGTGTGTGAAACAGGCTTACTATAGCACAGGAGGCCATTCCACTCATTACGCTTATGTCTTTGAAAGAGTTATCCAATTAGACCCTCTACCCATCCCCTTCCCTCAGCACTGAAATAAGAATGGAGCAACCAGTCGTTTCCTGCTCTCAATTTCTTCTCTGAGTGGGGGAGAGGACTTTCTCAGAGCTCTTGCTCTCTGTAGGAAGCCCCTCCCTCCTTCCTTCTCCTGCCTTGGTCTTGCCTCACTCTGTCAGGCACACTCCCCGTCCCTCCCTCTTTGGGACACTTTCTCCCTCCCCAACACCCCCCTCAATGGCTCTGCCTTTGAAGTCTGCATCTGAACAGAGTCTGAAGTGGTTTTAATTTGGTTCTGTTTCCCCAACAGTGTTATCAACAAGTCCGGAGTGAACCGTGTGGTGTGGAAGAGACCGCGGCTGACCCACAATGGCCCCGTGAGGCGCAGTACTGTGATCGACCAAATCCCTTTCCTAGCTGTGGCCAGAGCACTGGGTGAGTTAATGGGAGGGACGTGGTGTTGTGTCAATGAGTTGGCGATGGGACCTGTGACAGACCCTGTCTGAAGTACAGCAAACAGCACTTGTGACCGAAGCGACAGCAAAGTCTTCCTGATTAAAAGCCACTAAAATGCAGTGAGTGGAGGATAGTTACATAATGCAACCTTGATTGACAAGGACATGAGTGGAAAGAGAGGGCTCCTCACTGCTGCTGTGGGGGAAGTGAGATGACAGTAGTGTCCGGTGCATTGACTTTGATGGGATAAAATTAGCCTAGCCTCTCCCCTCCTCTCTATCCCCAGTGACCTCTGCCTGAAGGTGCGTGGGCAGGAACTTTGGTGAGGACAGGATGGGATTTGGCTGTGAGGCCCACCACAGTTGGATAGCTATCTAGGCTGGCACCCCAGCAATGGCCTCTTGGTGCTTCCAGCCAAGGATAGGGTTAATCCGCTAGGGGCTTATAAGGCGGGGATTGGCAAGGAATAAAACTGGGCTTTCCCCTTCTCGCCCTTGAAGGAAAAGTTTTTTGGCAGGGAGGGAGGTGCTTTTGAAATCCGAGTTGAGGCTTCCCTTATTCCTTGTGTGGGATGTGATCAAATGACAGGAAGAGAGAGATGTAGGGCTTGTATGGAAAATTTGCCTAGACTTGCCCGTGTTGACACAAAGTGCTGTCTGGTTAGCGTGTGGGCACTGCTACCATCTGGTGGACATTCAGCACATTGCACCAGCCAGTCCATCCTTTGCATCAATTCTGTTGCCCTCCTGTGGTGACAGCAGGATCGCACAATTCGTTGTCAACCTTAATTTTGCATAACCTGAGTTATCTTAATTTTACTTGGTTTTATAAAGGTGTCAGCCGTGGCTTAGTGAAAGCACTCTCTTGCCTTTGAGTAAGAAATTTCAGGCTTTACTCCAAAGCCCCATAATCCAGGCTGATATTCCCAAATCTAGTACTGAAGGAGTGCTGCACTGTTGGAGGTGCTGTCTTTCAGATGAGGCATTAAACTGAGGCCCCGTCTGCTCTCGGGTGTACGTAAAAGATCCCCCGGCATTATCGGAGGATAAATAGGGAAATTCTCCCAAGTGTCTTGGTCAATATTTATTCTGCATCATCATTAAAACAGATTATTTGGTATTTATCACATTGCTGTTTGTGGGAGCTTGCTGCGCGCAAATTGGCTGCCGCGTTTCCTATATTACAACAATGACTACACTTCAAAAGTTCTTCATTGGTTGTTTACTTCTGTGAGAAATTGATTTTTTTTGTATTTTTGGGGAATTTTATTTTGTGAAAAGGCTGTGTGTGCGTGTGTGTGTGTGTATATGATTTAATTAAGCTGGGCAGACATTAATAGGAGACAGATTGCCTGTGGGGCTTAAACCATGAAAAGGATAGAGGTGCTAGGTTTGACGTACAAGTGAATAGGTTAGATCTAACATTTGCATTTTTAGGTAAGTGGAGAATTTGCTTGAATATCAAAGGGGAGTCAGAGGCAATAAACATGTTTGTACCTTGCAGGAATTCCATAGATAAATAGAAAGGGAAATATTATATTTTACTGACCCTGAAAGCAAAGACAAGATGGAAACATGAAACATCTTAAATTTGGAAGGATTTGAGTTTCAAAGAGGTGTGGAAACAATTGAGCCTGAGAAGAAAGGGAAAAAATGTATTTTAGAGCTAGTGTGGGTAGTGGTTTTGGGCTGGATCTGTTTGAGCTGTTGGGCTGTGAGATGTAGCAGCTGGAGCTGTGGCTGAGATAGGATGTGGTTTTAATCAACCATCCAGTCAAGCCAGAACAGTTTTGGGCTGCAAAAAGCAGTTTTATTTTGAAGTTTGGATTTTCACAGCCGAGTGGAATAGAGTTCAGGTCATGTGGTGTGCCTTTATTGAAGCTACAGCAGTTTGCCTTGGGTAATGTAACTTTTTTTTTAATAAGTTGAACATCTATAAGGGAGTGTTACCTGGAAGGTGCTTACTTGTGGGCCTGACCAAATGGAGAGTCTTTCTGGGGAAATGTTTTGTAAGAATAAGTTTAACTGTGCATCTGTAATGTTGTGTGCTTAAGTTTGGTTTTATTTTTGTTAGTAAAACTTTTTAATTTTTAAAATCCCCAAAAGTGTTACTGGACCTCTTGCTGCTGAGATCAGTACTTCCTCTTCTCGTTTTCAGAATACAAAAAAAACGGGCATGGCCCGCAAGCCAAGTTTCCCTCTGGGATTTGGTTTACACAGCGATTAACACCGGCTGTGGCCATAACACGTCTTTGTTAAGGAAGGATGTACTTGCATTGGAGGCGGTACAGTGAAGGTTCACTAGATTGGTTCCTGGGATGAGAGGGTTGTCCTATTATGGAGAGCAGATTAAATTCAGTCTATATTCTCTGGCGTTTCTAAGAATGAGAGGTGATCTCATTGAAACATACAAGATTGTGAAGGGGCTTGACAGGATAGACACTGAGAGGATGTTTTCCCCCACCTGGGGAATCTAGAAAACGGGGGCACAGTTTCAGGATAAAGGGCTGATCATTTAGGACTGAGATGAGGAAAAATTTCTTCACTCAAAGGGTTGTGAATCTTTTGGAATTCTCCTCTCCAGATGGATATGGATGCTCAGTCATTGAATATATTTTGATATGGGGAGCGGGCGGGAAAATTGAGTTGAAGCTGATGATCAGCCATGAGTGTAATGAATGGCGAAACAGGCTTGATGGACCGAATGGTTGTCTTCTCCTCTTTTTTACGGTCTTCTGCTCTGCCCTGAGTTACCAACAGTCACAGATTGCAACTCGTTCGAGTACAATCACAGTTCTTGGTTTCCGGGAGTGGGACATGAACCCACAACCCTCTGATTCAAAGGCAAGGGTGCTATGAACTGAGCCACAGCTGACACCTCTGCCCTGAGGCTTTGTGCTCAATTCTGTGGAGCAGAACTCGAACACACAACTTTCAGACTCTGAGTAGGAGTGCTGCTCACTGAGCCACGTCTCTATATAAAAAGCAAAACCAGGATTCTTGATGACAGTTAATGGAGCTTAAGATGCAAAATAACAAATGCATGTTGCTCTGATTAGCTTCCATTTTAATCGCCTTTGGAGTATTTCTTTATGCTATACAGCAGCAACGAAAAGATCTTGCATTTACATAATGTCATTATCCAATTGAAATGTCCCAAGGCAGAAGTTAATCACTTCACCATTGATGGCCATGCCTTCAACTGCTAAGGCTCTATACACTGGAGTTCCTCCCTAAACCTTTCCTAAACCCCTCTCAGCTCCTTTAAGTTGCCCCAAGAAATCCATCTCTGACCAATCTTATGGTCACCTGTCCAAAGTTTTCCTTTTTTTTCTGTCAAATGTTGTTTGGTAATGCTTTTGTCAAATGCTTGAGGTGTTTTGCTGCGTTAAAGGTGCTAAATAAATGCAAGTTGTTGTAGCAAATTGTGGTATAAATTGTGGCTGCTATGGGAGCAAGCTACATTAGTAAGAAATTGATAAAATGAATGTTAGATGTGGGTATGCGCTGTACTGACTGACCTTTTATTGGTGGGGGGGTGCGTTAGTGAGACCAAGGGATGGACTTTTTGTTGTGGCTACTTGTAGTGAGAGAGTGGGGTTTGAAACAGGGCTTGCTGCTCTCTGCCAGTGGGACAATTGTTAAGTGACTTCCTGGGGGCTCATTGTGTTGTCTTTTTTTTTCTTGCAGGTGATCTGTGGAGTTACGATTTTTACAGTGGTGAATTTGTGGTCTCACCAGAACCGGACACAAGTGTTCACACTATCAACTGCCGTGACCACAAGTACATTATCCTTGGCAGTGACGGCCTGTGGAACATGATCCCGGCCCAGGACGCAGTGACCATCTGCCACGACAATGAGGACAGGAAGCGATTACTGGTGAGAACTCGGGGTTCTTGCTCCCTCCTCTCCTACAGATCCCCACCTTCGCTGGGCATGGTTTTAAAATTGAACAACAAAGGAGTAATGTTAAACTTGTATAAATTCTTGGTTAGACCACACTGAATACTTTGCATTGTTGACCACATTTGGAGTACTGCACAAAGCTCTGTTCTGATCAGGACAAAGCAGCCCGCTTGATTTACAGCTCATGTACCACCTTAAACATTCACTCCGTCCAAAATTGACGCACACTGACAGCAGTGCGCACTATCTTCAAGATTCACTGCAGAAACTCACCAAGGCTCCTTAGAAAGCACCTTCCAAACCCATGACCTTAACCACCTCGAAGGACAGGGACAGCAGACACATGGGAACACCACCACCTGGAAGTTCCCCTCCAAGCTACTCAGCATCCTGACTTGGAAATATATCGCTGTTCCTTCACTGTCACTGGGGCAAAATCCTGGAGCTCCCTCCCTAAAAGCACTGTGGGTGTACCTACACCACATGGCTTGCAGTGGTTCAAGAAGGCTGCTCACCACCACCTTCTCCAGGGCAATTAAGAATGGGCAATAAATGTTGGCCTAGCCAGCAACTCCCACGTCCCGTGGAAGAATTAAGAAAAATGTGAATGGTTCTCAAACTGGGGCCTGCAGATCTGTGGGGGTAGGTAGAGACTTTCCAGGTGTGGGGGCAGTCATGAAATTGTGTGAAAATGCGAGATGGGAGGTGGGAACAGAATGTGACTGTGACATGTACAGCACAGAAAGGACTGACTGTCTCACCTAGGAGGTGAACTGCATGGGGGAGGGCTGAGAGTGACATGTAAGTAAGTACATGTTTACCCATAAGTATTATTAAAGCCCTCTTTACATGCAACACTCTCATATTATGGGTCATATACAGTATTTTAATTTATATCGGGCTCTATGATTATTAATCAATTTGAAAAATATTTGAGAACTATTAAAACCGGGATGGGAGGAGTGCATGAATTATCAAGCCCCGCTACTTCACAGGCCGTACCATTAATTTAAACGCTTAATTTTTCACCAAAATGGTCAATTGTTTACCTATACCTCTCGTACCCAGAAGGAAGAGACTCTGACTAGGCTTCTTTCAAAAACTCAGAATGATTATTTTTAAAACACAACTTTTTTTAACAAGTTGCAAGTACTGGTTAACACACAATTGTAATTGGAAAGTATAACTATCTATCTCTTCCTAAAGAATTCCCCCCACCCCCCACCCCCCCCACAGCGTGTGCGTGCACGCGCGCACACACATGCAAGCAGACACATTGACACACAGACAAACAAAGGACAAACAGATCTCTCTGCAAAGAGGGCTTTGGAGGATGGGCGTTATAAAATAAAGGATAAAGTCCGCAGAGTCTCAGTGCTGTCGACCAGGAGTTCTCTCATGTGAAGATAGGCCGCTGGTCCTGGTGGATGCTGGAAGTTCTCACCGACTGGTCCAGCTTTGCAGGCCCAAATGAAGGCTAGTTACACTCAGATGAGGGTTCTCTGGCACAGGGTAATTGCCACACACCATTTTGGGCAAGGGAGCCAGTCGAGGTAGCCTTTCTTCCTCAGCTTGTTCTTCAACAACTGCCCTCAAAACAAGCAGGTTCACAACTTGAAAGTTTTTTTCCTCTCCCATGTGATTGTCTTTTTGTCTCCCAGCTTTTCATTGAGTACTTTGCAGTTCAACACAAACAACTCCTCAATGTACCATATAGCTCAGGTGATTTCTTGGAAGAGGCCTGCTTGTTGACAGTTGCAAGGGGAACTTATGACCTCTTTGCCATCCACATGTCCAGGTCATGCCAAATCCTTCCATTTTGTAAAAGAAAACTTCAGTCTTGAGAGATATGATTCTAACAGAACCACTTGGTTAGATCACACTTGGAATACTGTGTACAATTCTGCTCTCCATAGTTTTTAAAAAAAGGACATGGAGGCACTTTGAGAAGGTGCAAAAAAAGATTCACAAGGATGATACCAGAACTAAGAGATTGTAACTATCAGAAAAGTCTGTGTAGGCTGAGGCTCTTTTTTTCTAGAAAACAAAGACTGGGGTGATCACCTGACAGAGGCCTTTAAAATTAGAAGGTGATCAAAAGGATAGACGTGGAGAAGATGTTTCTACTCACTGGGGAGACCAGAACTCAGGATCAGATATATAAGACAATCACTAATAAATCCAATCAGGAATTGAAGAGAAGCATCTTTCCCAGAGAGAGTTGAGAATGTGGAACTCCACAAAGAACAACAACGGCATTTATATATCCCAAGGTGCTTCACAGGAGCATTATTGAACAAAATGTGATAGAGAGACACATGGAGAGAGAATAATAAGGCAGATGACCAAAAACCTGATCAAAGAGGTGGGTTTTAAGGAGCATCATAAAGGAACAGAGGCATAGAGAGCTGAATAGCATAGTTGGATTTTAAGGGGAAGCTGGCTAAAGGGATTTGAATACAAAGGAGAGAGGTTATGCTTCATTTATACAGGGCATTGGTAAGACCACATCTGGAGTATTGTGTACAATATTGGTCTCCTTATTTTAAGGAAGGATATAAATGCATTGGAAGCAGTTCAGGGAAGGTTTACTGGACTAATACTGGAATGGGCGGGTTGTCTGAGGAAAGGTTGGAAAGCTAGGCTTGTATCCGTTGGAGTTTAGAAGAGTAAGGGGTGACTTTATTGAAACCTATGAGATCCTGCGGGGTCTTGGCGGGGTGGATGTGGAAAGGATGTTTCCTCTTGTGGGAGAATCGAGAACTAGGGGGGTCACTGTTTAAAAATAAGGGGTCGCTCATTTAAGACAACGGTGAGGAGAATTTTTTTCTCTCATACGGTCGTGAGTCTTTGGGTCTCCCTTTCTCAAAAGTTGGTGGTAGCAGAGTCTTTGAATATTTTTAAGGCAGAGAGGTGGATAGATTCTTGATTAACAAGGGGGCGAAGGTTATCAGGAGTCGGCGGTAATGTGGAGTTGAGGTTACAATCAGATCAGCCATGATCTTGTTGAATGGTGGAGCAGACTCAAGGGGCTGAGTGGCCTACTCCTCCTAATTTATATGTTCGTATGTAAAGGGGGGAGGTAGCGGCATAGTGGCAATGTCACTGGACTGGTAATCCAGAGGCGCAGACTAATGCTCTGGGGACATGGGTTCAAATCCCGCCACAGTAACTGGTGGAATTATTAATTAATAAAATCTGGAATTGAAAGCTAGTAATGGTGCCCATGAAACTATCATTGATTGTTGTAAAAACCCATCTGATTTACTAATGTCCTTTAGAGAAGGAAATTTGCCATCCTTACCTGGTCTGGCCTACATGTGACTCCAGACCCACAGCAATGCGGTTGACTCTTAACTACCCTCTGAAATGGCCTAGGGAGAAACTCAGTTCAAGGGCAATTAGGGATGGGTAACAAATGCTGGCCTTGCCAGTGACACCCATATCCCATGAAAGAATTAAAAAAAACACGAGGGAGAAAGGAATAGAGCAGAATCGGTTTTAAGCAGGTGTCTGTATGTTCTGTAGCAAATGGAACTTGTATTGAGAGTAAAGTCCCCTGATAAAGGCAGGGTTATTTCTCCAGCACAATGCAGATTGGTGGATGGTTACTTAATACAAAGTAAAATCATCCCAGCCTTGTGACGTAGGGTGGAGGAGAGAAATGACTCAATCATCATCCCATTCAGGGCTTGTGCGCAAAAAATTATTTCGATTTTTAAAAAATTCTTCCTTTCCCTGTTCTGACAGGAGGAGCCAGGACCGACAGGCGCCAGACTCCTGGTCACCCGTGCCCTGGGCCGGTGGCGGCAACGGATGCTGCGTGCCGACAACACCAGCGCTGTGGTGATCTGCATCGACCCACCCTCACGAGCCTGTGAGCGGCTCTGTGCTGAGGAGCTGTGGCTGAAACTGACCAACGGTTCGATCCACCAGATGGAGGAGTCCTGTCTCACCCTGCCATCTCCTTGCGCCACGCCATCGCTCAAGGTATGGGGGGGGGGGGGGTGGGAGAGTGGGGTGTCACGCGGAATTTGGGATTTTCCTTGTGTCCCGTGGGCAGTTAAATGGTTTAAAGTGCCAAGTTGCTGTGTTGGATCCAATCTTGGTGAGACCAAGCCTGGAGTGGTCCAGTTGTGTCTGGAGCCCTCTGTGGCTTTGGCATCCACACCCCCCACAACTTTATTGCTGTAACTTGCTCTAGCCTACAACCCTCCAACTCACTCAGGTGGGATCTCAGACAAGGGATGATGGGGTGGAGCTCGGCAGCCATGCCCACATGGTTGAACAGCCCAGTACTGTCTTAACTCTCACCTAGCTGATGTGGTTACTTGAGGTTTGGCAGCAAGGGGGCAAAAGAGGGGACCCGCAATCTCTCTTACAAACAGGCCTGGCTGAGGACCTTTAATGGCTTCAGGAGGGGCGGGTAGGATCCCAACAATGTTGCAGCAAAGCTGCACCTGAGCTGCTTTCGCACCTGAACTTGGTAGCATTGCAGTTAAGGGAGCAGTGAAAGCTGGTGCAAGCGAGGAACTGCTTTACCTGTTGCATTGACCTATTGAGCACTGAAGCTGAATAAGAATATCTGTGTTTAACATCTTGCAGCAAATCCCATTCATCAAATTTGAATGTCTGTGGCTCAGGTTTTGGCACTCTCGCCTTGGAGTCAGAAGTGGGTTTGTGTCTCCACTCTGGAGACTTGAGCTCCATAATCAGGCTGATACCTCAGTGCTGAGGGATCGCTGCGCCATCGGCGGGGCAGGACCCAGGGGGCGCTGCGCCGTTGGCAGGGCAGGACCAAGGGGGCGCTGCGCCGCCGGTGATGCCATGTGAGATGTTGAACCAAGGCCCAAACTGCCCCCTCAGGTGAATGCAAAAGATTCCATGGCCACTATTCAAAGTGGAGCAGGGGAATTCTCTGATATCCTGGCCAGTATTTATCCCTCTATCAACATTACAAAAACAGATTATCTGGTCATTATCACATTGCTGTTTGTTGGATCTTGCTATGCACAAATTGGCTGCCACGTTTCCTAGTGACAATAGTGACTGCACTTCAGAAACACTTCATTGGCTGCAATGTGCTTTAAACATCCTGGGATGTTAGAGCAATGCAAATCTTTTCTTTGATTAATTTTGCCATCTCCTTCCTTCCATGTTTTCTCTCTCCTGCAGGCTTCTGATGACTTATCTCCACACTGGTTTTGCTCCGGTTTCGTTCCTGTGCTGACGAGGAGAGATGCACGGTGCGGGAGGAGCTCGTCACCTCCCACCGTTGTCACTGCATCGATGAAGCCAGGGGGCACGGCTGCCGAGAACCGGGTGGGGGAGGGGCGGAGGGCAGCCTGGGCCAACACAAGCTTCAAGAGGACACTGGAGGAGCTGAATGGGGCAACGCTGGTCTCAGCCTCCAAGAGACTAAAGCCCCGCCATGGGCGCAACAGCGGGGGAGGGGCGACGGGGTCATCAAAGTCAATGGCAGGGAGCCCAGCGCTTGCCTCCAGGCGCAGGAACCCTGAGAAACCAGCGATGCGCAGGAGCTTGAGGGGCCAGCGGAGACTGAGGAACCCACTGTTGCAGCAGCATAGAAAGACTATCTGTGTGTGCTGATGTGGAGCGCATCAGGGCCCCTGTTCCTTGTGGGTGGAGAGGGGTGCGAGGTGGAGGTCTTAAGGGCCCTTGATGCCTATTAACTAATTATTTTAAAATCTGTAAAGAGAAACAAAAAAAGACCCCATCAACCCTTGATTCTGTTGCTGTCTGTACATTTTTATTTTGTAAAATAGCAATATTTCTGCAGCGTTTTAGCAGTTTTACTTGATATTTTATTCCCCTGCACCGTACACAGACCTGCAGGAATGCGGTGTGCTCTTTTAACTCGCACCATCCCTTACCCCCTCCTCTTGCTCTCTGTCTGAGATCTCTTGGGAAGATTTAAGAAACATAATAATGTTTTGGATAATCGAGTGACGAGGTTATTTCTCCCCATCCCCTCACATTTTGTGCTTGACCAGGTGTTGCCTCCCCAGCCCATTATCCTGTGGCTGACGTTTGGGATTCCGGCACAAACTGGAGATGGTTTTTGTTTTGTGACCACACCGGCCGATCCCAGGGAAAGGTTCGATCGCCGGCTTCAAATTTCTGAACGGTTTGGCGTAGCAGGTCGGAATCTGCCAATCACCAAAGCCAGCTGGACCTGGCGCCTGTGTACAATGTGTGCAAAATTGCTGTGGTTTCCATATGACACCAGGCACCTTTGTGCGATGCGGTTAATCGGTGGTTCTGGACTAGTGGTTTAGGGTAACTGTTCAGCTAAGGGTGGGGGGGGGGGGGGGGGGGGGGGGTGGTGTGGATTCCCCTTCATTTGTGTCATTACTGTGGATTGCCACACTCCAGTGTTTCATTGCGATGTTCCAGGCCCTGCTCGTCTGATCCTGCCAATTGGAGGTGTGGTGACTTGGCGCTGTGTAACTTGCACATTTGGAGATTGGGATTGAGAAGAAAGGCAAGCAGATTGACTCATTTGCTGGTGTTTGAATTCATGTCCCTGTCCTTGCTGGCTCCTCTGTGGTTTGGTTCCACCAATTGCTCCATTACTTCCCCAACGTGTGTCATGTTACTTGGGCTTCAGCAGAGAGATCTGGTCTCATGGCACTGGATTCAGATGTTGAGCTTAAATCGAAAGGGCAGGGGAGAGGATGGCTGGGGTGTGATTAACAGTGAGACCAGGAGCCCCCAGTGAGGTGGATTTCTTGGTGCCTATGAGTACTGCATCCAGCAGGTCAGCCAGTGAGCTATGGAGTAGGAGTCCAGCTCTCGTCTTCCAAGCTCTGCCATTGTGAGGCGCAAACGCTTCCTTTTAATTTTTTAAAAAGCCTGCAAGAATCTGTTTTAATCAGTCTTGTTGCCTTGTCTTGAGCCAATTCATGGAAACAAATGCACATGCTGCAAAAAATAATAGTTTTAAATTAATTCCCCGAGACACTTGGAAACATTTTCACTGTGTGCTAAAGGCAGAGTTTAAATGCCGTGTATTCCTTTAAGTGCCCAGTGCTCTTTTTTTAACTAGTTTAATGCAAGAGGGTGCTTACTGTTTTTCAACAATGAGAGTGCTCATCCTCTGTGACGTCACTGCCAGAACAATTTACATTTGTGTTTTCAGGCGCACAAGTGGGTGTTTTGTTCTTATCGTCCTTTGGACTTTGCCCAGGAAGCTGAGCGTGGTCCCTCTTGGCTTTGAGGTTACAGATGTGGCAAAAAGGCTGTACCATGCACTGCATGACACGTTACGAGAGGGCATTATGCTCTAGCTAAACTAAATGCAGTCTGGCATCCAGACTCTCTTGGTTCCAAACTGATCGCCAGCCAGTCTTGAGTATATTTTAAAAAAAAACATGGCTAGGAAGGGAAAAGCACTTAAACACATGTTGTTTGGTTTGAGCTGGAGCAAGGCAGGGGGCCTTGGGGATATGAGGTAAATGCCTGTCTGTGAACACACCTTTTGGCTGCGCTGCCTTAGAAATCTCCCCTCTCTGGAGGGGAAGGGGATCAGAGCAGTGAGCCGTCTAGATTCAGTTGTGATCCAATGAATGGCACAACAAGGCTGAAGGGGCAGAATGGTTCCTATTCCTAATCCAGAGCTTTTTAATTTTATTTTTACAGTGCTGGGGAAACAGGGTGAGAGAGGAAACGAATCTTATGTGGTGCTTCACAAACCTTGTCGCGCAACCTGTTCTCCATTGTTGTTGAGAGGGCGTGTTACCCTTAATCCCTTGCATTGATGGTGCTGCTATATTTACTTATGGGAGTTTTACTAATTTTGTATTAATATATATATATGTGTATATATATATTATATATATATATATATATTTGAAAGCTCTGTTTCCGAGTATTAGCCTAACATTACTCTACTGTTTTGCTAAATAAAATAACTGCTCTCTTATTGGAACCACTGTCATCCTTACTTTACTCCTGCAACGGGACTTCATTTCAAACCTTTGTCACTCTGCCCAAGTGTGACAGCAATGCGGCGCTTGTTTGCTTTGGGCAGGAGTGTGATTCCTTAACAGAGGAGGATTTTCTTGAACTGAAACGGGCAGCTTTACTGTGAGGTGTCGTTGGATTTTATTCCGGAGGGAGGCTGTGAGTGTTGCTGCCCTTTGACTGTTGTTGGCTGTCCTGAAAGTACACCTAGTGAAAACCCACCTATCAGAACCGTTTGACTGCTAATTGTTTTACAGAAGATGGTCTGTCAAGCCAAAATTACTTCAATCAATGTTTTCTCACAGTAGTGCAGCAAGTTCTTGTCCTTGTACAAACCCCACACAAGTTGGTAATTCCATCAGCCACAGCATCCCTATATTAGGGAGGAGATACAATCAGCTAGGATTCTGGCTCCAAACACACATGACCATATTGCATCAAAATGACAGCACAGAAACAGACCCTTCAGCTCTATGCTAGTGTTTCTGCTCCAAATGAGCCTCCACCTACTCTCATTTCACCCCATCAATGTATCATTCCACTCCTGTCTCCCGTATGTTTATTTATCTAGCTTCCCCCTTAAATGCATCTATATTATTCGTCTCAATTAGTCATTGTGTTAACAAGTTCCATATTCTCACCACTCTTTGGGGGAAAGAATTCTCCTAAATTTCCTAATGGATTTATTAATGACTATCCTATTCATGACTCCAGTTGTGGTCTCAGCTGCAAGGTTTTTATTCATTTACAGGATGTGGGTATTGCAGGCTAGGCCAGCATTTATTGCCCTTGAGAAGGTGGTAGTGAGCTGCCTTTGACTGCTGCATCTTCTGTATTTACCCTATCAAATCCTTTCATAAGCTTGAAGACCTCTAACAGGTCATGCCTCCGTCTTTTTTCCTAGAGAAAATATCCCCATGTCCAATCTTTCCTGATAGTTCTGGTTATAGTGCTGGTAAATCATCATCTGTGCATTCTCTAGTTCTTCTATGCCCTTTTTATAACACACAAACTAAAGTGTTCACAGTACTCCAATTGTGTTCTAACCAACACTCTATATAACTATCCTGCATCCAGGTTGGTACATTACGGATGGCATTTGGGTTATACTCCTAAGATGTTATCTGGCATACTCAGCTGGGAGTCAGCATCTTCAGGGGAAGAATGGAGATAACTGGTAAAGAGAAAAAGCATGTGGCAATGCAATCAGGAAAGATACATTGACCTTGGAGAGGGTACAGCGAAATCTATCAAAACAATATGGGGGCTAACAGTTATGTTGGCAGATCACTTAAACCAGGCATATATTCCATTGAATATGGAAGGTTAAATGGTTATCTAGTTGAGGCATACATGATGATTAAAGGATTTGACAGGATTTCGTATGTATGATTAAACTATTTCATCTGATGTGTTTGTGGGGGTGGGAAGTCCAGAATAAGGGGGCAGAACCTTAAAATTAGAGCAAGGCTGTTCAGGGGTGATGTCAAGAAGCACTTTTTCACACATAGTGGTGGCAATCTGGAATACAAAAAGATGTTGAGGCTGGCGGTTAATTGAACATATCAAAGGGTTATGGAACCAAGGCAGATAAATGGAATTAAGGTACAGGTCAGATTCCCCTGACTGAATTGGCAGAACAGGCTTGAGGGGCAGAATGGCCTCCACCTAGGCTCAACTTTAATGAATAATATTGGTCGAGGCCAGGAAGACCGTTACTACAGGTGATTGACGGGCAGTCTAGTGTGTTGGTGGGTGGGGCCAGAATTTGGTGATTGACAAAAAAACAGGAAATGCTGGAAATACTCAATAGGTCTGGCAGCATCTGTGGAGAAAAACTGTTAATGTTTCCAGTCAAACATGACTTCAGAACTGTAGGAGGGTAGAAATGTGATGTGTGTTGAAAGAGGGGAGGGGAAGGAAAAACAAAAGGGAAGGTCAGGGATAGGGTAGAAGGCAGGAGAGAAAAGTGATAACCAGAAATCCTGAAGACCAGAATGTCTTCAGGGTACGCATTCCTGGAAGAGAAGTGGACGTGAATTAAACACTTAAATAAAAGCAAAATAGAATGGATGCTGGAAATCTGAAATAAAAACATCTGCCAGACCAGTTGAGTATTTCAAATACTTTATTTTTAGTTTGCTTTATTTTATTGTTCAATTTATTGCCACTTCTCTTCCAGGAATGCATACCTTGAAGAAGTTCTGGTCTGAGGATTTCTGGTTGTCTCTTTTCTCTCCCACCCTCTACCCTATTCCAGATCTTCCTTTTTGTCCTTCCTTCCAGTATGTAACCCATCACGTTTCTACCCTCCTTCAGTTCTGAAGGAATCATATTCAACTTGAAACATTAACTCTATCTCTCTCCATAGATGCTGACAAACCTGATTATTCCCAGTACTTTCCTTTTATGGCTCTCCGCGCTCCCAGGTTGCTCTTTATTCCGTCGGGTTGATCTCTGTTCTGTCAGGTTGATTGCTATCCCGTCAGGTTGATCCCCATTCAGGCAGATTGATCTCCATTGTGTCAAGTTGATCTCCATTCCGGGGGCCTGATCTCTATTCTGTCAAGTTGATCTCCATTCCGGGGGTTGATCTCCATTCCGGGGGTTGATCTCCATTCCGTCAAGTTGATCTCCATTCCGGGGGTTGATCTCCATTCCGGCAGGTTGATCTCTATTCCGGCAGGTTGATCTCCATTCCGTGGGTTGATCTCTATTCCGGCAGGTTGATCTCCATTCCGGGGGTTGATCTCTATTCCGGGGGTTGATCTCCATTCCGGGGGTTGATCTCCATTCAGGGGGTCGATCTCCATTCCGGCAGGTTGATCTCCATTCCGGGTTGATCTCTATTCCGGGGGTTGATCTCCATTCCGGGTTGATCTCCATTCCGGGAGTTGATCTCTATTCCGGGGGTTGATCTCCATTCCGGGGGTTGATCTCTATTCCGGCAGGTTGATCTCCATTCCGGGGGTTGATCTCTATTCTGTCCCCGTCAGTCTATGGACTACCGGCGAGATTTGGTCCAAGACTCGCGAGAAATCATTGTAAACAAAACCGAGAGTCATCTCGCGATTAACGGTCGGTCGCGAGCTTACAAGCTATCCGCCATTAACTATAATTAATCATTCACAGCTTAAAATGATCCAATATCACACGAAATAACCAATCGCTGACAGAAAGTGACTGAAATTCAAACTTCCGACGATCAAAGCCGGCGCCGTATCACTTTAAATCTAGGCCAGATTGCGTGGGGGCGGAGAGCGGATGTCCCGCCCCCAGTCAGCGCCGATTGGCTGCAATAAGTGATTACTACCTATTGGAGGTCGGGTGATGGGTCAATCCTAGAGCTTGTTGGTGGTTGCGGATGTCAATCATTCAACACCCGGCTTGTTGTGTTCTCACCCATCCCCCCTCCCCTTAATCTTTCCTTTGCTGTTGCTCTTCAGTTGTTATCAGGACTGCAGAGTGGAGATCGACAGTGAGCAAGCGATTGGGTTTGTATCAGATTTTAACATCCATTTAGATTTTAAAAAGTGGGTTTGTCAGAGAAATCTCTAGAAAAGGGGGAAACCCGCGGCCGTGCTTTGCCCCTGTTTGTGAGGATCCCAGTGATGGTCGCCCTCAGCCAGCCTGGAGGTTCAATGTGGACAGTGAAAGCTCAGCCTGGTCATGGGCTCTTCCATCTGTTTACCTGAGGGAAGGACACTCCTATACTACAAATCATTATATCATTAAAAATGAATTATCTGGTACCTTATTGTTTCTTCTTGTTAAAGAAAGAACTTAACATTTCCACATCTCCTTGTCCAGGACATCCCAAAGTGCTTTGCAGCCAATAAAGTCATTTTATTTTGAAGTCGTCATGTGGGAAACGTGATAGCCCATTTGCACACAGCTAGCTCCCACAAACAGGAATGTGCCAATGACCAGATCATCTATTTTTAGTGTATGGCTGAGGGTTAATAAGGGACACTGGGAAGAGATCCTGCTGCTCTTTCTCAAAATAGTGGCCATGGAATCTTTCACATTCACTTAAGAAGGCAGACGGGCAATTTGTTTAACACCTCATCTGAAAGAGGGCACCTCTGACAGTCCAGCAGTCCCCCAGTACTGCAGTGGGAGTGCCAGTCTTGGATCTTGTGCTCAAGTCTCTGGAGCATGATTCGAGGCCACAGTGTTCTGACTTGGGCAAGAATACTGCCACAACTGACATGTCGAAGGGGATACTTTTATTGTCTCTGCCCTGACACACACACCCCCCTGTCCCCTGGCCCTCCATCTCGCCGTACTTGAGTCTATTTTAGGTCCCTATTTTAATAACTGGGAATGGAATTTGTGGCCTTTATTCACCTGTTAGGCAATCCTGTATTTGTCTGTAATTTATTTATTGACGCTGTTTTCTTGTGGATTATATGTGGATGATATTGTTCTTTTGCTCTTGAATTATTACCATCTGTGGTCATGGTGAGTGGATTGCCCTAGTGTTGCTAATCATGCCTGATAAATATGTGATGTGCTATGTACAGCACTGCATTGGATAATTGGTAATGTAGTACAGAATTGTAGTGGACTCATTTTATTGAGGTGTAGAAGTATGCTTGTAGAGATAGAATGCTTTCCAAGTGTAGAGAACAAAGATATCTTGTATAATGTTATAAACTGCTGACCAGTTTGATGGGGCTGAGATAAGTCAGAATTTATTTTCATCCAATTAAGCAGTTTCTGTCTGCAGACCATGCAAAATGTACTCCATTGCGAATTATAACCAAACTGCTTAGGGTAATGAGCAAGGCAACCAGCCACAGAGAAAACCACAAAAGATACATCTGGACATTTGTGGACTTAAGCAAAGGTTATTAATCCAAGCTTGTAGCTTGCACTGTTTATTTTTGACCTGCATCATTGGGCAGATGGCACACCAATGCTGTCAGTAGCATGGGAACTAGTAGGTTTCATAAAGAATTTGATTCTTTTTGGTTATTATTGTTCTTGTAGCCATATATAGACATTAAAATAGGAAGAGGTGTAGGACATTCAGCCCTTCAAGCCTGGTCCACCATTCAGTTAGATCATGGCTGATCTTTAATTCCATTTACCTGCCTTAGCTCCATATCACTGACACCCTTACCTAAAAACAAATCTATCGCTCTCAGTCTCGAAAGGTCCAGTTTTCCCAACAACAACAGTCCTTTGTAAAGAAAGAAAGACTTATTTGCATTTATATCGTGACTTTCATGAGCACTGGAGGTCCGAAAGCGCTTTACAGTCAATGTGGGAGAGAATTCCAGATTGTTACTACCTCTTGTGTAAAAAAAATTGCTTCTTGATTTCCCTCCTAAATAATCTGGTTCTAATATCAAACTTCAGGTTGTTAACTATTTCAGGTTGTCTTTGTTTAATTGTGTGCGTTGAGAGTTGACAAATTGAAATTGCTACGTTAGCTATCTAGACAGCTTTTCCTCAATAAATTCCTATATCTAAACTGGCAATAAAATTACCTACATAAATTTAATTGAAAGCAAAATACTGTGGATGCTGGAAATCTGAAAAACAACAGAAAATACTGGAAATACATGGCAAGTAAGATAGCACCTGTAGTGAGAAAAACAGTTAACATTTTCTGGTTGATGACCTTTCAACAAAACTGGGAAATGTTAGAAATTTAATATGTTTCAAGAAAGTGATCTAGCTATTTCCCAGTTACATCCATGCACCATGACCCAGTCATTCTCCTGCCCTCAAACAATGCTTCACCTGTAGAATACAGTTGGGCTTTACTCGCCATGTGCAAAACTACAGGAGATCAATTAGTAGTGCTATCATTGTGTAGGTATTTACAAAAGATGTTTATTGCCATAGTTGTATAGACTTAATATACCCACATTGCAATGTCTTTGCGCTTTGTCGTGTGTCCTGTTTACATTTTGCTTCATTTACATAGTCTGGTTATAGCTGAGAAAAGTCAGGACAAAGGAATATTTTTGAGCTCTGCACTTGTTCCATTTCATTTTGAATTGTGGACAGTTGATCATTTTATTCTAATGTTCCCCTCTGGGCAGTTTCAGTCATCTTCTGGATGCAGAGGTTTTCTGTCGTTCAGTCTCTTAACACTGCTGGCCAACCGATGCTCCCTTACACACTTCCGAAAACGGTCACTTAGTAGTACCATAGTAATTTCCTTCCTTATTATTGATTATCTTTTGCCACATCTAACTAACTCTTCTGCTTCCAGACCTCTGCGATGTTCAACAAAGTGCATGTAAACATCCTGGACTGTTCAGGCACTTTTCTGATTATTAATTAACTATCCTTTGGAAATCATCTCTGATTTGGACTCTCAAAAAAGGAGGAATGTGTTATGTTTGTAATTTCAAGCCCTAGTGACGCACATGCACTGTGCTGAAAGTCCTCTCCTTTATCATGATCAGATGAGAGTAATGGACTCTAAAACAAGAGACACATTTAAATATATATTTTTTCTTTTTCATGGGAAGAGGCGATACTGGCTAGGCCAGCATTTATTGCTCATTCCTAATTGCCCTTGAGAAGCCAATGGTGAGCCACAGTAGTTCAGGTGGTAAAAGTACACCCATGGTGCTATTAGATTGGGAGTTCAGGAATTTAACTCAGTGATGATGAAGGAACAGTGATATATTTCTAGATTGGGATGGTGTGTGACTTGGTGGGGAACTTGAAGGTAATGATGTCCCCATGTGCCTTCCACCCTTGTTCTTCTGGGTGGAAGAGGTTGCAGGTTTGGAAGGTGCTTTTGAAGAAACTTTTGTCTAGTTGCTCCAGTGCACCTTGTGGTGGAAAGGGTAAATATTTAAGGTTGTGGATGGGTTGCCAATCAAGTAGACTGTTTTTTCCTGGATGGCGTTGAGCTTGAGTGTTGTTGGAGCTATGCGCTTTATCACAATCCTGACTTGTGCATTGTAGATGGTGGACAAGCTTTGGGGAGTTAAAGGGTGAGCTGTTAACCACAGAATGGCCAACCTCTGAGCTGCTCTTGCAGCCACAGAATTTATGTGGCTGGTCTAGTTCTGGTCAATGCTGACTCCCAGCATGTTGATGGTGTGGGATTCAGCACTGGTAATGCCATTGAATGTCAAGGAGAGGTGATTAGACTGTTTTCTTGTTGATGATGGTCATTGCCTGGCACTTGTGTGCCATGATTTATACTTGCCATTTTTCAGCCCTAGCCTTAATGTTATTCAGGTCTTGTTGCATGCAGACATGAACTGCTTTAGTATCTGGTCATGACTCATTGGGGATAGTGCGCTGCAATGTCAAGCCCCGATGCTCCCTGAGCCATGACAAATGTGAAGAGTTTGATCAAACCACCTAATTGTTTAAGTTGGGTTAACAGAATATGAGCACCAGGTTTGTAAGCTTAACAAGCAAATAACTGTTTATTGAATAAATTGTCTTTAATCAGTGGCAAAAGAAAGAAATATGAACAGCGCATTTCTAACTCTATAACCTAAACTCTATCCCTTCTTAAATCCCTATGCACACACATAGAAGACACATAAGACACACAAAAACATGGATTTTAAGGGTGGGATAAAACAGTTCAAAAGTACCAATTCCGGAGTACAGATTTTGATTGATATCTTCCAAATTCCTTTCAGTTCTTTGTTGATGACACGAGGTGGTCTTCCCAGCACTTTCAGTCTTTAGTTCATTGTTGAGCACTTGCTTTTCAATGTCTCTAACGGTAATTTTCCCCTTTTCCTCTTGACAGGGGTGTTTCAGAGAGAAAGCAGGTTATAGGGATATGAGGAAAGAAAAACCAGCTAGCTATTATTGTAGAATTACTTTAATCTTACATACACAGGATAAAGAAGTTTTAGGTCTTTTCTCTTTTCAGGCTAGGAGCTTTTTCTGCTGCCGTGCTCTCACACAATCCTGGCCACCTGGTCAGGAGCCAATTAAAATGTTGTTGCAAGGCAGTTCCTCATTAGACCAGACTCATCCTCGGCACCATCCTGTCTATCATGGCACACTCTGTTCCAGGATAGCAACATTGTATATATCCCTCACACTGTTCCAGTAGACAAATCTTTCAAACTGCAGCTATTGTAATTTTAATTCAGAGTCCAACAGAAATAAAAAGATATGTTTATTATATGCCTCCATCCTTAAAAGAGATGAAACACCATTTTAAAAATGCGTTTTCGTCACAAGGTATGTGACACATGGACAACACAACACAAGATTTACTTCCATTCATCCTTCCTCCCTCCATATACAACCTTATACAATCTTCAGCATTTCTTACCCCTTTAATTTATTTCAGTATTTTACACCTGGGACAATGCATCCGCGATCACATTATCTTTGTCAGTAATGTGAACAATCTTTACATTGAATGGTTGAAGCAGTAGACTCCATCTAAACAGTCTCACATTTTGAGTTTTAAACTTTTCATTTAACGCCAGCAGATTATGGTCAGTGTAGATTAGTGTTTCTTTGAAGTTTATGTCCGACACAATAACAAAGTGTTGAAGAGACAACAACAATGCTAGAGTTTCTTTTTCTACTGTAGAGTACTTCCTCTGATATTGATTTAGTTTCTTAGAAAAGTACCCCACCGGCTTCTCTTTCCCTAAATTATCATCTTGTAATAGGACTGCACCTACCCCCATGTCACTAGCATCAATTGCCATTTTAAAAGGTTTGGTAAAGTCAGGGGCGGCCAACACTGGTTTATTTATTAAGATTGCCGTCAGCTTTTCAAAGGCTGATTGGCATTCTGCTGACCATACCACTTTTGCCTGTTTTCCTAACAAATTAATGAGAGGTACAACTGTTGTGCTGAAGTTAGGCACAAACCTGCTATAAAACCCACACATTCTCAAATATCTCATGATTTCTCATTTAGTTTTAGGAATGGGGAATTCTATTAGAGCATTCACTTTTGCTGTTCTTGGCAACACTTGCCCTTGTCCTATGATGTGACCTAGGTAAGTTACCCTTGCTTTTGCAATTTAGTTTTGGCCAGATTTATGACTAAGCCAGCCAACTGCAATTGCTTAAACAGGTCCTCTAATCACTTTACATGTTCTTCCCATGTGTTACTATATATTATGACATCATCTAAATAAACCACAGTTATGTACTTCAGCTACGACTTGATTCATAAGGCTCTGGAATATAGCTGGGGCGTTTTTAAACCCAAATGGCATGACTCGACATTGATACAATCCACTTGGTGAAACAAAGCCGGACATTTCTTTAGCCCTTGATGTCAATGGCACTTGCCAGTACCCCTTCAATAGACCAGCTTTAGAAAGAAATGAGGCAATGCCAACCCTGTCGATGCAATCTTCTAACCGAGGAATTGGGTAAGAATCTGTCCTCGTTACTACATTCACTTTCCTGTAGCCTATACAAAATCTAGTTGATCCATCCGTCTTAGGAACCAACACTATTGGTGAACTCCAGTTGCTTTGGCTAGGCTTAATCAATTGATGCTCCAGCATATATTGGATCTCTGCTTCTACCTGAGCTTGTTTCTCTGGACTCAGCCGATAAGGATGTTTGTTTTATCAGCGCTGAGTCTCCTACGTTCACTTCATGCTTAGCTAATGTAGTACATCTAGGTGTATCCCCACAAATTCCCTTATACTTCCTAAATAACCTTGTTAGATCCTCCCTTGGTCCTTCCTGTAAATATGAGAACCTACTGTCTAACTGTCCCAGTACTTTTGTATTGGCTAGTCGAATTATAGCAGGTTCACTTTGTGCACTATCTACTTCTCCTTCTACCTTGCTGTCTTTGTCATCCTCCATTACTCCTACCACCTGGCACACTTGCCCTTTCGTATCATTTTCCCTGCAATGATATTGCATGTTTATGTGACATCTGTTGCTTCTTCCTACGCTCAGGATTATCTATTAGATAAGTCACTTTTCTAACCCTCTTAACTATCTTGTGGGGGCCACCAAATTTCGCTTTCAGGGGTTCACCCTGCAAAGGCAATAATACCAATTCTTCACCTCCTGCTTGGAACGTTCTAGTTGTAGCATGTTTGTCTGCCCATTCTTTCATTTTTGCTTGTGAAATTTTTAATGCTCTCATGCTACTTTACATGCTCCTATGAGTCTTTTTAGAAACATGGACACGTAATCCAACATGGAGGATTCATCTTTCTGCTTTAGGAACTTTTCCTCAATCACTTTTCATGGGCCTCTTATTTCATGACCATAGATCAATTCAAATGGACTAAATCCAGTAGATTCATTTGGAGAATCTCTAGTAGCAAATAGTAAGAAATCTAATCCTTTGTCCCAATCCTTTGGTATTCATGGCAATTGGTCTTAATCATGGTTTTGAGAGTCTAATGATATTTCTCTAAAGCTCCCTGTGTCTGTGGATGATAGGCGGTGGAATTTTGTTGTTTGATACCTAAACTGTTGATTATACCCTGGAAAATTTTAGACATGAAGTTAGAACCTTGGTCAGATCGCATTTTAATTGATAGGCCATAACAAGTGAAAAGCTGAATTAACTTTTCCACTACCACCTTAGCTGTTTTTGTCCTTAAAGGAATAGCTTCTGGAAATTGTGTTGTCATATCCATGATTGTAAGGATATATTGATATCCTGCTTTCATTTTGGGTAATGGTCCTACACAATCTACTAATACCCGACTGAATGGTTATTCAAAAACCGGTATGGGCATTAAAGGTGTGGGTTTGATTACATGTTGAAGTTTACCTACTACCTGACATGTATGACACGCTTTACAAAATTGCATTATGTCCGTATGAAGTCTTGGCCAGGTAAAATGTCTGTTTATCGATGCTTGGGTTTTCCGTATTCCTACATGTCCTGCCATAGGAATTTCATGTGCTACTTGCAATATCTATTTACGATATCAGGGTCGTACTACTATCTGATGAACAACTGTCCATTCCTTATCTGCAGGTTTGTGAGGGTGTCTCCACTTCCAAGTCAGAACTCCGTTTTTAATGTAATAGCACTCTGGAACTCCTTCCGCCTCAGCTTCAGTGTGAGCTGGCTGTGCTAATTTGTTTAATTCTGGATCTGCTTTCTGAGCCTCAATTAATGAAGACATGCCAAACACTTTCTTTGAATTATCCTCATCCTTAAAGAAAGTTTTGGCTACTCCAACATCTAACTTCTGGCGATGGAACTTTGTTGAGCCATTGCTCTGGTCACCACACACAATGAAAAAATACCAGGAACTTGTTCTTGTAACTGTTCCGTCTCTTTAGCCTCTCTTCCACCGATCTGGACAACAAATCACACTCCAATTGCACTTTGTACAATGGAACCGGGATATATTCTCCACTTATCCCGTTTACCAAAACTTTAGCTTTCATTGAACTCTCTGGAGGGAAAACTAGGTCCTTCTTCAGCAAAAGAGTTTGAGTAGTTTCTGTCTCTCTTAATATAGTTATAGGTTTAGCTGCATCATTTGATTAAAAAGGGGTTATCTTGCCTTTAGACAAAAACCCTTTAAATCTCTCATCTACTTTATTCGCTTCACCTGCATTCACAGCGATGGTTACCTCCAGATCCTTATTTGTAGTTAAAGCTACAATGTGATCTATGGCATTTTCTTTTAGAGTTCCCTTTTCTGACTCACTCGTACGAACTCCTTGCAACTTCCAGCATTCTGAACGAATGTGTCCTACTTTATAACAATGGAAACACTTCGGCCTTTGAGTTTCACCTCCACCCTCAGTACCTTCTTTTTTGATCTGAGGAGGAAATCTTAAGTTATTCCCAGCTATTCATTCTTTACCCTGTCTACTTGTCTTCCTTTCACTCTCCCACTTTCTATCCTTCTCAAATTTATGGGGGTGATGGGAAAAAGGTTTAGTTTTATGGATCAGCTCATCATCGCCAGCCATTATTGCTGCCTGTCTAGCAGTTGCAACCCTTTGGCCTTCAATAGGGGTTCTTATTACAGAAGGTAGAGAGTTTTTAAATTCTTCCAAGAGAATGGTCTCTCTGAGAACTTCATAGGTAGTTTCAA
Source organism: Cetorhinus maximus (assembly GCF_964194155.1). Taxonomy (NCBI): domain Eukaryota; kingdom Metazoa; phylum Chordata; class Chondrichthyes; order Lamniformes; family Cetorhinidae; genus Cetorhinus; species Cetorhinus maximus. The sequence goes on along the minus strand of NC_135887.1, from coordinate 23,040,044 downwards.
TTCCCAATGCTCGTATCCACCAGTCAAAACTACTTTGCTTAACCCTTTCAAATTCAAAGTAAGTTTGTTTCCTTAAATTTCAAAACTTTTGTCTGTATGCTTCAGGGACCAACTCATATGCACTCAAAATGGCCTTTTTCACCGCATCATAATCCCTAGAAACCGCCTCTGACAGTAAAGCATAAATTTCCTGTGCTCTACCTGTCAATTTGCTCTGCATTGGCAATGTCCAGTTCCCCTTTGCCCAGTTCATCTGTTTAGCTATCTTCTCAAATGAAATAACGAATCCTTCAGCACCCCTTTCCTCAAACTTTGGAAGAGCTTGTACAAATTCAAACATCTCCCCACTGGGTTCTGATCTGGAAAAAAGTCCTACGTCACCTACTGGTGTCTCTTTTTTAACTGCCAGCATTCTAAGCTGGAATTCTCTGTCTCTTTTTCTCTTTCCTCCTTTTCTAACTTAGCCATTTCTAATTCCCTTTCCTGTTTTCTTTCTCTCTCCTGCCTTTCTGCCTGTTCCCTTTGGCGTGTCCTTTCTCTTTCCTTTTCTGCTGCCTCTAGTTCCAATTTTTTATCTGCAACTGAATTTGAGCCCATTCCAATGAATCACCCCTTGGAGGACACGATCTCTCAGGTACTCCTTCCAGTTTTAAATGCTGTGCTATCTCTTTGATTATCTCTGCATTCCCAGCTTTACCAGGCAATCTTACTCTTAATTTACTTGCCAATTCAATTAACCTGGTTTTTGGAATCCCTTGTAAAATCGTTAAGGACATCTCTTCCACCTGCGGGAAAGCTTTAGCAGTTTCCAGTGCCATCTTATTTTTGACAGTACAAACCTGGTGTTTCCTTTTAGCTTTTATTACTTACTAAATCTACACCCAAATCGTCATTGTCTTCTGTTCCAAAATATCCTGGGACGAGACCCCAAACGTTGTCATGACTCACCGGGGATAGTGTGCTGCAATGTCAAGCCCCACTGCTCCCCGAGCCATAACAAATGTGAAAGTTTTGATCAAACTACCTAATTGTTCAATTTAGGTTAACAGAATATGAGCACCAGGTTTGTAAACTTAAGTAAATAACTGTTCATTGAACAAATTGTCTTGAACTAGTGGGAAAAGAAAGAAATATGAACTTCTAATTTCTAACTCTATAACCTAAACTCTACCCCTTCTTAAATCCCTATACACTCACATACAAGACACACAAAAACATGGATTTTAAGGGTGGGATAAAACAGTTCAATAGCACCAATTCTGGAGTACAGGATTTGATAGTTTGATTTTGATCGATGTCTTCCAAACCCCTTTCAGTTCTTTGTTGATTACACAAGGGGTCTTCCCAGCACTTTCAGTCTTTAGTTCCCTGGTTGAGCATTTTAATGTCTCTAATAGTGATTTTCCTCTTGATAGGGGTTTTTCAGAGAGAGAGCAGGTTATAGAAATATGAGGAGAAAAAAAACAACAAGCTATTATTGTAGAATTACTGGAATCTTACACACTCAGAAGAAAGAAGTTTTAGGTCTTTTCTCTTTTCAGGCTAGGAGCTTTTTCTGCTGCATTGCTCCCACACAAACCTCGTCACCTGGTCAGGAGCCAAGTAAAATGTTGCCAGGCAGTTCCTCATTAGACCGGACTCCTCTTCAGTTCCATCCTGTCTCTCATGGCACACTCTGTTCCAGGACAGCAACATTGTATATATCTCTCACACTGTTCCAGTAGACATATCTTTCAAACTGTAGCCATTGTAATTTTAATCCACAGTCCAACAGAAATAAAAATAAATGTTCTTTACAATCTGAGGAGTTGCAAATGGTACTGAACATGGTGCAGTCATCAGCAAACATCCCCGCTTCTGACCTTATGATGGAGGGAAGGCCACTGTTGAAAGATTTGAAGATGGTTGGGCTTAGGGCATTGCTCGGAGGAACTCCAGCAGTAATGACCCAGGGCTGAGATGATGGGCCTCGAACAACCACAACCATCTTTTTTGTGCTAGGCATGACTCCAACCAGTGAAGGGTTTACCTCATCATTCCCGTTGACTGAAATTTTGCCAGAGCCCCTTGATGCCACACCCGGTCACATGTTTCCTTGATGTCAAGGGCAGTCATGCTGACGTCACGCTGGAATTCAGCTCGTTTGGCCAACTGAACTGCACTAGCCATATAAATACTGTGGCTACAAGAGCAGGCTGGAGGCTAGGAATCCTGTGACGAGTAACTCACCCCCTGACTCCCCAAAGCCTGTCCACCATCTACAAGGCATAAGTCAGGACTGTGATGGAATACCCCTCCACTTGCCTGGATGAATGCAGTTCCCACAACACTCCAGAAACTTGATACCATCCATGACAAAGCAGCCCGCTTAATTGGCAACACATCCACAAACATTCACTCCCTCCACCGCCGACGCACAGTAGCAGCAGTGTATACCATCTACAAGATGCACTGCAGGAATTCACCAAGGCTGCTTAGACAGCACCTTCCAAACCCACAACCACTACCATCTAGAAGGACAAGGGCAGCAGACACATGGGAACACCACCACTTGGAAGTTCCCCTCCAAGTTACTCACCATCCTGACTGGGAAATATATCACTGTTCCTTCACTGTCACTGGGTCAAAATCCTGGAACTCCCTAAGAGCACTGTAGATGTACCTACACCACATGGACTGCAGCGGTTCAAGAAGGCAGCTCATAACCACCTTCTCAAGGGCAACTAGGGATGGGCAATAAATGCTGGTACAGTCAGCAAAGCCCACATCCCATGAATGAATAATAAAAAAAAAATGTCCACAGATCCCAGAAGGTAGCAGGACAGGCGGATAAAGTGGTAAAGGATGCATTAGGAATGCTTTCCTTATTGAATGAGGTATAGAATACAAAAGCAGGGCTGTAATGCTGGAAATGTATAAAATGCTGGTTAGGCCACAGCTGGAATTTTGTGTACAGTTCAGGTCACCACATTGCAGGAAGGACATAATTGCTCTGGAGAGAGTACAGAGGGGATTTACAGGAATGTTGCCCGGGCTGGAAAATTGCACCTCTGAGAAAAGATTGGATAGCCTAGTGTTGTTTTCCTTAGAACAGGCTGAGGGGGTGACCTAATTGAGGTGTACAAAGTTATGAGGGGCCTAGATAGGGTAGACAGGAAAGACTTGTTTCCCCAGCTGAGGGGTCAATTACCAGGGGACATAGATATAAGATGATTGGTAGAAGGATTAGAGGGGGCATGAGGAAACTTTTTCACCTGGAGGGTGGCGGGCGCCTGGAATTCACTGCCTCAATTGGTGGTTAAGGCTGAAATGCCCAACTCATTTAAAAGGTACCTAGATCTGCACCTGAAGTGTTGTAACCTGCAAGGCTATCAACCAGGTGCTGGAAAGTGGGATTAAAAATGAGCGGCTAGTTTCTTTTTTCACATTTTTTTCTGGTGCAGACACAATGAGCTGAATGGCCCCTTTCTGTGCTGTAACTTTTCTGTGGTCATATTAGCATGGATAGAGGATTGGTTAGCTTACAGGAAACAGAGAGTAGGCATAAATGGATCATTTTTGGGTTGGCAGGATGTAGCAAGTGGCGTGCCACAGAGATCAGCACTGGGGCCTCAACTATTTACAATTTATATCAATAACTTGGATGAAGGGACCAAATGTATGGTTGCTAAATTTGCTGATGACACAAAGATAGATAGGAAAGTAAGTTGTGAAAAGGACGTAAGGAGTCTGCAAACGGATATAGATCGATCAAGTGAGTGGGTAAAAATTTGGCAGATGGAGTATAATGTGGGAAAATGTGAACTTGTTCACTTTGGCAGGAAGTATAGAAAACCAGTATATTATTTAAATGACGAGAGATTGCAAAAATCTAAGGTATAGACAGACGGATCTGGGTGTCCTGGTACGTTAATCATAAAAAGTTAGTTTGCAGGTACTGCAAGTGATTAGGAAAGCAAATGGACTGTTGGCATTTATTGCAAGTGCAGTGACTATAAAGTAAGGATTTTTGCTACAGCTGTACAAGGTGTTGGTGAGACCATATCTGTATAGTTTTGGTTTCCTTATTTAAGGAAGGATATAAATGCGTTAGAAGCAGTTCAGAGAAGGTTCACTCGACTAATACCTGAGATTGCGGGGGGGTGTTATCTTATGAAGAAAGTTTAAACAGCCTGGTCCCAAATCTGTTGGAGTTTAGAAGAATGGATCTTATTGAAACACGTAAGATTCTGAGGGGACTTGACAGGGTGGATACTGAGAGGCTGTTTCCCCTTCTGAGAGAGGCTAGATCCAGGGGACACAGTTTAAAAATAAGGCTCTCTCATTTAAGGCGGAGATGAGAAATGTTTTCTGAGGGTCCTAAGTCTTGAAATTGTCTTCCCCAGAGAACAGTGGAGGCAGGGTCATTGAATATTTTTAAGGCAGAGACAGATGGATTCTTGATTAACAAGAGAATCAAAGGTTATTGCAGGTAGGCAGGAATGTGGAGTTGAGGCCACAATCAGATCAGCCATGAACTTATTGAATGGCAGAGCAGGCCTGAGGAACCTTAAGGCCTACTCATGCTCCTGGTTTGTACGTTTGTATGTTCATATGGTGAAAGATCATTTATTTAATCCAGTTCACCACAAAGTCCCCTTTAAAGTGAAGCTTAAATTGTGGAGGATTTGGAATTAAAGGTCATGCAGGGTTTTTGATGACCTCAGGATATCTGCAAGGAGAGCATCAAGCTCATGTCTTCCTTTGTGATGACTGAAGAAAGAAATCACTCAGAATGTTTACTGTCTTGGGCTTATTCTCTTTTTCCACATATTAGGCTGACATTCTTTGTGCAGTACCAAGAAAGTGCTGCGCTGTCTGATGTGCTGACTTTCAGGTGAGAAGTTAAATCAAGGCCCTGTCTACACTCAGGTGGATGCAAAAGATCCTAATGCACTATTTGAAGAGAAGCATGGCAATTCTTCCTGGTGTCCTGATCAATATTTATCCCTCAACCAACATCACCAAAAAGGATTATCTAGTCATTATCATAATGCTTTGACACCCTGTTGTGCCCAAATTGGCTGCTGCATTTCTTAGATTAAAACTGTGACCACACTTCAAAAGTACTTCATTGGTTATTAAGCGCTTTGGGTCATCCTGTGGTTGTGAAAGGTGATATATAAATGCAAGATTTTCTTATTTTGCTTAGCAGCTATTTTCATTTGGTCTCTGGCTACCCTCTTATGTTGAAATACTGACAGTGATTCTAGCTATTATTATAGGCTGACCACTCCACTGTTCCAATGAAGCCGTGTAAGCTTGAGGAACAACATCTCATTTTCAGTTAGGCACTTTACAGCCTTCTGGGCTCAACATTGAGTTCAGCAATTTCAGACCATAATCTTGGTGCTGTTGTGTTGTTGTGGTTGTCTAAGGAAGAGGTTCAGAGGCATAGAGTCTGAATGGTAACAATTGTAGAACTTAACTATGTACAGATATACAAGACAGTAGGCTTCGTCAGTCCAAGCCATTCAGACTACTACCAGCTGACTACTAGTCATGTGACTCCCTTTACATCATCATGTGGGCGGTACTGTTTCCCAATCCCACATTAACCCCTTCTGTCCTGAAAACCCAAATAGTACAACCCCTCCCCAAGTCTTTATCCAAATATATTTACATTTATATTGACAAGCTACCCCTTCTCCCCCCAAGTCTCTGTCTTCACAAGTTTAAAGGGTTTGGAGTTTTCATGACTCCCTGATCGTGTTCTTTTGAAGCTTGGTGGATTGGTAGTCTCAACTTGGATCTCTTTGTTCTGACTTGGCTGTTCTTCAGTAGAAGCTGCAGTATTTGATGTTTTATATGTTTGAGGTTCTACACCTGGTTTGCCCAAATGTATGATAGAAGGTTCTCCTTGAGGAATGCAGCTAAGACTTCTGTTCCTTCTTATTGTGCCTTCTGGGATATGTATCAAGTAAGACTGTTGGTGATCTTCATCCCTTAGAACAGTGATTTCTCTGCAGAGGTCTCTGATCTAAACCTTGTCTCTGTCATTTAGCTTGGTCAGGTTTCTGGTACGGTACCGTTTATTGTGAGTGGAAGCTTGTTGCTTTCTGTAGGACTATTCTCAGCCTTGAACCTTCTGATAGTGCTGGACTGCTAACCCTGGGATTAACTTCACAGGCAGCATGGGAACCTCAGTACAACGTTTTCTGCCCTTTAGCAGCTCTGATGGTGCCAATCCACATTGCAGTGGAGTGAACTGACATTTCAAGAATGCCATTGGAAAGTCGTCATTTTTCTTCAAGATAGTGAGGATGCCCCTTTCCACCTCCCCAATTAGATTCTGAGTACCTCAGGGAGCTGGTGAGCTGCAGAAATCCGTAGCTCTCGGCAAAATGAATGAAGTAGTCATTAGCGAATTGCGGGCTATTGTCGGACACTACCTGATCCGGAATGCCACTTAAAGCAAAGATGTCTTTCAATGACCTAATGACCAATTCTGTGGTCGTTGTGTGTAAATGCCTCACCTTGATCCACTGACAATGATGAGGATGGACTTACTGTTGTGCATAAATATATCCATTCCCAAACATTCCCACGGTATGGTAGGGAACTCTGTGGGGATAAGGAGCTCCCTCTGGACTGCTTTGTGCAGCGCACACACCTGGCAGTTTAAAATCATCTCTTTGAATCCTCTTGATATTCCCGGCCACCATACTGCAGACTGGGGCTCTTGCTCTGCACTTTGTGATGCCCAAGTGGCCTTGGTGAATTAATTGCAGAACCTCTGGTCGAAGTGAGACGGGAATGACCAACACTCGCCATATACCAGCAGATCATCAATTATGGTGAAGTGGTTCTGTTGTTCAAGGTATATTTTCATGATAATGCCACCGGGACACTGCAGTGGCCATCCTCGAATGCAGTGTTGATGGATGTGGATGCACTCTTCGTCTTGCATCTGACTTGGTGTATCTGTTGCAGGTTCTTTGAGCTCGCTGGCAGTTGTGTTGTCACAAACTGGGAATAGGACTCGACCTCGTTGACCAGATTAACATCATGTGTCGTGGGATGGTTGACTGTGGCCCTGGACAGTGTGTCCGCAATAATTTGATACTTTCTGCTAGATGTACATGCCTCGAAAGCAAAGCGCAAGTGGAATCTCTGAATTCTCGCGGTGGCGGGGGGGGGGGGTTGCATTGGCGAGTTTCCTCTCATCCAGTAGTGAGACTAATGGTTTGTGATTTATCTTGATGACCACTCTCAGCCCAATGATCCAGTTAGAGAACTTTTCACAAGTTCACGTGACTGCGAGAGCCTTTTTTTCTATAAATGCATACCTTATCTCTATAATATAAAAACAAAAAGCTAAAAGCTACTGCGGATGCTGGAAATCCAAAACAAAAACAGAATTACCTGGAAAAACTCAGCAGGTCTGGCAGCATCGGCGGAGAAGAAATCAGTTAACGTTTCGAGCCTTCATGGCCCTTCGGCAGAACTGAAGCATAGTTAGAAGAAGGGAGAAATATAAATTGGTTTAAGGTGGGTGGTGGGGGAGAGACACATTGAGGGTGTGGTGATTGTGGAGATGAGCAGATAATCAAAAGATGTCACAGACAAAAGGGTCAAAGAGGTGTCGAAGGTGGTGACATTTGTCTGAGAAAAGTGCTAATTAAGAATGGAAGACAGGATATTCAAAGTACAGCTCTAGTGGGGGTGGGGTGGAAAGACTAACAAGGTTTTAGTTTAGATTTAAAAATAATGGAAATAGGTGGGGAAAGAAGAATCTATATAAATTATTGAAAAAAAAGGGGGGTGGGGGGGGAAGAAACGGGGTGGGGATGGGGGGAGGGGGAGTTTAAGATCTAAAGTTGTTGAATTCAATATTCAGCCCAGAAGGCTGTAAAGTGCCTAGTCGGAAGATGAGGTGCTGTTCCTCCAGTTTGCGTTGGGCTTCACTGGAACAATGCAGCAAGCCAAGGACAGACATGTGGGCAAGAGAACAGGGTGGAGTGTTAAAATGGCAAGCGACAGGGAGGTTTGGGTCTTTCTTGCGGACAGACCGCAGGTGTTCCGCAAAACGGTCGCCCAGTTTGCGTTTGGTCTCTCCAATGTAGAGGAGACTGCATTGGGAGCAACGAATGCAGTAGACTAAGTTAGGGGAAATGCAAGTGAAATGCTGCTTCACTTGAAAGGAGTGTTTGGGCCCTTGGACGGTGAGGAGAGAGGAAGTGAAGGGGCAGGTGTTGCATCTTCTGCGTGGGCATGGGGAGGTGCCATAAGTGGGGGTTGAGGAGTAGGGGGTGATGGAGGAGTGGACCAGGGTGTCCCGGAGGGAACGATCCCTACGGAATGCCGTCGGGGGGGTGAAGGGAAGATGTGTTTGGTGGTGGCATCATGCTGGAGTTGGCGGAAATGGCGGAGGATGATTCTTTGAATGCGGAGGCTGGTGGGGTGATAAGTGAGGACAAGGGGGACCCTATCATGTTTCTGGGAAGGAGGAGAAGGCGTGAGGGAGGATGCGCGGGATATGGGCCGGACACGGTTGAGGGCCCTGTCAACGACCGTGGATGGAAAACCTCGGTTAAGGAAGAAGGAGGACATGTCAGAGGAGCTGTTTTTGAAGGTAGCGTCATCAGAACAGATGCGACGGAGGCGAAGGAACTGAGAGAATGGGATGGAGTCTTTACAAGAAGCGGGGTGTGAGGAGCTGTAGTCGAGGTAGCTGTGGGAGTCGGTAGGCTTGTAATGGATATTGGTGGACAGTCTATCATCAGAAATTGAGACAGAGAGGTCAAGGAAGGGAAGAGAAGTGTCAGAGATGGACCATGTGAAGATGATGGAGGGGTGGAGATTGGAAGCAAAATTAATAAATTTTTCCAGGTCCCGACGAGAGCATGAATCAGCACCGAAGTAATCATCGATGTACCGGAGAAAGAGTTGTGGGAGGGGGCCGGAGTAGGACTGGAACAAGGAATGTTCCACATACCCCATAAAGAGACAGGCATAGCTGGGGCCCATGCGGGTACCCATAGCCACACCTTTTATTTGGAGGAAGTGAGAGGAGTTAAAGGAGAAATTGTTCAGTGTGAGAACAAGTTCAGCCAGACGGAGGAGAGTAGTGGTGGATGAGGACTGTTGGGGCCTCTGTTCAAGGAAGAAGCTAAGGGCCCTCAGACGATCCCGGTGGGGGATGGAGGTGTAGAGGGATTGGACATCCATGGTGAAGAGGAAGCGGTTGGGGCCAGGGAACTGGAAATTGTTGATGTGACGTAAGGTGTCAGAGGAATCACGGATGTAGGTGGGAAGGGACTGGACAAGGGGAGAGAGAAGGGAGTCAAGATAACGAGAAATGAGTTCCGTGGGGCAGGAACAGGCTGACACGATCGGTCTGCCAGGACAGTTCTGTTTGTGGATTTTGGGTAAGAGGTAGAAGCGGGCCGTCCGAGGTTGGGCGACTATCAAGTTGGAAGCTGTGGGAGGAAGATCTCCAGAGGAGATGAGGTCAGTGACAGTCCTGGAAACAATGGCTTGATGTTCTGTGGTGGGTTCATGGTCCAGGGAGAGGTAGGAGGAAACGTCTGCGAGTTGACGCTCAGCCTCCGCGAGGTAGAGGTCAATGCGCCAGACAACAACAGTACCACCCTTGTCAGCGGGTTTGATGACAATGTTGGGGTTGGACCTGAGAGAACGGAGTGCAGTGAGTTCAGAGAGAGACAGATTAGAATGGGTGAGAGGAGCAGAGAAATTGAGACGGCTAATGTCACGCCGACAGTTCTCAATGAAAAGATCAAGAGAAGGTAAGAATCCAGAGGGAGGGGTCCAAGTGGAGGGAGAATATTGGAGGTGGGTGAAAGGATCCGTTGAGCGGGGAGAGGACTCCTGCCCAAAGAAGTGAGCACGGAGACAAAGACGGCGGAAGAAGAGTTCAGCATCATGCCGAGCCCGAAATTCACTGAGATGAGGGCGTAAGGGTATGAAACTAAGTCCTTTGCTGAGCACTGAACGTTCAGCATCGGAGAGGGAAAGGTCAGGGGGTATAGTGAATACGTGGCTGGGGCTGGGATTGGAAGATGGGGTGAGGACGGAGGGACAAGCAGGGGTGGAGGGTCCCAGATGGGTGTTGGAGTCAATGAGTTGTTGGAGCTTGCGTTCCTTAGCACTTGAGAGAAAGAGAAAAAGTTTCTTGTTGAGGCGACAGATGAGGCGAAGAATAAAATGAAACTGGGGGCACGCGCAGCTTTGAAAAAGGGTGCGGCGGTGCTGCTGGAGGGAGAGGTCGAGTGTGTTCATATGGCGGCGCATGGCACTGAGTGTGGATCTCAGAATGCGACGGGAACAGCAGTCCGAGAAACGTTTTATGTCCCGGAGATACCTGTAATCCTGGGTGGGTTCGAAACAAGAGGGATGGAATTTCAGTTGAAATCCACGTGGGGTGAGTCGGAGACGGAGACAGTCACTGAGAAAGGAGATATGGCTGTGAAAGCGGGTTTTAGTAAACACCTTGTCAAACACCAGGAGAGAAATGGAAAGCAATGAAGGTGAGCAGGGCAGAAGATACAGTCGGAAATCCTGTCGGAGGACAGAACCGTACTTCTTCAAAGAGGGCATTTCTCTATGTCTGATAGCGCCCTAGACGTCTAATATACTTGTTGGCAGCATCCATTCAGCTGCTCTGGAACAGGACTGCCCCTAGTTCTATTGATGATGCATCTGTACGATTGTGGTTGGCAGGGATGGGTCGTAGTGAGCCAGGATATCTGGTGAGAGCAGCATGTCTTTGATCTGGTGGAATGCGTGTCCTGGTGTGCATCCCAACACCATGCTTGGGCTTTGTTCAGTAGGTGTCATAAGGGTTCTGTGACTTGTGCTAGGTTTGGCAAGAATTTCGTGAGTTGGTTTACCATACCCAGGAACCTTTGGAGATCTGGAATGGAGGATGGGGGTTGGAAATTCACTGATTCATTTTATATGGGTCTGCCATGATGTCTTTGTTGCTCTCAATATGAACTAAAAACCAAATGGAGGTCTTAGAGAATTTGCACTTATCATTCAGTGTTAATCATGCTTCCTTCAAGCCGTCCAAGACAGCCTTGAGTCTCATGTTGTGTTCCTTGACAGTCGTTCCATAGACAGCGATTTCAGCCATATCACAGATGACTCCTTTTAGGCTTTGTAAGATGGCCGACAATGTGTACTGAACAATCTCGGGTGCCGAGGCAATGCTGAAGGGCAAATGATTGAAGCAAAATTTGCTGAATGGGGTGATAAAAGTTGTCAGCAACTTCAATTTTTCATCTAATGGTATCTGCAAGTAGCTGCTGTTGGCATCAAGTTTTGAGAACACAGTACCCTTGGAGAGCTTGGTCAAGCTGTCGATCGTCGAGGACATCGGGTGGATTTTCCTTGCCATAACCTTGTTGAGTTGTCAGGTTGACACACATGCACACACACACCTGTTTGGTTTTACAACCAGGACCATCCTGGGTCACCATTCCATCGGCTGAGTGATGGGGAGATGACTCCCATATAGGTCATCTTGTCAAGTTGCAGTTGTATTTCATAAGCAGATGCTGTATTTTTCTTGGAGTAAACAGGCACACGGGTTTGGCATAGTTTCTCAGTGCTATGCTGTATTCAGTCTTCAGTTGAATAGTTGAACTATTCAGTGAATAGTTTTGGAAAAGCCTTTTCAAAAACAGAACCAGATCCTTGCTAGTTAATCTCTTTGATCTTTCGGATGAGGTTGAGGCTGACACAGGCTTTCTTGCTCAGAAGAGAGAATTCTTGGATATGAAGCACATACAATGTTTCCCGTATCTGTTTGTTCTTATATTGGAGCGTTGCTTGCAACCTGAAGCTTGATTCCTTCTGGTGCGTACAACTGTGTTGTAGGTGGCTGTAGAGATTGTTTACATCTCTACAATGTAAAGAACCAAGCCACGGTTCTCTATTAGACAGGACTGTCAACTTGCTCCAGTGTCTAATTTTAAATTAGTAATATGCCCATTGATGCATGTGTCAGCATTCCAGAAGGTATATCTGAAATCTTTAATCTCATCTAGGAAGTTTTTAGTCTTGGTGTGACTTCTATTTCGTTGATGGCTTTTTGTGCAAAGATTCGCTGGTGATCCTCTGTATGTTTAGAGATTTTTTGATCTGCACATTTTCCCAAAGTGTCCCAGCCTTTTACAGTGGAAGCATTCTGCTGTGCTTGCAGGACACTATTTGTTCCTATGAGGCTTTTTGGTACCACAGCGCTGGCGTGGTTTACCGCATCTTGAGTTTTAATTGCATACAGTCTTCTATGCTTTGGAGTGTCTTTCGCATTTTGTTGTTTAATGAGTTGTACTGTCATTTGGGGTGTTCTGTACCATGGTTTATCTTTCCCTCTTAATATGCTAATTTGCTGAAGGACTTCAGATTGTCTGGCAATCTCTATTGCCTTCTCCAAAGTTAGATCTTCTTTGGATGGAAGCAAGTCAGAAAGAGTATCATTAGTTACCCCAACTACTATGCGGTCTCATATCAGCTCAGACTTAAGATCACCATATTCACAGCCTTCAGCCAACTGATATAAATCATTGACAAAGGTGTCCACAGGTTCTGCAGGCTTTTGGGCCCTTCTTTGAAACTTTGCTCTTTCCAAAGTTTTGTTACTCCATAGGTTAAAGTAGCTGTCAAAGAATTTTATGACCTCTTCAAATTTGTCAGATGATTAATCGATGCCTTGTCAGTATATAAATAATCACATTGCATGACAATCACCTGGTTAAAGACAATTGCTAGTTAAACAGGTGATAGGCATTGATTATCCTATCTAAATAGAATAAAAATATATAGCTGGAACCCTTTGTGTGGAAGCTACTTGGAAGTCAGTAGCACTGAGGAATTGTCTTGAAAATAAACCAGCTTGAACCAAAAGATCAGCCTGGATTAATTCTTCCACCACAACCTCCTATTGTGAATAACATGGTAGCAGAGGATGAACTTTAAGCTTTGCTGATTGATTGCTGTATATGAAGATTATTGTCTCAATCCTCTGAGGGAAAAGAAGTGTACTGTTACTGACAATTTAAGTTAGGACTAGCGGAAGGACAGTGCAAAATTGCAAGCTTTGACTATCCACCAATTTTTTCTGACTCTGAACCTTATCAGCAATGGAAGGCTGAAGTTGAAATGTGGACCCTAGTTACTTCTATACCCCGAAAAAAGCAAGATATGGCTTTGACGTTATCATTACCAGCCAAAAATAAGTTAAGGAGGAAAGTATTTTCAGAGTGGAAAGTGGATGATTTGGATCATGAAGAAGGATCGAACCTTCTGTTACAATTTTTGGATAAGTTTTACAAGAAGGATGAGTTATTGGAAGCGTATGAAGCTTGGACGATCTTTGATAGGTTTAGGGAATCAGATGATCAGTCTGTGGAAGAATATATCATGGGTTTTGATAAATGGTACTGGAGACTACAGAGATTTGAACTTGAAATTCTGGAATCGGTGTTGACATTTAAATTGCTGGACTGTGCTCGCATTTCCCATGTTGATAGTCTTTTAGTACTAACGGGTTCAGTTCCAGGGGAAAGAATCTCTCCTAGATCAAATGGCTGCTGCCCTATAAAGATTTCTGGGGAAACGGTCATTCCCTGCCACTTTCTTAGCAAATGCGAACAACTATGCTGTGAAATAAAGGATAGAGGATTCAATGGTGGCCGAATTTCGACCAAATGTTAGACGAAGATTCCAGTAAAAAGATGGGGTTAATGACAAGAGGCCTGAAAATGGTTGTAACCCTAGCCTATTTGAGAGTTGGGACAAAAAGCATGTCTGGGATGGTGACCGTATGCGTTTAAACCCAAAAAATGCACTGCTCGGTGTGAAATTTGCCTTAAATATCGCAAGACACCATCACATCCCGTTCTGAGCTTGCCACTAGCCAGGGAGTTTAACGATGCAGTGTCAATGGACTCGAAAGTTTGGGACAAGGATAGGGTTTTTTTTTACTACACTTCATAGATATGGCAACCAGAGTTAGCTGTAATACATAGTAAAGACAAAAGGACCATTGTCGATAAGGTCACGGAGAAGTGGGTAGGAACAGAATTAGGAACACCGTTGAAGTTCCTCACAGATAATGGTGGGGAATCCGCCAGAGGAATTTCGAGATGTGTACGCAAATTTAAACATAGTTATGCACACTGCAGCAGAGAGCCCAATTTAGTAATGGTCTTTGTGAAAGAAATCATGCGGTAATAAATGATATATTACATAAAATATTAGCTGATCAACCAGATTGTAAATTGCAAACGGCACTAGCATGGGCGGTACACTCAAAGAACACTCTGCAAATGGTTGGTGGGTACAGCCCCTACCAGTTGGTGTACGGAAGGAATCCGAAGTTGCATTCAGCATTGTCAGATGCTCCCCCTGCCCATCTAAACGCTTTGCGTGCGGGCAGAAAAGCTTTAATTAAAACTGAGGTTTCGGAGAAAATTCAGTGGGCCCCACAGCATCGCATAAGACCATCAGGAATATAGTTTAGACAAGGAGACCTGATATACTATGAAAAGGAAGGCCAGGAAGAGTGGAAAGAACCTGGCAAGGTAATAGGGAGTGATGGGAAAGTAGTAATTGTACAACACAGCAATCAAACTGTTAGGGTACATTCTTCGTGGTTAATTGGTACTGACTATACCTTTACAGGTTCTGAACAGAACATAGAACGTGAGGAGGCACCATGCACTTCACATACGCACACACTGGGTAGTTATGAGGAGTAGACGATGGCAGATACAGAGTTGACTGACTATAAACAAAGTAACACTGAGGTACAGGATAACGCAATTCGTCCAAAAGGGCAACTATCCAAAGCAGGAACAAAAGTAACATACATGCTAGAAGGGGCCAGTGTGTGGAGGGATTTCACAATCATAGGGAGAACAGGAAAGGCCACTGGTAAATACAAACATTGGCTAAATGTGCAGGATGAAGGACAGGAGACAAGACCCAACGATTGGCAAACCAAGGTAAAGATGTGGAAACCCAGAAAGCGCAGTATGAGCTCTGACAGTGGACCAGCGGACATTGGTCGTGACCCTAGAAAAAAAATCACAGAATCACAGCGCAGAAGAGGCCCTTCGGTCCATCGAGTCTGCACCGACATGTGAGAAACACCTGACCTACCTACCTAATCCCATTTACCAGCACTTGGTCCATAACCTTGAATGTTATAACGTGCCAAGTGCTCATCCAGGTACTTTTTAAAGGATGTGAGGCAACCAGCCTCTGATTTATTATTTGATATTGATGTAATTCTGTATTTTAAAAATTTCCTCCTCCTTAGTGCCCAATTCTGTGCCTGGTCTGGTCCTTCCATCTGCCCAAATTGTTCTGGCAAAAGGAAATTTTGAATCTGTTGCTGTTTTCAGCTCAGGAGAGGCTTGCCTTAAATTTTTAAAATGGGGCTGCAATAGTCGAGTTTTCCTGTGCTGATCGGAGTTTTTTGAATACCCACTGCGGTTACTGAGCTGTTTCAAACCTCCTCCGAATCTCATGAAAAATCGTTAAAACGATTATTAAGGCTAGTTAGTTACTTTGCTGTCGTTGGAGGATCGAATTTAATAGCCAATTTTTTTTCTTTTTTTTTCCCCCACATGCGGTGTTATGGCGCTGACTCTGGATCTGGGCTGCAGTGTGTTTCAAGCTGCGCACTTAAAAATGAACTTTCCCCCAGTGCTGTCCGGCTACTGTGTCTTGTTTAGAAACGTTTTTAAAGTTGCTTATCCTTCCTGGATCATCAAGAGGTTCTTTGACCCTGCTTTTTGATCAGGATTTTTAATGGACTTTCACATACTATGGTGGAGTCCTTCTTGAGCTGCAGTTGATCTCCTCTCTGCCTCCCAGCCTCCATGTCTGTTATGGAGCTTTCCTGGCGATTTCCAACTGTTTCATCAAAGCCTTCTGTTTTGGCGCATTTTTTTCAGATCAGACTGCAAATTTTTCAGTTTTTATTTTCGTAGATTTCGGGGTCCTTCACCTGCTGCTGCCATGTTGTATGTTTTTGTGGTTGTCTAAGGAAGAGGTTCAGAGGCATGGAGTCTGGACAGTAACTATTTATTGTAGAACATAACTATGCACAGATATACAAGACAGTAAGCTTCTTCAGTCCACGCCATGAGCTTTCTCCATTCAGACTACAACTAGTCATGTGACTCCCTTTACATCATCATGTGGGTGACACTGTTTCCCCAGTCACACATTAATCCTTTTAGTCCTGAACAGCTTAATACAACAGGTGCCTGTTTTGGTTCCTATTCTTTGCATGTTTTGGTTTTTCTCTTGTTTTTTTGCTTGTGGTCAGTAGCACGACTGCTCTGGACACATTTTTTTGTTTCTTTTCTACACCCATCAGCATTGTCTTTGGCCCTGGAAGACTAACTCTTCTATCATTCAACCTCTCCTGCCTTTCACCCTATCACAGACCTTTCTTTTGTTCTTGTCCAACCCACCCCATGCTCAAAACCTGTTGCATTTCTGACTTTGCCCAGTTCTGATGAAAGATCACAGGCCTGAAACGTTAACTGTTTCTTTCCACAGATGCTGCCATAACCTGCTGAGTGTTTCCAGCATTTTCTATTTTTATTTCAGAATTCCAGCATCCACAAGTATTCTGCTTTTCGCTCCCCCAATCAATTGATTGAGTTGTTCCCTCATTTCTTTGAAATTAGCCATTTTTAAAGTTGTATAACTAACTCATTTGTCTTTGGAATATCCAAATCCCAGATCAAACTGAATTTAATCATTCTATTTTTGCTGTCTGTCCCTCAAGATTGCCACAACTTCAATTTTAGAACAAAATCTGGGTCATTAATGAGTAGCAGGTCAAATTGAGCTCCTGCTGTAACAGCTTCCATTATGAATGTATCATGAAGCAGTCAACTCTGACTCTCAAACATTAGTGTTTTTCCAATTCTGCTTGTATCCTTATCTGTGCTGATTCTATCTTGGGAGAGGGGGTATGATGGATTAAGAGAGAATGAACAAGAATTTGCATGAGTTGTACAGAGGCTGAAGGAAGAGATCAAGAGTGGGAGAGATGCAGGTACATGAAAGGAGTCACTTGTAAAAATATTTTTGACAGCGAGGAGGACCATCAACTAGAAGGAAAAGTCTCACTTAAATTGGCAGCATTTCTTGTGCAGTAGGCTGCTTCTGTGTCTTAATTTATCACTTCAAATTACCCACGCCTCTAGTGACCAATCTGTAACTACTACTACTTCATCCTACTATTGTGCAGCCCAAAACACTCTCTCTAGCCATTGGGTTGATTTCAGTACTCCACTGTTGCTCTTTACAGAAATTTGAGTGACTATTTATTGTTGCATGACACCGAGTGATAGGGAGGTGAAGTTCAGTGTTAGCACACTAGCCCGAGATTTTCCTTTTATCATTCTGCTTGTATTGTAGAGTGCCAATTATCAATGTGAAATAATTTTCTAGTTTTGGGACACATTCCTCCCCCTCCCATAATTCCTTTTTCTTGCAGATGATGCTGCTGTGACTCAGAAAGTTGATACTTTCACAAAACTGAATGCACCATGTTGAATTATAGAGGATAGTGTTCACTTTCCAATCCAAGAGAAAGTGATATTTATCAATAATATTTATCAATAAGTGATATTTTTCAGTGAAACATCAGATACCCTAGCCCTTTTATGAATTTCTTGACTATTGCCTTATTATGTGAATTCTGGCTAATGTAGACTTAATCCTATTCATTATTTATGTAAGCTTTATTGAAACAAATATTGATTGTGGTGTATGTGTAGAATCACTTCCTAATGCAGACAGTGTAGTCAATTTTTATATTTCTAGGTATTAGTAACTGGACACTCGTATATTATGTGATATTGATGATTTGACTTGTGTGGCTCTCTTGATTTTTGGGTGTGAGTAGTCACTTCAGACTCTGACATGCTGAGATTGTCTGTAGGATCTAGGGTTCTGGAGCTTCTTGGCAGCAGTTTAGAAGCTCAGCATTATCTTGTGTTAAAACAACAAATTGTGAAGATTTACATCGAATATTTTTATAAAAATTAGGCATTCTAATGGATCAGCACAATTTAATTTTAAATTTAATGCTTGGGTTTGAACCTAATGCAGAGTGATTAACTGAAAGTCTGAGAGCTAAGGTACTCTGCCTGGGTATCACAGGCAGCAACAGTAGCACCCCAAAACAAAATAGGAAAGGCCCTTGGCACCCCAATCTAAGCATCTCCTCTTAGATGACTGCCAGCAATATATACTGAGCCTTCCACCCACATAACAATATTTCAACAACATATGAATATTCTAGAAAATTCAGTGTTATGCTTGTAAGGCATGAAGAAAATCTGCAGCATTCCAGCTAATCTGCAAACCACTATACAACTTTAGGTTTGGTGGGGCAAGAGTGGGAAGATCACATGTTCCAGTGGTTCAGATGGATGTTAATGATCACATGGCACTATTCAAAGAGCAAGGAGTTCTCCTGGTGGACTGGCTAATATTCCTCCCTCAGTTGTGGCCGTCAGCTGCATGCCCACCCCAACCCAAAAGCTGTCATTACTCTCGCTCTTGTTTGTGTGACCTTGCTGCCCGAAAAGTGACTAATGTATTTGTCCACACAACTTACTTCAGTTGTTGAAATGTATGTGAACCTGTTTGAGAAAAATCAATCCATTCCTGAAACCCTCATCCATGCCTTTGTCACCTCCAGGCATGACTATTCCAGTACTCTTTTGACCAGCCTCCCATTTTCATCTTTCCATAAGCTTTAGCCTATCAAAAACTCTTCTGCCTATATCCTAACCCACACTTAGCTCCACACACCCATCACCTTTGTCCTTGCTGACCTGCATTGGCTGCTGGCCGCTCAACTCCTGATTTAAAATTTTCATGTTCATGTGTAAATCCCTTTATGACCTCTCCCCTCCCTATGTTTGTAGCTTCCTGCTGCCCTTCAACGTCCCATAGCTCTAATACACCCACCCCCTCCTGGAGCCTTGTATTTGGTGGTTTTACCTTAAGGTATTTATGCACTTACTTAGGAATTTATTCCTTAAATCTACCCCCACCCCCCAGCCACCACCTCCCACTCCAAACTGTTAGATCTTCTTTAAAACACACTTTTTTTTAATATTCATTCATGGGGCGTGGGTGTCGCAGGCTAGGCCAGCATTTATTGCCCATCTTTAATTGCTCTTGAGAGGGTGGTGGTGATCTGCCTTCTTGAACCACTGCAGTCCATGTAGTGTAGGCGCATCCACAGTGCTGTTAGGAAGGGAGTTCCATGTTTTTGATCCAGCGATAGTGAAGGAATGACGATATATTTCCCAGTCAGGATGATGAATGGCTTAGAGGGGAACTTCCAGGTGGTGGTGTTCTGACGTGTCTGCTGCCCTTGCCCTTCTAGATGGCAGTGGTCATCGGTTAGGAAGGTGCTGTCTCAGGAGCCTTGGTGAGCTCCTGCAGTGCATCTTGTAGGTGGTAGATGTTAGGGAAGGAAACAGTTAACTGTCAAGGAGTGTTTAAGTAGTAATTACATAGAAACTAGGAACAGGAGTAGGCCATTCGGCCCTTTGAGCCTGCTCCACCATTCAATATGATTCTGGCTGATCCTCTATCTCATCGCCATATTCCCACTTTCCCTCCATACCCCTTGATACCCCTAATATCCAAAAAATTATCAATTTCTTTCTTGAGTATACTCAGTGACCTGGCCTCCACAGCCTTCTGTGGTAGAGAATTCCACTGGTTGACCACCCTCTGAGTGAAGAAATTTTTCCTCATCTCAGTCCAAAATGGCCTACCCCGTAATCTGAGACTGTGGCCCCTGATTCTAGACTCCCCAACCAGGGGAAACATCCTCCCTGCATCTAGCCTGTCTAGCCCTGTTAGAATTTTATACATTTCAATCAGATCCCTCTCATTCTTCTAAACTCAAGTGAATACAGGCCCAGTCGAACCAATCTCTCCTCATATGACAGTCCTGCTATCCCTGGTATCAGCCGAGTGAACCTTTGCTGCACTCCCTCTTTGGCAAGTATATCCTTTCTTGGGTAGGGACACCAAAACTGCATGTAATACTCCAGGTGTAGTCTCGCCAAGGCCTTGTATAACTGCAGTAAGGCATCCCTACTCTGAACTCAAACCCTTTTGCAATGAAGGCCAACATACCATTTGCCTTCCAAATTGCTTGCTGCACCTGCCTGTTTACTTTCATTGACTTACATACAAGGACACACAAATCCCTTTGTACATCCACATTTCCCAATATATCACCATTTAAATAATACTCTGCCTTACTGTTTCTCACACCCAAGCGTATAACTTCACATTTATCCACATTATACTGCATCTGCCATGCGTTCGCCCACACACACAACTTGTCTAGATCGCCATGAAGCCTCCTTGCATCCTCCGCACAACTCACAGTTTTGTGTCGTCAGCAAACTTGGAAATATTGCATTTGGTTTCCTCATCCAAGTCATTTATATATATCGTGAATAGCTGGGACCCAAGCACTGATCCCTGCGATACACCACTAGTCACTGCCTGCCATCCAGAAAAAGACCCATTTATTCCCACTCTCTGTTTCCGGTCTGTCAAGTAATTCTTGATCCATGCCAGTATATTACCCCCCATCCCATGTGCTTTAATTTTGCACACTAGCTTCTTATGTGGGACCTTATCAAAAGTCTTCTTGAAATCCAAATACACCACATCCACTGGTTCTCCCTTGTCTATTCTACTAATTACATCATCAAAAAACTCCAGTAAATTAGTTAAGTATGATTTCCCTTTCATAAACCCATGCTGACGTTATCTAATCCTGTTAATGCTTTCCAAGTGTTCTGTTACCATGTCTTTTATAATACTTTAGCATTTTTCCCATGACTGATGTTAGGCTAACTGGCCTGTAATTCTCTGTTTTTTCTTTCCCTCCTTTTTTAAATAGTGAGGTTATATTTGCCACCCTTCAATCTGGAGGAACTGCTCCAGAGCCTATAGAATTTTGGAAGATGACCACCAATGCATCCAATATTCCCAGGTCCACTTCCTTTAGTACTCTGGGATGTAGATTATCAGGCCCTGGGGATTTTTCAGCCCTTAACCCCAGTAATTTCTCCAGCACCATTTTTTTTTAACTAATACTGATTTTCTTCAATTCCTCCCTCTCACTGGACCCTTGGTTCCCTAATTGTAAGCTAACAAGCTAAGTACTTCACTTCATTTGTATATAAAGGGAAAACAGATGATACAGTGTGTCTGTGGAGTTTTATGCATCAGAATAAAACTGGAGAAGTTACTCTTGGCCTCTGTCTTTGTTATCAAGCAGCTATTAGAACTTAACAGTAGACACTACTGTCACTGTGCGTCAGTGGTGCAGGGAGTGAATATTTGTGAATGGAGTGCCAATCAAGCGGGGTGCTTTGTCCTGGATGGTGTTAGGCTTCCTGAACGGTGCTGGAGTTGCACTCATCCAGACAATTGGAGAGTATTCCATCACACTCCTGAACTGTGCTTTGTAGATAGTAGACAGGCTTTGGGGAGTCAGGAGGTGAGTTTCTTGCCACAGGATTCCTAGCCTCTGACCTGTTCTTGTAGCCACAGTATTTATATGGGCCGTTCAGTTCAGTTTGTGATCAATGGTAACCTCCAGTATGTTGCTAGTGGGGGATTCAGCGACAGTAATGCCATTGAACATCAAGGGGCGATGGTTAGATTATCTCTTGTTGGAGATGGTCATTGCCTGGCACTTGTGTGGCATGAATGTTACTTGCCACTTGTCAGTCCAACCTGTATATTGTCCAGGTCTTGCTGCATTTGGACATGAACCACTTCAATATCTGAGAAGTTGCGAATGGTGCTGAACATTGTGCAATCATCAGCGAACATCCTCACGTCTGACCTTATGATGGAAGGAAGGCCATTGATGAATCAGCTGAAGATGGTTGGGCCTAGCACATCACCCTGAGGAACTCCTGCCCTGGGACTGAGATAATTGACCTCCAACCAACACAATCATCTTCCTTAGTGCTAATGACTCCAACCAGTGGAGAATTGTCCCCCTGATTTCCACTGATGCCAGTTTTGCTAGGGCTCCTCGATGCCACACTTGGTCAAATGCAGCCTTGATGTCAAGGGCAGTCACTCTACCTCACCTCTTGAGTTCAGCTCTTTTGTCCATGCTTGAACCAAGGCTGTAATGAGGTCATGAGTGATCTTGGTGGAACCCAGTCTGAGCATCAGTGAGCAGGTTATTGCTAAGCAAATGTCGCTTGGTGGCACTGTTGATGGCCCCTTCCATCACTTTACTGATGTTGGAGTGTAGACTGATGGGGCGGTAATTGGCTGGGTTAGGTTTGTCCTGTTCTTTGTATACAAGACATACCTGGGCAATTTTCCACATTGCTGGGTAGATGCTACTGTTGTACTGGACTGTACTGGTTTGGCTAGGGACAGTTCTGGAGCACAAGTTTTCAGTACTATTGCCGGAATATTGTCAGGGTCTATAGCCTTTGCAATATCCAGTGCCTTCAGCCGTTTCTTCATATCGTATGGAGTGAATCAAATTGGCTGAAGACTGCCATCTGTGATGCTGGAGACTTCCGGAGAAGTCCGCAATGGATCATCCACTCGTCACTTCTGGCTGAAGATTGTAGCAATGCTTCAGCCTTATCTTTTGCACTGATGTGCTGTGCTAACCCATCATTGAATATGGGAATATGTGGAGCCTCCTCTTCCAGTGAGTTGTTTTATTGTCCACCACCATTCACGACTGGATGTGGCAGGACTGCAGAGCTTAGATCTGATCAGTTGGTTGTGGAATCTCTTAGCTCTGTCTGTCACTTGCTGCTCACGTTGTTTGGCACGCAAGTAGCTCTGTTGTAGCTTCATCAGGTTGATGCCTGGTGCTGCTCCTGGCATGCCCTCCTGCACCCTTCATTGAACCAAGGTTGATCCCCAGGCTTGGTGGTAGTGGTAGAGTAGGGGATATGCCGGGCCATGAGGTTGCAAATTCTGCTGCTGCTGATGGCCCACAGTGCTTCATGGTTGCCCAGTCTTAGATCTGTTTTGAAATCTATCTCATTTAGAATGGTGGTAGTGCCACATTATGGAGGGTATCCTCAATGTGAAGGCGGGACTTCATCTCCTACTCGTTCTATCATGGACAGATGCATCTGCGGCAGGCAGGTTGGTGAGGTCAAGTATGTTTTCCCTCTTGTTGGTTCCCTCATCTCCTGCTGCAGACCCAGTCTAACAGCTATGTCCTTTAGGACCCTGCCAGCTCAGTCTGTAGTGCTGCTACCAAGCCACTGTTGGTGATGGACATTGAAGTCCCCCTTCCAGAATAAATTCTGCACCCTTGCCACCCTCAGTGCTTCCTCCAAGTGATGTTCAACACAGCACTGATTCATCAGCTGATGGTGGGGGGCAGTACTTGGTAATCAGCAGGAGGTTCGCTTGCCCATGTTTGACCTGGTGCCGTGAGACATCATTGGCTCCAGAATCAATGTTGAGGACTCCCAGGGCAGCTCCCTCCCGACTGTATACCATGGGTGCCACCACCTCTGCTGGGTCTGTCCTGCTGGTGGGACAGGACATACCCAGGGATGGTGATTGTGGTGTCTGGGACATTGTCTGTAAGGTATGATTCCGTGAGGATGACTATGTCAGACTGTTGCTTGACTAGTCTGCAAGGAGCTCTCCCAATTTTGGCACTAGCCTCCAGATGTTAGTAAGGAGGCATTTGCAGGGTCGACAGGGCTGAGTTTGCTGTTGTTGTTCTGGTGCCTAGGTCAATGCCAGGTGGTCCGTCTGGTTTCATTCCTTTAAGACATCGTAGTGGCTTGTTACTGCTGAGTGGCTTTTTAGGCCATTTCAGAGGGCAGTTAAGAGTCAACCACATTGCTGTGGGTCTGGAGTCACATGTAGGTCAGACCAGGTAAGGATGGCAGATTTCCTTCCCTAAAGGACATTAGTGAACCAGATGGGTTTTTTACGATGATGGTTTCATGGTCATCATTGGACTCTGAATTCCAGCTTTTTATTGAATTCACATTTCACCAACTGCGGAAAATGGAATAGAACAGGGTACTTACTAAATGGTGAAAAGCTAGAAACAGTGGAGGTCCAAAGAGAATTGGGGGTCCATGTACATAGATCGTTAAAATGTCATGAGCAGGTGCAGAAAATAATCAAAAAGGCTAATGGAATGTTGGCCTTTCTATCTAGAGGACTAGAATATAAGGGGATAAAGTCATGCTTCATCTAGGACTGGTTAGACCACACCTGGAGTTACTTTGAGCAGCTTTGGCCACTACATCTTAGGAAGGATATATTGACCTTGGAGGGAGTGCAGTATAGATTTATCAGAATGATTCTTGGACTCCAAGGGTTAAACTATAAGGAGTGATTAAACAAACTAGGGTATATTCCTTGGAATTTAGAATGTTAAGGGGTGATTTGGATAAAGGTTTTAAGATATTAAGGAGCACAGAGAGAGCAAATAGAGAGGTCAGGCTGTCCAGGACTAGGAGACCTTTCAGGAGTGAAATTGGAAAACATTTCTACACACAAAGGTTGATGAAACTCTCTTCTGCAAACAGCAATTGATGCTAGATCAATTGTTAATTTTAAATCTGAGATTGATTTTTGTTGTCCAGAAGTATTAAGGGATATGGGGCAAAGGCTGATGAATGGAGCTAGATCACAGATCAGCCATGATCACAATGAACAATGGAACAGGCTTGAGTGGCTAAATGGCCTCCTCTGAGTCTTATGTTTCCCACAAGCTTTAATATCCCACCCAGTCTAATCGCATTCTCCTGCTCACATTCCGATATGTCCATATTGTGAATCACATTGATGAGAATTTCTCAGCGAGGTGTAGGAGGGAGGTCTGAAGTGTGTTGGAGGGAGGTCTGAAGTGTAGGGAAGTGGGGAAGCCTGTGGGGTGGGGTGGGGTGGGGGGGGAAGATTCACAGGGGTCCTTGAGCAGGTCATTGTGGAGATTCAAAGCTGGGAGGGAGGGACTGAGGCTGGAATGGGCTCTTTATGAAGTGGCTAGTGGGGCTGGGGTGGGGCAGGCAATAAATTGCAAAATAAGAGAGGAGTTCAGGCTATGACTGTGTTGGAATGGGGACTGATGCAGTGTGAGTTGGTACTGAAAATGTGGTGAGTGATCTGAGGGCATGATGTTAGACTGAGTTTAATAAATCCTGTTCAATGGGTCCTTGTAAGTAAGACAAAGGAGCTTGCTGCTGACAGGTGAAGTGAAGCCAATTGTGTACAGAGAGCGCATGGGAATTCAGCGGCCATCGACCAGAGTCCTTTCTCTCAGGTCCAACCTTGGAGCTGGTGCTGGATCCCGACAGGGGTTTCAGGCTGGAGAGATTCTGTTCCCGCCTCCTGCCTCAGGAATGTTGGTGACCTCGGTGCGACTCCTGCTGGTAGAGCTGGAGGAAGTGTCTTCATCTCCAGAGAACTGATTAAGCCCACAGCACAGAGTGGTCAGCACGCAATTCCGGAACTGGGCAGGGAAGAGAAATGGGAAAGTCACTTAAAATCAGGAAGAAAAAGAAGAACCTGCATTTCTATAGCACCTTTCACAACTTCAGGACATCCCAAAGCACCTTACAGCCAATGAAGCACTTTTGAAGTGCAGTCACCATCCTAGTGCAAGATTCCACATGCAGCAGTGAGGGTGACCTGGTCATCTGTTCTGGTGGAATTCACCTCCACTCTGGTTTCCCCCCAGTTTGTTCCTCTACTCTCACAGTCAGAGGCCAATGGGCAACTCCTCTTTTCCTCTAGTATCTCACCATGGTTACCATTCTTCCTGCATGGGCCTGGACAGTGAATCAAACCTTGAAAAGCAGCTCAGCTAAACCCAATGCAGGCCACCAGCAAGATCTTTCGGGTAAGGCCTGCTGCAGAAGAACCTGGAGTGATTTCCTTTTACTCTCTTTCCCTTCCCCAGAGGCATTGAAGTCAATTGTTGCTGCTTCAGCTCAACCAAAGTCACAGGGATAGGGCGAGGCAATATAAACTTAATGAACGAGTTCTAAAGAGTGTGCAGGGACAGAGGGCCCTGGGGGGTTCATGTGGATTGATCTTTGAAGGTGGCAGGGCATATTGAGAGTGTAATTTTTTAAAAATTCTTTCATGGAATGTGGGAGGAAGTGGCTAGGCCAGCAACCCTAACTGCCCTTGTTCAGAGGGCATTTAAGTGTCAACCACATTGCTGTGGATCTGGAGTCACATGTAGGCCAGACCAGTTAAGCACGGCGGATTTCCTTCCCTCAAGGGCATTTGTGAACCAGAGGGGTTTTTACAACAATCAGCAATGGCTTTGTGGGCACCATCAGACTTTTAATTCCAGATTTTTATTGAATTCACATTCACCATATGCCGTGGTGGGATTCAAATACGGGTCCCTAGAGCATTACCCTGGGTCTTTGGATTACTTGTCCAGTGGCGATAACACTGCGCCACCGTTTTTCCTTCTTCGACTAAATGTTAGGCTAACCTTCCTAATATATCCTGATTTGGATTGACATCCTCATTGGTTTGATTGTGCTTCTGTGAAACACCAGGGGACATTTTAGTATGTTAAAGGTATTATTTGCTCCAGTAAGTACTGTAATTGGGTGTAAAACAATGATCATACCTGTGGTATAAAATCTAATTATGATAGCAGTCTTTGACTATTTTTAAGGCAGTGGTAGGTAGATTCTTGATAAGCAAGGGGGTGAAAGGTTATTGGGAGTAAGCGGGAATGTGGAATTGAGGTTACAATCAATTCAGCCATGATCTCATTGAATGGTGGAGCAGGCTTGAAGGGGCAAGTGGCCTACTCCTGCTCCTAATTCGTATGTTCATATTCATAGTCTTTAAAACCAGTTCCAAATTTGCATGGACCCACAGCAAAGAATTATGCCTATTTTGGCATTAAATTGGCTGTCTCTCTCAGATAGCCCATATAGCTGGTGTGGAAAATGGAAAGATATCCCATTGATTCTCTTCTGAAGTTAGAGATGATTCCTATTATTGGGAGATAGTAGAGGGGACTTTACTCTAAATTCAATTGTGCTGAATCTCATCTAGGGTTGTTTAACATCGATACAGGGTGTTCAATATGGGAAGCACATCATTTCCTGGCAATAAATTCCCTCCCTGGATGACCACTGCATTTATAAGAAAGAAGGATATTCAAGAATGCCTGACTGTATCTGTACCTAGATACTTCATGTTCGTGTTAACTTGACTATATTACAACAGTGATTAGAGTTGAGAAGCATTTCATTGGCTCTGAAGCACTCTGGGAAGTCCTGTCATTATGAGAAGATACTATATGTGCATGCTCTTTCATTCTTGACTGGTGGCTGAACTAACTGTTTGAGTTCTTTTCAATTTAGGGGGGAGAATTGAGCAGCTATGGCTACAGACTCACCCCGCCGACCTAGCCGATGTACTGGTGGAATAATGGTCCGACATCAGGCAGTCACGTAAGGAATACGTTTATTTGAATTGTTTAATACTGAATACATTTGATAATTACGTGAAATATTAGTTATAGATTCATAGAATGGTTACAGCACAGAAGGAGGCCATTTGGCCTATCGTGTCCATGCCAACTCTCTGTGAGCAATTCAGTTAGTCCCACACACCTGCCTTTTCTCTATAGTCCTGCAAATCTTTTTCTCTTCAGACATTTATCTAATTCCTTTTTGAAAGTCATGATTGAATCTGCCTATACCACACTCTCAGACAGTGCATTAAAGATCCTAACCACTCACTGTGTAAAAAGTTTTCCTCATGTCATCTTTGGTTCTTTTGCTAATCACCTTTAATTGGTATCCTCTGATTCTCCACCAATGCAAAAAGCTTCTCTCTATCTACTGTGTCCAGAAGGTTCATGATTTTGAACATTTCTATCAAATCTCTTTTCAACTTTTAAGAAGAACGGTTTTAGCTTCACCCATCTATCCAAGTAACTGAAGTCTTTCATCTATAGAACCGTTTCTGGAAATCTCTTCTGCATCCTTGCTAAAGTCTTCACATTCTTCCTAAAACGTGGTGCCCAGAATCGGACACAATACTCCAGTGCGTCTTGCACTCATCAGGACAGAATTGCAGGAATATCAGATTTCAATGAGAACAACAATTTATACTGCATGAGAAAAGGGTGCTGATTGGTTAGCAAGTAGAATCTTATTGATTGCAGTGTTGCCATGGAGAATGAACCAGGCAACAGTTATTCCCAAGCTTTTGTTTAAATTCAATCCTGGCAAGTTGACTTTGATTTGTTGGGATGTTGCCATGGGGAATGCCCCAGGGAAACAATGTTGCCCAAGCTTTTGTTTAGAAGGGCAATATTTGAACATGTTCTTTTTGTTTACAGAGGACAGGACCCTGTGTGTAAATATATATAGGCAGAGAGGTATGAAGAAACCAGTTTATCATAAGCAGATGTGAACGGCGCCATTCATTCTCCATTGTGTAACAATGGCTTTGAATGTCGTATTATCTGTGTGGATAATAGAAGTATTGATAATATGGTCACATAATTGAAACTGACTAGAGATAAGATATATTATTATTTCAAAGACCAGCTAGGACAAGTCAGTCTGGGACAATCAGCACACAGGGGAACCACCATCCAGCAAAAAGTACAGAACTCTGCCGAACAACCAGTTAACTCAGACAATGAGAGAGAGGCTAATTTGTTCCCACCTGCAAGAATATATCTCTTTACAGAAGGTCAGCCATAGTTTGATTAAAAACCCAGAGACTTCCATTTATCTTCAGAGAACCAAGAAAAGGAACTCATCAGGCTACAATGCATCCCATCTTAAAGGACTAATTTAAAATATGGGGTTGTAACCTCTGACTAGCGTCAGAAAGTGCTGGCCCGCAGAAATTAGAAGAAATAAATGCACATTTATCTGGTCTTGAAAATTGCGTTGCCACTTCCGTTCGTCAGAGTTGCTTAGGGCCTGCATCGAAAGAATCCTTGCAGGCCCCAGCTAAATGTAGATCCAGCCTATTCAAGGAGGCCATGCCCCCGTTTTTTTACAGCACTTGCTGCCGTAAAGCAGGTAAGCTTAAAAGGGCCAGTGAAATTGACAGGCCAGAGGAAGCTAAGTGTCTAAGGTAAGTATATAGGATTGGGGAATTTGGGGGTGTCGGGAGGTTAGGGGTGTGCTTGGGGGTGTCCAGAAGTTGGGTGGAGGTTGGGGCTGGGGGTGTCTGGAGGTCGGGGCTGAGGGTGTCTGGAGGCCTGGGGGGGTGGTGCCTGGAGGCCGGGGTTGAGGGGTGTGGTGCCTGGAGGCCGGTGGTGGGGGTGTGTGGTGTCTGGAGGCTGAGGGGAGGGAGGGGGTGTGTGTGGTGTCTGGAGGCCAGGGGGAGGGAGGGGTGGTGCCTGGAGGCTGGGTATGGTGTTTGGAGGCCGGGGGAAGGAGGGGTTTCTGTGGGGTGGGGTCCGGAGGCCAGTGAGGGTGGTGTCTGGAAGTCAGGGGAAGGGTTGCCTGGAGGCCGGGGGGGTGGGTGTGTCTGGAGGTCAGGGGTTCCGGAGACTGGGGGGAGCCTGAGGCCTGGGGGGGTTCGGAGGTCGAAGGGTCTGAGGCCGGGTGGGGGGGTGGGGGGGTGGTGGGGGAGACGGAGGTCGGGCGGGGGTAGGGAGGTTGTTGGGGGGGTGAGGGGATCCGGAGGTCGGGTGAGGGGGCAGAGTTCCCAGTGGTCCGCAGGTCGGGCCGGGGGTGGGGGATTGGTCTCTGGACGCCGGGGGGATGCCCGGAAGTCAGAGGGGTAATGGTGTCCAGTGGTTGGGTGGGGGGCAAATGTCTGGGGGGGCATTTGGGGGTTCCGGAGGTCGGAGGGTCCGAGGTTGGGTGGGTGGGGAGTGGAGGTCGCGAGCGGGTGTCCGGGGTTCGGGGGATGTGTCTGGAAGTTAGTAGGGGTGTCCGGAGGTTGTGGAGTGTGGAGGTCAGGGGAGGGTGTGTGTCTCGGGGTCGGGTGGGGGTCCGAAGCCGGTGTGGGGGGGACATGGTAGCCTTCATCACAAGAGGATTTGAGCACCGGAGTAGCGAAGTCTTGCTTCAATTGTATAGAACCTTGGTTATACCACAGCTGGAGTACTGTGTGTAGTTTTGGTCTCCTTACCGTAGGAAGGAAATGATTGCCATAGAGGGAGTGCAACAAATGTTCATTGGACTTGTTCCCGGAATGGCGGGACTGTCCTATGAAAAGAGAGTGGGGAAACTGGGCCTGTATTATCTGGAGTTTAGAAGAATGGGAGTGATCTCAATGAAAGCTGCAGAATACTTAAAGGGTTAGATGGGGTAGATGCAAGTAAGATGTTTCCCCTGGTTGGGGAGTCCAGAACCAGGGACACAATTTCAAAATAAGTGGGGGAGCCATTTTGAACTGAGATGAGGAGAATTTTTTTTTACTCAAAGGGTTGTGAATCTTTGGAATTCTTTACCCCAGTGGGATGTGGAAGTTTAGTCACAGGGTATGTTTAAAGCAGAGATTGACAGATTTCTAAATACCAATGACATAAAGGGATATGGGGATTGTGTGGGGAAAAAGTCATTGAAGTGGATAATCAGCTGTGATTGTATTGAATGGCGGAGCAGGCTCAATGGGCTGAATGATCTACTCCTGCTCCTAAGTTCCAATGTTCAGAACTTTAACTACTTTGGAAATAGATTCTGTGATACTTGTGTTCCCTGCCCCCCAATCTCATCGCTTGATCAAAGTGCCGGTTAGTGCTTTGGTCACTTGAGGGGGGGTGTTGGAGGGAAGTGGAACTATAACCCTGCTAGAGTCCATGCTTTTAGTAGAAGAGGAGGGAAAAGAATAGTAGAGTTATACTATGACAGCAGTGACACATGATGTATAATTTTGAACGGAACCCAAAATAAAGTGATGAATATACCTGGAAAATATTCACTTAACAGAAATATACTTAATGCATTACTGGCTGTTGTTTGGGGTTGCCAACCCTCCAGGATTGGCCTGGAGTCTCCAGGAAGTGAAGATTAATCTCAAGGAAATTGTTGGTACAAACCCTGGAGAAAACCATTTTCTTTGAACACTTCAGTTTATTAGCTATAAACCTATTGAAGATGGGGGAAGAAAGGTTGTTTGACTGAGAGCCAAGAATCATTTGATTGGGTAATGAGTCGTTTTGCTTTCCACGTGGCCTGGGGAGGCGGAGCACTCTGAAGATGGACACATTGGCAACCGGTGTGAGAATGTCGAGGTAGTGGGGCAGTTGGAGTAGGAGGTCATGTGATGACACCTCCTGAAATACATTCAGCCAGCGTTGACTGTAGATGTGTAGAATTTGAATTCCTCACCTGCTTTAACTCCAGAAATAAAATCTTCTAATGATTCTGAGCCATGATTGTATGATTCTAAGGCAATATTGAGTTCTATAATATATTTGTGTTTATTTACAGGGAACAGTCATACATGGAGAGTGTTGTCACCTTTCTGCAAGATGTAGTTCCCCAGGTAACTGATATAATTGTGTAAAATCTGCCTGCTACACATACAGTATCCTCGCTGTGTTATACTGCACATGCAATAAAGTTTATCAGATAAAAACAAATAGCAAATCTAAAGTTGGAAATGTAAAGCAAAGTTATAAAATGCTGAAAATCTTCATGAGGTGTATCAGCACCTGAAAAGAGAGAAGATGGGTTGATGTTTTCTGCATAACTCTGTCCGTTTTCTTGATAACTCTGTCCATTAAGTTGTCTTTAATTTGCTGTTAGAATACCAATATAAAGGGGAAAACAACAATTTATGCTATTTGCGAAGAAAGTGCTGATTGTTTTTTTTTAATTCATTCACGAGATGTAGGCTTTGCTGGCTGTGCCAGCATTTATTGCTCATCCCTAGTTGCCCTTGAGAAGGTGGTGGTGAGCTGCTATCTTGAACAGCTGCAGTCCATATGGTGTAGGTACACCCATGGCAAGTGGCATTGCCATGGAGAATGCACCACTGATGGTGACTGACAGTTAACTGCCAAGCATTGTTTGAAACTTAAACCTGGCATCTTCACCCTGATTTGTCAAGGCATTGACATGAGGAATGAGTCAGCGAATGGCTGTCACTTATTTTGTTTAGCTGAAACAGGTGTAATGTATGTACGTGTTCTTTCTGTCTGCAAAAAACAGGGCCTGTGTATTAATATATGTGGCTTCCAGTACACGCAAATGCATCACATTACGAGCCCAACTGACAATCTTAAATTGATTGTCAGTGTAATTTTTAGCACATCTAGTTTTAGTAGATCAAAAATTACTTAACAGGCAACTAATTTACCAAACTAAAGAAACGGTACTTCCACATTAACTAGCTAATTCAATTGAGATATGTCTTTTTTGCTGTGCATCACACTTCTGGCAGATGTGTAGCGTTACAAGAACAAGTCCAAAGTTACTCCCAGCTTTCCATCAGGCTTATTTCTTCTTGCATGCTAGGTCAAAACTTCCAGTGTCCTTCGAAAATAGTTCCACTCAACTTGAGTCTTCCAGATCAGACTTTTACCAGCAAGGCTGACCTCGATGATTCCTTGTTGCTTGTTGCTTCGTCTGTTCTTCTCCCTTCCTTTTGAATTGAAAACTCATAAGCACCCTGCTTGGTTGTGAACACACTAGTCCTTCTGCTCTTCACAGCAGTAGCTGCTTTGTTCCTTCACAGAACAATATGTGCCTTGTCTTTAACTGTTTCAAAAAGCAGTTGTCCCAGGTGTGAAAACTGTCCCTTGATATTTTAGTGGGTTTCTGTTTGAATCTCTCTCCCATGCCAACCAGGTCATATAGCCATGTCTCCAAGCTGGGGTGCTTCCGGAATTCTCTGACTCACTTTAAGTTAAAGGAGGCATTTTAAAACATAATCGTCTTGTAAAGTCCATAGTTTAAAAAAAATTTAAACACTTATATCAGGTCACCCCTTAGCCTTCTCTTTTCTTCAAAAAAATCTTCAGCTTGCTTAATCTTTACTGATAGTTATTGTAGAGTAAAGGGTTAACATCAGAAGCAACATGATGCTAATGTAATAATGGTGTCTGATCACATGATGGAGAAGTCAAGGAGATCTGGAAGGAGGAGAAGCTCCAACCTCGTGTAGAGGACCAGATGTGTAAATACTTTTTTTAATGAAGAGTAATTGTTTTGAGAAATTATAAACTCGAGCAGTATACTTTGAGAGAACAGGCAATCCCCAAACTAGACTCCGACCACACAACAAAACATGGTGGCAGTGAGTAAAAGACCCAACAGACCTTTAAGATAAGATACAAGGCTGACAAGAAAAGAGATCCTTTAAAGAAAGACAAAAGAAAGAAAATTAAGACTAACCAAGATGTCAGAACATCGTGGGAGCAGCAGGTACAAGCTGAGACACAGACCTGGAGACTGGACGGCAGTACACACGGGCCTGAAGCAGGAAGCAGCAGCATAGAAGCAGGAACAATTCCAGGGCTCAACAGAAGTATGGAATCCACATATACTATGACTCCCAAACCTTTTCGGAGTGCAGAAGGCCCACAACAGGCCCAAAACTGGGACAACTGGAGAAAAAGGTTCACAAAGTACAGAACTACTTCAGGATTACACAAAAAAGACCAGAAAGACCAAATCAGTACACTACTTTATGCAGTAGGATCTGTCACTGACGACATGATAGCAAGGCAGGGGGGTTGATGAGACTTCAACTCCTTATGAAGAAGTCCTGCAAACATTCAACTCCTATTGCAGCATCCATTGGAATTTAATAATAGAGAGGTCTAAATTTAATGAAAGAAAGCAAAGACCAGGAGTAAGCATAGACTGCAATTATGGAGTCTTGAAAGACAAGCTGATTTGCGACAGGATTGTTGTCGGGTCCTAGACGAAGTATTATTAGATTCCTTACAGACAAGGGAGGATTAAATAGTGAAAGCAGTGCTGACTGCAAGGCAAACGGAACTCAGGAAACAGAATTGGGCATTTGTTCACAGAGAAGAAGAGATCCCATGGAGAAGATCGAGTGAGACCACTTAGTTTATAGGCTATAAAAGGTAAAGCGCACTAAAGCCTAAGTGCGTCAAAATGGGGAAAATACACCAGCTGCCGTTTTGAAATGTCTTCAGTGTGGTGGGAACAAATGCCCAGCAAGGGGGAAAGGGTGCCACAACTGTGGGAAAGTAGGTCATTTCAAAACGGTCTGGTCGCTCGAAAATGCTGGCAGCCTGTAAAAAGAGAGAGAAAACTTTAAAACAGAGACACGCACAGGAAATGGATGAACTGCAATCAAAGGAACTAACCTTCCTGGAGGAGGTAAATGATACTGAAAACAAATATCTGAGTATTAAACTCGAAGCGGATGGACACCCCACAGAGTTTAAACTAGACACAGGAGCAGGGGTTTGTATTTTATCAGATGAAGTCACATAGCTCAAACAGATTACATTGCAAACTTCATCGATCAAATTACAAGGTCTTGGTGGGACTACTTTAAATGTGAAAGGCGAACTCATGGCAAAGCTGATTTATAAAGATCAAGAAATCCTCGACCCTCTCTGTCATTCAAAACCAAGAGTGCTCTCTACTAAGCAGGGAGGCAGGCCTAAAACTGAAATTAATCTATAAAGTGGATGAAGTTGCTGATGTGAACTACAGCAGTATGTTTCGAAATGAATTTCCAAAATTGTTTACAGGCCTAGGGAAGTTAAAGACCACGTACCATATCACCCTATGAGCTGATGCTAAACCAATACTCTCTTTACACTGAGGAAAGCCCCTCACCCACTCTTGGACAAAGTCAAAGGTGAAATTGAAAATATATAGCAGCAAGGGGTTAGCTCACCAGTCACCATGCCAACAAAATGGTGTTCAGGAATGGTTATGGTCCCAAAGCCAAATAGTTCTACAATAACCTGCATGGGTTTAACTCAACTAAACAAATCAATGGAATGTGCAATCCACCCGATAGCATTAGTGGATGAGAGTCTTGCCAAATTAGCCAAAAGCACTTTATTTACCAAATTGGATGTGAACAGTGGATTTTGGCAGTTGCCTCTGGACAAAGAATCCAGATTGCTGACCATATTTACAATGCCATTCGGTTGTTATTGTTTCAGTAGATAGCCCTTTGGAATAGTTTCCGCTAATTTTCCAGAGAACAAGGTCTCAGCCAAGAATGCATGGAAGGAGCAATATGCCATATGGGCGACATACTTATTCATGGCTCTATGAGAGATGAGCATGATCGCAGAGTCAGAGCAGTCTTGAGAGTCTTACAGGATGCAGGCCTAACACCGAATGAAAAATGTGAGTTTGCCAAACCCAAGATCAAGTTTCCAGGGTAGTACTAGTACAAGCCACTGGAATTGCAGTTGATCCACAAAAAACGAAAATAATCAGAGAATTTCCACACCCAGGAACATAACTGAGCTTCACAGATTCCTTGGGATGGTCAACCAAGTGGGCAACTTCCTACCATATTTAGCAGAGGTCATGAGCCCTGGAGACAGTAGTAGCAGGTGCATCATCTGCAGGTCCGAGGCAGTTTTATTTCAAGTGCAGAGAGATGGTAAGCATAGGTCAGTCTATTATGCCTCTAGGTCACTGATAGAAACAGAACACCATGATAGAAAAAGAAGCATTGGCAGCAACCCGGGCGTGCGAAAAATTTTCAGACTATGTTATGAGATTACGTTTCAAAACTGAAACAGACCATAAGCCGAAGATGCCGCCCAGAATCCAGCGGTTCAGATTAAGATTGATGAGATGACTTAATCACAGAGTATGTGCAAGGAAAGTATCAAACAACTGCTGACACACTGTCACAAATACCATCAGAAGGAACCAAACAAGAGGATTTACATTTTGTCGAGGAGGTTGAAGCATATAGATCCTTAATCACTCAGCACTTACCAGCTATTGCAAAAAAGTTGCAGGAAATAAAACAAGCCCAGAAATGAGAAAGAATGCCTCCAAAGCCAAGAGTATTGTCTGGAAGGATGGCCAGCCTACATCCCCACTAATCCAGTACTGCAGCAGTACTTTGAATAGTGCAAGCACCTCACAGTCATTAACAACTTACTAGTTTTCAATGAGAGAATAGTCATACTGAGAACACTTCGGCTTGATATTCTTCAAAGCCTTTACCAAGGTCAACATATTGTGCAAGAGCACAGCAATCAGCCTGTTGGCCAGGCATTACAGGCTCCATGGCAGAAATTATTTCTAACTGTCTCTCTTGAGCTGTAAACAGCCAAGAACAAAAAGAACCACTATTACCTTCTACTTTTCCATGAAGGCCTTGGGACCACCTGGGAAAGGACTTGTTTGAATTTAGGAGGAAACCCTTCCTAAATCAAACCTTGTCATTGATTACTACTCACGGTAGATTGAAATAAACAGATTGCTTGGTGTCACAGCAGAAGCAACCATCCAATCCCGCAAGAGAATTTAAGGAACACATGCATTCCAGACATTGTAGCATTTGACATTGGGCCACAATTTGCTAATGAGCTATTCCACAATTTTGAAACGAATATGACTTTGTTCATGTAACCAGTACACCTCGCTATCCTCAACTGAATGGAGAAGCTGAGAGAGGGATACGAACTGTTAAAGATTTATTGAAGAAAATTGAAGATCTTCATCTAGCCCTTCTGAGGTATTGAACCTCACCACTACAAAATGGTTTCTCACCATAAGAGTTATTTATGGATAGGAGATTGAGAACACAGTTTCCATCTCTAGATCAAAAACTCAAGCCCAAATTATGAGAGTGTAAAACAGCCTAAGGAAGAACAGAGGCTCGGAACTTTAATAAGAGGCACAGTTACCAGTGCTGAAGCCTGGGGAAAGAATATGGGTACGAGACCAACAGAAAGAAGGCACAATCATTGAAAAAAAATCTCCCCAACCAAGATTGTACCAGATTGGGCCAGAACAGAGTATTATAAGGAGAAACCGCAGAGCCTTAATATCCTTGGAGAGAAAGCCAATAGAAACTTGGACGTACTATTCAGATCCTGATGAAGAAGAAGAAAGACTTACCACAAGCTCTGCAGCCACCCAGGAGAAGAACACTCAGACCGACAGAAGGGAGAAGGCGGAATATCCTCCACCTCAAGATCAGAATGAGATCAGGGAGGTTGGTCAAGGCACCTCAGAGACTAACCCTGTGAAGTCTGAGACTTTGTGGGAAGGTGTAGGAGGAAGTAAATATGATAGGGATAAAGACTTGGGGGGAGATGTAAAGTAAAGGATTCACATCAGAAGCATACATGATGCTGATGCAATAATGATGCCGGATCACATGACTGAGAAGTAAGCGAGATCTGAAAGGTGGAGAAGCTCCAACCTCGTGTAAAGGTTGAAATGTGTAAATACTTGCTGTAAATAAAGAATAATGGTTTTGAGAAACTACAGACTCGAGCAGCATACTTTGGGAGAATAGATAATCTCCAAACCCCCACCTAGAGCTGACCACACAGAACAGTTATAACCTCTCAGTTCTGTTATCAGTGACTTAGTCTAGTCGTCTTAATTTGAAATTATATAACTTAATCTGAACCAAAATTGTTTAAGTTGTTCTTTTCAATTATTTGAATATTTTTCAAGGCGAATTAACAGTATAGTTTATTACTGTATCAATGTTTAATGTATTCCAATGAAATGTCCTTGTCTCATATATTAGCATTAAGCAATTAAAAAAGATCATAGTGATGCATTGTTTAAGCACTTATACATTAGTTGCAAAGGTTTTAAATGTATATTATTTAAATTAACATCAAGATTGAGGCTCAATGAAAGAACATGGGTTAGTGCGTCCATTGACTCTTTCATTCAGTATTGGAGTTCCTACTTTATTTGTGTATGCTGCCTATGGTATTTGATCTATTAATTGTGCTACAGCAGGAAGCATTTTAAGGTCAAAAGTAGAAATTTATCTTTGGTACCTTCTCCTCATAGCCGGGTGGATAAAGGCAATGCCAGGTACAGTGAAAATCCATAAAAACCATCTAGTCCTATTGTTTAATTCTTGGATTGTGCTATATTTAAAAATTATGTGTATATATCTCCTTGGCCTGTGGGTGTTGATGACAAGATAGCACTCAGTGCCCACCCCTAGTTGCTGCGCAAACATTAAAAATCAACTGCATGGTGTGTGAGATTGGAGTCACATGTAGACCAGAAGAAGAGGTGGCAGATCCTTTCCTGAAGAGCATTAATGAACTAATTTAGATTTTTACACAGTCTAGCAGCTTTCATGATCGTTTTTTGCTGGTGCCACATTTATTCAATTCAGTTGTACAAATTACTATGGTGGGATTTGATCTCCTTACCACTGTGTGGCTAACCAATACCATGCTTCAGTGTCAGCTGATCTAATCAGGGGGTTGCAGGGATATAACAACACAGCACCATCTCAAGACTTGCATCTGATGATGCACAAGCTGGTCTTTAGGTGAGTGCCTCAGGAGGGAGCAGCACATCTTCACTTGGTACAACACTACTCTTTAAGCTAAACTGCCATTGATAGCAGAATTGTTAGGTAAATGCACCATTAGGTGTACTGGGACTGAAACCTATTACTATGGTGTGTGGTTACTTTATATTTGATCACTGCAGACAAATTGATAGATGTTAATGTCTTCTGTTATTTTTAGTTTTCTTTTCATCAATTGTATTTTTCCTCTCAGGCATACACCGGCTCACCTCCAACAGATGAGAAGGAAAAAATAGTCTGGGTTCGTTTTGAAAAAGCTGATATTAATGGTAAATGCACCGCTTTCTTCTCAATAGCTATTTTCTTCCATTTACCTGATTGAAGTAATATCACTAGAATTCCTGCAAACCATGGTTTGTGTGTATACAATATCCAGACACAGCTACTGTGTAGGTGCTCTTTTGTTTCAGTAGGATTTCAGTGAAATAATAATGGTGGGTGCGTAGAAATGTTCATCCCAGGGCTATTTGAAATACAAAACACACTGAACATACAGCTGCAGAACATTTGCTGCAGAACACAGATTTTGATTGGTGGCCGTGGTGAAGCAATTTGAGGTGAAAGTATCATGTGAGAATGATATTGGCACAACATTGGAGGTGTAACGCTGATTAGTGTATCCATTAACTGTAACATTCAGTACTGCAGCTCTTATTTTAATTGTTTTTGCTGTCCTTGTTATGTACTCTATGCTAATAGTGCTAAGGCAAAAAGTTAGATTAATGTCTTGGGTCAAGAATTAGAATTTACCTGTGGAAGCCTTCCTTTTGGATTACTGAGTAATGGCACTGCTAGTATTAAGTCATACAGGGCATTTTTTTATTCATAGTCTATACTGTACATTTGTACAACACAAATGCCAGGCAATGACCATCTCCAAGAAGAGAGAAACTTAACAAGCTCCATTTGACATTCAACAACATTAGCATTGCTGAATCCCCCACCATCAAAATCGTGGAGGTTACCTTTGACCAGAAACTTAACTGGACCAGCCATATGAATACAAAAGCTACAGAGGCAGGTCAGAGGCTGGAAATTCTGTGGCAAGCAACTCGCCTCCTGACTCCCTGAAGCCTGCCCATCATCTACAAGGCACAAGTCAGGGATGCGATGGAATACCCTCCACTTGCCTGGATGAGTTCAGCTCCAACAACACTCAAATTTAACACCACCCAGGACAAAGAAGCCCGCTTGATTGACACCCCATCCAACACCTCAAGCATTCACTCACTCCACCACCAGTGCACAGGAACATAGGTCTTAAGAGCAAGAGTAGGCCATTTGGCCTTTCAAGCCTGCTCCGCCATTCAGTAAGGTCATAGCAGACCTAATTGTGGTATCAGTTCCACTCTCCTGTCTGCCTTTCGGAGCCCTTGACTCCCTTGTCCATCAAAAATCTGCCTAACTTCATCTTGAATAAATTCAATGACCAACACTCCACTGCTCTCTGGGAAAAAGAGTTCCAAAAAGAAAAAGAGAAAAAAATTCTCCTCATTTCAGTCTTAAAAGGGAGATCTCTTATTCTTAACCTGTGCCCCCTAGTTCTAGCCTCCCCCACAAGTGGAAAAATCATCCCCATATCTACCCTATTAAGTTCCCTCAGGATCTTATATGTTTCAATAAGATCACCTCCCATTCTTTGAAACTGCAATGGGTATAGGCCCAACCTGTTCAGCCTTTCTACATAAGATAAGCCTTTCACCCCATGAATGAGTTGAATGAACAGTGACAGCAGTGTCGCAACTTTGCCAAGACTCCTTCAGCAGCATCTGCCAAACCCGCAACCTCTACCTCTGAGAAAGTCAAGGGCTGCAGACCTTCCTACTGTTCAGCCCAAGCCTGAATGTTATCCAGATCTTGCTGCATGCGAGCACCAACTGCCTCAGTATCTGAAGTCTCTGCTTCAGGATGGTGAAGGACAAGTTTAAATGAACATCAGGAAATATCTCTGCACAAAGCTGGAACATATTGTACAAAAAGAAATATGCAGCTGACCTGTAGGTAAACATCTGCCCTGTTCCAAGCATAATGAGCCAACCTGTTCCAGTTCACAACAATTTAACACTCTTGACCCCGGTTTAACTGTTAAGTGGAAATATGATCCAAATGTAAAGTTTTTCATAGTGAAGTTGAAAGAACAAAATAAACTGCTTGTACTTCTAATTAAAAATAGTGGAAATGCCCAGTTTGTCTATCAGCAATAATGTGTTAACATATCATTGTTAGAACATCTGTTTTGAGATTAGACCAAGATGGTTAGATAAGATCTTTCATCAGTTCTGAGAGTCCACAACCTGAAATGCTTGTCTTGTCTTTTTCTTAATAGATGCTGTGTGTTTCTAGCATTTTCTGCTTCTGTTAAAGTATTTCACAGTCCTTGATGTTTTGATCACTGACATGTTGCAATGATGCTATTCAGTATCAGCCACAATTTCTGCATATATTTTGCATAAAACAATTTGTTTTTATTATTTGTTCATGGGATGTGGGCATCGCTGGCTAGGCCAGCATTTGTTGCCCATCCCTAATTGCTCTTGTTCAGAGGGCAATTGTGACTTTCAGAGGGCATTGCTGTGGGTCTGGAGTTACATGTAGGCCAGACCAGGTAAGGATGTCAGATTTCCTTCCCTAAAATTAGTGAACTAGATGGGTTTTTACGACAATTGACAATGGTTTCATGGTCACCATCAGACTTTTTTAATTCCAGATTTTTTTTATTGAATTCAAATTTCACCATCTACCATGGTGGCATTTGAACCCTGGGTCTCTGGAATACTAGTCCTGTGACAATACCACTATGCCACCGCCTCCCCAGATTATATATTTGATTTAGTTGAAGCAAGAATAACTAAATGGGCTGAGGGAGAAAAATATCATAAGTTCAGTATGTGTTTGTAGGGAGTGAATAGAATTGTTGATCCAAGCATAATATTTCTCTGCAAACTTGAATAATAGGAAACTGAATGCTGATGTGACAAGGTTATCTTTTTTATGGGAAGGCAATACAGAATTTGGTGCAGAATTATTAGCAGCACTGTGTGGTAAATGAGAAGGAAAATCCAAAGAGTCGTCCCCCCCCGCCGCCTCTTGTCTGTATGGTAAAATGTACATGCGAATTTTGATTGCCTTTCAATTTACAAAAGAATCTTCAAATTTGTGGCCTAATGGAGACTTTAGGTCCAGAGACACTCTAGAAACATTCTGTTAATGTCACTGGTGAGGAGGGTCACCATATATCCTGGAACCATTCCATTCATTTTAATGGGCTGCATAACCTTGGACCTCCCTGGAAGCCTCCCCTAAGCTAGGAAACGTGCTACCAGTTGTCTGAGCTCCATGTTCTATGGTTTTTACAATTGATGTAAACTGTAACAGGCTCCATTGGGAAATGTAAAACTCCCACTTTTATGTATCAGCAGCTGGAATCTGTATTCAGCAAATGTACTTTAATCTAATCAGTTTTCACAATGCAATTCACTTTTGTGGAGAGTAACTTTTTATTGTGTGTTTTTCGGGAGTTTGTTGTACCAATTGCATTCAAAAGAAAGTTGAGTTTCTCAACAAAGAGCTATTGCTGCTGCTTATTTATGGTAGCATGGCTACCCCTAATGAATCACGACCTGTGTATAGCAGTATTTATGGTTGCTTTTTAT
The DNA here is from genome assembly GCF_964194155.1 of Cetorhinus maximus. Lineage (NCBI taxonomy): Eukaryota > Metazoa > Chordata > Chondrichthyes > Lamniformes > Cetorhinidae > Cetorhinus > Cetorhinus maximus. The sequence continues at coordinate 22,997,832 of NC_135887.1, read as the reverse complement.
AAGACGGTCAGCTGCAAATGTGTGGATCTCCCTCCATTGTTTGCATTCAACAGTATATTCGCTCTTGCGCAGGGTACCAATGTGGATATACAAATGTAGGTGAAAATATGCTGTTGGATTAAAAGAGCTGATTTCAAAAATCATTTGCTGGCATTTATTGCCCATCTCTAATTGCCCTCATTCAGAAGGCATCTAAGAGTCAACCACATTGCTGTGGGTCTGGAGTCACATGGGAAGGACAGCAGATTTCCTTCCCTAAAGGGCATTAATGAACCAGATGGATTTTTATGATGATCAGCAATTAGACTTTTAATTTTAGATTTTTATTGAATTATTTATTGAATTCAAATTTCACCATCCCCCATGGTGGGATTCAAACCCGGGTTCGAATACTAGTTCAGTGACAATACCACTATGCCACTGCCTCCCCGAGGTCTGGGCTAATGGCTGGACGCATAAGTTCAAATTCCACCATGGCAGCTGAGGAATTTAAATTCAATTAATTAAATAAATTTAGAATAAAAAGGCTGGTATCAGTAATGGTATGTACAAACCCATCTGATTTACTAATGACCTGCAAGGAAGGAAATCTATCCTTACTTGGTCTGGCCTGTAGGTGACTCCTTCCCTGCTGCAATGTGCTTAACTTTTAACTAACCCCTGAAGTGCCCCAGAAAACCACTCAGTTGTATTCAAGAGGGTAGCTCACCACCACTTTCTCAAGGGCAGTTAGTGATGGGCAGTAAATGCTGGCTGTGCCAGCAACACCCACAATCCATGAATGGATAATAAAAATAAATTAAAACAAGTTGCTGGTCTCAAATCAGCTCATGAAGCTTGCTTTCCCTAGACAGGAACAGTGAGATTATGCAGCCTAAAATCACCCTATTATTCTAACTACAATAACAATAAAAACTTGTAGTCAGACCTGCCCCAGCCTGCTTTACAGAGAGGGGAGAGAAGATGAGTAAAATAGATGAGAGAACAGGTGATGGAGAGTTAAAGGCACCATATAAATGCAAGTTGCTGCTGCTTGTTGCCAACATTACTCCTGAACCAGATCAATTGGTCATTATTGTTGTTCAAGGATGCAAAACTTTGCTGTGTGCAAAATGGTTGCACTTTGTGTTTGCAATGATTGTGTTTCAAAAGAAATTGTGTGTAGAGTATGAGTGTATGTTCTTTTTTTGATAGGTGATCAGGAGGAATGCTTACTGGGCATTTTGGGGAGAATTGTGTAAAAGGTGGTGTTAGGATGGGGTCTTAACAGTAGTTGTTAATCCCTTTCCAGATCTTGCGAGGAATCCAGAGTATCATGAGATGAACAATGCTGGAAATGACCCCCCATTGCTGCTGCTTATCGGATATGCAGATGGAATGCAAATTTGGAGTATCCCTGTAAGTCATTGTTTATTCTTTGTTTTTTAGAGAAGTCAAATAAATCTGTTGCCATGTAGGTTTCACTGTTGCATATTTTTATTTATACTAATTTGGTAACACTGTTAAAAGGTTGTATGTTTAAGCCTCCTTACGTACTTAAGCGTGTAATGGAGGCTGACACTTCAATGTAATACTGAGAGGATTGTTGCACTTAGAATAGGTGCATTATTCTGGCTCCACATTTCAAAAATTATGCAGAAGAACAACAAGATATATACAACATAAAAAGTCCCAAGGCACTTCACAGGAGCATTTTAAAACAAAGTATGACAATGAGCCACATAAGGAAATATTAAGCTAGATGACTGAAAGCTTGGTCAAAGAGGTAGGTTTTGAGGAGAGTCTTAAAAATGAGGTAGAGAGGCAGAAATGTGTACGGAAGAAATTCCAGAGCTTGGGGCCCAGGCAGCTGAAGGCACAATCATCAATGGTGGAGCGATTAAAATTGGAGATGCTCAAAAGGCCAGAATTAAATGAACTCTGATATCTTGGAGGGTTGTGGGCTGGAGAAGATTACAGAGATAGGGCGTTATGATCCCAGCTGAGGTTATGACTGGACAAGCCTGATCCCAGCTTGACAGATCCTAACTTTTATTTCTTTGTTTAGATATGTGGAGAGTAGCTACTGAACAGAGTCACAGGAGTCAGCTGATGAACTTTTAACAAAAGCATAAACGTATATTAAACAAGAAAAGATGAACTATATTACAATACTCCTTCACCCACAACTATACTTTTGCAGATATATACAGATTTGTAAGGATAACACAAGTTACAAGTTACAAAAGCTATCTTATACCCTAATGTCCACTGTAAGTACACAGTCCATGTAAACCCATGGCACCCTGTGGTCAGACAGACCACGCTCTGAAACCAAGTGACAGATGCCACCTCAACCAGATGCTGTGGATCTCTCCTCAACTTTCCCCAGATGCTTGTCACACCGTGAGCTAACTGGTCTCACTGAACTCCGTCTTTCATATGAGGGTTTCCAATCTCAACTCCCCAAGGACTCACCTTGGAATCTTCTCCCAAACCATCGCTTTCTCTCAGACACCTTCCGCAAGGGTTCACCTCCAGGGTTTCAAACTCTCCTTCTGATGTTCCTCTTCCCTGGGTCACCACATGCATTCAAGTTGTCTTCCACGCATTCTGTCTCACCAACTCAGCTGTCAACAGCACCACTGCTTCACATGCCCATAGCAAAGAGTTACAGACCTTCAGTTGTCTCTTTGGACCTTCTTGCCTCTTGCAAGCTGTTCTCACTTTAAATCTGCTTTCTGCTGCTTTTGTCTCTTTAAGTCTGAAGCTTGGAACCTTTCTCTCTGCCCCTCATTCTTAAGTTCGCATAACAGGACCATTCCAGGTTCCTATCCTTCCTTTAACTAGAAGGTCTTCTTGGGATTTTCCCCTGTTCCACTCCCCTGGATTTTGGGGTCCTTTCTTTAGCTTGGGACATACTATCTGTCCCCTTTGCTCAGTCTCTCCTGCCAGGTACTTTCAAAACCAACTGAACTCAAACAGCTACCAAATCAAAGCTGCTATTTCTCTTGTGTGTGTGTGTGTTTATGGGAGGGACTTGTCTCTCTGGACCCCTGTTGCTAGGAAACAGCACTGTTTGTTTTCCTACTCTTGTTTGCTTAACTTAGCTTACAGTCATAAAACTCTCAGAAATGCAAGCACCCTTTTAAAGTGAAACTAAAACTCAATTTGACCTTTCTTAACACACAAATACAGAAATACAAATCAAACTTAAACTTTAAAGCTAAACCTCATTACTGACACCTAAAAATACCAATATAACTTACTTAAACTATCTCTATTTCCTAACAAGGCAGTGGTGAAGCCATTGAGAGATTTGAAAATAAGGATGAGAATTTTGAACTCATGATATTGCTTGACTGGGAGGTCAGTGAGCGCAGGAGTGATATGTGAACAAAACTTGGTGTGAATTAGGACATGGGCAGCAGAGTTTTGGATGACCTCAGATTTACAGAGGGCAGAATGTTGGCGACCAGCCAGGATTGCACAGGAATTGAGGTTATTTTCCTTGAGGTTATTTGGGCCACACACCCTAACCTATTCCTCTGGCCTAATAATTTATTCACATACTTTTCATTTCTTTTTCTGAGGCTGAATATTACACACCCCCACTGGTGGGTTTGCAAATGGGGGACCAATAAGATTCTCAGGGTGGCCTGCCTGTTGCTCCCTGACCTGTCTGCAATTTAACGGGGAATGGGCAAGGCCTAGGGTGTCCATTCTCATGCCAGTTGAGGCCCTTAAGTGGTCTATTAATAGCCAGCTGAGGTTCATAAGTGCCGCTTCCTGCCAGACTCAATTTTGAGATTCGCAGGTGGAGGCCAGGTATAGGGTAGAAGCTCAGCAGGTCAGCTTGCTGGGCCTTGAGCGGGAAAGGGGTGGGGAGGGGGCCCTCCATAACTGGCCCCTTTTCCCAATTGGACCCCCCCAACACAAGTTCTGCCCCCATGGGTGCTCTCTCCCCAACCCCACACACCTTCACTGCCCCCCAGGCCTCTCCATCAAGATGGGGGGGATCCGATACTTATACTCATTTGACTGCCTGTAGTCCCAGCGGTGGCCACCACTCCCGGTGGTATTGCTGGGACTTTAGAGTTGCTGGCCAATCAGAATGCCTCTCTGAGGCATGACTTCCTTCCTGAGTAATGTACGCAAGACTTACCTCCAGCTAATTAACATGCCTGGGAGCGTTAAATGGCTGTTGGGCTGCTGACATCACCCCCGCTGACTCTGCCGGTGGAAGGGCAGGAAACTCCGCCACCTGTTAAATTCTGTCCCTGTTATTACTTTACATGTTTTAGTTTTTGTTTTACCTGTTGTACCTAAAACACAATTTCTGACTTTTACTCTCTTCCCCTTTTAGTTTTGTTACCTTTTTCACCTCTGCCCTCCTCTCAATTGTTAGGTAAAGTCCATGTGACCGTCCTTATGACCGTCCCTTGCTAGGACCCTTATCCCAGCCCAGTTTAGATGGAGTCTGCCCTAGTGGTACAGTTCCTTTCTGTCCCAGTAGCGGTCCCTGTGTCCCATGAGCTGGAATCTTTATTTCCGACACTGCTCCTTCAGCCATGTGTTCACCTCTCTAATCTGCTTATCTCTACACCAATTTGCATGTGAGTTCTAGAATAGAAGGATATGCTGATCAGGTAAGATGAAGCGGGTTGGGAATGGGCTAGTGAGGGGCATACACACTAGTTGGGCTGAATGGCCTAGTTATCTGGGGTGCCATGTTTTGGCTGTGAATATTAAACCGAGGCCAAGTCTGCTAGTCATATAAAAGATTCCATGGCATTGTTTGTAACAATTCTCCCAATGTCTTGGAAACAACTACCCTATCAACCATCACTTCCAAGAAGAGGTATTTGGTTATTCATTCTGTTACTGATTGTAGGACCTTAATTTAAGCAAATTCGTTGCTGGGCTTGCCATTCTAATTGAATCTGCTGTTTGCAAAAACACTTGGGATATCCAGAAGACTCGATGAGGTGCTATACAAATCTAATATCTTTCATTTGTTTGCTTTTTCTCTTTTGGTCCAAGTGACTTGGGATGTTTTTTTCATTATCATCTACTCCCTGGTGTGCTCTGGACTGAACTGTATCCTCCAGAGCATTTACCATGCAGTCTGATTCATTTGTGAATGAATCTGTTGAAAATGAATTTGCCTTAAGGACACATTTTGCCCATGTGCTGCATCCATTTATATCACTAAAATCTCTGCATGCAAGATGTTCCGACCATGTTTTTCTCTTCAGACAGAATGTTCTTGGATGTGATGGAAAAACCCCAGAAACACAGGCCGTTTGAAATTAAAAACAGAAAATGTTGGAAATGCACTGCCGATTGTTCAGCATCTGAGGGAAAAGTCAGGTTCCTCCTTTCGGTGGGACCCTGTATCTAGTGAAAGGCTAAGTTTTTGAGTGAGACCCATCTGAACTCATTCAGATGCTAATTGATCTGCCTTGAGTATTTCCTGATGTGTTTTCTGAGGTGTGAGAAAAGATCCGTGAGGATGATGTTGTTGCCAGAAAGCTCCTGAAGAGTGTTTCCTTCTCTTTCTCTATCTGTACGTATATATGAACTCAGTGAAGTATTGACTTACTTTTGTAGAAATCCACGATTATCCCAAACAACTGCTGCATTTGATCACTTTTGGGTATTAAAGAGTTTGAAGTATATAAGTAACCATATCTTTGTAATATCATTTATGCAAAGGTACTTTAGGAATTCTGATGTTTCTGTGTTTTTGTTTTATTTTCATCCATTATAATTTAAAACTTTCTTTCTTTTGGGTATCCCTGTGGCAGGTGCAGTTCTCTAATGGCGAAGTTGTTTCTTTTCCTGATCCTTTTGCAGCGCTGTTCTAAATGTCTCTTTTTTGCTCTTTTCCCTGTTTTTACTTTTTCTTCCCACTCTCTGTCTCTCTCTCTCAAATATCATTATCCATCAATGTTCTTTGTAAGCTGCGCAGCCATGCAGCAACCCAAAATCTTTGCGCAGATCTTGCATAAGTCAACCCCTTTAATTACCGCACAAAACATTTTAAAGGGCGTGCACTTAAGCAAAGAACCCACGCACTCCAGAAAAAATGAGAGGAACTGTTGATGTCCACACAGTGTGTTCTGCGGAGGTACCTTTAAATTTGGAGCTCACCCTCTGGGGAATTTGAAATGTGGAACCACATCTAACTATTGTGCAGTGCATGACACTGGAGCTCCAGCTGGTTTTAATTCACTTTTATTTCTTTAATAATTAATTCCTTGGCTAGTCAGTTTCATTGAAACACTTCTCTTCCGCCAGCTTTTATCCCATCTGCTCTGTGGTCTACCTTGGACTCAATTTGAAAGAAGTTGAGCCAATTTCCAATAGCTTCAACTGGGGTGACCAAATGGTAGCATCCTTGTGGTGATGTAAAGAAATGGTTCCCACTTTTTCTGTCAGTGATACTCAGAACTGGCTCAGCACAGGGAAAGAAGTCTCTTATCCATTGAGAAAGGGAGTTTGCTCGGAAGATATGTTTCAAGGGCAATTCAGCATGATGCATTTTAGGTGCACTAGTTAAATGTATCCAAAAGAAAGAAGTTCAGAGTCAGTCTTTTGCCTAAATATTTTGTGAATAATACTTTTAGTTGCTGGGAAAATTCTTCACTGATAAATTGATAACATTTTATAGGTGGGAATAACCTATCCAGGAAAACTTTAGCTATGCCAGGTTGGACATCTCCAGTGTTTTGGAGGATCTTTGCTTGAAGTTCTTAGCACTTTCCTTAAAGAATCTACTTGTTCGCAAATAGATGGAGAAAAACGATATCAACAAATTTGAAAACTATCCCAAGAGTGACCCTCCTCAGCCAGAGGCTGGTTCAACTGTGAAACTGGGAGGCAGTGGAATTGTGGTAATGTCACTGTAGTAGTAATCCAGAGGTCTGGGCTAATGGCTTGGGGACATGAGTTCAAATCCCACTATGACAGATGGTGGAGTTTAATTTAATTAACAAATGTGGAATTAAAAGTTAGACTCAGAAATGGTGATCATGAAGCCATTGTTGATAGCCGTAAAAGCCCATATGGTTCACTAATGCCCTTTCGGGGAGGAAATCGGCCATCCTTACCTGGTCTGGCCTACATAGGACTCCGGCCCGTAACAATGTAGCTGACTCTTAACTGCCCGCTGAAATGGCTGAGCAAGCCACTCAGACTTTGTAGCAGTTTGATACACTAAGAAAGGAATGAAACCACCTGGCATCGAACTAGGCAAAACCTGCCCTCTTGACCCTGCAAAATCCTCTGTACTAACGTCGTGGGGCTTGTGCCAAAATTGGCAGAGCTGACTAGTTAAGCAACAGCCTGACATAGTCATACTCACAGAATCATACCTTACAGACAATGCCCCAGCCACCACCATCACCATCCCTGGGTATGTCTTGTCCACTAGAAGGGCAGACCTACCAGAGGAACTGTATAAAACACTGGTTAGGCCACAGCTAGAGTATTGTGTGCAGTTCTGGAATCGGTATTATAAGAAGGATGTGATTGCACTAGAGAGAGTGCTAAGGAGATTTACCAGAATGTTGCCTGAGCTGGAGAGTTTTAGTTATGAGGAGAAATTGGATAGACTGGGGTTATTTTCCTTGGAGCAGAGGAGATTGAAGGGGGACATGATTAAGGTGTATAAAATTACGAGGGGCATAGATAGGGTGGACAGGAAGGAACTTTTCCCCTTGGTGGAGGGATCAATAACCAGAGGGCATAGATTTAAGGTAAGGGGCAGGAGGTTTAGAGGGGATGTGAGGAATAATTTTTTTACCCAGAGGGTGGTGGGAATCTGGAACTCGCTGCTTGAAAGGGTGGTAGAGGCAGAAACCCTCATAACATTTAAGAAGTATTTGAATGTGCACTTGCGATGCCATGGCATACAAGGCTATGGGCCTAGTGCTGGAAAATGGGATTAGAATAGTTAGTTACTTGTTTGACTGGCGCAGACTCGATGGGCCGAAGGGCCTTTTTCTGTGCTGCAGACCTCTATGTCTCTAGGAGGCCCCACAGTGGTATACAGTCGGGAGGGAGTTGCCCTGGGAGTGCTCAACATTGACTTCGGACCCCATGAAGTCTTATGGCATCAGGTCAAACCTGGGCAAGGAAACCTCCTGCTGATTACCACCTACTCATAGAGTCATAGAGCGAGACAGAACAGAAACAGGCCCTTCAGCCCATCGTGTCCATGTTGGCCATCAAGCACCTATCCTAATCCAATTTTCCAGCACTTGGCCTGTAACCCTGTATGCTATGGCATTTCAAGTGCTCATCTAAATACTTGTTAAATGTTGCATGGGTTCCTGCCTCTAGCACCCCCTGAGGCAGTGTGTTCCAGATTCCAACCATTCTCTTGGTGAAAAAGTTCTTCCACAAATCCCCTCTAAACATCCTGCCCCTTACCTTAAATCTATGCCCCCTGGTTATTGACACCTCTGCTAAGGGGAAAAGTTTCTTCCTATGTACCCTATCTATGCCCCTCATAATTTTGTATACTTCTATCAGGGACCCCCTCAGCCTTCTCTGCTCTAAGGAAAACAACCCTAGTCTATCCAGTCTCTCTTCATAGCTGAAACGCTCTAGCCCAGGCAACATCCAGGTGAATCTCCTCTGTACCCTCTCTAGTGCAATCATTTCCTTCCTATAGCGTAGTGACCAGACTGTACACAGTATTCCAGCTGTAGCCTGACTAGCATTTTATACAGCTCCAACATAACCTCCCTGCTTTTACATTCAATACCTCGGCTAACAAAGGCAAGTATCCCATATGCCTTCTTAACCAACCTATCTACCTGTGCTGCTGCCTTCAGTGATCTATGGACATGTACACCAAGGTCCCTCTGATCCTCTGTACTTCCTAGGGTCCTACCATTCATTGTGTATTCCCTTACCTTGTTCGTCCTCCCAAAATGCATCACCTCACACTTCTGAGAATTAAATTCCATTTGCCACTGCTCTGCCCATCTTACCAGCCCATCTATATCTCCTGTAATCTAAGGCTTTCCTTCTCACTATTTACGACACCACCAATGTTCATGTCATCTGCGAACTTACTGATCTTACCTCCTATGTTCATGTCTAAATCATTAATGTACACTACAAACAGCAAGGGTCCCAGTACCGATCCCTGCGGTACACCACTCGTCAGAGGCTTCCAATTGCCAAACCAACCTTCGACCATCACCCTCTGCCTCCTGCCACGAAGCTAATTTTGGATCCAATTTGCCAAATTGCCCTGGGTCCCATGGGCGTTTACCTTCTTGACCATTCTCCCATGCGGGACCTTGTCAAAAGCTTTACTGAAGTCCATGTAGACTACATCATGCACTACCCTCATCTACACAACTAGTCACCTCCTCGAAAAATTCAAATCAAATTTCTTAGACCTGACCTCTCCTTGACAAAGCTATGCTGACTATCCCTGATTAATCCCTGCCTCTCCAAGCGGAGATTAATCCAGTCCCTCAGAATTTTTTCCAATAGTTTCACCACCACTGATGTTAGACTCACTGGCCTGTAATTACCTGGTTTATCCCTACTACCCTTCTTGAATAATGGTACCACATTAGCTGTCCTCCAGTCCTCTGACACCTCTCCGGTGGCCAGACAGGGTTTGAAAATTTGCGTCAGAGCACCTGCAATCTCCTCCCTTGCCTCACTTAGCAGCCTGGGATACTCCTCATCTGTACCTGGGGATTTATCCACTTTTAAGGCCCCCCAAAACTGCTAATACCTCCTCCCTTTCAGTGCTTTTTTGTTCAAGTATATCACAGTCCCTGTCCCTGATTTCTACACCTACATCGTCCTTCTCCACAGTGAATACAGATGAAAAGTAATCATTTAAAACATCACCTACGTCCTCCTGCTCCACACACAGATTTCCACTTTGGTCCCTAATGGGCCCTACTCTTTCCCTGGTTGTCTTCTTGCCTTTAATATATTTTCCTTAATCTTGCCCGCCAGTGTTTATTCATGCCCCCCTCTTCGCTCTCCTAATTACTTTTTTAAGTACCTCCCTACGCTTTCTATACTCCTCTAGGGCTTCCACTGTTTTCAGCCCTCTGTATCTGCCATAAGCCTCCTTTTTTTTTTGCTTATCCAATCCTCTATATCCCAAGACATCCAGAGTTCCCTGGACTTGTTGGTCCTACCCTTCACCTTTACGGGAACATGTTGGCCCTGAACTCTCACTATTTCCTTTTTGAATGACTCCCACCGGTCTGATATAGATTTTGGTACAAGCACTCAAATGAAGCCATATGGGTAGAACTTAAAAACAAAAAAGGAGCAATCATATTGCTGGGAGTGTACTACAGGCCCCCAAACAGTCAGAGAAATAGAAGAGCAGATATGCAGGCAAATTTCAGATAAGTGTAAAAATAAGAGGGTAGTAAAAGTGGGGGATTTCAACTTCCCCAATATTAATTGGGTTAGTCATAGTGTGATAGGTTTAGAGGCAGCGGGATTCTTAAAATACATCCAGAAGAGCTTTTTAAGGCAGTACGTAGAAGGTCCTACAGGAGAGGGGGCTTAATCTTAACTGGACTTAATCTTAGGGAATGAAGCAGGGCAAGTGGTAGAGGTATCAGTGGGGGAGCATTTTGCAAATAGTGATCATAACTCCGTTAGATTCAAGGTTGTTATGGAAAAGGACAAGGATGGGCCAGAAATCAGAGTTCTAAATTGGGGAAAGGCCAATTTAATAAGATCAGATATGATATAGCCAGAGTGGGAGCAGCTACTTTTAAGTAAACCTGCATCAGAGCAGTGGGACTCATTCAAGAAGGAAATAGGGAGAGCACAGGGCCAACATATTCTAGGAGAGACAAAGGGTGAGACCAACAAATCCAGGGAACCCTGGATGTCGAGGGATACACAAGATTGGATAAAGAGAAAAAAGGAGGCTTACGGCAGATACCGAGGGCTCAAAACAGTGGAAGCCCTAGAGGAGCATAGAATGTGTAGGGGGGATCTTAAAAAGGAAATTAGGAGAGCAAAAGAGGGCATGAAAAAACATTGGCAGGTAAAATAAAGGAAAATCCAAAGTTATTTTACAGGTACATTAAGAGTAAGAGGATAACTAGAGGATAACTTGCGGTCTGTCCGAAAGCATGACCCAGACCTCCCTGTCGCTTGCCATTTCAACACATCACCCTGCTCTGATGCCCACATGTCCGTCCTTGGCCTGCTGCAATGTTCCAGTGAAGCTCAATGCAAACTGGAGGAACAGCACCACATCTTCCGACTAGGCACTTTACAGCCTTCCGGACTTAATATTGAGTTCAACAACTTCAGATCATGGACTCTCTCCCCCATCCCCACCCCCTTTCCGATCCCCCTTTTTCCAATAATTTATAATTTAAAAAATATATATTTTTCTTTTCCATCCTTTTTTAAAATTTATTTCGATCTATTGTTTTATCTCTATCTTTTAGCCCATTTCGATCCCTTTCCCCCACCCCACCCCCAACTAGGGCCATCTGCCACTTGCTTGTCCTGCTTGCTACCCTTAATGTCCCCATTAGCACATTCCTTAGATAATATCACCACCGTCAACACCCCTTTGTCCTTTTGTCTATGACATCTTTGGCAATCTCTTCTTTGCCTCCACCTATCACTGGCCCTCTATCCAGCTCCACCTGTCCAACCCCACTCTACCAGCTTATATTTCACCTCATTTCTCTATTTCCTTAGTTCTGATGAAGAGTCATACGGACTCGAAACATCAACTGTGTTCCTCTCTGCAGATGCTGTCAGACCTGCTGAGTTTTTCCAGCTATTTTTGTTTTTGTTTCAGATTTCCAGCATCCGCAGTATTTTGCTTTTAACTAGGGAAAGAGTAGGGCCCATTAAGGACCATAGTGGTAATTTGTGTGTGCAGCTGGAAGACATAGGTAGGGTTCTAAATGTATGCTTTGTGTCGGTGTTCACAAGTGAGAGGGATGATGTGGATATGGAAATCAGGCAGAAGGACTGTGATATAATTAAAGAAATTAGCATAGAAAGGGAGGAGGTTCTAAGTGGTCTGGCAGGCTTAAAAGTAGATAAATCTCCAGGCCTGGATGAAATATATCCCAGGCTGTTGAGTGAGGCAAGGGAGGAGATAGCAGGGGTGCTAGCAATAATTTTCAAGACCTCTCTGGCCACAGGAGAGGTGCTAGAGGACTGGAGGACAGCCAATGTGGTACTGTTATTCAAGAAGGGAGGAAGGGATAAACCAGGGAACTACAGGCCAGCCAGTCTAACCTCAGTGGTGGGGAAACTATTGGAAGCAATTCTGAGGGACAGAATTAAACTACACTAGGAGAGGCAGGGATTAATCAAGGACAGTCAGCATGGTTTTGTTAAGGGGAGGCTTTGTTAAGGGGAGGTCATGTCTGACCAATTTGATTGAACTTTTCGAAGAGGTGACAAGGTGTGTAGATGAGGGCAATGCATTTGACGTGGTCTACTTGGGCTTCAGCAAGGCTTTTGATAAGGTCCCACATGGGAGACTGATAATGAAGGTAAGAGCCCATGGGATCCAAGGCAATTTGGCAAATTGGACCCAGAATTGTCTGAGTGGCAGGAAGCAGAGGCTGATGGTCGAGGGGTGTTTTTGTGACTGGATGCCTGTGCCCAGTGGGGTTCCACAGGGATCAGTGTTGGGTCCCTTGCTGTTTGTGATATATATAAATGATTTAGACTTGAATGTAGGAGGGTTGATCAGTAAATTTGCGGATGACACGAAAATTGATGGGGTGGTAAATAGTGAGGAGGATAGCCTTAGATTACAGGAGGATATAGACGGGCTGGTCAAATGGGCTGATCAGTGGCAAATGGAATTTAATTCGGATAAGTGTGAGGTGATGCACTTGGGCAGGACAAACAAGGCACAGGAATACACGATGAATGGTAAGACCCTGGGAAGTACCAAGGATTAGAGGGACCTTGATGTGCATGTCCGCCAGTCCCTTAAGGTAACGGGACAGGTAGATAAGGCGGTTAAAAAGGCATATGGGATACTTGCCTTTATTAGCCGAGGCATAGAATATCAGACCGGGAGGTTATGCTGGAACTGTATAAAATGCTGGTTAGGCCACAGCTAGAGTATTGCATGTAGTTCTGGAATCCGCATGATAGGAAGGATGTGATTGCACTGGAGAGAGTGCAGAGTAGATTTACCAGGATGTTGCCTGGGCTGGAGAGTTTTAGTTATGAGGAGAGATTGGATAGACTGGGGTTATTTTCCCTGGAGCAGAGGAGTTGAGGGGGGACATGATTGAGGTGTGTAAAATTATGAGGGGCATAGATAGGGTAGACAGAAAGGAACTTTCCCCTTGGTGGAGGGATCAATAACCAGGGGGCATAGATTTACGGTAAGGGGCAGGAGGTTTAGAGGGGATATGAGGAATAATTTTTTTACCCAGAAGGTGGTGGGAATCTGGAACTCGCTGCCTGAAAGAGTGGTAGAGGCAGAAACCCTCATAACATTTAAGAAGTATTTGAATGTGCACTTGTGATGCCATGGCATACAAGGCTATGGGCCAAGTGCTGGAAAATGGGATTAGAATAGTTAGTTACTTGTTTGACCGGCGCAGACTCGATGGGCCGAAGGGCCTTTTTCTGTGCTGTAGACCTCAATGACTCTAGACGGTCCCAGTCTACTTTGGCCAGAACCTGCCTTATCATATTGAAATCGGCCTTCCCCCAATTCAGGACACTTATTTCCAGTCCATCTTTGTCCTTTTCCATAACTACCTTAAATCTTACAGAGTTATGGTTGCTATCCTAGAAATGCTCCCCCACTGACGCTTCTACCACTTGCCCGACTTCATTCGTGAAGATTAGGTCCAGTACCGCCCCATCTCTTGTAGGACTTTCTGCGTGCTGGCTCAAAAAGCTCTCCTGGATGCACTTTAAGAATTCCGCCCCCCTCTTAGCCTTTCGCACTAAGACTATCCCAGTTAATATTGGGGAAGTTGAAATCCCCTGTTATTATTACCTTATTATTTTTACACTTCTCTGAGATTTGCCTACATATCTGTTACTTTGTCTCCCCCTGGCTGTTTGGAGGCCTATAGTACATGGACAGTAAATTGATTGCTCCCCTTTTGTTTTTAAGTTCAACCCATATGGCCTCATTTGAGGAACCCTTGAAGATACCATCCCTCCTTACTGCAGTAATTGACTCCTTGATCAATAGTGCAATGCCACCTCCTCTTTTACAACTCCCTCCCATCACGCCTGAAACTTCTATACCCTGGAATATTGAGCTGCCAGCCCTGCCCTTCTCTCAACCATGTCTCTGTGATAGCAACAATATCATATTCCCATGTGTTAATCAATGCCCTCAATTCATCTGCCTTACTTGTAAGACTTCTTGCATTTAAATAAATGCAATCCAACCTTGCATTATTCCCTTGTGCCTTAACAGGTCTATATTTGCTCTGCCTTCCAGATTGACTTAGTTTCTCTTCTATATTTGGCTGTGCATCACCCCCTACTGTCTCTCTACTCTGTATCCCATCCCCCTGCTAAATTAGTTTTAACCCCCCCCAACAGCACTAGCAAAACCTTCCGGCAAGGATGTTGGCCCCATTCCGGTTCAGGTGCAACCCGTCCGACTTGAAAAGGCCACACTTTCGCCAGAAACAGACCCAGTGAACCAGGAAACTAAAGTGCTCCCTCCTGCACCATCTCTTCAGCCACGCATTCATCCTCTCTATCCTCCTATTCCTATACTCACTAGCACGTGGCACAGGGAGTAATCCAGAGATTGCACCCTTTGAAGTTCTGCTTTTTGATCTGCTACCTGGCTCCCTAAATTCTTGTTGCAGGACCTCATCCCTCATTCTACCTATGTCATTGGTACCAATGTGAACCACGACCTCTGACTGTTCGCCCTCCCCCTTCAGAATACCCTGCAGCAATTCTGTGACATCCTTGACCCTGGCACCAGGGAGACAACACACCATCCTGGAGTCACTTCTACAGCCGCAGAAGCGCCTGTCTGCACCCTTCATTATTGAATCTCCTACCACTATTGCTCGTGCACTCTTACTCCTTCCCCCTGGTGCAGCTGAGCCACCCACCGTGTCGTGAACTTGGCTCTGGCTGCACTCTCCAGAGGAAGCTTCATCCTCACCATTTTCTAACACAGAAAAATGGCTCTTGAATGAGATGCACTCTGGGGCTTT
The DNA here is from genome assembly GCF_964194155.1 of Cetorhinus maximus. Taxonomy (NCBI): domain Eukaryota; kingdom Metazoa; phylum Chordata; class Chondrichthyes; order Lamniformes; family Cetorhinidae; genus Cetorhinus; species Cetorhinus maximus. The sequence continues at coordinate 22,982,638 of NC_135887.1, read as the reverse complement.
CCTGACTGACTACCTGCCTGCCTGCCTCCCTTCTTCTGACTGGTGATCACCCATTCCCTATCTGACTGCACTTCCTTCGGCTGCAGAGTGACCACATCTAAAAACAGGCTATCCATGTAACCCTCAACCTCGCAGATGCACTGCTGTGTCTCCAGCTGACGCTCAAATTGGGAAACCTGTTGCTCAAGCTGGTGGCACTTCCAGCACATGTGGTCATCCAGACTGCAAGAAGTGTCTAAGAATTCCTACATGCTGCAAGCCGTACAACACATGGGACTGAGCTCCCTTGTCATGCTTTTTATTTGTTTTTAATTAAAAATCTGTTTCCTTAAAACTTAAGCCAAGTAGGAAAATATTTAGTTTTTCTTAAAAAGAACAAATGCTGAGACTCTTACTTTCTGTAATGTCGCTTTAAAGTTGAAAAAAAAAAATCCTTACCCATTACCTACCAATCAGCTCTCTCCCGTGTCCTGATGTCACTCCGTTCAAATTTCAGCGCCGCCGAGTGTCTGGTTGAGAACCTGCTCCCTCACAGGTAAACTCCGCTCCGCTCTTTATACAGCCGCTCTGCTCACTCACAAATAAATCCCCACTCTTTATACAGCTGCTCTGCTCCCTCACAGGTAAACTCCTGCTCTTTACTACCTCCCCTAAGCTGATGAATCAGAACTCCTCCATGTTGAGCATGAATTGGAAGAAGCACTAAGGTTGGCTAGGGCATAGAATGTACTCTGGGTGGCACAGTAGCACCACTACTGACCGAGCTAGCTGAGTTCTAAAGGACATAGCTGCTAGACTGGGTCTGCAGCAGGTGGGGAGGAAACCAACACAAGGGAAAAACTGACTTGACCTTATTCTCACTAATCTACCTGTCTCAGATGCCTCTGTCCATTACATTGTTGGTAGGAGCGACTACCGCATAATTCTTGTGGAGACAATGTCTCGCCTTCAAATTAGGAATACCCTATATCGTGTTTTGTGGCACTAGCACAGTGCTAAATGGGATAGATTTCGAACAGATTTCGCAACTCAAAACTGGGCATCCATGTGGCGCTGTGGACCATCAACAGCCGCAAAATTGTATTCAACCACGAACTGTAAACTCATGGCCCAGCATATCCCCCACTCTACCATTACCATCAAGCCAGGGGATCAACCCTGGCTCAATGAAGAATGCAGGAGGGCATGCCAGGAGCAGCACCAGGCATACCTAAAAGCGAGGTGTCAATCTGGTGAAGCTACAACTCAGGACTACTTGCATGCCAAACAGCATAAGCAGCAAGTGATAGACAGAGCTAAGTGATCCCACGACCAACGGATCAGATCTAAGCTCAGCAGTTCTGCCACATCCAATTGTGAATGGTGGTGGACAATTAAACAACTCACTGGAGAAGGAGGCTCCACAAATATCTCCATCCTCAATGATGGAAGAGCCCAGCACATCAGTGCAAAAGATAAGGATGAAGCGTTTGCTACAATCTTCAGCCAGAAGTGCCGAGTGGATGATCCATCTCGGCCTCTGCCGGAGGTCCCCAGCATCACGGATGCCAGTCTTCAGCCAAATCGATTCACTCCACCTGATATTAAGAAACGGCTGAAGGTACTGAATACTGCAAAGGCTATGGGCCCTGACACTATTCTGGCAATAGTACTGAAGGGTTGAGCTCCAGAACTTGCTGCGCCCCTAGCCAAACTGTTCCAGTACAGCTACAACACTGGCATCTACCCATTTATGTGGAAAATTGCCCAGGTATGTCTTGTACACAAAAAGCAGGACAAATCCAACCCGGCCAATTACTGCCCTTTCAGTCAACTCTCAATAATCATGTAAAGTAATGGGAGGAATCATCAACAGAACTATCAAGTGGCACTTAGCAATAACCTGCTCACTGACACCCAGCTTGGGTTCTGCCAGGGCCACTCAGCTCCTGACCTCATTACAGCCTTGGTTCAAACATAGACAAAAGAGCTGAACCCCTGAGGTGAGGTGAGAGTGACTGCCTTTGACATCAAGGCCGCATTTGACCGAGTGTGGCACCAAGGAGCCCTAGCAAAACTGGAGTCAATGGGAATAGGGGAAAAACTCTCCACTGGTTGGATTCATACCTATCACAAAGGAAGATGGTTATGGTTATTGGAAGTTAGTTATCTCAGCTCCAGGACATTACTGCAGGAGTTCCTCAGGGTAGTGTCCTCGGTCCAACCATCTTCAGCTGCTTCAACAATTACCTTCCTTCCATCATAAGGTCAGGAGTGGGGATATTCGCTGATGATTGCACAATGTTCACCATTTGCAAGTCCTCAGATACTGAAGCAGCCCATGTCCAAATGCAGCAAGGCCTGGGTAATATCCAGATTTGGGCTGATAAGTGGCAAGTAACATTCACCCACACAAGTGTCAGGCAATGACCATCTCCAACAAGAGAGAATCCAACCATCGCCCTTTGATGTTCAATGGCGTTACCATCATTGAATCACCAACCACCAACATCCTGGTGGTTACTATTGACCAGAAACTGAACTGGACTAGCCATATAAATACTGTAGCTACAAGAGCAGGTCAGAGGCTAGGAATCCTGCAACAAGTAACTCACTTCCTGACTCCCCAAAGCTTGTCCACATCTACAAGGCACAATTCAGGCGTGTGATGAATAGTCCCCACTTGCCTGGATGAATGCAGCTTCCACAACACTCAAGAAGCTTGACACCATCCAGGACAAAGCAACCCGCTTGATTGGTACCACACCCAGAAACATTCACTCCCTCCAACACCGACGCACAGCAGCAGGAGTGAGTACTATCTACAAGATGATGGGAATCCTGTGGAGAGTAACTCATGTCCTGACTCCCCAAAATCTGTCCACCATCTACAAGGCACAAGTCAGCAATATGATGGATTACCCTCCACTTACCTGCATAAGTGCATCTCCAACAGCACTCAAGAAGCTTGACATCATCCAGGACAAGGCAGCCCATTTGATTGGCACCCCATCCACCACTGCCTTAAACATTCAATCCCTCACCACTGATGCACAGTGGCAGCAGGGCGTACCATCTACAAGATGCACTGCAGCAACTCACCAGGGCTCTTTCGACAGCACCTTTCAATCCGGCAACATCTACCACCTGGAAGGACAAGGGCAGCAGATACATGTGAATAACCACCATCTGCAAGCTCCCCTCCAAGCCATTCACCATCCTGACTTGGAACTTTATCGCCATTCCTTCACTGTCGCTGGGTCAAAATCCTGGAACTCCCTTCCTAACAGCACTCTGGGTACACCTGCATCACAGGGACTGCAGCGGTTGAAGAAGGTGGCTCACCACCACCTTCTCGTGGCCAATTGGGGATGGATAATAAATGCCTAGCCGGCGATGTCCATATCCTGTAAATGAATAATAAAAAGAAACTAGTGGGTTGCTTAGCCTCTAAAGCTAAATAAATTAACTTTAGAGATCAAAGAAACTGTTCACTTGCTTAAGTTTGTGAGTTAGAGAAATAGGAAGAATCCTAACTCTGAAGAACTCTGGTTTCAACCCAGTAGCAGGCTTGTTTAGATTTTCCTATTGCTGTTTCTGACCCAACCGTCTGTGACAGTGAGATTCAGATCATTGAAAGCAAGGGACTACACACTGTCAAATTTAGGGATAAGAAAGATTGATCAGAAAGCATCCTTGGTTGAAAGGAATCAGGTCTTTCGATCACTAAGTATTCTTATCAGTCAGGCTATGTCATTGATAACCATTTCACTATTGGACCTAAAATCTTGTAGCTTTTACTACTGATCCTTTTAAAGTTTTCAGTTATAAGCGTAATCCTGTGGAGGAGCCCCTTAATCATTTAGGGAAAAGCTCAGAGCAGTGACAAAATTAATATGCAAATTAGAAGACCTTTCTAAAAATTTCCTAGGTGTTAGGTACTTCACCATCAACATAGAAGGTTTTCAGGGAAAATCTATTGGTACAACAGGCAAAGGTCATCAATTCAGTCAAATGCTCTTGATCTTAGTAAATGGATATTGTACCTACTGGTGTATCTTTCAAGACACCTCTTCTATTTAACTTTCTTAAGGCTTGGGGCAGGATTTTCAGGTCCCGCCGGGATGGGGAGCTGAGCTGGGTGGGATCTAAAAATAGATCCCCTGGCTGGTGTGCCTGTTTCCCAGCTCCATAACCCCTCCAAGCCATTTTTGCAAAGGTAGTGATGGGCAGTGGCAGGGCTGTAAGCCCGCACAGGGTGAGCAGCTGACATAGCTCATTAAGAACCACTTAAGGCCAATTAAGATGGTCAACTGGGATTTTCCAGTCAGCTTCCAGTTTCCGCCAATGGCAGGGACCAGTTTACTTGCTTGGAGACGGCCTTCCATTAACAGACTGAGGGGTCGGAGTGAGGGGTGGTGTTCCAAGCAGGCCAAGAGACCCTTCCTGCCTGTCTGGTGTTGCAACAGCTGTAGAGGGGCTCCTACCACTGCCCCCTCCCTTCACTGGCGGTTTGGCTACAAAAGCAATTTTTAAATTTTGTTTCAAGAAACTGGAGAGAGCGCACCTCCATCTTGAAGTGCCCTCTGCCAAGACATCCTCTGCTGCTCCTTTCAAGCTGGAAGGCCTCTGGAAGGCCTGCATTTTAATTGGACAGCGAGACCTCCCTCTGGCCATTAATTGGCTGCCCCTCGGAAAATCACAAAAACTGTTTCCCATACACTGCGGGTTTTTGACCCATATTTTAGCCTGATGGTGGGGTTCAGGAGCCCGCATGGAAAATCCTACTCCTGATCTGTGAACAGTATTTTTCATTAACTAGGTTGTCTATTACATTAGAACATATCATGAATCAAGAGTCAGCATCGGCCTTGAGAAGATCATCTCGCATGTGATAAGCTTCAATTTAATTATCACTTTAGTGTGTCCTACTTTAAAGAGCCATATTGTTGCTGATTGAAAACCTGATTTTGGGCCAAACTGACTTAGGATTATGAATTCAAATCTTTTAGAATCAGATTTTAACCAAATGGTATATTTTTGGATCTAGTCTGTACGTGTGCCCAAAGTCAACAAAAGTTTCTTCCTGGTCTGCCTGCAAACAATGATGGAGAGCAGAAGTTTTTCATGTACCCTTTGATCTTCTGTTTCTGAACTCATTGTTCACACCCCTGTTGGTTACGGGTTGCAGTTAGAGTCGATTATTTGTCATTGTGGGATAAATTAATCTTTGCTTTGCATAAAAATGCAGGTATGTTTTGGGAAGGATTAAGTGGTCTTATCTTCCCATCTTTGTTTTATAAATTCTGGAAATAAGCCACTTCTGATTCTTAGGAGCTTTGGCTACATTATACTTGGAGTGTACTTACACAAATTACATTTTGGCACAGAAGATGAATGTTAAGTCAACAAAACCTGGTTATACTTATCAGGTACAGCACATAAACTTTTCTGCTTGGAAAATCCTTCCTTATTTAATGCAATGGAATTTCTGTTCTCTGAATCTGCATCCTTGTTGAACTCGATAGTTGTTTTTTAAAACCTCCTTGGAGTGTTTAATCTTTCTTTCACTTCATCTTCCTGGGCCACATGACCTGTGTGCCTCAAAGCAGATGGTTGGCCGATCTGTTACCAAGCATTAACCAATGTCGCTCTGACCTGGAAAGACCAGCTTGAGGAAGATTTTTCCTTTTGAGTTCCCTTCGTTTCTTGCCTGTGGAGAAATGTATATAAGTTATATGACTCAGTCTTCTGCTTTATGCCTGTTGTGCAGCGGAAACATGGTGAGCAGTCTGGTATTTATGAATTGCAGTGTGTAAGTGACTACTTGAAGTCAACGCACATGACAGTGGCATTCCGAATTCCCACAGAGTGCTCACACTGAGTTTTGATGTAGCATAATTTTTGATCCCAACCAGTCTTTCTGCTAAGTTGGGTGGGTGCGGGAATGTGCAGCAAGCTGAATGGTACCACGAATGTCTTGTTTTGTAATAAATAATGCATGTGAACGGCTACGCAAAAAAATTTAAAGGGAGTGCACACTGAAAGAATTGAGCTGTGCACAACAATGAAATTTTAAAGACCACGTTGACCCCATCCGAGAAAAGGTTGAAATGATATGGTCGTTCGTTGTGGAGAAAGAGTGGAAATGTGGTGCGATGAGGTGATTGATGGAGATAGGACTGCCAAGGAGAAGAAGAGGAAGGCTTAAGACTAGATGGAAAGGTGCAGTGACAAGACACTTAAACGCAGTGGAATTGGAAGAGGAATGGCTGCCTGAGAAGGAGATGGGTGATCAATCAGCATTGTGGAGACCCCAAGCAAAATGGGAGAAGCTGAAGGAAAGGATGACATTGATCCCAGCCATGTTAAAAAAAGACTTGCATTTATATAGCACCCTTCACAAACTCAGGACATTCTCAAGTTCTTTTAAAAGAAGAAAGGCTTTATTAAGGTGAATATAAGAACATGCTGAAACATATTAAATAGGTAATCAGAGGAGCAGAGAGAGACCTGGAGGGAAAACCTAACTGGAGAGACAATACTGATATTATGGTCAAGAAAGAATTGAACTGCTGATAGTTCCTAATGAAATAGAAGTAAGAAAGATTTGCACTTCTATAGTGCCTTTCACAACTTCAGGACTTCCAAAAACATTTCACAGCCAATACTTCTGAAATGTAGTTACGCTTATATCATAAAAAATGTGATGGATAATTTGCACACAGCAACGTCCCACAAATAGGAATAGTCAACAGATAATCTGTTTTAGTCATGTTGGCTGAGGAATAAATTTCTCTCCAGGACACTGAAGTGGACTCTCCTTTTTTGAAATACCACAATGGGACCTTTTATGTCCACCTGAGAGGGCAGATAGAGCTTTGGTTTAATATCTCAGTCTCTGACAGTGCAGCACCTCCTCAGTGCTGAAGTGTCAACCCCTATGATGTACTCAACTCTCTGGGGTAGGACCTGAGCCCACAATCTTCTGACTTTGAAGATAAGCAAGCTACACAGTGAACCACAGCTGGCAATGTCAGAGGAATTTATGCGAAAAAAGATAATTTGATGTTCAACATGTGGCTGGAGAAATGGAGTAGGAGGGAGGGATTTCTCAGACATTGGGACTGGTTCTGGTGCAGTGGAACCTATACAAGAAGGATGGGTTACATCTTAACAGGACTGGGATGCCCTCGTGAGGAGGTTTGCTAGTGCTTCTGGGGAGAGCTTAAACTAGATTGGCAGGGGAATGGGAACCTGAGGGGAAATCCAGAGTGGAGGAGAATAACTGGCAGTGGGAAGTAGAGAAGTATTATCTGATGAGGAGAATATATCAAAGTAGTATCAAGGTACATAGAATACATGGAGAGTTTGATAGAACTAGAGTAAGCAATAGTAAGTCATTATACGGGGTCAGAGTAAGGGGGAAAGTGCAAAAGCCTAAATCAGGGTTAATGTGTGGAGTGTGGTTAATAAGATTGGTGAACTACAGGCACAGGTTGACAAATGGAAATATGATATCATTGCTATAACAGAGACCTGGCTCAAAGGGCAGGACTGGGCATTAAATATTCCTGAGTACAAGGTATTTAGGAGAGACAGAAAAGGAAGAAGAGTGGAGGGGTGGTGGGTGGTGTGTGGGGTGGCAGTATTGATTAAAAATGGCATTACAATACTGGAGAGAGAGGATGTTCCAGAGGGATCAAGGACGGAATCTTTGACTAGAGATAAGGAATGAAAAAGGTGCAATAGCATTTATCAGTATAGTATACAGACCACCAACTAGTGGAAGGGATGTAGAGAAACAAATTTGCAAAGAAATTAGAGAGGTGCAACAATTATAGAGTAATTATAATGGGAGACTTCAATTATCCAAATATAGACTGGGATAGGAATAGTGAAGAGGGACAAGAGGTGAGTGAGTTCCTGGAATGTGTTCAAGATAATTTTCTGCAGCAGTATGTTTCTGATCTGACAAGAGAGCAGGCACTGTTGGACCTAATTCTGGGGAATGAGTTGGCCCAAGTGGATCATATACCAGCAGGAGAGCATTTAGAGGACAGTGACCATTGTGTCATAAGGTTCCAGTTGGCCATGGAAAAGGACGAGGAACAATCCAGAACAGGGATAATTAATTGAGGGGAAACCAACTTCGATGGGATGAGAATGCATCTGAGTCGAGTGAGTTGGAATCAAACGTTGGCAGAAAGGACGGTGATTGAACAATGGGCCACCTTCAAAAAAGGTATTGCAGGCAATGTCAAGGTATATCCCCTTGAAGGGGAAAAGTAGGACAAATAAATCCAGAGTGCCCTGGATGACGAGAGAGAGAGAGAGTTGAAGGTGACAAGGAAGAAGTGCACAATCAACAGAAGTCAGTTAGAAATACAATGGAGAATCAGGCTGAATGGAGAAGGACCAGAGGGGAATTGAAAAAACTAATAAGAAAAGCAAGGAGGGAGCATGAAAAGAGACTGGCAGATAACATTAAAGGGAACCCCAAGGTCTCCTGTAAGCATATAAATAACAAAAAGGTGGTAAAAGAAAAGATAGGGCTGATTAGGGATAAAAGGGGACTTGTATGTGGAGGCAGGAGAAAAAGTGGAGGTATTAAACGAGTACATGGCATCTGTCTTTACAAAGGAAGAAGATGCTACCCAGGCTGAGGTGAGAGAGGAGACAACTGGTACACTCGAAGAATTTACAATTGAGAAGGAGGAGGTGTTAGAAAGGCTATCTTTACTTAAAATAGATAAGGTACCAGAACTGGATGAGATGCATCCAAGGGTACTGAGGGAAGTGAGAGCAGAACTTGCAGAGGCACTAGTGATAATCTTCCAGTCTTCCTTATACAGAGGTGTGGTGCCAGAGGACTGGAGAATTGTGAATGTTATACCCTTGTTCAAGAAGGGGTGCAAGGATAAAGCCAGCCACTACTGACCAGCCAGTTTGACTTAAGTGGTAGGGAAACTTCTGGAAACTATCGTTCGAGACAAAATCACTAGTCGTTTAGACAAGTGCAGGATAATTAAGGAAAGCCAGCATGGATCCATTAAGGGAAAATCATATTTAGCTAACTTGCTGGAGTTTTTTTGAGGAGCTAACTGAGAGGGCTGATAAGGACAATGCTGTTGATGTGTTATATATGGATTTTAAAAAGGCATTTGATTCAGACTTGTGAGCAGAATTCTAGCTCATGGAATAAAATGGAACTTAGGCACTTGGATAAGAAATTGGCTGAGTGACAGGAAACAGAGAGTAGTGATAAATGATTGTTTTTCAAATTGGAGGAGGGTTGGTGTGGAATTCCCCAGGGGTCAGTGTTGGGACGCTTGCTCTTCCTCATATATATTAATAATCTAGACTGTGGTGTTCAGGACATGATGTCAAAATTTGCAGATGATGCAAAGATTGGAAATGTTGTCAACTGTGATGAGGATAATCTTGAACTTCAAAAGGGCATAGACATGTTGGTGGATTGGGCAGACAAGTGGCAGATGAAGTTCAATGCAGAGAAGTGTGAGGTGATTCATTTTGGCAGGAAGAATATGGAGAGACAGTATATAATTATTCAATTACTGCATCATCAGTCTACTCTCGATCATCAGTAAAGTAATGGAAGGGGTCATTAACAATGCTGTCAAGTGGTACTTGCTTAGCAATAACCTGCTCACTGATGCCCAGTTTGGGTTTTGCAAGGGCCACTCAGTTCCTGACCTCATTACAGCCTTGGTTCAAACGTGGACAAAAGAGCTGAACTCCCGATGTGAGGTGAGAGTTACTGCCCTTGACATCAAGGCAGCATTTGACCGGGTGTGAGCCCTAGCAAAACTGGAGTCAAAGGGAATCAGGGGAAAGCTCTCTGCTGGTTGGAGTAGCACAAAGGAAGATGGTTGTGGTTGTTGGAGGTCAGTCGTCTCAGCTCCAAGACATCACTGCAGGAGTTCCTCAGGGTAGTGGCCTAGGCCCAACCATCTTCAACTGCTTCATCAATGATCTTCCTTCCGTCATAAGGTCAGAAGTGGGGATTTTCGCTGATGATTGCACAATGTTCAGCACCATTCGCCACTCCTCAGATTGGAGTCCAGGTCCAAATGTAGCAAGACCTGGACAATATCCAGGTTTGGGCTGACAAGCGGCAAGTAACATTCGTGCCACACCAGTGTCAGGCAATGACCATCTCCAACAAGAGGGAATCCAACCATCGCCCTTTGATGTTCAATGGTATTACCATCACTGAATCCCCCACTATCTACATCCTGGGGATTACCATTGACCTGAAACTGAACTGGACTAGCCATATAAATACTGTGGCTACAAGAGCAAGTCAGAGGCTAGGAATTGTGTGACGAGTAGCTCACCTCCTGCTTCCCCAAAGCGTGTCCACCATCTACAAGGCATAAGTCAGGAGCGTGATAGAATACTCCCTACTTGCCTGGATGAGTGCAGCTTGCTCAACACTCAAGAAGCTTGACACCGTCCAGGACAAAGCAGCCCACTTGATTGGCACCACACCCAGAAACATTCATTCCCTCCATCACCAACGCACTGTAGCAGCAGTGTGTACGATCTGCAAGATGCACTGCAGGAATTCACCAATGCTTCTTCGACAGCACCTTCCAAACCCACGACCACTACCACTTAGGACAGGGGCAGCAGATAGATGGGAACAGAACCACCTGGAAGTTCCCCTGCAAGTCACTCACCATCCTGACATGGAAATGTGTCGCCATTCCTTCACTGTGGCTGGGTCAAAATCCTGGAACTCTTTCCCTAACAGCACTGTGGGTGTACCTACACCACATGGACTGCAGCAGTTCAAGAACCGCTTCACCACCATCTTCTCAAAGGCAACCAGGGATGGGCAATAAATGCTGGCCAGCGAAGCCCAGATCCCGAGAATGAGTAAAAAAAAATAAAGGGCGAAACTCTAAAGGAGGTGCAGGAACAGAATGACCTCTGTGTACATGTATGTAAGTGTTGAGAAAGCAGTTAATAAAGCATATAGAATCTTAGGCTTTATTAATAGGAGCATTGAGTACAAGAATAAGGAGGTCATGTTGAACTTGCATAAGACTAGCTAGGCCTCATCTGGAGTACTTTGTCCAGTTCTGGGTGCCATACTTGGGGAAGGATTTGAAGGCATTGGAGAGAGTACAGAGGAAATTCACAAGAATGATTCCAGGGATAAAAAAGCGTAGCTATGAGGATAGATGGTAGAGGATGGGACTATTTTCCTTGGAGAAAAGACTCAGAGGAGACTTGATAGAGGTATTCAAGATCCTGAGAGGTATGGACAGGATAAATAGTGAGGAACTGTTCCCACTCAAGAGAGCATCAAGAACTAGAGGGCACAGATTCAAAAGAATTGGCAAAACAAGTAAGAGTGAGGAAAAATGTTTTCACCCAGAGGGTGGTTGGAGTATGGAATGAACTTCCTGAGAGGGTGGTGGAGGCAGGTTGAATCAAAATATTCGAAAGGGAATTGGATTGCTACCTGAAAAGAAAGAATGTGCAAGGTTATAGGGATAAGGCAGGGGAGTGGCTTTCTTTCAGAGAGTCAGTGCAGACTAGGTGGGCCGAATGGCTTACTTCTTTACTGTAAAGATTCTGTGATTCTGTCTGAAATTTCATTGCTGCCAGTCTTGCCTGATGGTGCAATGTTTTCATTTGTGATTGTGCATGCATAATTCCCTGTATTGACATGTCCTGTGAAACTGTAGGTCAAATCAGTGCACCCTTTCTGAACATTCTGATTGTTTGTGAAAATATCTTGCTGCCTGCGACCTCAGAGAAATCTTTCCTGAGATTAACTCAGATGTTTACATGCATTTGTTGATGCATGTTTTTTTTTTAAAAACCGAATGTGCTTTGTTCCTTTTTAATTGCTTACCCACTCTAACTTTGCTAGTATTCCCTGTGCAAATGAGGCTGGAATTTTCTCAGGCTTGTAACCATGCTACTGGTGGAGATTTCTGAGTGTGCATGTGGATTTCTTTTTGCCTATATTTGCATGAGTGTATTATTAATTTCCCTGCTCCTCTCCTCACTGCCCCAGTCTCCTGCTCATATCCATGTTAGCAATAGGAATTAGCTATAGGTCATTGTGGAAACTAATCAGTATCCTACTAATCCACAGTATAGCCTAAAGTGTACTCCAAGACATTGTAAAATCTATTCTCAATGGTATGCAAGTGCCTCCTTGATGACTCAGTGGATAAATGTGCCATGTGGTGTGGCACTGAGCCACAGAGGCCAGTAAGTTTGACCTGTGCTGAATTAGTCAGCCATCTGAGGAAGTGATGTGGGCACAATGATGGCAGGGGATGGGGGGTATTTCAGTAAATGTTTCTGTTTCTTGATGTTTTCTTGATTACACTCCACCTGCAAAAAGTGCACTTGTGCTGTCCAAGGTCACAAAAGAAGAATAGAATTAAATAATGAAATAATAAAAGAATAAGAATGAACAAGGCCAAAGATAGTAATTAATAAATACAATTAAGAGTTCAGGAGAAGCTTCTTTCCCAGGGATTGATTATAATGTCGAACGTGCTACCACACAGGGTCGTTGAGGCAAATAGCATAGATGCCTTTAAGGGGAAGCCAGGCAAGGACATGAGAGACAAAGGAATAGAAGATTATTTGGAATGTTTGATGACTAAAAACATAATAAATAGGAGTTAGAGTAGGCCATTTGGTCCTCGGAGCATGCTCTGCCATTCACCAGGATCATGGCTGATCTACCTCAACTCCACCTTTCCGCACTATCCCCGTGTCCTTTAATTCCTTAAATACATAAAAATCTATTGACCTCAGTCATTTAGTATATTCAAGACAGAAGGGTGGGAGGGATACATATGTGGATTTTAAATGCTGGCATGGAGGAGGTAGGGCCAAATGGTCTGTTTCTGTGCTGTAAATTCTATGTAAGAACCACTTGGTTGAGGTACTGGAAAGCAACTACTATGGAGATATGCTCTGGTATGACCCTGTGCTTAAGGAGTGGAGGACAAAGAATTGTCATGAGGTAGAGTAATTGTAATAATTCAGTAGCATTTTAATAACGCTCAACTTTGTCCAGCAGCTACAGGTGCAAGTCCAGTGACCGCAGGAAGCTCTTGTTTTCCTAATTTGGTGAAGAGTACTAAGGGAGTCAGAAATATTGTTATGATGTCTATAGTTACTGCAGTTGTACAGATTTGTCCCATTTTCTGTTATAGCAATTGATTTCAGTGGAGTAAACAAGGAAGGTTTTTTTTAAATTTTGCATTTGATATGGTTTAACTTTATTGAGTGTATGAAGTCAAAGCTACAGTACAGTAACTAAACAAGAGGTGGCACCAAAATGCTGTGTGCATAAATTCACTTGCATGTTGCAAGCTGCAGTGAGTTTCAGGGACCGGAAAAGCATCAGCGAAATCTGCTGGCTGTCATGCATTGTTTTCAGATTTTGCAATGTTATCAATTGTATTTATTTTATTAAAAAAGCTAATTTAACCTATCTTAATTGGAAGCCTTTATGACCAGGGTTTTGACAAAGTCTGTGGTGGGGAGAAGGCTGGAATTTTAAGTTGTTTGGCAGCAAGCTTTTAACTTAATATACCATTTGTCTGTTTTATGGAGTCATTGTCCTAAATCTGGAAGCAATTTACACCACAACTTGCCTTTATCTTTAAATCCTGTCAAATGAAAGCAGCAATTGACATTGTGCAGAAATTGTACAGTGCATTCCTCCTATTATCAGTGCTAATATGCCAAAGAAAATGCTGGTGTCAACAGGAAATATGTCCAGATCTGCAGGAGAAAAAACATACTGTACAATTTTTCCCCCTCACTTCGTTTGGCTTTTAGCCCCTTGCACCATGGAGTGTTTAGCTCATTAAATGGTCGACAGGCATCTCTTTCCCAAGCTCTACTATGGCTCGACTAAAATGATGGCCGGGAGGTACATGAAAATGTCGTGAGTTAAGTTGTGCTGTGCTATTCCCCACAACCTTTCTCTTTCTTCCCTTGGAAGGATGCCACTTTTTAATGTCTTTTCCACAGGGTCTTCTTGGAGGGAGAATCCAGACCATGTTATTCCCTGGTGCAGTACCCAGTGACTTGCTAATTTTTAGTTGGGGGCTACAATTCTAACCAACCTCAAGCGTGGGAGCCACTCTCTGGAATGCTTCATCATGAGATGACTGATAGGCCTCTGTACTTGTGATTTCTTCATGTAGTGAGTTTCTGATTTTAGTCATGAGGCATTGGCAGAAACCAGGTGTAGACCAGACACTTCCCCACAAGAAAAGAAAAATAATGCTATGTGAACGATAGCTCTATTCTAATAGGGTCATTTATCCTGTCGTAATGGAAACTAATTACTCCTAATTACACTTATTTGCTTCCCTTTGTGGCCATCAGGAAAAGGAGCAGAAACAGCACCACCTGGAAGTTCCCCTCCAAGTCACACACCATCCTCACTTGGAAATATATAGCTGTTCCTTCACTGTCGCTGGGTCAAAATCCTGGAACTCCCTTCCTAATAGGACTGTGGGTGTACCTACACCACATGGACTGCAACGGTTCAAGAAGACAGCTCACCACAACCTGCTCAAGGGCAACTAGGGATGGGCAATAAATGCTGGCCCAGCCAGCAAAGCCCACATTCCATGAATGATTTTTAAAAAAATACCAAATCTCAGCTCTGCCAACACCCAAGACAGGCTGTGCATGGAGGCAGAAATGCAGTAAAAGCTGCAAGCCTGTTGAGTGCCACAGGTTGCAGGGAATTGGGCCGTAGATGTATTCTGAGTCATACTGGATGCCAGTGGCACTGTGTGGTAGTGTACCCATTGGGTATGTGCACATTTTGTATCTTTTGGTGTAAAGTTTAAAATGGAAAGTTTTTTTGTGTGTTTTTCACTCTGTTTGATTCATTGATAAGCTATAGTGAGGGTTGCGCTGACCAACAATGTTCCCCCTAGGTAATTCTGAAATAAACAGACCATGCAAAACCAGCATTCCATTTAACGTGTGCAAGGGCGGCCGCGCAGAAATCTTAATGTGACCACGTAGTGCAACAAACAGACTGTGCACCATGAAGAAAAATTAGAGGGAACTTTGTTCGCTATCAAAGTATTTTAATCTTGAATCAACACCTCATATTCCTACTCCATCAGTAAGACATACTTTTCTGATACCACCTCATCCTATTAGTTTTTTTATGTGAGATTGATGATATTTAGTTTCAGTTAGTTCCTCGTAACATGGGACTTTGTGTGTGGATTAATTCTCATAGTTATGGAAATTTCAAATGGTGCTTACTTCTGATACTGATGTTTTGGCACAAATTAACATACTAATGATGGCTTTGGCGAAGCTCAATTGCATTCTGACTGAAAGAGAAATAATTTTCTTTGGTGCCCCTCTTGAAGTTAGTCTTTAAAGGTATTATTACTACAGTGTCTGACTCAACAACAATCCATTTTAATTTTGGTGTGGTAACTGCATTATAGAGTCTGTATTTTCCAATCTGAGTAGTTTAATGCATGACTGCACATATGGACAGGCTACAAATTTTCCTTGTCTAATGCGACTGACAAGACATTTTAAAATGGACTAAGATGGTTGATTGACAAGACTGATGAACACTACAGTCACTCTTGTTTTTCCTCTGTTAATTGCCTTTTTCTGTTCGAACATTGTTTTACCATCAGAATTGTTTAATGCACAATGTGTAGAGTCCATAATGTAAGTACCAAAAATAAAATCAATATTATGATTTCCTAACATTAATAGCTATGTTAAAAGAATCTGAGAATGGTACAAAAAACACAACCATTTATACTTGATCATAAAGTGCATGATAGCTTTTGCAGAGTCACTGTTACTTTAATAATTGATGTCATATATTTAATATTGGTATTGTGGTAAGTGGCATTTGAATTTTGGATAAACATGGGATTGTCTCCATTCATATCAAGAACAAGTGCTATGAATTTGTACCAGATGCACGCTTGCACCATAGCATGATAGGATGTGGGTTCGTATCCTCAGATCCTTCTACTGCTAGCTTGCCTCAGCCAGACTGCCAGAAGTTGGACTTTCCCAACAAAAGGAGCAGTTGGATGAGTCATCTTCAGCAGTTGTTACAAAATTGTTAATGGCTGTCTTAAAATGCAGCATTGACAGAGGCATGGGAATGGATCAGTCAGCATTTAAAAACAAAGGGTAGGCTGTTTCACATGAGAGCCTTCATTAGGACTGGAAAACACTAACGACACAAGTCATATGTAGAGAAATCGGTCAATTCTGAAGCAAGGATCCTGCCTGCAATTCATTTAAAAAACAAATCAAAAATGCAATGTGGAAGGAGGCATTTGGACCATGGTGCCTGTGCTGTCTCTTTGGTAGATGAATACAATTAATCTGACTCCCCGCTGTTTTCCCATGGCCCTGCAATTTTTTCCTCTTCAAGTAATTATCCAATTCCCTTTTGAATGTTACTGTTGAATCTGCTATCACCAATCTTTTAGCCAGTGCCTTCCAGATCAGGACAACTTGTGTAAAAAAAAAGAAAAATATTGCCTTGTGTCACCTCTTTCTAAAATTTGTGTCCTCTGGTTACTGACCCTTCTGTCACTGGAAACCGTTTTCCTGTATTTACTTTATCAAAAACATCCATGATCTTAAGCACCTCTCTCACAGCTCCTCTTGACCTTTTCTGTTCTAAGGAGATCAACCTCAGCTTCTCGAGTCTTTCCACACAACTGAAGGCCCTCATCTGTGGCATAATTTTGGTAAATCTCTCCCGCCAACCCTCCAAGGGCTTGACATCCTTCCTAAAATGTCGTTCCCAGAATTGAAGACAACACTCCAGCGGATGCAATGCCAGTGCTTTTAAAAAGCCCAGCACTCTATTCCTCTAATAAAGGATCCCATATGCTCCTTTAACGACCTCTTGCCACTTTCAAAGATTTGTCTATACACACTCCCATGTTTATCTTTTCTGCACCTCTTTTAAAATTGTACCATTTAGTTCATATTGCCTCTTCTCATTGTTCTTACCAAAATATATCACTTCACATTTCTCTGTGTGAAATTTTGTTTGCCATATGTCTGCCAATTTCACCAGTCTATGTCCTCCTGAAATCTGTTACTGTCCTCCTCATTGTTAGCTCTATTTCTGAATTTGGTGTCATCTGCAAACTTTGAAATTATTTCCTGGACTATGTACCCAATCCTGGGTTATTAATATATATCAAAATGAACAATGGTCTTGATACTGACCACTGGGGAAAACCACTATATGTCACTCCAGTCTGAAAAACAACCCACCTTTCCCTTTCAGACTGACCTATTTTAGTTATTGTGTTCAAAGTGGAGAATAACCTGTATCAGTGCACATGTCGTCAGCTTAGTGAAATTGCAATATAGATATCAAGCAATGAATAGTTTAGTTTAATGAACAGAAAAAGGAAAAGTAAATTAATGTTTGGTTTGAGAATGCCTTATAGCCAGGCAATAGAAATAGAGCGAGAAATGAGAGAGAAGTTTGTAGCTCTTGAGACTTGAGTATTTCAGTGTGAAACACCAGAATTGAAAGATATTTTGCAAAGAGCTGGAAATGATAAGACTTAGCAGGAATTATTTTTAATGAGAACAAGCACTAGTGAGAGTTGATAAGTTAACAAAATCAACAATGATCAGAGGAGGAGTGGGACTCGGCTGTGTCATATAACCCAATCTTTTCAACTCTGAATTCATTATGAGACCCCGTCTGGATGTCTTGGAAGTTGAGTTTAAGACGATAAGCTAAGGGCATCCATAAGATATAGCACTAATTGCAGACACCAAAGAGATGAGATGAGATACACAAGAAGGTAAGACAAGCTTGAAATATGGATTGGAAATGAATGCAAAGACACCAAAGTTAACAGTAATCACAAAATGAAGTATCCCAAAACAAGGAGTGAATAATAATGTAAATTGAGCGAGCAGATCAAATGGTTTATTAGGCTAGTCTAAAAATGTAAGATGGCTGAAGTTAAATGTATCATAATTACATAATTGTAGAAGAGATATTTAGCAACATGAAGGTGTTTCTGTACATCATAATCAAAGCAAATGGTGAAGAATATATTAGATTACAAGATAATTGTGGATGAAGAAAGCCATTTGATCCACCTTAATTCAGGCATCCTTAAAGACCCTACAGCCACCACCCCCCTCCACCACCACCATTGTCTTTCAAGGGAAACAGCATGGCTGGAAAAGTATTGGCCTGGATGCACCATATTTGTTTCTGATTCGACCCATGTCCTCAGATTAATTCAGTTGATGGTTCAATAGCAGTTATGACAGATAGATTTGTTTTCCTGCCAGCTAGTCAGTCTAGGTCATTACTGTATAATGTGTTCTGGCCAATATAAAGTTAATTAACTCTATTTTGTTTTGACCTAAAGCAGATTAGAACCATGAATCTTCTACATGTATGCCTTGTGGCATTTGTATTTGCAGTAAATTTAATCTAAAACTATCATTTATTTCTGAAGGAACTGAGTCCATAGTGAAAGGAGAATTTTCCAATGACTGAAGCTGTGAAATGTCTCAAACTATAAACTCGCATCCCACAGAGATGTGGGTCTTAACAGTTGCAATCAGTATTCTATTATAGTGTGATTCAGCCCGTCAATATTTCCCATTGACATTGAACCCAATGTTCAAGCCACTCAGACTGCATCTCGTAATAAATTCAGAATTTCAAAAAAAAAACTGGGTGATCTAATGCATCTTTGTCTCACTTATCTTTGATTATTTTGTTAACTCATTATTCACTCTTGTTGCTGCTGGTTGTTCCCAGCAGAAGGATTGCGTAGACTAGGACTTTATGCGGAGAAAACATTTATAATTCTTTGAACTCAATTTTTCTAGTTTATGGAGAAAATCTGTGCTGTAGTTTTGGAAACCACAATGTATAAAATTACATTTCAGAAATCTACTGATGCAAGACCTATTCAAAGAGACCAGTGTGTATTTATATATTAAAAATTTTGCATTGCATCAAAAGACGTGGAGTTGATTTCTCTAATTTCCAACATATTTTTTCGCAGATGCATTGTTTATGTGGCCAAAAACAAATGGAAACTCCTGATGAATGTTGCAGTTGAAAGCAGTGTTAGTCATTAATGAAACACAGATTAAGATTAATACCTTTGTAGTGCTGGGAGGCAACAAGTGCAATTTGTAAATTTTTGAAGCCTGGGTCCTTTTATGTGACTTGTGGAAAAACTTCCTGATTTATTGATTGGTGTTGTCCCAGTTTCTTTTTTCACTGCTATTGATGTTTTGGCCAGTGTTTATACCAAAGCTTTGTCAGCTGTTGTTACAGGGAACATGGTTTAACTAAATGGACAGTGCCTTTGGGTGGGGTGGATGTGCTTCCGTGGGAGAGCCTTTAAAATTATTCCTGGAGATTTTACCATATGTGTTGTCCTTAAGGAAACGTTTTATATATTTTTGTGACCATCAACAATGGAACTTATTTCCATTTTTACAACTCACTACAGACATCGAGTTAAGCATAGCCATGTAATCTTTGAGCATAAAGCTCACTCTGCTCTACTCCAACAGTGTCATTCCTTGGTCCACACTAGTGTTGAATAGGCTCCTTATCGCACTACAATGACAGTTCCCATGTCAGTCAACCATGAGTATTGGTCGTGGCTCCATGGGTAGCATTATTGCGCCTGAATCAGTAGGTTGTAAGTCAAAGTCCTACTCTAGAAACATGAGCACAAAATCTAGCCTGATGTTAGTGCAAGTACTGAGGGGGTGCCACTGTGTTGGAGGTGCCATCTTTTAAATGATCTGTGAAACTGAAGAGGATGCGAAAGGTTCAATTGCAGTATTTTGAAGAAGAGCAGAGGAGTTCTCCTTGGTGTCCTGGGCAATATTTATCCCTCAAATAATATCAAAAACACACTACTGGTCATGATCCCATTACAATTTTTGGAAGCTTTCTGTGCACAAATTGGTTGCAGTGTTTCCTATATTATAACAGTGACTACATTTCACAAGTACTTCATAAAGCGCTTTGAGACATCCTGGGGTCATGGAAAGATATGTAAGTCCTTTCTTTCCTTTTGGGTACTTGGGCTGATGTTGCCAATTTAGTACCCTTGGTCTACATCTTTCTATCCCTGGGACACGAAGGCCAATGATACCGGAAGCTGCCTATTGCAATTTGCTGTTGTTCTGGCTGAGGTACAGCACTTTAGCGCAGTGAAGGGATCAAACTTGGCACTTGCCTTGGTTATATGACTGAACCACGCATTTACTGACCAAGAGTCAGGAGAAATCCATGTTTATTCAAAGAATACCTCTTGAACATTTGATCAGTGATTGTTTCGAAAACATTTGAACAAATTTGATCAACTTTTTTGGGAGCAGGAACCTTCTTATCTAAAATTCATATTTTCCATAACGAAGCACCCAGTAATTTAACAAAGATGTTGTCATCACTTCAGTTTCACAGTTGCTTTCTTTTGCCAAGAAGTCTTAATACAATTCACACTCCGTAAAGCTAGGTGTCGACAGCTGGAAGGTTCTGTGCACGAGTGTTTCTGAAATGTTTATGGCACTTTCTGTGTAGGGAACCTGTATAATGGTGTTCCACTGTCTCCTAGCACCTGCTTCTTGTCCCTTGCTGAAATGTGTAGTTTTGTTTGTTCTGAGTGGTTTTTGCATTAGCCCCCCTTTGGCTTGGAACTGTGACAGGAGACGTGTTGGATATGTCACTTCAGCTTCTTAAGCAACAAAGAGACATTTTCACAGTATTCAGGTGGATGGGGCAAATCATATTTGCCCACAGTCTGGCATATCTGTAGCTGATGCTAGATTTAGGAGTTTTAAGTTGCTTGGTAAGGAGTCCTGAATTGAGCTTGGATTAATTCTAACCTTAATACCATAGTGTCCCACATTATTGTGTCATTTAGGGCATCTATAATCATTGACTTGTCAAAAGAGCATAGACACCTCTCTCTCTTCCCCCTGCATTTATCAGTTTTCATACATTACCTGTCCCCTGCCCACTACTCGCGCCTCATTACAAATAATCAACTTTACCAAGTAAAGGAATAATACTGCTTTCTGCTTTTCTTTTATTCATTCTCTGGATGTAGGCGTCACTGACCAGGTTGGCATTATATTGTCCAACCTAGTTGCCCTGAGAAGGTGGTGGGAGTGAACTGCTGGTAGAGATTTGGTTACAGCTTACGGGACTTTCTAGGCCAATCAGAAGACAGTTAAGAATCAATCACGTTGGTGTGGGACTGGAGTCAAATACAGACCAGACCAGATAAGGACGGCAAGTTTTCTTCCCTAAAAGGGCATTAATAAACCAGTCGTTTTTATATCACTCCAGCAGTTTCACGATCTTGTTGATATGTTAGTCATGCCATTGTGCTGCCAACATGTTAAAATGATCATGGAAAAGGATTAATAGAATGAGAAGATAACCAGATAGGTTAGAACCAAAATTACCACTCATCAATTTTGTTTTGGCTTATTTTTGAACAAAGTGGCTTCTCGGGGAGGAGGGAGATGTAGCTTGTTCTATAGTTTCCCTCCTTTATACTTATTGACCTGGAAACGCCGATGCTTGTACCATTAGCAAAATGGAAAATGTATTCTGTTCCTCGGCGTTTCCTGTTGACATTTCTCAACAGAGTATTTACAAGCCATTGGGCCGACAGGTCCATTACCTTTTTTGTTAAAAAAATGTTCTCCTTGTAAAACTGGACTGCTGTAATTAATGCTCGGAGGCTGATTGTAATTCTGTCCAACAAAATATAGTATTTTAGAGTACTTTATTCCCTAGATTAGTGATGTATGATGGCATTTTAGACATAAATAAATATCAAATTTTATGGAATTGAAACAAATCTGTTGTATTCCCATTTTGATGCTTGTCTTTGGGAATTACATATGATCCGTGGGATGGATGGGTAACTGGGCATGTCTTTGATTGAGTCTGTGCCAAGTCTATAGGGGGCAGTGCATTGATGGGAAGGTGGGGGAGAGCATGAATTTTTCTCTTCACTGCCCAGTGCCCTCACTAGGTATATGGCATTTTCACATTATATCAACAGATTTTTTCTTTCCATACTGAATTGTGCCTGGGGAGAGGGTGTTACATTTTATATTTATGTTTTGTTTGATAAGTGAGGGATTGGTGGTTACAGGTCTGTAACTACTTAGTGGAAGCGATTTGAAGTGATATTCTTAATTTATCACGCTCAAAGTATTTTGAAATGTAATGTAAAATGTTTAAGTGCCTGGAGAAGACACTACAAACCTATCCTGATATACTTTGATTCCCTTAGTATCCAAAAATCTATTAATCTCAAACTTGAATATACTCAATGACTAAGCATCCACAGTCCTCTGGGGGTAAAGAATTCAAAAGATTCACAGCCCTCTGAGTGAAGAAATCCACCTCATCTCAGTCCTAAATGGCTGACCCCTTACCCTAAGAAGATGATCCCTATTTGTAGGTGGTGGACAGGCTTTGGGGAGTCTGGAGGTGAGTTACTCGCTGCAGGATTCCTAGCCTCTGACCTGCTCTTGTAGGCACAGTATTTAAATGACTAGTCCAGTTCAGTTTCTGGTCAATGGTAACCCAGTGGTCAATGACTTTCGTTCCATCATAAGGTCAGAAGTGGGGATGTTTGCTGATGATCGCACAATGTTCAGCACCATTCACGACTGCTCAGGTACTGAAGCCATCGATGTTCAAATGCAGCAAGACCTGGACAATATCCAGGCTTGGACTGACAAGTGGCAAGTAACATTTGTGCCACACAAGTGCCAGGCAATAACCATTTCCAACAAGAGAGAACTTAACTATTGCCCCTTGACATTCAATGGCATTGCCATTGCTGAATCCCCTGCAATCAACATCTTGGGGGTTACCATGAACTGGACTAGCCATGTAAATGGCTACAAGAGTGGGTCAGAGGCTAGGAATCCTGCAGCGAGTAACTCACCTCCTGACCCCCCAAAGTCTGTCCACCATCTACAAGGCACAGGTCAGGAATGTGATGGAATAATCTCCGTTTGCCTGGATGAATGCAACTCCCACAACACTCAAGAAGCTTGACACCATCCAGGACAAAGCAGGCTGCTTGACTGGCACCCCATCCACAAACATTCAACCCCTACACCACCAACGCACAGTGGCAGCAGTGTGTACCATCCACAAGATGCACTGCTAGAACTCACCAAGCCTCCTTAGACAGCACCTTCCAAATCAACGACCGCTATCATCTAGAAGGACAAGGGCAAAAGATACATGGGGACATCACCACTTGGAAGCTGCCCTCCAGGCCACACACCATCCTGACTTGGAAATATATTGCCGTTTCTTCACTGTCACTGGGTTAAGGACAGAGATAAGGAGGAATTTCTTCTCTGAAAGGGTAGTGAATCTGTGGAATTGTTTATCGCAGAGGGCTGTAGAGGCTGGGTCATTAAGTATATTCAAGGATGAGATAGATAGATTTTTAATCAGTAAGGGAATCAAGGCTTATGGGGAAAAGGCAGGAAAGTGGAGTTGAGGATTATCATATCAGCCAAGACCTCATTGAATGGCGGAACAGACTCAATGGGCTGAATGGCCCACTTCTGCTCCTATGTCTTATGGTCCCTCCCTAACAGCACTGGGTGTACTTACAGGACATGGACTGCAGTGGTTGAAGAAGGCAGCTCACCACCATCTTCTCAAGGGCAGTTAGGGATGGGCAATAAATGCTGGCCTAAGCCAGTGAAGCCCACATCCCATGAGTGAATGAATAAAACAAAACTTTGGCTCATACAAAACTCTGCTTCCTCCTTCAATGCTCAGATCATCTGACTAGCCTCTTGTGTTTCCCCTTCTCCCATTGCCACACCATTAGTGGCCATGCCTTCATCTGCCCTGTCCCTGAGCTCTGGAATTCCCTATCTTTCCTACTCTTCGGCCCCTCCACCTTCCTCCTCTTTGATCCTTCTCGAAAACCCACCTTTTTGACAAAGCATCCCTCCTGATATCTGCTTTTTTGGCTCAATGTCCATTTTCTATCGATGATCCCTCTGTAAAATGCCTGGGTACATTGTTGTGTTAAAGGTGCTATATAACTGCTGCTGCTGCTGCTACATATAAAATAAATGCAGACCAGTCCTCTCTGGAGTAATTTTCAAAAACAAGCCATCTGTATGTTACATACGTTCAGGTGAAATGTCTTTGTGATGGTTCTCTTAACCCATATTCTTTCATCTTTCCTTCATAGTTGTGGGTTTTGTCTATTTATTGTGACCCCAGTGCAACGGAAAATATATTGAGGTGGGGAACAGCTGGCAAATAATGTTGAAATTTGATTAAAGCTCCACTGTAACCAGAGCTCAGTGCCTTAATTCACATAAATAGAGGGCTTCAGCTTAAGCCCAATTGCATAGACATTTTCACTCTGCTTATTATATAATTTACATTATAAAACATGTGAATCTCATTTTTGTGCAGCATGGAGAGAAGAATTTTTTTTTGGTCAGAGCATAAACAGGTCTTTGTTGCTCTGGCTGGTTACCGAGCGGCATTTGTGAACTGAAAGATTTCTCTAGAGTTTAGAAATGTAGAGCGGCACACGAAGAACAAGTACACTGTGGTTGGTAGTCCTGTGCAAAAATTTCAACCTTGGAAATCCATTTGAGCTATCGCCTTTGCAGCGATTTTCTTCTATCATTCTTAAAGATAATTGCCTTTTGACATCTATGATTTTGAAAAGAAAATGTACAAAAAAAACTGCTGCTACACCTGGATAGAGCAGCATTCTAACAGTAACTTGTGATGGGGAAAGTAGTTCGGGCTTTAGTTTTTTTCACAATGCGAGTCCAATATCTGTGAGCCCAATCAAGTGTCAGCATGTTATTTGACCACGAAGGGCTGAAGCTGACCTTGTTCTTCAATGTTATAATATGTTCTGATGTTATCTGGAATGCAGTGCCTTATAAAAGGATGATGGAAGCAAATTTAATAACTTTCAGAAGTGATTTGGATAAATACTTGGAGGAAAATGTTGCAGGGCTGTGGGGAAAGAACAGGGGCAGTTGAACTAATTGGATAGTTTGTTCAAAGAGCTGACACAAGCACAATGGACCAAATGGCCTCCTCCTTTGCTATATGATTCTGATAACTTTTGTATCGTAAGAGTTCAAATTCTCCTGCTCTGAAGAAGAGTCATACAGACTGAATGTTAACTGTGTTTCTGTCTCCACAGATGCTGCCAGGGCTGCTGAGCTTTTCCAGCATTTTCTGTTTTTATTTCAAATTCTTCTAATTGATTTGACCAAATGACCTGCTGTATAACTGAAGTTTTGTATGTTTACATTGTTGCTTACTAAATTAGATCACTCAGCTTCAGTTTACGATTTTCAATTGAACTATAGAATTACATAGATTTCCATGGAATGTACAGCGCAGAAACAGACCATGCAGCCAAACTGATCCATGTTGGTGTTCATGCTCCACACAAGCCTCCTCCCAGCCCTCTTCCTCTCACCCTATCAACATAACCTCTTTAGACTGTAGTGCCATGTGTAATCCAAGTCCAAGATTCAATTGGACCAAGAGCTTAGATGTTTGTTGTAAATTAATTTCTGAGTCAGTACAAATAAATTGTTCTGGGATACATTTTTAATTTGATATCTACTTTAATCCTGATGTTCTGTGTTTCATTTGGTTCTCTGAAGATTTGCTTTTTCAAATGGGGGAGATGGTGGCATAGTGGTGATGCCACTAGACTAGTAATCTATTGGCCCAGCCTAATACCCTGAGGCAGCTGGTCGAATCTAAATTCAATTAATTAATAAATTCAGTTAATTAAAATAAAATTAGTAATGGTGACCACAAAACTATTATCAGTTGTAAAAACCCACCTGATTCGCTAATGTCCTTTAGGGGAGGAAATCTGCCATCAACATGTGCCAGTGACCAATACTGCCCTTGCAGAAATGCATAAGCTAGTCTGAAGGAGGTCCGCAATGGGTGCCTGCATGATGAGGCCAGCCACCATGCCTCTCATTGCTGTATAGACTGAGAAGTGAGCAGCATTCCTCCATCTCCTCAGCTGCAACATAGGGGGCAGTCATGGGAGTGTGTGCGAGCAGTGGGTGCCGTATCACCTAGAGCACTAATGGGTTCACCGTGCTTACACTTTTCACATTGTATATATCACATTTGAGCAATTTTTGAATACATTTCCATACACTCGTAGATGACTCGTTTGTACGCTAAAGAACTTAAAAAGAATGATAACATTATGATAGGGGGTTTTTACTAGTGATATTGAAGGCGGCATGCTGAGGTCCATCTTGAGGTGAAGTCATCAGGAGCAACCCTGTCGCCTGATTTGTGAGACATTGGAGGGCTTCTTCCATCTCTGGTCCATAAGAACCAGAACATAAGAATCCAGTGTTCAAAGGCTCAAGCACTAAGATGCTCCTTGCATCTTTCATTATCCATCCAAACTTGACTTTAAGGGAAACTCAATGATCAAAGTCCACGAACAGATCTTGAGCAGAAGGTGCACCTCAAGCAAGCATGCTGGTACAAGACACTCATCTGCATGGCAGTATCATGCATTGGCCTAGGTGTAAGCATCGCAGCCTGATAGGCCTCATATGCTCCAGGGAATATTGCTCATCTGCTGTCCCCACAACTTTGGTAGTATTTGCATTCCAGGTGGCAGAGGATGTGTCTTGTGAGGGAAGCAGAGGTTTATGGAAGCCTCGAATGTTGCATATGGCGCCCAAGTCAGAAACTGGACCCTTGGCCGGAATGGGTAGTGCACAAGTTCTTTCAAAGAACTGTTGTTGCATGATTGTTGGCTCATCCTGTGCATTATGTGATATCTGAATGTTTGCTGTCACACACAATCCTATCAGCATGTAGAGGATGTAAAGTCTTAAGTCATGTCACTCTCAGCATTTTGGGCATGGTTTAGTTATGAAGAAGGTGGCGGCTTTGGTGCCTCATTTACAGGCACTGGCATTTATAAGAGGGAGCCAGGTTGTGAAGGACTTCTTACCATGTGTGTTTGTAATATGATGAGGCCTGTGGTGAGGGTTTCAGCTATTTTAATGTGACTGAGTCAAACTTATTGATGTTGATACTCTTTCTTCTGGGAAATGGGCATTCCTCTAAGTAATTGTGGCATCAATGTAAAAGGTTCTTTACTTGGAAGTTGCTCACCAGGGACTGGCTGATGGCAAGTGTGAGATTGGAGGACCTTATGTGAATCAACTTTGCACAAGGACACGTCTAATGATGATCCCCTCCTGCACAGAGTCAGCCCTGGCTACATGGCCATGCCACCCAGCTGCTCTGCGATTGGTGGCCTCCTTATCCTCCTCCGTTTCGGAATCAGACAGGGGCTTCCCCATCTCCTCATCCTCCTCCTCCTACCTAGAAATTGGAGCTCCATCAGTAGCGTCGTTGTCATCAATTTCTAGGCTCCTCTGCTGCACAATGTTGTGCAGCATGCAACACACCACTACCATCCTTGACACCGTCTTGATGCTGGGGCATACTGCAGCGCTCCCCATGAGTGATCAAAGCACCTGAATCGCTTTATTAAAATGCCAATGGCTAGGTCACTGGTACTCCTTGTGACGACATGGCTGCTGTTGCAGTTGCATCCTGCCTCAGCTTGAGGGGTCCTAAAGGGGGTCAATAGCCAAGTTCTTAAAGGGTAGTCCTTGTGCTAAAGTTTTAAGAATGAGAAGCAATCTCATTGAAACATACAAAATCCTTACAGGGCTCGACAAGGTAAATGCAGGAAGGATGTTTCCCCTGGTTGTGGGTCTAGAACCAGGGGACACAGTCTCAGAATAAGAGATAGGCTATTTAGGATTGAGATGAGGAGGAATTTCTTCACTCAGAGTGTGGTGAATCTTTGAAATTCTGTATCCCAGAGAGCTGTGGAAGTTCAAACATTGAGTAAGTTCAAGACAGGGAGTGATAGATTTCTAGCTAGTAAAGACATCAAAGGATGCGGAGATAGTATGGGAAAATGGCATTGAGGTTGAAGATCAGCCATGATCTAATTGAATGGCAGAGCAGGCTTGAGGGGCCAAAAGGCCTGTTCCTGCTCCTGTTTCCTATGTTCCTACCTGGTCTGGCCTACAAGTGACTCCAGACCCAAAACAATGAGGTTGATTCTTGACTACTCCCATGGGCAGCTAGGGATGGGCAACAAATGTTGGCCTTGCCAGTGACAACCACATCACATGAAAGAATAAAAAAATCACTGGCATCAGTGTAAATTTAAACTTGGTTACCTTGGCCTAATGTTATGGACATCATTTTCAGTCCCTGCTCCAAACTCTGTTCCCCAGCTGCTGACTATGTCCCTCTCCCTGGCAACAGTCTGATATTAAGCCAGTCTTTTTGTGACCTTGGTGTCATGTTTGACACTGAGATTTGCTTCGGACCTCGTTTTCACGCTATCACTAAGACTGATTATTTCCACCTTTTTTTATCTTCATTTAAGGGAAGTGGGCTTTGCTGGCTGGGCCAGCATTTATTGTCATAGAGGTCTATACACAGAAAAAGGCCCTTCAGCCCATCAAGTCTGCACCGGTCAAACAAGTACCTAACTATCCTAATCCCATTTTCCAGCACCAGGCCCATAGCCTTGTATGCCATGGCATAGCAAGTGCATATCCAAATACTTCTTAAATGTTATGAGGGTTTCTGCCTCTACCACCCTTTCAGGCAGTGAGTTCCAGATTCCCACCACCCTCTGGGTGAAGAAATTCTTCCTCACATCCCCTCTAAACCCCCCGCCCCTTACCTTAAATCTATGCCCCCTGGTTATTGAACCCTCCACCAAGGGGAAAAGTTCCTTCCTGTCTACCCTATCCTTATAATTTTATACACCTCAGTCGAGTTCCCCCTCAATCTCCTCTGCTGCAGGGAAAATAACCCCAGTCTATTCAATCTCTCCTCATAACTAAGACTCTCCAAACCAGGCAACATCCTGGTAAATCTACTCTGCATTCTCTCTAGTATAATCACATCCTTCCTATAATGCGGATTCCAGAACTGCACACAATACTCTAGCTGTGGCCTAACTAGTGTTTTATACAGTTCCAGCATAACCTCCCTGCTCTTATATTCTATGCCTCGGATTATAAAGGCAAGTGCCCATCCCTAGTTGCCCTTGAGAAGGTGGTAGTGAGTTGCCATCTTGAACCGCTGCAGTCC
This sequence comes from Cetorhinus maximus, assembly GCF_964194155.1. Taxonomy (NCBI): domain Eukaryota; kingdom Metazoa; phylum Chordata; class Chondrichthyes; order Lamniformes; family Cetorhinidae; genus Cetorhinus; species Cetorhinus maximus. Next base: position 22,953,372 of record NC_135887.1, on the reverse strand, counting down.
GTGTGGTGTAGGTGTACCCACAGTGCTGTTAGGGAGGGAGTTCCAGGATTTTGACCCAGCGACAGTGAAGAAACGGCGATATATTTCCAAATCAGAATGGCGAGTGACTTGCAGGGGAACTTCCAAGTGATGGTGTTCCCATCTATCTGCTGCCCTTGTCTTTCTAGATGGTAGTAGTCATGGGTTTAGAAGGTGCTGTCGAAGGAGCCTTGGTGAATTCCTGCAATATCGCTGACTTTTGCCCCTGCCTCAGCTCTCATCTGCTGCTGAAATCCTTGTTCATACCTTCGCTACCTCTTAGCTTGACTATTCCAATGCACTCCTAGCTGGTCTCCCACATTCTACCCTCTGTAAACTTAAGGTCATACAAAACTCTGCTGTCTGTGTCTTAACTCACTGGTCCCTTTCACCTATCATCACCATGCTCGCAGACCTACATTAATTGGCTCCTGATCAATTAACGCTTTGATTTTAAAATTTTCATCCTCGTTTTGAAATCCCTCCATGGCCTCACCCCTGCCCATGGCTATATTCTCCAACCTTACAACTCTCCAAGGTATCTATGCCCCTCCAATTCTGGCTTCTAGAGCGTCCTCGATTTTAATTGCTCCACCATTGGTGGCTGTGCTTTCAGCTCCCGAGGCCCTAAGCTCTGAATTCCCTTCCTATATCTCTGCACCCCTCTACTTCACTTTCCCTCTATAAGACACTCCTTAAAACCTACCTCTTAGATCAGGCTTTTGATAACCTGACCTGAAATCTCCTTATGTGGCTTGGTGTTATAATTTGTTTTATAATGCTCCTTTCAAGTGCCTTGGGATGTTTTATTACGTTAAAGGTGCCAGATAAATATGTTATTGTTGACAAATGCCCAAGCATGAGCACTGGTTGTAAAGGCACAACCTTCCTGCTCTGGTGGTGGTCGTCAACAAATTTCCAGTGATCTGATTTTTCATGTTCTTTTTTTACTTTTGCCTTTGGTTATGGTGAATTAACATCATACCTTATGTGGCCTGTTTGCCTCTGGCCATATTTTTGCCACTTTTGAAAATGCAACCTGGAAAAGTAGTGAATCTTAGAGCAGAGAAGGAGGCAATTCAGTCCATTGTGCCCGTGTCAGCTCTTTGAAAGAGCTATTCGGTTAGTCCTACTCCCTGCCTTATCCCCATAGCCCTGCAAGTTTTTTTCCCTTCCACTATTTACCCAATTCCCTTCTGAAACTTATTGTATCTGCTTCCACACCCTTACAGGCAGTGCATTCCAGATCATCGTAACTCATTGTATTAAAAAACAATTCTCCTCAGTGCGTCTTTAGTTTTTCTGCTAATTACCTTAAGTCTGTGTCCTCTGGTTACAGACCCTTCTGTACTTCCCCCTTAATTACTCTATCTAAACCCTTCATAATTTCAAACACTTCACCTAAACCTCCCCTTAAAAAGGACAACTCTAGTGTCTCTAGTTTTATTCGTTCATGGGATGTGAGCGTAGCTGGCTAGTAATTACGCTAGTTCAGAGGGCATTTAAGAGTCAACCACATTGCTGTGGGTCTGGAGTCACATATAGTCCAGATCAGGTAAGGATTTGTGTTTCCCTAAAGGGCATTCGTGAACCAGATGGGTTTTTATGACAATCGGCAATGGTTTCATGGATTTTTATTGAACCAGATTTTTATTGAATTCAAATTCCACCCTGGTGGAATTCGAACCTGAGTCCCCAGAGCATTACCCTGGGTCTCTGGAATACTAGTGAGTGACAATACCACGATGCCGCTGCCTCCCCCTCTAGTCTGTCCACCTATTTGAAGTCCCTCATCTCTGGTAACGTTCTAGTAAATCTCTTTTATTTGTTTCTTTGTCTTGATATCTTTGGCTTTTTGTGTCCTCCCTGTTTGAGTAGTTATCCAAACCGATGATTTTATTGTCTCTCTTGGGCAATCATGATTACCTGAGCACCATGAGATAGCTTAATATATTGGGTGGTAGAGAAAATACCGAGACTTAAAGCAAAATAAGAACAGATTCATCTGATGGAGCTTTGTTGGCAATTCTGGAACTGCTGGATAGCAGAATAGCTTGGCAAGACAGATTGTGTTTCTGCTACATTTAGCAGCTACAAAGTTGACCTCCCTGGTCTTTCCAGCATATATTATTTATAATGACGGTGAATTATAAACTCAAAAAAGTGAAATCAGCTCTCTCCAGGCATCAGGATTTCACTTCACTGCTTTGAAATCGTTAATGAAGGAATGTTTCCATCTAAATGGTTTTTAAGTTAATAATGAATGAAAAAAAGGTGTGTGTTATTAATCAACCATGCACTGTGTACAGTTTAAGATTAAACTATAGCTGTTTTCTGTTCCTCTACTGCCACCCAAAACAGCCGTTATTGATGGGACATTCACTTTGTAGTTCAGTTTCATTTTCCGACCCACTAAAACAAAATTGTTGGTGTCATAACTTGCAATTTACTTCAGATTCTTAAGCACAAAGTGGGGGTGCCATTTTCTGTTTTAAAATGATGCGTAGGAAGCTAACTTTGTATGAATTTATGTAGAAAAATTCTGTTGCAATCATTTATTCCCCAATATGGTAAGTTAATTTGTTCTCATCTTTACCCATGTTGTTGTGGGGTGGGGGGGGTGGGGAGGGGGGGATGGTGGTGAAATGCAAGAATTTCACTTATTGACAGCTTGGCTCAGTTAGTTGCACCATCTCCTCGAAAGCATCAAAGCTCTTGGGTTCAAGCCTCACTCTAGGATTTCAACATTCCTGTGTGATATTGAGGGACTGCTGCATTGTTGCTTTCTTTCACATGTGATTTTAAAGGGAGGACCTATCAGATTCAGGAGGGCACAAAAGGTTTCATAGCTCTAATGAAGAGGAGCAGGAGGTTTTTGTGTTTGAAAGGCACAAATGCGAAACAGCGACTCATATTCTAGGTTTGGATAAGACTGACTTCAATGCGATGAGACAGTGACTGTACAAGTCAAGGCAAATCTGTTAATGGCTAAAACAACAGAAAGTCAGTTGAACTTGTTGAAAAAATTATTTAATGCGATACAGAACCGGTTTATACCCCTAAAGGGTAAGAGCTAGACTTGCCAAACATAAAACCATGGATAAAAACAAAAAGCTAAAAGCTACTGCGGATGCTGGAAATCCAAAACAAAAACAGAATTACCTGGAAAAACTCAGCAGGTCTGGCAGCATCGGCGGAGAAGAAATCAGTTAACGTTTCGAGCCTTCATGGCCCTTCGGCAGAACTGAAGCATAGTTAGAAGAAGGGAGAAATATAAATTGGTTTAAGGTGGGGGGAGGGGGGGGGGGGAGTTGGGGGGGGGGGAGAGAGAGACTTTGAGGGTGTGGTGATTGTGGAGATGAGCAGATAATCAAAAGATGTCACAGACAAAAGGGTCAAAGAGGTGTTTTGTTTGAGAAAAGTGCTAATTAAGAATGGAGGACAGGATATTCAAAGTACAGCTCTAGTGGGGGTGGGGTGGAAAGACTAAAGGTTTTAGTTTTAGATTTAAAAATAATGGAAATAGGTGGGGAAAGAAGAATCTATATAAATTATTGAAAAAAAAAAGCGGGGGGTGGGGGAAAGAAACGGGGTGGGGATGGGGGGAGGGGGAGTTTAAGATCTAAAGTTGTTGAATTCAATATTCAGCCCGGAAGGCTGTAAAGTGCCTAGTCGGAAGATGAGGTGCTGTTCCTCCAGTTTGCGTTGGGCTTCACTGGAACAATGCAGCAAGCCAAGGACAGACATGTGGGCAAGAGAACAGGGTGGAGTGTTAAAATGGCAAGCGGCAGGGAGGTTTGGGTCTTTCTTGCGGACAGACCGCAGGTGTTCCGCAAAACGGTCGCCCAGTTTGCGTTTGGTCTCTCCAATGTAGAGGAGACTGCATTGGGAGCAACGAATGCAGTAGACTAAGTTAGGGGAAATGCAAGTGAAATGCTGCTTCACTTGAAAGGAGTGTTTGGGCCCTTGGACGGTGAGGAGAGAGGAAGTGAAGGGGCAGGTGTTGCATCTTCTGCGTGGGCATGGGGAGGTGCCATAAGTGGGGGTTGAGGAGTAGGGGGTGATGGAGGAGTGGACCAGGGTGTCCCGGAGGGAACGATCCCTACGGAATGCCGTCAGGGGGGGTGAAGGGAAGATGTGTTTGGTGGTGGCATCATGCTGGAGTTGGCGGAAATGGCGGAGGATGATCCTTTGAATGCGGAGGCTGGTGGGGTGATAAGTGAGGACAAGGGGGACCCTATCATGTTTCTGGGAAGGAGGAGAAGGCGTGAGGGAGGATGCGCGGGATATGGGCCGGACACGGTTGAGGGCCCTGTCAACGACCGTGGATGGAAAACCTCGGTTAAGGAAGAAGGAGGACATGTCAGAGGAGCTGTTTTTGAAGGTAGCGTCATCAGAACAGATGCGACGGAGGCGAAGGAACTGAGAGAATGGGATGGAGTCTTTACAAGAAGCGGGGTGTGAGGAGCTGTAGTCGAGGTAGCTGTGGGAGTCGGTAGGCTTGTAATGGATATTGGTGGACAAAACCATGGATGACTGAGTTGATGAGATAACATAAAACTAAAAGAAAAAGCATTTTTTTCATTTGTTTGTGGGATGGCCAGTGCTGGCTAGGCCAGCATTTATTGCCCATCCTGCTGCCTTCTTGAACTGCTGCAGTCCATATGGTGTTTGCACACCAACGATGCTGTGAGGGAGGGATTTCCAGGATTTTGACACAATGACAGTGAAGGAACAGTGATATATTTCCAACTCACGATGGCGAGCGGCTTGGAGGGAAAACTCCAAGTGGTGCTGTTCCCATGTGTCTACTGCCCTTGTCCTTCTTAGATGGTCGTGGTCGTGGGTTTAGAAGGTGCTGTTTAAGGAGGCTTGGTGAGTTGCTGTAGTGCATCTTGGTACTCACTGCTGCCACTGTGTGTTGGTGGTAGAGGGAGTGAATGTATGTGAATGGGGTGCCAATCAGACAGGCTGCTTTGTCCTGGATGGTGTCAAGTGTTTTGAGTGTTGTGGGAGTTGTACTCATCCAGCCAAGTGGAGAGTATTCCATCACATTCCTGATTAGTGCCTTGTAGATGGTGGACAGGCTTATGGAGTCAGAGGGTGAGTTACTCGCTGCAAGATTCCTAGCCACAATATTTATATGTGTGGTCAATGGTAACCCAGGATGTTAATAGTTAGGGATCCAGTGATGGTAATGCCATTGAATGTCGAGGGGTGATGGTTAGATTCTCTCTTGTTGGAGATGGTTATTGCCTGGTACTTATATGGTGTGGATGTTACTTGCTACTTGTCAACTCAAGCCTGGATATTATCCAGGTCTTGTTGCGTTTGGACATGGACTGCTTTGCAAGTGCAAAAAGTAGCACAGATCCTGGGAATGAGAGAGACAAAGAACAGCAAAAGATGATAAAACAGTAAGAGTTACAAAAGGGCTATGGAAGAAATTTGTAAAGAATATCAAAATCAACACAATTTTTTTCAATTATATTAGGAATAAGAGGGTGACCAGGACCAGTGTGGTCCCCTTGAAACTGATAGCGGTGATATTGTCAGTGAAAGTAAGAAAATGGCGGACATGTTGAATAATTACTTTGCGTCAGTATTTACTGTAGAGGAATAGGTCCATGTATCAGACATCCCAAGGGAACTAATATTGAATCAGGAATGGAGACTCACTAAAATTAACCCAAGCGAAATAATAGGAATGAAGAAAATAATGGCATTAGGGGGTGATAGATCCCCAGAACCAGTTGGTTTCTATCCCAGGGATTTAAAGGAAGTAGGTGAGAACATTGCAGATGTCCTAACTGTAATCCTCTTAAGTTATCCTAATTCAGGAACCGTTTCTTTTGGAAAATTGTGAATGCCTGTCCAGGGAAACCTGGGAACTATAGACCAATTAACCTAACATTTGTTGTTGGGAAATTACTAGGGTGTATAATTAAGGATAGAGTGAATAAACATGTTGAACGTTTTCAACTCATTGTAGAGAGACAGCATAGATTTGTAAAACCTGACAAATCTGATAGCATTTTTTGAAGAGGTGGCTAAAGTAGTGGACAAGGGAAATGTTATTTTTATTTATTAATGGGTGTTATTTATTTGGACTTCCAGAAAGCATTTGATAAGGTCTCAGATTTAAAAAATAGCTAAAGTTGTAGTTCATGAAATTGAAGGCAAGTTATCGAACTGGTTAGGAAATTAACTGAGTGACAGGACACAGAGTAGAGATAATGAGCAAGTACTTTAGTTGGCAGGACATGATTAGTGGTGTCCCACAAGGATCTGTTTTTGGGCCTCAACTATTCACTGTATTTATTAACAACATAGATGATGGAACAAGGAGCCTCATATCCAAGTTTGCCATTGACACAAAGGTAGGCAGCTTTGTAAGCAGTGTAGATGGAAGCATAAAATAACAAAGAGATATGAATAGATTGAATAAATGAGCAAAACTAAAGCAAATAGATTTATGAACATGTGAGTTAGGAGCAGGAGTAGGCCATCCGGCCCCTCGAGTCACCTCCGCTATTCAATAAGATCATGGCTGATCTGATTGTGGCCTCAACTCTACATTCCACATACCCCCGATAACCTTTGACTCCCTTGTTAGTCAAGAATCTATCTACCTCTACCTTAAACATATTCAATGACCCTGCCTCCACCACTCTCCATGGAAGAGTCCCAAAGACTCTCAACCCACTGAGAGAAAAAGATTTCTTTTCATCTCCACCTTAAATGGAAGACCTCTTATTTTTAAACTATGTTCCCTAGTTCTAGCCTCTCCCACATGAGGAAACATCCTTTCAGCATCTACACTGTCAGGTCCCCTCAGGATCTTATTGTTTCAATAAGATCACCTCTCATTCTTCTAAACTCCAATGGATACAGGCCCAACCTTTCCTCTTAAGATAACACCCCCATTCTGGGCATCATCCGAGTGATCCTTCTCTGAACTGCTAATGCATTTATACCCTTTCTTAAATAAGGATACCAAAGCTGTACACAGTACTTTAGATGTGCTCTCACCAACGCTCTGTACAACTGTGGTAAAACATTCCTACTTTTATATTCCACTCCCCTTGCAATAAAGGGATTTGAATTCAATAAAAATCTGGAATTAAAAGTCTGATGATGACCACGAAAGCATTGTCAATTGTTGTAAAAACCCATCTGGTTCACTAGCGTCCTTTAGGGAAGGAAATTTGTCGTCGTTACCTGGTCTGGCCGAAGTGTGACTCCAGACCCACAGCACTGTGGATGACTCTTAAATGCCTTCTGAAATGGCCTAGCAAGCCACTCAAGTACCACAAATCACAAAAAAAGGAATAAAACCAGATGGACCACCCGGCATCAACAACGACACTGGAAAGGACAATTGCAGCCCTGTCAACCCTGCAAAGCCCTCCTTACTGGGGGCTAGTGCCAAATTGGGAGAGCTGTCTCACAGACTAGTCAAGCAATAGCCTGACATAGTCACCCTCACAGAGTCATACCTTACAGATAATGTTGCAGACACTACCGTCACCATCCCTCAATATGCCCTGTCCCACCGGCAGGACAGGCCCAGCAGAGGAGGCAGCACAGTGATATCCAGTCAGAGGGAGTTGCCTACGACACCTCAACTTGACTCTAGACCTCATGAAGTCTTATGGCATCAGGACAAACATGGACAAGGAAACCTCCTGCTGATCACCACGTACTGCCTTCCTCTGCTGATGAATCAGTGCTCCTCCATGTTGAACACCGTTTGGAGGAAGCACTGAAGCACTGCAAGGGTGCAGAATGTGCTCTGGGTGGGGGACTTCAATGTCCATCACCAAGAGTGGCTTGGGAGCACCACTACTGACCAAGCTAGCCGAATGACATAGCTGCTAGACTGGGTCTACAGCAGGTGGTGAGGGAACCAACAAGAGGGAAAAACATACTTGACCTCATCCTCACCAACCTGCCTGCCACAGATGCATCTGTCCATGACAGTATCGGCAGGAGTGACCACCGCACAGTTGTTGTGAAGACGAAGTCCTGCCTTCACATTGAGGATACCCTCCATTGTGTTGTGTGGCACTACCACCATGTAAAATAGGATAGATTTCGAACAGATCTAGCAGCTCAAGACTTGGCATCCATGAGGTGCTGTGGGCCATCAGCAGCAGCAGAATTGTACTTAGACACAATCTGTAACCGCATAGCTCGGCACATCCCACACTCTACCATTACCATCAAGCCAGGGGATCAACCCCGGTTCAATGAAGAGTGCAGGAGAGCATGCCAGGAGCAGCACCAGGCATACCTCAAAATGAGGTGTCAACCTGGTGAAACTATAACACAGGACTACTTGCGTGCCAAACAGTATAAGCAAGTGTTAGACAGAGCTAAGCGATCCCACAACCAATGGATCAGAGCTATGCTCTGCAGTCCTGCCACATCCAGTCGTGAATGGTGGTGGACAATTAAACACTGGAGGAGGAGGCTTCACAAATATCCCCATCCTCAATGATGGAGGAGCCCAGCACAGTGCAAAAGATAAGGCCTAAGCACTCACAACAACCTTCAGCCAGAAGTGCCGAGTGGATGATCCATCTCGGACTCCTCCAGAGGTCCTCAACATCACAGATGCCAGTCTTCAACCAATTCGATTCACTCCACATGATATCAATAAACGGCTGAAGGCACTGGATACTGCAAAGGCTATGGGGCCTGACAATATTCCGGCAATAGTACTGAATACTTGTGCTCCAGAACTTGCCATGCCCCTAGCCAAGCTGTTCCAGTACGGCTGCAACACTGGCATCTACTCGGCTATGTGGAAAATTGCCCAGGTAAGTGCTTTACACAAAAGGCAGGACAAATGCCACCCGGCCAATTACCATCAGTCTACTCTTGATCATCAGTAAAGTAATGGAAGGGGTCATCAGCAGTGCCATCAAGCAGCACTTGCATAGCAATAACCTGCTTACTGATGCCCAGTTTGGGTTCCGCCAGAGCCACTCAGCTCCTGACCTCATTACAGCATTGGTTCAAACTTGGACAAAAGAGCTAAACTTCCGAGATGAGGTGAGAGTGACTGCTCTTGACATCAAGGCAGCATTTGACCGAGTGTAGCATTAAGGAGCCATAGCAAAACTGTCAATGGGAATCAAGGGCACAGCTCTCTGCTGGTTGCAGTCATACCTAACACAAAGGAAGATGGTTGTGGTTGTTGGAGGTCAGTAATCTCAGCTCCAGGACATCATTGCAGGAGTTCCTCAGGGTAGTGTCCTCAGCCCAACCATCTTCAGCTGCTTCATCAATGACCTTCCTTCCACCATAAGGTCAGAAGTGAAGATGTTCACTGATCATCGCACAATCTTCAGCATCATTTGTGACTCCTCAGATACTGAAGCAGTCCATGTCCAAATGCAGCAAGACCTGGACAATATCCAGCTTGGGCTGACAAGTGGCAAGTAACATTCATGCCAAATAAGTGTCAGGCAATGATTACGTCCAACAAGAGAGAATGCAACCATCAACCTTTCATGTTCAATGGCATTACCATCACTGTATACTCAACTATCAACATGCTGGGGGTTACCATTGACCAGAAACTGAACAGGACTAGCCATATAAATGCCGTGGCTACAAAAGCAGGCCAGAGGCTAGGAATTGTGGGATGAGTAACTCACCTCCTGACTTCCCAAAGCCTGTCCACCACCTACAAGGCACAAGTCAGGGTGTGATGGAATACTCCCTACTTGCTTGGATGAGTGCAGCTTCTACAACACTCCAAGAAGCTTGACACCGTCCAGGACAAAGTAACCTGCTTAATTGGCACCCCATCCAGAAAAATTCACTCCCTCCACCACCGACGCACAGTAGCAGCAGTGTGTACCATCTACAAATGCACCTCCGGAATTCACAAAGGCTCCTTCGACAGCACCTTTGAAACCCACAACCATTACCATCTAGAAGGGCAAGGGCAGCAGACACATAGGAACACCTCCACCTGGAAGTTCCCCTCCAAGTCACTCACCATCCTGACTTGGAATTATATCGTCTTTCTTTCACTGTCGCTGGGTCAAAATCCTGGAGCTTCCTTCCTAACAGCACTGTGGGTGTACTACACCACATGGACTGCAGCAGTTCAAGAAGGCAGCTCATCACCACATTCTCAAGGGCAACTAGGGATGGACAATAAATGCTGGCCCAGCCAGCGAAGCCCACATCCCATAAATGAATAAAAAGAAACAACAACATTCCACTTGTCTTCCTAATCACCTGCTGTACCTGCATACTAACCTTTTGTGATTCACGTACCAGGAAACCCAGATCCCTCTGTACCTCAGAGTTTGGCAATCTCTCTCCATTGAAGTAAATGTTGCTCTGCTATTCTTCTTGTCAAAGTGGAGATGTTCACGTTTTCACACTCTATTCCATCTGCCAAATGTTTGCTCATTCACTTAACCTATCTAGGTCCCTTTGCAGACTCCTTATGTCCTCTTCACAATCTACTTTCCTACCCATCTTTGTGCCATCAGCAAATTTAAAAACCATACATTTGGTCCCTTCATCCAAATAATTGAAATAAATTGTAAACAGTTGAGGTCCCAGCATTGATCCATGTGGCACTCTATTTGTCACATTTTCCCATCACAAAACTGACCTCATTATGCCTATTCTCTGTTTTCTGTTAGCTAACCAATCCTCTGTCCATGCTAATATGTTACCCCCTACCCCATGAGCTTTTATTTGGTGTAGTAACCTTTGATTTGGCATTGTCAAGTGCCTTCTGCAAATCTAAGTATCACCACATTTACAGGTTCCCCTTTATCCATGTTGCTTGTTACTTCCTCAAGGAACTGTAATCAATTAGTCAAACATGATTTCCCTTTCACAAAACCATGTTGACTCTGCCTGATTGCATTGAGATTTTTTAAGTGCCCTGCTATAACCTCCTTTATGATAGCTTGTAACATTTTCGCTATGACAGATGTTAAGCTAACTGGCCCGTAGTTTCCTGCTTTCTGTCTCCCTCCCTTCTTGAATAGAGGACTTACATTTGCTATTTTCCAATCTGATGTGACCTTCCCGAATCTAGGGAATTTTGGAAAATTAAAACCAATTCATCCACTACCTCAGCAGCTACTTCTTTTAAGACCCCAGGATGATGTCCATCAGGACCTGCAGACTTGTCAGCTTTTAGTCCTAATAATTTTCTTAGTACCCTTTCCCTGGTGATTGTAATTGTTTTAAGTTCCTTCCTCCTTTTCACCTCCTGATTCACACTTATTTCTGGTGTGTTATTGAGATTCTCTACAATGAAGACAGATGCAAAATATCTATTCAATTCACCTGCAATTTCCTTATTTTCCATTATTAATTACCCATTCTCATTCTCTAGAGGACTAATGCTTACTTTATTTACTTTTTTCCTTTTTAAATTCCTTGAAAAAATCTTGCTATCTGTTTTAAAATTTCTGGCTACCTTTCTCTTGTGCTCTAATTTCTCCCTCCGTATTAATCTTTTAGTCAACCTTTGCTTTACTTTATTTTCTTTCCAATCTTATGACCTGCCACTCATCTTTGTGGAATTATACACTTTTTCTTTTAATTTGACACTATTGTTAACTTCCTTAGTTAGCCACAGATGGCGTGTCTTTCCCTTAGAGCCTTTCTTCTTTGTCAGTGGAATATATCTCTTCTGAGTATTCTGAAATATCTCCTTAAATGTCTGCCACTGCATCTCCACTGACCTATCCCTTAATCTAATTTTTGCCAACTCGGTCTTTGTGCCCTCATAATTGCCCATATTTAAGTTTAAAACACTAGTCCTAGATCCAGTGCGCTCTCCCTCAAACTGAATGTGAAATTCAGTCATACAATGATCACTACTACCTAAGGGCGCCTTCACTGAGGTCATTAATTAATCCTGTTTCATTGCTCATAGCCAGATCGAGTATAGCCTGCTCTCTGGTTAGTGTGAGAACATACTACTCTAAGAAACTGTCCCGAAAACACTCTGAACTCACCCTCGAGGCTACCTTTGCCAATCTGATTTGTCCAATTTATATGTAGATTAAAATCACACAATATTACTGCCATTCTTTTCTCACAAGCCCCCATTATTTCTTCTTCTGTACCGGTCCTAAAGTGTAGTAACTGTTCGGGGACCTTTCAACCACTCCCAAAAAAGACTTCTAAACTTCACTAATTTTCACCTCTACCCAGCTGATTCTACGTCTTGATCTCCAAAACTAAGGTCATTTCCCTCTGGTGTACCAATGTAATCCTTAATTAACAGAGCTACCCTTCCACCTTTTCCTAGTTTCCAGTCCTTCCTGTCTTGTACCCTTGAATATTTAGGGACCAATCTTTGTTATCCTGCATGTCTCTGTAATGGCTATTAGATCATACATATTTATTTATATTTGTGCTGTCAGTTCATCTGTTTTGTTATGAGTGCTATGTGCATTCAGATGCAGAGCCTTTAGTTATGCCTTTTTACTATTTTTGTAACCTCTAGCCTTATCTGCCGGTGCACTCTTAGTTTGTACACTCTGTCTCTTCCTGCCAAGCTCTGATCATCATTTTCCTTATTCCTACCTTGCTCTCTTGCCTTGGCTTCTCTGTTTAATTTACCACATCTTACCAAATTTGACCCCTTGACCCCACTATTTAGTTTAAAGCCCTCTTTGCCAGCTTAGTTATTCGACTCGCCAGAACACTTGTTGCAGCATGGTTCAGGTAAAGACCCTCTCAACAATACAGCTCCCACTTTCCCCAGCACTGGTGCCAGTGCCTCATGAATCAAAACCCATTTTTTTCCACACCAAACTTTGTGCCACGCCTTTAACGCTCTAATCTAATTTACCTAATGCCAGTTTGCTCCTTGCTCAGGTAGTAATCCAGGGATTATTACCTTTTGAGGTTTTCCTTTTTAATTTAGCCCCTATCTGCTCATACTCCCTCAGCAGAACCCCTTTCTTAGTTTTACCTATGTCATTGGCACCTAAGTGGACCACGACCATTGGATCCTCCTCCTATTGCAAGTTCCTCTCCAGCCCAGAGCAGATGTCCCGAATCCCGGCACTGGGCAGGCAACACAGCTGTATGGACTCCTGCTCTCGGCTGCAGAGAACTGTGTCTATCCCCCTGACTATACTGTCCCCAACTCCCACTATGTTCCTATTAACTCCTCCCACTTGAATTACTTCCTGTCCAATGGTGCCACGGTCAGTTTGCTCATCCACCCTGCAGCCACCCCTTTCATCTATACAGGTTGCAAGAACTTCAAACCTGTTGAACAATTGCAAAGGCTGTGGCTCCTCCACTCCTACCTTCTGGATTCCCATACCTGCCTCACTCGCAATCAGTCACACCCTCCTGCCCCTGACCACTGACCAAATCAGAAGACCCTATCCTAAGGGGTATGACTGCCTCCTGGTACAAAGCGTCCAGGTAACTCCCCCCTCTCTGATGCATTGCAGTGCCTGGAGTTCAGCTTCTAGCTCAATGACTCTGAACCGAAGTTTTTCATGCTGCAGACATTTACTGCAGACATGCTTGCCATGGGTCACACCAACGTCCAGGAGCCCCCACATTCTGCAGTCACAACAGACCTCCTGCCCTGCCATCTTTACTGTGTTAATTAATTTATTTTTCTGAATTAATTTATCATTAATAATCACTGTTACTCCCAATAATCTTTACTACTGCTAGTAAACCTTACTGCAACTAATAAATTTCAATGAGGTTATCAACTTTGGGCCTAAATGGTGGAAAGTTAGAAACAGATCAGCTGTGATTTCACTGAATTGGAACAGGCAGCCTGACTCTACAGGTTGTTCAGTGTGCTAAGAATCACACTGACAACTAATTTAATGTCAGTCAGGCTCGTAGTGTGGTGCATTTGGGTGTACTGGAAGCTACATATAATACTACACAGGGCCATGTTCTTTGCAAACGGAAAGAATGTGTACACATTACGTCTGTTTCAGCTAAACAAAATAAATGACAACCATTCGCTGGTTCATTCCTCGGGGCAATGCCTTGACCAGAGTCAAGCTACCTAATTTAAATTTCAAACAATGCTTGGCATTTAACTGTCAGTCACCATCAACTGGTGCAATCTCCATGGCAACACCTCTACCAATCAGAGTCCACTTGCCAACCAATCAGCACTCTTTTCTCATACAGTATAAATTGTTGTTCCCTTTACATTTGGTCTTCTTGTGAATTGTCCTGGTGAGTGCAAGACAAAAAACTTCAACAAAAAATGTATTTTTTTCAGCAATACTCAAGTTCTGTACCACCAAACAATATTTATCATTGCTAACCATGGCTAACAAAATAAATTAAGGATAGTATTAGATCCAAAGAGTCCCCATACAGTCTGAAATGGGAGAATTTATTATAGAAAATAAGGAAATAGCAGAACAATTAAACAACTACAGCACACAAATGTAGCTGCTGAGTTTAGTTTGTAAATAAACAGCATGTGTTTATTCTAACAACGATCTCCTGATGTTCTCTGTACCAACTTGCATCCCCGAAACAAGCATGCAACCCGGATCCTTTAGCCCTAACAAACCAAAGGGCGCTGGATCCAACAAACTGGCGATGAGAGTAAAAGCACGAAAAATCACAGAAAAAACAAGGTTAAAAAAAAGGAAGAACGAAGGAAATCAGAAGAACCGAAATCATACCTTGCACAGTAGTTGTAAGTAAAAGAAAATTTCCTCAATCATCGAAGTAATCCCCTCAGAGCATGCCGCAATTTGGAAGAGTGGAGCCTTTCGACTCAACCTCAGACAACTGGTCTCACTATGTTGAACACCTCGCGTTCTTCTTCCAGGCGAATTACACTGCGGGGGAGAAGAAACGTGTGATCTTTCTACCCACGTGTGGGAGTAAGACATACGAACTAATTCAAAATCTGTTGGCGCCCAGTGCCCCAGACTCAAAGCTTTGACGACTTAGCGAACCTCGTTAAGAATCATTACCAGCCCAAGCCATCGGTGACGATGCAATGGTTCAAATTTAACTCCAGAATTAGAGCTGCTGGGGAGACAAAAACAGAATTACCTGGAAAAACTCAGCAGGTCCAGAAATATAAATTGGTTTAAGGTGGGTGGGGGTGGGGGTGGAGAGAGACACATTGAGGGTGTGGTGTGGTGATTGTGGAGATGAGCAGATAATCAAAAGATGTCACAGACAAAAGGGTCAAAGAGGTGTTGAAGGTGGTGGTATTTGTCTGAGAAAAGTGCTAATTAAGAATGGAAGACAGGATATTCAAAGTACAGCTCTAGTGGGGGTGGGGTGGAAAGACTAAAGGTTTTAGTTTTAGATTTAAAAATAATGGAAATAGGTGGGGAAAGAAGAATCTATATAAATTATTGAAAAAAAAAGCGGGGGGGTGGGAGAAAGAAACGGGGTGGGGATGGGGGGAGGGGGAGTTTAAGATCTAAAGTTGTTGAATTCAATATTCAGCCCGGAAGGCTGTAAAGTGCCTAGTTGGAAGATGAGGTGCTGTTCCTCCAGTTTGCGTTGGGCTTCACTGGAACAATGCAGCAAGCCAAGGACAGACATGTGGGCAAGAGAACAGGGTGGAGTGTTAAAATGGCAAGCGGCAGGGAGGTTTGGGTCTTTCTTGCGGACAGACCGCAGGTGTTCCGCAAAACGGTCGCCCAGTTTGCGTTTGGTCTCTCCAATGTAGAGGAGACTGCATTGGGAGCAACGAATGCAGTAGACTAAGTTAGGGGAAATGCAAGTGAAATGCTGCTTCACTTGAAAGGAGTGTTTGGGCCCTTGGACGGTGAGGAGAGAGGAAGTGAAGGGGCAGGTGTTGCATCTTCTGCGTGGGCATGGGGAGGTGCCATAAGTGGGGGTTGAGGAGTAGGGGGTGATGGAGGAGTGGACCAGGGTGTCCCGGAGGGAACGATCCCTACGGAATGCCGTCAGGGGGGGTGAAGGGAAGATGTGTTTGGTGGTGGCATCATGCTGGAGTTGGCAGAAATGGCGGAGGATGATCCTTTGAATGCGGAGGCTGGTGGGGTGATAAGTGAGGACAAGGGGGACCCTATCATGTTTCTGGGAAGGAGGAGAAGGCGTGAGGGAGGATGCGCGGGGTATGGGCCGGACACGGTTGAGGGCCCTGTCAACGACCGTGGATGGAAAACCTCGGTTAAGGAAGAAGGAGGACATGTCAGAGGAGCTGTTTTTGAAGGTAGCGTCATCAGAACAGATGCGACGGAGGCGAAGGAACTGAGAGAATGGGATGGAGTCTTTACAGGAAGCGGGGTGTGAGGAGCTGTAGTCGAGGTAGCTGTGGGAGTCGGTAGGCTTGTAATTGATTATCTGCTCATCTCCACAATCACCACACCACACCTTCAATGTGTCTCTCTCCACCGACCCCCCCCCCCCCCCCCCCCCCCCCCCCCCACCTTAAACCAATTTATATTTCTCCCTTCTTCTAACTATGCTCCAGTTCTGCCGAAGGGCCATGAAGGCTCGAAACGTTAACTGATTTCTTCTCCGCCGATGCTGCCGGACCTGCTGAGTTTTTCCAGGTAATTCTGTTTTTGTTTTGGATTTCCAGCATCCGCAGTAGCTTTTAGCTTTTTGTTTTTATCTGCTGGGGAGACAGTTGCTTGTTATGTGGCAAGTCTGAAGCAATTAACTAAATATTGCGAGTTCAGTACATCTATCAATGATATACTTAGAGATCATTTGGTGTGCAATATAAACGAAAATGTGATTCAGAAGAAATTACTGGCTGAAACGAATTTAGATTTTCAGAAGGCATTGGAAATCACTTTGGCAATGGAAGATGCAGTGTGAGACTCAGCAGCCATATGAGGAGTGCAAAATGGCGCCATCCTCCACCTTGGGCAGAAAGCCTCAACCAAAAAGAGCGCGAAAGTGCAGAGCTTTACTCAGAAGCGGGAAGCAGCCACTGCTAGCAGACAAATTAAAAGGGATATCTTAGCAGCGAAAACATTGTATAACAGTAACAGAGATGGAAGCAGGCAACCTTGTAATAAACCACAGTTTAAAAAGATCAAATGTTTTTTCTGCCATCGATATGGACATCTCATGAGGCATTGTAAAGACAGGTCAGGCAGACTTGCAGACAAAAGCAAAAACCCAATGAGTTTAACAGCATTGAAAAGCCTGAAGTAATAGATCCTGATATCTATTCATTATATAATTTAAAGGTAGGAAGAACAGAGCCTATCTATGTAACCATGAGAGTGAATGAGAAGCCTATCAGAACGTAGCTGGATACTGGTGCAGCCACGATGGTGATCGGTGAGCATACTTTTAAATACCTGAATCATGGAGAACGTAAACTGAATTTAGAAGAAACTGATGCCAAATTAAGAATTTAACACAGAAGAAGGCATACAAGTCAAGGGCATATGTAAAGTCTCAGTACACTACAGAGCTTAAACAGTGAGATTACCTTTGATGGTGGTAGCAGGCAAAGGACCATGAAAACGAGGACAAAACTGGCTGAGGGAAATCAACCTTGATCTGCCACAGAGACTCCTAAAGAAAGTGAAAACCTGCTGAAAGACCTTCACACACTACCAGTTTCCTTCCTGTCTAAGTGTGTACCTCTGAAAAAGTATGAAGAGAAACAGGAAGAGTTCTGCACTTCTCTAAGTAAAATGAAGGATGAGTTGGCAGAGAAGGCCTGACAATGCTTGATTTTCCAGGAGGCAGTACTCCAAAGAAAAAGGAGGTGACAAATCAGCTACGTGAAACCAAAGAGACTTTGGAGGCAAAAGTCGCTGAATTTTCTAAGAAGCAGACAGATGATGAAATTCTGGAAAACTCAACCACTGAGTTCACTCAAGTCGAGCTTACATCTGAGATTAGTCTGGCCAATATGGAAGTTGAAAAGAAGGCCGAGTAAAATCAGTGCCAGAAAGAAGGCACAGAAGCACAAATAATACAAAAATAAAAATACCTGGAAAAACTCAGCAGGTCTGACAGCATCTGCGAAGAGGAACACAGTTAACGTTTCGAGTCCGAATGACTCTTCAACAGAACTAAGGAAAAATAGAAAAGAGGTGAAATATAATAACAAATAATACCATTGAACTTGGCAGCATATGAGTATACTTTTATTCATAGACCCGGAAGTCAAATTGCAAATGCAGATGCACTCAGTCGTTTACCCTTGCAACTAAAAGATGAGGATGTTCCAACTCCTCAGAAATTGATTTTGTTATTGAACTTCCTGGAATCATCACCGATATGTGCAAGACAAATTAAAAATTGGGCAAACCGAGATCCAGTCTTATCCAAAGTGAGAAATCAAGTTCTTCATGGTTGGTCACAAGAACCTAATGAAATGAAACCGTATTCCCAGAGAAGATGCGAGATAACCAGCCAATTAGGGGAGGTGGTGGCATAGTGGTATTGTCACTGGACTGGTAATCCAGAGACGCAGGGTAATGCTCTGGGGACCTGGGTTTGAATCCCACCACAGCAGACGGTGGAATTTGAATTGAATAAAAATCTGGAATTAATAAAGCCTGATGATGACCATGAAACAATTGCTGATTGTTGTAAAAACCCATCTGGTTCACTAATGTACTTTGGGGAAGGAAAACTGTCATCCTTACCTGGTCTGGCCACATGTGACTCCAGACTCACAGTAATGTGATTGACTCTTAAATGCCCTCTAAACAAGGGCAATTAGGGATGGGCAACAAATGCTGGCCAAGCCAGCAACGTCCACAAACGAATAAAAATAAGAAGGTATTTTATTGTGGGGAGTTCGAGTGATTGTGCCTCCAAAAGGATGAAAGCCATTGTTATCGAACTTCACAGTGCACATCCTGGAATTTCCAAAATGAAGGCAATAACACGTAGCTATTTGTGGTGGCCGGGAATGGATGGAGAAATAGAAAACTTAGTGAGAAGCTGTATGCAGTGTCAACAAGTACAAAAATTACCTGTAACAGCTCCGCTACACCTCTGGGAGTGGCCAGGGAGGCCATAGGCATGAGTACACATTGTTTCCATAAAGGTCCCACATAATCAATGTTCTGCTAATCATAGACCATCATTCAAAATGCTTGGACATATACGAAGTGAGGTCACCCACATCATCAGCGACAATTGACAAACTACGACAACGTTTCGCAATTAACGGATTAGTGGGGAGAACATGGCTTAGTGGTATTGTTGCTGGACTAGTAACTAGGGTAATGCTCTAGGTACCCGGGTTCGAACCCACCACGGCAGATGGTGGAATTTGAATTCAATAAAAATCTGGAATTAAAAGTCTGATGATGACCATGAAAAAACCCATCTGGTTCATTAATGTCGTCCTTACCTGGTCTGGCCTACATGTGACTCCAGACCCACAGTGGGTTGGTCAACCACCTTAGACTCTTAAGTGCCCTCTGAAATGGCCTAGCAAGCCACTCAATTTTTTAAAAACTGCGACAAAGTCACAAAAAAGGAATGGAACCGGATGGACCTAGGCACTAGAAACGACAACAACAATGGCAATCTCAGCTGTCTTGCAAAGTCCTCCTCACTAACATCTGGGGGCTAGTGCCAAAATTGGGAGAGCTGTCTCACAGACTAGTCAAGCAACAGCCTGACATAGTCATCCTCACGGAATCATACCTTACAGACAATGTCCCAGACATCACCATCACCGTCCCTGGGTATGTCCTGTCCCACCAGCAGGACAGGCCCAGCAGAGGTGGTGGCACAGCGGTATACAGTTGGGAGAGAGTTTCCCTGGGAGTCCTCAACATTGACTCCGGACCCTGTGGAGTCTCATGGCATCAAGTCAAACATGGGTAAGGAAGCCTCCCACTGATCGCCATGTACTGCCCTCCCTCAGCTGATGAATCAGTGCTTCCCCATGTTGAACACCACTTGGAGGAAGCACTGAGGATGGCAAGAGCACAGAATGTACTCTGGGTGAGGGATTTCAGTGTCCGTCACCAAGAGTGGCTCGGTAGCACCACTACTGACCGGGCTGGCCGAGTCCTAAATGACATAGCTGCTAGACTGGGTCTGCGGCAGGTAGTGAGGGAACCAACGGGAGGGAAAAACTTGACCTCATCCTCACCAACCTGCCTGCCACAGATGCATCTGTCCATGACAGTATCGGTAGGAGTGACCACCGCACAGTCATTGTGGAGACAAAGTCCCGCCTTCACATTGAGGATACTCTCCATCGTGTTGTGAGGCACTACCGCCATGTAAAATGAGATAGATTTTGAACAGATCTAGCAACTCAAAACTGGGCATCCATGAGGCGCTTTGGGCCATTGGCAGCAGCAAAATTGTACTCAAACACAATCTGTAACCTCATGGCCCGGCATGTCCCCTATTCTATTACCATCAAGCCAGGGGATCAACCCTGGTTCAATGAAGAGTGCAGGAGGGCATGCCAGGAGCAGCACCAGGCATACCTAAAAATGAGGTGTTAACCTAGTGAAGCAATAACACAGGACGTAGGCCAAACAGCATAAGCAGCAAGTGATAGACAGAGCTAAGTGATCCCACAAACAACGGATCAGATCTATGCTCCGCAGTCCTGCCACATCCAGTCGTGAATGGTGGTGGACAATTAAACAACCCGTTGGAGGAGGAGGGTCCACAAATATCCCCATCCTCAATGATGGAGGAGCCCAGCACATCAGTGCAAAGACAAGGCTGAAGCATTTGGTACAATCTTCAGCCAGAAGTGCTGTGTGGATGATCCATCTCGGCCTCCTCTGGAGTTCCCCAGCGTCACAGATGCCGGTCTTCACTCAATTCGATTCACTCCACGTGATATCAAGAAATGGCTGAAGGCACTGGAAACTGCAAAGGCTATGGGGCCTGACAATATTCCAGCAATAGTACTGAAGACTTCTGCTCCAGAACTTGCCATGCCCCTAGCCAAACTGCTTCAGTACAGCTCCAACACTGGCATCTACCTGGCTATGTGGAAAATTGTCAAGGTTTGTCCTGTACACAAATAGCAGGAACAATCCAACCAACCAATTATCACCCCATCCGTCTACTCCCCATTATCAGTAAAGTAATGGAAGGGGTCATCAACAGTGCTATCAAGCGGCACCTGCTTATCAATAACCTGCTCACTGACGCCCAGTTTGGATTCTGCCAGGACCACTCAGCTCCTGACCTTATTACAGCCTTGGTTCAAACATGGACAAAAGAGCTGAACCCCTGAGGTAAGGGGAGAGTGACTGCCATTGACATCAAGGCAGCATTTAACCGAGTGTGGCATCAAGGAGCCCGAGCAAAACTGGAGTCAATGGGAATCAGGGGCCAAATTCTCCGCTGGTTGGAGTCACACCTAGCACAAAGGAAGATGGTTGTGGCTGTTGGAGGTCAGTCATATCAGCTCCAGGACATCGCTGCAGGAGTTCCTCAGGATAGGGTCCTCGGCCCAACCATCTTCAGCTGCTTCATCAATGATCTTCCTTCTGTCATAAGGTCAGAAGTGGGGATTTTCGCTGATGATTGCACGATGCTTAGCACCATTCACAACTCCTCAGATACTGAAGCTGTCCATGTCCAAATGCAGCAAGACCTGGACAATATCCAGGCTTGGGCTGACAAGTGGCAAGTAATATTCACGCCACACAAGTGTCAGGCAATGATCCTCTACAACAAGAGAGAATGCAACCATCGACCTTTCATGTTCAATGGCATTACCATCACTGAATACTCAACTATCAACATCCTGGGGGTTACCATTGAACAAAAAATGACTGAACTAGTCATATAAATGCAGTGGCTACAAGAGCAGGTCAGAGGCTAGGAATCATGTGACAACTAACCCACCTCCTGACTCTCCAAAGCCTATCCACCATCTACAAGGCACAAGTCAGGAGTGTGATGGAATTCTCCCCACTGGCCTGGATGAGTGCAGCTCCCAGAGCACTTAAGAAGCTTGACACCGTCCAGGACAAAGCAGCTCGCTTGATTGGCACCACATCCACAAACATTCACTCCCTCCACCACCGACACAAAGTAACAGCAGTGAGTACCATCTACAAAATGCACTGCAGGAATTCACCAATGCTCCTTCGACAGCACCTTCCAAACCCACGACCATTATCATCCAGATGGGCAAGGGCTGCAGATGGATGGGAACACCACCACCTGGAAATTCCCCTCCAAGTCACTCACCATCCTCACTTGGAAATATATTGCTGTTCCTTCACTGTCGCTGGATCAAAATCCTGGAACTCCCTAACAGCACTGTGGGTGCACCTACACCACATGGACTGCAGCGGTTCGAGAAGGCAGCTCACCACCACCTTTTCAAGGGCAAATAGGGATGGCCTAGCCAACGAAGCCCACATCCCATGAATGAATAAAAAAAACCTGAAGTGCTAATGGAACAGCATTCACAAGCGCTGAATGAAACCGATTTACAAGCCTCAATGTTATTATTCACGTGAAAACATCTCCATACCACTCTTCTTCAAATGGACTTGCCAAGAGAACATTTCAGACGTTCAAATCTGGTATGAAGAAATTGTCTGGAGATTTGATAGCGACTAAATTAGCACAATTTCTTTTCCATTATAAAACATCCCTCATTCGACAGCAGTTGTCACACCAGCGGAAATGTTGATCAAGCACCGTCTCCAATTGAGACTGAGCCTAATTATGCTAAATCTGGGAGGGAAGGTAGAAAGAAAGCAGCAAAGTCAGAAAATGGGACATGATTGTCACAGTCGGGACAGAACATTTAATGTAGGAGAGAAAGTATTTGTGAAAATTTTAGAGAAGAACTCAAGCATGTTTTTTTGGTGAGATAAGTGCAGTAACCAGACCTCTTTCCTACCATATGAAAGTTGAAAATTGAGTAATTATGAGATATGTGGATCACATAAGAAGAGGAGAAACCAAATATCCAGAGGCAATTCCACCAGTGTTCGAGACTGAATGAACCATCTCCTGTTGAAAGAACTCAACTGAGTACAAATGTGTTTGAAGGGCTGACTGTACCTCAAAGAGCTGATGAAACAGATTTACTGGTACTCACTGAAGAACCAGATGCTCAGATGACTCCAAATCAAACTTCAGAAGCTGCAGAGCTGAGACGTTCTACACGCATAAGGAAACCCCCAGAGAGACTGACTTTGTAAACAATTGTAAACAACTGTGTAAATAACTTGATATATTGAAAAGATCGTAAAATGTATTTTTCAGTAAATGGGGAGGGATGTAGTAATCTGATATGTAATATACCTTTAAGACAAGTGTTGTAATGTAAGATCACATGATCTTAATACCCAATAGCAGAGTAGTGTGTGCTACCTCTGTGAGAGAGTCTTGAGTTAGACACTGAAGAGTGAAGACAGAGTTTTGAGCGCACAAATGTAGCTGCTGAGTTTAGTGTGTAAATAAGCAGCGTGTGTTTATTCTAACAACGATCTCCTGATGTTCTCTGTCTCTGTACCAACTCAGTCACCCCAAAACAAGCGTGCAACCCAAATCCTTTGGCCCCAACAAACCAAAGGGCACTGAATCCAACAGAAATCATGTTTGACAAACCTGCTGGAGTCCTTTGAGGACATAACTAGCAGAATAGATAAGGGAAAACCAATGGATGTGGTGTATTTGGATTTTCAGCAAGCTTTTGATGAAGTCCCACATAAGAGGTTAGTGTGTAAAATTAAAGCACCTGGGATTGGGGGTAATATATTGGCTTTGATAGAGAATTGGTTAGCAGGCGGGAAACAGAGAGTAGGAATAAGTGGGTCTTTTCAGAGTGGCAGGTGGTGACCAGTGGGGTATCACAGGGATCAGTGCTTGGGCCCCAGCTATTCACAATATATATCCATGATTTGAACTAAATGTAATATTTCCAAGTTTGCTGAGGACATGAAACTTGGTAGGAATGTGAGCAATGAGGAGGGTATTAAGAGGCTTCAAGGTGATTTAGATAGGCTGAGTGGGTGGGAAAATACATGGCAGATGCAATATAATATGGATAAGTGTGAAGTTATCCACTTTGGTAGGTAAAACAGAATGGGAGAGTATTATTTAAATGGTGATAGATAGGGAAATGTTGATGTACAAAGGGACCTGGGTGTCCTTGTACACCAATCACTGAAAGCAAACATGCAGGTGCAGCAAGCAGTTAAGAAGGCAAATGGTATGTTGGCCTTCATTGCGAGAGGACTTGAGTACAGGAACAAGGATGTCTTACTGAAGCTGTACAGGGCCTTGGTGAGACCACACCTGGAGTATTGTGTGCAGTTTTGGTCTCCTTACCTAAGAAAGGATATACTTGCCATAGAGGGAGGGCAACGAAGGTTCACCAGACTGATTCCTGGAATGGCAGGATTTTAATATGAGGAGAGATTGGGCCGAATAGGCCTGCATTCACTGGAATTTAGAAGAATGAGAAGAGACCTCATTGAAACATATAAAATTCTGACAGGAATGGACAGACTGGATGCAGGGATGATATTTCTTATGGCTGAGGGATCCAGAACAAAGGGTCACAGTCTCAGTGTGCAGGGTAGACCACTTAGGATTGAGATGAGAAACTTCTTCACTCAGAGGGTGGTGAACCTATGGAATTCTCTACCCCAGAAGGCTGTGGAGGCCAAGCCACTGAATATATTTAAGAAGGAAATAGATAGATTTCTGGACTCTAAAAGCATCAAGGAGTATGGGGAGAGAGCAGGAGTAGGGCATTGAGATAGAGGATCAGCCATGTTCACATTGAATGGCAGAGCAGGCTTGAAGGGCCGAATGACCTACTCCTGCTCCTATTTTTTTTCAATTGTTGGACAGTCAGTTACTATTGTCTTTTTATTTGTTCCATTGTGAAAAATTGCCTAGTTCCTTAAAAAATATTTCTGCAAGATGTATTTTCCGGTCCCAGTGGAAATGATTGCAGCAAAACAGTGCATTTTTTAACTGGCGCTTTCTTAAGTGCTTAAGATCACATAAGAAACTGTTTGAAATGATTATGAAGTGGCTTTATGTTCCAGTCTCATTTTTGATGTTTCTTAATCCGCCTACATACATTAGTGGGATGGGATACATGTTTTAAATCTGTTTGTGTTGCTAAATGTAGTGATATAGCTTTGATATTTTTTCTGGTTTTGCTTATGCCTTTGCCATTCCAACAACAATAGCAACTTACATTTATGTAGTGCCTTTAACATGATAAAACATCCCAGGCACTTCACAGAATTGTTATCAAAGAAAACTTGACTCCAAGCCACATAAGGAGATATTTGGACATGTAACCAAAAGCTTGGTCTAAGGGGTAAGCTTTAAGGAACCTATTAAAGGTGAAGAGAGGTAGAGAAATGGAGATGTTTAGGCAGGGAATTTCAGAGCTTTGGACCTGTACACCTTAAGGCACAGTCATCATTGGTGGAGCGATTAAATTCAGGGATGCACAAGAGGCCAGTATTGGAGGACTGCAGAAATCTCAGAGGGTTATAGGGCTGGAGGAGGTTACAGAGATGGGGAGGGGTGAGGCTATGGAAGTATCCCAACCTAATGAGTAGTGAAGTATCTTTCTCTAAGGCCTCTCTCTGTGCTACTCTGTAATGTGTCAGAGGTGTGTCATTGATTTTTATTTATTTCCCATTGGCAATTATTCTTTAAGCTGCTTTACATTGGGTTTAGTAGCATGCCGGTGCACCCAGCTACATTTGGTAAGACTGAGGCTATCATTAGCATGTTTCTAAACCCAAAGTAAGAGCTGCTTTCAGTGATAAATGGCATGCTGCATTGTACCTGCTGCAGACAAAAAGGATGCTGAATTAAGATTATCACGGTGGATGAGAGTTATTTTCGGGTCACAAAAACAGTGACTTCTTTTAAACAAAACAAATACTTCCCTTGGTGGCTCAGCATGGAAGGGGCCCTCCCAATATAGTACTAATCAGTACATATCTGGGTTTGGATACTTGTTTGAGCCCAGTTAGCTGATCTTCACCAGTGTGACACTACGGATGCTACAATTGGCATAATGCTGTGGATGAGGGAAAATCCACCATTTGTTGATGACAGATGCCCAGATTCCTCAGGTGTTAGGCTAAAGATATTAAGAAAAGACTCCACTATCAGAGAACCAACTTGTCTTTATATAACACCTGTCATATCTATTGGAAACATCTCAAAGCACTTCACATTTCATGCAGAACTTTGAACTGCAGTCACTTGTTATGTAGATGAACACAACTGTCTTCTTTGCTTGCTGCAGGACTTTACAAACAGCAATAAGATCACTGACAAGGTAACCTATTTTGGCAGTGTTGGACAAGGGATGAATATTTCCCAGGACCCTCAAAGAACTTGCTGCTCCTCCTCAAAATGTATCATGGGATTCAAGTCTTGTCTGAACATTTCAGCTGAAGGATAGCACCTCCAGCAGCACAGCACTCCTTGGAGTTGCATGGAGTGTTAGCCTAAATTATATATTTGAGATCATTTAAGTAGCACTTAGGTACACAGCCACCTGACTTGGAGGCAAGATTGCTAACAAATGAGCCAAGCTGAAAGAGACTGATACTTCCGTCATAGAATTCCTGCTGTCTGTAATTTCCCCCCCCCCCCCCCCACAAAACCACTCTGCTACTTGTTCCTTTGTTTACAAAAGCCTTCTTAAAAACTGGATTAAGAAGGGTGTTCGAAGCTTTCTCATGGAGGTGTTGTCAGGCTGCAGCTGTAGTGATTGGAAGAGTTGTAAATGGAACTGAGGACTTCAGAATTAAACAACAACAGCTTACGAAGGGAGTGGGAAATGCTCAAAAGGCCAGATTCTGAGGAATGGGAGGCTTTGTTATGATCCCAGCTGAGGTTACCCCTGGACAAGCCTGATCCCAGAATGGAACCTAGCTTGATAGATCTTAATTTTTGTTTGTTTGTTTAGATATGTGGAGAGTAGCTACTGAACAGAGGCACAGGGGTCAGCTGATGAATTTTTAACAGAATAAAACATTCATTCAACAAGAAAAGATGACTGTATTATAATTGTCCTTCACCCACAACTATACCTTTACAGATATATACAGATTTGTAAGGCTAACACAAGTTACAAAAGCTATCTTATACTCTAATGTACACAGTCCTTGTAAATCTATAGCACCCTGTGGTCAGACATACCACACTCTGACCCTAAGTGACAAATGCTGCCTCAACCAGCTGCTATGGATCTCTCCTCAAGTCCCCCAAGACGCTTGTCACACCGTGAACCAACCAGTCTCACTGAATTTCATCCTTCACATGAGGGTTCCAATCCCCAGCTTCCAAGACCTCACCTTGGAATCTTCTCCCAAACCGACGCTTTCTCTCAGATGCCTCCCACAAGGGTTCACCTCCAGGGTTTTGAACTCTCCTTCTGATGCTCCTCTTCCCTGGGTCACCATATGCATTCAAGCTATCTTCCATGCACCCTGTCTTACCAGCTCAGCCGTCAACAGTACACGACTGCTTCACATGCCCATAGCAAAGAGTTACAGACCTTCAGTTGTCTCTTTGGACCTTCTTGCCTCTTGCTAGCTGTTCTTTCTTTAAATCTGCTTTCTGCAGCTTTTGTCTCTATCTCTGAAGCTTGAAGCATTTCTCTCTGTCCCTCACTCTTAACTTCACTTAACAAGACCTGTTCCAGGTTCCTGTCTTTCCTTTGACTAGAAGGTCATCTTTGGACTTTATGTTCTTCCACTCCCCAGGATTTGTGGGGTTTTCCTTAGCCTGGGACTTGCTATGTGTACACTTTTAGGCTGTTTCTGCTTCACAGCTGTCTTCAAACCAACTGAACTCAAAAAGCTTCCAAAAAAAACTGCTGTTTTCCTTGTTTATGTGTCTCTGTGGGAGGGACTTGCCTCTCTGGGCCCCTGTTGCTAGGCAACAGTCCAACCCTTCTACCCGTGTATGTTTACTTTCTCTTTAGGGGTCGTAAAACTCCTCATTAGAAATGCAAGCACCTTTCTAAAGTGAAACTAAAACTCCATTTGACCTTTCTTAACACAGATACGGAAATACAAATCAAACTTAAACTTTAAAGCTAAAACTCATTCCTAACGCCCACAAATACCAATATAACTTACTTAAACTATCTCTATTTCCTAACAGGCTTATAGAATAAAGGGGAGAAGTGAGACCATGTAGGGATTTAAACGCATGGTTTGAAACTATTAAATTTGAGGTATTGCAAGTTAGTAGGAACAGGGACAAGGGGCGAGTGGTGTTTGGTGTAGGTTAGGATACAGGTAGCAAAGTTTGGAAAGGCTGAAGTTATGAACGATGCAAGTTTGTCAGGAGAGCATTGGAGTAGTCGAGTTTAATGGTACAGAGGCATTGATGAGGCTTTCAGCAGCAGATAGGTTGAGCTAGGAGCAGAGGTGAGTGGGAAACCTTAGAGAGTTAAAAGTAGATGGTCTTTGTGATGGAGAAGTCAGATGGGGGGATGCCGTTGTTGCAGGATTGAGAAGGAGGCAGAGATTGGGAGACATGAGCCATTTATGGCTTTAAACAAAATGTGGCATGGGTGGAGAGGTAAGAACATGGCACAAGAAAAAGGGAAATAACATAACCGGCTTTGATCTGGGTCATTAGCTGAAATACAAGTGTTGGGTCCTTGTGTTGGTGAAAATATAAAACATTTATTATCTGAGAAGCATGTGTGAATGTTCTTTGGGAAATTTTACTTTGTCATTGTCTTTTTTTACAGATGAGTGGTGAGGCCCAGGAGCTGTACTCTGTCCGTAATGGTCCCATCCGGACAGCCCGAGTCCTGCCTGCACCACAGACAGGTAAATATTGAGCACTGCTTCCAGTTCAATCAAACATTGTTTCATTAGGAGTCTAAAATGTCTCATTTCCAAATCCTTTAAGCAGAACAAATTTCTTTGCAGGGTATACCCACTATATATTGGGCACAGTATATTACTATAGGCATGTTGACAGAGATCCCTTTAGCTGCATTGTTGTAATTGGGAAATAAAAAAGATTATTTTGTGAAAATTATCCATTTGCAGAGCAAACTTTCAAACTTATCATGAGAATTGATCAGTGCTATCACTATGGGGAAAGTGTAGGGGAGTGGTTTAGCTGGATCGCTCTCAAAGAGCTGGGAGAGGCATGGTAGAATGAATGGTCTCATCCTGTGCTGTATGATTCTTATTAGCTTACCTCTGTCAATAGGCTGGAGGAGAATATCACTTAAACCAATACAGTTTGTGTTGTTTAATAGACTTTATGAGAGAAGGGTTTGAGACGTCTGGTGAGAAGGCAGGTTTTAGGACAGATTTATTGAAAAGAAAGGAGTTTGTAGGACTGAATGGCCTTTCCTTGTCCCCAAAAATTCTTATGCAAAATTGGCACATGATTTAGTCAGGATTACGCCCTTGTGGTTTCTTGCAGATTCAGAGCAGCATTTGTTGAATTCAAGTAGTAAGTCACCTGGTGTAATGTCTTGGAATTTCAATGGAAGGCCAAATATAAACATTTTAAAAAAACATTGAAAATCTTGGTTTGAACTTAAATAATGAAAGTAATTTAAATTCCTTTTCCCACTTAGATGAAAAGCAGAAAAGAGGAAATGAATACTTTCCTGTTAACCATTTGCAGCTTTGGCTAATTATGTCCATTTGAAACTGGAATCTTTTGGTCAATGTAAACCTAGATGCTACCTCTTTAATTTCTAATTTAATTTAATTTTTAATGATGGAAACTTGGCCCTTACTGAAGCCTCCCCTACTGACTATATATTCCACAGCCTACCCTGCTCAAACTGGCATGGTAGAGGTGTGGTCCTTATTGCCAAATCTCGCTCTGGTCTGAGCCCCCACTCTGATACCTTTTCCTCCTTTGAGCACCTTGTCCTATCTCTCTAATCTCTCTTTTTAAAATTAAAATTCCTATTACCTATCCCCCACCCAAGCCCGGGTAAAGATTTTCACTGAGATATCCAACAATGTTCAGGCATTCATTACCAAATCTGCATGGACCACAGCTTGGGACAAGAGTAGGCCATTCAGCTCCTTGAGCCTTTTCCGCCATTCATATGATCATGAATGATTTGTATCTTAATTCCATCAATCCACCTTTGTTTTGCAATCCTTAATACTCTAGAACTTTTACTAAACTAATGCCAAGAATGGGCAGGTTGTCTTGTGAGGAAAGGTTGGACAGGCTAGGCTTGTACCTGCTAGTTTGGAAGAGTAAGAGGCGACTTGATTGAAACCTTTAAGATCCTGAGGGGTCTTGACAGGGTGGACGTGGAGAGGATGTTTCCTCTTGTGGGAGAATCTAGAACTAGGGGTCACTGTTTAAAAATAAGGGGCTGCTGATTTAAGACAGAGATGGGGAGAAATTTATTTTCTCAGAGGGTCGTGAGTCTTTGGAATTCTCTTCCTCAAAAGGCAGTGAAAGCAGAGTTTTTGAATATTTTTAAGGCAGAGGTAGATAGATTCTTGATAATCAAGGGGATGGAAGGTTATCGGGGTAGGTGGGAGGTTACAATCAGATCAGTCCTGATTTTATTGAATGGCGGAGCAGGCTCGAGGGGCCAAATGGCCTACTCCTGCTTCTAATTTGTATGTTTGCCTAAAAAAAAAAATTCAATCCTAGTATTGAAATTTTCAATTGACCCCCAGCTTAAGATGCTTTTTGAGGGATAGAGTTATAGGCCAGGATGTTCTGTGCCCATCGGTGTCGGGCGTGTGCGGTGGCGTGAAGGCCAAAAATCGGTTCCATGACATTTTGAAACCAGTTTGCGATCATCCACTCTGCTTGCCGATGGCGGGAACCTCATTGCAATACATCAGCATATCATTATAAGGCCAGCCCGCCGGACTCATCCCCTGCCGCTGCTGGATTGTCCGCTCACATCAATGGAAAAACATGCCGACATGTTTCACAACATCATATATAAGGCTTGCACATAGCGGGCTGCACTTCACTCAGGACTTGAAGGTTTGTTTGCCTACTTTGTTGCGATCAGCATTCGCAGTCATCAGCGCCAGGCTTCAAAGACACCACCACATCACTTTTAGGGGGGCTCACAGCAGATGTCTACCTACCAGATCAGCCATATGTGGGTGGCTTTTCAACGGCTGCAGGGCTAGAGCTTGCTTGGGAAAAGGGGAGAAGTTGCTTCAGGCAAGAGAAGAGCCAGCAGGATGAGAGCTGTGTTGGGGAAGGAGGGTGTGTGTGGGGGCACATGTTGATCTGTGCAAGTGGCCTCAGGATGTTGAAGGCTGAGGACGCAGTCTCCAGAGGAGATGAAGCCAGATGGACATGTGAGGGTATGTGTGTGAGAAAGAGTGATGATGTCCCTTGAGCTGGCAGTGAGTGAGGTATTAGTGAATGTATGATAGAGTTGAGTGTGTGAGTTTAGAGTGATAAGATGGTTGCCAAACCCTGGCTGCACGGATGAGATCATTCATCCTCTATCCACATTGGATAGCTAACCTCTCTTTTGCAACATTGTTGTTATGAGACAGCAGTTTGGTAAAGCTGAGTTATTTAAAAATCCCAGGGGGACGCTTTAAACAACTGCCATAACCTATATTTTTAAGTGGTATGTTTGAGATGCAACTCTAAATTCAGGAACCAGACCACCAGTTCTCGAGAGGTTTTATATTAAACTAAAGGAAACATTTTATTAATTTATAAAAGTTAAATATATACAAATTACTACCATCATAACTTTTAACAAATTCCCAAACTAATCTCCATTAAGGTAACAGCAGCCCATAGACTTAACCAGACACCAGGCAAAGCATTTTCACCTTACATATTCAAAATGAGGTTCCTCTCACTTTGATTCCTGTGGAGACAGTTGTAGGCTTACAGCTACTTTGATCTTACATTGCCTCTGCCCTGCACACACAAAACTGCTATCGGTTATTTCCAGCACATCTCATTGAATGTAAATTCTCATTGTATAGCTTCTTTCAGCTCCACCTCTTCTAACAATAAAACCCCTTTCATAGTACCAATTTTATTAGTAATATAAACATATTGCTTAGTCTCTGCTAGCTAGGCACCAGATTTCACCCCACTTCTTGAATGCTCTAGTCAAAAAATGCAAATGCACTCTACCTCTCTTACAGCTCAAAACTAGTACACATCGAAGTACCCAGACTAGCTGGCTTTAATCCAATTAGACACACTCACAGACTAAGCCTCTATTTTAAAAGAAAAGTATTTTCCAGTAATATTATATACATTAATAACTTCATAACAATTGGCACTGATCACCACTACCACCGTCTACCAAGCCGGAGTGGTAATGTAGCTGCCTCTTCTGCGGCCAGAGAAGGGGCAGAGGACAGCACAACAGGCTTCCACTGCGTCCAAAAGGTGCTTGAGGGCTGCAGTCTTCTTGCCTTTCAGGGCCATGTCTTCTTTGCTGCAATCCTGGTCTGGAAGCAGTGCGCGTGGCGATATTTTAAATGTGGCACCTGTCGTGATGAAGCAGCGAGGTGACGGCATGGCAGGCAAATCGGAGTCTGCCATCAAAACAGCGTGTATCCCCGGAATGCATAATTAATGCGGCAGGTTTGGGACGATACAGCGTGAAAAGCTGCCATTGCTTTGTTTTACCCACCCACTACCACATTTAGTGCAAATCTGGGACGATTCTGCCCATAGATTTCCATTGCTCTTGGTGTGAAGGAGTGCTTTACGATAGTACCCTGAGCAGCCCAGCTCTAATTCTAAGGCTATGCTCCCTTGTTCCAGATTCTCCAACCATCAAACAATATCAGGCCCTGTTCTCCTCTGCCAAAACCGCTCCCCACTCCAGAAGCATCTTGGACTGTTTCTTTTCCCATTACAAAAAAATTGCCTTAAACCCGTTCATTTCTTCTGCCCCCTCAGGCCTCACCTCGAACAATGCGTGCGAGGTTTTCATGGACTTTTTTGTCATTAAGGTTGAGACCATCCATTTGACTTTCTTTATTACATCATACCCTTTCTCTTGCCAAGCTTCCCCTAAGGTTTATAGACATTTACAGCACAGAAGGAGGCCATTCGGCCCATCATGTCTGCACTGGTCAACAAAGATCTGACTACACTAACCCCATTTTCCAGCGCTTGGCCCATAGCCCTGGAGGCTATGGCAACACAAGTCAATATCTAAATACTTCTTAAATGTTACAAGAGTTTCTGACTCAACCACCCTTTCAGGCAGTGAGTTCCAGACACCCACCACCCTCTGGGTGAAAATGTTTTTCCTCAACTCCCCTCTTAGCCTTCTACTTCTTACCTTAAATCTATGCCCCCTGGCTATTGACCCCTCTACTAATGGAAAAAGTGCCTTCCTATCCACCCTATCTATGCCCCTCATAATCTTATACACCTCTATCAGGTCCCCTCTCAACCTTCGCTGTTCCAAGGAAAACAACCCCAGCCTATCCAATAGCTCAGACCCTCCAGCCCAGGCAGCATCCTGGTAAATCTCCTCTGTACCCTCTCCAGTGCAATCACATCCTTCCTATAATGTGGTGACCAGGACTGTACACAGTACTCCAGTTGTGGCCTAACCAGCGCTTTATACAAGTCCAGCATAACCTCCCTGGTTTTGTATTCTATGCCTCGGCTAATAAAGGCAAGTATCCCATATGCCTTCTTAACCCCTTATCTACCTGTCCTGCTACCTTCAGAGCTCTGTGGACCAAGGTCCCTCTGATTTTCAGTACTTTCCAGGGTTCTACCATTCATAGTGTAATCCCTTCCCTTGTTAGTCCTCCCCAAGTGCATTATCTCACACTTTTCCGGGTTGAATTCCATTAGCCACTGCTCTGCCCACCTGGCCAGTCCATAGTTTACGGCTATCCTCCTCACTGTTTACCACCCTATCGATTTTCGTGTCATCTGCGACCTTTTTGATCATACCCCCTACATTTAAGTCCAAATCATTTATGTACACCCCAGCACCGAGCCCTGCGGAACCCCACTGGAAACAGACTCCCAGTCACAGAAACATCCCTCTACCATCACCCTCTGGCTTCCTGCCTCTCAGCCAATTTTAGATCCAGTGTGCCACTTTGCCTTGGATCCCATGGGCACTTAATTTCTTGACCAGTCTGCCATGAGAGACCTTATCAAAAGCCTTGCTAAAGTCTATGTAGACCACATCAAATGCATTACCCTCATCAAAACTCCTGGTTACCTCCTCAAAAAAATCGATCAAATTTGTCAAACACGACCTTCCCTTAACAAATCCCTGCTGACTATCCCTGATTAATTCGTGCCTCTTCAATATTCTGTCCCTCAGAATTCTTTCTAGTAACTTCCCCACCACCGAGGTTAGACTGACAGGCCTGTAATTTCCTGGTTTATCCCTTCCTCCCTTTTTTAATAATGGGACAACGTTAGCAGTCCTCCAGTCCTCTGTCACCTCACCTGTGGCCTGAGTGTACTTGAAAATTACTGCTAGGGCCCCTGATATCTCTTCCCTTGCCTCCCTCAACAGCCTGGGATACATCTCATCCGGGCCTGTGAATTTATCCACTTTTAAAGCCGCTAAACCCGCTCGTACCTCCTCTCTCTCTATGTTAATTTCCTCTAATATTTCACAGTCCTCCACCCTGATGTCTATACCTGCGTCGTCCTTTTCCATTGTGAAGACTGACGCAAAGTATTCATTGAGGATTGTACCCATGTCTTCTGGGTCCACACACACATTACCTCTATGGTCCCTAATTGGCCCTACTCTTTCCCTAGTTATTCACTTGCTCTTTATATATTTAAAAAACGACTTTGGGATTTCCTTTATTCTACCCACCAATGCTTTCTCATGCATTCTCTTTGCTTTCCTAATTTCCTTTTTAAGTTCCCCTTATACTTTTTATACTCCTCTAGGGACTCTGCTGTTTTGAGCCCTCGGTTTCTGCCATCAGCTCCTCTTTTTTTCTTAAACCTAACCTTTATGTCCCGTGACATCCAGGGTTCTCTGGACTTGGTCCCCACCCTTTGTCTTTACGGGAACATATTTGCCCTGTACTCTCGCTATTTCCTCCTTGAATGCCTCCCACTGCTCTGACACAGTTTTACCTGCAAATAGCTGCTCCCAGTCCACTTGGGCCAAATCGTACCTCATCTTAGTAAAATTATTCTTACCACAGTTTAGAACTTTTATTCCCAGCCCAGCCTTATCCTTTTCCATAACTATCCTAAATCTAACTGAGTTATGGTCACTGTCTCCAAAATGCTCCCCTACTAATATGCCTTCCACCTGCCCGGGCTCATTTTCTGCCACCTCCCTTGTTGGGCTTTTTATGTACTGGCTAAAATGTTCCCCTGGATGCAACTGAAGAATTTTGCTCCCTCCCTACCTTGCACACTATAACTATCCCAGTTAACATTTGGGTAGTTAAAATCCCCTACTATTACTGCCCTATTATTCTTACACTTCTCTGAAATTTGATTACATATTTGATCCTCTATCTCTCCCTGACTGTTTGGGGGCCTATAGTGCACACCCAACAGTGTGTTTGCCCCTTTTGTGTTTTTTACTTCTACCCATATGGCCTCATTTGATGATCCTTCCATGATATCGTCCCTCCTCATTGCTATAATTGAGTCCTTGATCAATATTGCGACCCCCCCTCCTCTTCTATCCCCACCTCTATCTCGCCTGAATACCTATAACCAGGAATGCTGAGCTGCCAATCTGCCCTTTTAGCCAAGTCTCGGTCATAGCTATGATATCATACTCCCACGTGCCCATCTGTGCCCTCAGCTCATCTGTCTTATTCCTCAGGCTCCTTGCATTAAGATATATTCCATTTAGCCTTGCTAAACTCACTCCTTTCTTATCTAGCCTATGTTTCCTCTGTCTTCCAGACTCACTTGTGAGCGTTTTAACTTCTAATTCCATCTTAGCTTCTCTCCTCTCTGAACTACCTTTCAGGATCCCATCCCCCTGGCAATTTAGTTGCATCCTGCCCTAGTCCCGAAATTTAATATTTCTCTAGTTTCTCTTCTATATCCTCTCACATCCTCTCCAAGCTCTTTGTATCGATGCAACGTACGTTGTGCTGTCTTGACCTTGTTGCTACGAAACTACAAACCACTTAACTTCCCATCCTGGTATCCATGCTAGCTGAAATAGTAACCCGTTTCCTCAGGTACTGATCTGCTCCCTTTCAGATCTGAAGTCACCACTCCCTTCTTCAAAAAAAACCTAATCTTGATACCTCAATCCTTGCACATGACTGTCCCATCTCAACAACAACAAAACAAAAACTTGAATTTATATAGTAGCTTTAATGTAGTAATATGTCCCAAGATACTTCACAGGAGCGGCACCAAACAAAATTTGACCCCGAGTCACATGTGTTTTAAAAGAGGAGAGAGAGGTGCTGAGGTAAAGGCATTTTGACAGGATGGAGAAATTCCAGAGTTTAGGGCCAATAGTGGATCGATGAAAATCAAGGATGGGCAAAAGGCCAGAATTGGAGGAGTGCAGAGATCCCAGAGGCTTGTAGGGCTAGAGGAGGTTTCAGAGATGAGGAGGGGTGAGGCCATGGAAGTATTTGAAAACAAGGATGTTAAAATTTTAAACTCCCTTCCCTCTCCAAAGTCTGTGAACATGCTGTCGCTTCTACAATTTGAGTCCATCCTTGCTGCAACTCCACGTTTGAATCTCTCCACTCAGGTTTCCACTCGCCACGGTGCTGAAACCTCCCTAATCAAAGTAACAAATAATGTTCTGTGTGACTGAGATCGTGATGTACTATCTCTCCATACCCTTCTCAACCTGTGTGCTGCCTTTGGCATTGTTGACTAGACCATCCAACAACACTTCTCTTTTGTTGTCCAGCTAAGTGGGACTGTCAATCTCCTGCAGTGGTCTCTCTTTTGACACTCTGCAATATTACCTCTGGAGTCATCCAAGGACCTGTCCATGGCCTCCTACTACTGCTCGCCCGCTTACTGTACTTGGCAACATGATCCAAAGACAAGGCATCAGGTTCCACATGTATGCTGACCACACCCAGCTCTTGCCTCAGCACCACCTCTCTCGACCGAACTCTGGCTCTTCCCGACATCCAGTCCTGGATGAACTGCAATTTCCTCCAATTAAACATTGGGAAGACTGATGCCATCGTTTCGGTCCCTTTTACAAACTCTGATCCTTCGCCACTAATTCCATCCACCTCTCTGCCCACTACGTTAGGGTGAACCAGACTGTTTTTAGCCTCTGTGTTTTATTTGATCCTGAGCTGAGCTATTGTCTACAGTTCTGGGCACTACATGATAGGAAGGATGTGAACAAGTTGGAGAGAGTGCGGAACAGGTTTGCAAGAATGGTTCCAGGGATGAGAAACTTCAGTTCCGAAGATAGATTGGAGAAGCTGGGACTGTTCTCCTTGGAGAGGAGAAGGCTAAGCGGAGATTTGATAGAGAGATGATGGTCGAGGCGTGTTTTTGTGACTGGATGCCTGTGTCCAGTGGGGTTCCACAGGGATTGGTGTTGGGTCCCTTGCTGTTTGTGGTATATATAAATGATTTAGACTTGAATGTAGGAGGGTTGATCAGTAAGTTCGCGGATGACACGAAAATTGGTGGGGTGGTAAATAGTGAGGAGGATAGCCTTAGATTACAGGAGGATATAGACGGGCTGCTCAGATAGGCTGATAGTGACAAATGGAATTTAATCCAGATAAATGTGAGGTGATGCACTTGGGCATGACAAACAAGGCATGGGAATACACAATGAATGGTAGGACCCTGGGAAGTACCGAGGATCAGAGGGACCTTGGTGTGCATGTCCACCAGTCCCTTAAGGTAGCGGGACAGGTAGATAGGGCAGTTAAGGAGACATATGGGGTACTTGCCTTTATTAGCCAAGGCATAGAATATAAGAGCAGGGAGGTTATGCTGAAACTGTATAAAACGCTGGTTAGGCCACAGCTAGAGTATTGTGTGCAGTTCTGGAATCCGCATGATAGGAAGGATGTGATTGCACTAGAGAAAATGCAGAGTAGATTTACCAGGATGTTGCCTGGGCTGGAGAGTTTTAGTTATGAGGAGAGATTGGATAGACGGGGGTTATTTTCCTTGGAGCAGAGGAGATTGAGGGGGGGTCATGATTGAGGTGTATAAAATTATGAGGGGCATAGATAGAGTAGACAAGAAGGAACTTTTCCCCTTGGTGGAGGGATCAATAACCAGGGGGCATAGGTTTAAGGTAAGGGGCAGGGGGTTTAGAGGGGATGTGAGGAAGAATTTTTTCACCCAGAAGGTGGTGGGAATCTGGAACTCACTGCCTGAAAGGGTGGTAGAGGCAGAAACCCTCATAACATTTAAGAAGTATTTGGATGTGCACTTGCTATGCCATGACATACAAGGCTATGGGCCTGGTGCTGGAAAATGGGATTAGAATAGTTAGGTACTTGTTTGACCGGCGCAGACTCAATGGCCGAAGGATCTTTTTCTGTGCTGTAGACCTCTATAGGTCTATAGGAACATCTATGAGATGTTCAAAATCATGACGGGGCTGGACAGAGTAGATAGGGAGAAGCTATTCCTGCTCGTAAAAGGATCAAGAATGTGAAGGTACTGATTTAAAGTG
This sequence comes from Cetorhinus maximus, assembly GCF_964194155.1. NCBI lineage: Eukaryota > Metazoa > Chordata > Chondrichthyes > Lamniformes > Cetorhinidae > Cetorhinus > Cetorhinus maximus. The sequence goes on along the minus strand of NC_135887.1, from coordinate 22,914,803 downwards.
ATTTGCAAAAGAAGCAAATGTGACATGAGAAAAAACTTCTTCACACAACGAGTGGTTTCGGCCTGGTATGCACTGCCTGGAAGTGTGTGGAGGGTGGTTGAATCGAGGCATTCGAGAGGGCATTAGATGATTTTTTGAACAAAAACAATGTGCAGGGGTACGGGGAAAAGTCCGGGCAATGGCACTAGGTCATAATGCTCATTTGGAGAGCTGGCGCAGACACGATGGGCCAAATGGCCTCCTTCTGTGCTGTTAAAATTTTGTGATTCTGAATTCTGTGATTCTGAACTGAGCTTCCGACTCCATATCCTTATTATCACAAAGCCCATCTTTGCCCCAGCCTTGGCTTATTTGCTGCCAAGATCTTCACTCATGCTTTTGTTTCTTCCAAAGTTGACATTTTTAAAATTCATTCATGGGATGTGGGCTTCGCTGGCTGGGCTAGCACTTATTGCCCATCCCTAGTTGCCCCTGAGAAGGTGAATCTAACTAATCCGGTTTCTCTTGACTAGCCTCCTGTTTGCCATCCTCCATGAATGTGAGCTCATTCAGAACTCTAACATTTATATCCTAATCTGTTTTGTCGTATTCATCAGTCACCCTTGTGCTTCCAGCCCATCAGTGCCACATGTTAAGCTTTTCATCCACACATTCAAACCCTTACGTGGCCTCAAACCTCCCTATCTCTGTAAACGCCTCTAGCCATACAACCCTGTGGGAACTCTGCTTTCTTCCACCTCTGGCCTCTTATGCATCCCCTACATCCTTCTCTTCCCTCACTGGTGGCTATATCTTCAGCCTTCTAGGCCCTAAGCTCTAGAACACCCTCCCTAAACCTCTCCACCTGTCACTCCTTTAAGATGCTCCTTAAAATCTACGTTTTTGGCCAAGCTTTCAGCTGTCTGTCCTAATAACTGCTTTCTTGGCTTGGTGTTAACTTTTCTCTGATTATGATCCTGTGAAGTGCCTTGTGACATTTTTTTCTGTTGTTGCTTATTCTGTAAATGGAGTACGGCAGCAAAATAATAGCGTTAAGTGGAAGAGCAAATTATTCACAAAAATGGTCAGCCTGATACCCCTTGTTTAGTGTTTTGAAGTTTTTTTGTAACTATATTCTAACTAATCCCCTACCTTCTATAAAGTGAAGTATTTGACTCTTATTGTGTGTTTTCTCCTAATCCTCCACCCAGCCAATGTTTTGACACATGACTCCATAGGCACCTTGTATTACATTGCCCAAGAGGCCATTCTTCCTGTAAGAGTGGTCAGGCTATTGATTCATGGAGATCAACACAGCTGTGTCCCGTTCCTTCCTCATCCTGTGTCCTCACACATTGATATCCCTTCAGGAGTCTTTGCAGGGAGTCTTGGTGATCTTTCTCTTCTGTAGTTCAGAGTTGCTGAAACCAGTTATAAAGCCTTTGCTGGCATGGTTAGTTAAGTGGGCATGGACCAGGAATCAAATGTTAGAGCTTGTGGTCTGCATTATTCTGTTCTTATTAACTGACCTCTGTTGTTATCATTCTGGCCAAAGACCCACTGTTACAAATTTTGGGTCTTGCTATAGTTAATAGCTTAAGGGCAGTCAAGTCACTCCCATTAGCAGAGAGAGCATCCTGCATACAAGGGGTGCTATTCTACCCAGTATTGAGCAGTATTGTAATCCAGGGATATAACAATAGTATCCCTCAAGTTCGGAACTGGCTTACTCATGTGCCCTCATGTACCAGTTCAATCTTTTTGAAGACAGACTAAGAAATCTCTTGGTCTGGCCAGGTCAGATACGAATTGTTCAGCTGCTTCATTTCACAGCATGCACGTACAGAACATCAGTTATGATCAGACTCTCTTCATTGGAACAGTACAACTTGTCTTTGTGTAATAATACAAAGTAATTGATGTGGTATGTTGTCCTGCATCTCAGTAGGTCATCTTGCTTGACTTAAGCAAAATAATTTCTAACTGCTCCCCTGCGTTCTCTTTCTGAGCCTGGCAATAGCTGTCCTTGCAGCTTTTAGTTTAAAAGAACCTCCCCGACTGTCTCTGTCTCCGTTCTGTTATTGTATATCTCCATGTGTTCACAACCTAAAAGGATGACATACACCAGATTGCTCCCACTGATGCCTGAGACCCAGGATCTCTGAACACAATGGGTGTAAGGTGTTTATCAGTTACTGTGACAGGCTTAACAAATGATTGCAGTCTTTGGGAACATAATTTCAAATTTAACTCATAAGCATGCTAACCATCTTTATCTCAGTGCCTTTCTAGTTAATAAACGTGTTAATACATTTGCCTTAAAACCTGATATTTAAATGTAAGCCTTTTTTTCTTCATACTTTCTATGGAAGAATGGTCAACAAAAATCTGAAATGTGACTCCTTCCATTTAAAAACTGTCTCCACATCTTGCCTCTGGTTCTTATGCCAGTTACCTTAAATTTGATTATGGAAACAGAAAATGCTGGGAATACTCAGTGGGTCTGACAGCATGTCTGGAGAGAGAAACGGAGTTAACATTTCAGGTTGCTGACATTAAATTGTGTCCTTCTGGTTACCGACCCAAATAGCACTGGCAACAGTTTCTCCTTATTTACCTTATCAATATCCTCCAGCATTTTGAATACCTCTATCATTTCTCCTCTTAGCCTTCCTTACTCTAAGGAGAAAAATATTCTGTATCAGTCCTTAATATGTGCAACCATGTAGGGAGATGGTGGCACAGTGGTAATGTCACTGTAGTAGTAATCCAGAGGCCCAGGCTAATGATGTGGGGACATGGGTTCAAATCCCACCACGGCAGCTTGTAGAATTTAAATTCAATGAATAAATCTGTAACATAAAGCTAGTTTCACTAATGGTGATCATGACAACTATCATTGATTGTTGTAAAGACCCATTTGGGAAGGAAATCTGCCAACCTTACCTTGTTTGGCCGACATGTGACTCCAGATCAACAGCAGTGTGGTTGACTCTTAACTGCTTTCTACAATCGCCTAGCAAGGGCAATTAGGGATCAGCAACAAATGCTGGCTTTGCCAGCGAAACCCACATCTGGAATCAACAAGAGAAAACTGCAGTGAAAACTCATTGATAAGACAAGCTTTCAGGGCATGGGTTCAGTGTCAATTTACATTTATATAGCACCTTTCAAGTAAACATCTTCAGGCATGTTATGATGGGGTGGGGTAAGGGTAGGATTCCCAGCTCTGGTTGAACATATTCCTGGAGGTTTCATTACATGACCTTCAATCACTCCAACCCACATTCCTGCCATGAGTTACCATACACACTGATCCTTATGGCACACCGCTTTCCCTCAGTCAACCAGAAAGAAAACTTACTCTTTATTATCCCATTGATTCTTGACTGTCAGTCAAACATTCATTTTTTCCATCTCCAATAGTTTTATAACTAATAAATGAACATATTCAAAGAAAATGGGAAGAAAACAATTTAAAAAAAAATATTTTTCTCCTAGAATACTCATAGCAGTGTCTGGAAATTAATTTTACATTCCCGGACACTCCAGAACAATACACTTGGGGCTGGACGATGGATGACCAGAAGGAAATAGGAGAGAAATGATGGGAGATGACTAGAGGCATCCATGATTTTGTGTTTTGCCTTTGATAAAGTGGGAAAGAGATAGCAAGGCAAAGAGGTTTATGGAGAGAATTACCGAGTGTAGCTGCTGTATGGTTTGGGGTGGCAGAGTGGGGAGAGGATTGGAGAGTAAGGTATGAAAGGCTATGCTGAGATTTAGGGCTGAAGGTGTCGGGTGGAGTAGGATTCTGCTTCAGTAAAATTGTTTTGACTTGATCTTTGTTTTGGTACTTGGAAATCAATGTACCCATTAGAAACTTGCCAAATTCAAGCTTTGCTGAAGACAAAGAAATAAATGCTTAGTCCTGTTGGCAAGTATTGGAAGAATAAGAAATAATTTGCTGTTCATTAGAACAATTTACTTGCTTCTCCCCCACTCCTTTGTGTATTGATTTTTGTGGAGTCCTTCAGTTTTTTGGAATTGAACAGGGTTTAAACTCCCTCTTTTTCTATTGTGTCCACATGGCTTTTAGCTGCTCTTTTAATTACACTGCAGCTGCATGGACTCTTTATCTATCTCACTTCCAGTAAAATTCTAAGCATATGTTCAAAAGCTGGGTGGCGACTCTGTTTATTTTCAACTGGCCCTGATCTGAACTTCAACAGATTTTCTGAGAGAGTAAAGTGTACAACAACAGCATTGAGACTAGCTGGACGCAGATAAAAGCTGAATGCTTCCACAGAGAATGAGTTGTAGATATATAACACTAGGGCTGAAAGATTCCAAGCTGAAATGAATAACTTGTGAAATGAATTATAACAGAGAATCTGATTGCAGTAAATATAGCACAAACAGTGTTTTACTGTGTCTGACTGTCAAAGAGGGATTGTTTGATGTGGGAGTTGAGGGTGGGTGGATTTGGCTCAATCTTAATATAGGTGACAGTAATGATAAGAAATTTCTTTCCAAGTGTGAAGCTAGTAATTCAAATAGCTAGCACTTAACCCTTTGCTTTCAAGAAACCTGTTTACTTCCAAAATTAGGTACTGACAAAATTGTTTATTTAATCCTCTTTGCTCTATTTTGGCAAGACAGTTATAAATGAGGAAAAGTATTTGGTCCGTATTAGTTCAGCCATTCAAAATTAGTCTGTACTCTCTCCATTTGGTGTTTTTTAAATTCAGGATTTTCATCTATATTACTTAAAGTCCATTTGCATTGTTGATCACTGTGAAGAAATTCCTTATCAGTATTAAAGTTACCTTTTATCAGCTCTGAATCAGTATTGCCTTTGTCCTACTCCCTTGTACCTTGGTATCCAGAATTGGCTCAGTGTTTTTTGCAAGCCGTTGTAGCCAATGCCATATCTCTGGTAAAATGTATTATTTGCATTTGAGAAGTTTGGGAAGCATCCTGTCACTGGGCCTCTCTTTATGCTGTTCCTGTGCCATTTGTAAGTCAGGAAACTGTGTTACAGATTTGTTGGAATCTGGTTTGCTTAGTGTCAGATTGGCTAACTTGGCAAACATTCTACCCCCTTGGGTCAGAAAGTTGTGGGTTAGAGCCCCAGTCCAGGATTTCATAGAATATATCCAGTTCCCTTTTGAAAGCTAGTATTGAATCTGCTTCCACTGCCCTTTCGGACAACGCATTCCAGATCATCATAACTCACTCCTTAAACAAATTCTCCTCAACTACCTTCTGATCCTTTTGCCAATTATCTTAAATCTGTGTTTTCTGGTTACTGACACACCCACCAGTGGAAGTAGTTTCTCCTTATTTACACTCTCAAAACCTCATATACTTTTGAACAGGTCTATTAAATCTTCCCTTAACCTTCTCTAAGGAAAACAAACCCACTTTCTCCAGTCGCACCACATAACTGAAATCCCTCCTAGTATCATTCTACTAAATCTTCACTATATCCCCTCCTCGCTAAAATATAGTGCCAAGAATTTGTCACAAAACCCCAGCTGAGGCTCAACAATTGATTTATAAAAGTTGAACATAGCTTCCTTGCTTTTGTACCCTATGCTTCTTTATCGATTCGCCCATAATATCATCCCTGTGCTCTCTGACCTACATTGGCTCATGGTAAGCAATGCTTCGATTTTAAAATTCTCATTCTTGTTTCAATTCCCTCCATAGCCTCAGCTCTCCCAATATCTGTAATCTCTTCCAGCCCCACAAATATCAAATATCTGTGCTCCTCCAAATCTAGCCTCTTGAGCAGACTCAGTTTTAATTTTCCACCATTTGCGGCTGTGCCTTCAGTGGCCAAATCCCTAAGCTCCGGAATTCCCTCCCTCAACCTCTTTGCCTCTTCCTCCCTTTCCTTGTTTAAGATACTCCTTAAAACCTACCTCTTTGACCAAGCTTTTGGTCATTTGACCTAATCACTCCTTATTTGATTCAGTGTCAAAATTTGTTTGATGACACTCCTATGAAGCATCTTGAGACATTTTACGATGCTAAGGGCACTATATATATACAATTTGTTGTTGTTATCTATTTCAGGATCCCATATGTTGTTTTAAAAGCTTTATTAACCTGTCCTGCCACCTTCATAGATTTGGATACATGAAGCCCAGTTTTTTTTTGGCTCCTGTACTCCCTTTAAAATTCTATCATTTAGCTTATACTGTCTTGAGCACATAATCAGGTTATCACACCAGTACAGTTTTGAGGGAATACTGCATTGTTAGGAATGCCATCTTTCAATTAAAACATTAAACAGCTGTTCATTGTTCTATCGGTTCAGGTAAGCATGAAAGATCCCATGCCATTATTTAAAGAAGAACAGGAAGTTTTCTCAGTGTGCTACCCAGGATTCCTTTCTCAAAAATAGATTAACCAATCATTTAATGTAATAAGGTGCTTTCTTAATTAAAGGAAGCGTGTTGACATTCACAGTTCCTCACATAATAAATTCCAGTTTTAGGTTAAATTAAAGCAAAGTACTGCAGATGCTGGAAATTTGAAATAAAAACAAAGTGCTGGAAAAACTCAGCAGGACTGGCAGCATCTGTGGAAAGAAAAAGAGTTAATGTTTTGAGTCCAATATGACTTCTTCAGGAGTCATATTTATGTTGAAAACTTAAGTTCCTCTCTCCACAGATGCTGCCAGACCTGCTGAATTTTTCCAGCACTTTCTGTTTTTATTCCAGTTTTGGTTGTATTGCCAGGGTAATGCCATTATGATGCCCATTTTGATCCATTCTTATGAAACAACTTTACCCAAATAGGAAACTCCATTCGCCTTCCAGGGTTATTGTGTGTAATAAACTGTGCTGCATGTGTGCACAATTAAGTTCTGGTGGGGTGCACAGAGAGAGAGAGAGAGGGAATATAAGCAAGTCCATCTGTGGTCCACAAACATTCTCCCATTACAACAAAGTTGCAGTTTCCTCGATTAATGAGTTCCTTAAATGTAGTGGAATGTTCAGATAGGAGATGGAAATACAATTTTTGGAGCAATTCATAACATTTTTTTAGTGCTTGAGGCTGTGCAAAGAAAATGTAACATGCAAGTAAATATCAAGTGTGAAATCAAGTCGATCAAAGTTTGTGTGTGTCACATCCTATTGAAACAGATGGAAGGAGGCACCAAACAGAAGACGCTGGAGGTCCAGACTTGGACCCTGGTCTGCTGTTTGTTCCCTGTTGGATGTTTTACATTGATTTAATCCAAATAGTTTTCTTTTTGAAGTTTCAATGGTACACAAAGCCAGCCAAAGTTTCTCAGAGAATCTTTTCAGTGCCTTTTAATTGAATTCTACGTTAAACACAGGAATTGACACAAATGCATAATTTGCTGTCCGTAATGCAGAATAAAAATCTGGGATTTATTTAAGGTTTTCCCAGATGTTTCTAACCTAAAAACAAAAAAAAAAGATTCCAATCGGATCAGCCTCATGCAGTCTTTCAACACACTCCCTCATATTTAGATCTCTTCCCTCCTTGATGACATACTCGCTGAGATGTAGGAGGGAATCTTATGGAAAAAAAAGTGAACCCATCCTGCATTAATACTAAATGCCGCAGTAGGATTCTATAGAAAAGCATAAACATTCCTACTTCTCACTCAGGTCACGTGTAGAAAAAATAGCCACCTTTTATAAAAATTGTATTTCTTGCATCTGTCTTTAATTCTGTTTTTATTTCTCTCATTTTTGTTTTGATATCTTCCCTGTCCATCCGCTTTCCTCATTTCTGTTGACTGATCTCTGTTGGTAAAATACTTGCTTCAGTCAAAGATTCATATGCTTGATGCAAAAGGTAACTTTAAACAAAATGGTACAATTTTAATGGTTGGTGCAGGAATTGTACCAGGGTGAGGGACTTCAGTTATGTGGAAAGATTAAAGAAGCTGTGATTGTTCTCCTTAGAGCAGAGAATGTTACAGGAGACTTAATAGAGGTATTCAAAATCATGAGGGGTTTTGATACGGCAAATAAAGAGAAACTGTTTCCACTGGTGGGTGAGTACTGATTTAAGATAATTGGCAAATCAACCAGAAGGAAGTGAGATTTTTTTTTCATGCAGCAGGTTTCTATGATCTTGTAGTATACTACTTGCAAGGCTGGTGGAGTCATATTCAATGGTAACTTTCAAAAGGGAATTGAAAAAATTCTAGACTCTAGTTATAGTTGTAGTCTCTCCCACAAGGAGAGTGGGAACATGCACCCTGTCAAGCCCCCTCAGGATCTTATATGTTTCAATAAAATCATCTCTCATTCTTCTAAACTCCAATGGATATTGGTCCTCATCAGGTAACACCCCCAATCCCAGGAATCAGTTGAGCAAACCTTCTCTGACCTGCTCCTAATGCAATTATGCCCTCTCTAAAATAAAGAGACCAAAACTGTACACAGTACTCCAGATGTGGCTTCACTAATGCCTTGTACAACTGTAGCAAAACATCCTTACTTTTATATTCCATTGCCCCTTGCAATAAACGACAACATTCCATTTGTCTCCCTAATCACTTGCTGGGCCCCCATTCTAACTTTTTGTGATTCATGCATCAGGACACCCAGATCCCTCTGTACCTTAGAGCTCTGCAATCTCTCTCAATTGAAATAATATGCTGCTTTTCTATTCTTCCTAGCAAAGTGGACAAGTTCACATTTTCCCCACATGATACTCAATCTGCCAATTTTTTGTCCACTCACTTAACTTGTCTATATCCATTTGCAGACCCCTTATGTCCTCTTTGCAATTTAATTTCCTATCTACCTTTGTGTCATCAGAAAATTTAGCACCCATACATTCAGTCCCTCCATCCAGGTCATTGTTGTAAATTGTAAATAGCTGAGGCCCTAGCACTGATCCTTGTGGCACTCCACTTGTCACATCTTGCTAACCTGAAAATGACCCATTTATGCAACTGTCTGTTTCCAGTTAGCTAGCCAATCCTCTGTCCATGCTAATGTGTTACCCCCTACACCATGAGCTCTTATTTGGCGTAGTAACCTTTGGTGTGGCACCTTGCCAAATGCCTTCCGGAAATCTTAGTACCACTACATTTACAGGTTCTCCTTTATGCATGTTACTTGTTACTTCCTCAAATAACTCTAATAAATTAGTCAAACACAATTTCCCTTTCACAAAACCATGTTGACTCTGCCTGATTGCATTGAAATTTTCTAAGTGCCCTGCTATAACCTCCTTTATGATAGCTTCTATCATCTTTCCTATGACAGATGTTAAGCTAACTGACCTGTAGTTCCCTGCTTTCTGTCTCCCTGCTTTCTTGAATAGAGGAGTTACATTTGCTATTTTCCAATCTAATGGGACTTCCCTGGAATCTAGGGAATTTAAACTAGTTAAAACTAATGCATCGACTATCTCAGCAGCCACTTATTTTAAGACCCTAGGATGAAATCCATCAGGACCTGCAGAGTTGTCAGCTTTTAGTTCTAATAATTTTCTCAGCACCCTTTCCCTGGTGATGGTAATTGTTTGAAGTCCCTCCCTTCCTTTCACCTCTTAATTCACAATTATTTCTCAGATGTTATTTGTATCCTCTACAATGAAGTCAGATGCAAAATATCTATTTAATTCGTCCGCAATTGCCTTATTTTCCATTATTGATTCTCCATTCTCACTCTCTGGAGGACCAATGCTCACTTTACTTACTCTTTTCTTTTTTAGATATCTGTAAAAACTCTTATCTGTTTTTATATTTCTAGCTAGCTTTGTCTTGTAGTGAGGCACTTGGCACCTGAAAGTATTACGCTTGGATCTTATTGGTGCACTGTCTCCAGGTTATCCAGCTGTCTGCTGCTTACTTCCTCAGCATCTTCAATCCATAACTGTTTGGTTGGGGAGGCTGGTCTCTTCCTCCCACTCATGGGAACACTCACATCTGCAGCCTCTCAGATCCCACAGCAGAACTTCTAGATAAGAGTGAGAGACCTCGGAAATAGCCTTACCTGGTCTCCTTTCCATTCCTGTGGTTGCTACAACCTCAAAAACCCAAGTGCTAATGAGCCCCTCTAACCCATTCTGTGGTTTCTTTAATTAGAGATCCTTCTTTTGCTAGAATGGATGCAACATCCTATCAGCTCTCCCTAATTGATCAGGAACCTGAATGCAGGGTGCTATTGATGTGGCTCAGTTAAAGAACCTTGACAAAGTTTGCTCCTTCATCATTCTGGTTCCTGACCTGCAGATCGTACCGTAATTCTGGCATGGATTATGTCTACAAAATTCTGCCCCAAATTTTTAGGTGCATAGTTTCCTTAAATAACATGCTGGTGGGAAAATGTTCAGAATGCTTCATGACAAGCAGAACCAACCTGGACTAAAGACGCACCTTGATTCAACATCAATCAACATCACAAAAGCAGAATATCTGCTCATTTTCATATTGCTGTTTGTGGGAGCTTGCTGTGTGCAAATCGACTTCTACGTTTCCTACATTCCTGCATGACTGCACTTTAAAGATACTTCATTGGCTGTAAAATGCTTTTGGATGCTCTGTGGCTGTGAAAAGCACTATATAAATGCAAGTCTTCTTTGATTGACGCAACATTCATTAAAATTAAAAGAATTGATTTCAAAATGTAAAAATAAAATGTTCAAAATAAAATTTGCAGATTTCTAGGAAAAGCTGGTAGTTTTACAGAATAGCAACAGTGCTGCCATTGTGGTATGGCTGATATCTGTTGAGCACGACTCTTCTCACACTGTCATTCTGGCTGCAACCAACTGAGCATTTAAAAACCAAAATGAGCATCATTGTTATTACTCATTGATAAGGAATGGCGCTGAGGTGTTTCCTTAACAATTTAGACAAGAAAGATCATTTTCAATTATGGGACTTTGAAATGGCTTCTTAATTGTACCAGAGTCAGTGCTGTTTTCAAACCATTTCTTAAAGCAGAGTTTTACACTCCCCTGTGGGCGGCTTGCAGATGGTCACGGGGGCGTGAAATTGGGCGTAATGCCATGAGCGCCTTTCCCAGTGCCTACCTACCTGCCCCAACCCCATTTGCCCTTCAGCCAATTGAGGCCCTTAAGTGGCCAATTAATCACCTCTTAAAGGCCTCTTCTCACCCTGCAATCTTTGCAGTGGCAGGCGGTGCCTGAATCCAAATTTAAAGCACACCAATTCCCACTCCTCAGGCCAATGGCAGGAAAGGGGGGAGATTCTTTCCTTTATGGGCCCATTGGAGCCCTCATCCCCTGCCCCCCTCCCGCCCCACATCCTGGCCCCCCTGGGTTTCCTCTTCCTCCCTGGCCTGTGCAACATTTACCTCTCAAGCGACATCATTAAAACAATTATCATGTCATTTATTGCATTTCTGTTTTTTGGACCTTGCTGTGTGCAAATTGCCTATATTACATCAGTGGCTTTACTTCATAAGTAGTCTAATGACTGTGAAACACTTTGAGATGTCCTGGGGTTGTGAAAGGAACTTTTTATATACAAGTCCCTTCTCTCTGTTCTTCCTCCCCATTTTTCCTTTCCCATCTTTCTCTCTTTTTTTCTACTTTATTTTATTTTCTTTCACTGAGCTGGGCAAATTGGCTGCCATGTCCACTTAAGACCCAGGCAGGGTCCGATTTAATGTGCTATCTGAATGACGGTCCTGCACATCCTCAGCCCTACACAGAAGTGTCAGCCGAGATGATCTACTGAAGTATCTCTCTTAAATGACCATTTTCCCTGAATGAACCTGAATAGAGAGTGGCAGCAAGTTAAACTCTCTAACTGCTGCCTTGAGTGTTTTCAACTATCTCACCGCAGGATGGTATTGAATTGGCGACCACCTTGATATCTCTGGCTCAGTATCACAATAAGATGACCTTCAGAGGTACACATTCTAGGACTTAAAAGAAAGAAAGATTTAAGAAAGAAAGATTTGCATTTCTGTAGCACTTTTCACCACTACTAGACTTGTCAAAGTGTGTTACAGACAATGAAGTATTAATGAAGTGTAGTCACTATTTTGATGTAGGAAATGCAGCTGCCAGTTTGCACACTGAAAGTTTCCATAAACAGCAACATGATAATGATCAGATCATCTTATTTGTTTAGTGATGTCGATTGAGGGATAAATATTGGCCCCGTACACCGGTGATAACTCTCCTGCTTTTCTTCAGAAGAGTGCCATAGGATATTTTACATCCACCTGAGAGGGCTTTGGTTTAGTGTCTCATTAAAAAAAAAGCACCTCCAACAGTCCAGCACTCCCTCGGTACTGCACAGAAGTGTCAGCTCAAATCATAGACTGGGATTCAAACCTGGACCCTTGTGGCTCTGAGGTGGGAGTGCTATTAACAGTGCCATGGCTGACACTTGCATATCTCTAGTGTCTTTCATGACTTCAGGATATCCCAAAGTGCTTTACAGCCAATGTAGTACTTTCAAAGTGTATTCACTCACACATGGCAGACTGTGTATGCACAGCAAGCTTTCACAAAATAGTAATGTGATAATGACCAGATAACCTGTGTTGTTTTTTGTTAAGTGATGATGATTAAGGCAACAGAAGAACTCCCATACTCTTCCAGTAATGCCTTGGGATCGTTTACATCCACCTGAGGGGGCAGACAGAGCTTCAATTTAACATCAGATCTGAGAGGATGGAACTTCCAACAATACTCCCTCAGTATTGCACTGGAATGTCAGCTTAGAATACATCCTTAAGTCTCTGGAGTGGGAAGTGAACCTATAACTTTGTTTGAATCAGAAGCAATAGAACTACCAACTGAGCCACAGATGACACTGATCCACTCCAAAGTGCAGCTCAAGTGAAAATTGGTGAAACTGAAAAGTAGCTGAGTTCAACTGATGATTAAAATAGTGATCAATTCCAATTGGTTAGCTGAGCCACCATTACGTTTTGTGTCTTGTAATATTAGTATTATTAATCAGTAAAATAATCTAGCATGTTACTTTTTTTGAAAGGGCAACTTTATTTTAATTGAGTTTCCACACACCAAGCAGTCCTTCTGTTCGCTAAAATAGAACTTGTAGATTTTTTGAACATTTTCTCTATGACATTACTAAAAAGTTCTGGATCTGAAACATAGGACTGTTTCCTTTTGTGCTGAATTTATTGGGAAACAAGTGTTGACCATAAATGCTCCTTTAAAGGGGGCTGTCAGAGCATGACGTGTTTTCTCAATCCCTAATGTATGTCACTACAGTGCAACAGATTGCAGTGGCCCTTTAAAGTGCTTGGGTCCTGGCTATTCACAATCTATATCAATAATTTGGATGTGGGGATGTAATATTTCCAAGTTTGCAGATGATATAAAACTAGGTGGAAGTGAGAGTTGTGAGGAGGATGCAAAGATGCTGCAAGGGGATTTGGAGAGGGTAATTGAATGGGCAAAATTTGACAGATGGAATACAATGTGGAAAAATGTGAGGTTATCCACTTTGGTAGGAAAAACAAATACAAAGTATTTCTTAAGCGGTGAGAGACTGGGAAGCTTTGAACTTCAACAAGACTTGGGTGTCCTTGTTCATGAGTTACTGAAAGCTAACATGCAGACATAGCAAGCAACTAAGAAGGCAGATGGTATGTTGGTCTTTATTGCAAGAGGATTTGAGTATAGGAGTAAAAATGTCTTACTGCAATTATATAGAACCTCGGTGAGACCACACCTGGAGTACTGTGTACAGTTTTGGCCTCCTTACCTAAGGAAAGATATACTTGCCATAGAGGGAGTGCAACGAAGGTTCACTAAATTAATTCCTGGAATGAGGGATTGTTCTATGAGGAAAGATTAAATAGACTGGGCCTTTATTCTCTGGAGTTTAGGAGAATGAGAGGTGATCTCATTCAAACATACAAAATTCTTACAGGGCTTAACAGGGTAGATGCAGGAAGGATATTTCCCCTGACTTGGGCAGGGGTCTAGTACCAGATGACATTTCCGGAATAAGCGGCAGGCCATTTAGATCTGAGTTGACAAGGAATTTCTTCACTCAGAGGATGGTGAATCTTTGGAATCATTGGGCTGAATTTTTTGCCTGTTGGGCGGGCAGGCCCGACCCAATCTCCAGCAGGCGGGGAGCGGATCCCTACTGGAGAAGCGAGCCCCGCCGCCATTTTACGTGGGCGGGCCAATTAAGGCCCGCCCAGCGTGACGTCCGACAGGAAGCGCTATGCACTTCCTGTGCAGGCGGGGGGGGGGTTCCCCAAATGTGAGAGTGCGCTCTTTCACGCATGCACACGCAAAGTGCTGCCTCAGGGAGATCGCTGAAAGGTTTTCAAACTTTAAAAATAGAAAAATGAAAAAATCATTAACATGTCCTCCTCATGCGACAATGTCACACGAGATGGGACATGTTAATAAATTGCACAAAAACTTTAATAAACTTTTTTAAAACTGACATGAAACCTCATCCCGCCGGTGGATGAGGTTTCATGTTTTTTCAGAAGCCCGCTGGGGCTCTTGGCCTGCCCACCAGCCTTAAGGTTGGAAGGGCAGGTCCTTTAATTGTTTTAATTATCCTGTCAGTGGCCTCAATTGGCCATTGACAGGTCGGCGGGCAGACAGCTGATCGCGCTGTGCCCCCGCCTTCCTGAAGATTTAAATGGGGCGGAATGACGTCGGGGATTCCTCCCGCATCATTTTCGCGTCAGCGAGTGGGCCCCACCCCCTTCTCACCAACAGAAAAATTCAGCCCATTGAGTATGTTCAAGACTGAGATTGATAGATTTCTACATATTAAAAACATCAAGGGATATGGGGATATTGCAGGAAAATGGTGTTGAAATAGAAGATCAGCCATGATCTCATTGACTAGCAGAACAAGCTCGAAGTGTTGAATGCTCCACTCCTGCTGCTATTTCTTATGCTCTGTGTAAACTATTAAGAGTTTCAAACATGTTGAAAATGGGGTCACCCCAGATGGAAGGATCAAGTAATTTTGCCAGGAAGAAGGTTCCAACTTGGTTAATGCGTCAGGTCTTCTTCTCCCCAGAAGAATTTCATTAACAGTGGCTATATAGAATCTTACAGTATTGTCCTGTTCAATCATGCACTTGCTGACCTGTATTGGCTCCCAGTCCAGCAACAGCTTTATTTTAAAATTTTCATCCTTGTTTTCAAATCCTTTCATAGCCTCACCCTTCCCCCTCTTTCCAACCTCCTACAGTCCTTCAAGATTGCTGCACGCTTCCAATTCTAGCCTCTTCCTTTTCTCTTTTAAGACTCTCCTCAAATCCTACTTCTTTGACCAAGTTTTTGGTCAACTGCCCTAATATCTCCTTAATTGGCTCATTGTCAAACTTCGATTGAAAAGGCCCCTGTGAAGCACCTTGGGATATTTTAGCATATTAAAGACAACGTAGATGCAAGGTGGTGTTGCTGTATACTGCTGCAGAGCTGTCTGTCTGGTTGGCTTATATTGCAAAGGGTTTGGAGTACAAGAATAAAGAAGTCTTAGTACAATTGTACAGGGCTTTGGTGAGACCACACCTAGAATACTGTGTGCGGTTTTGGTCTCCATAGTTAAGGAAGGATATCTTGCATTGGAGGCAATGCAGTGAAGGTTCATTAGATTGGTCCCTGGGATGAGAGGGTTGTCCTATGATGAGAGGCTGAGTGAATTGGACCTATATTCTCTGGAGTTTAGAAAAATGAGAGGTGATCCCATTGAAATGTACATGATTCTGAAGAGGCTTGACATGGTAGACACTGAGAGGTTGTTAACGCTGGCTGGGGAATCTAAAGCATAGGAGCACAGTCTCAGGATAAGGGGCTGATCATTTAGGACTGAGATGAGGAGAAATTTCTTCACTCAAAGGGTGATGATCTTTGGAATTCTCTACCTCAGAGGATTGTGGATGCTCAATCGTTGAATATATTTAAGGCTGGGATAGACAGATTTTTGGTTTTTCAGGGAATCAAGGGATATGGGGAGCGGGCAGGAAAGTGGAGTTGAAGCCCAAGCTCACCACCTGATTGAATAGCGGAGCAGGTTTGATGGGCAGTTTGGTCTACTCCTGCTCCTATTTATTGTGTTCTTGCGTGTGTGGTACTAGAAGCTAATTGCTTGCTATAATCACATGCCTGAACCTTGTCCTATGCTCCATGGTGCAGCATGTTAGTACCCTACCTAATGGCACTACAGTATTCATTTGCCTCCTCTTCCCCTGCTCCCTCATAAATACTGTACTAAAAATAAATAAAACTGACGTAAGATAGAATCCTTTGACACTTAGTACTTGTGTAATTTTGGAAGTAAAAAAATCTAAATATGTTGCCTGTTAGTATCTCTTGTTTGGGTGTGATTTTGTGCATGTGTGTGGGTCATGGTGTCTATTGAATAAGCTCCCATATTTCCTTGATTAAAATGCTGTGGTTCCACACTGCACATTTACTCAACAAATATTTGGGAATTTCCACGGACATTTTGAAACTTGTGTGTGCTAATATGTAGACACCACAACCCCAGAGAGATTTCACAATGCAGTGACGGATTTCTTGTAACTAAACACTTGTTTTTACAAATTGTCAGCCTATGTTTATAGGAACAGAGATGGATTTTTTTTAAAGCTGCATATCTGTAACATTTTTTTTGAAGAAAAGCATGTTTAAAATCCTTTGAGAGAATAAAGCATAATAGATACTAATGTAATTAAATTTTACTTCTCAGATCATACCTGGTCAGTTAATTATTGAGTGATTAAGTCATAGCTGCCACCTTACTCAAGCAGCAAGCACCTAAGTGAACCTGAGTACTCAATACTGCAGTGCTTCACAGAATTCCTTGTATGGGAGGTTGTCTCACTGCAAACCAACTAGCAGCAATCTCCTGAATGATATAAATCAGCCTCATACATGAAGAAGGATTTCATTTAGTTTATTTGTATTGTATTTATCTTCATTTCTGGACATAGCATATTGCTGTACTGTGAAGACTCAAAATTTGGCAATGTTTTACTACGTGTGTGGTGCTATATAGATACAAGATGTTATTCATTGCTCTGTTCAAAACTGACACTCTTAGGCCTATCAGACGTAGCATAAGTTGATGCTTCAAATAGCTGAGCTACTTTGCCAAAATTGTGCAATTTTCCAGAGCGGAGCACTGGTAAACTATCTGCATTCTGCCTGTCTACAACTGCCCACCTATTAAGATATTAGCTTGAAGATTATCTGACACTAAGTTAAAAGAATCCTATCTCCCCAATTATTTTTTGTTCGTTTCTTCTTGGCATGTTTTTTGGTTACTTGAATGGTTTTATTAGTGTGTATATCTATCTAAAATTGTATGTGTTTTGTGGTGGGGGCACGGAGTGGATCTGGGTGCGATGGGAGAGCTTTCAAAGAAGATGGAATACACAGATGCATGATCCTCCTAGTTTTCCCAAAGTCCAAATGTTTCATCTGCAGGGTGGACAACTTGCTTGGGCAAGCTGAATGAGTCTTAAAGCATAATTTTAACACCAAAACAGTGCATGTCAGCAGTTTCTCCTCAGCAGAAATATTATTAATCCATCATTAATCCTTTAACACCTCAATGAACATGCTTTTTCAACGTTTGTGTACCTGGGGAGTAATTATAATCATAACTGGAGCCATTACTGGGCCTTTTAGGGAAATAAGACAAGCACTAATTATTTAAAGCTGTTTGCTTGTGAGGTTAATGTTCCTCCTAGGTAAAATATTTTTCAACCTGCAGCTGATTCTACAACCCCAAAATACTTGCCATGTTTCCATTTTTTCTTTCATACTTACTCAACCCCCCTCAGCTAATTTTTCTTTCCAAAACTTGTTGCCATTTGATCTCTCTGCACTTTGTTTATGCTTTTTTTTTGTGCAGACCATACGTTAAGACTATGGTTCAGCACATAACTCAAAGAAAAGAATGTCCTGTTTTCATTTTTTGACTTTGGAAATATTTATATCATGATTTGATTACAGAGTTACAGTTGTAATTCCATTAACACACTTCCTGTCCCTAAACTGCATCTTCGTGTGACTAATGGACCAGTGTGGGTGGGTGGCTGACTGAGGGAGAGAGAACTGGCAGACATTGAAGCGCTGACATATGTGTTGATGAAAGTCACCCTTTGTTCTGAATTCTTTTTTTCTCTCTCTGCTTTCATTCACAGGTCTTCACAAAATTGATAATTTTGCTGAAAAAAGGCCGCTCCTTGGTGTGTGCAAAAGTACAGGATCAGCAGGGTGAGAGGAAACATGTTTGCCAAAAATATAATCCAGATGCAGCATGGTGGGGTTGAAGTACCGGGATGGTCGGAGAGTGTTTGGTGGAGTCGGTGGGGTGGGTGGGGGGTTGGCAGTGTGAAAGGAATCTGCCTTTTCTAGCAACATCATCTGCACTTTGGAGCACAAAATATGCATGACACTGATGATGTAGACTGTAGTGTTAAACTATCAGTCTTACTGGTTAGTAAGATGTGCCAATGCCTGAAGCTTGATGCTGCATCACACAGCTCATACGAGAAAACATTTAAGCACCGTTACAAGTGAAAGACAAGTCGGTGTTTCATTTTATTTTCCGCTTCCTTCGAGCTACTTTAGCTGTTAATGCTTTATGTATACACAAATGACCATCTTGAATAATTTCATGAAGGACAGGAGGAGGAGATACAAGATGTTCAGGGAGTCATTACAAGTGGGCCTGTCTCTGTTTATTCATTTGAATTGTAAATCAAATGCTGAGCTTTTTATGTCACCCTCTTGTTACAAAATTAGTTAGTTTTCGTTATATTTTATCATGTCACTTGTAGGAGGTTTTAGCTAGCCATTCTAAAGTGACTGAATAAATGCTGTCATTCGCAAAGCTATGTTATTATTATAAAGTTAGCGGCTAAAATCTTACCAGCTGTGTTACACATTGATGACTATCGCACACTGATTAAAATGTCTTCATTCCATGTGTGCAGGTGCTGTACTTTGATCATAGCCAAACCAAATGCTGTGTTTTGCTTGTGAGATGTGTACTGAATCGGTTGTTTCCAAGCATAACATGGGATACAATGTCAAAAGATCAGGGATCAGTTGAACTAGGTGGACTGCCAAGGACTGTTTGTGTAGGCTTCACCTCCTAGTGTTCAAAATCAGGCTTTGCTATGTGATTTTTCAAATGCCTTGCAAATGACGAGTAGTTGGTTGATATAATGGAGACGATGTCTGAGGACTTCTTGTACTGTCTGTAAGGGTTCAGCTGTTCCCGTTTGACCTTGTAGGTCACGAAGTGATTGGTTTGGAATGGAACCATTCATGATTAGCTGAGTGGTGAGAGACATTGCTTATTTCTACTTCCTACAAAGTCCACTCTTATGCCATAGTGAATGTGGGCCTATAACCCAAAGCTGACCTGAATTGATGTGTAATTCTCAGCAAAGTTGGAGGGTGTATGTTCTAAATGAGAGCACTTTTTCCTCCCCTACCCTCACATGGTCTCTCCCCTTCCCTCTTGCGCAAACTCTCTCTCTCTCTCTCTTCCTTCTACCATGTGATATCTCCACTCTGAGAAAGGGCCAGAAGGATACGAAACGGTTAGTTTGGAAAGGGACCATTCATGATAAAAGGAGCCCCACCTTAGACCAGCTTATATTTCACCTTTCTCCTAACTATACTCAGTTCTGCCGAAGGGTCATGAGGACTCAAAACGTTAACTGATTTCTTCTCCACCGATGCTGCCAGACCTGCTGAGTTTTTCCAGGTAATTCTGTTTTTGTTTTGGATTTCCAGCATCCGCAGTAGCTTTTAGCTTTTTGTTTTTATCATGATAAAAGGATATTGTTTTAGGCATTTGAGCTGTTACAATGATGGATTCTGTCTCTTAGTTGTTTCAACATTGCCATTTGCCTTGCTTCAGATAGGATATTAACAGATTGGACTGGATTGAAGTTTGTGCTAGCATGCTGTAAATAACTTACAATTGATTTAACTTTTCCACAAGGCACATCCCGAATGTGATGGCATGCCTACGTTCACTAATCTTCTGGGACATGAGTTTGGACAAAGATCTCAGAAATCAGTCGACAATATTGTAAATTGGGAAACAATATAGGCAATGTATTTCCACACATAGAAACTTCTTCACTTTAGTACCTTTTCCTCAGAAAAATAATGAATTCTGTCTCCACTCCTGCTCAGCATTGACCAAAATAACCTTCAGCAAAACCAATGCTAACTCATGGGAATCCTTCTTAACAGCAGACTGAAATCTGGAAGAAATTATTCAAAAGGCGTTGAAATGTAACATTTATGTATCTGTTCTATCTGAAATTGTGGCCTTGAGTTCTGAAAGAAGTTAAAAGGGAGGACAGTGTGTGATTGGGAGAAAGATATTCCAAATATCTCTAGTCTGATCTATCTATATTTCAAGGTACAAAAAATTTTGGAGGTGGCAAGTTCCAACAGATGACTAGTTTTTCCACAATGGCACATGGGTCTTATAGGCAACCGTGACTTGGCAGGACAAGCACGGTCTTTTGGTTAAGCGCTTTAAGGACCAATGGGTCATTTGTGAGCAGCAAGATTCACTGGAGGGTCTATGTCCATGCCGAGGGGAGACCCAGCTGCTTCCTCACAGGAAGGTTGAAGGAAAAGCCATCAACATTTTGTTTAGGCACTTCCAAGCTGCCAATTTGAGCAGCATTGTCAGAAGCACTAGGTACATGACCCTTAAAAAGAGGAAAGACATTAAAGGAAGAAGGTCAAGGCTTTGGAGAATGTACAGAGAAAATTTAGAAACATAGAAAAATTGAAACAGGAGTAGGTTATTCGGACCTTCAAGCCTGCTCCGCCATTTGATATGAACATGGACTAATCCTCTATTTCAATGCCATACTCTTGCTCCCTCCCTATACCCCTGATGCCTTTAGAGATTATAAATCTGTCTATTTCCTTCTTAGATATATTCAGTGACTTGGCTTCCACAGCCCTCTGTGGTAGAGAATTCTACAGGTTCACCACCCTCTGAGTGATGAAGTTTCTCCTTATCTCAGTCCTAAATGGCCTACCTGGTATCCTTAGATTGTGACCCCATGTTCTAGACCCCCCCAGCCAGAGGAAACATCGTCCCAGCATCCAGTCTGTCCAGTCCTGTCAGAATTTTATATGTTTCAATGAGATCCCCTCTCATTCTTCTAAACTCCAGTGAATACAGACCTAGTAGGCCCAATCTCTCCTCATGCGACAACCCTACCATCCCAGGAATCAGTCTGGTGAACCATCGCTGCATTCCCTCTATGGCAAGTGTATCCTTTCTTGGGTAAGGAGACCAAAACTGCACACACTGCTCCCAAATGTGGTCTCACCAAGGCCCTGTATAGCTGTAGTAAGACTTCCTTGCTCCTGTACTCAAGTCCTCTCGCAATGAAGGCCAACATACCATTTGCCATCTTAACTGCTTACTGCGCCTGCATGCTTGTTTTCAGTGATTGATGTACAAGGACACCCAGGTCCCTTTGTACATCAATATTTCCAAATCTGTCACCATTTAAATGATACTCTGCCATTCTGTTTTTCCTACCAAAGTGGATAATTTCACACTTATCCACATTATATTGCATCTGCCATGTATTTGCCCACTCACTCAACTTGTCTAAATCACCTTGAAGCCTCTTAACATCCTCCACACTACTCACATTCCCATTTAGTTTTGTTTCATCAGCAAACTTGGAAATATTACATTTGGTTCCCTCATCCAAATCATTGATATATATTGTGAATAGTTGGGGCCCAAGCACTGATCCCTGCGGTACTGCACTAGTCACTGCTTGCCATTCTGAAATAGACCCATTTATGCCTACTCTCTATTTCCTGTCTGCTAACCAATTATCAGTCCATGCCAATATATTACCCCCAATCCCATGCACTTTAATTTTGCATACTAACCCCTAATGTGGGATTTTATTGAAAGCTTTCTGAAAATCCAAATATAGCACATTCACTGGTTCTCCCTTATTTATTCTGCTAGTTATGTCCTCAAAAAACTCCAGTAGGTTTGTCAAATGTTATTTCCCTTTCATAAATCCATGTTGACTTTGTCTAATCCTGTTGATATTTTCTAACTGTCTTGTTATCACATCCTTGCTATTACACTCTAGCATTTTCCCTACCATTGCTGTTAGGCTAATTGGTCTGTAATTCCCTGTCTTTTCCCTCCCTCCTTTTTTAAATAGTGGGGGTACATTTGCCACCCTCCAATCTGCCGGGACTGTTTCAGAATCTACAGAATTTGGGAAGATGACAACTAACGCATCCACTATTTCCACGGCTATCTCCTTTAGTACCCTGGGATGTAGATTATCAGGCTCTGGGAATTTATCGGCTTTCAGTCCCATTAATTCCTCCAGCACTGTTTTTTTAGTAATACTAGGGCAGAATCTTTGGCTTGGCGAGCAGGGCGAGGCATAAAATGACGTGCATCAATTAGATATTGCAGTACAACCACCATTAACAAATCTTTTACCTTTTGTTTATGACATCTTTTGCTGTCTCTCCTTTGCCTCCACCTATTGCTGGCCTTCTATCCAGCTTCACCAGTTCCACCCCCCTTAATTCGTATATATTTCACCACATCTCTACCACCCTTTAGATCTGAAGAAGAGTCATATGGACTCGAAACATTATCTCCATCTCTCTCTCCACAGATGCTGCCAGACCTGCTGAGTTTTTCCAGCATTTTTTATTTTCCTCTCACACAACCAATTTGGTTATTTTTCTTCTGTTTCTGGTTTCTGTGACATTGCACAGTCTCCAGCATGAGTGAAAAATAAGCTGTGCAAAAGGACTGTGTCACAACAGATTTGCTTTTTAAAAGATCAGTGTCTTTCCTGTGTCTGTAGAGCTTTTGGTTGCTGGTTATAAAATCTACTTCAGCTGCAGGAAATCTA
Source organism: Cetorhinus maximus (assembly GCF_964194155.1). Lineage (NCBI taxonomy): Eukaryota > Metazoa > Chordata > Chondrichthyes > Lamniformes > Cetorhinidae > Cetorhinus > Cetorhinus maximus. Next base: position 22,891,905 of record NC_135887.1, on the reverse strand, counting down.
TCCCTGATGGTCACGGCAGATGTCTCCTGTGCCTCCCACTGGACCACATCTTTTGAGAATTCATGGAAGGTCAAAGAAACAAAATACTTTAGAGACCCAATTGCCATCAGAGAAGCCAATGTACGAAATCATAGTTTGTGCACACTAAGAATCAAAAATCTAACAAGTGTAACAAAGCAGAACACACCCCTACTTGACCATAATGTGAAGGAGGCTTGTTGATCTCACCTAAGTTTCGGGGTAGAGATCTGCCTCCTTACAGCTGTGTGCTCATTAGTGACTATAACTGGAAAGCTTAGTGCAAAAACACACTTTATTTAAAATATGAAACATTATGAGCTTTCAGAGTCTGGTAGCTGGAAAGAGGCAAATGTTTTGGATTGGAGGAGAGTGGATTTTAGTAAAATAAGGCAGGATCTGGCCAAGGTAGACTGGGAACAGCCACTTGTGGGGAAATCTACAGAGGAGCAGTGGGGGGCATTCAAAAAGGAAATGGGGAGGGTGCAGGCTCAACATGTTCCCTCTCAGGTGATAGGAAGGAGTAACAAGCCCAGAGAACCATGGATGACCAGAGATATTCAGATTACGATGAGAAGGAAAAGAGAGGCTTTTAGCAGGTACAAGGGAAGCAAATCAGCGGAGGCATTAGTGGAGTATAGCAAGCGCAGAGTGGAGCTTAAGAAAGCAATTAGGAGAGCAAAGAGGGGATATGAGAAAGCTCTGGCTGGAAAAAGTAGGGAAAATCCCAAGATATTCTATCAGTATTACAATGGAAAGAGGATAACCAGGGAAAAGAGTAGGGCCCATAAGGGACCAAGGGGGCAATCTATGCGTGGAGCCAGATGACATCGCTAGAGTGTTGGATGAATACTTCACGTCCGTCTTCACCCAAGAGAATGAGGATGAAGGCATCGAACTTGGGGAAAGAGACTGCCAGGTTCTTAAGCAAATTGATAAAGGGGGTGACAAGGTATTGGAGGTGTTGGCAAGCTTAAAAGTGGACAAGTCTCCAGGTCCAGATGATTTGTGTCCCAGACTGCTAAGGGAGGAGATCGCAGGGGCTCTGACCCAAATTTTTAATTCCTCTCTGGCCACGGGGGAGGTGCCAGAGGACTGGAGAACAGCTAATGTGGTTCCGCTATTTAAGAAGGGTTGTAGAGATAAGCCAGGGAACTACAGGCCAGTGAGTCTCACGTCAGTGGTAGGGAAACAGTGGAGAAAATCCTGAAGGAGAGAATCTATCTCCACTTGGAGAGGCAAGGTTTGATCAGGGATAGTCAGCATGGCTTTGTCAGAGGGAGGTCATGCCTAACAAATTTGATTGAATTTTTTGAGGAGGTGACCAGGTGTGTAGATGAGGGTAGTGTAGTTGATGTAGTTTATATGGATCTCAGCAAAGCCTTTGATAAGGTCCCACATGGGAGACTTATAAAGAAGGCAAATGCACATGGGATACAGGGTAATTTGATAAGATGGATTCAAAATTGGCATAGTTGTAGGAGACAGAGGGTGATGACAGAAGGATGCTTTAGTGACTGGAAGCCAGTGTCCAGTGGCGTACTACAGGGATCTGTGCTGGGTCCCCTATTATTCGTCATTTATATAAACGACATAGATGACTACGTGGGGGGTAGGATTAGTAAGTTTGCGGATGACACAAAGATTGCCCGGGTGGTTACCAGTGAGGTTGAGTGTCTTGGGCTACAGGAAGATATAGACGGGATGGCCAAATGGGCAGATAAGTGGCAGATGGAATTTAATCCTGAAAAGTGTGAGGTGATACACTTTGGAAGGAGTAATTTGACAAGGAAGTATTCAATGAACGGCATGACACTAGGAAGCTCTGAGGAACAAAGGGACCTTGGCATGTGTGTCCATAGATCTCTGAAGGCGGAGGGGCATGTTAGTGGGGTGGTGAAAAAGGCATATGGGACACTTGCCTTTATAAATCGAGGCATAGATTACAAAAGAAGGGAGGTCATGTTGGAGTTGTATAGAACCTTGGTGAGGCCACAGCTGGAACACTGTATGCAGTTCTGGTTGCCACATTATAGGAAAGATGTGATTGCACTGGAGGGGGTGCAGAGGAGATTCACCAGGATGTTGCCTGGGATGAAACATTTAAGTTATGAAGAGAGGTTGGATAGACTTGGGTTGTTTTCGTTGGAGCAGAGAAGACTGAGGGGCGACCTGATCGAGGTGTACAAGATTATGAGGGGCGTGGATAGGGAGCAGCTGTTCCCCTTAGTTGAAGGGTCAGTCACAAGGGGACATAAGTTCAAGGTGAGGGGCAGGAGGTTTAGGGGGATGTGAGGAAAAACTTTTTTACCCAGAGGGTGGTGGCAGTCTGGAATGCACTGCCTGGGAGGGTGGTGGAGGTGGGTTGCCCCACATCCTTTAAAAAGTACCTGGATGAGCACTTGGCACGTCATAACATTCAAGGCTATGGGCCAAGTGCTGGTAAATGGGATTAGGTATGTAGGTCAGGTGTTTCTCATGTGTTGGTGCAGACTCGATGGACCGAAGGACCTCTTCTGCACTGTGAGATTCTGCGATTATTCCATGGCACCCCAATGTACCAGGCTCTGAGGTCTTGCATGGGTGTTGAGCTTGCAGACAGAGGTTTTGGCCTTGATGTGAATATCATCGTATGCACCTTACCTGTGCTTAAAATCAGAGGTATGAACATTTGTGATATTGATTCACTTTGGATGTTCCTCCTCTATGGAGATACTATATCGTTGTATTGGAAGGTTCAAATGCCATCATATATATTTTGGGAAATAGATCCAAGTAACACTCACGCCACACAAGTGCCAGGCAATGGCCATCTCCATTAAGAGAGAATCTTACATCTCCCCTTGCCATTCAATGGAATTACTATCGCTGAATTCCCCACTATCAACATCATTGACCAGAAACTGAACTGGACAAGCCATGTAAATACCGTGGTTACAAGAGCAGGGAATTCTGTGGTGAGTAGCTCACCTCCTGACTCCCCAAATCCTGTCCACCATCTACAAGGCACAAGTCAGAAATGTAATAGAATATTCTCCACTTGCCTGTATGAATGCTCCTCCAACAACATTCAAGGAGCTCAACACCATCCAGGGCAAAGCAGCCCTTGATTGCCACCCCATTAACCACCTTAAACATTCACTCCATCCACCACCAGCACACAGTGGCAGCTTTGTGTACCATATACAAGATGCAGTGCAGCAACTCGCCAAGACTCATTCAACAGTAACTTCCAAACTCCTGACTACCTGGAAGGACAAGGGAAGCAGGTGCATTGCAACCTGCTGCAGAATGCCCAGTCTCTGACTTCCTCTTGTAGTCATAGCATTTATATGGCTAGTCCATTTCAGTTATCAGGATATTGATGGTGGGACTCCAATGATAGTAATGCCATTAATAGCGAGTATGAGTGAGTCATAATGGAACTTAACCTGATGCGTGTTATGGCAGGCGGATGGTAAATGCCAAGCTGCCCAAATCCCAGATGGAAAATTGAAGCGCCTGCCACGACTATTTGCAATTTGTACTCATTTCGAGATGCGAGCTTTGAATCCAGTAAAAGAAGGTCACGAAGTCTTATGGGTTTCTTACAAAGCTAAATTAAACCTTTAATAATGGAAGAAATGATTTTGAGCACATAACAAGATCTAAAAATTACTACGATGATAACTTCTAAATCCCCTAATTAATCTAAACCCTGGTTACACCTCTGTTAAGGCAACAGTGAGACACATAGGGCCGAATTTTTACCTTGTCAGGCGGGCGCGGCGAGCAGGCCCGGTAGCAGCTGTGCAATGGACCGCTGCCTGCGATCGGGCCCCGACCGTGATTTAATGCTGGCTGGCCAATTAACAGCCAGCCAGTGTCAAACTTGAGCTGATAACCTCAGCACTGCTGGGTTGCAGAAGTCAGCGCATGGGCGTGCTCAGTGAGAGCTCCCTGAAGGCACAGAGCTGCCTCAGGAAGCTGAAGATTTTTCACATTAAAAATAAAGTTTTCAAAAAAAGGGAAAAACATGTTCCCTCATGTGACTCTGACACATGAGCAGGAACATGTTGAAAATGAGTTCTAAAAATTTTTATTTTATTTTTAATTATTATCGGAACCTTATCCTGCCCGTGGATGAGATTTCCTCAAAAATCCAAAGGCTGCTTGGCTATTCACCCGCCCGCCAACCATAAGGTTGGACGGGCAGATAAACAATCAGTTAATTAATTAATGGGCTTAACAGCCCTCTTAATTGTCGGTGGGCGCGCTGCGGACTCCTGCCTGCGCCCACCGACCGAAATATCGCACGACTGCACAATGACGTTGGGAAGCTTGCCCGATGTCATCATGCACTATTGCATGCTCGTGCGTGTTGGGCGCGTGCCTGCACGCCGAGCTGAAAATCCTGGCCATAGATTTTAAAAGACCCAGGCAAAGTAACACACGATACCCTGAACAGTTGAATTCAAAGTGAGGTTTTATCAGCTTCAGTTCCTTGTAGATAGCAGCTTGAGGCTTAGATGCTGGAGGCTTTTCACACTTGTATTAGATCTTAGAATGCCTGCCCTTACACACAACTTTCACTCCTTTATACATATTTTCCCCATTGAATACAAATTCCCATTGTTTCACAATGTCTTTGGACTTTACCTCTCTAATAATAAAATCTATCATAGTACCAATTTTACCATTAACCTTGGGAAAAATAAACACACTGTTTCTTAACTTCTCCTGGCTAAATGTAACATTTCACTGCCTCTTTTGAATTCAAGCTAGTCTGGTTTATTTAAAAATGCAAATTTTCCCTTTACACCTTGCATTCTAAAACTTTTCCCATGTTTACCTACTTAACATTTCAAACTTAGCTTATCTTCTGATACATCAAAGCCTCCAGAACAGCTGCCTTTAATTCAATTAAGTCACACACACACACACACACACACACACACATAGACACAGACCCCACTGTTACTCTACTTCACAATAAATTCCAATAACATTATGAAAATTATTATATCTTCCTGACATGCAGAAGAATTATTTGTTAAGATGAGGCACCAAACTCTGATGAGTGACTAATTAAATTCCACAGTTCAAAAATAAAAACCTTGAATAAATTCCTTAGATTTAATTTACAAGTGTTCAGCTGAGTACTGCATTGGATGATGCGATCCATTCAATGGCTATTACGAGAAGCATTGCTAGGATTGAAGGTAATATTCATGAAAGAGTAAGGTAATGATTACAGTCCAAATTGCCTCGAGTAAGTGAAATGAAGCTTTTTTGGCGAAGCTCTTTTAAGAATTGACTTGTAAAGTTTTCATTGTATACTTAATGACTGGTCATTATGCTCCCTGCATCAAACAATTTACTCATCATGAAATATTTTGGCTCAGAGCCGGGGTGCTTTCAATTTTGTTTTATTTTTCAAAATGTTGATGCAGATGTTACAATAGATATTGAAACTGGCATCCATTTTTTATTTTAATGTACATTCACCCCTATTGAGTGTTGAATCTTTTAAAATAATTTTAGTTTAAAGGGCTAGGAAGTTAATCCTCAATTCTGTTAGTCCAGATCGGATGGACTAGGCAGAGAGCTGATCACATCTGCCATTTTACTACAAGTTGTTTGGGAAGTTGAGTCAGACTGATGTGAGCAGCGCAGTTATAGTTCTTTCAACCTCTCCTCATTTAAAATGGCATCTTTGCCAGAGGAGAGCTTGATGTTTTAGTACCAAATTCAATCTGGGAATTGTTAATTGTAGAATTACGATGTCCACTCTACTGCCAGCAATGTCAAATTAAGGAATACCGCTCTAAATATATATACTTAAGAACAAGAAGAGACTTGCATTTATTTAGCTCTTTAGGCGCTTTCAGAAATGTTTTAAAATGCTTCAGATACAAATACAATAGCCATTTTGCATTCAGCAATATCCCACAGAATGATTGGATGTGCATGAGGTTAATCTGTTTTGCTTTTATTGGTTTAAGGGAGGAATGTTGGCTGGAATGCCAGGACAACGCCCTATTATTCATGAGATCTTTAGCTGAATAAGCTTTAAGTTGCTTGTGTAGGATGGCTACTTTGGCAATATAGCCCATTCTCAGTATGCACTAGTTCCTGCCTAGATAATGTGTTGAAATCCTGGATTGGGGTTGAACTCAAACTACATACCCTTAAATTTTCTTTTTAGTGTCTTTAACATAATAAAATTACCCGTGGCTTCATAGAGAGAGGGAGTAACCAGTGACGAGTAATAAGAGAGACTAGTGCACAGTCAAAACAGCAGATTTTGAGGTAAATTTTACAAGTAGGGAGTTCTAGAGAGAAGAAGTAAGGTGGTGGCTGAAGGCTTTGGCACCAACAGAGAAATGAAGACGGAGGGAGGGTGGTAATGCACAATATGCCAGAGAATTGAGATCAGAATGTCGAAATGCAAGGTTGGAATAGGTTGCAAAGGTAGAATGAGGAGTGAGGCAATGAAGGAATTGTTAGACAATACATATCTTTTGGCTTTGCACCAAAAACACAGTGAAACTGGATCAGCCATGGCTCAGTTAAGAGCACTATCGCCTCTGGGTCAGAAGGTCGTGTGTTCAAGTTCCCCCAGGACCTGTGCACACAATCAAGCTTGACACTCCTGTACAATACTGAGGGAGTCCTGCACTGTCAGTGGTGCTGTCTTTCAGATGAGATGTTAAACTGAAGCCCTGTCTGTCCTCTCAGGTGGGCATAAAAGACTCCAACGCACTAGTTAGAAGATCAGGGGTGTTATCCCTAGTGTCCTGTCCAATATTCATCCCTGAATCAACATCAAAAAGCAGATTATCTGGTTACTATTACATTGTGGTTTGTGGGACCTTGCTGTGCACAAATTGGCTGCTGGGTTTTCTACATTACAACAGTGACTACACTTTAAAAGTATTTCATTGGCTGTAAATTGCTTTGGGATGTCTAGTGGGTCATGAAAAACGCTATATAAACACAAGTTTTTCTTTTTTTTTTCTTTTTTTGAGGCAAGTGTACTACCAACTGAGCCAAGCTGACACACTTTTCAACCTTAGAAAGTGCAGACATCATAGCATTTTAATAAGGGCACATTTAATGTTGGCATTTTAAAAATGCTGTTAGCATGTTGGATTAGAATTGAATCATCTCACTGTTTGGCTGTGTTTGATCTTGTGCCTGCTGTTTTGGATGAAAGGGAGAGTACTTAAATTAAGTCAGTGAGTTTTCAAAAAATTCTCCTATTGAAATGAATCTGTATCTTCAATTGACCGAAGAATCTGATTTAAATGTTGGAAATTCTTAACCTTTACTGATTGTTTCATTCAATAAATATGTAGCGGGATGAAATGTACCCGAAGCTGTATTAGTTGATTGCTGGAGTTCCAGTCAGCAAGTTGAGAGAATAGATTCCAGCTGCAACTCACATTTTCGGTAAGCTGGTCTCTGCTCTTTGGCTGAGTTTTCAGATATCTTGATTTCGCCAAACAAAAGAGTTAGACTCAGTGCAATAAGCAGCATTGAGGAGATGTCAGTACACTTGATGGCATGACGAGGAGAGAGACTTTCTTCAGTGGGCAAATCATTCTGGATGGGCGAGGTGGTGATGGTGCAATCGGAGGAGAAATTGAATGAAAATTCACACTGGCCTCAATTGTCTTCAGCCTGCTCCTGATTGGCAGGAGTCTGGACCAGATCCCAAGTGCTAACCTTCCACAGCCAATGAGAAAATGCTCTGGAAAGTGAGCAGGAAACTGGGAACACCCACTTGCACCTTATTAAAATAACAGATATACATCTTGTGTCAGTTCCAGGAAATCCTGGAGTTGTGCTGATGGGTTGGAATGACAGAGTACATTTCTGTCCCTTTTATGTCTTATGTATCACATAGAATTTACATGACAAAAGCAGGCCCTTTGGTCTAACAGGTCTGTTTATCCTCCTCATCAGCCTCCTCAAACCCTATTTCATCTGCTCTTACCTACATATTCTTCCATTCCTCTCTCCCAGCTTCCAGCTTCCCCTTAAATGCATTTATGGTATTCACCTCAACTACTTCCTGTTATAGCAAGTTCCATATTCTAACTACTCTGTGTGAAGACATTTATGCTGATTTTTTTTTCCAAGGGTTATTCGTAATAATAAATCCAGTTCTACTCTACCCTTAATGAATGCCAATTTCCCAGGTGCGGGACCAAGGAAAATCTGTTCTGGGATGTCTTCTGATGTATGATCAGAGGATATGGTAACTGAGAAAAGATGCTACAGGCCTTGGAGAGACATTGTCACATGAGCTGGGACATGTTTGTGAAATGTTTAAAATCTTTTTATTTATTTAATAAAACCTTCATGGAACCTCATCCCGCCCGTGGATGAGGTTTCATGAAAAACACGAAGGCCGCTTGGGCTCTTTGCCTGCCCGCCAACCTTAAGGTTGGACGGGCAGCCCTGTCAATTAATGTATTAATGGCCTTAACAGGCCTTTGACAGTTCAGTGGGCACGCAGCCACCTCCAGCGTGCACCAGCTGAACGGAAGATTGGAATGACGTGCAGTGACGTTGGGACGCACGCCTGACGTCACTGCATGTCATTTTATGCGTCGACGCGCGGGGCCCGCCCCCGCACGCTGAAGAGAAAATTCTGCCCTAAGAGTTGTGATGATCTGAGAGTGTGGTGGAAGCAAATTCAATAGTAACTTTCAGAAGAGGATTGAATATATACCTGAAAAGGAAAAAATTGAAGGGCTATAGGGAAAGAGCAGGAGAAAGTGGGATTAATTGGATAGCTCTTTCAAAGAGCCAGCACAGACACAGCGGGTTGATAGGCTTCCTACTGTGCTGAATGATTATATGAAATGGTTAAAAGCTATCAAAAACAGTAAACAGTAAACTCTTTTTGCTACAAAACAAATAAAACTAAATTAACAAATCAAGGGACAAAGTAAAAGGCAGCCCCTCAAAGGGAAACTGCAAAAACAAAAGATAAGATACAAAGGAATATTACCAACATTAAATCAAAATGTGATTAAAGGGGCTGATAAAACACCCGAGTCCCCGTGGTGCCCACCCAGCACGGAATTGTATTTTGCTTTAAGTGCGTTGAGGTTAAATTATCAAACTGATTCCTTCTTAGCCATTTTGCATTATTTGCATAATTAAGACTGATATGGACAGGTGTACAAGATAGATAGCAGATGTCATCACTTAATGATTAAAAAGCATTAAAGATGATAATAAAGTGAAAATCAGAGAGCCAAAAATGTGAAGCCAAGTCACAAATTTTAGTTTTTTTTTTAACCTTGTTGCATTTCCTTTTGGTCTTAATGTTGCTTTTACTTGTTTGGGCTCTATTGACCACTTTATTCTGCAGCTCATATGTTTCTGTCATTGTGTGTTTTCTGAGTTGTTTAAATTCATCCCAGTGATCTTTCCTTTCAAGTGATGTTTTGTTGCAAATAAGCTCTGGAGAATGTCCGACTCAACTCCATTCACTCTACTCATGCAAGTTTTTAATGCTATTGTTTTGTCCTTGAGATAAAAATGTGGCCAGTTTGATTCCTTTACTTAGGAGAGATTCTGTTTTAATTGGACTACTGTTTGATGTTAGAGCTGGGATATCCAAGATTTTCTTATTTTTAAGCAACGTGTTTTGTATCATTATGCCTCAGGGGCCACATATAAAAATTAAATCCATGCTGCATAAAATTATATGTATTACTTGTTGTTGCCAATAATCTTGGTTTCCATTGAGAAAACAGCACTAACAGCCTTTTACAAGCCAGACCCACAAATGACGAATAAAGTAGTAAATAAGAAGAGCAAATGGGCCTGCACTGCTAGGGCTTGGGGGGGTCCAGTGGCCACAGTTTGGACACCTCTGTGTTACAGGAGCATGTTGTAACATTATCAGGTATATAATACTGCACCTTGTCCCAGCAGTGGGGATTGTTTCGGGAGATTCTGGAGATCAATTGATGCCCTGAACTTGCAGCTCAGGAACTTACTTTTAAAGATTTTTCTCATCCTTTCATTTCTGTTTAGTTGCAGTGAGTTGCTCCATAAAAATGTATTTTTTAGGGAGAAATATTTTCTGGTGCTTAGTGCTCCAATTAAGCTGCATATTTTGTTTGCTCACACTTTTGTGAAGCACCTTAGGGTGTTTTACTTTGTTGAAGGTACTAAATAAATGTAAATTGTTGTATCTTGGTAATAGAATGGCCTAAGTTACCTGTATTTGCATCCTGGTGGCATGGCTTAACAGAATTTACATAAGGCTTTTTTGTCAAAGAACCTTCCTTTGACACTATTTACTCACATGTATGGAAGAGAAAATAACCTGTGATTATTAACTATGAGAACCAATTTTAGAAATCTACTGTTCTATTGTCCTTGTTGATAGAGATTAACAAACACCAAGAGGAAACTACCCAAGTTTCTTTGGCATTATTGCTCTTGTTGATGAGTGTAAGCCTGTTTGTAAGGGAGGCAGGAGATTACCTCATTCTTATTTCTGTTGCTTGCAAGAGAATAAATACAGCAGACAAAAAGAAATGGCACAGCCAAAGTTGAGAAGTAAAGGTACTTGCCATTGGAGAATTTCGGCATTCTATAATTCACTGGTATCTGCACAAATTATTCTAATGTACGTTATTTCTCAATTTTTCTCCTATTGCAGTCTCTTGCTTGTCCTTGTGCCTGCTGACAGGAATCTGAATGGTGACTTTGGTAGCTATAATGTTTTGTAATCGGCTTACTGTTGTGCTAGCAAAATGTATCGTATTTGTCAGCTTATATTCAGAGGGATGAGGGTCCTCGGTTGTTTCGAGCTAATTCCTAAACATTGCCACTTGTCAATGAAAATACTGAAGATTTTCAGACCTTCTGACTCCATTTATGAATTACAGTGTTTGGTTGACAGAAGCTTAAATCCCTGATGTCATGGTGGACATCCAAATATGTAGATTGGACATTTTATTCGGTTATATATTCAGTAATATAAGTGGCAACATCCATTTCACTTTTTAAAAAAAGTTTTGAGATCTTGTGCAGTGTCTACATTTTCTTTCTCAGCCAACTCTTCATGTTCCTTCCTGTCTATTTTACATATTCCTCCTTTGAACTACTATCATGGATTGTGGAACCAGACTCCTGAGTGACTATGGGGCCAGACCAAAGAGCCACATGGTCTTGGAGCAGAACAGACATTAACTTCTGATACCTTCACCACAAAGGGTTGACTATCTTAACAAAAAGAACAAAACTACCTTCAAAAGTCAGCACAATGGACCAACAAAAAAAACTCTGCAACAGAAATTAATTAATCAATATTTTGCCTCAGTTTTCACAGTGGAGGACACTAGTACCACCCCAATAGTAACAGGTAGTGCAGAGGGTATAGAGAAGGAGGAATTTAGAACAATCACCATCACTAGAGAAAAAGTACTGAGCAAACTATTGGGATTAAAGGTGACAAGTCCCCAGGACCTGATGGCCTACATCCTAGGGTCTTAAAGGAAGTGGCAGCAGAGATAGTGGATGCATTGGCTATAGTATTCCAAAATTCCCTGGACTCTGGAAAGGTTCCAGTGCATTGGAAAAATGCTAATATAATGCCCTTATTCAAAAAAGGGGGGTAGGCAGAATGTAGGAAACTATAGACCAGTTAGTTTAACGTCTGTCGTTGGGAAATTGTTGGAATCCATTATTAAGGAAGTAGTAATGGGGCATTTGGAAAGTCAAAATGCAATCCATCAGAGTCAGCATGGTTTTATGAAGAGTTAATCGTGTTTGACTAATTTGCGAGAGTTCTTTGAAGATGTGACAAGCAAAGTGGATAATGGGGATCCTGTAGATGTAGTATATCTGGACTTCCAGGAAGCCTTTGAAAAGGTGCCGCACAAAAGATTAATACACAAGATAAGATCACAAGGAGTTAGGGGTAATATATTAGCTTGGATAGAGGATTGGCTAACCAACAGAAAGTAGAGAGTCAGGATAAATGGGTCTTTTTCTGGATGGCAAGCTGTAACTAGTGGGGTGCCACAGGGTTCGGTCCTTGGGCCCCAACTAATTACAATCAATATTAATAACTCGGATTCAGGGATAGAAGGTACTATAGCTAAATTTGCAGATGACACCAAAATAGGTGGGAAAGTAAGTTGCAATGAAGAAATAAGAAATTTACAAATGGATATGGACAGGTTAAGTGAATGGGCCAAAATTTGGCAGATGGAGTTTAACGTGGATAAGTGTGAGGTTATCCATTTTGGTCCATAGAATAAAAAGGCGACTTATTATTTAAATGGAGAGAAACTTCAGAATGCTCAGTGCAGAGGGATCTGGGTGTCCTCGTGCATGAATTGCTGAAAGCTAGTATGGAGGTACAGCAGGTAATAAGGAAGGCAAATGGAATTTTAGCATTTATTGCTAAAGGAATAAAGTATAAAAATAGGAAAGTGTTGTTGCAACTGTACAAGGCATTGGTGAGACCGCACCTGGAGTACTGTGCACAGTTTTGGTCCCCTTACTTGAGGAAGGATGTAGTTGCATTGGAGGCGGTTCAGAGGAGGTTCACTAGATTGATTCCAGAGATGCGGAGCTTGTCTTATGAGGAGAGATTGAGCAGTTTAGACCTATACTCGCTAGAGTTTAGAAGGATGAGGGGAGATCTAATTGAGGAATATAAGATGCTAAAGGGGATAGACAAAGTAGATGTGGGGCATTCTAGAGAGGCCATAGTTTTAGGCTAAGGGATAGTAGATTTAAATCAGAGATGAGGAGGAATTACTTTTCTCAAAGGGTCGTGAATCTGTTGAATTCACTACCTCAGAGTGCAGTGGATGCCGGGACGTTGAATAAATTTAAGGAGGAGATAGATTTTTAATTAGTAATGGGTTGGAAGGTTATGGGGAGAGGGCAGGAAATTGGAGTTGAGGCCGAAATGAGATCAGCCATGATCATGTTGAATGGCAGGGCAGGCTTGAGGGGCTGAATTGCCTATTCCTGCTCCTAGTTCTTATGCTCTTAAATAAAAATCTGACCCAGTCTCACTTTAACAGCACGTTCCTACTGAATTCCTTCAACTCCCATAGTTTAATGGATGTTTACCAATTTAGTTCACAATGATTTATATCTGAGAGATTTGAGTCCACAATACATTTTCCTTGCTACTAGTCTATACTATGGAAGACAAAGATTGGCTTGTAGCGGTTCAATTCCTAGAAATTACATCCAGAAAGTGGCATAATAATTAATTTGAAAAGGAAGCAGCTCTATAAAAGCCAAACGTGTTTTTAATATGGGCTCTGAGGGAGGGTTCAGTTCAGTTCAGTACAGTACAGTACAGTGAATGAGGGGAAGTTAATTTCTGGCACAGCTTTAGACGTGGAGCTGTGGTTGAACTTTTTACCCTAATTACGCTTCTGCTAATGCCTGCAGTGCTGTGGAATCAAAGTAGCCCTTCAGGCCTTGAAAAGCCTCTCATGTGGTGAGCGTTTGTTGTGTGATGAGGTCGGGCAGAAAAGCGGAATATTGTGACAGGATTTTTTTTTTATATAACTTCTCAGTTACCACCCACCTTACTTGTTGCCTACAAAAATAGATTAATTGTTTTCATCTGTGTGAATTTTTTCTTTGTCCTTCACTGTAGCAACTATGATTAATCAGAGTGACAAGACCTTAAGAGCCAACTTGGCCTCTAAATGATTAGGCTTTTTTCATCATAGCATTTTAAAAGTTCAAACATTTCTTATCATGCATAGGTTATGTAAGGTAGAGCTTTAAAGACTATGCATATAAGTGGTTGATTGTTTTAACTTTAATGGCAGTAAGTCCAGAGTAATAATACTATGTTCTTGAGGCTAGGAATTATCATGAGCTGAGTCACCTCACCAAGCCCTTCACCTCTGAGGTTCGGATGTAGCCTGGAGAAGGGTGATCACAAAACCTGGCTGCATCTTCTGGCTGTCGAGAATTAAATTGTTACAAAATGTTGACATTTCAAGGCTTGAAAAGAGCAGCAAGTGATTGAACCAGGATGAACAGCATTAAAAGTTTTGGGGATCTCCTGCTGTGACTCTGTAATGCTCCAAAAACATTTACACTGAAGCGGTCCTTTACTCTAATATAAAAGCAAAATACTGCGGATGCTGGAAATCTGAAACAAAAATAGAAAATGCTGGAAGAACTCAGCAGGCCTTGCAGTATCTGTGGAGAGAAACAGAGTTGACATTTCGAGTTTGTATGACCCTTCTTCAGAGCTGAAGAGAAGTGCAAATGTGATTAAATTTATACTGTTTAAGGGGGATGGGGAGGTGGAGCTAGATAGAAGGCAAGTGATAGGTAGGGACAAAGGAGGGACTGAAAAAGATGCCATGAACTAAAGGACAAAGGGAGTGCTAATGGTAGTGGTTCATGCTAAAAAAGGTGCTAATAGTGGCATAAAGGTAAGAAAGCAGAATGTGATTATAGCAGAACAAGGATAGCATTGTGTGAAAGAACAACATGGAACAAGTAACAGATGGCCCGGTGGGGGAGGGGGGTGGTGGTGGGGAAAAAAGGATAGAAAATGGGATAAAAAAGGGGATAAAACCACAGAAAAATGAATCAAAATAAAAATGAGTGGATAAAAAATAAAAATGAATGTAGAAAAAAGGGGATTAAAAAAAGGGGGTGAGGATGGAGGAGAGAGTTCATGGTCTGTTGAACTCAATGTTAAGTCCAGAAGGCTGTAAGGTGCCTATTTGGAAGATGAGGTGCTGCTCCCCCAGTTTACATTGGGCTTCACTGGAAAATTGCAGCAGGCCAAGGACCGACATGTGGGCATGAGAGCAGGGTGGGGTGTTGAAATGGCAAGTGACTGGAAGATCTGGATCATGCTAGTGGACAGACCGGAGGTGTTCTGCAAAGCAGTCACCCAGTCTGCGTTTGGTCTCCCCAATGCAGAGGAGACCACATTGGGAGCAGGGGATGCAGTAAACCAAATTGAAGGAGGTGCAAGTGAAGCACTGCTTCACCTGAAAGGAGTGTTTGGGCCCTTGGACGGTGAGGAGGGGGAAAGTAAAGGTGCAGGTGTTGCACCTTCTGCAGTTGCATGGGAAGATGCCGTGGGAAGGGGATGAGGTGTTAGGGGTGATGGAGGAGCGGGCCAGGGTGTCCTGGAGGGAATGGTCCCTACGGAATTCGGATGGGGGGTGAAGGGAAGATGTGTTTGGAGGTGGCATCATGCTGGAGTTGGCGGAAATGGCGGAGGATGAACTTTTGAAGACGGAGGCTGGTGGGGTGAAAAATGAGGACAAGGGGGACCCTATCATGGTTTTGGGAGGGAGGGGAAGGTGTGAGGGCAGAGGCGCGGGAGATGGGTCGGACACGGCTGAGGGCCCTGTCAACCACAGTGGGTGGGGGGGGGAACTTTGGTTAAGTAAGAAGGAAGACATGCCAGAAGCGCCATTTTGGAAAGTGGCATCATTGGAACAGATGCGATGGAGGCGAAGGAACTGAGGGAATGGGATGGAGTCCATACAGGAAGCAGGGTCTGAGGAGCTGTAGTCAAGGTAGCTGTGGGAATCAGTGGGCTTGTAATGAATATTGATGGACAGTCTATCACCAGAAATGGAGACAGAGAGGTCAAAGAAGGGAAGGGAAATGTCAGAATGGGCCATGTGAAAATGATAGAGGGGTGGAAATTGGAAGCAAAATTAATAAATTTTTCCAGGTCCAGACGAGAGCTTGAAGTGGCACCAAAACAGTCATTGATGTACCGAAGAAAAAAATTGTGGGCCTGAGTAGGACTGGAACAAGGAATGTTCCACATACCCCATAAAGAGACAGGCATAACTGGGATCCATACAGGTACCCGTAGCCACAGCTTTTATTTGGAGGAAGTGAGACAAGTTTAAGGAGAAATTGCTCAGTGAGAGAACTAGTTCAGCCAGGCGGAGGAGAGAGGCAGTGGATGGTGATTGTTCGGGCCCCTGTTCAAGGAAGAAGCGGAGAGCGCTCAGACCATCCTGGTGGGGGATGGAGGTGTAGAGGGATTGGATGTCCATGGTGAAGAGGAGGCGGCTAGGACCAGGGAACTGGAGATTGTTGACATGGTGTAGTGCATCAGAGGAATCACGGATGTAGGTGGGAAGAGACTGGACAAGGGGAGAGAGAACAGAGTCAAGATAGGAAGAAACGAGTTCTTTGGGGCAGGAACAGGCTGACACGACTGGTCTACCGGGACGGTCCTGTTTGTGGATTTTGGGAAGAAGATAGAAGCAGAATGTCCGGGGTTGGGAGATTGTGAGGTTGTAAGTTGTGAAGGGAAGATCTCCAGAGGAGATGAGGTCAGTTACAGTCCTGGAAACAATGGCTTGATGTTTGGTGGTGGAGTCATGGTCCAGGGGGAGGTAGAAAGAAGTGTCTGAGAGTTGGCTCTGAGCCTCTGCGAGGTAGAGGTCAGTACGCCAGACAACAACAGCACCACCCTTGTCACCAGGTTTGGTAACAAAGCCAGGGTTGGACCATAAGACATAGCAGCAGAAATTAGGCCATTCAGTCCATCGAGTCTGCTCCGCCATTCAATCATGGCTGATAAGTTTCTCAACCCCATTCTCCCGCCTTCTCCCAGTAACCTTTGATCCCCTTACCAATCAAGAACCTATCTATCTCGGTCTTAAATACACTCAATCATCTATAATGACAACTATTTACATGTGGGAATATATTTGTGAGTGCATCAGCCAATCTGAGCTAACGGCATGGTGGCCCATTTCATTTTTTATTTTAAAATACTTCTTTTCTCCTTAAACTGTTTCAAGCACTACCTGTAAATAGAACTTACTTCCCAGAGTACAGAAACAATGCCTTTTTTGTGATCTGCTCTTTCAGAGGTTCCCTAATCTAGCTGACAATAAAGCCAGTTGAAGTATTTTGCACTCTAACTCACGTTGCATTTTACATAGATTTATGCAACATTTTCAATTAATTTGGGATGACGAAATAACAAAATGCAGATTAAAACTTTCATCGGCTGAGATATCCGAAGTATTTATTTAGAATGAAGCATCAGTTTCTATTTTTCATCCCTCTTTCCTCCTTTCACTCTTACGTCCTGTAACATTTTCTTTCACTTTTTCTTTCTTTCACTCTTTTTTCCTGTCACTCTTTCCTTCACTTTTTCTTTTTTTCTTTCACTCTTTCTTTTGCTCTTCATCTCTTTCAGTCTTTCATTCTTTGAGGGGTGGATTTTGATTCCCAAAAACAGGTGGCTTTGGATCGATGGGATGTAATAATGTTTAAAATTCTGAAACCTGCCTCCAACCTGCTCACTTCCTATTTTAGTGGAGGTGAGGCAGGAAGTGGGTAACCAAGCTCCTTGCAGGAGGCATGTTGTGGTCATTTAAATATTATAATGAGGTTATGTGCTTCAGAATTAACTGCCATTTTAAATTTAACCTGGCAACTAAAGGGAGACGAATGCTGGATCCAGGATGTAAGTGCATTTGCAGTTCATTGGTGGATCCAGTTGACCTGCTGCAACCAACCCCTGCCATCCAATTTTTGCCACCCACCCACACACCGCCCCCCTCCCTCCGCACCCCCACAGCCCCCAGCTCTTCCAACCTCTTGCCCAATATTTCCAATCTCCCCTCTAGTCTCCAAGCTTCACCAGGCCCTGACCTTTGATCTCCCCTCTGCTCTGGACCCCTGATTAAACTTTACATTTGGTGAAGTTTCATGCATCTACAACAAACTATTTTTGGAATTGTGGAATATGCAATTTAACAGGCAAAGGAATTGAACAGCAAGAAGAGGCTTTTTGTATGTCACTGCCCTTGTATGTTTTCAACACCCAACAATCAACTATACTGAGATTTTTATTACTTAGAGCTATTGATCTGATTTAATCATGGATTGAAAGTAATTCTTATTGATAATTTGGACAGGCTGGCATCGGCTGCCATCCTGAATTTAAAGTGCCATGACAGGACATGTTTATTGCAATTGTTACAGCAGCCAAAGCCTTGGAGCTGTGGCTCAGAGATTCTAAGATCAAGATGGAGGATTGTTACAATGTTGGTTACAAGTTGAAAGTTAGATGAATACTGGCATTTCAACCCTCTAAGAAAACAAATGTAACAACAGAAAACATGTTCTTAATTCAGGCTTGGCTCTGAAACATCTGTTGTGAAGTGTGGAGAATTGAAATGTCAGTTAAAATAACTAAGGAGGATGATGATGCCATTTAGCAATGTGTAACTTAGTCACTGATGGGCTACAATGCAAAACATTAATTTATTGTGGATAATTTTCTTCAGGCCTGCCCTTTAGGATAATGGCTTTATATTTGTCGCTCCTCAACATTGAATAATTCCGCTTTTGAAATGTTCTACCCAAAGTTGTGCCTCATTGAAGAACTCAAACCATATTTTAAACCTGGTAAATTGCAGTGGTTTATACACCAGAGAAGTCCTCTGATAAATGTAATGTGCCCATTGGTGCATCCTGGGTTCATATCATCGTGCACTGAATGTGCTTTGAACTATTGCACTTAACGATAACTAATGTTGCAAATGCTTGCTTACTTATTTTTAGTAAAATGTTAATATTTAAGAATAGCTAATGCCTCAATGCATGTTCCATAATCAGAATGATGACCATGAGACATTCCCATTGGTGAAGTGGGAAATTGTGGACTATTCACCACACATCTATTCTGAGGACACTATATCCGCTTCTTTGAAACGATCTAGGATCATATTTTGGCATATACTTTGCTTATTTTAAGTAATGAATCCAATCTGGTCATCTATCAGAATGTATGTTTAATCTTTAACCATTTAAAGTATTTATATACAATTCTGAAGATGGAAGCGGACATTCTGAGTCAGTGATGGGACTAGTATAATATTTAAAGTTTATGAAGTTCAAAGCTGTTGACAATCTGTTAACAAGCATTGGAGTGATGGCTACCTTTTCTCCCACCCCACCCTTCCCACAGAAAAGCCACAGCATTCTTAATGTTTTCTTAATTTAAAAGAAAGGTCCATAAGAAGGTCGACTTTATATAACTTGATTGTGACGCTACATTAATTTTCAATGATTCAATGTGATCATGTACAGAGATAGGTAGAACACCCACTTTCTTATTGTTGCAAACCTGGCACTGTGGTGTTTAGAAGGAAACTTGGGTAATTTTAACCAAACCCGAAACTGACAAGATGAGATTGGCTGTCCATTTTACATCCCGCCTAATGTTATTTTCCATTAGAAAGTAAAATCAAGCTAGGTGTAAAATGGATAATTAATCTGATTCAGTCAATTTCCTGCGAAGTGGGTTAAGTTAATATTCTATCCTTAAGAGCTCTTAAAATTGTAAAATAAGAAAATTTTTTTTATATCTGGCTATTTCTTCCTCTTCACTGTCCAACTGATTCAGGTTGAGTCTGGTGTGGAAAACAGCAAGAATTTGAAATCACAATTGTTTAGGTGTCTTCTAATTGATCTTATGTTGAGAGAAAACTCTCTGAAGTTACCTCAGCAAAATTATTTGTCATATAAGGATCCATTATGAGAATAAGATGCCACCCAAAAATAAAGGGCTTTTGTGCACCAAGGATCAACATAGTGCTTTATTCTTAATATGAATTGCTAGCACTTCTCTAAAGTGTGGATGAAGAGTGAAGGTTAAAGAGGCAGCCAAAGCTAGCTCAAAACTCAGTGGAAAACGCTACAACAATATTGACCACCGGATACAGTCATCTTGGATTCTGCACGTTTATTCTACATCATTTCGGACAAGTCCTAAATCCTAGTCCGTCCTCAGAGGTCCTGGAAATTCCAGCAATTTGTGTTCTCACGGCTTACTGTCCTGCCTAGCTTCCTATTGACAGCAAACTTGGATACATTACACTTGGTCCTTTCGTCTATAAGTCACTAATATAAAGTTTGTAAACAGCTGAGGCCCCATCATTTATTCTTGTGACATCTAATTAATGGTAAATTTCTTGTCCCTTCTGCCACACTATACTTATCTTTACAGAAATGCCACAATGCTCTCTGGCCTTGAATTTTCTATTTAGATTTATAAATTTCCCCTCGCTTGAACCCTTCCCTCCTTTTTAGTTTTAAGCCCTATCTACAGGCCTAATTATACACTTTGTCAGGACAATAGTCCCACTCTATTTTAAGTGGAGTCCGTCTGAACGGGCAAGATGTTCTAGTACAGCTACAACACAGGCATCTACCTGACAATGTGGAAAATTACCCAGGTATGTCAGTCCGCAAAAAGCAGGACAAATCCAATCCAATCAATTACCTCCCCATCAGTCTATTCTCATCTTCAGCAAAATGGTGGAAAGTGTCATTGACAGAGTTATCAAGCGGCACTTAATCAGCAATAACCTGCTTAACGATGCACAGTTTGGGTTCTGCTGGGGTCACTCAGCTCCTGACCTCATTACAACATTGACCCAAACATGGACAAAAGAGCTGAATTCCAGAGTAAGGTGAGAATGTCTGCTCTTGATATCAAGGCAACATTTGACTGAGTGTGACATCAAGGAGCCCTATGAAATTGAAGTTGATGGGAATCAGGAGAAAACTCTCTGCTGGTTGGAATCATACCTAGCATAAAATGGTTGTTTGAGGCAGGACATTGATACAGGAGTTCCTCAGAGCAGTGTCAAAGGACCATCCTTCAGCTACTTCATCATTAACTTTCCCTCCATCATTAGGTCAGAAGTGGGGGATGTTCACTGGCGATTGGAACATAGGAACATAATTGCACAGCGTTCCAATTCATTTGTGATTCCTCAGATACTGAAGCTGTCTGTGTCCGCATACAGCAGGACCTGGACTTCATTCAGGTTGATAAGTGGCAAATAACATTCGTGCCGCACAAGTTCCATGCAATGGTCAATGAGAGAATCTAACCACCTCCCGTTGACATTTAACCATTTTACTATAGCTGAATCTCCAAACAACAACATCTTGGGGTTACCATTGATCAGAAATATAAATGGATCAGCCAAATAAATACTTTGGCTGCAAACGCAAGTCAGAGGCTGGGAATTCTGCGATGGGAAACTCATCTTCCAACTCTCCAAAGTCTGACCACCATTTGCAGGCACAAGTCAGGAGTATGATGGAATACTGTCCAGGTGTCTGGATGAGTGCAGCTGCAGCAACACTTAAGAAGCTCATTCAGGACAAAGCACCCCGACCAACAACCTAAACATTCACTCCCCCACCCCCTCCACCACTGATGCGCAGTGGCAGTAGTATGTACCATTTACAAAGTGCACAAAGCTCCTTGGACAGCACCTACCCAACCTGTGACCTAGAAGAACAGGGTGAGCAGATGCTTACCACTTGTTTCTCTCCAAGTCACACACCATCCTGACTTGGATCTATATCACCATTCTTTTACTGTTGCTAGGTCAAAACCCTGAACTCCCTCCCCAGCAGCACTGTGGTTGCACAGATGGACTACAGCAGTTCAAAAAAGTGACCCTCCACCAATTTCTCACAAAGGCCATTAGGGATGGGCAACAAATGATGGCCATGCCAGTGACACTCATATCCCAAGAATGAATTTTTAAAAAGGCCCCTTTTTCACCAGTACTAGTACCAGTGCCCCATGAAGTGACAGATATCCTTGCCTCCCTCACCATCCTTTAGGCATGCATTCAACTCTGATCTTTTTGATCTTATGCCCATTTATTCATGGCTCAGATGGAAATCCAGAGATTTTTACCTTTGAGATTCTGCTTTTTAATTTGGATCCTAGATTCTCAAGCTTCTGCAGCAGAACCTCATTCCATATTTTACCTATGTCATTGGTAATTTCCACTCTCACCATCTTATGCAGTCGCGAGGAGATGTCTTTAACCCTGCATTGTGCAGTCAACACAACCGTTAGAACTCACAGTCATAGCTGCAGAGAATAGTTTCTATCCCACTGACTATACTGTCCCCTATCACTACCATAATTCCATTCCAATCCTCACACTTGAATGGTCTCCTGTGCCAAGATGCCATGGTTAATTTTGCCGTCACCCAAACGGGGAGTAAGAACCTCGGGCCTGTTTGATAAGAACAAAAGCTGAGGCCCCTTCTGCACTACACCTAGAGTCCTCTTACCTGCCCAACTGATAGTTGCACTTCTTCTCCATGACCGCTAGCCAGGCCTGTACCACTTCCTAAGGAGTGTGACTGTTCCTGAATCAAAGTGCTCAGGTAACTCTCCTTCCCTGATATTCCCCTATGTCTGCACCACAGACTCCAACTCAAAAACCTGAGCTGAGGTGACTGCAGAGTTAATTGTTCTGGATTACAATGCTCTCCACAAGCTCTACATGTTGCAGTTGCGGCACATCACCTGCACTGCCATCCTTATAAAACTTTGCTTTATTTATTTAACTAATTAGCCTGTCTATTTATTCAACTTAGCTTGTAACTTTTCGTCTTTGAACAAATTGTTTGATCTTGTTTGAATTATAGCTTAAATACTTAATAGTAATACAAACCACTACAAATGTTGGAGGCAAAAAGCAGCACCTCTACACCAAATTCCCACTTGCACCTATTTTCCAGCTTTTGCATTCTCTTGCGATACACTGTTCTGTGATACCCTGAGGCAACCACTCTCATTACTTATATTTCAGTTCACAGTTAAACTTTTTTTTTCCCCCATTGGATCAGCTGTGGCCAAGAGGGGAGCTGGGCGTCTAGTCTTGGGAATTTATCATTGCTGGCTACTAGACTGCCTCCAATTTTGTTCTCTGTGTTGGAAAGTACCAAGCCTCTGTCCTGTTTTTCCACCCAGTGAGATCAGGAATTACGTGGTATGAGAAAACCAAATATATACCTTACCTATATTGGTGCAATGCTGCAAGACACAGCTTTGTGTTTTCAGTATTAATAAATGGATCTTGTGCTGTGTCGCTCATTGTTTAACAAGGCTGGGAGTTTCATACACTATTATCCTGCTCCTGTGGTAGAGTTATGCATAACCTGAGTATAACCTGGTGTGTGCTTGTGAAGTTTTTAAGTTTCTGTAAATAATTATGTTGAGTGTCATATACGGATGTTCAAGCAGGGCAAGGGTTAATGTGGGACTGGAGAACAGTACCACCCATTGTATGATATAGAGAGTCACATGATAGTAGACTGTGTGTACAGTAGAAGGAGCCAGCGTGGAGACAGCACCCATGCAAGGCAGTACCTTGGATGTGCATGTAGTTATGGGTTACCAATAAACGGTTTATGTTTCACCATACAAGCCTCCAGATCTCTTAGTGAGACACCTAAACAACCTTACAGGTTGGCAGTGAAGGATGGACTCTGAAGTCCCAGATAAGCTGGGGAAGGAACCCAGAATCTCAAAGCAAAAAGAAGTAAAGAAATTGCAGTCTGACCTGCGAGAAGTGCGCCAAGACTGAAGACACAGCTAGGAATTACCTAAAAAGAAGCTCCGTTGCAGACATGGAGGCTGAAGGACTCTACCAGGGCATGTGGAAGTCCATTGCCAGACCTGATCGAACGCAGAGTCAAGGGACTTAGCTAGATCACAAAAAGCTGAGCAAAATTCAAAAAAGGCTGAAAGGCAGCAGAGAATAATCCACTGTGCAGATGAAAAGCCAGATCCGATCGAACACAGAGGCAGAGTCATAGGATCTGGCTAGATCAGAAGAGATTGAGCAAAATTCAAAAATAAAACAGGCTGAAAGTCAGAAGAATAATCCTCTGTGTAGATGAAAAGAAGAACCTGAGGGAATGCAAAGTCATAGGATCTAGCCAAATCAAAAAAAAGTGAGCAAAATTCAGAAAGAAGCTGAGATTAACTTTTAAAATAAGCAGCTATCAGGATCAGCACTAGCATTCCAGAGCACAGCTGCAAGAAAAATGCAGCAACGGGTCCAAAGCCACACTCATCACATGGGTAAAACGGGCAGGCGGGCAGCCCACATTTTGCAAAACCTCATCCAAGGGCTGGATAAAAAAGGTCAGCAGCATTGCCAGTGTGAGTAGTGAAAAGTTTAGGAGATAGTTTGCTGCTGGTTGCTTATTTGAACTTGACAGCTTCATTTCTGTTCTGAGATTCATTCTTAGCATTTCTAGGCTTCATTTCATAACTCATTGGTGTCTCCAAGGCACCCGGAGGATTTTGACCGTGTGGACCCTTCCAGGTATCAGGCAGCCTTGTGTGACCCTGGCATTGGGGATTGTTGTCTTCGCTGGTGGCACCTCCTCTGGGGAAGAAGAGAGGGGCAGAAGATAGAGGAGGCCAGATGTCCCAATGCAGCTTGCAGGGGAGTGACCTGTGGGAGGAGAGGCGCAGGCAGAAGGGGCGCAGGGCCAGCCAGTAGTCCAAGGCGGAAGGGGCCGTGGAAGACGCCATTATCCTACTGCCAGGGTTTACAGGCAGCGATGCAGCTACCTCAATGTTTGAGGTGCAATGCTGAAGGAGGCTCTGCCTTTCCAGGGAGACCATGACCTCCACTTGTCAGATGATTGGGCCTCATCCAAGGGCAGGATAAAAAGGGGCAGCAGCATTGCCATTGTCAGTAATGAGGAGTTTAGGAGATAGTAGCAAACTTATTTGAACTTGACAACCTAATCTATTCTGAGCTTCAGTCTTAGCATTTCTAGGCTTCATTCCAGAACTCATTGGCGTCCCCAAGGCCCCTGGGGAATTTTAACCGTGTGGACCCTTCCAGGTATCAGACAGCCTTCTATAACCCTGGTAATTGGGATTATGCTCTCCACTGGAGGTACCTAGAGGAGGCCAGGTGTCCCAATGCAGTTTCCAGGGAAGCAACCTGTGGGAGGAGGGGCGCAGGGCCAGCAGGTAGTCCAAGGCGTGAGGGGGCCGCAGAAGACTCCACTATCCTGCTGCCAGGGTTTACAGGCAGCAATGTAGCTACCTCAATATGTCTGAGGTGCAATGCCGAAGAAGGCTCTGCCTCTCCAGGGAGACTGTGACCTCCATTTGCCATATGGTTGGGCCTGAGATCACCTCCAACTGTGTGGGTGGACACCCCATGCCAGTGGCTCTGAAGGTCACAGTGACCCTCAACTTCTATGCCTCCGGCTTTTTCCAGGGGTCAGTGGGGGATCTTTGTGGAGTGTCCCAATCAGCTGTCCACTTGCATCAAGCTGGTGACAGAAGCTCTGTTCAGGAAGGTAATGACATTTATTCATTTCCGTACGGATGAGGCCAGTCAGGCTGAGCAAACCAAAGGCTTTGCAGCGATTGCTGGGTTCCCCCGTATCCAGGGTGCAATCGACTGCACAGATGTGGCCATCAAGGCGCCAGCGGGTCAGCACCACTCGAAACACTCTCCTCTGTGCACTGCACTCTTACCTTCGTCTGGCACCCCAGCCACTCCGCGGCCAGTTGACCGAGGTTTCTTCGTCAACAGGAAGGGATTCCATTTGATGTACATCCAGATTGTTTGTTATCACAGGACGTAGATTCTGCAAGTCTGTGCATAGTACCCTGGCAGCTCTTATGACGCCTATATCCTGAGACACTCCCAGGTGCCGAGGCTATTCAGTGCTGCAGCCCAACTGGATGGACGGCTGCTGGGTGACCAGGGCTATCCGTTGAAAAAGTGGCTTATGATGCCTCTCTGCCACCCTCGAACAGAGGTAGAGCAGTGTTATAATTGGAGTCCACTGGAGGAAGAGAATCTGGACACAGCCCCACTGGCCACGGAGGATGAATGCAGTGGTGAGTCAGAAAAGGAGCATGGTGAGGAGAATGCTGAGAGCGTGGAGGCAGACCTCTGTATCCTTCAGGGAGGCAGGGACATCAGGGACTCCTTAATCTAATGCTCCTTCAGCTAGGCTGCCAAAGACCTGTTTCCACCTGATGCCAGGGCTGCTGCCTTCATCCCGGTTGCCTGAAATGACCCTTTCATTTGAACCCAAAGCCCACTCAGTGCATGTTCAATAAAGTTTAGAGCCATTCATGTCCAGCATTACAAACTGGCATACCCTGCACCAAAAAAACCACAAAAGGGAAGTATACTCAGGCCATTACGACAAAAACAAAATTTATCTCATTGTGACAATCCAAAAAAATTAACATAACCTTCTCTGGTCTTCATTCCCAGACCAGTAAACATAATTAAAACATTACACAACAGAAGATCATCTGTGACCAGCCCCTCTTATGCTCATGGTACCTTAAACTTATGTTTACGGGTGCTATGTCTTGGTGCACCACCCCCACCCCCCACCTCGCTGGCAGCGGCATTGCAGGCAGCCTGCTGACTCTGGTGTCTTGTTGGCCTTGATGACCTGATGGCGATCCTCCTCTGGCCAGTGGAGCCTGTGCTGGCCCTGCTTGGGAGGGAGCGGCCAGTGCTACGGCTAGCATCTCCCCAGTCATTGCAGCCTCATCAGATGCCACAGTCACTGGCAGAGGGGCGGAGGAGCTTCTGCCATCATCCAGAGCACCCTGAGAGGAGTCCGCAGAGACGACAAGCAGCTTGTGCGCCAAAGTGAGGTCGCTGTGAAGCTCCCTGCTCGCCACTGATAGACAGGCACCTAGTTGGGATACTGGATGCCTCATCCATCTCCCACACTGGCACTGACCACATGAGGTCATTGCCTTTGCGAGGGCTTGCAGGTCCACGTGTAATCCCAGGAACCCCTGATTCTGTTCCTGGAGCTGCCACTGCATGAGAGTCGCCACTCTCTCAATAGAGGAGGCAGTGCGCTCGGCCATGAGGGCCAACGCAGTGCTCATGCACCACATGGACTCCACAACAGAGACCATGGCACGCATATCCTCATGGATTCCCACCAGATCCACACAACCCACTAGACATCCAGCATCTGCTGCCTAATGGATGACTCCATCATCTGCCTTCGACTCAGCATCGTCCTGGTCTCCAGCAGTCCCCCGACTGCTGGTGCCCTGGGTGCACTCTGCCTTTGCCTGCTCCTCAAGCTAGTGTGAAGTGCCCTCACTGCTGTGCTCCGACATTCTAGCTGAGCATCTAGCGCCTACCAAGGTGCTGGTGCCTGGTTGAGAGAGTGGGTGTAACGCAGGTGCACGTGAAGCCTGGCGGTCCTCTGACATCAGGGGTGGCTCTTCGGGGTCCTGCGATTGACTGCTTGCTGGAAAATCTAAGGGAGAAGCACAGCATGCCATTAATTAAAGTCATCACACTGTTACTGTGCATGCCAGGCACCCTGATGAGACAATGGAGATCTGCATCATGGTGCCAATGTCTTTCAATGATCAATGGGGAATCCAGTTTTGAGGCTACCATCAATGATGAGACTACGCAAAAATATTTCCACCTGACATGCTCTCCTACGTCTGCAGCCGCACTTGAGGCCATATCTTTGGTATTCACAACGCCATAAATAAGTTCTTCCCTGGCAGTCTTCAAGGAGATACCTGTGCCGTTTTTAAACCGGCCACTGGGTTGTCATTGGATCTGGAAGCCGACAGGGCCCGCCCCCAGCTGTTCCTTCCTGACCATTGGGAAGACACGTTTCACGCTGGGCGGGCATTAATTGGCCAGCGAAACTGAAATCACGGGCGGCTGCCCATTTCCCGATCGGTCGCGGGCCCGATGATTGCGCCCGCCCACCAAGGGTAAAATTCAGGCCAATATGTTTTTATACTTGTTTGGTGTATTCGCAGATGAAGTAGTCCTAAGGCAAGGTATAGATGAATCCTCACCACGTTTAGTGAAATATTAAAAGCCTTTGACAAATATTTTAAACTCCATGTTGTGGAGAGCATAGACCTTAACAAAGGTCTAGAGCACCCCCAATAAGTATTGAAAGGGCAAGAAGAGCCCAGGCTGAGGGAGACAGGACACCTCCAGAGCGAGGGAGACACTACTTAGGCAAACCATAAGATGGTCGCAGACCATGTCAGCGCAATGAAGTGTACGAGCCGAAGAGTTTAATGCAAAAGAAGGAAGAGGCTGAGAAGTAGCTGGTTGACTTAAAAATAGAGCTTTTTGAAAATGCTGACACACTACCCAAACTGCAACAGAAGGTGGCAGTGCAGAGTGAACAGGTGGCAGTGAATGAAGGAAATCTACCTGAGGTAACCCAAAAGAAACAAAACCTGCAAAAAGAAGAGGAAGCTATTCCACAGGGAAATGTTCATATCAAAGTTCAGTTGGAAAAGCTCAACCAGGAGTACAGCCTGGCACAACAGCAGGCAATAATGGTATTCAAAGAAGTCGCTGCACTGAAAGCCTCTGAAGAATCAATACATGCCCCTGGATAAACATGAGGAGTTAAAAAAGATGTTGAATATTACTTTAGAAAAAGCTGCTTTGGAACTATCCATAGCACCAAAGCAATGCACTGACGAGTTGGTCAACGAGAAAACAAACAGATGAAAGAAAATTGTTCTTCAAGATCAAATGTAAAAGGAGTACATAACCCTTCAGCAGTATGAAGAAGTGAAGACTGTCTTGAACAGCAGAATGGAAGAACAGCAGAAGAAACTCAAGGAAACTCCGTTGAATTACATAAAAGCTCAAGACAAAGCAATTGAGCTTCACAAAAAAAAAGGAAACCCTGTTGAAGGACATTCACATGCTACAAGAATTCCTCAGGTCAAAGTTTATTCCTCTGGAAAATTACGAACAGGAGCAAAATGAATTTAATGCCACTGAATGTGCTGAAGAACCATTTGGCAGAGAAGATTCAGCAATGTTCAATGTTCCAGGAGGAAGCCAACAGACACAAGAAAGAGACTGAAGAGCTGAAGAACTAGCTGAAAGGCAAAGAGGAGGCAATGAAAGGAAAAGCTGTAGAATTTTCCAAGTTGTGAGTGGATAATGAAGCCATGGGTAGCACAATTACAGAACTGAAACAAGTTAAGACTTCGCCGGAGACAGACCTGACCAACCGTGAAACCAAAATGAAAGACACAGACAAAGCTCTGCTGCACACAGAGAAAGAAAAGACAGAAATAAGATTGGCAAATGTAAATCTGATGCTGAAGCTCAAGGAACTAGAAGAGGATGCCTCAAACATACTGAGAACCATTGAGTTGTTGAAAAATGACATGGTTGAAAAGAAAATCAAGAACCTAGAATGTCAAGAAAAAGTTGAACAGTTGCAAGAGAAAGTAGAAATTCTCACAAAGGAATGTGAAGAGCCTCTAAAACAATTAGCAGAAGTAAAATTACAGAATGTGAGCTTGAAGGATAGCACAGAGGAACTAGCAAATGGAAAACTCAGAAATGATGAGCTCCAAGCTAACATGAACAGCATGAAGTCAATGCTGGAACAGGAAAAGGAATTGATGAATTAGAACAGTTGGTTGAATGCAGAATTAATAACCAAAATTGATGAAATGTTGGAACTTCATTGTGAAAAGAGTATTGAAACTCTTGAACTTTGATTCAATCTGACGAACATGAAAGGTGAGATGCGCAGTACAGAAGAGCAATTCCAGGCTTTGAAAACCGATAATTCTGAAACAAAGACAACTGAACTCACCAGAGTAGTTGCTGAGCTGAATGAAAAGATTCATAAGCTTGAAAAAGGATTGAAAAATAAGAGAATAAACAAGTATTTTGCTGAAATTGTGAAACAAGTGGAAATGAAGTTTCCATTTTTAAAACATTAACTTCCAGCAAGATCATGGCGGTCTCCACAAAAAAAGAAAATCCGAGTTCATTCTAGGGATGACTGGAGTGAGCATTCCCTCTGAAAGGAACAGGACAAACTCGTAGAATCCGAACAAAGCAGATGGGCTGTTGATGAAGAGAAATTCAACTCGAAAGAGCGCAAAAAGTGAATCAAATAGACAGCCAAGTACCAGAAACACAGAGTACTACAATTTCAATGTTGAACCAGCAAAGTCTTCCCAAAGCTTCTCTGAGTGTGAAAAGAACGAGAGCTGCAAGAATCGTAAAGCCTCCAGACTGTCTGAATGTATAAAGCCAGAGACTTTATACATTCACCAAGGCTCCATAGACAGCGCCTTCCAAACCTACGACCACAACCACCTAGAAGGACAAGGACAGCAGATAGATGGGAACACCACCACCAAGTCACTCACCATCCTGACTTGGAAATACACCGCTGTTCCTTCACTGTCGCTGGGTCAAAATCCTGGAATTCCCTTCCTAAAAGCACTGTAGGTGTGCCTACACCACATGAACTGCAGTGGTTCAAAAAGGCAACTCACCACCACTTTCTCAAGGGCAACTAGGGATGGGCAATAAATGCCGGCCCAACCAGTGAAGCCCACGTCCCATGACTGAATTTAAAAAAAACTTGGGGTTGGGCGGGTGGTTAGGTGGGGAGGAGGTGCAGTTGGCAGGGAGGTAGGGGGTAGGTAACACATAAAGGAAAATTATATTGTAAATATATTTGGGTAAGGACTTGGCGGGATGTAGTATAAGGGCAGAACAAATGTTAATTTTGGTCTAGAGAACAGTATCGCCCACGGTATGATATAGAGAGTCACATGATAATAGACTGTGTGTACAATAGAGTCTGGAAGGAGCCAGCATGGAGACAGCACCCTTGCAGGGCTGTACCTTGGAGTTACATATAATTATGGGTGATCAATAAACTGTTTTTGTTCAACCATACAAGCCTCCAGGCCTCTTCGTGAGACACCAAACAATCTTACAACACTGTGGTTAATATGAGCTGGTAGCTGCTGGTGGGATGTTGTTCTGTTGGTTGGGAGCTAGTCAATCCTCAGCTACTCCTCAAGGCCAGAAGAAATCAGGAATGACCTGGTGACTCCTATTTTCGCACTTAAATGTAATACAGAGATTTATATGTGTGATAGCTAGAGTTACTCAAGTTTAGAAGACTGAGAGGTGATCTAATCATGGATAAAGTAACTTGATAAAGTGAATATGGGGAAACTATTTCCATTGTAGGGGAGTCAAGTGCAAGGGAATGTGGTCATAAAATTAGAGCTAGGTCACTCAGGAGCAAAATCAGGAAGCACATATTTATACAAAGTTTAATGGAAATCTGGAACTGTCTTCACTAACAGGCTGTGAATGCTGAGACGATTGGAGCTCTTAAGACTGAGTTAGGTAGATTTTTTGTTAGTTAATGATATCAATGGATAAGGAGCAAATGCAGGTAACAACACCAACAGCTTTTATTTGTTTAGTGCCTTCAATGTAATGAAGCGTCCCAACACACTTCATAGGATTGTTCAAAAGCAAAATTAGACATTGAGCCATAAAAGGTGATATTAAGAGGTGGTCAAAAGTGATAGGGTTTAAGGAGCACTTAAAGGAAAAAAGGGAGGTAGAGAGTTGGACAAGTTTAGGAAGGGAATTCCAGAGCTTAGGACCTAGGCAGCCAAAGACATGGCCACCAGTGGTAGAGTGGTTAAAATTTGGAATGCTGAAGAGGTCAAGAGAATTAGATGAGCACAGAAATCTTAGAAAGTTGGGGGGCTGAAGGAAATTATAAAGCTAGGGAGGGGTGAGGCCATTGAGCGATTTGAAAACAAGGGTAAGAATTTTAAAATTAAGATGTTGCTTGCCAATGTAGGTCAGTGAGCACAAGAGGTGATAGGTGAACGGGACTTAATGCATGTAAAGGCACGGCCAGCAGAGTTTTAGATTACCTCAAATTTAAGGAGTAAATATGGGTAAATGGATTTGAGGTATAGATCAGCCGTGATCTAATTTGATGGCAGACTTGAAAGGCTGAATGGCCTTCTCCTGCCTCTAAAGTGTGATGAAAATGCACTAGATGCACAACATATACAATTTATTTCAGATCTACCTATATCTATAACATTTTCTCTAACTGGAATTAAGTTTAATTGTCATTTTTTCAGCTTCAGTTTTTAATTTGTTGTCTTGTACTAAATTGGTCAGCAAAATTATGCTAATAAAGATTTCTATGTGTCCCTTTCTTCACCACCCCACCATGCCCCCCCACCGCAAACATCGTATCAACTAAGTCAAATGCAAATAAAACAGTTTTCCAATGGATCTGCTTTCTTGACAGAACTGTCCCAAAACCCAAACATTAATTTGGTCTGGTTTAAATTTGCTAGTTCAAATCACGTTGATACTTCCCATTTTTAACTTTAATTGTTTGCACATTTGTGATGAGCACTGACATTTCTGTCTGTTTCAAATGTCTTTGAGCATAATCAGAATTTTGTGCACTGAAATGTGAATTTAATTTACTTTGTTCCTTTCTGTCCTCATCATCTTTATTTGTGACTACATTTCTTGTATTTTACATAGTGTTTTCTTTAAATTGACGCATCTTGGATAAGAGTATTGTTTTTAAAAAAAAATAAAGTTTTAAAAACTATTGAGTGCATCTTTTTCTCATTTACCACTTAAGTGTTTCCATCTATAATGTTTGTGGCTAGTTTCAAACCCCATGCACTATTCTTTGTGCATGTGTCATAAATGTGTCCATTGTATTCCGGTAAATGGCGTACTGTCCACACTAGTCCCAACAAAAGGAAGACACTTTTTCTAAATGTCCATTTTGAATGAATATTAACAACCCCACCCACCCTTTTGATTAAAAACTGGGGATATTTGTTGTGGTGAATGATTCCATCTTTGAACCACATCGATGTTGATCCAAAATTTGGGAATTAAATTTCGTGACTTAAGTAATTGAGTTGTCATGAGTACTGTAGTGTGAAAAGGTCACTGAATTCATTGACTGTAACCACATTGTAGCTTTTGTACTGCACAAACCTCTGCAAGTGGGAGCACCATATTTAGTAATTATACAGCTGTTGGTATTTACAAAGTATATCATTTTCATACCTATATATTATAAAATATTTAAATGCAAAAATTAATTATTTCCTGACTTTAAGTTGGATCACCAAAGCATTTTACTGATCTTACACTAAAATGACTTCTTGCTACTTCTTTTCCTCAGGATATTTGCGTGTTCTGAACATTATTGATGAGTAATTGGCTTTGGTGGCTTGAGTGATTAGAACAATATGCTGTCAGCCAAAAGGACTGACTTCAAATTACTGTTCAGTCACTTTCAACTGAATACCTTTGCCAGTTGCCACAAAGCATGCCGTGACTGGCTGGGAAGAAGTAACTGCTTGGAAAGGGAGTAAATGGTGATGGGTTTATTTGCTGAAGTGCCCTTCCATTAATTGTAGAACATACTGTAGCGTTTGCTGCTGACTGCAAGAGGAAACACTGTGAAGCGTCATGCCTTCATAGAACATAAGAAATAAGAACAGGAGTAGACCATTCAACCCCTCAAGTCTGCTCCGCCATTCAATAAGATCATGGATGATCTTGTGTGTTGATTTCCACATTCCCATCTAACCCCGACAACCTTTGATTCCCTTGTCTAATAAGAATCTATCTACCTTTGCCTTAAAAATATTCAATGACCCCACCTCCACCACCTTCTGAGGCAGAGAGTTCCAAAGTCACATAACCCTCTGAGAGAAAAAAAGTATCTCCTCATCTCTGCCCTAAAAGGGTGACCCCTAATTTTAAAACAGTGCCTCCCTAATTCTGGACTCACCCACAAGAGGAAACATTCTTTCGATGTCTGTCATGTCAAGGCCGTTCAGGACCTTGTATACTTCAATCAAATCACCCCTCACTCTTCTAAACTCCAGTGGAAACAAGCCCAGTCTGTCCAACCTTTCCTCATAAGACAACCCACTCATTCCAGATATCAGTCTAGTAACCCTCCTTTGAACCGCCTCCAACGCATTTACATCCTTCCTTAAATAAGGAGACTAAAACTGCATACAGTATTTGAGGTGCAGACTCACCAATGCCCTGTATAACTGAAGCATAACATCCTTACTTTTATGTTAAATCCCTCTTGTAATAAAGGATAGCATTCCATTAGCCTTCTTAATTACTTGCTGTGCCTGTATACTAACTTTTTGTGACTCATGTATTAGAACACCTAGATGCCTCTGCACCTTAGAATTATGCAGCCGTTCTCCATTTAAGTGATAATCTGCTTTTTTGTTATTCCTGCCAAAGTGAACAACTTCACACTTTCCCATATTAAACTCCATTTGCCAGATCTTTGCCCACTTACTCAACCTATCTATATCCATCTGCAACCTCCTCATGTCCTCTTCACAACATACTTTTCTACCTATCTTTGTGTCATCTGCAAATTTAGCTGCCATGTTTTCACTCCCCTCATCTAAGTCATTGATGCAAATTGTAAAAAGTTGAGGCCCTAGTACAGACCCCTGTGGGACTCCACGCATCACATCCTGCCAGTCAGAAAAAGATTCATTTATGCATACTCTCTGCTTTCTGCCAGCCAGCCAATCTTCTATCCATGCTAATATGTTATCCCTTACACCATGTGCTTTTATTTCCCTAATAATCTTTGATGTGGCACCTTATCAAATGCTTCTGGAAATCCAAGTCTACAGGCTCCCCTTTATCCACTGCACGTGTTACTCCTTCAAAATACTCCAATAAATTGGTTAAACATGATTTTCCTTTCACAAAACCATGCTGACTCTTCCCGATTGCCTTGAGCTCTTCTAAGTGTCCAGCTATAACCTCTTTAATGATCAATTCTAATAACTTCCACATGACAGACGTCAAGCTAACTGGCCTATAGTTTCCTGTGTTCTGCCTCCATCCCTCCTTGAATAGAGGGGTTACACTTGCTGCTTTCCAATCTGATGGAACCTTTCCAGAATCTAGCGAATTTTGGAAAATTAATGCCAGCACATTGATCAACTCATTCGCCACCTCTTTTAAGACCCTAGGACGTAGTCCATTGGGACCCAGAGACTTGCCAGCCCACAGCTTCATCAATTTGCTCAGTACCATTTCCCTAGTAATTTCAATTTCACCAAATTCCTTTCTCCCGTTCACCTCCAGATTGCAGCTATTACTGGAATGTCTTTTATATCCTCTATAGTGAACACAGAAGCAAAGTATTTGTTCATTTCTTCCGCCATTTCCTTATTACCTACTATTAACTCTCCACTGTCACTCTCTAGAGGACCAACA
Organism: Cetorhinus maximus; assembly: GCF_964194155.1. Lineage (NCBI taxonomy): Eukaryota > Metazoa > Chordata > Chondrichthyes > Lamniformes > Cetorhinidae > Cetorhinus > Cetorhinus maximus. The sequence continues at coordinate 22,856,911 of NC_135887.1, read as the reverse complement.
CTCACTTTACTTACTCTTTTCTTTTTTAAGTACCTGCAGAAACTCTTGCTATCCGTTTTTACATTTCTAGCTAGCTTCCTCTCATACTCTAATTTCTTTCTCCTGATTAACCTTTTAGCCATTCTCTACCGTACTTTATATTCTGTCGAATCATCTGTCCTGCCGCTCATCTTTGCAGAAGTTGTATGCTTTTTCCTTAAGTTTGATGCTTTCCTTAACTTCTTTAGTTAACCACAGATGGTAGGTCCTCCCCATAGAATTTTTCTTTATAGTAGGAATGTACCTATTCTGAATACTTTGAAATATTGCCTTAAATGTCTTCCATTGCTTCATTATTGATCTATCCTCTCGCCTAGTTTCCCAGTTCACTTCAACTAGCTCAGCTTTCATCCCCACATAATTACCCTTATTTAGGTTTAAGGTACTAGTCTTAGGCCCACTCTTCTCCCTTTCAAACTGGATGTAAAATTCAATCATATTGTGGTCGCTGTTACCAAGGGGTGCTTTTACACTGAGGTCATTAATTCATCCTGTCATGTTACAAAATACCAAGTCTAATATAACCTCCTCAGTGATCTTAGCGGATAGAGGAGGGAACCTGAAAAGAAAATTAGTTGCTGAATAGCTGTTTTGCACCACTGGGGTTGCTTGGTGGTGACAGTGCATACATGCAATGAAGTTGTAGTTGTCTGATCTAGTAAATTAGTGGTTGAGTGGTGCCCTTCGCACTGTTGTGAATTTGACTCTGCAGTCTCAGCATGTGTTTATTAGTACATGTGGGGTAAAACATTTCTTATTGCTCAGATCTGCTCACAGATTGTCATTTTTCACTGGCTCTAGGCCAATTCATGCAAAATTGAAATACTTGGGCAGCCACATGCAGTATGCGTCAAAAGGCCATGCCAGATGATTTATCCTATTGGTCAGGTGATGACAGATTTTGGTTAGATAGAGAATAGATATATTGCAAGAATTAACCTTATTGCCTGGCATGTTCTTCTGTTTCTTTAGTTAGATTGTTTATTTCTAAGACTAGTGTATTTTGAAAACTTTTACAGTGCTGCATCAATCACAATAAGTGTTATAAAGGATGTTTTATATTGAAAATGGCTATCTAATTATTGGGCTGAAACCACTAGTTGAGTTTTGAAAGACTGATATAGCATTCCAGAAACTTAAAACAACAGCTTCTAAGATGGCTGAGCATTTGCATGACTGTACCTTGCATATTCCAAACCATTAAAGTGGATGAACCCATCAAAGACAATCAGTTTAGAGGAATGTGAATGGTCACATCTCCTGACCCATTCACTAAACATCCAGACAGCATCCAGGTATCCAACTGGATGGAAACAAGCATTAGACCTAATCACTTTGGACAATAGACTCTTGCTAATAAAAAGAACTCGTCCAACCATAATCTAATCATGTCTACCCTATGGACCTGGACTCAACTTGCTATGATCATGTTTGGGTAACTGGTCAGTTTGTGAGAGGGGATCATGTGAAGAACCAAGTAACCAACCCCCTCTTCTGCGTTTAAGACACTGTTTTTCTCCAGGCCGCAGAACAGGAGAGATGCCGAAGAATTAGGACCCCTGAGTGGGCACATACTCTTTCTCCAACCATCCTGCGAGCTCAAGCCCTGCCTGTTGTTTGATCATTCGCTCACCGCAGGCAGTGTTTTAAGAATCAACCCAGCAGCTGCTGCCTCTGGAAGAACAGATAAATCTCCATCAACATCATTAAACCGTCTCAACACTGAATCCCGAGGAACGATCAAGCCTAGCCTGAAACCTTCCAAGTCATCAATCTACACAATCTGTATACCACTAACTTTATTGGACGTTAAAATACTGCTTAATCTTCCACTTTGTAACTTAAGTGTGTGTGTGCGTATGAACCCTTGAAAGCATGTGTGCATGAAAGTTGGAGTGTTTTTGTTATTTTATTTAGACCAGGTGTTAAGGGAAATGAATATTATTTTCTTTTCCTTTTAAAAACTTACAAGGAAACCTGTCTGTACGTGTCTTCTGCAGTGACAGTACACACACAGTTAAACACTCACTGAATTGACAAGCATATTCTTAAAAAAAACCCGGTCAAACAAGGAGTGGGAAAAGAGGGGAACTTGTCTACCCCTCTTCACCTGATCATTACAGAAATTTGGGGGCTACGCCTGTGATCAGACCTACACAGACAATGTGAAATTGGAAATCAAATTGATCCTAGAAGTATTGAAAAACTTGCATACAGGTTTTCTTGTGGTTTACTGTATTAGAATGCTTAACATGTTCACGTTTGAGGCTAGTACCTTCCTAGAATAAAGTTAAGTAACTTGGGAAAATTTAGAACCCAGTCCATTGAAGAGTTAAGGAGTGTAGCTAAGAATTTAGAAGTAAGTAGCCGCCAAAAGGCTCGGAAGCCCGACATCCACAAATTTGCGGATATCCATTCTGCAATTGAACCTGAAGAAGAGGAGGTAGTTATGGAATCTGAAAGGGACAGACTAGCATTAGCAAAGATAGAGCTGGAACAGCAGAAACTAGAGCTAGAATTCTTCGCAAAAGAAAGGAAAAGGCAGGAGAGAGAGGGAAAGGAGGAAAGAGAATTCCAAGAAAAGGAATAGGAAAGGCAGGAAAGAAAGCAGTACAGCAGGAAAGGGAGAGAGAAAGAGATTTCCAGAGATTTCCCATTTTCCATAAAAACCCATGTAGAGGAATAAAGAGTCTCCAAAGCCAGGCAAGGAGCCATCATACCAGATGACTATGAAGTAACACATAGACCCCTAGCTCAAAGTTAACTGGGATCTGGTAACTCTTACAGGCTAGTGTTGTGGCGCAGCGAATGGTAAATGCCAAGCTGCTCAAATCCCATGGGAAACTTGAAACAGCTGCCACAACTGTTTTGCAATTTGTATTTTGTTTCGAGATGCATGCCTTAAATTGAGTGCTAATAAGTCCACCGGGACTTAGAGGTTTTTTGCAAAACTGAATTAAACATTTATTAATAAAAGAAAAGAGGTTTTAGGTCTTTTCCTTTTCAGGCTAGGAGCTTTTCTAGCTTTTCTTTGTATGACAGGAGCTGTCATACAAAACCTAGTCACCTGGTCAGAAGCCAATTAAAATGTTGTTGCCAGGCAGTTCCCCATTAGACCAGACTCCTCCTCAGCACCATCCTGTCTTTCATGGCACACTCTGTTCCAGGACAGTAACATAGTATATATCCCTCACACTGTTCCAGTGGACATGTCTTTAAAACTGCAGCCATTGTAATTTTAATCCACAGTCCAACTGAAATAAAAAGATATGTTCTTTACATCATATTATCCATAACCTTTTTATGGCTAAGTGGAACATCTTACCATCTCTTTGAAATTCAAACTAACCTAATTTATCTAAAAATGCAAATGTTCCTCACACCTCACAGTCTAAAACTTCAGCCATGTTTACGTATTTAGCATTTCAAACCTAGCTTCCTTTTTGATAACTCAAAAGCTCCAGACCAGCTGTCTCCAATTCAATTAAATCCCTCCCACACATGCACATCCACACAGAGAAACTAATCCAAACCCCACTATTAACCTACCTTTACAATAAATCACAATAATATTATGAAAGTTGTTATATTTTCATGACACTAGGGAAAAATAAGATGGAAATAGATGTAGCCGAAATAGGCTTGAGAGAAAAGGAGAGTCGGGAAGAAAAAACAGATAAGTCTTCAACTTTTAAAAGAAGGAACTAAGATGGTAAACCTGGTGTGAAAAATGGTGTGCTGCAGTCAAGAAAATGCCTGTAGCAATGAAGGTGATAAGCCTATATTTCAATGTAGAAGAGGGCCATAATACCTACCAGAACCCTTTACAAAAAGGGAAAATTACCCCTTTTGTATTCCAGGCTCCGGACAAAGAGATAACCTTTCTCAGAGATACCGGTTGCCTTCAAACACTACTTGGAATGAAAGTTGCAGAGATGCCACCCCAAAGCAGTGCAAATACCACAGTGTTTGTGAAAGAGCTTATTGACAAACGGCTCCCTTAGTTAAAATTTACCTGCAGAGTAAGTTGGTCACTGGTGCAGTGATGATTGGGGTCGACCTATTACCAGGCAATGATTTGGCTGGATGTCAGGTACTGTGTCCAGAGGGTCTAGAGCAGCCCGTGGAGATTGGGGAAACTGAGCAGAGCAAGCAAAATTCTGTACTGCTGCAGAGAGTTGAAGAAGTCCCAAAAATCTCTCGGGGGGTGGGGGGTGGGGGAGGGGTGTGTGTGTGTGTGTGGGGGGGGGTGCGGCACGACAATAGTGCCAGTAAGGATTACTGAGCTTCTATTGCAATTTTATGATAAGATAACATCAATGTTCATGCATCACTAACATTATTTTACAATCAGAATTAATAAATAAATACAGATTTCTGCACAGTTTGACAAGATAGGATATCAAAATAGTTATATCAATGTTATGTTGTACATCCCAATACAGTCGCAACTTTATACATGATGATCTTTGCAGGGAATGAGGATTTACTGTGCCTATTCAAACTCCTAAAGCAGCAAGGAGGTTTGACAGAGTCCATAAATGCACAAGCACACATCACATGACCTTTACAGTGTAGAGGGAGGCCATTTAGCCTATCGAGTCTGCACTGGCTCTCTGAAAGAGCATTCTAACTAGTCCCACTACCCTGCCTTATCCCCGTAACCCTGCATATTTTTTCTTTTCAAAAGCAATCCAATTCCCCTTTCAATAGCTTGATTCAACCTACCTCTACCACCCTCTCAGGAAGTTTGTTCCAGGCTCCAACCAACCTTTGGGTGAAAATGTTTTTCCTCACATCACAATTACTCTGTTTGCCAATTATTTTGAATCTGTGCCCTCTAATTCTTGATGCTCTCTTGAGAGGGAACAGTTTCTCACTATTTACCCTGTCCATGAATTTGGACTTTCAAAAGGCATTTGATACAGTGCCACACAGCAGACTTGTGAGCAAAATTCTAGCTTCATGGAATAAAATGGAAAGTAGGCACTTGGATAAGAAATTGGCTGAGTGATAGGAAACAGAGAGCAGTGATAAATGATTGTTTATATTTGAATACCTCTATCAAGTCTCCTCTCAGCCTTCTTTTCTCCAAGAAAAACAGTTCCAACCCCTCCAATCTATCCTCATAGCTGCAGTGCTTTATCCCTGGAATCATTCCTCTGAATCTCCTCTGTGTCTTCACTTCCTTCCTCAAGTATGGTGCCCAGAACTGGACATCAGATGAGGCCTAACTAGTGTCAAGCATCTCATCCAGTCCTGGTAACTTATCTATTTTAAGTAAAGATAGCCTCTAGCACAAACCTTCCTCAAATCTGAAAAACAACCATTTATCTCTGTTTCCTGCCATTCAGCCAATTTCTTATCCAAGTGCTTACTTTCCATTTTATTCCCTGAAGCTAGAACTTTGCTCACAAGTCTGTTGTGTGGCACTGCATCAAATGCATTTTGAAAATCCATATATACCACATCAACAACGTTGCCTGATCAACCTTCTCTGTTACCTCCTCAAGGACTGAGACTTGTAGGAGTGTCTGCAATTGGAGGGACTGGAGTGGTTGCTACTCAACAACCCATAGTGCAAGTTAGGCACTCTCAATGAGTGGACTCCAAAGAAACCTCAAACCTTTTCGGCATGATAAAGATATCAAGAGATATGGGTTTACTATGCGCAAGTGGCGATTGGGGGGCAGGAACTGATCAGCTTGCATGAAGGAGTCATCATGAGTGGCCAAATGGTGTTCTTATGCTGCGCCTCCCTATGCACCCATATATCTGGTTCCGCTCTGCAAGGTCTGCCTCCCATTGAGAGCAGGTGTGAGGGTGACATGAGTGCATCCCTGCCGAGGTAAGATTTCAGGTTGCTCCCATGTTGCCATGCGTACAGACTTTGTGAAGGCATGGGAAAAATCTCATTTCAACTTGCAAGTGTGCCAGGTCAAGGGAGAATGGAGTGCTTTGCATTTAGCGCCAGGGCTCTGTACAATAGCACAGTTTGGCACATGCAAAGGATCAAACCACCAGCAGGGCAGACGTTAAGTAGTGCAATTTAATTCAGCTATCATAAATCAAGGTATATTGGAGCAAAGTATAATGTCTATTACAAAAAAGGAGCTGCAGCCAGCCAGCAGAGGATGGAAAACCAAATAGTGAAGGAAATGTCTCAGCAGCTTACTTTACCTGGAATCTGTTAGCTATCAAATTGTCACAGGCCTTTCTGCTGCGTTGTTCCCTTGCAATAGCTTCTGCATGTGCCTCCATGCCATCCTGGCCCTCGTTGTCACTATCCCCTTCACCCTCCTCACCATTGGAGGAGCCACCTCAGTCCTCCATTTCTCCCTCAGCCAAGATATCCACCCTTTGTAGCGCAAGGTTGTGCAGGGCGCAGCAGACAATGGTGATGCAGGACATTCTCTGTGGTGAGTATTGGGGTGCCCCACCTGAGTGGACCAAACATCTGAACCTCATCCTTAGGAGGCCTATCATCTGCTCAATTGTGGACTTTGTGGAGGAATGTGTGACATTGTAGCTCTCCTCAGTGGCACTCTGCGGATGATGAATTGGCATCATCAGCCAGGTCTTCTGGGGATATCCCATGCAACAAGAAGCCAGTCCTGCAATCACTGAAGCCCTTCAAAAACCTGTGGCACCTGGGAGTAGGTCAGAATGTAGGCATTGTGAGAGCTCTGTGGGAACCGAGCAGAAGCACACAGGATTTGTCTTCTGTGACTGGCTAATGCCAGGGAGCTCTCAAGGCCACATGTGTGCCATCGGTAACCCCTTGCACTTGCAGGAAACCTGCGATTGTTGTAAAACCCAACACATGCAGCCTGGCTTTCAAGATCCAAGCGGAAATGGACCAATTCGTGTGCTGTCCTGAATGTGGTATCTGCCACCTCCCGGATGCACTTCTGTGTCGCTGACTGGAAGATGCAGCACAGTTCCCCAGTGGAACCCTGGAAGGAGCCACTGGTAAAGAAGTTTAAGGCTGCAATGATCTTTGATGCTACCATTGTGGGATTGCCTCCAAGTCCTCATGACCGCAGATTCTTGTGGAGAAACTGGCAGATGTAAAGAACCACATTCTGGGACATTCAAAGACACCTTTGGCATTGCCTATCGCTCATCTGTAGATAGGTGCACCGCCTGCAATATACCCATGGTCAGGCCAATGCTTGCCATTGCACAGGTTGCCAGCATCCTGATCTTCTTGAGGCCCCGCTGCCTCTTGCTGCTCAGGCTGTTGTTCTTCCTGGCCCTGTGCCACCCTGTGCTAGTCCTTCCTCCTCCTCATCTGGATGAGAGCCAGTAGAAAGAACCTACATCACCTAGGCCTCAGTGGATCTGTGAACAAAGTACGGTAATCTACCTAGTGAGCATATTCTTTGTAGATTAGCCTCCATTTTTGAGCCACCAAGCCAGTGCTAAACCCTGTGCATGGCTTCCGTCTAGACATGGAATTCCTGTCCCACCTTTTCCAGGTGAAGGACATCCTGGAGGACAGAGATGAGTGTTCCTTCCATTCGTACATGACTGTACATGAACTCAACCTTGCCAGGTGCATGGCACTTATAAGCAGTCATAAATGTGAATGTTCTAATTTCTGACTGGCAAGGAACTTAATTTGGAAGAGGAACTTAATTTGGAAGGGGAACTTAATGGCCTTTTAATGAGCATGCATGACATGCTAATGCATATGAAAAGGCTTCGCAATATTGTTCATTGGGAAGCTCGAGCCTCCTTTAAAGTCCTAAGAACATAATTGCAGAAGTTCATCCTGCCGTTGGAAAACCAATTTTTGACCCCCTACCAACTTAAGTTCCCCTGCCCGCCAAACATCCTGCTGCTGGCGAGCCTGGAAGATTCCTGCCTCCATGTCTGCTGGAATTAAAATACCTAAAGCAATACAAACAGATGCCAATGAAAATCCGAATCCCCTTGACCACACATAACAGGAATTTAGATGGGAAAAAGGGACAGAAGGCACTAGGTTTTCAAAGCAGCGGCTTTCCTTGGGCCAGACCCCAACCCCAAAAGGGATTTAATTATAATTGTGCTTCATCCAGGGAGGGAGCTAAGAAACTCAAACTTGAACAGAGAATAGCTGTTGTAGACATGCCAATTGTAGCAGTTGAAAGGTCGATGTGAGTGTGTATTTGAGACTGTATGTCTGTCTTTTTTTTGCTGAACAACATTGTAATGTAGTGCTTCATTTTGCGTGGCGGGGAGGTGTTATAAAGCCAGTCTTTATATCGAAAATGATTTTATTTAATTATTGGGCTGAAACCACTGATTAAGTTTTAAAAGTCTGAAACAGCATTTCAGAGATTTAACAGCTTCTAAGGTGGCTGAACATTTGTGTAACTGTACCATGCACACTCCAAAGCCATTAAAATGGGGCCAGTCTGTTTGGAAGAACTATCAAGGACAATCACCTTAGAGGAATGTGAATGACCACATCTCCTGACTCTTTCACAAATCATCCAGACGGAACCCAGATATTAACTGGGTGGGGAATATGCCATTAGATGTAATCACTTTGGACAATGGACTTTGGCTGAGAAAGGAACTCATCCAGCCATAATCTAATCATGTCTACACCATGGATCTGGAATCAACTTGCTATGACCATGTTTGGGTGATTGGTGAGAGGGGATTATTTGATGAGCCAAGTAAGCCCCTCTTTTGCGTTTAAGAAACTGCTTTTCTCCAGGCCAAAGAACAGAAGACAGAGAGACACCGAAGAAATAGGACCCCTGAGTGGGTACATACTATCTCCACCCATTCTGCAAACTTGAGCCCTGCCTGTTGTTTGACCATCCATTTGCTGCAAGCAGTGCTTTAAGTATCACCCCAGCAGCTGCTGCCTTTGGAAGATCAGAGAAATCATCCATAAGCAATTTTAAATCATCTGATGCTGAATCCTGAGGGATGACCGAGACCAGACTGAAACCATCCAAGTCATCAATCTACAAGATCTGTATACCACTAACTATTATTGGACTCTAAAAAAAACTGCTTAGTCTATCCTTCCACTTTGTAGCTTGTATGTGTGTGAGAACCCTTGAATGCATGTGTGTGTGTGAAAGTTGGAGTATTTTTATTTAGGTGTTAAATAAAATAAATAATATGCTTTTTTAAACTTACCAGGAAACCTGTCTGTGTGTGTCTTTTACAGTCACAGAACATAAACAGTTAAACAATCAGTGAATCGGCAGGTATATCCTTTTTTAAAAAAAACAGTTGCAGTCAAATGAGGAGTGGTAAAATGGGGGAGCCAGTCTACCCCTCCTTGCCTGATCATTACATAAGTTTGGTCATAAAATTAAGGGTAATTTCAGAACTAGTGCTCTGCTTTGAACCAGTTCGGCACGCTATGTGTAACTTCCTTTGTTTCTCTTTGTCACTAGCCCACCATACTGCTGTGTGGATCTGTACTCCCTTCAAAGTGGCGAAATGGTCAAGTCCATCCAGTTCAAAACCCCCATCTACGAGCTGCATTGTAACAAAAGGTAGGGAGAGATCAGAAACGCACTGAGATGTTATGAGTAAGAAATCTGTTTGTTTTCATTCTTCTTTGGCATTCAGGCTAAACCTTACAAGATGATGCAGCTAATGACTTTATAATAGCATGCCTAAACTGAGGTGATCCAGCTTTTATCTTTTCTGAACCATTTTTCAATGGCTTTCAAAATATTTATTTGTGGTTTTTCTGTTTTAAATGTAACATCATTAAAAATGTTAATACTATAATGTGTTTTTGTGGGGCCCATAAATGCCAGTGGGGCCTTTGCATTTACAGTATAAAACTGCAGCGAATATCAAAAGCATAATTCCATCACTGTTGCCTGTGGTTTGAAATATAAGCTGCTTGATTTAACTTTTCCCTGAGCAGTAGAGACTGACCTTTTCTTGAACCTTGTGAATAGCTGGTGGATTCTTTGGCCTAGAAATTCAATGATGAATTCAATGATGTATCCGTTTTTCAGACTCAAAATGGGCACCAACACATGCATGATGGTAGGTAGGGCACTAGTGCTCATTATGCTCTGGAGTTACACTGCTCACCATATCGGTAAAGGCAAAAAGAAGCATCCAGAAAATATGCCTGAAATAGGTATTAGGCTCTTTACATCTACAAATAGGTGGCCTAACATCTTTTTTTAACAAATTGGGCTGCCCTTAATGGCACTACTCTCTCAATTGCCCTTTCTCTCAGTCTTGGCTGAGGTATTGGCACTCTTGCCTCTGACTCAGAAGGCCAAAGATTCAAGCCTAACCCAAGAGATTTGAACTTAAAGATCTAGGCTGATATTCCAGTGCAGTACAGGGGGGAGTGCTGCACTGTCTTTTAGATGAGAGGTTAAACCTGCACAAATCTTGCAAAGAGAAAGAAGGGGGTCCACCAGGATCCACATTCAAACACAGAAACATGTCAAGAGTAATCAGAGAGCTAAAGAGAGAGCTATCACCAGGAGAAGAACGCAAAAAATTTCTTTCCCTACTACAGTATCAAAAGAGATCAGTAACAGAATAGGCGAGAACCTTTAAAAGACTTGAAACTGCATGAGCATGAAATATAATTATTCGGAATGATTACTTTCTTCATGTATTGATGAGGGAAAATGTGAACTCATGTCCTGCCTAAAAAGAAGTGTGCCATGATACATGAAATTGAGGTCCCAGATAAGCTGAAAGGACTCGAAACAAATAAATACCAGGTATCCCAGACTAACAAGTGGATTTGCGAGACTTTTTGAAAGATTGTCATGAGAGTCAATAGAGTGGGCTGTTCTGGTAGAATAGAAGCAAGCAAATGTTCCTGTATTCAGAAAGTTCAAAGTTTAGATAAGTAGGAAGGAATATGGGGGACACATTCTGTGTCAATGGTGTTGAAGCAGCCAAGGAAGAAGTTGGGGGAAAAAACTAGGGGTGGAATTTTACAGCCCTGTCGTGGCGGGGTGGGACTATAAATTGCAGCGAGCCATTCAAAAGTCCATTGACTTCGGCGGGACTGGAAAATCCCACCAGAGGCAAGGGCCATAAAATTCTGCCCTAGGAATCTTAGTCTTTACAGCCAACTAATGTAGAGCAACCATTAACAAAAGCAATAGAATGTTGTTCTACTTAGCTAAATTATCAATGTCTGAGAAGAAAGGCATAAACAAAGAATAACTTTCAGCAACATACCAGCAAAACTTTTTTTGTTTCTCATTATGCGCTGTTGTTAATTCAGCTATTCATTAAGTGTCTTTATAAAAACAGTTTGTCCCTCCCATTTATAGCTCCCTTTCCCAAATCCTAAACGAGTTAAAACCTGCTAAAGTTCAGTTCCATAGATGGTGACAGTTCTCTGTACCTTGTTCAAGTGTCCATTCTTCATGTGTTAGCCAAGTTAATGAATGTTAATAGGCTATTCCCCCACAGGGAAATTGCAGCTGAGCCAGATATTTTCTACACCCAATGCCTACAAATGTACACTTTACAACAGTTCAACACACTATTTAAAACAAAAGTATATATTTTTAACAATTCCTGATTAAGACTGGGAACAAAAGGCCGATGACTGTGCATCACATCATTTTCATAATTTTTAAGATGTTAAGAAACTTCTTTTTTTAAAATCATGTCAGTTTAGGCTTGCATAAAGAACATAGCCTTAAACTTTTTCTACCACTTGGTGTCACTAAAACTATGCCAAGCCACAATTCCCATATTTAACAGAATAAAAGGCAATGGTAAAGTGTAACATTTACAGATTGTTTCCTGGAATTCAAATACTGCACCCTAGCAGAGCAGATTTGCTGATTCTCCTCTCACACATGGTAAGCCAGCACGCAGTGCGGTTTGAAAATTTTGCAAAAACATTAGGGGAATTTTTTTTCCCAGGATAGCAGGAAAGCGATATAGGTCTCTGGTGCTTCAGATCGCAATAGGGCTTCTGTAATCCTTTTGTGAGTTCAAAGTAAATATGGTTGAACAAGGCCATTCCAAATTAGTCCATCCACCTTGTAAAACAAAGTCTCTCCAGTTTAACTATCTTGTACGTGACTTACGTTTTTGCTTTTACTGTCTTGTATGTCCAAATATCGATCACTCTGTTTGAAGAACTGCTTGTTATCTGTCAGTCCTAAAGTTACCTTTCCTCAATTCATACCTGTCCCCCTTGTCCAACTGTCAAGCTTAATGTAGATGCAGTGGCCCAGATTTATCTTTCATATATTATTTAATATCATATAATTAGATGTAAATGTCTATGTCTATGTGTAAATGTTACCTGTCTATGACCCCTTTAACTCCATGGGGGTATTTTACAGCCCCCTCCACTGGTGTATTTGAAGGTGGGTGCATGTAAAATAAAACAGTTGGTCAGCCTACCACCTTGCCTCCCATCACCTCTGTGCTGTCCCCCTTATTACAGTGGGCGGGTAAGGTGTCAGCCAGCCCACCTGCCCTTAGGCCTTTTGAGACCCTTAAGTTACCAATTTAAAGGCCTCTTTCTGCCTCCACTGCCATAATAAAGTGGGCAGGGGTAGGCAGGAGGAAAGTGGCCAGCCGCTTCTTTTCCTATTTTGGGTATAAGAAAGGAAGTGTTGAGGGGGGGGGGGGGGGGGGGGGGGATGCCTCCTTTGGGGGAGGGGGGTGCCCTGTGCCTACTGGGGCATCCCTACCCAAGATGGTGCCCCTCTTTGTGACCCCCCCACCCCGGTCCCTCGAACCTTCCTCCAACCCACTCCACCCCCTTTCCCCCCACCTCGCTAGGGTCCCCAATACTTCCCGGACCAAAAACCCTAGACTTACCTGTAAGTCTGGCATCCGTGCATCCATGATCTTCATTCTCGGAGCCCCCTTGTTGCCACAGCATAAGATAAGATATATACAATGCTGAAACAGGCCATTCGGCACAACCAGTCCATGTCAGTATTCATGCTCTACTCGAGCCTCCTCCCATCTTTCCTTATTGAAATCTATCATTGTAACCATCTATTTCCTCCTTCCTCATCTGTTTGCCTAATTTCACCTTAAATGCATCTGTACTATTTGCTTCAACTGTGGTAGTCAGTTCCATATTCTCACCACTCTTTAGGTGAATAATTTTCTTCTGAATTCCCTGTTGGGTTATTTGGTGATTATCTTATATCGATGGGCTCTAATAAATGCTCTTCCCCACAAGAGGAAACATTCTGTATCCAAACCTTTCATAATTTTAAATCCCTCTATTAGGTTAACCTACAGCCTTCTTATTTTATGTAGAGACCAGCCTGCCAATCCTTTCCTCAAATGAATACCCACACATCCTGGTATTTGGCAACAATACAGTAACTGGGAAGGTAGGTGTAAGGGGGAAGGAAGGTGTAAGGAAAGGAGTTTGGAGAGGGGAAGGAATCCAGGGGAAGGAAAGAGTCCGGGGGGAGGAAGGAGCCTGGAAAGGGGATGGAGTCAGGAAGTGGGAAGGACTAAGGCGGGGGAGTGGGGTGGTAGTGGGTTTGGGGGGAGTCAAGGGACGGGGGTGGTAGAGTCCGGGGTAGGGAAAGAGTTCAGAGCGGAGGATGTTCAGATGAACGTGCAAGGGACGGTTCCTTTGAGTCCATGACTGCTCCCTGGGGGGTGAACTGAGGGTGGGCGTGGTAAGAGGGAATGGTGAGAATGACTGAGGGCAGAGTGAGACGGTAGGGTGTGAGGGTTAGGGTACGACGATATCAGTACGAGGGACAGTGAAGGTGGTTGGTGGGGACTTGGAGCCAGACACGGACCCTGGAACTGGGAAGGAGGAGGTCGAGGAGATTAATGTGGATGGGGGTGGGATTTTTGAGAGGGAAGGGAACATGCACGTTCACCAGGATATCGCCAAAGGAAGAGGACTGTGGCTGGTAGGTCACAGTGGAGAGGTGGAAGGTAATGCCGGGGGGGTCAACAGTGATGGGGGAAAGGAAATGTGTGACTGGGGGAGGGGTAAGGATGGAGAGCACAAGAAATCTGTAGCAGTACCATGTTGGCCAAATCGAAAGTGAAATGAGAATCATGGTGAGCAAGAACAAGTGCTGCATGGGAGTGTGATCAGTGGGTGGGCGGAGATGCAGGTCAGCCTCAGACGGTGAACTGAAAGCGAACCACAGGAGGCAGCATTGAAAATGCTCAGGACATTGAGATGTGTGTGAAGCGGGGCGCACACTCATGCATGCACACACACCCACACACACCCTTCTCCTTCCAGGATCACTCGTGGGCTGGCTGTATACAGCCGAACTGCTAGTTGGGGGCGGATGCAGTGGTAGGACTCACGAAGTCTGTCAATGAAGCTGAAAGACACCATTTTACATTATTCAGTGAAAGTGAATATATTTTCACATTGTAAAGTGACAAAATGTGTTCACCCGTGCAACCAACTGTGATCAGAATTTCTTAACTTTTTGACACCTTAGACTTCCAGGTGCTGCCCTGACATCCGCAGCAGGGGTGGACACAGCCTATGCAATGGTTAGCCCTGTTGCCTCTGATGACTTCGGCGTGGGTCCTCTAGAGAGTCTAGGCCTTGGGGGCCCCAGCTTGTTTTGGCTGTCTTCCTGTGGGCCAGTGGTGACAGAGGTTGAGGTTGAGGGAGTCACAGGCAAAAGGTGATCAGAGGGAGAGGACAGCCTCTGAGATTCTTGAATGGATGAGCCAGGGATGTCCAGCTGCTCCTCCCTTCGGGTACCCGAGGGTCCCAGCCTGACTCCTTGAGGGGAAGGAGCACCTTGGGGATCATCGAGGTGCCCCATTTCCCCCTCGCGTTGCCACTGCAGGAACTCACCCATGGCTACCACAGGTCTGCACGCATCTTTGTGTTCAGCTGGACCATGATCTCCATGGTGTCCACCAACCTCCCCATGGAGACCTCCATACTCGCACATGTGGGCATCAGAGAGCAGGTGGACGCACTCCTCCGACTCGCGTGCCACTCTGTTAAGGGCTTCCAACAACTCTGCATGATGTTCCCCCGTCTTCTGCTGAATCTCCAGGATGAGTTGGATAGCCAAATCCAGAGGCTTGTCATCTGACACGGACCATACAGATACCTCTTCCCCAGCAGTCCTCCGAGTGCTAGGGAGTTCGGCTGAACCTGCCTCCTCCTGCTGTGGACATGTGTCAATGTGGTGACCACCAAATTGTGAACCCGAGCCTGCTCTAGATCTAGGTCCCACCGAGGTGTGTGCCTGCGCTGGTAGAGGGTGTGGGTAAGCGCTGTGATGGGTCTTCTAGGCTGCTTATTTCCAGCTCTTCAATGGAGGAGGAGTCCTTTTGGCTGGAGGTGAGGACGTCAATGGAGCTGAGGGACTGGCTGGCTGATGGTGTCAGTCCCTTGGCAAAGCTCCCTGTGAACCAAAGTAGAGATAATTAGTCTATGATAGCAGAGTCAAAAACAGGAGAGACAGCACTCACAGTTACCTTATCTACTGCTGCAGAACACCTCATCCAAACCTTGGAAATCTCTGTTAGCAGTCAACCTCCTTTCTTCTCTGGTTCACAACATATTTTGCATAAGCTTGAGACATTTTATAGTGTAGAATACAGAGTAGACTTTACTGATACCTAGGATGCTAGTGGATCAGTTTAACCCAGATCAAGAGAGTGGCTTTTGGGCTTTAAGTTCTGTAATTCGAGCCCTCTGAAGAATTGTTGAATACCATGCTGCTTCATACAAATATTTTGTCTACGTTAGAGGCCTTGTGATGTACCTATTGCCAAATCCTTTTGAAGACAGTCCATTCACGTGAACAGACGTAGTTGTTTACTCCAAAGTTACTTCCCTCACACAAGACTTCCTGACCTAACCGATCTTATCCTCTTTGTAGAGCAGGCTTTGTTAACTGTTTCTATACTATAGTTAATGAATCCCTCTACCTATGTTTATTACCCGAGCCAATAAAGTTACACTTTAATTATTCATGGCTGACATCATTACTGTCATGTGTTCCCTTGCATAAGGCACTTTTCCTATCAGAAGACAAGCCTTGCATTCCTCTCACAATACTTCAAAACCAACTGTATACATTGGGAAATCTGTTACTTCAAGTGTTATGATCTCCATAGAGACCGGTAATGGTTTAAAAGAAATTTAAAATCTCAGTTATTAACTGAAAGAACATTGCCTCAAGACTTCACGTTTTAAACAAAAAAGCTTTGCTGTGTAAGAATTAAGCAAAGCAAGCACTACTAAATTAAAGCTATATTTTGTAAATACTTTTGTTTTAAATCCATTCTACTTTTTACTCCCACCCAAGAATATTACAAGATCTTGAGGGTTCATTCACATCTCCTAGGACCAAATGAAGGCATGCCACAGCGCTATGTAATTCATTTAATTCTCCTCATTGTTCCGGCTATCCTCTGAGCTATGAGATTTCTTGGGATCCTTCCACTAACATTCGACTAGGCGACCATCTAGCTCTAGTTCTAGACCCTACATATGTGGACTTCCCAGCTCAAGCAAGGGCCTTTCTTCCGCCTTGTACAATGATTTAAAAATCAGAAACACCCTTGGTTCTCCTGGTCCCACAGCTGCTTTTCAGCCCTTGGCAGATTCTCTATCTACCTGTTTCAAACCTGCTCCTAAGCTAACTGCATATTTCTGGAAGAAAACACAGATAAAAACCCAAAACAAAAGATAACCTCCCTGTCTAGCCTATTTCCACAACAATGTGGTATACCTGGAATGTTCCCAAAGAAATGGAAGTTAGTTTTCTTTTACCTTCAAAGCAACCCTTTGATTCTGAGACTCACATAAATAACTTACATCTCTTTTGGGGATATTGGCCATCTTACCAAGCTCACTGGTTCCATCAAGAAACTCATTATTTACAAGTTGCTTTTAGAGCTTGTTTGAACTCTGGGAACTACATGAATAACTTAAACGCCTTATGGAGATAACTATAGACATCATTTCAACAAGGGCTCAGAGAGGGGTCACCCATTATTTAACGTCCTACTTCCAACTCTGAACATATTAAAATAAACACTGGCCACCCTTTAATTTGCACTTACTTTAGGTTTGTTTACCAACTTCTCAACCAGGTGTTTCCATTTATCTTGTGCTTAAAAATGTAATTTCCGCAAAACTAAAAGTTAGACTTTTAAACCATATGAGTTATATAAAAAATTGACAACGCAAGATGCAAGGATGCTTGATTGTTACCCCTTACTCCCCAAGATGTCCAACATGCAACTTTCCAGGATGTCCAAAAACCTCCAGGCTTGATCTCTTGAAAGTGATTCTCTTTGGCATCCCAAGTTTCACCCTCCATAATCACAACTTATCCAGACATGTAACTACATCCAATCCGGCACAACGTCCTGCTCATCTATCACCTTTGCCTCCACTTAATTCCCAATTTCATTTTTTTTCAAAATGATCATCCATATTTATGAAACTCGCTCCATACAATCCCTGCAATACCCTCCAATGCTATGTTCCAACTACCACCCTCCATTCTTCTGAGTCTTAGTTACTCTGGAAGGCATGCTACTGAGCACACAGTGTCAGTTGTGGTATAGTGGTTACCACTTTTGCATCTGAGTCGGAAGGTTGTAGATTCAAATCCCACTCCAGAGACTTTGGCACACATTCTAGGCTTACGCACCAGTGCAGCTGTTGAAAGTGATCTGCACTGTTGGTGGTACCATCTTTCAGATGGTTAAACTGAGGCCTCTTCTGCCATCTCAGGTGGACATAAAAGATCTCATGGCATTACTCTAAAAGAGTTCCCCTCTCCCCCATACCTAACCTGGTGTCCAGGTCAGCAGCACTAAAAAACAGACGAATTGGTAATTTATCACATTGCTGTTTGTGGGCCATTGCTGTATACAAACCAGCAGCCATGTTTCCTACATGATAGCAGTGAATATGCTTTAAAAACAACTGTAAAGCACTTTGTTACGTTCATAAGTTGTCATAGGCACTATATAAACGCAGGTCTTTCTTTAATGTCTTTCCTGCTGAACACTTGAAGAAAGTAATTGTTAAGTATATATTAAGTACTTCATTTTAAGTTCATCTCCACTTTTGGCACTGTTCATATTCTTTGGAGTTCTCACTTGGTCTCTCCCAGTTGCGGTACTGTTCTAGAAGGATGTCATGCAGTTGTGTTTATTATCTGGCATGTGTTAATTTTCAGATTTTTCTTTGCCCCACACTTTCTGAATATTCTAATATTCATCCATTTATTCCAATACCTTTCTCCATGTAGAATTTGAAAAGTTTTTTTTGTTTCATTTTGGATTATTTGATGATATATTTGGAATTTTGCTTGTTTACTTTGCACACCCTGATGCTGCAAATGTGCTTTTTCTTCATCTGCAATCGTATGCTCTTAACGGGATTCCATTTTCCTCAGATAAAGATAAATTGAATATTTAAACAAATTGACCAGGATATAGTTTAATTGCTTCCTGAATTCCTTTGGAGTTCGTCTTTTAAAACTTTATACTTGGATACTCAACCTCAATGGATTTAGTCTCTTTAGATATTTGAGGCAGGGATTCAAATTTCTGATTCACCATTTTCCAAAGCTTTTGTCTTGAACTGTAGTGCAGTAAACTATGCTCCATGGAAGTAGTTTTGAATGAGCTAATCACAGAACGTGTACAAATGAATTACATTTAGTAATGGAAACTCTAAAGGATTATATTGCCCTTCACTTTAATTCAACCCATCACCTCTGAAATGTTTTCAGTAAAGTTTCTGCTTGAATTTTGTCTGTCTTCTCTCTGCCTGTCTTCTCTCTCTTTGGCAGAGATAGACAAAGAGAGAGAAGACAGACAATCTCCTTTATTCCCCTTTTCACTCTTTAGATTTCATTGATTTTTATTCAATTACTTGTGTTTAAATCCTTAAGCTCTTTCATTTTTATTATGTTATCCATATGTATTCTTTCACAACTTGTTTTTATTCTTCCTTAAACTCTTTTATTACATGCCTACCTTAATATACTCAGTGAGAACCTGAGTCTAAGTTGGTGTGAGATGATTAGACTGAGTCTAGAGGCTGAAGAATTCAACTGGTGACTGTAGAGAGAATAGAAAGAGCTTGCAATTATATAACACCTTTCAGAAATTTAGGATGTCCCAAAGCCCTTCACAGCCAATGAAGTACTTGTGAACTGCAGTCACTGTTGTAATGTAGGGAATGCAGCAGCCAATTTGCACCCAGCAAGTTCACACAAACAGCAATATGATAATCTGTTTAATGATGGATGAGGGAGAAATATTGGCCCAGACACTGGGGAGAACTCCCCTCCACTTCTTCAAAATAGATCCACGGGATTTCTTACGTCCATCCAAGGGGGTAAAAAAGGCCAATACTCACTGTAACCATCCCACACCAATTTAGATTCTGGCTGTCGCTGCTGAGGTAGAAATCAGGGGAATTAACGGGAGAACCATGTAGCCAAGAATGAAGGCAGGATAATGGGGTAATAGAGATGGGGGAGACAGATGTTTTTGAAACCAAAAAGGAAAGGAAAAACATCAAGAGTAAGAAAATAGGAAAACAAACAGATGAAGCAAAGTAGTTAGGTTCATGTTAAGGGTAGAGATGACCAATTGGAGAAAGTAAAGGAAAGCACAGAGCGTGTGTAGATAGTTGAACTAGAAAATGCAGCTAGACTGCTGGCCAAAACTAAATTAATAACTGGACCAGCATTTATGGCATGGCAATTTGCTTTGATGACTAACTGGCTGTGAAATTAGCACAGAAGTTTCTGGAAGCAATCTATTATTCTCCATGATGATAAAAGGGAGAAACTTGATTAGGAAGAGAAAAAGATGCACATAATTGCTGGATATTACTTAAATTGCGTGCCATAACTGATTGTTGCTTTCTCACACTCCCACAAATCACCTGGTTCCACTGATCATTTTTATAGGCAGCTTCCTTTGCATACCATTTGACAAAAATTTATTTTGTTGTAGAACTCTATGTACACACATGGCTCCCTGACCAAGAGGAGGACAGAGGCTGGGTATCATGTGATGAGTGGCTCACCCATGACCCTTCAGAGTCTCTCCAACATCAATAAGGCTTAAGTCAGGGGTATGATGGAATATTCACCACTTCTCTGGATAGGTGCGGCTGTAATTTTGCTCAGGAAGCTCAACATTATCCAGAATAGATCATTTCCCATGCTGGGCTGTCCTACTACTCAACCCAATATCTATCCCCCCAACCACTGGCACATTGTGGGCTCAAAGAATCATTGGCCAGGATTTCACGGCCACTCCCACCCGGTGGGATATTACGGTCCTGCCGAACTGAATGGAGATTTAAATAGCTCGCTGCATCCGCCGGGGAGGGTGGGGGGAGACATGCCGCGGCAGGGCTGTAAGGTCCTGGCTATAGAGTTGGTTACAGCATAGAAGGAGGCCATTCGGCTCATTGAGTTTTGCTGGCTGCAGTATATACTTTCTAAAGGGCACATTGCAGTATCTCACCCAGTTGTCTTTGACACCCTCTCCTGCAATCTCTTCACTGAGAAAGGCAAACACATCAATGTTCTAGTCGCATCATCATCTTTAGAATTCCCCCCCGCAGTCACACACTGTGTTGACTTGGATGTGTATTGCCATTTCTTTATTGTTGCTGTGTCAAGATCCTGGAATTCTATGTCTAACATCACTGAGGGAGATCTAATGGCAAAAAGACTGTAGCTGATTAAAGCAAAAGACCACCACTACTTTCTCCCAAAACTTAGGGATAGGCAATAAAAGTCAGCATTGCCCACATTTAAAAAAATTGAATTTTACCAATTATGGAATACCAAGCCATTAAGACTAATAAAATAGATGAGAGTTTGAGTATTCCATGGCAGAATTGGTGTTGGCATGATGTCAGTCATCTACAAGTTCTTGACTAATGCATTAGCACTCCTCTAGTGGGGACTGAAACTTCCTATGTGCTGAAAAGAGACATGTTGCCAAATCATTTCGTCTTGCAATCACCAGGAAAACGCAACAATACCAGTTGCCTCCGCCAAATAGATTTTTTTCTCCGTATAACTTGTTGTGATTATTTGAAATTTGGCATTCTTACATTTGTCCTGATTAGTATCAGATGAAAAGCTTTGGCAACACGTCTCTCTTTTCAGCAATATTCAAGTTCTATACTACCATGCTTCTTATTTCTTAAATATTTTCTCCCTCTCTACCTGTGACAGAGTACCTCATCTATAATGTATTGCTCACCTGAATGGCTCAATTGATACTGGGAACTCTTTGTGTGAAGAATCTCAAAATTAATCTGCAATTTATGTTGGCAGAAAATAAGATTGTGCCACCAGATTTCTGCTAGATAATAAGTCACTTTACCCACACTAGCCAATAATTCTCCTCTACCAGTTTCCAGCCTGTTGTCACTTTTTCATTCAGATCTTCCAAATATAATCCCACCATGTCTTCTATGTGGTTCTTTTTCTGTGCTATGAGAAGAAAATAGATGGTGTTGCATTTCTGTCGTGCCTTTCATTATCTCAAAGTGCTTAACAACCGATGGAGTATTTTTGAAGTGCAGTCACTGTTGTAATGTAGGAAACACAGAAGCCAATTTGCACCCAGCAAGCTTGCACAAACAGCATTGTGATAATGACCAGACAATCTGTTTTTATTGATGCCGCTTGAAGGATAAATGTTGGCTAGGACACTGGGGCAAACTCCTCTGCTGTTCTCAAATTGTGTCAAGGGATTTTTCACATTCACCAAAGCAGCAGGCTTAATGAAAATACTGTTTATTGCCTCATACAAAAGGTGGTACCTCACGTGTAGCAGTCCTTCAATGGGAATCATTCCATCTAACTTTTCATAGGTATCAATTTATAGCAACACGTAGCATACCCACCCTCTACCCATTGCAATCGTATTACTGGTTTTAAATGTGGTTGTGATAAACATTGTGTGCGACAATCAACATTTTTGAAAATTGCATCTTATAGTGATTGCAAGCAGAATGCAAAACTTGCTGCTCCCCAAATTCAATTTGAAATATTTACTTGCAGCTATAGTAGGGGAAAATGGGTTAAGAAATATTTCCTGATTGTTCTTTTCTTTCTTTCTCAGGGTTTTGGTAGTTGTGTTACAGGAGAAAATTGCCACCTTCGACAGCTGCACTTTCACTAAAAAATTCTTCGTCACAAGTATGTACTGATTTATAAACTGTAAAAGTGTTTTTAATTGATGTCACAATATTTATAAATTTTGTTATGTGAAGTTCTGTTCTTTTGGAATTGGATTATGACTGTACAGACTGATTTAGTTTAGGATTATTAGTAGCCATCAACGAGAAGAAATGGTTCTATGGACTGCAGATGTGAACACATTATATGTATTACAGAAGGTTCTCAAAACAATATGGTAATTATTCCTGTGATCTGTGCAGGAAAGGGTGGGGTGGGGAGAGATGACTTTATTTTTGTTATTTATTCTTGGATTGTGGTGACACTACAAGGCCAGCATTTGTTGGCATGCCTATTTGTCCGAAGAAGGCAGTGCTGGGCCTTCCCCTTGAACCCCTTGTGATGGTACTCCCACAACAGTGAAGTTAGGGAATTCCAGAATATTGATCCAGTAACGATGCAGGGATGTCCAACTCAAGATAGTTTGGGGGGAACTAGAGGTGTTGGTGTTCCTATGAGGTTGTTGCTTTTTTGTTGCTTGTTAGCAATAAGCACAGTACTGTTAAAATTCCTTGGTGAGCTACTCTGTAGAACCTTCTGCTTACTTATATAAACACTTTAATAACCATGTGTAGTCGGAGGCAGCTGTAACAGCCTGGCAGGAGTATCACTCAGGTCACATGCCTACTGAGGCCAGTCTGCCTGTAAACATGGCCACCATCATTGTTGCTATTTTTCCATTAGAGAGGAGCACATTAGGCAGATGGGACATTCTCTCTACTGTAATGTGTAGTCAGATTGACTGTTCAGTTCTGAAGTGTAAAGGAAAATATTGCACAGATGGCAACCTGTGTTGCTTCAATGATGGCTTAAGATCTAGATATAGGTGTCTCACAAAGGTGACTGATATAGTTGTGAAAAACACAAGAGTAGATCATAATAGTTGTGAATAGTGCAGAACTTGCCCCTGGGCGTACTAAATAGTATAATAAGACTTGAAATTGTGCTGGTATCTTATGCACAAATTAGATTTCCAATTTTATAATTTAGTCAGTTATCATTCAGGATTTTAAATTCTCCATAATATACAAAGATTTCCTAGTCTGTGAAAGTGTGGAACACACAGGATTGTGTAAACTTTGGTATTTCATGCAATCTTCCAAAATGTGTACAGGTATTAGGGACAGCTGCAATGGGCCTTGTTCCTGATGAAAACAACTGAAGTATGGCTTGATTAAAAACAAGTTGTGAAAATACTCTACAACAACATAGCTCCTGTTAAGATAGTAGTACCTTTAAGAAAATGGTGCCAATATGCTTTACAAAAGGTGGGAAAAATTCAGGCATTGGACCTTGAGAAGGCAGTAAGATTGAAGAGGATTTTTTATTATTCATTCATAGAATGTGGGTGTCACTGCCTAGCCCAGCATTTATTGCCCAAACCTAATTGCCCTTGACAAGGTGCTGGTGAGCTGACTTCTTGAACTGCTGCAGTCCGTGTGGCGTAGGTACACCCACAGTGCTGTTAGGAGGGAGTTCCAGGATTTTGACCCAGCGACAATGAAGGAACGGTGATATAGTTCCAAGTCAGGATGGTGTGTGGCTTGGAGGGGAACTTTAGGGTGGTGGTGCCTGCTGCCCCTGTCCTTCTAGATGGTGGTGGTTGCAGGCTTGGAAGGTGCCATCGAAGGAGCCTTGTGAGTTGCTGCAGTGCATCTTGTAGATGGCACACACTGCTGCCACTACATTGGTGGTGGACGGAGTAAATGTTGAAAGTGGTGGATGGGGCACCAATCAAGCAGGCTGCTTTCTCCTGGATGATGTGCAGCTTCTTGACTGTTGTTGGTGCTGTACTCATCCAGGCAAGTGGAGAGTATTCCATCACACTCCTGATTTGTGCCTTGTAGATGGTGGACAGGCTTTGGGGAGTCAGGAGGTGAGTTACTCGCTGCAGAACTCCCAGCCTTTGGCCTGCTCTTGTAGCTACAGTATTTATATGGCTAGTCCCATCCAGTTTCTGGTCAATGGTAACCCCCAGGATGTTGATAGTGGGGAATTCAGCGATGGTAATGCTATTGAATGTCAAGAGGAGATAGTTGGATTCTGTCTTGGTGTGAAGGCACTTTTGAAGATGGGAAGCAGTGTAACAAATCAGAGAAATTTCAATTTCAATGATGACCTCTCCAACAATGCAGTTGTACTTCAGCACTTTACCGGAGTGTTTATCTTCGGGTGGGATTTTCCGGTCCTGCCGAAAGGCAATGACTTTTGGCTAGGATGCCGAATACCCCAAGGCAGGTCCCGCCACAACGGGGCTGACAAGTTCCAGCCTTAGATTATGTACACAAGCCCTGTAGTGGAACTTGAATCCCAACCACCTGATTCAAAGACAAGAGTGCTACCAACTGAAACAAGTTTCAGATCTTAGTTTTATGATAGCCTGTCAGGAATCAGGTCACTAGTTGTTACAAATCCCAAATGTGAGTCCAAATGGCGACTTAAAAACTCAAAATCTAGATTGTGTGACCACCCCTGAATAATGTGTAT
Source organism: Cetorhinus maximus (assembly GCF_964194155.1). Taxonomy (NCBI): domain Eukaryota; kingdom Metazoa; phylum Chordata; class Chondrichthyes; order Lamniformes; family Cetorhinidae; genus Cetorhinus; species Cetorhinus maximus. The sequence goes on along the minus strand of NC_135887.1, from coordinate 22,832,186 downwards.
CACAAGCTAAATTTACACCTGTCAAGCTTAACACTGCAAACAATTGAAAATTGCTGGCTTTGATGCTTTTAGGCAGTATTTTTCAGTGTTGTTTATGGGGTTTGATGGTTCATATTTGATGAGGTCACATTGGGAGGGATTAGGCAACAGTGCCTTGTGTAGGTCACAGAGCTTGTCCATCATGTTCAAAGTCAGTGGTGTTTTGCTGACCTCAACAGCCAGTAGTTTTAGGAAATTTGGCAAGCAATCCCAAGGACTGTTTCCTAATCTGCTTATTTATTTATACTTCTTAACGCTTTGAGGACTGAAAGAAAGCATCTTTGAAATGAGAATAGATTTTAAATATTTGGAGTATAAACACCAGCATAGACCAGCTGGGCCGAATAATCTGATTTGGTGCTATAAATTCAGTGTAATTGTATGTAAATAAATATATGAACAAAATAACTATCTATAACATGTCGACATGCGCTTCCTGTATGCACCATTTGACTTCCTGTTGTTATATGCTTTTCCCATTATTTGTACCTCTGTCCCCAGAATTATAATCAAAAATATCTATGTAAACTCACTCACTCTGATTATGCAGTCTGACACTGGGTTCCCACAATTCTCTCAAAATGCTTCCCAGTTATTCTTTCATTCGCCTTTTTTCTGAGTAGTTGAAATTTTCAATGTCCATAATAAGGGTTTAAACAAATTGAAAATAAAAAAAAATTTCAGAATAAAATTATTAAATTTGTTGTGTCTTTTAATGCCTCCATTAAGGATTTTACTTGAAAATAACAACTGCTCCTGAAAGCCTGGGCTTTCTTTGGTATTTTCCCCAGTGCTGTCATGCTTCAATGAAATTATCTTTCATTTCTCCAAACTCCAGAGAGTATAGGCCCATTCTACTCAATCTCTCATCATAAAACAGCCCTCTCATCCCAGGAATTAATCTAGTGTATAATCTACATTATAACTTAAAGATCTGCTGTCATTTAGTCAGGAGGTTAATAGGGGAGAATTTGATCCCCATCGCACATTCCCAATAAGGAGGTAGATTTGATTCACTATCACCCTTCCCTCCCCACTCTGGTTTACTCATCAAATATTATGTTACTTGTATTTCCCTCAGTGCAGATTGAGCATTTTTGTCAACACAAACCAATGTGCATTAATTTGAAAGTAAATGCCTCCAGGATAGCATTAACCTATATTTAATTTTCAATTCTGTATCTATCTTTCGTGGGCAGTTAAAGTGGATATGGTGTCCTGTGAATAAACACAAAGCAGTGCACTTCAGTAAATGCATTCGGAAACTTATCATCCTTCAGGCTTTCTTAACAAGTTATTTCTAATGATAGTAACCGATAGATGCAGTTATCAGTAAAAGAGAAGTAAATAAATTCTGTGCCTGAAATTATGTAGTAGGATTTCAGAATACAGAAGTGTTTGCTTAAAATTCCTCTCCAGTTTTGGCATAATTTTAACCTATTTATTTGAGGCATTTTTAAAATATAGGCTTTTGTAAAACTAAGCTTTTCTTCATCTCCTGCTGCACCATTGGAGTCCACTCATTCAACCCTATGCTTCTGTTCTCTCATCTTGTTGCCTTGTTAAACTTCTCACAGCCAGCTAGTGAAGGAGACCAGAAGTCAATCTTTACTCAGTTTTTGATTTATTCACACTGAGATATTACAAAGGTGTAGCTCCTAACTCTACAACACAGCACCAGTGTCAATTAGTGTCTCTTTATATTCTATTAAAATCAAATTAACAAATTAAGGAAGGTTTACTAGTCTAATACCAGGAATACACGGGTTGTCTTATGAGGAAAGGTTGGACAGTTAGGTGTGTATCCACTGGAATTTATAAGAATAAGAGGCGAATTGACTGAAACCTTTAAGATCCTGAGGGGCCTTGACAGGGTGGATGTGAAGAGGATTTTTCCTCTTGTGGGAGAATCTAGAACTAGGGGTCACTGTTTAAAAATAAAGGGTCGCTCATTTAAACAGAGATTAGGAGAATTTTTTTCTCTGAGGGTAATGAGTCTCTGGAACTCTCTTCCTCAAAAGGCAGTGGAAGCACAGTCTTTGAATATTTTTAAGGCAGAGGTGGATAGATTCTTGATTAACAAAGGGGTGAAAGGTTACCAGGGTAGGTGGTGTATGGAGTTGAGGTTACAATCAGATCAAGGGGCTGAGTGGCCTACTCCTGCTCCTAACTTGTATGTTTGTACGTATGTTCATTTGTATAAAGGGGTAAGTGTCCCTTTAAACTCTTTTGCGGAAACAAAAAACAAATAAACAAATTAACGAATGATCAACCCCTTTAATGGGCTACTGTAACTAAAACAAAAAAACTTCAAAGGAAACTTATCACACTAAAATATCATTACCATTCTGATGACACACTTCAGTCCCTGAGTGTCTCCAACCTGTATACACTTACCTTAAATTTATACAATTAACATGCCTAGTTCCTTCCATCCACTTTGGACTTTTCTCCTGGTTTCAAAACCTTATTCAAAATCTTTCTCCTTATCCTTGGCTTTGGCCCCCACCCTAACCTTCTGCATTTCCGCCTCCTGCTATTGTTCTTGTTCTTCTGAGTGTAAGTGACGATGCTATTGAGATATGGAATGAAGAAATATCACGAGTGTTCAGTATTTGTACACGAGTATCCCACAGCATAGTTTCAAGCATTCAAATACAAAGAATATAGATATTTTTAAGGGAAAGCTGGATAAACACATGAGGGAGAAAGAAATAGAAGGTTATGTTGATAGGTTCAGATGTTAAGAGACTCATGTGGAAGATAAGCACTTGTATTTGGGCTGAATGGCCTTTTACTGTGTTGTAAATTTAATTCCATGTAATATTCCTATATCCAGCTGTAATGTATTAAAAGTCTTGTGATTGCACACAATTTCTTTTGCACTTAACTCACAATTTCTTCACACCTCTGTCAAGTATTTGTCATGCTTAACTCATGCCCCTAGTTGGGTGTGAAAATGGAAGATATACCAGTCCCTAGTTTCCATGTTTATGCTTACTTGTATAACGATAAGTACTAAACTATCCATAATTATGGGGGAGGCAGTGTTGTAGTGGTATTGTCACTGGACTAGTAATCCAGAGACACAGGGTAATGCTCCGGGGATCTTGGTTCAAATCCCACCACGGCAGATGGTAAATAAAAATCTGGAATTAAAAGTCAAATGATGACCATGAAACCATTGTCGATTGTCGTAAAAACCCATCTGGTTCACTAATGTCCTTCAGGGCAGGAAATCTGCTGTCCTTGCCTGGTCTGGCTGACATGTGACTCGAGACCCACAGCAACATGGTTGACTCTTAAATGCCCTCTAGCATGGCCTAGTAAGCCACTCAGTTGTATCAAACTGCTAAAAAGTCAATAAGGCCTGATCAACACTGAGTGTACCTACATCACAAGGACTGCAGTGGTTCTAAGAGACAGCTCATCACTACCTTCTCAAGAGCCAGTCGGGATGCGCAATAAATACTGACCTAGCCAGTGACACCCACATCCCATGAATGAATTTTTAAAAAGTTATTAGACTTGTATTTCAGTCTTCCTACCTCAGGAAGTGCTATTGTGTATCTAAAAGTATCTTCCAGCTGTGTGAAAAGCCAGTTAAAGGGAAGGTATTTTGTAATGATATTGTATTTTAACAATGAATGAATGCAACTTCTTTTTCAAATGAGTGAGGTGGCACCAGATACAATCTGGTTTTTGGGGCAGCATGCCAGCAAGTAATTAATTATGTAAATAAATGAAACCTCAATATGTAGGTGGAGGCCAATTGCCAATTAATTATCTTGATTCATGCAGCCTCAATAAATTTTACTGGTCAACACAGGAAGTGGGCCAGTCAGCAAGATGCTGCCTAAGTAGATTGTATTGGTTTTCAGAAGAGTGGGGAAGAGAGGGGCATAATGCCAGCCAGTAATTAGGTACATTAGTGAACCTGTTCTTCTCAGATGGGCTTGGGTTGAGGGAGGAGAGATTGCCAACTGCTAATGCAATAAATGCTAATAAATCTGCCCTCAGTGTGTTGACTCCAGCTTCAGGAGCAGTACGGGATTGATAGATAAAAAATGCAGCACCCTAAAATGCAGTGGAACTTTCTGGGGAGCAGACCCCACAGCAATTAATCAATTCATTAAAAAACCTGAGCCTTAGTAAATGCAACCAAGTTTCAGTGACGTTAATGCAGGTGTACATCCATAAATCCACAAATAAATCCAATAGAGCTTTGGAGGGGGCATAGCGGCTGCTAATTAATAACTAAAGTACCCTGGATATATGCAGGGAAAGGAGGCCATCCATAAATTAATCAATTAAATAAATTGCATCTGAGTAGGCACAGTCAGGCTTGGAGGCATCCAGACAACAACAACATTAATTCACTCATTCTCTCACTTCCTGCCACCACTGCATCATAGCCACTTCCTTATAAGACACTATTTCCTAAGATTTCTCATCAATAGTGCAAGGGAAGATTCATGACTGTATGGTGTTACACTTCTTGTAACACTTTCCCTATTATACTTCATTGATGATACTCCTCTTGTTTTAAAACAGTAGATCATCCGACACACCATGGGAACTCTGCTGTATAAAGTAAAGAGAAAGCCCACTTTGAGGATCAAAAAACTTTAAACCAACAAGCCTCGCTGAATTTTTAGTATCTTCCAGTTTATGGTTTCTTTGTTTTATGAAACATGATAAAATGCAGCGTGAGAATAGACAATCTATTGCTAGTAAAAATGTGTCGATATGCTGTGCTTTCATGCCCTATGGTCATTTAGCCACTGAGCTCTTGATCTCAATTGTGAGAAGTTGCTGAATGTATACTTCCATACAGGAAGGGAAGGACAATCTGAGGGGAGATTACCCAGGGCATCTTTGTGAATCCCTTGATAGCTCGGTTCAGAGTGACACTTTGCACTCTTGGCTGTGGATGATGTGTAGCTACCTGAGAACAGAATGCTTAATGCTTTTTATTTTTCCCCTTTTCTCAGGTTGTTTTCCATGTCCAGGGCCAAATCCTAACCCAATAGCATTGGGAAGCCGCTGGCTTGCCTATGCTGAAAACAAGGTAAGATGGAACTTTTCTTGTCATGCTTTGCAGAGCTGGAGGTATCCTGACTACCAATACATTCGGCAAGTGTGATAAACCAGCAGAGGACAATAAATATTGTGGCTAAAAGAGCAGGTCAGAGGTTGGGTATTCTGTAGCTAATGACTTACCTCCAGATCTCCAATGTCTTTTTACCATGTACAAGCCACAAATCGGGAGTGTAATGGAACACTCTCCACTTGCCTGGATAGGTGCAGCTCCAACAACACTCAAGAAGCTCAACACCATCCAGGACAAAACAGCTGGCTTGATCAACACCCTATCCACCACCTTATACATTCACGACCTCCATCACCAGCACAATAAGGTTGCAGTGTGTACCATCTACAAGATGCACTGCAACATCTTGCCAAGACTTCTTAGATAGCACCTCCCAAACCTGCAACCTTTACCCAGGACAGCAGGTGCATGCCACTTGCAGGTTTTCCACCAAGTCAGCCACCACCCTGACTTCGACATTTATCACAGCTTCTTCATTGGTTAAAAATCCTAGAACTCCCTCCCTGAAAGCACAGAGGGAGCGCTTTCACCGCACAGACTGTAGTGATTCAAAAACCTTCTGAAGGGCAACTATGTATGGGCAATTTGCCAGCAATTGTCACATGCTGTGAATGACTTTTTAAAAAAGTACATGGCAGCTCAGAGAAATGAATGTGATAATGAGGACAATTTAATCAGCATCTTGCGGCCAACAGGTCATTTTGATGCATCGAGTATGTGGGTGAAGAGAGTTAGCATGCTTTCTGCTTTTGTGTGCTAGTTAGAACCAAAGAACCACAGAAACATTACAGTGCAGAGAGAGGCTATTCAGTCTGCGCTAGGCATTAAAAGAGAAACAAGAAGCTAGGCTCTCATTTTTAATCCCACTTTCCAGCACCTGGTCCGTAGCCTTGCAGTTACAGCACTATGGGGGCGGTCCAGATACCTTTTAAGTGAGTTGACTGTTCCAGCCTCGACCACCAATTTAGGCAGTGAATTCCAGATGCCTATCACCCTCTGGGTGAAAAAGTTTTTCTTCATGTCTCCTCTAATCCTTCTACCAATTACCTTAAATCTATGCCCCCTAGTAATTGACCCCTCAGCCAGAGGAAACAGGTCTTTCCTGTCTACCCTATCAAGGCCCCTCATAATTTTGAACACCTCAGTCAGGTCACTCCTCAGCCTCCTCTGTTCTAAGGAAAACAACCCTATCCAATTTTTCCTCATAGCTGCAATTTTCCAGCCCTGGCAACTTTCTTGCAAATCTCCTCTGTATACTCCACAGAACAATTATGTCCTTCCTTTAACGTGGCGATCAGAACTGTACACAAAATTCCGGCTATTGCCTAACCAGCGTTTTATACAGTTCCATCATTACGTCCCTGCTTTTGTATTCAATACCTCATCCAATAAAGGAAAGCACTCCATATGCTTTCTTTACCACCTTATCCACCTGTCCTGCCACCTTCAGAGACCTGTGAACATGCACCCCAAGATCTCTCACTTCCTCAACCCCTCTCAATATCCTCCCATTTATTGAGTATTCCCTAGCATTGTTAGAGAACTAGATATTAGACATATAGAATTAGATATTCATTTGTGTTGTCATAGCCTCCAGGGCTATGGACCAAATGCTGAGAAATGGGATTGGTGTTGTCAGATCTTTGTTGACTGGCACGGACACAATGGGCTGAATAGCCCCCTTCTTTGCTGTAAATATCTGTGAGTTTATGAGCCTATACCTTTCTGGAGACAATAGCTATCCTCTTCATTATCAACTACGCAGCCGATTTTTGTGTCATCCGCAAATTTCCCAATTGTGCCTCCCCCATTTAAGTCCAAATCATTAATGTATATGACAAACAGCAAGGGCCACAACACTGAGCCCTGTGGGATGTCACTGGAAACAGCTTTTCATTCACAAAAACATCCATTTACCATTACCCTTACTATTTCCTTTCACTGAGCCAATTTTGGATCCAACTCACCACCTTCTCTATCCCATGGGATCTCACTTTTCTGACCAGTCTGTCATGTGGGACCTTGTCAAATCCCTTACGAAAACCCATGTAGACAACATTCACTGCCTATCCTCATAATTTTTCTCATTTTCAGCCTGCTTGCCTGGCTAGTAGCAAATTGAAAAAGGGAGCCAAATGTGTAAATCTCTCCCTTTCAGTGCACAGACTCTCCATTGGCAACTCCTCAGCTGTGCCTCCTCATGGCAGCACATGGAAACTGGGTCCCTCGTGGCCCCATGCTAACACTTCAAGGGAGGTTTGGCCCCCATTCAGGCAGTGTGCAGGCCCACTGGCATGTGGGCATGCCCTGGTATTCATGAACCAAACTGGCAGCAATGGGTGCATAGCTCCACTTCCTTGTGGATGCCTCAGGACAGTTGAAGACTAAGGGAGTAAAAACAGGTCTGGCAGCATCAGTGGAGAAGAGTACAGTTGATGTTTTGAGTCCTCATGACCCTTCAACAGAACAGTTCTGTTGAAGGGTCATGAGGACTCGAAACGTCAACTGTGCTCATCTCTGCCGATGCTGCCAGCCCTGCTGAGTTTTTCCAGGTATTTCTGTTTCTGTTTTTGTTTTGGATTTCCAGCATCCGCAGTTTTTTGTTTTTAACTAAGGGAGTAAACCCTGGGCTCCACGCCAAATATTTTTTTGTCAAAGGCAGACTGATGCCTAAATATGTCATCTTTCTGGCAACACCCACAACCAAGCTGGTGCCAAACATAGCGCTTTGCATTCTTTTGGACTTGAGCTGAGGGGGGGTGGTCCATGATATTTGGGCAGTCAGGACCACCATAAATCTTGTCCAGGCTTGCGCCCTGGAGAGGACACTCCTCTTTCACTGCAGAGTGTTCACATGACATGTTGGGCAGTAGTTACAAGTGATAAGTGATTGGTGTTGTGAACAATGCTAAGGACTGTCTTCGACGGTGGGAGGGATCATCATGTCCCATTGGTTAGCCACCACACAGCTCAAGTTGGGCAACCCCCAACCAGTACGGTGCTAACCTGCCACTATCCATCTGCTTCATTGGGTGCTTGGAGTATAGAACCTCTGCTCAGCAAGTGGACAGAATCCATGGCACCAGGTAAAGAAACAAATAGAAAGAAGAGGCCAACTCTTCAATTGTCAAGCTGGAACCTCAGGACTATATGCACAGGACTGACGGATGACTTGCTGTTGATCGAAAAACAGAAGACAGCAGTGATTGACATGGAACTTGATAGGCTGAACGTTGACATAGCATATCTAGAGGAAACAAGGCTTGCTGAGAGCAGATGACAGAAAGAAAAACATTAGACGTTCAGTGCACAGGGAAAGAGTTCAGAGGAAACGCATGAGCAAAGTTTTGGCTTTCTCTTAGGAACTCGCTATTCTCGATGATGGAATCTCCCCCCCAAAAAAATGGTTCAGAATATTTTCCCTCCACCTACTTCTCAGCTCACACAGGGCCAGTTAACCTCATGAGTATCTATACTCCACTACAGAGGAAAAGACCAGTCCGATGAGGGGCTTGACTTAGCTATCAACAGAATCATAAGTCAGAACATCTTTACCTACTGGAGATACCAATGCAAGATTGAGCGTGGACCATGAAGCATGGCCCTCCTGCCTTGGACATCATAGCCTGGGAAAGATAAATGAGAACAGACAGAGGCTATTTGAGCTTTGCTGTTACCATGAGCTTTGTGTAACTAACATCATCTTTCAGAACAAACTATGCCACACGGTGTCTTGGAGCCAACCAAGACCAGGGCATTGGCACCAGCTGGATCAGAACATCACCAGACATGACGCTCTGAACGGCATTCTCAACACACAACTACCACAGCACTGACTGTGATGCAGATCACTCCTTGGAGTGCACTAGGATGAGCATGCAACCTTTGAGTTTTTTCATTCAAAGGAGAAATACCATAATTGTATCAAAATCAGCTTACTGCCTACCCAGATAAAACCAATAGTTCCACAACTTGATTGAACAAGCCCTCCCAGCATTCCCACACAGAGTGCAGAAGCGAAATGGTGTTGGGGGTAGCATATTAGCATAGATAGAGGATTGGATAGCTAATAAAAGACAGAGTTGGGATAAGAAGGGCATTTTCAGGATGGTAACCTGTAAATAGTGGAGTGCCACAGGGATCAGTGCTGGGGCCACAATTATTTACAATATATATTAATGACTTGGATGAGGGAAGTGAATGTACTATTGTCAAATTTGCAGGTGACACAAATAGGTGGGAAGGCAAGAGTCTACAGAGGGATATAGACAGGTTAAGTGAGTGGGCAGAAACTTGACAGATGGAACATAATGTGGGAAAACGTGAGGTAATGCACTTTGGTAGGAAGAATAGAGGAGCTGAATATTATTTAATGGAGAAAGACTGCAGAAAGCTGCAGCACAGAGGGATTTGGAGGTCCTCATGCATGAATCACAAAAAGCTAGCAGACAAGTCCAGTAGGTAATAGGTAAGGCAAATGGAATGTTGGCCTTTATTTCAAAGGGAATGGAATATGAAAATAGGGAAGCCTTGCTAAAACTGTACAAGGCACTAGTTAGATCACACCTAGAATACTGTGAACAGTTTTGGTCCCCTTATCTAAGGAAAGATATACTGGCATTGGAAACAGCCCAGGGAAGGTTCACTAGGTTGATCCCAGGAATGGAGGGATTTTCTTATGAGGAGAAGTTGAATAGGTTGGGCCTGTAACTCATTGGAGTTTAGAAGAATGAGAGGTGACCTTATTGAAACATATAAGATTCTTAGGGTAAAAGGAAAATACTGCGGATGCTGGAAACCTGAAACAAAAACAAAAATAGCTGGAAAAACTCAGCAGGTCTGACAGCATCTGCAGAGAGGAAGACCGTTAACGTTTCTAGTCCGTATGACTCTTCATCAGAACTCTTAGGGGCTTGACAGGGTGGATGCTGAGAGGTTGTTTCTCCTTGCGGGAGAGTCTAGGACCAGAGGGCATAATCTCAGAGTAAGGGGTCGCCCATTTAAGACCAAGCGTAGAGAATCTGTGGAATTCTTTACCACAGAGGGCTGTAGAGGCTGGGTCGTTACGTATATTCAAGGCTGAGATAGACAGATTTTTAATCAGTAAGGGAATCGAGGGTTATGGGGAAAAGGCAGGAAAGTGGAGTTGAGGATTTTCAGATCAGCTATGATGTCATTGAATGGCAGAGCAGACTCAATGGGCCGTAAGGCCTACTTCTGCTCCTATTCTTATGGTCTTATAGAACATACTTCGAGACCTCATCTACAATACCGCACTCTCAGCATATAGGAAGCAGGGGCAAAAAAATGCTGACTGGTTTGAGGCGAACATCACTGTGATGGGACCTGTCATTTAAGTTAAGCAGTCAGCTCTGATTACAAAAGAGATCCAAGTGAGAAAAATCAGAATGCGTAAAGAGTCACTGGAAATAAAGTCCAACAAACTGCCAGGTGGTGCGCAAATGAATATTGGTTACAACCCTGAATATCCCGATGTCCTTTGACACATGTCAGGGGCATGTATGACAGGAGCAACAGGTCCATCAGCAAAAGAAAAATGGCTCAGTTGAAAACAAAGGCAAGGGAGATCATTGCCGACTGCAATAGACAGTTGGAGAGATGATTGGAGTACAACCTTGAGTTGTACTCTGAGAAAGAGTACTGTCAACTGAGGAAGCTCTGGACACCATAGAAAGCCTGCCTGTCATGGCAGAGCTGGATATTGACCTCGCAGTGGAAGAGCTTAGCAAAGCCATTGACTTACTTGCCATGGGCAAAGCTTCAGGTGCTGATGCTGTACCGCCTGAACTCATCAAGCACAGGAAACCAGCATTCCTGCAGCATCTGCACAAACTTCCCTATCTCTGCTGGAGAGAGGGGCAGTGCCCCAGAATATGTATGATGCAAAGATTGTGACCCTGTACAAGAACAACCACAGCGATTCCAACAGCTATCAAGGCTTCTCCCTTCATTTACAGGATGTGGGCATCGCTGGCTAGTCCAGCATTTATTGCCCATCCCTAATTGCCCTTGAGAAGGTGGTGGTGAGCTGCCTTCTTGAACTGCTGCAGTCCATGTGGTGTAGGTACACCTACAGTGCTTTTAGGGAGGGAGTTCCAGGATTTTGACCCAGCAGCAGTGAAGGAACAGTGATATATTTCCAAGTCAGAATGGTGAGTGGCTTGGAGGGGAACTTCCAGGTGGGGTGTTTCCATCTATCTGCTGCCCTGGTCCTTCTAGATGGTAGCAATTGTGGGTTTGGAAGGTGCTGCCAAAGGAGCTTTGTTAAGTTTCTGCAGTGCATCTTGTAGATGGTGCACACTGCTGCTACAGTGTTGTCAGTGGTGGAGGGAGTGAATGTTTGTGGAAAGGGTGCCAATCAAGCAGGCTACTTTGTCCTGGATGGTGTCAAGCTTCTTGCGTGTTGTTGGAGCTGCACTCATTCAGGCAAGTGGGGAATATTCCATTACACTCCTGACTTGTGCCTTGTAGATGGTGGACAAGTTTTGGGAAGTCAGGAGGTGAGTTACTCGTCACAGGATCCCTAGCCTCTGACCTGCATTTATAGCGCAGTATTTATATGGCTAGTCCCGTTCTGTTTTTGGCCAATGGTAACCCGCAGGATGTTGATAGTGGGGGATTCAGCGATGGTAATGCCATTGAATGTCAAGGGGGCGATGGTTAGATTCTCTCTTGTTGGATATTGTCCAAGTCTTTTTGCATTTGGACATGCACTGCTTCAGTATCTGAGGAGTTGCGAATGGTACTGAACATTGTGCAATCATCAGTGAACATCCCCACTTCTGACCTTATGATGGAAGGAAGGTCATTGATGAAGCGGCGAAAGATGATTGGACCTAGGACACTACCTTGAGGAACTCCTGCAGTGATGTCCTGGAACTGAGCTAATTGACCTTCAACAACCACAACCATCTTTTTTTGTGCTAGGTATGAGTCAAACCAATGCAGAATTTTCCCTCTGATTCCCATCGACTGCACTTTTACTAGGGCTCCTTGATGCTACACTCAGCGAAATGCCGCTTTGATGTCAAGGGCAGTCACTCTCGCCTCATCTCGGGAGTTCAGCTCTTTTGTCCATGTTTAAACAAGGCAGTAATGAGGTCAGAAGCTGAGTGGCCCTGGTAGAACCCAAACGGAGCATCAGTGAGCAGGTTATTGCTAAGCAAGTGCCGCTTGATAGCAAAGTTGATCCCCTTCCATCACTTTACTGATGATCGAGAATAGATTGATGGGGCAGTAATAGCCAGGTTGCATTTGTCCTGCTTTTTGTGTACAGGACATACCTCGGCAATTTTTCATATTGCTGGATGGATGCCAGTAGCTGTACTGGAAGAGCTTGGCTAGGGGTGCGGCAAGTTCTGGAGCACAAGTCTTCAGTACTATTGCCAGAATATTATTAGGGCCCATAGCCTTTGCAGTATCCAGTGCCTTCAGCTGTTTCTTGATATGACGTGGAGTGAATTGAATTGGCTGAAGACTGGCATCTTTGATGCCAGGGACCTCCGGAGGAGGCCGAGATGGATCATCCTGGCTGAAGATTGTTGCAAATGCTTCAACCTTACCTTTTGCACTGATGTGCTGGACTCCCCCATCACTGAGGGTGGGGATATTTGTGGAGCCTCCTCCTCCAGTGAATTGTTTAACTGTCCACCACCATTCATGACTGGATGTGGCAGGACTGCAGAACTTAGATCTGATCTGTTGGTTGTGGAATCGCTTATCCCTGTCTATCACTTGTGGTTTATGCTATTTGGCATGCAAGTAGTGCTGTGTTGGAGCTTCACCAGGTTGACATCTCATTTTTAGGTATGCCTGGTGCTGTCCTGGAATACCCTGCTGCACTCTTCATTGAACCAGGGTTGATCCCCTGACTTGGTGGTAATGGTAGAGTGGTGAATATGCTGGGCCATGAGCTTACAGCTTGTGTTCGAGTATAATTCTGCTGCTGCTGATGGCCCACAGCACCTCATGGATGTCCAGCCTTGAGTTGCTAGATCTGTTCGAAATCGATCTCATTTAGCATGGTGGTAGTGCCACACAACACGATGGAAGGTACCCTCAATGTGAAGGTGGGACTGTGTCTCCACAAGGACTGTGCGGTGGTCACTCCTACCGATACTCTCATGGACAGATACATCTGCAGCAGGCAGGTTGGTGAGGATTACATCATGTATGTTTTTCCCTCTTGTTGGTTTTGTCACCACCTGCCACAGACCCAGCCTGGTGCTATGTCCGTTAGGACTTGACCAGCTTGATCTGTGGTGGTGCTACCAAGCCACTCTTGATGATGGACATTGAAGTCACCCACCCAGAGTACATTCTGTGCCCTTGTCATCCTCAGTGCTTCCTCCAAGTGGTGTTCAACATGGAGGAGTACTGATTCATCAGCTGAGGGGTGGGGGTGGAGTGTGCGTGTGTGGTGCGGAACGTGGTGATCAGCAGGAGGGTTCCATGCCCATGTTTGACCTGATGCCATGATGCTTCATGGGGTCCAGAGTCAATTTTGAGGACTCCTAGAGCAACTCCCTCCCGACTGTATACCACTGTGCTGCCACCTCTGCTGGGTCTATCCTGCCGGTGAGAAAGGACATACCCAGGGATGGTGATAGTGGTGTCTGGGACATGATCTGTAAGGTATGATTCTGTGGATGTGGGCTGTTGCTTGACTAGTCTGTTTGTCGTCATTGTTTCCGCTGCCTAGGTTGATGCTGGATGGTCCGTCTGGTTTCATTTCTTTTTATTGACTTTTTAGCAATTTGATACAACTGAGTGGCTTGCTAGGCCATTTCAGAGGCAACCACATTACTGCGGATCTGGAGTCACAGGTAGGCCTGACCAGGTGAGGACGGCAGATTTCCTTCCCTAAAGGACATCAGTGAACCAGATGACTTTTAGTTTCAGAATTTTATTGAATTCAAATCTGCTGTGGTGTGATTCAAACCTCTGTCCCCAGAGCATTCCCCCTAAGTCTCTGGATTACCAGTCTAGTGACAATACCACTACACCACCCTGCTGAGCATTGTCGGAAAAGTATTTGCTCATCTTGCCCTTGTCAGACTGCTGATCTTGGCTGAACACATTTATCCCAGATCCCAGTGTGGTTTCAAAACTGGAAGGTCTATAATTGACATGATCTTCTCAGTCTGGCAGCTGTAATAGAAATGCCGTGAACAAAGGAAACCACTATATATTGCCTTCATTGATCCCACCATGGCATTCGTCATGTGAGCAAAGGCTGTCTATTTAAGCTACTGGAGAAAATTGGCTACCCGCCCTAGCTGCTCAATGTAATCTCTTTCCATGACAACATGATGGATAAAGTCAGTTTTGACGGGCAACACCGGAACCCTTTGAGATCTACAGTGAAGTTAAACAGAGTTACGTTCTGACACCAACAATCCTTGATATATTCTTCTCCTTGCTGCTGTCACATGCCTTTTGTACAGTGAATGGGCCACTGGGTCACGACCTCATGGGCGCCCGTGTCTCCACTGTGAGCAAGATAGGAAGATAGTGGACATTGATACTGACAACTGGTAGGCAGTCGCTGACAGCTGTGACCGCTGGAGATTGACTGTTTGGAAGAGCATAGAAGAAGCAAGCAGAAACGAGAAGCTCAACAACCGAGAAGAGAGCTCAGAGAAAACAGGCCAGTGATTCATGCACCTTCTTAGCTCATTGTCTTCCACTGCAGCATATGCAGCAGCAACTGCTATGCCAGGGTGCCTCTGAGCCATACCAAGCGATGCTTAACAAAGCTGACCAACATGACGCAAACCGTGGTCTTATGAGATGGAAGACTGCAGTATCTTCAGAATTTTTACTAATGTGATGCATGTTTTGCAGCTGGTTATGAGTGTGCAGGATATAAATTCACTGGAGATGTGTTTGGGCGTGAAGCTGGTGATGTAGCTGCCATGTATTTCTGAATTGGGAGACCCCAGTGCCAGCTCAAAATTGGAACTTTGGCCTCTAATACTAATTGGCTGAGCTGCTGGTCCCTGTTGCGCCTCCAAAGGCAGCTTGCAAAGTTGAAGAAATGAATATTGGGCTGCTTGTCTCCTCAAAAGTAGCTTGAAGGTGAGTCCCAGGAGCAGGAAAGGATGTGCAGGGTAGCAACTGGGGTGGGAGGCTGGGAGGAACGATGTGGATTCTGGGAACATTCCTGCTTCTCCTCGACTCACAACAATGATTTAAAATAAACATCTTTTTGTAATGGTAATTTACCTTTTGGTGTGGTTTGTCAGATACCGCTGAAGTGTTCTGAACAGAGAGGGCTGGCCTCTTCTCCACTGTATAATATCAAATTTCTGGGTTGGCACCTATAACAGTCATAGGTCCCTTGCCAGCATGTGTGAGGTTGTCCTAATTGAGGGATAATTGGACCAATTTACAGTCAAAAGTTCTGCCTTTATTTTTATATATTTTCCTTGTAAATTCCTTTATCCACATTTATTATGGAAGCTGCCTATGTAAATGTGTCATGCTATAATTAAACTCTTTTTCACAGTGGTAGTGCTGCAACACTTCAACTGTTTCGGGGTGGGGACGGGTGTAATAAAACTTGTGATGACACTGATAGATTTACCTTACCTGGTTCCATTATAAAGGTGGCCACAGGCATTTATAATAAGAAAGTTGACAGGAATTGTGTGCAGATGCAACATCTTAATATATCATAGATTGGTGCCTGAAATATATATATGTTTTGTCTATCCATAAAATAGGAAGCATTTCATGTTTTTAGTCAAAATTTAAAAGATAAATGACAAAAATACAAAATTATTGGTCGCAAAAAATTCCGATTCTTGGAATGAAAAAGAAAATTGCCACACCTATTGGTTTCTGCAAGTCAATAGTAATTAATGATCACTACCAGAGTTGTGCTGCTTTAGCTAATGTTTTTGTCTGTCTTGTTTCCCCTATTCAGCTCATCCACTGCCATCGATCCCGTGGTGGGGCCTGTGGAGACAACGTTCAGTCTTACACTGCCACAGTCATCAGTGCTGCCAAAGTGAGTCCAGCATTGACCTGAAGGGACAATTAATTAACTGTTTTCTGTCCTATATCTACGTAGAGGATCCTAAAACTGTTCTCTAAACCAGGACATGAAATCAAAGGGCACAAAACAGCAAAATGCTGTGAAGTATAAAGTCTGAAACTAAATTCAGCTTCAAATGCTTAGACTTTAAAAAAGAGTCAATATTATCCCCATATTTTCTGCCTTGTAAATCATTATGACACAGTCAGGTCATATGCGTTTTGATTGACATCTATAATTTGTTTTCTAAGTGCATTATAAACTGGTCAAAAAATTTGCAACGTTATGTACGTGACGAATGGGAAAGAAATGGTAGAGGCAGACTTAGAAAAAAGGAAACTGAGAGTGAAAGTAGGACTCAGCGCTTTCCATGTCTGGACAATGTGGTGAAGCGATTAAAAACTCAATAGAGTGCTGGAGTATGTTTTCAAGACAAGCATCCAGAGATTATGTTGAAACTTTACAGTGCACCAGCCAGTCAAATTTACAGTGCAGAGAAGAGGAACAAGACTATTAAAAAGTGTGATGAAAACAAGACTGGTGAAAAGTGGAATATCTAAAGGGAAGATGCAGAAACTTAAGCTCAATAACAGACATTCTCAACTGTGGGTCCACGATCCATAAGGGGTCCTTGAGATGGTCTCAAGGGATCGATCAAAAATAACTAATTTAGTATATCTTATCGGTAAAAGTTATAGCTAGAGTACAAAAGTGTTACTCCAATGTTAGTGTTTGCACATTTTGAAGACATTTTATAAAATACTCTTTAGTTGAGGTGGGGATATAATAAGGACAAAAAAATATTAGTGAAAGTTGGCCATACCACCTGCTCCACCATTCAGTCAGATCATGGCTGATCTTGGACCTCAATTCCACTTTCCTGTCCGATCCCCATATCCTTGATTCTCCTAGAGTCCAAAAATCTTTCTGTCTCAGCCTTTAATATATCCAGTGACAAGCATCCACGTCTCTCTGAGGTAAAGAATTCCAAAAATTCACAATGCTTTGACTGAAGAAATGTCTCATCTCAGTTTTAAATGATGACCCCCCCTATCTTGACTCTATGCAGCCTAGTTCTAGACTCTCCAGCCAAGGGAAATAGCCTATCAGAATCTTGTACATTTCAATTAAACACTAGAGAGTATAGCCCCACTCTACTCAACCTCTCATCATATGATAACCCTCTCATCTCAGAAATCAATCTAGTGAACCTACTCTACACTGCATCCAAGGCACATATATCGTCCCTTAGCTAAGGAGATCAAAATTGTGCACAGTACTCCAGAAAGCCATGTGACGTTGGGTTTGAACATTGGCATGTGAATTAAGAATATTTTCCCAGCATCAGCAATAGGTTTCAGATTAAGTAAGTCGAACAAAAATAATAAATATCTATATATATATTTAACTGTTTAACTAATTTTTACACTGAAAAATATTTATGTTTTAGGGAGTCTGTGCAATTTTATAACAAGGAAGGGAGGCCTCAATGCAGAAAAGTTGAGAACCGCTGCTGTATAATACGAATAGAATGAGATTAAAGGTTAGGGGCGGGCGGCGGGGGGGGCGCGCGGAGTCCCATTGAGTTAAATGTCACAGCCAGGGTGAACCAAGAACATTGCCTCAAATTAATCCTGGAAAAAATACAGCAAAGGCAACGTCTCAGCTGAAGTACTGAAGACTTGTGCTGTAGAATTAGCCGCACCCCTTGCCAAGCTGTTCCAATACAGCTACAATACTGGCATCTACTCAACAATGTGGAAAATTGCCCAGGTATGTCCTGCCCACAAAAAGAACAAATCCAATCTGGCCAATTTCCACCCATCAGTTTACTATAAATCATCAGCAAAGTGATGGGAGGTGAAGTTGACAGTGCTATCAAGGGGCTTTTCTCAGCAATAATCTGCTCATTGACGCTCAATTTAGGTTCTGCCAGGGGCACTTGGCTCCAGACCTCATTACAGCCTTTGTCCAACCATGGATAAAAGAGCTGAGTTCAAGAAGCGAGGTGAGAGTGATTGTCCTTGACACCAAGCAGTATTTGACCGCCTGTGGCATCAAGGAGCAAAGCAAAATTGAATTCAATGGGAATCGGTGAAAACTCACCACTGGTTGGAGCCATGCCTAGCACAAAGGTTGTGGTTGTTGAAGGCCAATCATCTCAGCCCAGGACTTCAGTGCAGGAGTTCCTCAGGGTAGTGTGCGAGGCCTAACCATTTACTTCATCAATAACCTTCCTTCCATCATAAGTTCAGAGTGGGGATGTTCGCTGATGATTGCACAGTGTTGAGTATCACTTGCAACTCCTCAGATACTAAAGCAATCCTTGGTTGCGTGCTGCAAGAGCTGGAGAACATTCAGGCTTGGACTAATAAGTGACAAGTAACATATGCACCACCCAAGTACTAGGCAATGACCATCTCCAGCAAGAGAGAATCTAACCATCTTCCTTTTTTGTTCAACGGCATTGCCACTGCTGAATTCCCCACCATCAACACCCAGGGGGGTTACTATTGACCTGAAACTTAACTGAACCAGCAATATAAATACTGTGGATCAGAAGCTGGGAATTCTGTGGTGAGTAATTCATTTCCTGATGTCCCAAATCCCTGTTCACCATCTACAAAGCAATAGCCAGGAGTGTGATGGAAGAGGAGGCGGTTGCATAGACGTATTGTCACTGGACAAGTATTCCAGAGACACAGGGTAATGCTCTGAATCCCACCACAACAGATGGTGAAATTTGAATTCAATAAAAATCCGGAATTAAAAGTCTGATGATGACCATGAAGCCATTCCCAATTGTTGTAAAAACCCATCTGATTCACTAATGTCCTTTAGGGAAGGAAATCTGCCATCCTTACCTGGTCTGGTCTACATGTGACTCCAAACCCACAGCAATGTGGTTGACTCTTAAATGCCCTCTGAACAAGGGCAGTTAGGGATGGGCAATAAATGCTGGCCTAGCTAGCGATGCCCACCTCCCATGAACAAGCAATAAAAGTAAACTCTACTTGCCTGGATGAGTGCAGCTCCAACAACACTCAAGAAGCCTGATATCACCTGAGACAAAGCAGCTCTCTTGATGGGCACTCCATCCACCACCGTAAACATTCACTCCACCATCTGTGCACAGTGGCAGCAGCGTATACCATTACAGGATACACTGCAGTAACTTGTCAAACAGCTTTCAACAGGACCTTCTAAACCTGCAACCTTTACCACCTAGAAGGACAAGGCCAGCAGATGCATAGGAACACTATCATCTGCAAGTTCCCCTCCCAGTATCCTGACTTGGAACTATATCAAGTTCCTTTACTGTGCTAGGTCAGGAACCTGGAGCTCCCTTCCTAACAGCATTGTGGATGTACCTATAGCACCAGGACTGCAGCCGTTCACCACTATCTTCTCAAGGGAGAGGCAATAAATATTTGCCTTGTTAGATGCACTCACATCCCATGAATGAATATTAAAAAAGGACCAGAGACAGAGGCGGAATTTTCCAGTCCTGTCACAGCATGGGTGGGGCTGGAAATGTGGTAAGCCATTCAAATGTCCATTCATTTTGGCAGAATTGGAAGATCCCACCAATAGAAGGGGCCAGAAAATTCTGGCCTTAGATTTAAATGGGTGAGCCACAGATAAACAAGGAGAAATGTCATTAGTAAAAGAAGGATAAATGTAAATAACATTTGCCAGGTGAGGTAGTACATGTGAACATATGAAATAGGAGCAGAAGTAGGCCATTCAGCCCCTTGAGCCTGCTCCACCGTTCAATAAGATCATGGCTGATCTGTTTGTGTTTCGAATTCCACAATGCCATCTACCCCCAATAACCTTTGACTCCCTTGCTTGACAACAATCTATCTACCTTCACCTTAAAAATATTCAATGGCCCCGCCTCCACCTCCTTCTGAGGCAGAGATTTCCAAAGTCGCACAATCCTCGAAGAACAAATTTCTACTCATCTCTATCCTAAAAGGGTGACCCCTAATTTTAAAACAGTGCCCCCTAGTTCTGGACTCACCCACAACAGGAAACATCCTTTCGACGTCCACCTTGTCAAGTCCATTCAGGATCTTGTATACTTCAATCAATTCACCCCTCACTCTTCTAAACTCCAGTGGAAACAAGCCCAGCCTGTTCAACCTTTCCTCATAAAACAGCCCACTCATTCCAGATATCTAGTAGACCGCCTGCAACGCATTTGCATCCTTCCTTAAATAAGGAGACCAAAACTGCACACAGAATTTGAGATGTGGTCTCGCCAATGCCTTCTGTAACTGAAGCATAACATTTTTGCTTTTATGTTCAATTCCTCTTGTACCTGCATACTAACTTTTTGTGACTCGTACTAGAACACCTAGACCCCTCTGCACCTCAGAATTCTGTAGTTGTTCTCTGTTTAATAATCTGCTTTTTTCTTCTTCCTCCCAAAGTGAACAACTTCACATCTTCCCACCTTATACTCATCTGCCCAATTTTTGCCGACTCACTCAACCTGTTTATATCTGTCTGCAACCTCCTATGCCCTTTTCACATACTTTTCTACATATCTTTGTGTTGTTACAGATAGGAAGGGGTTTAATTTAAAACAGCCCTGATTTCTCCCCTTACCACCCATCCATAAACAGAAAAGGTGTCTTTTGATTTCTGATTTCCCCGTTTATAAGTGGCGGTGTATTTTCTCCAACCCCTCAGTTTTGGAGTAATCCAATCCTCTACTAATAACCCCACAGCAAACTCAAGATAGGGTAAAATCAAAGGGTTAGTTTATTTTACACACACTCAAAACTTGGGGAGTGGGTGTAGCTACATAACCCCGGTACATTCACACAATAAAGGAGGATTAAGAGAAAGAAAGAGGTATGAGGCAAAGACCACAGAAAAAAAAAAGAATTATAGTTTCATTTGAGTCCAGAGTCCAGTAAGTCACTGCCCAAGAAAGGTTTTTTTAGTTGGCTTTGTTTGGCAGAAGTCCTGGTCTTTTTCCTTAGAGCTCGGTTGAAGGCTGAGGCAGGTGAAGATGCAGCAAAGGATTCTTGTATTCTGGGAATTAGTCCACTTTGTAGGTGAAATGCACCTGGGAATCAGGCTTTGAGAGAGACGAAGGTCAGAGGCAGGCTGCTATAGCCTGGAGTCCTGTTATCTCTTCTGAATTTAAACTGTAACTGAAGATAGAATCCAAAGGCTGTAAAATTAAAGCAATTCAAACAGCTCAAGTCTCAGTCATGTGACAGGGTGGTTTCGGGTTAAGCCATTCAGCCAACAAGGCCCCCTTGTTAAAACCCATTGTATCTTGAGAAGGTAACAGTGGAACCATTAGCACAACGTTGGAGATGAGGAGTCACAAATAGCTTTGCCTTTGTCCAGAGCTGGTGCAGACGTCTCATCTACTAGTTCTTTGTGTTGGCTTGGCTAGAATATTTCATACAATACAAGTCACATTCCAGGAGGTTGATGAGTTTGCCTTTGTCCGTTGGAACTGCTCAGAATTCTACAGAACTACCAGCATGTGACCAGCTGTGGCCATTTTATCTGCTCAGCAAGTGCCCATTTTAAAAAAATTAAACAAGAGAATATAAAAGAAAAACAAATTTCTTTTAGATTATTTTCATGCCTTCTTGGCATGACAACGTCATCTGCAAATTTAGCTATCATGCCTTCACTCTCCTCGTCTTTGTCATTGATATAAATTGTAAAATGGTGAGGCAAAAGCTTTCAGTGTGAGCTGAATTTTACAATGTGAGTGGTAGGATGTTAAAAGAATGAACCTTGGCCAAATGGCCTTATCCTTATGACAAAAGTAAATTCATGTGCATTGGGGTCCATGTTTTTGTTCTCTTGTCACTATTTTTCCCCAAATTCTCTGATGGTGTTGAATGTGCACTTCTATAAATTATCAGACACCCTCTGATAACACTTTCTAAGCGAACATTCTTCATGGGTAACCCAAGGTAATAAGATGAAAGTAGGATATTCAATCACATAACATTGCAGCCGTGTTGGAATGCAACCTCGGCTGATGTACATGTGCATTTTCTAGCCGATAAGCTTCGTGGGTGGGGTGTTCAGGGGGTGTGGGGTGTGGGCAGCATCCTGGGCCCCTTTATCCCTTCCCATTTCCTATAAGCCAGTCTCTGTATGAGCATTTTAAGGTTTTCATCCTATACACACAAGTTTCAAGGGGAAAAATAAACAGTGCTGACAGAATTGTAACTGTGATTCAAATTTTTTGTGTTTTGAAGTTTTAAGTTGGCCGTAGAAGTTGTGAAAATTGATACATGTATCAGTTCGGTAAGGCTGTGACTTTCACTGCCAAATGATAATGAATGGCTATGATATTGGTCACTTGCTCAGTCAGGAAGAAATGAGATCAAAAGGAAGCGCAAGGAAGGACAAAGTACGACCATTTAGAAAGAGAATTCCAAACTCATTTTCTATCAGTGCCCATTATATTCCCTCTTGTTAATGGAATTTTCATTCTGGATTCCTGTACTTAGATTGCACGTTTCACCAAGTTTGCAGCCTGAATTATGCACACTGTGGAATGTGTCATGTGATCCTTGTGTTTCAGCCATTTAACGGATCATAACGAATAAAAAGCAATGCCAGAATGGCACCAATTGTTTTTTGCAAGATCCTCACTCTTATGAAAGAGATTCTTACTAATATTTCACTCTGAATTTCTACAAAGTGAAGACTACTGAATGGAGTGTGGGTCACCCAAAGGGGGATGATTGAAAAGTCAGTATGAAAGATTGAACTCTGGCTATTTTTCCGGCAGTTTGGCTCTCCTTCTGTCCTGCAGGCACTGATGTTTGCTGGGATCCTGTAGTGCTGGTACTGAAAATCCTCCAATATGGTCATTCTTCAAGTATGAATTTATGCAGCAAGTATTGGCAGAATATTCAACCGCTGGAGGATTTTGCAGCCAAATTAGATGCTGTTCTTACCCATTATGCCCACAAATTTTCAACATGAGTCACTGGATAAATAGCAAGAACAGGAACCCTGACTGCTTGTGTTTTTTCTCTCAAACACAGTGCTGATGCCAATTTTTGCACCTCACCATCTGCCCCAGATGAGATAATGTAAATATAAAACTCAGATTTAAGATGTTGGAAATTGTATTGTGCAATGTTTGGAGTTGCCACCCTCCAGATGAGACATTTAAACTGTGGTCCTGAAAGGTGATGATAATTCTTTAAGATTAATTCCGCAGATTAGCAGGTTTTCACAGTTTCTTGATAAAATTCTCCTTCCCTCAGTCCAAAATAAAATCTGCCAGTGCACTGCTTTCAGCATGGCTTTAATGTTCACCATATATACATTCTCACCTCATTGCTCTATTTAAACATTTTGATTTTATTTACTTAAATATAATATTTAGATATTGGGTTGAGTACTACCACATATCTGAAAGGAGGTGAATCACAGTAGCTTAAACTTTTTCTCAAAGCTGGTTGAAAACTAGACACCTAATTTTAATTAAATTTACTTTAAAATAAAAATTATAAAGATTAATTTGTAACAGCCTAAGGGTTAATCCATTATAAGAGATCCATTTCTGAATGACCTATAGACCAACAGTTAACCCATATTTGAGACCAGTGATGTTGAGCAAATGTAACACTTTTTATCAGCATTGCAATAGTACATTTTTGCCAGGCTTTGACTGTGGAACTTCTTAATTTTTCAGAGTTTTAAATGATTTTAAAATGATATCTGATTTGATTATGTCTCCTGACAATTTTGTATGACAATGGGCTCCCAGTCATCATTTCAAACTTGATTGGGGATATCGATTGGGACCCTTCTGAGACAAGCTGCTATCCACCTCACCTTGTCCTATATTGAGCCTGAGATGAAATCAGTGCTAGAGAACTATGGCTATTTTCTTCAGTGTTTTAAAGGTGTAAGCAGATAGTGATAACATACTTTGTTTGTGTACTGTAGTGAGGAACTTGGAAAGGCTGTTAAATTGAAAGGCTTTGTCTGCATTTTGTTAGCTGGTCTGTCTTCCATTCACAGCCATCATAAAGACACACTTAAGTATGTGTACTCTTTATTTGAATAGTCTGTAAGTGAATTATCTTACTCTTGGAAATAGTCTGTCCCCTCCCTAGTAAATACTTGCAACCTGGAATAAATTTGTATGTCCACCAATTAACAAAATCCACTGACTTAAAAGAACAGATTGCAAAAATAACCATCATGTGGTCTAACTAAACATCTGTATTTGTATATTTTTTTGTCCAATCAGCTAACTGCCAATTAACTGGTGGTCTTTTGTATGCTGGCACAAACAAAATGTGATTTTGCCTTGAGTTGAAGCTAATTGACATAGATTATGGTTGGGTTGTCATTGTTGGCACACATTTACCAAAAAACAGTGACTCCCAAGCCTAAGAAATTGTTCACACCCAAATCAGAAAACATGCAATTATTGTGACCTTCTGACTTCTGCATGATGTCCAGAATTCCATGAAACTCTTTAGTTCTATCACTATCTAATTACTGTCTTGGCTGCTTCCATCTGCTTTAGGTTGATTTAACCCAAGGATAGTTAATTGCTTTAGTGAAGCCTGTTTCTGTATTCCCCTGTTACCTGATAGCCTCTAAATGAGCCCTAACAGCTTACGTGAGAGTAACACCATTAGCATTAATGGAGGGAGCAGCTGATGGCATTTAAAAGGTTAATCAAGCTTCCTGACCATGTACTATCGTCAATACTGTGTGGCGCCTGATTATGTTGGCCTGTGGAAGCCCTTTCACAACAACCCACTAACAGACTTTGCATAAATTGCCAAATCATTAATAATTGAAACAAACGCTTGGCTACTAATTGATCATCTGTAATGTGTTTTCTAATCACTGTAGTTAGAGTTTTTAGCACTAATCAAAACAGTTTCCCATTGATTCTCGTTTGTTCTGGCTGGAGACTGCTGTGTTTTCTGTGTCTGTACTTGTTGGGGGTGGGGGTCGATGCTGGTTTTGATTGTTTACCTTTTTTCTGTCTCTCTTCGAAATTGATACAGACACTCAAGACAGGACTCACCATGTTTGGGGAAGCAGTTGGGCGGCTGGCTGGCAGCCTACCCTCGGGGGCAATTGAGGACGAGGTTTCTCCACATAGCTCCTCACGACGTAGCCCACACATCCCTGGAGTTGTCACAATCATCGATACCGAGACTGTTGGGGAAGGACAGGTAATGTGAAAAGCTAAGACCCTGACAATTTATGGCACGCTTGCTGTGACACCATCATTATTTGGGTTTCATCAAAACCAGGCATTGCTTATTAAGTTGCACAGGAGGTTTTTTTTTTCCACTCCGAAACAGACAGAGGGTTAGATGGGGCAGGGAAGAGGGTGGAGTTGTAGTTTAAATTCTTATGTGTGCTTTGCTGTTGAAGAAAATTAATTGCAAATCTTTGTTAAGGTTGTAGTTAATTAATGCCTCCAGATCATGACTCCAAGTGGATAAAATAGACATCTAGTTTAAAATTAGGACTGTGTCTGATTTTACATTTGTAGGGGAAGCTGAAATTAGGTTGAAGTAAACTAAATATTTCAGAAATTTCTGAGGTGGCCACTCAAAAATTAACCTTTTATTCAATACTAAATGGGTGGCAACTCTAACAGCACCCCCTTTGAGTTTTAAAATTATTACTTATTTAACCAAGTATATAAGTTTCTGAAGAAGAGTCATATGGACTCGAAACGTTAACACTGTTTCTTTCTCCACAGATGCTGCCAAACCTGCTGAGTTTTTCCAGCATTTTCTGTTTCTATTACATTATATAAGTCGTACTGTCTAGTTCGAAGCAGGAGAGACACCTTTAACTCAACAGGCTGCTAATTAATGTGGACATCTCTTGCATATAGTAGTGGACATATAATAATGGTGCAGGTTTGATTTCAGAAGTTTACAGGCATTGAAACAAGCTATGTGACTGTTATCTAACATAAACCAAAACACAGCAGATGATGGAAATCTTAAAAGAAATGTAGAAAAAGCTGGGAACACTCACTAAGTCAGTCAGTATCAGTGGAGAGAACAGACAAGTTATGTAAGATGGACGCCCTATTTCAGCCTGCTGGTTCTAGTAATTTCAGCCACCAACTTTCGTAGTTTCCTGCTCGTCTCCACAAATTAGCCTGATTTTATTAGTCATTTTATGCAATACGCAATAGAGACTTTCCAGTAAATTGAGTGCCAAACAAATATTTAAGCTTGGGAAGTCAGTAATTGTTACCTGAATTATTGGAACCCAGGATGTTAGAAACTAAGCTTCATTTTAGCCAGCATTCACAAAGGGCCATAGGCGGAAAGGGCTTAGGAGGAGAGTTCCAGACTGTGATTCCAGTTGGATGAGTTTGTGAACCATTGAACCAATGTACAATGTGAGTGAAAACGTGACATTCTATTTAGAAAGTGAAAGTTATCAGTTGGGGTGGTCTCTTCGTGCCATTGTGAAAGGAGAAGGTAGATATTCTCTCACCATGCTTGTCTTTGTCAGGTTGTTAAACATTTCCTGTCATTGGAACTCAGCACCCCTACCACGTTCCTCTAAATGGTTCTGTTAACTGTCTTAAGTGACCTCCTTCCCAGCAGGCTGTGTCTCTTTTGATACATTTCATTAAAAAGGCCTGTAGACCAACATCACTCCCCTCATTGTTTTTCCACTATTTGAGTCTTTGCATTCATCTATTATCTGATGTTAATGCCATAAAGTGTTAAGAAAGTACAGAAATCCTTTGGTAAGAAATAAATGCAGTTGGACGTTCTATGAATAGCTGAAGGAGAAGCTGCCATGGAACGTGCTGCACCTTCAGGTGGCTGCTGTCTCTTTAAGTCCTCTTTCCTCCCTCCCGCAGAGATTTATGCCTGTTTTTCATAGCTGTTGAGCTCCTGGCCTACGATACAATATGCAAATGAACTGATGCTGCAAATTCCAATGGGGTCAACAGCACATTTTCCCAGTGCATGCAAGACCTGCCCAGACCACGCCCATCGATAGGGCATTTTCTTATGTGAAACATGCAAAGCCCACCCTAATGCTTGTCTTCACCTGACAACCACGCGTATGCATTTTCCAATTGGAATCACTGGATATTGATCAGGAGTAAGAAAGTTGGCAAATATTTTTCGCATCTCTAACCCGGAAATGATGAAGGCCATTTGTAACACTGCCTGGATTGTGGTTAAATTTGGGGCTTTTACCAGTCTGTATAGCTTTCTTGCCTCAAAGATCATGCCAGATTTTGACTTGTCACATTCATGTGTAATCAGTTCAAACTTTGTCAACCGAATGCTAATTTGTCTTATAACAGAGGCAATCAGAAGTCCAATTTCACTTGATGTATCCTGGCTCTCCTACATGCTTATTCAGAAAAAATTGTGTCTGCAATAGTTGTCATGAAGGATGTCTTGGATTGAAAATTTCATTTTTACTGATTCTGATATTGAAGAGTAGCCAGATATATGACTATATAGAGGGACTTACTATCGGTGAAGGTCTAATGTAAAGAAAAGTAACAATGATTACTTGATGAGTGAATGGATTATGTGAATGGCAATGTTTTAATTTTATTGTTATTGTGATTATAACCTCTGAAATTTGCTCTACTGTTCCTCCTAGTTTTATGCTCTCGTCCTTCTTTATCCCCTGTTGAGTTCATAACTCATTGCACTGTCTCCTAATCCAACTCAGTCTCTCCCAAAACTTCAGAATTGTGAACTAATATGAAAGCAAAATACTGCTCGAATGCTGGATACCCAAAATAAAAACAGAAAAAGCTGGAAGTACTCAGCAGGTCAGGCAGTATCTATGGAGAGAGAAACAAAGTTAAGCATTTCAGTTCCATGACTTATTGTCAGATCTGACACTTAGTAACAAACACTTGATCTATCTTGCATTCTCCCCAGATTTGTTTGGTGATGACCTTCTGTATGGTTCTCAGCCCTCAAGTAGGTTTGTGAGATGTATTGCGGTTACTTTAAAGTAGCATGCAGTGGGTGGATGGAGTGCAAGGTTAGAGTGTGTGACCGCACTTGTGTGCTTCATGTTCTAATGAGTGGCTTCAGTTTATTGATTCCTTTGATAATGTATTTCAGTTTCACTTACCTTTCTCTGTCAATATTGGTTCATCTTAAACTCTGAGGTACATTTAACATACTATATTTTTCAGACTTACTGTTGCATTCCAGATCAGCTGTTAGCTGTGCTTCAGTTGGTAACACTCTTGTCTCTGTGGCAGAAGCTTATGGACTCGAGTCCCATTTCAGACATTTGCTTGAAGTGCGTAACCTAGAAGGCTATAGACCAAGAACTGGAAAATGGGATTAGGCTGGATAGCTCTTTCTCAGCCAGCACAGACACAATAGGCCAAATGCCGCCTCCTGTGCTGTAAATTTTCTATGTTTTGTTTCAGGAGTTGAGCGCCTAAACTAGGGTGACACACTATTACAGTACAGTAATGTTGCATTGTCAGAGATGCTACCTCTCGAATGAGATATTAAAATAAAACTGTCTCCTTGTTCACTGGATGTATAAGCATTTCATGACATTATTTGAAGAAGATCACAGAATTCTCCTAGCAACCCTGTTCAACATTCCTCCTTCAGACAACACTTTAAAAATAAATAAATGGTCACGTATCTCATTTATAGTTATGTGCAAATTGGTTGCCACACTTGCTTGCACAACAACTATAACAGATGGTCAAGAGCAATGCTGTAATAAATTTTTGTTTAAAAAAGCCAGTTATGTGAGGTATTTAATACTGTGGTGTTACTGGTCGTTGAAGGGTTAATATCTGTCCTGATCTGATGATGTTATCCCTTATTGAGGTGAGTCTATGAGGTGTCTTTTACTCCCCAGCTCTGGAATCTTTCTTGGCCAGCTCATTAGTGATGATATCATGAGGTGCCAACCACTGATAGCCTAGACTTCAGACGGACAGAACAACATTGGACAGAGGAATATTTGCCCTTTCTCATGGTTCTACACCTACCACCTGATCTACTTTTATGAGACAATTCAATTTAGTTGAGGAAATGTTTTCATGCACACCCTGGTATTAGGAAGGACTGAGACTCAAAACTGTACAAAAGCTATACTGCAGGGACTCAATTTTTAGCTTCCCATGATACCAGTCGTCTACAAAAGAAGTCTCTAAACTTTAAAAGCAGGATTGCATGTGGAAAAAGCTGTAAAATGGAACCCTGGGTTTCAAATATCAGGTATTAAATACAAAATGAGGAAATGCTATTGAATGTTTGCATGAGATTGGCTATAGGTACACTTTCCAAGACTCTGACATCTTTATATAATTAGGTCCCCATATTGCACACATCGTTACATAGAGAAATTGGAGCCTTTGAAAATGTACATGGTAGATTCATTGGAATGATATCAGAGATTAGAGGATATGTAGTTATGGCAAGAGACTTGAGAAACTAAGGCTGTAATCACTGGGGCATGAAAGGTTAAGGAGAATTTACAGAAATGTTCAAATTTTTGAAAAATGAGATTACTTTCACGAGCTGATGAATCAGTAACAAGGTGGCATAAGTTTACCGTTTGTACTGGAAGCACAATGGGGAGGGTTGAAAGATTTTTTTTCATGGATAGGCTAATGTGAATATAGAATGTATTGTTACAAGTGGCTATAGTTGCTGAGTCATTCCTAAAATTTAAGAACAAATTAGAGAAATTCTTGGCAGAAAAATGTGCAGGGAAAGGACAGAGGAATGAAATTAAAGATATTGTGAAGCTGGCAAATGCACTGTGGACTGAATGGCCTTCTACTGTGCTGAGATTGCCAGGGGAGGCAATGGCATAGTGGTATTGTCGCTGGACTAATAATCCAGAGACCCAGGTTAATGCTCTGGGGACCTGGGTTTGAATTCCGCTACGGCAGATGGTGGAATTTGAATTCAATAAAAATCTGGAATTAAATGACCATGAAACCATTGTTCATTGTTGTAAAAACCCATCTGGTTCACTTTCATTCTTACCTGGCCAGACCCACTGTTGACTCTTCAATGCCTTCTGAAATGGCCCAGCAAGCCACTAAGTTGTAACAAACTGTTACAAAAGTCACAAAAAAGGAATGAAACCAGGCAGACCACCCGGCATCGACCTAGGCACCGGAAACGACAATGGCAATCGCAGCCCTGTCAACCCTGCAAAGTCCTCCTTACTAACACTTGGGGTTAGTGCCAAAATTGGGAGAGCTGTCTCACAGACTAGTCAAGCAACAGCCTGACATAGACATCCTAATGGAATCATTCCTTATGGCCCCATCTCTGGGTATGTCCTGCCCCACCAGCAGAGGTGGCGGCACAGTTGTATACAGTCAGGAGGAAGTTGCCCTGGGAGTCCTCAACATCGACTCCAGACCCCATGAAGTCTCTTGGCATCGGGTCAGACATGGAAACCTCTTGCTGATTACCACACACCGCCCGCCCTCAGCTGATGAACATCACTTGGAGGAAGCACTGAGGGTGGCAAGGGTGCAGAATGTACTCTGGGGGACTTCAACGTCCATCACCAAGAGTGGCTCGGTAGCACCAGTACTGACCGGGTGGGCTGAGTCCTCAATGACATAGCTGCTAGACTGGGTCTGCAGCAGGTGGTGAGGGAAAAACATACTTGACCTCATCCTCACCAGCCTGCCTGCCACAGATGCATCAGTATCAGTAGGAGTGACCACTGCACAGTCATTGTGGAGACGAAGTCACGCCTTCACATTGAGGATACGCTCCATCGAGTTATGTGGCACTACCACCATGCCAAATGGGATAGATTTCGAACAGATCTAGCAACTCAAGACTGGGCATCCATGAGGAGCTGTGGGCCATCAGCAGCAGTAGGACTGGACTCGAACACAATCTGTAACCTCATGGCCTGGCATATCCCCCACTCTACCGTTACCATCAAGCCAGGGGATCAACCCTGGTTCAATGAAGAGTGCAGGAGGGCACGCCAGGAGTAGCACCACACATACCTAAAAATGAGGTGTCAACCTGGTGCAGCTATAACACAGGACTACTTGCATGCCAAATAGTATAAGCAGCAAGTGATAGACAGGTCTAAGCTATCCCACAACCAACGGATCAGATCTAAGCTCTGCAGCTCTGCCACATCTAGTCGTGAATGGTGGTGGACAATTAAACAACTGACTGGAGGAGGAGGCTCCACAAATATCCCCATCCTCAATGATGGAGGAGCCCAGCACATCAGTGCAAAAGATAAGGCTGAAGCATTCGCAATAATCTTCAGCCAGAAGTGCCGAGTGGATGATTCATCTCTGCCTCCTTTGGAGGTCCACAGCATCACAGATGCCAGTCTGCAGCCAATTCGATTCACTCCACATGATATCAAGAAATGGCTGAAGACACTGGATAGTGCAAAGGCTATGAGCCCTGACAATATTCCGGCAATAGTACTGAAGACTTGTGCTCCAGAACTTGCTGTGCCTCCAGCCAAGCTGTTCCAGTACAGCTACAACACTGGCATCTTACCCGGCTATGTGGAAAATTGCTCAGGTATGTCCAGTACACAAAAAGCAGGATAAATCCAACCTGGCCAATTACTGCCCCATCAGTCTACTCTCAATCATCAGTTAAGTAATGGAAGGGGTCATCAACAGTTCTGTCAAGCGGCACTTGCTTAGCAATAACCTGCTTACTGATGCCATGTTTGGATTCTGCCAGGGACACTCAGCTCCTGACCTCACTACAGCCTTGGTTCAAACATGGACTGGACAAAAGAGCTGAACTCCCGAGGTGGGGTGAGAGTGACTGCCCTTGACATCAAGGCAGCATTTGAACGAGTGTGGCACATAGGAGCCCTAGCAAAACTAGAGTCAATGGGAATCAGGGGGAAAATTCTCCGCTTGTTGGAGTCATACCTAGCACAAAGGAAGATGGTTAAGGTTGTTGGAGGTCAGTCATCTCAGCTCCAGGACATCATTGCAGGAGTTCCTCAGGGTAGTGTCCTAGGCCCAATCATCTTCAGCTGCTTCATCAATGACCCTCCTTTCATCATAAGATCAGAAGTGGAGATGTTCGCTGATAATTGCACAATGTTGAGCACCATTCGGGACTACTCAGATACTGAAGCAGTCCATGTCCAAATGCAGCAAGACCTGGACAATATCCAGGCTTGGGCTGACAAATGGCAAATAACATTCGCACCACACAAATGCCAGGCAATGACCATCTCCAACAAGGGAGAATCCAACCATCGCCCCGAAGTTCAATGGCATTACCATCACTGACTCCCCAACTATCAACATCCATTGACCAGAAACTGAACTGAACTAGCCATATAAATACTGTAGCTACAAGAGCAGGTCAGAGACTAGGAATTGTATGAGGAGTAACCCACCTCCTGACTCCCCAAAGCCTGTCCCCCATCGACAAGGCACAAGTGAGGAATGTGATGGAATACTCTCCACTTGCCTGGATGAGTGCAGCTCCCAGAACACTGAAGAAGCTGGACATTACCCAGGACAAAGCAGCCTGCTTGATTGTCACCACATCCACATACATTCACTCCCTCCACCACCGACGCACAGTAGCAGCAGTGTGTGTCATCTACAAGAATCATTGCAGGAATTCACCAAGGCTACTTTTACAGCACCTTCCAAACCCACAACCAATACCATCTAGAAGGATAAGGGCAGCAGATAGATGGGAACGCCACCACCTGGAAGTTCCCCTCCAAGTCACTCACCATCCTGACTTGGAAATATATCACCGTTCCTTCACTGTCACTGGGTCAAAATCCTGGAACTCCCTTCCTAACAGCACTGTGGGTGTACCTACACCACATGGACTGTTGCGGTTCAAGAAGGCAGCTCACCACCACCTTCTCAAGGGCAACTAGGGATGGGCAATAAATGCTGGCCCAGCCAGCGAAGCCCACATCCTGTGAATGAATAATAAAAAAAATTGCTGTGATTTATGTGGAAACTTTTGAAATGCCTTCTTGCACTGTACAGTCCCCCCATGTCACACTTATATTGAAAGTAGGTTATTCATTTGTTGTTCATTAAGTAGCCTGTTCAGAAGTTGCACAAGCACATCTTCAGCCAGAGCTGAAGCCATTTAACATCATGGGTACGTTTATTTGAGAATGAGCAGTGAGAAAGTGGCTGTCACATGGAGGAATGATGGAGGTTTCCAAGCTGAGGAAAGACAAAATGCTCTAAACTGTGTTCAAACTACAATTTTTGAGAGTGTATTACTTTGTCTAATTGTTTTGGTTGCTTGGGTGTATTATTTCAGTACTTGGATTTCCAACCTCCAAAGGGCACTGTAGGTATTGAAATGACTAGAGCAGTGGGGATGGCATTACAATTGAGAGTTTCTAGACAATGTGACCGACAGTTCTATTAGACCATTACAGCCTGGAATGGCTTTATAGCGTTCCATGATTAAAAGAATTCTCACCTTGTTCTGCTTACCGTATGTGAATAGTAAAACATCAGTTTGCCAGTCAAGGGATTGCTGTGTGGCTTCTCCCAAGTGTGTGATCCTTTTTTTTGCATCTTCCTCCAGCAGATTGCACCCGGTATACAGACGTAACTTAAAACTGCTGCACTTTTTAAAAGAGCAGCAGAATTCACTGCTCAGCGTAATATTGTCTTCCTTGGCTTCATTAAAGCAGTTCTGCTTTCTGTCAAAGAGACGTTTTTGTCTCCGATAAATGAGTCAGACTGAGCGAGGGGGCTGGTTTGTGTTTTGTGCAGGGCTGCAATTGAAAGCAGTGGTGTATGGTAGTTAATGTCACAGTTGGATTGACTTATCACATCAGTCTTTGTGTAGTGATGTTTGACCTCGGTTATGAGCATGATTGTGCTCAAGAGATTGGCACTCCTTCTGACACAGCTACCTGTTTATTTTAGTCACATGCAATTTGTTTTCTTTCGTGTTTTCACCTTTACCTCCTTACACTTCCATTTTTTTCTCCTTCAATTTGTTGTTTTTGTTCGGTCGTCTTAACTTGGGTGAAAGCCCCTGAATCCATGGACATCTCAATGTTTTTAACATGATTGAAACTCCATTTGGGTTTGATTCCTGGCTGATACTCTTTTGAGTTATCAACAGTCACAGATTGCAACTCTTTTCGAGTACAATCACAGTTCTTGGTTTCCGGGAGTGGGACATGAACCCACAACCCTCTGATTCAAAGGCGAGGGTGCTATGAACTGAGCCACAGCTGACACCTCCGTGCTGCTAGACACTCTTTCGAGATATCAACAGTCACAGATTGCAACTCTGTCGAGTACAATCACAGTTCTTGGTTTTCCGGGAGTGGGACATGAACCCACAACCCTCTGATTCAAAGGCGAGGGAACACAAGTAAATCCCCAGTTAATGCCCAGCAGCTGAATACAATTAAATACTCAATTACTATACAATTAACACTCTTAATAGCAACCCTGCCTTGTTGGAAATGCACATTCTGTGGACATCATGTTCAACTGTGAATCCTTCCATAATGAAAAAGCTTGATGATGCTCAGTATCCAAGTTTTCTATTTGTAAAATGGCCAATTGGGAGACTGATAGAGGGTTCATAATGCCTACGGAATTGGATAGGTTGTGAGGCAAGGGCTGCCGGCACTTAAAGTCTTTCCCCTCACAGATGGCTAGGCTGTTGCTATGGAATTGTAGTTTATATGTCTATTGTACCCATTTTCTTGGAATGCAGTACCGATATTGTGCTGACTTTTGATTTTCATGTAAATGTTGTGAAACAACATCCAATAAATATAATTTTTATACCCTTGCGCCATATGATATTTACCTTGAATATGGGCAGAAAGGCCCTCATTCATTGCTGTGGCATTTATAATTTTTGAGTCTTTTTGCGAACTTCCTTCTAGGTTTTTTGGAACCAATTATCATATTGGGTTTAAGATGATGGCATGCAGTTGCATATTCATGTTTAGATGCCCCAAAATGCACTTTGCACATGCAGTCTGTCTTCTATTTAGTTACTTTGCTTATAAAATGGGAGCTACTCATCCTGTAAAATTTAGCCTGATCCAAATTCATATTTTTAAAAAACTGCCATTTACTTATTAAAGCTAATGGTTGTACCCAGTGAGACTTGGAGCTGAAACCAAATTGAATAAACTTGGATGCACTGCACTGATTCTCTTGCAGTAACTTGAGTTCTTCCCAAACTCTGTTACCTGTAGCCAAATCCACATCAAGTCTTGTTCACACAGCGTCCCTGTGATCGCTGGCCTAAACTGGTTCCTGATCCTGCAATGCCTCCATTAAATCCATTGAAAAATTACCATCCTTGTTTTCAAATCCCTCCATGACCTTGCCCCTCCCCATCTGTGTAACTTTCTCCACCCCTTCAACCCTCCGAGATCTCTGCACTCTCCATTTCTGATATCTTGCATGCCCCTAATTTTAATCACTGCACCATTGACAGTGTGCATTCAGCTGTGCTGGCCTTAAACTCTGGAATTTCCTCTCTAAACCTCTCCAACTCACTTTCTTCTTTTAAGATGCTCTTAAAACCTACCTCTTTGACTATGCTTTGGTCATCTGTCCTAACGCTCCTATGAATGTTTCACTATGTTAAAGGTACTATATAAATTCAAGTTATGGTTGTTATCAAATACCTGGTTTCCCAGACCTAGGAAATAATAAAAAACCCACGTTCATATGCTTCTCAGAGACATTTCAAAGTTGTTCACTTAGCATGGATCGCATTGTAAGTCATTGAGCATACATGAATGCAGCAGCCCACAACATCAACATTTATAGAACATTTTTAATGTAGTACAACATCACAGGATGTTTCACGAGAGCATTATGAGCCAAAGGTTTGACACCAAGTCACATGAAAAGACAGGTGACCAAAGGTTTTGTTAAAGAGGTAGGTTTTAAGCTTCTTGAAGGAGGAGAGAGGTAGAAAGGTGGAGGGATTTCCAGAGCTTCAGGCCTAGCCAACTGAAGGCATGGGTGTCAGTGGTGAAGTGATGGAAATCGGGGAAGCGCAAGAGGCTATAATTAGAGGAAGGCAGAGATCTCGGTATAGTTGGAGGTCTGGAGGTAGTTACAGGGGTAGGGAGATGAACATGCATGAGATGAATGAATGATCAATTTTATTTTGCTGATGTTGGTTGAGGGGAATGTTAATCAGGATACTGCAAGAACTTGCTGCTCTTTGGATTGTGCCATGGGACCTGAACATTCATTTGAACCCCAGCAACCGACAGATGGCTTAATGTCTCATCCAGCACTTCTTTGAATTATCAGTCTAGATTAAAAGGCTGAAGGCCTGGAGTGGGGTTTGAACCTGACCCAGAGGTGAGAGTGCTAAACTGAGCCAAGCTAACACCTAATAAAGCTATACACAGTTACACAATTACATTTGGAGTTTTAATACTTTTTTAAATTGTTTTTTCAAAGTTACTTATTGAATTCCATCTCTTTTAGTTGTAAAAAGATACACAGTTGTAAATATTTTATTGGTTACAGGTGGTGGGCTGGTACCACCCTGTGTGTCGGTGTCAGATTCACTATTCTACGAGGTGGTAAGGATGAGATTTCTGTCTTTGACGTTTTCCCACATAGTGAATTACTGATCTTATTTGTAGTGGAGGAGAGGAAGCTAACATTCCCCACACAAGAAAAGAAAATCAGTGCATTTGAGAGGAGCATGGAAGGGCCTTTTCCTTCTCAACCAAAGAACTTTCTTGTGTTGCAGAGACAGAAGATGGGAAACCTGGGTGGTGGGTAGAGAGGTATTACCAATTATGATCTAAAAATCATTTTAATTGAACATAATGTGACAAATACATTGGGACACAATGGGTTACCTGAAAATAAATCTTTTCAGCAACACATTGCAACTCAGGTCTGAATCTCTTTTTTTGTAACTCATCGTGTCTTGCTTAGGTCTTGTTCATTTCACATTTGAGCTGATTTGCAAGTTTTTTTTAAAGAATACAGGTTGACAAATTGGGTGTGGTAGCATAGATAGCAGTCATGTACTGGACTAGTAGTGAACTAATGATCAGGAGACGTGAGTCAAATCCCACCATAGCAGCTGGGGAATTTAAATTCAGTTAAATAAATCTGGGTTAAAAAGCTAGAAATAGTGACCATGACCTTGCTGGATTGTTATAAAAATCCACCTGGTTCGCCAATGTCCTTTAGAGAAGGAAATCTGCTGGCCTTACCCCATCTGGCCTATACGTGACTCCAAACCACAGCAATGTGGTTGACTCTTAACTGTCCTCTGAAATGGCCTAGCAAACCACTGAGCTATATTCAAGAAGGTGACTCACCACCACTTCAAGGTATTAAATGTTGGCCTTGCCAGCGGCGTCCACAACCTGTGATTGAATAAAAATGTTTTTTAAAAAATCATGGCAGCCTTCCTTTGAAATGTAACACACCACGACATAGAGCATGTTCCATGATACAGAGTTCAATATCGTCCCTCAGATTTCAGTGAATTGCACTGATGATCACGGGAGATTTACGTATTGTGTTCAGTTGAAGCATGGAAACTATTCAGCAGCACAGTTACAGTTCCTAGGAGAGCAATTCCAGTTGTGTTGTTCCACAATTGGA
This sequence comes from Cetorhinus maximus, assembly GCF_964194155.1. Classification (NCBI taxonomy): domain Eukaryota; kingdom Metazoa; phylum Chordata; class Chondrichthyes; order Lamniformes; family Cetorhinidae; genus Cetorhinus; species Cetorhinus maximus. The sequence continues at coordinate 22,794,344 of NC_135887.1, read as the reverse complement.
GTTCTAGTGGAGGGACAGACCTTCCATCTGCCATTGGCCATCACCCAAATCCTGAGGGCTGGGTCGTTTTCATTTTTTAAAAATTCAATCATGGGATGTGGGTGTTGCTGGCTGGACCAGCATTTATTTCCCATCCCTAATTGCCCTTGAGAAGGTGCTGGTGTGCTGCCTTCTTGTCCATGTGGTGTAGGCACACCCACAGTGCTGTTAGGGAGGGAGTTCCAGGATTTTGACCCAGCAACAGTGAAGGATAGGCGATATATTTCCTAGTCAGGATGATGAGTGCTTGGAGGGGACATTCCAGGTGGTGTTCCCATGTGTCTGCTGCCCTTGTGCTTCTAGATGGTAGCGGTCCTGGATTTGAAAGGTGCTGTCTAAGGAGCCTTGGTGAGTTCCTGCAGTGCATCCTGTAGATGGTACACACTGCTGCCACTGTGCATCAGTGGTGAAGGGAGTGAATGTTTGTGGATGTGGTGCCAATCAAGTAGGCTGCTTTGTCCTGGATGGCAGCAAGCTCCTTGAGTGTTGTTGGAGCTGCACTCGTCCAGATAAGTGGGGCTATACACCCAAAGTGCCCAATGCATGACAGGAGTGGAACTCTGCCACTCCATGATGGGCAGCCAATATACTGGAGCTGCATAGGTGAGAGGGGCAGAAGAATCGCATTCCCTCCAGTTCCACCAGTGAATCTGTTGGAAACCTGGTGCATCCAGTCTTTACCCCAAAGTTGCCACATTTAGGCTGAAACTAATCCTGAATCGTGCACCTCGTATTGTGCATTTTCTGGGGCCTTATCCTTCCAGACTTGTTGCTACGTTTGGTGGTAGATTTGTAAATTGTACGTGCAAGTCACAGGTCTCTTATTGGAGTTGAAAATGTTGGGTGTGTGTGTACTTGCTGGCATATAGAGATCTATTCCCAATATTCAAGGGTTCCCATCCTGATAGGATATGAAACAATTCCAACATTGTACTACTTATTTTGATAAAGTCTAATTCTTAAATTTGGAGCAACGGGGTCCATTGAAATGATTTGCATGCAAAGTTATCCATTGTTACCTAATTCATCAGAATTAAGTGAAACAGCAGATTCCCACTTCTAATGGCCCTGGATATAAATGGAAAATGAAGTGATGAATTAAGAATATTGCATAATTATTTCTTTGTGTAACTTTGAAGTCTTCAAGTGAAATTTCTTTTCTCTATGACATAAGGGTATCAATGTGCTAAACTGGACCAGTGACAACAAAGCACAGTATAAAAGTCAGCCTTGGTTCATTGGTAGCCATCATGTCTCTGAGTCAGAAGGTCATGAGTTCAAGCTGCACTCCAGGAACTGAGCACCTAATATTGGCATGCAACATTAGAGGAGATGCCATATTTCAGATGAGGAGTTAAGCACCTCCCCATGCCCACGCAGAAGATGCAACACCTGCCCCTTCACTTCCTCTCTCCTCACCGTCCAAGGGCCCAAACACTCCTTTCAAGTGAAGCAGCATTTCACTTGCATTTCCCCTAACTTAGTCTACTGCATTCGTTGCTCCCAATGCGGTCTCCTCTACATTGGAGAGACCAAACGCAAACTGGGCGACCGTTTTGCAGAACACCTGCGGTCTGTCCGCAAGAAAGACCCAAACCTCCCTGTCGCTTGCCATTTTAACACTCCACCCTGTTCTCTTGCCCACATGTCTGTCCTTGGCTTGCTGCATTGTTCCAGTGAAGCCCAACGCAAACTGGAGGAACAGCACCTCATCTTCCGACTAGGCACTTTACAGTCTTCCGGGCTGAATATTGAATTCAACAACTTTAGATCTTAAACTCCCCCTCCCCCCATCCCCACCCCGTTTCTCTACCCCCCCCCCCTTTTTTTTTTTCAATAATTTATATAGATTCTTCTTTCCCCACCTATTTCCATTATTTTTAAATCTAAACTAAAACCTTGTTAGTCTTTTCCACCCCACCCCCACTAGAGCTGTACTTTGAGTGTCCTGTCTTCCATTCTTAATTAGCACTTTTCTTAGACAAATATCACCACCTTCAACACCTCTTTGATCCTTTTGTCTGTGACATCTTTTGATTATCTGCTCCTATCACGGCTTGCTTATCTCCACAATCACCACACCCTCAACTTCTCTCCACCCCCACCACCACCACCTTAAACCAGCTTATATTTCTCCTTTCTCCTAACTATGCTTCAGTTCTGCCGAAGGGCCGTGAAGGCTCGAAACGTTAACTGATTTCTTCTCCACCGATGCTGCCAGACCTGCTGAGTTTTTCCAGGTAATTCTGTTTTTGTTAAACTATAATCCTGTTTTCCCTCTCAGTTGGATAGAAAAGACTCCATGGCATTCTTTGAATGGCATTCTTTGAAGCTTTTTGTTATTTGTTGTCTTGGCCATTATTTATCCCTCAATCAACACCACTGTTGCTGTTTCTGAGACCTTGTGTGCAAATTGGCTTCCGTGTTTGACTACAAAATAACAATGACTACACCTCAAAGTTAATAATTAACTGTAAAGCATGAAAGGTGCTGTATAAATGCAGGTTTTTGCCTGTCATGTGATCAGCTGTTATTTGTTCATTGAGGAGAGGAGGTAAATAACAAACAGAATTTACTTTGCTTATCAATGCAAAACATAGATTAAATAATTGTAACTTGTACAATACTGCCCCATACATTAATTACGTATAAATGCATATCACATGATGTATTTCATGACTTTAGGTGTAAAAGAAGTGTCAGAATTTATGCTAATTCACTGCAGGTAATCCATTAATATGCAGCTCATGGTGTAGCTAGAATTGTGTCTTTGAAAGGGTTAAGGTTGCATAGTTTAAGGAGAAGCTGAAATGAGCTATAAACTGAGAGAAAATTGACCTGTATGAAAAGATTTATGTTTAGTAATTCCACAAGTTCATAGAAACCCACAGAAGGGATGATATCCTTTGAAATGTCAGCAGAAGATCCCCAGATCCTTCAGGCTGTCGTTCTGGAACCAGCTATGAATTCAGACACTGGGTTACGAGACTTTTCATTATCCTTTGATGAAAGACCCGAGCAATTTTCCTTTAGGTGCAGCCCTGTGCTACTTATTTATATAAAATATGCAAGAATGGATTTGTCCTAAATAAAAACAGAAAATGCTGGGAAAACTCAGCAGGTCTGACAGCATCTGTGGAGAGAGAAACAGAGTTAACATTTTGAGTCCGTATAACCCTTCTTCAGATTTGTCCTATTTTGTATTTCCATCCACGGTGACATTAATGCAAATTTCTCCATTTTTGAAATCTAGTTTTAAACACTAAGCCCCTACTTAGAGTCATTCTCTGGAGTTGAACCTTTTAGCTTCTTATTATAACATTTTTTGATATATCACAACATCTGATACAGTGGTGTGACTTACAACATCCATTATAATTGATACACTGTACAGAAAAGTCTCACAAGGAAGGACTATGCGCCAGGTGCCCAGAGCGTGTCTAATTGTGTCTTCCTATTTTCAGTGCACCAGATTATATCCATTTTGTTAAATTAGATGATACAACAGCCAGAAGCAACTGTAAGGTGGGCATATGTCTCAGAAAATTAACTATGTTGATTAATGGGAGCTCAAAAAAGCCCTGGGGGGTTTGTTCTGAGGCAGCGAAAGGAAGTTGCTTTGCTGAATGCATGCCCCCAACAGCCCTGTTTCAGTAGGTGTTGTTTAACTGTTTATTTGAACTTCTGTGAATCTTGGCAAGAATTTCATTGATCAGAAAAGTGGCTAAGGATAGTTAAATTATCGTTTGACTGTGGCAGCTGCTATCAGACTCGTGTTTTCTGCTAACACTGGAGCACTAGTTGTGGAAAACATGTTGATTAGATGTGAAATATTCTGGCTGTTATCTCTGTAACCACCTACAACTCACTGAGATCTCTAGACTCTTTCAGTTCCAGCCTCTTGTGCATCTCCCGATTTTCATAGCTCCACCATTGAGGTCTATGCCTTCAGCTGTTTCAGCCCTAACCTCTAGAATTCTTCCCATAAATCTCTCTAACTCACTCTCTCTCCTCTTTTAAGAAGTTCTTTAACACCTGCTTTTCTAGCCAAGCTTTTGGTCACCTGTTCTAATATCTTGTTATGTGACTTGATGTTATGTTTTGTTTGATAATGCTTCTCTGAAGTGTCTTGAGACTTTTATTTACTGTTTAAAAGCAATATATAATGCAAGTTGTTTTTGATCATTCAAGGTAAACCCACCACTGCTAGGTGTGCAAATAATTTAGATTTAGAAAAAATTGGGCCTTTTCCCAATGGCAGTTCCACCTTACAGCATTTGCTAGATACAGGTAAGATTTCAGGTGCCACATGATGTTGAGATTCTTAAGGAGCTGTGAGCTAAGAAGCTAATGGTGCAATAATTCCACACCAACTCACATTGGTAGGCTCTTTGTCGACTAAAATAATGACCAAATTGAGGTCTCTGTTCACAGTCTGAGGTCTCTGTTTAATATCTGAGCTTACTGTCAATTAGATCCCATCTGAGTGAACAGCCCTAGGGTAGAGAGGAGCGTATATGTGGTGACATCTAAGTTAATCGCCATGCAAGGGAGGTCTCAGACTGCACTTGTACTTTTCTTGGGTCTTTCTTCTACAATATTCCCTGTTGTGTAGTCAGTTTATGCAGCAGATGTGAGGATAATGTTGTTTTTGCAAAGTAAAGTTTGTTTTTATTTTTATTGGAAATGATTACAAGCAAAGAGAACATCCTCACTGTGCCTTTCACCTCTCCAGATGTGACTAGCTGCTATATTAAGAATCCCCTAAATAGGGATTAAGTGCTGAACTCACCAGGTCCCAAATACTGTTAATGCCGATGTTGTTTCGTGAAACTTACGCAGACATTTGTTTGGGGATTGTGTCCAAAGACCCAAAAATAAATGAATTTGTCAAATTCTGGTTAACTCTGTTAAGGTTCTTGTCACTTTACCTCAATACAGCACAGATTGCTGTAAGTCTAGAGCAGTAGTGGGGAACCTTTTTCTGATCACGGGCCATTCACACATAGACAATAATCAGTTGCGGGCCACACACACACACACACACATCAACTTAATTTAGTTTTTTTTTAGCGAGAATATGGAAACATTCAACTCACCTGCTGGTTTAATGTGATGCTGAATTTGAATATTATATTGTTAAATATAACCATAGTAATTTAGCTGATGCTTTTATCCAAACAAATTCGTAACAATGATGGTAAATGCTATTTTGAAGGTTCCATTGTACCCAAATGTAGCAGGTAGTGACTGTTGGGAGGCTGCATTTAGATTTGGATTTAGGCTGAAATTTTGTATTGTGTTAAAAGTTGAGTATTGCACTGTAATGAGACAATCAAAACTGGTGTTGTATAAACTGTTGTCTAGCTTGGCACCTTGGGCAGTGCTCTTGCCTCTGAGCCAGAAGGTCACTAGGTTCAAAGCCACTTGCCAATTTGAGTTTATAATCTGGGTGGTTCACTTCAGGACAGTAGTGATGGAATACTGTACTGTCAGAGATGTTGTCTTTCAGACTGTTATGTCCAAGATAACGTTTAATAGTTCTGATCGATTTTAAAGATTCCACTGGCTGAAGAACAACAGAGAGTTCTTGAGGGGCTAAATGGCCTATTCCTGTTCCAGTGTTCTCCCAGTATTGGCCCCCTCTCAACCAACAGCACCAGAAAAAAAGCTAAGTAGTTAAAAACAAATTAGCTTTGTGGGATCTTGCTGTGTGCCATGTTGCATTACGTCTGTAGCATTTTGAGAACTTTCTGAGAGATTTGATAAAAGTGCTGTAACAATGCAAGGTCTGTCTTCCCTCATAAATGAGGCTTTGACTTTTTTGCCTATAAACAGCCAGTGATATAAAGACCGGATGATGCTGTCATCTGTCGCTCGTTTACAGACTTGGTTTGAGCAATATGGATTGTGCCAAAAGGATTGTGGAGTCTTTCCAAATTCATATTTGTTCAAACAGTCTTTAAAGTTAAATGTACAAAAATACAGTCCTTCAGAAGGTATTTATCACCACGTAGGGGAGTTTTTAGGCAAGCTATGTTTCTTGAATTTGCTCTTTTCTAAACTAATTCCACATACCATGTGTGTGGCTGCCAGGATAAGTTTGTGCTCTAACAGATGCTGCATCCACATTGGAAATGATTGCCATGTGGTTTTCTTTTATTTCAGTTAAATTTCAGTGTTGTGTAAAACACATTTCTACAGCACTGCGTGATGCAGTGAAATAATCCCGTCATAGAAGCTGGCATAATCCACTTTTTTTTAGTGTAACTTTTCTTGAGTGCCTTGGCCTCTTCAGATTGCTATGTGGTCTGGAACTGCCTTTATACAGACTACCAAGGTGCCTGTTTCAATCTCTATTCTGTGCTGATTTAGCTGATATCAGCCAGCTGGTAGTTGTGCCACTGCTGGAGACAGCTAATACCAAGCTAGAAAGGTGCAGGGAAAGAAAATGAGCCAGCATTCTGATGCTATTCAATGACATTTACAGGAAAGTGTAAAAGGGTAGGTTTTGGATGAGGACAGGATTGGGTTGTGCATCCAGTGGTCAAATAGTCTGCTACCACTCACTACCTAAGCTCAGTAAGGAATAATTGGCTACCTAGAAAGTGCTGCAGCATCAGTAACTGTTGTGAAGAAATATGAAAGGAGGAAGGGGAGGATTGAATACCTCAGAAAGTAATGTAGCACTGTGCAGGGCAGCTTTGCATAGACAACAGTTATAGAGACACGGGTGAGTAATCTTGGACCACTTATGTAAACAGTGTTGCTAATGGTCTCCTTGGGCAGGGAATGGCATTTAGACAACTTTTTTTCATCCATACAGGTTTTATTTACTCTTTTCAATCTTTCCTGGTGTCCTGCAGTGTGTGTATGTTATCCATGGAGTGCATGCTTTGCTGTGAAGTTCCATGCGGTTAAGGAGGGCACTGGATCAACTTCACAGAAATGTTTTAAACTGATGTTAGGAGACCTTCTGTAAAATTTATCGAGTTCCCCTGACTTTGTGGAACTTTGGAGGCTCCTTGTGAAAAGTAATTGGTAGTAAAACATGCAGACCTATCACTGTAGACCTTGACCTTGAATCAAGTTTGTTAGTTAAAAAAAATGGAAGAGCAGAGCCTGATGAAAGTAGAAAAAACAACTGTTTTATTATCTGTAAATAATTCTGCTGTCTTCACCTCCTTTCCCTAGGGTGTTGACTCATTGCTGGGTTTGGTGCTGTTGATGCCGATTATTCTTCTGTACCTTGCCCAAGTGGCCAGTATACATATGTGAGCCAGATTATCAGTGTCAGCAAGCGGTTGGGAGAAGCAGCAGGGAGTGCAAGACTGCTAAGCTTGACCCAGTTTTTACCTGCCCTTCCAGCAGGAATCATCAGATTGCAATTAGGAGTGGGAACTCAGGCTGTATTTTTTGGCTCCCTAACTCAGGGATGCAACTGTCAAACTGTCCTTATTGCCACCCTACCTGAGGTCAGCTAACCCAGCACCAACTGGTGATTGAAACCGGGATCTTCCTCATCTGTATGACAAGCTATTCCCTGGATAAATAAGCTAAATCGCTGGGCAGGATTCATATGCTTTTATCAAATAAAGATGGAAGGGGAATAGGAAATTGTTAAACTTATTATTAAAAAATGTGTCATTTATTCTGAAAATGTGATTAAATTTAAAACTGGTAAAATGAATGTCTTTTAATTTGACGCTCTGTGACTTTAAAGATTCTTGCTTATTTTCTGAAATGAGTAACATCAAAGTGGTGATTAAAGTGAGTGAGATCTTTTATTTGGCCAATATTATTGTATTTAATAACTACCATAAATCAAAACTGCACAACTTCCTCTCTCACTTACCTCAGCCTTTTTACAGAGTCCCTGGTGATTTTCACCCATTTAATTAAACACGATGACAGCACTTTGAAAGAATGTGCCAGCCTTTGGTGTCCTTTGGAGTAAAAAAATAATAGCAGTGATGTGGAAGCGTCAACCCATCTTTGAAAGATGTCTGGAAGAGTGCTGTGTTAAACTTAATCATTGTGCTTTTTAATCCCCTTTTGAAACTAAATTGGGGCAAATAATGAAGATTTGGCTTCTTTAGGAATGTGAAAGTGGGGTAAATAGAAATGGAATGGGTAATAAAAATTGCAATATGCTATGAACTTAAGAAAGGAAGGAAAAGCTTACTTTTATAAAACGTTGTATTATGTCCCTCCAAAGCACTCAAAAGTGCTTCGCTTAACACTAATTATATTGTGCAGCCACTGGGAGTTGAGAGGAAATTCCTTCAGTGGTCGAGAGCCATACCTGACGCAAAGGAAGATAGGTATGGTTGTTGGAGGCCAATCGTTGCAGCCCAGGGAGCAGGCGCTCCACAGGGAAATCAGCTACTTCATGGATTTCAGCAAAGCCTTTGACAAGGTCCCACATGGGAGACTTATAAAGAAGGTAAATGCACATGGAATACAGGGTAATGTGATAAGGTGGATTCAAAATTGGCTTAGTTGTAGGAGACAGAGGGTGATGACAGAGGATGCTTTAGTAACTGGAAGCCCATGTCCAGTGGCGTACCACAGGGATCTGTGCTGGGTCCCCTATTATTCATCGTTTATATAAAACGACATAGATGACCATGTCAGGGGTAGGATTAGTAAGTTTGCAGATGACACAAAGATTGACTGGGTGGTTAACAGTGAGGTTGAGTGTCTTGGGCTACAGGAAGATATAGACGGGATGGTCAAATGGGCAGATAAGTGGCAGGTGGAATTTAACCCTGAAAAGTGTGAGGTGATACACTTTGGAAGGAGTAATTTGACAAGGAAGTATTCAATGAATGGCATGACACTATGAAGCTCTGAGGAACAAAGGGACCTAGGCGTGTATGTCCATAGATCTCTGAAGGCGGAGGGGCATGTTAGTGGGGAGGTGAAAAAGGCATATGGGACACTTGCCTTTATCAATCGAGGCATAGATTACAAAAGTAGGGAAGTCATGTTGGAGTTGTATGGAACCTTGGTGAGGCCACAGCTAGAGTACTGTGTGCAGTTCTGGTCACCACATTATTGGAAGGATGTGATTGCACTGGAGGGGATGCAGAGGAGATTCACCAGGATGTTGCCTGGGATGAAACATTTAAGTTATGAAGAGAAGTTGGATAGACTTGGATTGTTTTCGTTGGAGCAGAGAAGACTGAGGGGCGATCTGATCGAGGTGTACAAGATTATGAGGGGCATGGACAGGGTGCATAGGGAGCAGCTGTTCCCCTTAGTTGAAGGGTCAGTCACGAGGGGACACAAGCTCAAGGTGAGGGGCAGGAGGTTTAGGGGGGATGTGAGGAAAATCTTTTTTACCCAGAGGGTGGTGAGGGTCTGAAATGCACTGCCTGGGAGGGTGGTGGAGGTGGGGTGCCCCACATCCTTTAAAAAGTACCTGGATGAGCACTTGGCATGTCATAACATTCAAGGCAATGGGCCAAGTGCTGGTAAATGAGATTTGGTAGGTAGGTCAGGTGTTTCTCACGTGTCAGTGCAGACTCAATGGGCCGAAGGACCTCTTCTGCACTGTGTGCTTCTGTGATTCTGTGATGACCTCCTGTCTGTCATAAGGTCATTGTGTGAGGCTGTTTACTGATGATTCAAGTATTTAGCTTCATTAGCACCTCCTTGAATAATGAAATGGCTCATGCAGCTATATAGGGCGTCACAGCATCTGGGCTTAGGCTGACAACAGGTAACAGTTGCATTATATAGATGCCGGGTAATGGCCACTTCCAATAACAAAATGCCCAACCATCTCCACCTTGACAACATAGAGGCCCGAGACTCTACACTTAACTGAAATGCAGTGCCCACGTCAAAGCCATGACTGCAAGTGGAGGCAGAGGCTAGGCACTTTGCAACAAGTGGCTCACCCCCTGAGCACTCAAAGTAGCTCTCTCACCTACTCACCTAGATGGATACTGCTACTACATCACTCAAAGTTGTATATCATTCAAGACAAATCAGTCCATTTGGTCAGCACCATTGTGCATAAGACTATATGTCCATTCCCTCCACCTGCACTGTGGTCAAAGTATATACTATCTCCAGGACTCAGGACAGCGACTTGCCAAGGTTCCTTTAACAGCACCTCCCAGCAGTATTATGGGATTACATCACCTCCAAGTCACAAGCCATCCTGAGCCACTCCTTCATCATTGAGGAGTATAATCCTGGAATCTCTACATAAAACCATTGTGGTAACACCATGAGCTTAAGGACTGAAGTGGTTCAAGGAGATTGATTACCACCAACTTCTTAGGGCACCCAGGAATGGACAATAAAAATGTGGATTTGCTAGTCTTACACATATTCCAATAACAAATAGTTGCTGTTTTATATGGGTAAATTCTGCAGCCATTTTCTACAAAGCAGGATCCCACAGACAACAATGAGGATGATGACCAGTTAAAATGTTTTTGTTGTGTTGGTCAGAAGTGAGATTGTTGGGCAGAATGCCAGAAGAATGTCCTCTTTTTAAAATAATGCTGTGGGTTTTTTTTCCCTATGCCCATTGGTGACCTTGGTTTGATGTCTCATCTGAAAGCCACTATCCCCAACAATGTAGCATTCCCTCAACCTTGAACTAGAATATCAGGCTAGATTATGTGCTTAAGATGGTTGGATCTTGAAACCACATCCTTCTGATTTAGTGACGCTGCTATATCCAACCATCTAAGTCAATACATATCCAATAAACTTTGAAAAAACACACACTGTACATTCCTGTGAAAGAGACAGAGTATAATGTGGTATTTCTTGCAACTCTGGAACTAGCCAAATGGATTGCAATGGTATTTTCCTGCTTTGTAAAGTTTTGTGTTCCTCTATCCATTCAGTTAGGTTTTGTATCCTGCTGGATTTTAAATGGGCAAGTAGTCTTCTGGTTTGTTACATACAAGAATGCAAAAATGTCAAATGCCCCACAGCGCAACTCCAGTCTTTATCCTTAGAACACCATTTGGCAATGCAGGGAAAATTAGAATATGGAGGACAAGAAAAAATATAATTGGCCTGATTTTCTCTGCCACAAAGTTTAGGTAGAGTTTTAGAACTATTGCTTATTTGAGACACTAGATACTTTGATGTCTCAAAAATGTTGGGCAACTCTTATGCACTTGATAATCTTTTGGTGTATGTGACTTTTATATGGATCAGAAAGAAACTGTAACATTGCCCAGAAAGAAACTGTAACACTAGGGCTTGGCTGGGTGTGGTTGCTATAGCTGAAATTAATTCTACACGTCGACTGTTGGAGTGTCCATGGCGTTATTCAGCATCAGCTAGAATGCTTTGAAGGATGCTGCATTCTAATCTTGGCTATCAGTCTTTATTTTCTTCTTGTTTTTAAACAGTTTATGGTCAATCTGGCAGATTTCTTTTCAGATTATTCCTTCATGTTCCTTTGTGACCCAACAGCCTGTTGTAAGAACAAAAGTGGCATGGATAGCAAAGTAGACAAATGATGTGGGAATCTGCTTTCAGAGGTGTTGGTTGAGGGTTGGCCAGGGCACCAGGAGATCTCCCTTCTCCACATAGTGCTGTGAGATCATTCCTGTCAGAGGGGGTATCTTTTTAATGTCTTGTTCCTAAATGTTGCATCTCCAACACTGCAGCACACACATTCCTGCAGTGCGCATTGAATTAATTAAAAAATGTTAAGCCACAATGTTTTTTACTGAACTGTGCAAAATGAAATGCATTGTAATTTGTCAAAATGATTTAATGACTTTTTACTTGCTGTTTTATACTTGCTATGACTATAAAATAAACTGAATTACTGAAAAGAAAATTATTTTCTTTAAAATCCTTACTTTTCTGTTCACTCTAATCTCCATCTCTCAGGGAGGTGCCAGTGAATGTTCATCTGTGATGGAGGATGGTAAAGGAAACCATGTTTTAATAAATACCTCCATACTAACAGAAAGTCTGTCTTGGAAATAGTTCTCATATTGTGCAATTCTGGACACCCTGAGAATTTTGAGCTATGCAGCTGTTTGTGAAAGTTTCAGAATTTACTGTGGTGGAATAAAGCAAACATTACTGATGCTGTGTATATAACACACACACACAGACACACACAGACACATGTAAACATGCACATGGACTGTCAAATGGAATGATTTCCTGACCATACATTTTTGTTTAGCGCCTCAAAGTCTATTGTTTTATTTATTTACATAGTCTTGTGTAAATTAATTTTCAAGCTAAATGTCCACTATTTAGTTCTTTAGTGTGCGTCAGATGCCATTTTTAGTATTTAAAAATGACATCCAATTAGTTTTACAGTATTAGAGAGTAGAGCAGTAACATGTATGGTTGGACTCAGACATTATCATTAATTCTGAGTGCAACTTCAGTGGATCGTTAATATTGTCTGCGCCTGGAAATGTGCTACTGTCATTAATTATATTCTGTTATATGCAAGAAGACTTTCATTTATATAATGCCCTTCAAGACCTCAGGATGTCCCAAAGCGCTTTACAACCATAGAATCATCCTATAGCACCAAAGGAAGCCAATCAGCCTGTCACATCTGTGCCAGTTCCTGCATGTGCAACTCACCAAGTTCCTACCTTTTCCCTGTAGCCCGGCAAATGTTTTCTCTTCAGATTATTATCCAATTCCCTTTTGAAAACCAGGAATGAATCTGCCTCCACCACATTCTCAGGCAGTGCATTCCAGACCCTAACCATTTGGCGCATGAAAAAGTTCTTTTTTCCCATATTGCCATTGCTTCTTTTGCCAATCAGCTTAAATTGATGTGCTCTAGTTTTCGATCTTTCCTCCAATGGGAACAGTTCCTCTTGATCTACTCTTTCCAGACCCCTCATCATTTTGAACATTTCTGTAAAATCTCCTCTTAAGCTTCTTTAAGGAGAGCAGCCTGAGCTTCTCTAATCTGCTTGTAGCTGAAGACCCTCAACCATTCTCTTGAATCTTTTCTGCAGCCTCTCTAATACCTTCACACCTTTCCTAAAGTGTGGTACACAGAACTCCAGTTGAGGCTGAACCAGTGTTTTATACAGGTTTAGCATAACTTCCTTGCTTTTGTACTGTGCACCTATTTATAAACCCCAGAAGCCTGTATTTTTTTTTTAACTGCTTTCTCAACTTGCTCCACCACCTTCAATGATTTATGCGCATATACTCCTAGGTCCCTCTGCTCCTGCACCCCTTTAAATTTCTACCTTTAACCTTATATCGCATCTCCTTGTCCTTTCTCCCAAATTGAATCACTTCATACTTCTCTGTATTGAATTTCATCTGCTACTTCTCTGCCCATTCCATTAGTCTATCACTATCCTCCTCGCAGTCCACGATATTTCCAAGTTTTGTGTCATTAACAAATTATAAAATCATGCTCTGTACACCCAAGTCTATGTTCTCAATATATTGAGAAAAGCAGGGTCCTAACATGGACCCATGGGGACCCCAGTCCGTCCTCCAGACTTTCCTCCTGTCGGAGCCAAAAATATAACTCCCAGACCGAAAATACTTTTAAAAATGTAGTCACTGTTGTCATGTAGTGCACAGCAAGGTCCCACAAACAATAATAGGATATTGGTTTCCATGAGGTTGATTAAGGGATAAATATAACTGTTTGAATAGCACTATGGGATTATTTAATAAAAATATCAAAACTCACTGCCTGAAGGAAGTTGGTATTGGGGTTATGTTATGGAGAAAATTTACAAATGTTAGAAATTCAAAATAAAAACAGGAAATGCACAGGGCCTGACAGAATCTGGAAGAAAGAAATGGCTGTTTCAGGTGGGAGCCTTCATCAGGCATAGTTCAAATAGACCTGAAATGCATATTAACTTTCTTTATCAGATGATATGTCTACTGTGTTTCTCCAACATTTTCTGTTTCTCTTCTGTGGCATGTCCATCTGCGCAATGATATTTTATTTTGGCTGTTCAATTAAAATCATTCTATTTGAAACAAAAATATTCAATAAGAAGTACTGTTATTCTGACTTGTTTTGCTTTGCTTTGTAATGCAGGTTCTTGTCAGTGAGGATGCTGAAGGTGAAGGCATAGTGGCTCATTTCCTGGCTCATGACAATAAACCTATTTCCTGTATGGCTTTCAACCCCAGTGGTAAGTACATCTCATTCTCTCTGTCTTGTTTTAAAATATTTAACTATGAAGACCACAGTTGCAATTCTGCATTGTATCCAAAATTGGACCTTTAAAGATTTGCCCATCTCTAAAGAAAAGCCCAAGGCTGCTCGATTTGATGATGCCCCCAAACATTTATTTCCTTTCTATTTTAAAGATTTTTAAAATATGCTGCTGCAAAATCAATTCACTGTGCCAACAGTTGTCAAGTTTGCCTTACCTGAGTTATGCTTCTTAATTTGGCTGTTTGGTTAGCAGATAGAAATGAGGAAGGAGGGCTATTTAGCCCACCGATCTTAAAAAAAATGCTTCTCCCTTCCATTACAGCATACAACTGTGTCTGAAATGACTCCACTACTGTACATGGAAGTCCATTCCAAGTGTTGCTAATTTTTTGCTTAAACAGGAATTTTATGACATTGGTTTTAAATTTATCTTTCAACATTTGAACTTAGAATTACAGAGAATTTACAGTATAGACAATTCAGCATTAACTGGTTTATGTTCCACATGAGCCTCCTGCCACCCTACTTCATCTAACTGTGTTAGCCTCTCCTTCTATCCCCTTCTTCATTATACTTCTCCAGCTTCCTCTTAAAGCTATCTATGTTATATTCCTCAAATTAATGAATTTCCTGTCAAAGTTTAACATACAATAATATCTGGGTTTGCCTTTTCTAGACTGTTTTACATCTCATATCCCGCTGTAATCAATGTTCTTCCAATTCCCTTCCTGTGGATTATCATATTAACATCCTGGCTTCAAAACTTTTTCATGGGTGGGGAGTACTTTCTCTTTATCTACATGGCTATCTAGTCCACTATCTGCCCTTTCCATACTGCCTGCGTGGTGGTATGGCCCTTTTCACCAAGCAGCTAGTTGACTTTTTCCCCCTACTCCTCTGGCATCTTCTCTTTCAAGCACCTCACCTGATTCTATCCTTTCTGTAGTTTTTTCAAAATCATCGTTGTCTACCGCCCTGCCAAGTACCGCCCAAGAGTCTCCTTGAGATACCCTCTTTCCTTTGAAGTCCAAGGGCCATAAATTAGAGTATACCTGATTCACAGCTGATTTAGCCACCATTTGGCTAGACCACATCAATATTTAGTTGGTTTTGCTGTCCTCTGCCAAAATTACCCTCTATACTAGGTTCATTGTGGAGAGCAAAGATAACCCCAGGCTCCTTTTCTTCACTACCAGCTGCCTTCTTAAGCCCCTCAGTCAGACCCTTTCTCTTGCAACTCTAATATAAAGTGCAAGGAGTTTGTGGATCTCTTCATCACCAAGATAGAGACCAAGATGGAGGTGAGGCGAGAGTGACTGCCTATGACATTAAGACAGCATTTCACCGAGTGTGGCATCAAGGACCCCTAGCAAAATTGATGTCAAGGTGAATCGGGGAAATTCTTCACTGTTTGGAGTCATACCTAGCACAAAGGAAGACGGTTGTAGTTTTTTGAGGTCAATTATCTCAGCCCCAACTCATTGCTGCAGAAGTTCCTCAGGATAGTGTCCTAGGCCCAACCATGCTTCATCAATGACCTTCCCTCCACCATAAGGTCAGAAGTGGGGATATGTGTTCATGATTAAACAATATGCAGCACCATTCTCCCCGGGGCTCCCGCCGGCTTCTCCGGGATCGTTTGCGTTACTGCACTGGATGCCGTGAGGCGCCCGTCTCCGCCACTCCGGATTCGGGGATCTGAACCCGACTCCCTTTTGATCGGCTGAGGGCAACAGAGGCCATTGCCCGTCCCCTCGGAATGGCGTTCGCCTATCTCTTAGGATTGTTCATGATTCAATGGCATTACCATCACTGAAACCTCACTATCAATATTCTGGGGGTTATCATTTACCAAAAGCTTAACTGGACCAGCCATATAAATACTGTGGCTACAAGAATAGGTCAGAGACTGGGAATTCTGTGGCGAGTAGTTCATCTCCTGACTCTGCAAAGTCTCTCCACCATCTACAAGGCACAAGTCAGGAGTGTGATGGAATGCTCTCAACTTGGCTGGATGAGTGCAGGTTCAACAACACTCAAGACGCTCGACACTATCCAGGACTAAGCAGTCCGCTTGATTGGTACCCCATCCACTACCTTAAATGTTGACTCCCTTCACCACCACACAGTAGCAACACTGTGTACCGTCAACAAGATGCACTGCAGCAACTCACCAAGACTCCTTCAACAGCACCTTCCAAGCCCATGACCTCTACCACCTGGAAAGGCAAGGGCAGCAAATACATGCAAACACCACCACCTGCAATTTCCCCTCCAAGCTACTCACCATCCTGACTTGGAAATATATTGCCACTCCTTCATTGTTGCTGTGTCAATATCCTGGAACTCCCTCCAAACAGCACTGTGGGTGTACCTACACCACATGGATTGCAGTGATTCAAGAAGGGACTAACCACCGCCTTCTGAAAGGCACCCACATCCTCTGAAAGAATAATTTTTTAAAAATCTGATATTCTGCTTCCCCACCTCCACTTCAAGATAAACTCCATCCACCTTCCTCCTGCTCCTCTACTCTAGCCTGTGAACCCGGAACTCTGCCTAATTTTTCTTGCAACTTCTCCATGCCCACTGTCAGCTCATCTCATCAATGAGAGCTGCTTGTGCTTCACTGACCTAATTCCGACTGAGCTGATAATCACTTATCTTCCACCCGTCTGCCATTTCACACTTCTTCTTTAAGACATTCCTTAAAACCCACCTATGTGACCTAGGCTTTTGGCACCCACCTATTCTGTTCTTCTTTATGTGTGCATCCATTTTTTGCTTCTGCCTCTCTGGAGCCCTGTGATGTTTTCTATGCTAAAGGTTCTATATGAATGGAAGCAAGTAGTTTCTTTTAACTTCTCTTTCAGCTTGTTCAACATCATTTACAGAGTATGCATGTCACCCATTGTTTGTTCCAGTGTATGGTATCTTACTCATGTGCTACCACTTTACTATGCTTTCTACAGCTTCAGTTGATATGAAAGCAGCTGTGAGGAGGTGTTCTATTGGTCAGAAGTCAGTTTTAAATTGGATTAACTCGTTTCAGTAGAAGGTGTAAGAACATACAAAAAAGTTGAGAAAAGACCTTCAGGCCCATCATGCCATGCCCATCCAGTCAACAGTGTACACCATCCCTACCCTCTCCCCCCGCCAACCCCCCTCCACCTTGTGCAATGTTATTTCCCGGGAGAAGCAAAAAGCACTGAGGAAAAGTTCTGAGGTCAATTCACGAAAAGATCTGGGAAATTTCTGAAAGCTCTCAGAGATTGTGGTTGCCCATGACTCATCACAGCCCAAATAAAACGTCCAGAGAAGTGAACTCATAACCAATGGTAAGATTTGCTTATTTTAAAATGATGAGTCAAGTTCTATTGCATTAAAGAATGCATGGGAGAAAAAATCCAAGCAGTAGCATGCTATGACACACATTGAGCAGTTATGCTTGGAGTGTTCTAACAGTGCTGTAATACAACAGGGAGTTTACTGATGACATTGAAAATCATGAAGGCAAAGCGTGAGTACTTCACGTCTCTAGATTATGATCCTTAGGCTTACATGTCCAGTGACATAACCACTATGCTACTACCATAGTCCTACTGGAAAATGATGTATCCACTGCATATTCTATTTTGCCTAACAAGTTATAAGTTTCAATAAAAAGCCACTCTGCAATAAGACATTTGCCTCTGTCTCTCTCGCCTCACCCCTAAACCAATATCTGATGGAGATCACACCCAAACCACATACCAATATATTTTGTATTGTTGTTTTTGTTGAATCAAGAATTTATCTACTTTTTGTATGCTTCAGCTGACCCACATTCATTGCACATTTTTTTTTGTTATTTATTCATTCATGGGATGTGGGCATTACTGGCTAGGCCAGCATTTATTGCCCATCCCTAATTGTCCTTGTTCAGAGGGCAGTTAAGAGTCAACCATATATCCGTGGGTCTGGAGTCATATGTAGGCCATACTAGTTAAGGACAGCAGATTTCCTTCCCTAAAGGGAGGGCAATAGTGAACCAGATGGGTTTTTACAACAATTGACAATGCTTTCAATGATTTTTTTAATTCCAGGTTTTTATTGAAGTCAAATTTCACCATCTGCCATGGTGGGATTTGAACCCGGGTCCCCAGAATACCAGTCCAGTGACAATACCACTATGCCACTGCCTCTCCAAAGCAGGGATCTATTCTCAAAAACAACAGATTTTATGTTTAGTTTTAACATAATCATTTATCTTCCCTCCTGGCTCAGTAGATAGATTCCTCCAAATGGGCCCCATGCGTTCTCCCTTATGACTTAAAAACTTGGATTATTTCTATTTTCTCTTATTTGAACAGCTTCACTTCTCTTATTTAAGAACTGGGACCATCCATGCTCCCTTTTCTAAACCATTTTCAATGCCTTTGTTCTGGGTGTTGATTTAATATTTACTTGTTGACTTTTGATGGATCAGTGGACAGACCAAACTCCAAGGTTCTACCTCTCTTGGGAAAGTTTTACTAAATTCCAGTTTGGTGAATGAACTCCTGTGTTATGTGGGAACGAGACATACCATCACAGATTAGAGCCAGGTGATTGATGTTGGAGCAATTTACAAGTGGGGAATTGAGGAGAATTAAAAGATCAGGAACAAAGGATGAATTTTTAAGGGCTACTTTTCGTTGAGGAAATTAAAACCAATGGAAAATGTTTTTCAGAAGCTAACTGCATCTAACTTGTGCTAAACTTGAATGCTTGGTGCTGACACTTGGGAAAGTGTTCAATTTTCTAGTATTGACATTCTTCACATTGCTGAGCACAAAATTCACTAATAACCTTAACTTTTAAAGTATGTAAAGAAAATAGTGCAGAGTTGCATTTTTTTGAAAATTGAACTCCTGGAAACTGTGCATTCTTGTGTTAGAATGTGCAAGTAATTTGTCTGTAACTTCCTGCCTCCGGTGTTACAACCTTGTTGCTCCTAGATATCAAATATGCATTGTTTCTCATTACTGATGGGCCCACCTGTCAAAGATGCAGCCATACAATGAAAACTTTTTAATGAATGGAAATGAAGGAAAAGAATGAAATGAATGAATCACTTCATATTATGCAAAATGATGAATGGCCAGAATATGAATTGCAATACTGCTCCATGGACTTTCAACTGAAACACGTGAACTCGTACTAACATGAGTTAAAAATAATGCTGTAATTGACTCCTGATCAGTGAATTATTTAAGGTACAATAGGCAGTTCAAATTTTTCAATGAGTTTAAAGTGACTGCATTATAATCTTTAATCCTTTGGATGTAATGAGGCACTGGATCAATGAATACAAACTAGGGGCTGTGAGGGGCAATGTTAACACAATAAAGACCAAGAACTAAATTAAAGCCACCTCATGAAATAGATTATGAGAATAATAGTTATCACTCTGATTTCAAAGTTGCAAGGGTCAGATAATGGGTGTAAATGTTGTATGCTGTTGTTATGTGCCTACATGCCATTGTAATGTAAAGGTGCTCAGCAGAGCAAGGGTTAATGTGAGACTGGAGAATAGCACTGCTTACGGTATAATGTATGGAGTCACATGGTAATAGACTGAGAGAATGGTCCAGAGAGAACATCTGGAAGCAGCTGCATGGAGGTAACAGCACCATGCATGACAGTAACCTGGGATCTGTAAATAGTTAAAGGTTAACAATAAAGGGTTCATGTTTAAATATACAAGTCTCAAGATCTCATCATTGAGACATCTAAAGAACCCGTATTGCAACATAAACTGTTTGAGCTTCCCTTATGTGGTTAATGTTAACTTTTACACATCATGCATTTGTGCTCACTGAAAGATTTTCTTTGCTGTGGAATAGGTCAAAGCCAGGCATTGTATCACTTTTATCCTGAATTCTGTATTGACAAAACAATAGAATTTGTTTAGAAAGAAAGAAGGACTTGCATTTATATAGTGCCTTTCCTGACCACCAGACTCCCCAAAGTGCTTTACAGTCAATTAAGTACTTTTGACGTGTAGTCACAGTTGTAGGAAGCACAGCAAGCTCACACAACAGCAAGATGATAATAGCCAGATAATCTGGTTTTTAGTGATGTTAACTGGTCAGGATAACTCCCTGCTCTTCTTCAAAAAAGTGCCATGGAATCTTTTACGCCAAGCTGAGAGAGCAGATGAGGCCTTGGTTTATCATCCCATCTGAAAGATGACACCTTCAACAATGCATCTTTCCCTCAGTAATGCACTGGAGTGTCAGCCTAGATTTTTGTGTGGAAATCTTGGAGTGGACTTAAACCCACAACATTCTTACCTCAGAGGTGAGGGTATTAGCAACTGTGCCACAGCTGACACAGAGTCATCACACGGTTGTAAAAAAAATTGTCACAGGAAAATTGAAAATTCCCAATTTCTCACCAAGTTGCTGAGTGTAATAACAATTCTGCTGGATTGCTGCTGCACATTGCCAGATCCCTAGCCCTAATTTTCCATTGCTGAGCCTTCAAAGAGCATGGGATTGTATCACACGGATCGATGTAACACACTGTCCTTTATGCTGTTCCTCCCCCCTGTATCTTCAGTGTTTTGAAATTAAGATTCATTGCACTATTTCCTACTCTAACACATTCTTTTGAGGTACTTCAAAACTGGAACTCCTCAGCTCCATCAGTCTTTCCTTCCTTTCCGACTATCTCCCAGCTTTAACAGGCCCAAATTTGATGATCCTAATTGTTACTTATTGATTAGCTTTTCTCTGGTTATTTTTCAGTCTTGGCCATGTCCAAGGGCACAATCTTTTGTTTATCCGTGCCTTTTTCTCTTAATGGTTATTGAAAGCTTGATTGCAGTTGGGTTAATGGAAATGGTTGGTCTCAGAATAGGAATGAAACCACGTGGACCACCTGGCATTGACCTAGGCACCAGAAATGATAACGGCATTCTCAGCCCTGTCGACTCTGTAAAGTCTTCCTCACTAACATCCGAGGGCTAGTGCCAAAATTGGGAGAGCTGTCTCACAGACTAGTCAAGCAACAGCCTGACATAGTCATCCTCATGGAATCATATCTTACAGATAATGTCCCAGACACCTCCATCACCATCCCTGCGTATGTCCTGTCCCACCGACAGGACAGACCTAGCAGAGGCGGCGGCACAGTGGTATACAGTTAGAAGGGAGTTGCCCTGGAGTCCTCAACATCGACTCTGGACCACATGAAGTCTCATGGCATCAGGTCAAACATGGGCAAAGAAACCTCCTGCTGATTTCCACGTACCACCCTCCCTCAGCTGATGAATCAGTGCTCCTCCATATTGAACATCACTTGGGGGAAGCACTGAGGGTGGCAAAAGCACAGAATGTACTCTGGGCGGGGAACTTCAATGTCCATCACAGAGTGACTCGGTAGCACTACTGACCGAGTGGGCCGAGTCCTAAATGACATAGCTGCTAGACTGGGTCTGTGGCAGGTGGTGAGGGAACCAACAATAGGGAGAAACATACTTGACCTCATCCTCACCAACCTGCCTGCCGCAGATGCATCTGTCCATGACAGTATCAGTAGGAGTGACCACCACACAGTCATTGTGGAGATGAAGACCCGCCTTCACATTGAGCATATCCTCCATCATGTTGTGTAGCACTACCACCGTGCTAAATGGGATTGATTTCGAACAGATCTAGCAACTCAAGACTGGGTATCCATGAGGTGCTGTGGGCCATCAACAGCAGCAGAATTGTATTCAACACAACCTGTAACCAGCATATCCCCCACTCTACCATTACCATGAAGCCAGGGTATCAGCCATCGTTCAATGAAGAGTGCAGGAGGGCATGCCAGGAGCAGCACCAGGCATACCTAATAATGAGGTGTCAACCTGGTGAAGCTATAACACAGGACTAGTTGCATACCAAACAGCATAAGCAGCAAGTGATAGACAGAGCTAAGCGATCCCACAACCAACGAATCAGATCTAAGCACTACAATCCTGCTACATCCAGTCGTGAATGGTGGTGGACAATTAAACAACTCACTGGAGGAGGAGGCTCCACAAATATCCCCATCCTCAATGATGGAGGAGCCCAACGCATCAGTGCAAAAGATAAGGCTGAAGCATTTGCTATAATCTTCAGCCAGAAGTGCCAAGTGGATGATCCATCTCGGCTTCCCCCAGAGGTTCCCAGCATCACAGATGCTAGTCTTCAGCCAATTCGATTCACTTCACGTGATATCAAGAAACGGCTGAAAGTACTGGATACTGCAAAAGCTATGGGCCCTGACAATATTCCGGCAATAGTCCTGAAGACTTGTGCTCCAAAACCTGCTGCACCCCTAGCCAAGCTGTTCCAGTAGAGCTACAACACTGGCATCTACCCGGCTATGTGGAAAATTGCCCAGATATACTCTGTACACAAAAAGCAGGACAAGTCCAACCCAGCCAATCACTGCCCCATCAGTCTACTCTCAATCATCAGTAAAGTAATGGAAGGGGCCATCAGCAGTGCTTGTTAAGCACTTGCTTAGCAATAACCTGCTCACCGACGCCCAGTTTGGGTTCCGCCAGGGCCACTCAGCTTCTGACCTCATTACAGTCTCGGTTCAAACATGGACAAAAGAGCTGAACTCCCAAAGTGAGGTGAGAGTGACAGCCCTTGACATCAAGGCCACATTTGACCGTGTGTGGCATCAAGGAGCCCTAGCAAAACTGGAATCAGAGGGGAAACTCTCCATTGGTTGGAGTCATACCTAGCACAAAGGAAGATGGTTGTGGTTGTTGAAGGTGTGTCATCTCAGCTCCAGGACGTCACTGCAGGATTTCCTCGGGGTAGTGTCCTCAGCCCAACCATCTTCAGCTGCTTCATCAATAACTTCCTACCATCATAAGGCCAGAAGTGGGGATGTTTGCTCATGATCGCACGATGTTCAGCATGATTCGCGACTCCTCAGATACTGAAGCAGCCCGTGTCCAAATGAAGCAAGACCTGGGCAATATCCAGGCTTGGGCTGACAAGTGGCAAGTAACACTCGCACCACACAAGTGTCAGACAATGACCATCACGAACAAGAGACAATCCAACCATCGCCCTTGATGTTCAATGGCATTACCATCACTGAATCCCTCACTACCAACATCCTGGGGGTTACCATTGACCAGAAACTGAACTGAACTAGCCATATAAATACTGTGGCAGAAGAGCAGGTCAGAGGCTAGGAATCCTGCAACGAGTAACTCACCTCGTGACTCCCCAAAGCTTGTCCACCATCTACAAGGCACAAGTCAGGAGTGTGATGGAATACTGCCCACTTGCCTGGATGAGTGCAGCTGCCACAATGCTCAAGAAGCTTGACACCGTCCAGGAAAAAGCAGCCCGCTTGATTGGCACCACATCTACAAACATTCACTCCCTCCACCACCAACGCACAGTAGCAGCTGCGTGTAACATCTACAAGATGCACAGCAGGAATTCACCAAGGCTCCTTCGACAACACCTTCCAAACCCAGGACCACTACCATCTAGAAGGACAAGGGCAGCAGATAGATGGGAACACCACTACCTGGAAGTTCCCCTCCAAGTCACTCACCATTCTGACTTGGAAATATATCGCCATTCCTTCACTGTCGCTGGGACAAAATCTTGGAACCTCCTTCCTTACAGCACTGTGGGTGTACCTACACCACATGGACTGCAGTGCTTCAAGAAGACAGCTCACCATCAGCCTCTCAAGGGCAACTAGGAATGGGCAATAAATGCTGGCCTAGCTAGCGAAGCCCACACCCCGTGAATGAATTTAAAAAAAGGGTATTTGCAGAAGTACGTGGTCAGTGCAAGAATGCAATTGGAGAGTGAGTGCAGAAGAAAAACAGCGTAGGCTGGAAACACATAACATGTCTGCCCACATCTGTAAAGTAACAAAATTGTGTTACAGTTTGACCACATCTCGATTTAAAAATCCTTATTTTCTGTTCTCTCTATGGCCTCACATCTTCCTATCTCTGGAACCTCTTCCAGTCCTACAACCATATCTCCTCTATTAAGGCGCTCTTTAAAACTTACCTCTTTTACCAAGTTTTTGGACATCTGTCCTAACAGCTCCTTATATGGCATGATGTCAAATTTTGTTCTTGTGAAATACCTTGTAAATTTTTAATGTTCTGGGTGACGACCCTTTGCCATATGTCTCCGAATGAAAGGCCTATACCTGAAATTTTAGGACATCTTTCTCTTTACCAATGCTGATGTTCCCAGTATTGGCAGCTTTTTTTCTTTTTATTTCTAGCTGGCTGACTCTTTTCTGGAGCCAAATTTGATATTGTTACATGTGTCCTCAAACTGTCAGTCAGTAACGCTCACTCAGCCAGTTCCCAATTATAGTGAAACTTTTTATATTGTGAATTTTGTTTCCTGGCAAGCATGTTCTTCTAATGAAGGCTCCCATTGTTTCCTACATAGCATGGAGATCCAATGTAATACAACACAAGAGGAAATAAATAGTTTAAGGAGGTTTTAAATTAGCATTAACAGTTGCAAATTTCTCGAAGGGAAAACAGAATACTGTGTGTGAAAACCCCACCATGCAACAATATTTTTCTGAGTTTTCTGGATTTAATGCCTATTCCAGCATCTGTGGTTGAAGGTTTTGTGATCTGTGAGGAGGGTATTAATAGACTTCAAAGGACATAGACAAACTCACCAAGGCTCCTGTGACAGCACCTTCCAAATCCCCAACCTCTACCACCTAGAAGGACAAAGGCAGCAGATGCATAGGAACCCACCACCTGCAAGTTCCCCTCCAATGCACACACCATCCTGACTTGGAACTATATCGCAGTTCCTTCACTGTCGCTGGGTCAAAATCCTGGAACTCCCTCTCTAACAGCACTGTGGGTGTGCCTACACCACATGGACTGCAACAGTTCAAGAAGGGGGCTCACCAACTGCAGCGGTTAAAGAAGGGGGCTCATCACCATTTTCTCAAGGCCAATTCATGTTGAGCAATAAAAATGCTGGCCTAGTGATACACACATACCGTCAAAAGAATTAAAAAAACTGGTGGAATGGATGGACAAGTGACAGATGAAATTTTATGCAGAGAAGTGTGAAGCAATATATTTCGCTAGGAAAAACAAGACAATATAAAATATAGTTCTAAAGGAGGAGCAGGAACAGAGAGACCTGTTGTGTGCATAAATCGTTGAAGGTTTAGGGTAGGTTGAGAAAGCAGTTAATAAGGCATACAAGAGCTTGCGCATCATATATGAAGGCATAGAATTCAAAAGCAAGGAAGTTACGGTGAACCTTCATAAAACACTGGATTGTCCTAAACTGGAGTATTGCGCCCAATTCTGCGCATCACACTTTAGGAAGGATGTAAAAGCTTTAGAGAGGGTGCAGAAAGTATTTATGAGAATGGTTTCAGGGATGAATGTCTTCAGTTATGTGGATAAATTGAATAAGCTGAGGCAATTCTCATTGAAGAGAAGGTTGAGAGGAAATTTGGTAGAGGTGTTCAAAATCATGACAGGCCTCGAGAGTAGATAAGGAGAAATTGTTCCCATTGATGGAAGGGTCAAGAACCAGAGGACACCAATTTAAGGTGTTTGGCAAAGAACCAGATGCAACATAAAGAACATCTTTTTTAACACAGCAAGTGATTAAGATATGAAATCCACTGCCTGAGAGTGTGTTGGAGGCGGATTCAATTGTGGTTTTCAAAAGGGAATTGGATAATTATCGGAAGAGAAACAATTGGAGGACTGCAGGGAAAAGATTGGCGAGTGGGACTAGCTGAGTAGCTCTTACAGAGAACTGGCATGAACACAAAGGACCAAATAGCCGCCTTCTGTGCTGTTACCATTCTATGAGTGCAGAAGAAAAAATAGATGCGAGAAATGGAAAGGTGAGACATGTACGAATCTATAGATTACAGGTGTCACCATCTGTGTGTGGATGTGGATTTGGAGGTCAGTACATTCCCATTCGCAATCTCACTCTATGCCACTAGCAGTTGCCCATCAAAGAGAGTTGGAACAAAATGAGACAGTGGTTATTGTCTTGTTTTGTTTCTCTGACAGCTAACTGTGCCTGCAGGCAGGGGTGCTGTAAGTTGGACCTGTTTATCCCTTTCCCACTGACAATGACAGCTTCATCAGCTATTGTTTCCTGGGAATAGAGGATTCTTCAGCGTGGCTATACATTGATCAGTCAAGCAAGGCTTTCTTTCAGAGTGAATAAAATTCAAAATACATGGGTGTTCAAGCAAACCCACACAGTCTAAAATCAAACTGAAACGCCAGAAAAAATGGCTCTGCCTAATAAGTTAATGAGTTTTTAACATTGGTTTAAATACCCTGAGAATTCCTGGGTTACATTTCACCTTACTGTCAAACAAAGATCATCAATCAAGTTTTACAATGTGCCTCAAATAATAATGGTGTTTTTGGAACAGGACAATCTATCAGTTAGAATGTCAAAACAACGTTTTGGGGATGACCAAATATCCTTCAATCAAAGCCCTATCAATGCCTGGAGATGTGTGTTTGAGATCTAACACACACCTGTGCCACAAAGGGAAATGAATAGAATGTCTGGTATCTGCTGGGCAGAATTTCTCTTCATTGTACTTGTGAATTTCATTGAAGAGTGCACACTTCACAAAACCTACCTTCTGTTTGAGGCGATTGTACATGACACCTGTATTGTACTCAACACACAATTTGAGTTACATTTTATCTGTTGCACTATTATGAATTTAAATCAAAATGTTAGATTTCAGTGATACGTAGTGGAGTTGTGTCAGCATTCATACTTTTGGCATTGTGAAAAGTTATTGGAAGTTCAGTTGTCTGTCCATTAACTTGGTTGCTCAAACTACTAAAGGCACACTCAACAAGCAACAGCAGCAGGCATACTCGAGCCACTGGCACATTATAACTGTAAGAAGCAAACATGCATGCCTCAGATTACATCCAAGATCGGACTCTTCCTGGGTCAGCTGTTGAAAGGAGTGCAAAGTGAGGAGATTCTTGCCACTCGTCCTCCAGCTGGCTTAATAGGGGATGGAAGAAACAAGTTGGTGAAGAGAAACCGGACAAATTTTGTTTGGGGGCTGTAACTGTTCACTGATATGCTTCTCTCCGGTGCCCTATCCTTTTTGATGGGAGGGTGGGTGTCGCTGGCAAAGCCTGATTTGTTACCTATCCCTAATTGCCTTTGGCAGTTAAAAGTCAACCACATTGCTGTGGATCTGGAGTCACATGTAGGCCAGACCAAGTAGGATGTCCCCTAAAGGACATCAGTGAACCAGATGAGTTTTTACAATAATTGCTGATAGTTTCAAGGTCACTGTTACTGAGAATAGCTTTTAATTATAATTTAACTTTACAATTTAAATTCTACTAGCTGCCATGGTGGGATTTGAACCCATGCCCCCAGACATTAGCGTGGGCCTCTGGATTGCTAATTCAGTGACATTACCACTATGCCACCATCTCCCTAGCATCCACCTAAACACACCTGGACTTCTATAAAATTCTGGAGCCATTCGGAGGAGTATGAACAGTTATCTGTCAGTCCCTGCAGCCACTAACTCACCAACTGAAAAGATATGATTGGATTGTCCTTAGTTCTGTATTTTTTTATTCCTTCATGGGATGTGGGCATTGCTGGCATTTGTTTCCCATCCCTAATTGCCCTGGAGAAGGTGGTGGTGAGCTGCCTTCTTGAACTGCTATGATTCATCTGGTGCAGGTACACCATGAGTGCTGTTGGGGAGGGTGTTCCAGGATTTTGATCATGCAACAGTGAAGGAACAACAATGTAGTTCCAAGTCAGGATGGTGTGTGCCTTGGAGGGAAACTTCCAGGTGGTGGCGTTCCCATGTATTTGCTGCCCTTGTCCTTCTAGGTGGTAGAGGTCATAGCTTTGGATGGTGCTGTCAGAGGAGCTTTGCTGAGTTCCTGCAGCGCATCTTGTATATAGTGCACACTGCTGCTACTGTATGTTGGTGGTGGGGGGGAGGGAATGGTTAATTTGTTGGATGGAGTGCTGAGCGAACGGGCTGCTTTGTCCTGAATGGTGTCAAGCTCCTTGAATGTTGTTGGCGCTGCACTCATCCAGGCAAATGGTGAGCATTCCATCACACTGCTGACTTGTGCCTTGTAGATGGTGGACAGGCTTTGAGGAGTCAGGAAGTGGGTTGCTTGCTGCAGAATTCCCAGCCTCTGACCTGCTTTTGTACTCACATTATTTATGTAGCTGTTCCAGTTCAGTTTCTGGTCAGTGGTAACCCCCAGGATGTTGATAATGGGGGATTCAGCGAAGGTAATACCATTGAATGTCATGGGGAGATGGTTAGATTCTCTCTTGTTGGAGATGGTAATTGCCTGGCATTTGTGTGGTGCAAGTGTTATTTGCCACTTATCAGCCTAAGCGTGAACGTTGCCCAAGTTTTGTTGCAGATGGACAGACTGCTTCAGTATCTGAGGAGTTGTGAATGGTACTGAACATAGTGCAATCACCTGCAAACATCCCTACTTCTGAACTTATGTTGGAGTGAAGGTCATTGATGAAACAGCTGAAGATTGTTGGGTCTAGGACACTACCCCGAAGAACTCCTGCAGCGATGTCCCAAGGCTGAGATGATTGACCTCCAACAACCACAACCAAGTTCGTTTGTGCTAGGTATGATTCCAAGCAGTGGAGAGTTTTCCCCTGATTCCCATTGACTCCAGTTTTGCTAGGGTTCCTTGATGCCGCATTTGGTCAAATGCTGCCTTGATGTCAAGGGCAGTTACTTTCACCTCACCACTTGAGTTCAGCTCTTTTGCCCTTGTCTAAACCAAGGCTGTAATGAGGTCAGGAGCTAAGTGGCCCTGGCAGAACCCAAACTGAGCGTCAGTGAACAGGTTAATGCCGAGTAAGTGCCACTTGATAACACTGTCGACGACACTTTCCATCACTGCTCATGAGAGTAGACTGATGGGGCCGTAACTGGCCAGGTTGGATTTATCCTGCTTTTTGTGGACAGGACATACCCAGGTAATTTTCCACATTGCTGGATCGATGTCGGTCTTGTAGCCACAGTATTTATGTGGCTGGTCCACCAGTGAATGGTAACCCCCCCAGAATGTTGATAGTGGGGGATTCAACAATGGTAACACCACTGAATATCAAGGGGTGATGGTTAGATTCTCTCTTGTTGGAAATGGTAGAAGTTCTGCAAATGGTGTCTGTGTTCTTTTTGGCCTGCAACAGGGTAGAACTGTAATCTGAGAATGAAAAATTCTCTTCACTGAAATAAATTTTGAAAATTAACCAGACAGCAAGAGAAACTTGCAAGAGAGAGGAGGAAGGAAAAATGGAGCAAGTTAGGGAATGGAATGGGTAGAGTGCTATAAATAAAAAAACAAGTATTGAAAACTTTGTTTTAATTAATAACAGAACAGTCCAATGTTTGCTTATTTAAAAACAATCTTGAGAGAGAAGCCTCTATTTAATATAAATTCTAAGTATACATGAATGAATCAGACTTGGAGCTATAAAGACGATCTACAGTCAGCCCCTGATGTCTGTTGTAGATCAGTCTCACTACAGACATTACCAATGTAGAACTTTAATCTGAATAAAGTTTCTTATCCTAGGAACATAGGAACACTTATGGAATTAATTCCCTTTGTACAGAGGTTCGTTTCTCTGTTAGACTGGTGCAGGAGTTTTATGTGAGCATCTTGTTGGATATGCTAAAATTGGTATACATTTGGATATGTTTGTATGTCCACATTTCCATTCTTCTGCTGCATTCTTCATGGTTTTAAAAAATTCCTTCTTCCTAACCCATTTTGATGGCTTTTTGTGAGTAGTTTTTTATTTCTACAGTTACTATTGTACTTCAATATTAATTAACAACAAATGTGTATTGAGCAAATAATGACTCCCAAAGGTTTATGTTAGCCTCACTTTTATTGGTACCATCAAGGGTTGGGAAACATCTTTTCTGTCATATTACAGAATTGAACCTGCAGGGGGTGGCATTGAGATACTTATGTCATTACTTTTCACTTCGTGCCTCAACAAGAACTGTGGTATCAGAACTAAAACCATTGCCCTTTAATCCTGCTTCATTTCTAACTATTTAACTTGCTCCTGGTTAAGAACAATAAAAGGAAAGTATTTCCTTCTAATTACATAATTTATTGTAAAGAAAGAAATTGCATTTATATAGTGCTTTTCGCAAACTCAGATGTCCCAAAGCATTTTGTAGCTAATGAATGAATCAGACTTGGAACTATAAAGACGATCTACAGTCAGCCCCTGATGTCTGTTGTAGATCAGTCTCACTACAGACATTACCAATGAAGAACTTTAATCTGAATAAAGTTTCTTATCCTAGGAACATAGGAACACTTATGGAATTAATTCCCTTTGTACACTTTCTACACTTGAAGTGCAGTCGCTGTTGTAAAGTAGGAAACATAGCAACCGGTTTGCACACGGCAAGCTCTCACAAGGCAGCAATGTGTTAATGACCAGATAATCTGTTTTAGTGAGATTGGTTGAGGGGTGGTCATTGACCAGGAGAACTCCCCTGTTCTTCTGAATACTGGCCTGAGATCCTTTACGTCCATCCAAGAGGGAAGGCAGGGCCTTGCTTTAGCATCTAACATAAACTATGGTTTCCTGATAACTTGGAGGTTAAATACACTGCCTGGCGGTGCTGAGTCGTAAAGAGCAGGAAACTGGTGCATTTGATTTCTGATCTATGTAAAGTCAATGGAAGTCAGAAGCATGTGGATTTAAACTGCACTGCAGGACTTAATGACAAAATTTAAACTGACACAGCTGTGCTGTACAGTGGGGAGGTGTTATTTATTTACTCATTGGATCTGGGCATCACTGTTTAGGCCAGCATCTATTGTCCGTCCCTAATTGCCCTTGAGAAAGTGGCAGTGAGCTGCTTTCTTGAACCGCTGCAGTCCATGTGGTGTAGGTACACCTACAGTGCTGTTAGTGAGGGAGTTCCAGGATTTTGACCCAGCGACAGTGAAGGAATGGCAATATATTTCCAAGTCAGAATGGTGAGTGGCTTGGAAGGGAACTCCCAGGTAGCGGTGTTCCCATGCATCTGCTGCCCTTGTCCTTCCAGACGGTAGTGGTCATGGGTTTGGAAGGTGCTGCCTGAGGAAGCTTGGTGAGTTCCTGCAATGCATCTTGTAAATGGTACACACTGTTGAAACTGTGCGTTGGTGGTGGAAGGAGTGAATGTTTTTGGATGGGGTGCCAATCAAGCGGGCTGCTTTGTCCTGGATGCTGTTGAGCTTCTTGAGTGTTGTTGGAGCTGCACCCATCCAGGCAAGTGGGGAATATTCCATCACATTTCTGACTTGTGCTCTGTAGATAGTGGACAAGCTTTGGGGAGTCAGGAGGTGAGGTACTCACCACAGGATTCCTAGCCTCTGACCTGTTGTAGCTACAGAATTTATATGGCTAGTCCAGTTCAGTTTCTGGTCAATGGTAACCCCCAGGATGTTGATAGTGGGGAACTCAGTAAAGACACTGCCATTGAATGTTAAGGGTGATGGTTAGATTCTCTCTTGTTGGAGATGGTCATAGCCCGGCACTTGTATGGCACAAATGTTACTTGCCACTTGTCAGCCCAAGCCTGGATATTGTCTAGGTCTTGCTGCATTTGGACATGGACTGCTTCAGCATCTGAGGAGTTGCGAATGGCATTGAACATGGTGCAATCATCAGTGAACATCCCCTCTTCTTACCTCATGATGAAGGAAGGTCATTGATGAAACAGCTGAAGACGGTTGAGCCTAAGATGCTACCCTGAGGAACTTGTGCAGTGATGTACTGGGGCTGAGATGATTAACCTCCAAAACAAAGTTCGTTTTTGCTAGATATGACTCCAACCAGCTGAGAGTTTCCTCTGGTTCCCATTGACTCCAGTTATGTTAGGGCTCTTAGATGCCATACTTGGTCAAACGCTGCCTTAATGTCAAGGGCAGTCACTCTCACCTCACCTCTGCATCTCAGCTCTTCTGTCCATGTTTGAACCAAACTATAATGAGGTCAGGAGGTAAGTGACCCTGGCAGAGCCCAAACTGAACATCAGCGAGCAGGCTTTTGCTAAGCAAGTGCTGCTTGATAGCACTGTTGATGACCCTTTCCATCACTTTACTGATGCGTGTTTTCAGAGGTGACTATAAACCAAGATCTTCCCCTCTGCTGTTTTGGTAGATGCTCAGAAAATAGCAGGATAGGTCTTCCGATGTCTTGGCCGACATTTATCCCTGAATCAACACTGGTCATCAATGTCATAACCATTTTTAGGACCTTGCTGTCCACAAAACTGGCTGCCACTTTTGACCACAAAATAACAGTGACTGCATTTGAAAAACTATAATTCATGGACTGCAAAGTGCTCTGATATGTCATGAGGATTTCGAAGACACTGCCTAATGGATGTTCTTTCTTAGATCTCAACTCGATTGGCAGTGAGGCTGCTCCTGTCAGCGCCCCAGAGCTAGAGAGGAGAAGAAACATTAGCCTGGGTTTCAGCTCCTGTTTGCTGTTTTTTTTTTAGAAAAATATACTTCATTCATAAAATATCTGAAAGAAAATTGCAAAACATTTCAAAATGGCCTTCACAAAAAGTGCAATCATATTCAAGTTTTCCACATAGATCATGAGGTGCTTCAATACAATCAATGAACACTACAGGCATTTCAACCTGGCCATTGCAGTCAGACAGACAGTGCAATGGTATTTAAGTTATCTACATAGATCATGTTGCATTCTGAGGTGCTTCAATACAATTGTGATACATGTAGTATTCACTACATACATTCAATGTGAGTCATACAGCCCGAGGGGTCCTATACAATTTCCAGCCCCTTGGTGCACTATGGCTCAAAGGCCTTAGACAGTGACAGTCTCCCCACTAGGAAATGTGTGTGTGTTGAACTTGGACGGTGCAGGTGGGGTGAAGAGAGGCTTGGCTCTGACTCTCTTGATGGTGAGAAATCCTGTAGAATTGCATCTCTGAAGAATGGCCATTTTTGCGAGATACCAGAGTGGGCTTGTAGTGCCTGCATAATTGTATCTGAGCAACAGTCAGGTGAGAATGGGAAAGAAGAAGAAAGAAAGCTAATTTAACAAATATTTGACTTAACAAATAAATTGCTCCCTGCATATTGTTGGAGGAAATTTATTAGTTGCACAGTTTAAGACATGAGTATTAGGATTGTATATGTAAAGGCCCAACATTACCCTTTCAGTTATTTTAAGTAAATCACTGTGAATGTGGAAACAGATTGACGTAATCTAACTACAATGTCCAAACGTAAACGCAACAGATGATGTGTGCGCATAGTTAATAATATTGCATGTGATATAAAAATATTGATTTAATTTAATAATGTGTTACTTTTGGAAATAGCTTGAATGTCCCTGCCTCATCTAAAGTGATGAAAAAGCTACAGATAATAATTACAAAACCTTCCTCCACCTCCACCACCACCCCCCCCCACCCCCACCCCCAACTTTAATTTACTCCCCTCGCCTCTCATTCTATGAAGTCATTAATTCATGTTGACCTAGGGTTCCTTGGCATCTGTAGTTCTTTGGTACCATCCATGTCTGAGCTGACCCAGTGAATGTTTAGCAATGCGGGGAACATCACGACTCAGCCAAGCCCTCTCCTCAAGTGCACTTCTACCGGGATTAATGGATAACAATTTGAAGAGAGAGAGTTGCAAAAGCACTGAGTTACCTTTCCGACATTGAGATTGGCTAATGCCCCATGTGCATTAGCCATTATTAGTCAACAGCTGAGCAGATTGTTTGCCTATATAAAAATTAAACACCTAACCTGTTTCTGGGTCCCTGCTGAGTTTACAGACTCAACCAGGGTGAGGAGAGGAAGGTTAACCATGGCCATCACTGTTGCTACTAATCTATGACTCCAGCAGGTTATATGGACCCATCCCTCCAGCAGAATCCATGAGCTCCCCAACAGAATCTGTGGACCCGTATTCTCATGCAGGATGTATGCAACTCATATTCCCCTGCAGGGCCAGTGGACCATATGGAACTACAGCCCAATGGGGGCCTGTGGAATTAAAAGCCAGCAGGACTCAGTGGAATTATACCCAGTGGAACCCTGTGGAACCACATCAACAAGATCCTGTGGAACTCAGTGGGAGACATTGGGATGGTAAAGCAGTACCTTTAGCAGAGGAGGACCTGGGAGGAAAGTGGTCAAAAGAAACAAAACAGCGTGGTTCCAAATTCCAAAAAGGAGTTTTTATCTGTTACCAAGAATGTTCTTTTAATTGCAGAGAAAATACATACATACAGCCTTCAATCTGAAAGCAGCACATATATAAGAGTTCGTGGAGCACTTTTGGCCTTTCAACAATTTCTCGTCAATGTTACATTAGCAAAACTCTTAACTGGCTCTTGAGATTTGAAAGGTTGGAGACCGCCGGTCTGGTCTTTTAATTTCGACCTCTAGCTGCTGCCAGCACTGTTGTCATTGTTTCATCTGTTGTTCTAATAACCATTGCTGACACATCATCTGAATCTGTCTCACTATTTTTAATTTTTTTAGGGGCTTGATGTTGTGATGTGGAGGACACAGTTGATGGTGAATAACTTTGGAATTAAACTGATTATAATCAATGACCAGAATCTTGGTACCTGCAATAGTGCTCTATGTTTATGCCTCATCAGGGAAAGAATGATTAAACTGATATTGGCAAGTTTTTCTCATTTCTTATCCAGTGGCAATGTTAAGTGCGATCAGACACACCAGCGGACTTGTGTATTCCTGTCACCTTACATTTCTTTGGGAGATAGCTTTAGCAGACACATACCCTGGTAATTCCTAACATGCTAAGTAAAACTATGGGTTTTTAGGAAGTATTTGCTGTGAATTTGGAGCCATCTGAATAATTTTCTTAAATATGATATTATATATCATAAATTTTACATAGAATCACACAGCACAAATAAGCACATTCAGTCCAGTGTGTCTCTGCTGGCTCTTTGAATGAGCTAACCGATTTTTTTTGTTATTCATTCAAGGGATGTGGGCGTTGCTGGCTGTGCCAGCATTTAATGTCCATCCCTAATTGTCCTTGAGAAGGTGGTGGTGAGCTGCCTTCTTGAACCGCTGCAGTCCACGTGGTGTAGGTACACCCACAGTGCTGTTAGGGAGAGAGTTCCAGGATTTTGACCCAGGGACAGTGAAGGAACGGCGATATATTTCCAAGTCAGGATGTTGAGTGACTTGGAGGGGAGCTTCCAGGTGGTGGTGTTCCCATGTATCTGCTGCCCTTGTTCTTCAAGATGGTAGTGGTCATGGTTTTGGAAGGTGTTGTCGAAGGAGGCTTGCTGAGTTCCTGCAGTGCACCTTGTGGATGGTACACACTGCTGCCACTGTGCATCGGTGATGGAGGGAGTGAATGTTTGTGGATGTGATGCCAAGCAAGTGGGCTGCTTTACCCTGGATGGTATCAAGCTTCATGAGAGTTTATGAGGCTGCACTCATCCTGGCAAGTGAGAGTATTCCATCACACTCCTGACTTGTGCCTTGTAGATGGTGGGCAGGCTTTGGGGAGTCTGGAGGTGAGCTACTTGCAGCAGGATTCCTAGCCTCTGACCTGCTGTTGCAGCCACAGTATTTATATGGCTAGCCCAGTTCAATTTATGGTCAATGGTGACCCCCAGGATATTGATAATGGGGGATTCAGCAATATAAATGACATTCAATGTCATGGGGTGATGGTTAGATTCCTCCTTGTTGGAGATGGTCATTGCCTGGCAGTTGTGTAGCTCGAATGTTACTTGCCACTTGTCAGCCCAAGCTGGATATTGTCCAGATCTTGCTGCATTTGGACATGGACTGTTTCAGTATCTGCGGGGTCGCAAATGGTGCTGAACATTGTACAATCATCAGTGAGCACCCCCACTTTTGACTTTATGAAGAAAAGGTCAGTTTTGAGGCAGCTGAAGATGGTTGGGCCTAGGACACTAGCTTGAGGAACCCCTGCAGTGATGCCCTGGAACTGAGATGATTGACCTCCAACAACCATAACCAAATTTGTTTGTACTAGTTATGACTCCAACCAGCGGAGTGTTTTCCTTCTGTTTTCCATTGACTTCTGTTTTGCTAAGGCTCCTTGATGCCACACTCATTCAAATGCTGCCTTGATGCCAAGGGCTGTCACTCTCACCTCACCTCGGGAGTTCAGCTCTTTTGCCTATGTTTGAACCAAGGCTGTGATGAGATCATGAGGTGAGTGACCCTGTTGGAATCCAAACTGAGCCTCAGTGAGCCGGTTATTGCTAAGCAAATGCCGCTTGATATCACTGTTGATGGCCCCTTCCATCACTTTACTGATGATCGAGTGTAGACTGATAGTATGGTAATTGGCTGGGTTGGACCTAGCCTGCTTTTTGCATACAGGACATACCTGGACAATTTTCTGCATAGCCTAGTAGATGCCAGTGTTATAGCTATACTGGAACAGCTTGGCTAGGTTCCCGACAAGCTCTGGCACATAAGTCTTCAGTACTATTGCCAGAATATTGACAGGGCCCATAGCCTTTGCAGTATCCAGTGCCTTCTGACGTTTCTTGATATGACGTGGAGTGGAATGAATTGGCTGAAGACTGGCACCTGTGATGCTGGGGACCTCTGGAGGAGGACGAGATGGATCATCCACTCGGCAGTTCTGGCTGAAGATTGCTGCAAAAACTTCAGCCTTATCTTTTACACTGATGTGCTGGGCTCCCCCATCATTGAGGGATATATGTGCAGCCTCCTCCTCCACTGAGTTGTTTAATTGTCCACCACCATTCATGAATGGGTGTAGCAGGACTGCAGAGCTTAGATCTGATCTGTTGGTTGTGCAGTCACTTAGCTCTGTCTATTGCTTGCTGCTTATGCTGTTTGGCACGCAAGTAGTCCTGTGTTGTAGCTTCACCAGGTTGACACCTCATTTTTAGGTATGCCTGGTGCTGCTCCTGGCATGCCCTCCTGCACTCTTCATTGAACCAGGCCTGGTCCCCCAGCTTGATGGTCATGGTAGAGTGGGAGATATGCAGGCCATGAGGTTACAGATTGTGGTTGATATTGAGGCATACCTAAAAATAAGGTGTCAACCTGGTGAAGCTACAACACAGGACTACTTGCGTGCCAAACAGCATAAGCAGCAAGCATTAGAACTAAGTGATTGCACAACCAACAGATCAGGTCTAAGCTCTGCAGCCCTACCACAATTCTGCTGCTGATGGCCCACTGCGCCTCTTGGTTGCCAAGTCTTGAGTTGCTAGGTTTGTTCGAAATTTATCCCATTTAGCACGGTGGTAATGCAACACGACACGATGCAGGGTATCCTGAATGTGAAGGTGGGACTTCGCCTCCACAAGGACGGTGCAGTGGTGACGCCAACTGATACTGTCATGGACAGGTGCATCTGCGGCAAGCAGGTTGGTGAGGATGAGGTCAAATATGTTTTTCCCTCCTGTTGGTTCCCCCACCACCTGCTGCAGAACCAATCTATCACAGATTACAGAATCACAGAAACTTAATGGCACAGAAGGAGGCCATTCGGCCCATCATGTCTGCACCGGCTCTCCAAACGAGTATTATGACCTATTGCCATTGCCCTGCCTTTTCACCGTACCCCTGCATCTTGTTTCTGTTCAAATAATCATCTAATGCCCTCTTGAATGCCTCGATTGAACCTGCCACCACCACACAGGCCGTGCACTTTAAATCTGTGCCTTCTTGTTCTTGATCCTTTTACGAGTAGGAACAGCTTCTCCCTATCTACTTTGTCCAGCACCCCTATGATTTTGAAAACTCTATCAAGCCTGCTCTCAGCCTTCTCCTCTCCAAGGAAAACAGTCCCAACTTCTCCAATCTATCCTCATAACTGAAGCTTCTCACCTCTGGGACCATTCTTGTATACCTCTTCTGCACCCTCTCCAATGTGTTCTCATCCTTCCTATAATAAAATGCCTAGAACTGTACACAATATTCCAGCTGAGGTCTAACGAGGGTCTTATATAAATTCAGCATAACCTCCGTGCTCTTGTACTCTATACCCAGGATACTATATGCTTTATTAACTACTCTCTCCACCTGTCCTGCCACCTTCAATGATCTATGCACATATACACCCAAGTCTTTCTGCTCCTGCACCCCCTTCAAAATTCCACCCCTTATTTTATATTGTCTGTCCATGTTTTTCCTGCCAAAATTCATCACCTCACACTTCTCCGCATTGAACTTCATCTGCCACCTTTCTCACTACTCCACTAACTTGTCTATGTCCTCTTGAAGTTCCACACCATCCTCCTCACAGTTCACAATATTCCCAAGCTTTGTATCATCTGCAAACTTTGAAATTGTCTCCTGCACACCAAGATCTATATATATCAGGAAAAGCAAGGGTCCCAATACCAAACCCTGGAGAACTCTGCTACAAACCTTCCTCCAGCCCGAAAAATATCCATTGGCCATTACTCCCTGCTTCCGATTTTTCAGCCAATTTTGTATTCACGTTGCTACTGTCCCTTTTATTCC
Organism: Cetorhinus maximus; assembly: GCF_964194155.1. Taxonomy (NCBI): domain Eukaryota; kingdom Metazoa; phylum Chordata; class Chondrichthyes; order Lamniformes; family Cetorhinidae; genus Cetorhinus; species Cetorhinus maximus. Next base: position 22,755,532 of record NC_135887.1, on the reverse strand, counting down.
ATGAGCAATAACTTCTCTCTCCTATCTTGAACTCCCTCCCCCATCCCCACCCCCTTTCCGTTTCTTCCCCCTCCCTTTTGTTTTTTCCAATAATTTATATAGATTTTTCTTTTCCCACCTGTTTCCATTATTTTTAAATTTATACCTGGAATGCCCTGTTAGTCTTTCCACCCCATTCCCACTAGAGCTGTACCTTGAATGTCCTGCCATCCATTCTTAATTAGCACATTCTCTTAGATAATATCACCACCTTTAACACGTCTTTGTTCCTTTGTCTGTGACATCTTTTGATTATCTGCTCCTATCACTGCTTGCTTGTCCCTACTACCAGCCTCCCCCCCAACTTCTCTCTCCCCCCACCCCACCCCCCACCTTAAACCAGCTTATATTTCACCCCTCTCCTAACTGTACTCAGTTCTGCTGAAGGGTCATGAGGACTCGAAACGTCAACTCTTTTCTCCGCCGATGCTGCCAGACCTGCTGAGTTTCTCCAGGTAATTCTGTTTTTGTTTTGGATTTCCAGCATCTGCAGTAGTTTTTTGTTTTTAACTTCTCTCACAAGTCGGTTGTGTGGCACTGTGTCAAATGCCTATTCAAAGTCCATGTACATCACATCAACAGCATCACCCTCATCAACCTTTTCTGTTACCTCTTCAAAAAACTCCAGCAAGTTAGTTAAACATTATTTCCCCTTGAGAAATCCATGCTGGCTCTTCCTTATCAACCCATATTTTTCCATGTGACTACTAATTCTATCCCGCATAATTGTTTCTAGAATCTTGCCCACCACTGAAATTAAACTGACTGGTCTGTAATTGCTGGGCTTATCCATATAACTTGTTTTGAACAAGGGCGTAATGTTTGCAATTCTCCAGTCCTCTGGCACCACCCCTGAGTCTAGGGAAGACTGAAAGATTATGGCCAGTACCCCTGCAATTTGTATTCTCAGTTCCTTCAATATCCTTGGATGCATCTCATCCAGTCCCAGTACCTTGTCAACTTTAAGTACCGAGTGTCTATTCAACACTTACTCCTTATCAATTTTGAACCCTTCTAATGACAGAATTTCCTCATCTTTCGCCATGGCCTGGGTAACATCTACCTCCTGGTAAAGACGCTAGCAGCTATGTTCCTTAGGACTTGGCTAGCTTGGTCAGTGGTGGTGCTACCGAGCCACTCTTGGTGATGGACATTGAAGTCCCCCACCCAGAGTACGTTCTGTGCCCTTGCCACCCTCAGTGCTTCCTCCAAGTGGTGTTCAACATGGAGGAGCATTGATTCATCAGCAGAGGTGGGGGCAATATGTGGCAATCAGCAAGAAGTTTCCTTGCCTGTGTTTGACCTGATGCCACATGACTTTATGGGGTCCAGAGTTGATGTTGAGGACTTAGGACTCCTCGAGTAGCTCCCTCCTGACTTTATACCACCGTGCTGGCACCTCTGCTGGATAGGGCATACCCAGGGATGGTGATGACGATGGTGATGGTGGTGTCTGGGACATGATCTGTAAGGTATGACTCCGTGAGTATGACTATGTCAGGCTATTTCTTGACCAGTCTGTGAGACAGCTCTCTCAATTTTGGCATGAGCCCCACATGTTAGTAAGGGGTCTTTGCAGGGTTGAAAGGGCTGAGATTGTTGTTGTCGTTTCCGGTGCCAAGGTCAATGCCGGGTGATCTGATATCATTCCTTTTAGACTTTCAAACGGATTGATACAGCTGAGTGGCTTGCTAGACCATTTCATAGGGCATTTAAAAGTCAACCGAGCCTGGAGTCACATGTGGCCAGAACAGGTAAGGACAGCAAATTTCCTTCGATAAGGTCATCAATAGACTGTTTTAACTGAATTTAAATTTTTAAATTATTTTTTATTGAATTCAAATTTCATCATCTTCCATGGTGAAATTCGAACCCTGGTCCCCAGAGTATTACCCTGGGTCTCTGGATTACTTGTCTACTCCGAAGGTGAGGTGAGAGTGACTGCCCTTGACATCAAGGCAGCATTTGACCGACTGTGGCACCAAGGAGCCCTAGCAAAACTGGAGTCAGTGGGAATCAAGGAGAATACTCTCTGCTGGTTAGAGTCATACCTAGCACAAACGAAGATGGTTGTGGTTGCTTGAGATCAGTCATCTCAGCTGCAGGACATCATTGCAGAATTTCCTCAGGGTAATGTCCTCAGCCCAACCATCTTCAGCTGCTTCATCAATGACCTTCCTTTCATCATAATCATGTTCGCTGATGATTGCACAATGTTCAGCACCATTTGTGACTCCTCAGATACTGAAGCAGTCCATGTCCAAATGCAGCAAGACCTGGACAATATCCAGGCTTCTGCTGACAAGTAGCAAGTAACATTCGTGCCACACAAGTGTCAGGCAATGACCATTTCCAAGAAGAGAGAATCCAACCCCCTGATGTTCAATGGTATTACCATCGCTGAATTCCCCACTATTAACATCCTAGGGGTTATTGTTTAACAGAAACTGAACTGGACTAGCCATCTAAACACTGTGGCTACAAGAAAGGTCAGAGGCTTGGAATTGTGCGACGAGTAACTCACCTCCTGACTCCCAAAGCCTGTCCACCATCTACAAGGCACAAGTCAGGAATGCGTTGGAATACTCCCCACTTGCCTGGATGATTGCAGCTTTCAAAACACCCAAGAAGCTTGACACCGTCCAGGAAAAGGAGTCCGCTTGATTGGCACCATATCTACAAACATTCACTCCCTCCACCACCGACACACAGTAGTAGCAGTGTGTACCGTCTACCAAGTTGCACTGCAGGAATTCACCAAGGCTTCTTCAACAGCACCTTCCAAACCCATGACCACTACCACCTAGAAGAACAAAGGCAGCCGAAAGATGGAAAGACCACCAACTGGAATCTCCCTTCCAAGTCACTCACCATCCTGACTTGGAAATATATCGCTGCTATTTCGCTGTTGCTGGGTCAAAATCCTAGAACTCCCTTACAGCACTGTGGGTGTACCTGCACCACATGGACTGCAGCGGTTCAAAAAGCTCACCACCATCTTCTCAAGGGCAGCTAGGGCTGTGCAATAAATGCAATAAAAGCCAGAAAAGCCCACATCCCATGAATTAATTAAAAAAAATTAACAATGCCACTATGCCACTGCTTCCCGTCAGTTAGATCCACTCCTGTGTTTTTTCTACGTGGCTATGCAATTTTTCTCTTTTCAGATATTTGTTCAACTTGTTTTTAAAAGTTACTAATGAATCTACATCCACCAACCTTTCAGGCAGCATACTCAAGAGCATATAACAATTGGCTGCAAAAGAAATCTTCTCATCTCCCATTGTTTCTTTTTCCAATTACCCTGAATCTGTGCCCTATTGTTACCAAACCCTCTACCAGTGGAAACAGTTTCTAATTACTCTATGAAAACGCTCATAATGAGAAGAATGTTGAATTTCTCATAGAATATTAATATCTTGGCCCAGTGATCCAGGGAAATCCTGACATTTCTAGCTATATATCAAATTTTCTTCAAGTTTGCTTATACAGTAGTCTTTTTAATAAATAATTCCTGAGGACAGTATGGTTTTATAGCATGCTAAATATCTTCACATCTTTTACAAGGTAGTAATATATCCAGGGGCTCTGATAGTATAATAAACTCCAAAAGAAAAGCTTGAATGAACAAAGCTACAATGCACTATGCCATAGCACAGCACGGTATAGATTTATGTTTACAATTTCCCTATTTTAAATTTGCTTTTCCTTCTATTCTGCAGTTTTTCACCTTGGTGGTATTTTATGGTCCTTGGCCCTTTACCTTAGTTTCTCAATTTAAAATAAAATGACAAATGTGCTCTCTAAGGGAAGGACCAGACAGAAGCTGGGTGTTTCCTTACAGAGCTGGACAAAGTCAGAGTGTGCTACTCTGGTATTCAATTGCATGGTTTCAGGCAGCCAGTTGAATAATGGAATCAGCAACTGCCAGAAAGTAGGTATTGTAGAGATGCAACGTATACAGTGAAATGCAACTCATGCATTCCTGTTAGAAATGGTAACATTAGTGGTTATGTCACTGGACTAGTAACCCAAAGGCCTAGCCTAATGATCTGGAGACATAATGGTCAGGTTCCACCTTGACAGATGGAAATTTAAATTCAGTTAACTAAATAAACCTGGAATAAAAAGCTAGCCTCTGTATTGATGACCATGTAATGACAGAATTGTCATAAAAATCCATTTGGTTCACCAGTGTCCTTTAGGGAAGGAAAACTGTTTTTCTTACCTGGTCTGGCCTATATGTGGTTGACTCAACTGCTCTCTGAAATGACCTAGCAAACTACTCTGTTGTAATCAAGAAGGTGGCTCACCACCCCCTTTTCAAGGGCGACTAGGGACTGGCAATAAATACTGGCCTTGCCAGGGATGCTCATGTCCCGTGGCTGAATAAACTTTGAGATGTTTTTGAGAAACATGACAGGGCATTGTGCCGAAACCTGCCTTGCAATATTATCACAGTTCAATCAAGTTCAGTTGTGAAAAGGCTGGGTGAAAACAGGACATAGCTACAAACTAGGGTTGCCACCCCTCCAGAAATTAGAGATTAATCTCCTGGACACTTATGAGAGCAAATCTGGGAGAAAAATCATGGGGCTATTTTAGAAAAAAATGTCCATGAACACTTTTGTTTATTATAAAAATATTGGAATTTGGGTAAAAAGACTCTTTGACCATGTGGGACAGTTAGAGGCAGATGGTCATGTGATGAAACCTCTTGGAATATGTCCAACCAGAGTTAAGAGCCCTACTTCATACTCCAGATGTGTAAATCTGAAAAAGAAATGCAGATTATATTGTGTTTCAAGATCTTGTGCAGGCAGTCCCTGACATTTTGGGATCTCATGTGGGACCTGGAAGACAATGTAACATGTTCCACTTTGTGTTAAACACTACTGTATTTTCCCCCCTCCCCCTCTTTTCAGCCATTTTGCCTCCTTTATGGTGTTGCCTATCTGTATATGTATGAATGCTAGGCCCTAATTGGTACTTCACTCATCTTATGTGAACCCAAAGATTTGCATTAGCAGGTTATTTTCTTGCTCTCCTGCCGCCTATTTACTGTGTCTAATCTTCAACATAATCACACATCTGATTGGGGTTAATGGACAATGATGTGGAGGGGAGCCCTGCCGTCTTGTCCAATCCTTCTCGATCAACGGGCTCTTAGGCTAAAATCATAGAATAGTTACAGCAAAGAAGGAGGCCATTTCACTCGTTAAGCCCATGACAGCTCTCTATGAGAGCAATTTAGCTAGTCCCGCTCCCTGGCCCTACAATTTTTTTCCCTTCAGGTGCTTCAATTACCTTTTGTCAGCCATGATTGACTATGCGTCCGCCATCTTTTGCACAGTGCATTCCAGAACTTAACCACTTGTTGTGTAAAAGGCTTTTCCTCATGTCACCTTTGGTTCTTTTGCCAATTACTTTAAATCTGTGCTCTCTGGTTCTCAACCCTTTTGCCATTGGGCTCAGTTTCTCTCTATCTATTCCATTTGGACCCTTCGTCATTTTGAATATCTCTATTAAATCTCTTCTCAACCTTCCCTTCATTAAGGAGAACAACCCCAATTTCTCCAATCTATTTTCGTAACTGAAGTCTCTCATCCCTGGATCTTTTGTCGTAATGTTTTCAGCAACCTCCCTAAAGCCTTCACATTTTTCCTAAAGTGTGATGCCAGAGTTGTATAAATATTCCATTTGAGACCTGACCAATGTTTTATAAAGACTCATCATAACTTCCTTGCTTTTGTATTCTGTGCCTCTGTCCGTAAAGCTAAAGAGTGCATATGTCTTTTTAATCACTTTCTCAACCTGCCCTGCCACCTTCACTGACTTGGCTAATGGTGACATTGCTTTGACGCCCAGCAGAGAATAGCTAACTCAGCACAAAGTAGGGATTGAACATGGCATCTTGCTGATCTGTGTGACTCAGCTACTTGCTGCCTTTGCTGCTCAGATACTTGCTGTATCTCTGGGGAATTGCATTCTGTGTATGAAAGCACGTTTCTATCCACATTGAAGTAATCATATGATAAAACATCACAGTGAATCTACATTTCACAGCTGCTGAAATGTTTAGGCTTAATACAGTCTTTGTTTTGAACTGGATACATCAGAGAATCATTTGACCAAGTTTTACAAATAAATCAATTCCTTTAGGATTAGACTTTGTTTTGTGGTTAACTGCTGGCTCACTGCAAGTATCAGTGGTTTGTTTGCTTGGAAAGGATCCTTTCCAACCTGGTGATTCAGTGAGGCTTGTTTTCCAGTTATCTATTGACTAGTAACACAGTGCCACTTGGTTCACGCACAAGCAGGGAAGATTTCACAAGAGGGCAGAGAAGTGATTTGCCTGCTATGAATTTTTATTGTGATGCATTGGATAGAAACTCAAATAAAACTGTGTTTGTATGTGTGTTCAAGATGGGTACCGAATTAGCCCATCTAAGAGAGTATTATCCAATATGTTAATTACTCACCATGTGTGTCTAATTGCATTTCTGATTACTAAATGATGTGTAATTGACACCATTGTTGGACATATAGAATCAGGGAAATCATAGAAACTTACAGCACAGATGGAGGTCATTCTGGCCATCATGCCTGTGCTGGCTCTTAGAGCAGTCACGCTCAGTCTATATCCCCACATTTTGTCTGTAACCTTGTAAATTCTTTGCCCTCAAGTACCTGTGCAAATTATTTATGGAATCAATCCCCACTACCTTTTTAGGTAGAGTGTTCCAGAATGTGACAACTTCCAGTGAAAAGGTTTCTCCTGATCTTCCTTCTAGAATTTTTGCTAGTCATTTTGAATCCTTGACCGCTGGTTACTGACTCACTCACCAAACGGAATAGATTTTCTCTATCTATTCTATAAAAACTTCTCAACATCTTTAAAACCTCCATTCAGTCGCCTCATAACCTTCTCTGTTCCAAGAACAGTCCAACCTCTCTCCCATAACTGAACTCTTTCATCCTTTGTAACATGATCTCAACACTCATATTTACAAAGCGTGTGCATATCTATTTTAACTTTTCTTGTGCATTTGTTGATAAAATTAGTATTTTAAAAATCACATTCCATTCTTTTTTCAAATACTTCCTCCAACTGAGATCTCCACACTCATCCAATTCTGATCACTTGTGCATCCCCAAATTTCATTACTCCACCATTGATGTCATATTTTCAGCTGCCTGGGCCCTAAACTTTGGAAATCACTGTCTAAATCTCTCTGTGTCTTGACCTCTTCCTCTCTCCTTTCAAATGCTTCTTAAAAATTACTGTGTTAATGTCTCTTTATGTGACTTGCTATCAAAATTTGCTTGCTAATTTTCCTGTAAAGCACCATGAGACTCGGTTACCTCCTTGGTTACTGAGAGGTGGTAGATATTTGTTAAGTTAATAAATGCAATAAGTATATCTACCTGCATTGTGTGAACATGTGTAAGGCTTTTCCACTAAAATCAGTTCACGTGGCTAAAGCAGTGTCGCTGTGGCCAGTCAAAAATATTTGTTGGACAACACTGATGTAAGGTAATCCATCCAAAAAGTACTGTTAGCCTGTTAAATTTCTCTTGTCAATTATTCTACTCTCTGCCCTGGGCAGTTTTTAAACGTATTTGTTTAGGGAATGTGGGCATCGCTAGCTTTTTTGCTTTTTTTTGCCCATCCCTAATTGCTCTTGAGAAGGTGGTGTTGAGCTGTCTCTTGAACCGCTGCAGTCCATGTGGTGTAGGAGCACACACAGTTCTGTTAGGGAAGAAGTTCCAGGATTTTGACCCAGCGTCAGTGAAGGAACAGCAATATGTTTCCAAGTCAGGATGGTGTGTGGCTTGGAGGGGAACGTGCAAACGGTGGTGTTCTCATGTATCTGTTGCCCTTGTCCTAGATGATAGTGGTTGTGAGGTTTGGAGGTGCTGTCTGAGGAGCCTTAGTGAGTTCCTGCAGTGCATCACTGCTGCTACTGTGCATTGCTGGTGGAGGGAGTGAATGTTTGTGGGTGGGGTGCCAATCAATCAGGCTGCTTTGTCCTGGATGGTGTCAAGTTTCTCGAATGTTGTTGGAGCTGCACTCATCCAGGCAAGTGGAGAGTATTCCAACACACTCCTGACTTGTGCCTTGTAGGTGGTAGACATGCTTTGGTGGGGTCAGGAGATGAATTAGTCATTGCAGGTTTCGTAGCCTCTGACCTGCTGTTGTAGCTACAGTATTTATATGGCTAGTCCAGCTCAGGTTCTGGTCAATGGTAACTTCCAGGATGTTGATAGTGGGGGATTCAACAATGGTAATGCCGTTGAATGTCAAGGGGCGATGGTGAGATTCTCTCTTGTTGACAATGGTTATTGCCTGGCACTTGTGCGGCGCAAATATTACTTGCCATTTGTCAGCCCAAGACTGGATAATGTCCAGGTCTTACTGCATTTGAATATGGAATTCTTCAGTATCTGTGGAGTCGCAAATGGTGCAAAACATTGTGTAATCATCAGCGAACATCCCCACTTCTGATGAAGCAGCTGAAGATGGTCGGGCCTTGGGCAACACCCTGAATATCTCCTGCATTGATGTCCTGGAACTGAGATGATTGACCTCCAACAATGAAACCACCTTCTTTTTGTGCTAGGTATGACTCCAGCCAGCAGAGGTTTCCCTCTAATTCCCCTTGACCCCAGTTTTGCTAGGGCTCCTTGATGCCGCACTAGGTCAAATGCTGCCTTGATGTCAAGGGCAGTCACTCTCACCTTATCTCAGTTATAATAATGTAAATTGTGTTTGACATGGTTTGATTTTTCTACCAGCTTGCCCTGATTGCATTTGAAAGTTCATGTCTCAGCTCATTTGTAGGTTGAGTAACTGAGTCACACAGAGCAGAGATGTCTGGGTCACAATCCTTAGTTTGTCCTGAGTTAACTAATCTCAACTGAGGCAGTGGTTAGGGCTGCTGCAGTTGGCTTATTCTGCCCCTGACTAAGGGAAGGTGAAAATTGGATAGGTTTTCCACTGCTAAATGCTACACAGTGACACCAGTTGTAGAATGTTTATGGACAATGAGAGAGAACAGACTCAACAAGCAGTCTGTTGGCATTCACTATTTTGGCTCATACATGCAGAATGCCCACTTTAATGAAGTACTGGAGGGTAGCTGTGGAACCAGGCCTGGTGCTATTTTTAATATTGATTCTTGAGATGTTGGTGTCTGGGAAGGCTGGCATTTATTGCTCATCCCTAGTTGGTGTAGAGAAGGTAATGATGGGCCTTCTTGAATCACTGCAGACTGTGTGGTGAAGGTACTCTTACAGTGCTGTTTGGTAGGGAGTTTCAGGGTTTTGACCCAGCAATGATGAAGAAATGGTGATATAGCTCCAAGTCAGGATGCTCTCTGGCTTGGAGAGGAACTTGGAGATAATGGTGCTACCATTCACCTGGTTCCCCTCTCTTTCTAGGTGGTACAGGTATGAGTTTGGAAGGTGCTGTCAAAAAAGCCTTGGCAAGTTGTCACAGTGCATCCTGTAAATAGTCCACACTACAGCTACGGTGTGCCAATGGTGGAGGGAGTAGATGTTTAAGCTAGCGCATATGATATGATCAAGCAGAATACTTTGTTCTGAATAATATCGAGCTTCAAAAGATAATGCAGCTGCGTCCTTCTCGGCAAGTATGGAGTATTCCATCATACTCCTGATTGTATTGTAGGTGGTAGAGAGGCTTTGCAGAGTCAGGAGATGACCCACTCATGACCGTATATGTATGAGTTGGTGCCTGTAGAAAAGGGAAGGAAAAAACATTGTTTAGAGATCAACCAGCTAAAAATAATCAGGACCAAATTTGACATCCCTTTGTTCCTTTGATATATTTGATAATCTGAATTCTTTGCATCATTTTTGTGCGCATGACATTTGGAAGTTAATGGTTTAGAAGCTTCATTGAATTAGGCCATGTGAAGGAACTGGATTAACATGTATAACTGAAGCATCCGGAGTTAATAATTGTGCCAGTTGATGTTAATTCAGCTCCCTCTCCCTGCAAATTTCAGTAAATTTCCTAACCCACTCTATGCGATGATCTCATCACAACTCACTTTTTAAACAGTAATCTTAAATTAACAGGAGTCAGGTATGATTAAGGGAGCCCTGATGTTAAAGCTCCCTGGGAGTAGATTTTAACTTTGTGCAACTGTTTACAACCGGTGATAGCAAATTGGCAGCCCATCATACACCTTTCCTGATTTTTATTTCTATTCAGGTCTGTGTAGCTAGGTAATTATAGACTTAGTGATTTAACATCAGATGTGTTGAAGTTACTGGAATCTATCATCAGAAACATAGGGTGGAATCTTGCAGTCCACCAGCAGTGGGAAGCTTGGCAAGTGGGGGAACTTAATTTGGCAGAATGAACTTTAGCAATTAAGTTCTTGGGACTTTAAAAGAAAGTTGAGCTTCCCAACGAACAATGTCGGGAAGCCCTTTTGCATGCATTAGCGTGTCATGCAGGCTCATTAAAAGGCTACCTCACCGGAATTAAGTTCCCCCTCCAAATTAAGTTCCCCGTCAGTCAGGAATTAGAACGTTCACATTTATGACTTTATAAAAGTGGCGTGCACCTGGCGAGCTTGACTTCTTCTACGACTTTGAGGTGAGTAGATGCTGCTTTGGCCTTCTTGTGGACTGCTCACAAATCTTGACACATATCAGATGCCAGTAGGGCAAGCTGCACGAAGACTGGACACGGGATGGAGGCTAAGGGTGGAAGGGGGGGTGGTAGGGTGGAAGGGTGGAGCGAAGGCTGGACACGGGAGGCAGGCAAAGGTGGGGGGATTGCGGGGTGAGGCTATTCAGGAAAGGACTATCCAGGGTGGGAAGGGAGGCTGTCTAGGGAAAGAAGACTGGGGTGGAGAGGGAGGCAGTGAGGGAATGTGAGAGTGCAGTGACGTGAGATGGAGGTAAGGGCCTTTCTTGTTGGGTATATGGGCCCTATTGCTGGGTGGGGGAGAAGAATTTCTGGGCAGGGATGGTGGTAGATAGAGTCATAGAGTTGTACAGCACAGAAACAGGCCCTTCAGCCCATCATGTCTGTGCTGGCCATCTAGTACCTATCTATTCTAATGCTATTTTCCAGCATTTGGCCCATAGCCCTGTATGCTACGGCATTTCAAGTGCCCATATAAACACTTCTTAAATGTTGTGAGGGTTCCTGCCTCTACCACCCACTGAGGCAGCGTGTTCCAGATTCCAACCACCCTCTGGGTGAAAAATGTTTTCCCCAAATCCCCTGTAAACCTCCTGCCCCTTACCTTAATCTATGCCCCCTGGTTATTGACACCTCCACTAAGGAGAAATGTTTCTTCCTATCTACCATGTCAATGCCCCTCATAATTTTGTATACCTCTATCAGGTCCCCCCTCAGCTTTCTCTGCTCTAAGGAAAACAACCCTAGCCTATCCAGTCTCTCTTCATAGCTGAAACGCTCCAGCCCAGGCAACCTCCTGGTGAATCTACTTTGCACCCTCTCTAGTGCAATCACATCCTTCCTATAGTGTGGCAACCAGAACTGCACACAGTTCTCCAGCTGTGGTGTTCATCTCATCTCATCTCATCCAGATGAGATTTTCCTAGCGGGTAGATGCTGTCAACTGTGGGGTCCTGGGGGTTGATCTGGGGGTACTGGGCAGCGGAGGGAACAGTCACAGTCAGAGGGGGGAGTGGCAGGTCCAGTATAATAGTCAGGTAGATGAAGGTTAAATGGTGGGGGGGTCACGGAAATGGATGAATCAGGCGGCTCGAATAATGGGAGGGGTCAGGGTGGGCATGGGGACGGTAATGGGTGTAGGCTCAGAGGGGAGGGAAGGCATGTGGAGGTGGCTGGTAATAGGTGCAAGGATAACAGGGGGAGGTTCAAGGGTGACAGATGGAGAGGAATGGTTATATTGGGTGGGTCAAAAGTGATGGGGGAAGTTGGTGGAACGAGTTTTAAATGTTATGTGCACCATTTTGCGATTCTCACCCATGCAATGCAGTTGATGTAAATTTGTGATACCTAGAAGTGGGAGGTGGGTCATCTTGAGCAGGTGGAGTTCAAGGTCAGCACATTTGGCCAACTAAAGGGACACCCTAATGATCACGAGGCAACTAGACGAGAACTATAAAAACAAAAAGCTAAAAGACGAGAACTATGCTTAGTTGTGTTCTGCTCTCTATGGTCAAGCCCATAAGGCAGCAGTTTGTTCCCAACTCATGAGTCTCATAACATTGAGATCCCAGCAAGGCCTGGAACAGCCGTTCATTCTGTGCCATTTGCCATCTGCTGCAATCAGGGGCAGGGAAGAAGGGAGGGAGGTGGATGCCTCCAAGTGGCATGGCTGGTGGATGGCAGCAAACTCCCAGGTGAATGGTCATGGCTAATGAGGGCTCATGTAGTTCATCATTGTGTGCTGCCAAGGCAGTGGTCTCTCCATAGAGTCTCAAGGGTAGTGGAGGCAAGCTGAATAGTGTTAGAAGGAGAGTTGTCACACATGGCTCTCATCACCCCAGTTAAATAGCAGTGTTTCCATGCGCAGTCATGTATGATCAGGAGGAATAGTCATCTCTACTGCTCCAGGATGTCCTTCATTGGAAAGGGTGGGGTGGGGATGCCATGTGTAAATAGAAGCCATGCACAGGGTTTAGCACTGGCTTGGTGGCCCTGAGATGAAGGCAAACCTGTAAAGAATATGCTCACAAGATTTATTACTTCAATTCGTTCACAGCTCCACTGAAAGGCAACCCTGCCTTTCTACTGGCTCGCATCCAGAGGAGGAGGAGGGTGGGCCGTCATAGGTTGACACAGGGTCAGGATAAGCAGCAAGGTGCAGTGGGGCCTCAAGAAGGTCAGGATGTTGGTGACCAGAGTCCACTGCAATGGCAAGCATTGGCCCGACCATGGGTATATCTATAGATGAGCGAAAGGCAATGCTGGAGGCGTCTTAAAATGTCCTGGTGTGTTGGACATCTGCCAGCTTCTCCATGACGGCCTGCGGCCACAATGACTTGTGGCAATCCCATGCTAGTAGCATTAAAGGTCACCACCGCCTTAAAGTTCTTTGCCAGTGGCTCCTCCCAGGGCTCCAGTGCGGACCTGTGCGGCATCTCCCAGTCACCTAGGCCCAACCATCTTCAGCTGCTTCATCAATGACCTTCCTTCCATCATAAGGTCAGAAGTATGGGATGTTCTCTGATCATTGCACAACATTCAGCGCGCTTCAGCTGCTTCATCAATGACCTTCCTTCCATCATAAGGTCAGAAGTATGGGATGTTCACTGATCATTGCACAACATTCAGCACCATTCGCAACTCCTCAGATACTGAAGAAGTCCATGTCCAAATGCAGCAAGACCTAGACAATATCCAAGCTTGGGCTGAAAAGTGGCAAGTATCATTTGCACCATACAAATGTTGGGCAATGAACATCTCCAACAAGGGAGAATCCAACCATCGCCCCTTGATGTTCAATAGCAGTACCATCACTGAATCCCCCACTATCAACTATTCTGGGGGTTACCATTGACCAGAAACTGAACTGGACTAGGCATATAAATACTGTGGCTACAAGAGCAGGTCAGAGGCTAGGAATCGTGCGACGAGTAATTCATCTCCTGACTCCCTAAAGCCTGTCCACCAACTACAAGGCGCAAGGCAGGAGTGTGATGAAATACTCCCCACTTGCCTGGATGAGCGCAGCTCCCAGAACACTCAAGAAGCTTGACACCATCCAGGACAAAGCAGTCCGCTTGATTGGCACCACGTCCACAAACATTCACTCCCTCCACCACCGACACACAGTAGCAGCAGTGTGTACCACCGACAAGATGCACTGCAGGAATTTACCAAGGCTCCTTAGACAGCACCTTCCAAACCCATGACCACTACCACCTAGAAGGACAAGGGCAGGAGATAGATGGGAATACCACCACCTGGAAGTTCCCCTCCAAGTCACTCACCATCCTGACTTAGAAATATATCGCTGGTCCTTCACTGTCGCTGGGTCAAAACCCTGGAAATCCCTTCCTAACAGCACTGTGGGTGTACCTGCACCATATGAACCCTAGCGGTTCATGAAGGCAGCTCACCACCACCTTCTCAAGGGCAACTAGGGATGGGCAATAAATGCTGGCCCAGCCAGCGAAACCCACATCCAGTGAATACATTTTTAAAAAGCTACACATAGATGCATCCGGGAAGTGACAGATGCCCTGTTCAGGAGAGTGCACCAATTTGTCCAATTCTGCCTTGATCCCGAAAGCCAGGCTGCAAGAGCATTGGGTTTTGCAGCAATCACAGGTTTCCTGCAAGTGCAAGGGGCTTTTGATTGTACATATGTGGCCATGAGAGTTCCTTGGCAACAGCCAGTCACATTCACCAGTAGGAAAGGTTTCCTTTGAACGAACAGCTGATATCTGATCATAGAAGACAAACCCTGCATGTTTGTGCTCAGCATCCAGGGAGCTCTCATGATGCCTACATTCTAACCCACTCCCAGGTGCCACAAGTTTTTGAAGGACTTCAGCGATTGCAGGGCTGGCTCCTTGGGAATAAGGGATACACCCAGAAGACCTGGCTGATGACGCCAGTTTGATGTCCGCAGAGTGCTGCTGTGAAGAGTTACAGTGCTGCACATGCCTCCACGAGGTTCATGACTGAGCAGACGATAGGTCTCCTTAAGATGAGGTTCAGATGTTTGGACTGCTCAGGCAGGGCTCTCCAATACTCATCACAGAGAGTGCCCCAGATCATTGTTGTTTGCTGTGTCCTGCACAACCTCTTGCTACAGAGGGGGTTGTTTTAGCTGAGGGAGACATGGCCGAGATGTCTCCCCTGACAATGAGGACAGTGAAGGGGATGGAGCTGACTAGGGCCAGGATGTCACCAAGCCGCATGCAGAGGCCATAGCAAGGGTATGACGCAGCAGGCAAGCCCATGACAATCTGACAGCTAACAGATTCCAGGCAGAATAAGATGCTGGGACTTTACTTTTTGGTCTCCTATCCGCTGCTGGCTGGAAGGCCCCATCTGCTTTTTGCTTACAGACATTATACTTTGCTCTAAAATGCCTTGATTTACGATAGCTGAATTAAATTGCACTACTTAATGACTGGCCTGCTGGTGGTTTGATCCTTTGCATGCACCAAACTGTGCTAATGTGTAGAGCCCTGGTGCTAAATGTGCATATTAAAACCTGCGCAGCACTCTGTTCTCCTGCAACCTCGAGCACTTGTAAGTAGAAATTAGATTTTTTCCGTGCCCTCACAAAGTCCATGTCCTTGGCAACTTGGAAGCAATATCAAATCACTCATGTCATCCTCACACCTCTTCCAAAAAATGGACAGATCTGGCAGAGAGCTCTTTCAGGTAGAGCCAGATGGATGGGGCCACAGGGAGGAGCAGCATGAAAACACTATTTGGCCTCTTGGGATCGCTCCTTCATGCAGATTGATCAGGCAAGATTGTGTTCCTGGTCCCTGATTGCCACTCGCCCATAATAAACCCTTATCCCTTGACATCTTTATCATGCCGAAAAGTTTTGAGGTTGCTTTGGAGTCCATTTGCTGAGAGTGTCTCACCTGTGCTATGAGTTGCTGAGTAGCAATCACTCTGGACCCTCCAATTGCAAAGACTCCTACAAGTCTCAGTCCTAGATGGCTTCCGTATTAGTGCAAGACTGTGATCCGTCATTGTGGACATCCCAGCCAAGGTAAACTTCTTTCCTGCATGGATCCTGTTGAGCCCTGTTGGAGCTGCTGATGCTTCACAAGGATAGCCTCAGTCCTCAGCACGGTCCAGCACACAGGCCAATTCAACTCTCTGTCTCACCTCACAGACTAAGACTCCGGTCCTTCAATAATGTCCGATGACAGAAAGCTGGGTGGGAGGGTGAGCTATGAGGAGGATGCAGAGATGCTTCAGTGTGATTTGGACAAGCTGAGTGAGTGGGCAAACGCATGGCAGATGCAGTATAATGTGGATAAATGTGAGGTTACCCACTTTTTTAGCTAAAACAGAAAGCATATTATTATCTGAATGGCTATAAATTGAGAGAGGGGAATGTGCAATGAGACCTGGATGTCCTCGTACACCAGTCCCTGAAGGTAAGCATGCAGGTGCAGCAGGTGGTAAAGAAGGCAAATGGTATGTTGGCCTTCATAGCGAGAGGATTCGAGTGCAGGAGCAGGGATGTCTTGCTGCAATTATACAGGGCCTTGGTGAAACCACACCTGGAATATTGCATGCAGTTTTGGTCTCCTTATCTGAGGAAGGATGTTCTTGCTATAGAGGGAGTGCAGCAAAGGTTTACCAGACTGATTCCTGGAATGGCGAGACTGACATCTGAGGAGAGATTGAGTCGGTTAGGATTATATTCGCTGGAGTTCAGAAGAATGAGGGGGATCTCAAAAGAATCCTATAAAATCCTAACAGGACTAGACAGGATGGATGCAGGAAGGATGTTCCCGATGGTGGGGGAGTCCAGAACCAGGGGTCTCAGTCTGAGGATACAGGGTAGACCACTTAGGACTGAGATGAGGAGAAATTTCTTCACCCAGAGAGTGGTGAGCCTGTGGAATTTATTACCACAGAAAGTAGTTGAGGCCAAAACATTGTATGTTTTCAAGAAGGAGTTAGATGTAGCTCTTAGGGTGAAAGGGATCACAGGATTTGGGGAGAAAGTGGGAGCAGACTATTGAGTTGGATGATCAGCCATGATTGTAATGAATGGTGGAGCAGACTCGAAGGGCTGAATGGCCTATCCCTGCTCCTATTTTCTGTGTTTCTATGGTTGTTAACCCTTTATGCGAGGTCTGTTGCCACCCTTGACAAGGAGACGAGCAGGTCAAATAAATCTCCATATGAGGTCTCAAAGGCTTCAGTCAACTGCAGACAGACCTCTTAAATCCTACACTCAAATCCCTCTTGCAGTCAAAGCTAACTTGCCTCCGCCTGCAGTTCAAAATGACAAATCACCAGAAAAGGCCACTAACGATTGGACGTGCCCACCACATCTTCCTCCAGACATGTAGGGCAGCATCTGGTTTTTTACTGTTAAGAAGAAAGTATAGAGCTTCACTCTCTCTGCCCTCAAACTTCATCTACAGTGTTTCTTGCCACTCACATAGCATGTTTAACTCTCCTTGAGTACTTGTGGCTTCCACCCACACCTAACGTCAGGGCAGCAGCAGCAGGGGCTGCAATGACCTCGCTGAACTTTCTGAGCTGATCACTCAAAACCAGTTTCGCTGGCAGGACATGCCTTTTTTAAAATTATTCTTTCATGGGATGTATCGTCACTTGCAAGGCCAGCATTTGTTGCCCATACCTAATTGCCCTTGAATTGAGTGGCTTGCTAGGCCGTTGCAAAGGGTAGTTAAGAGTTAAACACATTGCTGTGGGCCTGGAGTCATATGTAGGCCAGACCAGGTAAGGATGGCAGATTTTCTTCAGATGGGTTTTTGCAGCAATTGATTATAGTTTCATGGTTAGCATTACAGAGCTTAGCTTTCAATTCCAAATTGTATTAATTGAATTTAAATTCCACCAGCTGCCGTGGTAGGATTTGAACCCGTGTCCCCAGAGCATTAATCTGGGCTTGTGAATTACTAGCCTAGTGACATTACCATTACACCACCATCTTCCCTTAAGAGTATGCCTGTTGCCAGGCTCCCAAAGCAACTGTTCTACTTGGAACTCAGTTGGGGACAGGACATTCGCAGAAGGGCAGCGGAAACACTTTAGGGATGTCCTCAAAGCATCCTTGAAGTGGTCAAATATCCACGCCGACGCATGGGCGCCCCTGGCTGGTGATGACCAAAATTGAGAAAATTTATTTAGGAAGGCACCGAACAGATTGACAGACTTCATCCGAGCACACAGAGGTGAAGTTACGGTGTTAGAGAGAGCGCACAAATCTCCAAAAACCTTCATCTACCCAATCCTTCAAGTACCATCTGCCCCGCATGTGGTGGAGTCTGCAGATCGCATAATGGACTTTTCAGTCATCTCAGAACCCATTGAACTGGAGTGGAAGCAAGTCATTCTCAATCCTGAGGAACTGCCTAAGAAGAAGAGAAGAATATTTAAGGTGGCGGATGGAATAATTTTTCATTATATATATTAAAAGCTTTGATGAAGGAATAGTGAGTTGTCTATCCAGGTTTGCAAATGACAATAAGAGACACAGTTAGTTGAGCAAATGGGAACATGAGGTATATGGGCAATTTAGGTGAGTGTGCAGGACTTTAGCAGATGACACCCAATGTAGGGAAATGCAAGGTTATCCGCACTGGATATTTTCTTAATGAAGTGATGAAGAGCTGTGAAGGAGTCCATGTTTACAAATCACTAAAAGTGCACAGGAACAAAAAGTCATCAGGAAGGTGAAATAAATTTTGGCCTTTATCTCAAGGAGGCTGGAATTCAAATGTAAGGAAGGGACACTTCAGTTGCACAAAGCCTTGGTTGGACCCCATCTAGGTATTGTGTTCAGTCCTGGGCACCACACCTCAGGAAGGATATAGTGGTCTCATAGCCCATACAACACATGTTCCCAGGATGATAATAAGACTAAAAAGGGTCAAATTATGAGGACAGGCTCCATCAAAGTGTTTTGTATTCCTTTTGAGTTTAGAAGGTTGAGGGGTAATCTAATTGAGGTCTTTAAATTATAAAGGGATTTGATTGAATACATTTGGAGAAATTATTTCCATTGAAGGAGGAATCCAGAACAAGGGGGCATCATCTTAAAGTTATAGCTTGGCTATTTAGGAGTGAAATCAAGAAGCATTTTTTTGCATAAATGTTAGTGGAAATCCAGAACGCTCCCCAACAGGTTCTGAATTCTGGGACAGTTGGAGTTTTCAAGACTAAGTTAGATAGATTTTTGTTACGTAAGAGCATCAAGGATCTGGAACAAACGTGGGTAAATGGAGTTGTGGTACCAATCATCTATGACCTAATTGAATGATGAAACGGACTTAAAGGAATTCAATCGCCTAACCCTGTTCCTGTGTGATTCTACGATCCCATGTGCCTGAGAGTTTCCACGATTCACCCTTTGAATGTGCCGAACTCTACTGTAAGTGACAGATCACGTAATTACCCTATTTGCCCTTTGATTGGTATCTTGACCCAGTAGGTCATTTGGGCAAGAGCCCTTCTGAAATTCATATCAATTACATTTTCAAAATTAGAATAATAGTTAAGTATTTTGCTTGAACTTTTTCCGTTGGCTTATGTTAGATTGTTTCTTCTTCATTTCTTCAAATTATTTATACAGCGTCTGGATAATTGAAGTATGTCAGAACTGAAGTTGGTGGTAAGATCCTTTCACGGAAGTACTCCATGTGCAGGGTGTATCTGTCTCTTTGAAGTTTATTTCTTTCCCCCCCCGCAAGAGACAGCATTTTAAGGGGCAGGATCCTAACTAATTTCCAAGCCCTCTTGTGGCAGTTTACATTCCCCTCTGTTTCCGCATGCTGATGCTGCGTTGCATCAAATTTGCATCTCATGCAGCAGCATCATGCAGTTGCTTTCCTTTGGAAAGGTCACCCAGCTTTTCTGTGTTGCTAGGATATGGCAGCATTGAGTACATAGCTAGAGCCCCAGCACATTGGCATGCCAGTTGTGGTACATGTCTTCTATTCATAGTATTGTAATTAAAGGATGTAGTTCAAAAAATGGTTGTGAAACTTCCACTTAACCAACTGCATTTATCCATGTCTCATGTTTATTGGCTGTGACTCCAGGGTGAAAATTAAGCAAATACTTTAATGCCAGCAGTCAGACAGTTAGCAGTCTATGCAGTGGTTAGCCCTGGGTCCTAGATTGATGTGGGTGGCGTGAGATAGTCGTCTCAGAATATGGGTACGTGTAAGTAATGGGACAGAAGGAGGGGGTTTTGGAGTGAGAGTTTTTCCTACTGTAATTCTTTGAAATCATGCAAATGATAAGCATCAAGGAATCTATGCACTTGTAATGAAATTGGCTCAGTGGATTTGCTCAAGGGAATGGCCATATGGGGCCCTGGATTCAGGCAGCTACCTTGACTGAGTCTGAGCATATAACTTACAGTGAACTGGGCAGGCAGGAGCTGTGAAGTGCAACACATCTAAATATTAAACTAATCACTGCTTCTTGGCTAAGAAAGAGCTTTTCCATGCATTCATATGAACAAAATGAAACACCGAGCCTGCAGGAAAACAGATTAAACGATGTACCCCTTTGAATGCTTGATTGCCTATCTAACAAGGCTGAAATTGCTCACTTTCTTAACTCTGTCCTTTCCTCTGACTTTTCCAGTGAACAACTCTCTGTTGGACACTCAAGTGTGCCGAAGTGAAAGGTGGAGAAATGTTGTTAGGGATACTGAATTTATTAATTAACAGCTATTAATTATTTTCTTGCTAGGCCACTGCTGTTGCTGCAGTTTTTGAGAGTTTTCTGGGTAGGAGGCAATTGCTGTTGATATCTTTTTATTTGCTTGCTTAATTTTCAGCCAGTAAACATGAGTTAAATAAATCATGTAATGGCAGCATTGCAGACCAGAGATATAATGCATCTCTTTTATCTTGGTTTCACTACCTCTCATAGCCTCTTGACACCTGCTGTCAAGGTTCATATGTGAAGCACAGCCATTTGTGTGGGATACCAGAAGGCTCTGGGGCCTATAATTCTTACCTTAACATAAGCTACTATCTTCAGTAGAAGAGGGGACAAAAATAATCACTCACATTTAATACATAGTTACAAATGGGGTGTTAGCCTCTATGTAGCAGATGTCTCACTTGTAACTAATAAATGATAATTGTATGGTTGCATTAAAATTTTTCAAACATGCTGTACACAGTAAATTGCTTTGAAGTGCAGTGACGCTTAGAATGTAGGCAAACGCTGTAACTATTTTGCAACAGCAACATCCCACAAGGTAATGGCAGAGGAGGATCAATTCAGAGGATCAAAATGTGGAATTAGTTTGGGTGGAGATCAGGAATAGCAAAGGAAAGAAGTCACTGTTGGGGTGGTTTATAGACTCCTCGACAGTAGCTACGCTGTAGTACAGAATATAAATCAAGAAATAATTGGGGGCTTGTAAGAAAGGCACTGCAAAATTGTGGAAGATTTTAATCTTCATATGGATTGGATAAATCAAATTGGCAAAAGTAGTCTGGAGGATGAGTTCATAGGCCAGGATTTTTCCTATAGCAGGCGGGCTGGGCGGGAATGGGTGGGGGCGGATGCGGGCGGACCAATTAAGGCCCGCCCAGCGTAATACGCGGCCGGTAGCACTCAGCGCTACCTATGCGGGCGGGATGAGGAGGGAGAGTCAGGGCCAGCGCTGTTTCACGTATGCGCACGAAAGAGCGCAGCAATCTTCCTGAGGCACGGAGCTGCCTCGGAGATTGAATGGATATTAAAATAGTTCAAGAATTGATGTTAAAATTTATTTAAACATGTCCTCTCATGTGACTATTTTTATATTTGCGAAAATTAATTAATTTATTTAATAAAAGCTTCAGGAAACCTCATCCCGCTTGTGGATGAGGTTTTCTGAAAAATGCGAAGGCCGCTTGGGCTTTCCGCCTGCGCGCCAACCTTAAGGTTGGTTGAGCAGCATTCACAAGTGGTTCAATTAATTTCTTAATGACATTAATAGGCTGTTTAAATTTCGGTGGGCGCGCAGCCGACTCCAGCGTGCGCCCGACGAACGAAATATCGTGATGGTGCACGATGACATTGGGACACGCCCGACGTCATCACGTCATTTTACAAGTCGGTGTGTCTGGCCCGCCCTCGCACGCTGACTGGAAAATTCTGCCCATAGAATGTATTAGGGACAGTTTCTTAGAGGAGTACGTTCTTGAACCAACAAGGGGTCAGGCTATTTTAGACAAGGGAAATGAGACAGAATTAATTAATGAGAAAAAGATATTCTAGGTAAAGGTAATCATGACACGATAAAATTTCACATTCAGTTTCAGCGTGAGAAATTTGGGCCTGAAACTAGTGTCATAAACTTAAAGGCAATTACAAGGGTAATTATAAGTGACAGATGCTGCCCCAAACAGATGCAACGTATCTCTCATCAACTCCCCCCAAATGCTTGTCACACCGTGAGCCAACTGGTCTCACTAAACTCCGTCTTTCACACGAGGGTTTCCAATCTCCACTCTCCAAGGACTCACTTTGGAATCTTCTCCCAAACGACGCTTTCTCTTGGATGGCTTCCGCAAGGTTCCACCTCTAGGATTTGAACTCTCCTTACGATGTTCCTCCCTCTAGATCGCCACGTGCATTCAAGCTTTGCCTTCCATATGCTCTCTCTCAAATACTCAGCTGTGCCAACACAACACCACTGCTTCACGTGTCCATAGTAAGGAGTCACCAACCTTTGGCTGTCTCCTTGGATCTTCTGGCTTCTCGCAAGCCTATTTTGCCTTGAGTCTGCTTCCTGCTGCTTTCTCTCTCTAAGCTTGGAGCCTAAACAGGGTCTTGTTCCAGATTCCTGTCCTTGTTCTTTGACTTAACTTAAAGGGCTTCTTGGGGCCTGCCTCTTCTTCCTTTTCGACCTGCTCCCTGCAGTTCCCGCTGCCAGTAGACTGCTGACAACTTGGTATTTCCCTTTAGATCCAGAATTCACTCGTCATTCACTGTTACTTTAACTTTAGAGCAACCGATCTAAGATCCTTAGACTTATTTCCCTCAGCAATCTACTAGTATGTCCAGCAAGAGAGAGACTTAAACTGCTTCCTCCACCTTGGAGGATAGTCACCAACTGAACTCAAACTGCTTTTGTTTTCTCTGGGTCTGTGGGTACCTCTCTCTGGACTCCTGTTGCTAGGCAACAGCACTGTTTTTTTCTACCATGTGTTTGTTTTAACTCCCTTTCAAGAGTCAGAAAACTTTATTAGAATGTAGGCATCTTTTAGAGTAAAACCAAAACTCAAGTTCCCCCCTTTCTTAACACACAAATACAGAAATACTTAAACTTAAACTTAGAAGATATACCTTATTCCTAATACACACAAATACACATATAACTTACTTAAAACTATCTCTAGTTCCTAACAAAAGGGATATAGATAGGTTAAGTGGGTGGGCAAAAAAATTGGCAGATTGAGTATAATGTGGGAAAATGTGAGGTTGTCCATTTTAGCAGAAAGAATAGAAAAGCAGAGTATTATTTAAATGGAGAAAGACTGCAGAATGCTGCAGTAGAGAGAGATCTAGCCATCCTTGTACATGAATCACAAAAAAGTTACATGCAGGTACAGCAAGTAAGTAGGAAAGCAACTGGAATGTTAGCCTTTATAGCAAGTGGGATGAAGTATAAAAGTAGGGAAGCCTTGCTATAGATCTACAGGGCATTGGAGTGCACCCGGAATATGATGTACAGTTTTGGCCTCCTTACTTAAGGAGGGATATACTTCCATTGGAAGCAGTTCAGAGAAGGTTTGCTAGGCTGACTTCTGGGATGCAGAGGTTGTCTTACGAGGAAAGGTTGAGCAGGTTGGGTCTATACTCATTGGAGTTTAGAAGAATGATAGATGATCTTATTGAAACATATAAGATTCTGAGGAGGCTTGACAGAGTAGATGCTGGAAGGATGTTTCCTCTTGTGGGGAAATCAAGAACTAGGGGGCACAGTTTAAAAATAAGAGGTCTCCCATTGAAGATGGAGATGAGGAGGAATTTCTTCTCAGATGGTTGTTAGCCTTTGGAATTATCTTCTATAGAAAGCAATGGAGGCTTGGTCATTGAATATATTTAAGGCTGAGTTAGACAGATTTTTTGATTGACATGGGAGTTAAAGGTTATGGGGGACAAGCAGGAAAGTGGAGTTAAGACCACAATCAGATCAGTCATGATTTTATTGAATGGCAGAGCAGCTCTATGGGCAGATTGGCATACTCCTGCTCCTATTGCTTATGATCTTATGATTTTATGAGAACAAACTGGCCAGCCAAATACTGTACACTAATGAGGTAATGTCCCATGGATACCCTTACTATTGGAATTCACTTGGGGCATGCATGACATTATGCACTCATTAAAATGGTCAAAGCAGAAACCCATACTTAATGAGCCACAATTTAAGTATCATGAGTGGTATTTTCTTTAAATATAGATGCACTGTATTTTCTCCCCACTTTCTAGAGGTGGTGCAGCAACTAGAGCTAAAAGATAGGCTGTGGGAAGTGATCTCATGGCTTAGCCAACACTACTCACAGATGCCCAGAAAGAGATGGGTGAAAGCAGCTTTAATGGGAAGGCTTGACAATCCATTATTATTTCCCCTCTGACATTTGATAAAGTGAATGGACTCTGCGCTGTGCATCCCCACACTGATGCTGTTGACATTGGGAACTTTGGTACTGGAGATTGAATCTATATCCTCTGGCTGTAAAAGCAATGCAGCAAAGAAAAGAACTTGCACTTCTAGAATCATATACCACAGAAGGAGTCCATTCGACCCATTGTGCCTGTGAAGGCACTTTGAGGAGTCATCCAATTCGTCCCACTCCCCGTTGCTCTTTCCCCATAGCCCTGAAAATTTTTCCTTTTTAGTTATATATACCCACTTCCCTTTTGAAAGTTACTTTTGAATCTGCTTCTACAACCCTTTCAAGCAGCGCATTCTAAATCATAATATTATATAAGATTATTCACGACTCTGGGATGTTCCAAAAGGTCAGCAGCCAATGAGGCACTTTGAAAAGTAGTTCATGAAGTAATGTAGGGAATAGTGGGTTCATTAGTGATCACGCACACAAGCCCAGCACACTTGTTTAACATGGTAATGGTATCTATATTTAATATTATTTATCGTATCATAGAATGATACAGGAACTAAGGAGGCCATTCAGCTCTTTGTGCCTGTGTCCTGCCCTTTGGTACAGCTATCCAATTAACATCATGCTCCTCTTTCCCCATAGCTCTGTGAAAAGAAAAGTTCCCTTCATGTATTTATCCAATCCCCTTTTGGAAGTTACTATTGTATCTGCTTCCACTACCCTCTCAGGCACCAGATCACAAGAAGTTACTGCTTAAAAACATGCTTCGTCATGTAGCCTCTACTTCTGCCAATCATCTTGAATATGTGCCCTCTGGTTAGCAACATTTCATCCACTGAAAACAGCTTCCTCTTGTTTACTCTATCAAAAACCTTTATGATTTTGGAAACCTCTGTCAAATCTCCTTTACACATATTGATCTGTTGTAAAGTGGGATCTCTGTAATCACCCGCATATAAGACTGGTTAACGTTGCCAACATGGCTGAATGCTCTGTAGATGGTAATTAATGGCTAAATTCCCAGCAACATTTTCTCTTTAAACTGAAATGTCTTGTTGGTCTTTGGTTATTGAATGGGGATGTTTAGGTTGCACTTTTCCTGCCGGGATCATTTTCTTAGTGCCAAGAATTATTTGCAAGAGGGTAATTCCACTGTTTCCTTAAACAGATGATATTCGTTTCCCAATTATATTAGCTTGCAGTTTCTGGTAAATTTCATGAGTGATGACACAATCATGAAGGATTGGGTCATCTGACTGTATGTGTGATCAGGGCTGAAATTATTCATAGACCTATCAATGCATAGGTGAATGAAAAGCTGAACTTTCAGAATCACAGCCTCTGTTTTTTTCCCACAGATTTGTTGGTTTGGGTAAATTCAATCCCTTTGTAATTCACTGACTGGAGCAGTTCTATCATGTATGGATTATTATACGAACATGCCCCGTAAATTTTTATATCTTTGAAAACAATAGCTTTGTTTCCTCAAAGGCAAACCACTATGGCTGCTGTAAGTCTGAAATAAAAACAGTAAATGCCATAGAGCCTGTGGCATGCAGCTTTGCTTGCAAAATTGAGGATGGCGCTATGTTTGTGCCTTATGCCCCTTCTCAACTCCCGCCTCACCCTCTTTCAGCTATCTGGCAAGGTGAACAAACTACAATTGGTATAACTATAGCCCTCCTGCTTTCCTCCCCACTCTCCTCTGACCTCAACCTTCCCCATTCGTATTTCCTGCTTTCAGACACGTAAATACTACTGCTTGTCCAGCCAAAGCACAACCAGGAGGAGAAGAGAGAGTAACAGCAGAGAATCCAGAGACCCAGGGTAATGCTCTGGAGACCCGGGTTCGAACGGTGGAATTTGAATTCAATAAAAATCTGGAATTAAAAGTCCAATCATGATCATGAAACCATTGTCGATTGCTGTAAAAACCCATCTGGTTCACTAGTGTCCTTTAGGGCAGGAAATTTGTCATCCTTACCTGGTCTAGCCTACATGTGACTCCAGACCGCACAGCAATATGGTTGACTCTTAAATGCCCTCGGAAATGGCCTAGCAAGCCACTCAATTGTAACAAACTACTACAAAGGCACAAAAAAGGAATGAAACCGGATGGATCAGCTGGCATCGACCTAGGCACTGGAAACCAATCGCAGCTCTGCCGACCCTGCAAAGTTCTCCTTACTAATATCTGGGGGCTAGTGCCAAAATTGGGAGAGCTGTCTCACAGACTAGTCAAGCAACAGCCTGACATAGTCATCCTCACGGAATCATGCCTTACAGATAATGTCCCAGACTCCACCACCACCATCCCTGGCTATGTCCTGTCCCACCGGCAGGACAGACCCAGCAGAGGTGGAGGCACAGTGGTATACAGTCAGAAGGGAGTTGCCCTAGGAATCCTCAACATCGACTCCGGACCCCATGAAGTCTCATGGCATCAGGTCAAACATGGGCAAAGAAACCTCCTGCTGATTACCACGTGCCACCCTCGCTTATCTGATGAATCAGTGCTCCTCCATATTGAACATCACTTGGAGGAAGCACTGTGGGTGACAAAAGCACAGAATGTACTCTGGGTGGGGGACTTCAATGTCCATCACCAAAAATGACTCAGTAGCACCACTACTGGCCGAGTCCTAAATGTTATAGCTGCTATACTGGATCTGCGGCAGGTGGTGAGGGAACTAACAAGAGGGAAAAACATACTTGACCTCATCCTTACCAACCTTCTTCACATTGAGGATACCCTCCATCGTGTTGTGTGACTCTACCACCATGCTAAATGGGATAGATTTCTAACAGATCTAGCAACTCAAGACTGGGCATCCATGAGGCACTGTGGGCCATCAGCAGCAGCAGAATTGTACTCAAACACAATCTGTACCCTCATGGCCCGGCATATCCCCCACTCTAACATTGCCATCAAGCCAGGGGATCAACCCTGGTTTAATGAGGAGTGCAGGAGGGCATGCCAGGAACAGCACCAGGCATACCTAAAAATGAGTTGTCAACCTGGTGAAGCTATAAAACAGGACTACTTGCCTCAAGTGATAGACAGAGCTAAGTGATCCCACAACCAACGAATCAGATCTAAGTTCTGCAGTCCTGCCACATCCAGTCGTGAATGGTGGTGGACAACTAAACTCACTGGAGGAGGTGGCTCCACAAATCAATGATGGAGGAGCCCAGCAGTGCAAAAGATAAGGCTGAAGCATTCGCAACAATCTTCAGCCAGAAGTGCTGAATGGATGATCCATCTCGGCCTCCTCTGGTGGCCCCCAGGGTCACAGATGCCAGTCTTCAGCCAATTCAATTCATTCCACATGATATCAAGTAACGACTGAAGGCACTGGATACTCCAAAGGCTATGGGCCCTGACAACATTCCGGCAATAGTACTGAAGACTAGCGCTCCAGAACTTGCCACGCCTCTAGCCAAGCTGTTCCAGTACAGCTACTATACTGGCATCTACCCGGCTATGTGAAAAATTGCCCAGGTATGTCCTGTACATAAAAAGCGGGACAAATCCAACCCAGCCAATTACTGCCCCATGAGTCTACTCTCGATCATAAGTAAAGAAATGGAAGGGGTCATCAACAGTGCTATCAAGCGGCACTTGCTTAGCAATAAGCTGCTCACTGATGCCCAGTTTAAGTTCCACCAGGGCCACTCAGCTCCTGACCTCATTACGGCCTTGGTTCAAACATGGGCAAAAGAGCTGAACTCCCGAGGTGAGGTGAGAGTAACTGCCATTGACATCAAGGCAGCATTTGACTGAGTGTGGCATCAAAGAGTCCTAGCAAAACTAGAGTCAATGGGAATCAGGGAGAAAACTCTCCGCTGTTTGGAGTCATACCTAGCACAAAGGAAGATGGTTGTGGTTGTTGGAGGTCAGTCATCTCACCTCCAGGACATCACTGCAGGAGTTCCTCAGGGTAGTATCCTAGGCCCAACCATCTTCAGCTGCTTCATCAATGACCTTCCTTCCATCATAAGGTCAGAAGTAGGGATGCTCGCTGATGATTGCACAATGTTCAGCACTATTTGCGACTCCTCAGATACTAAAGCAGTCCATGTCCAAATGCAGCAAGACCTGGACAATATCCAGGCTTGGGCTGACAAGTGGTAAGTAACATTAGCACCACACAAGTGTCAGGCAATGACCATCTCCAACAAGAGAGAATCCAACCATCGCCCCTTGATGTTCAATGGCATTACCACCACTGAATCCTCCACTGTCAGCACCCTGGGGATTACCATTGACCATAAACTGAATTGGACTAGCCATTTAAATACTGTGACTGCAAGAGCAGGTCAGAGGCTAGGAATCGTGTGACGAGCAACTCGCCTCCTGACTCCCCAAAGCTTGTCCACCATCTACAAGGCACAAGACAGGAGTGTGATGGATTACTCCCCACTTGCCTGGATGAGTACAGCTCCTACAACACTCAAGAAGCTGGACACCATCCAGGACAAAGCAGTCAGCTTGATTTGCACCACATCCACAAACGTTCACTCCCTCCACCTCAGTCGCAGCAGTGTGTACAATCTACAAGATGTACTGGAGGACCTTACCAAGGCTTAGACAGCACCTTCCAAACCCATGACCACTGCCACCTAGAAGGACAAGGGCAGCAGATAGATGGGAACACCACCGCCTGGAAGTTCCCCTCTAAGTCACTCACCATCCTGATTTGGAAATATATCGGCACTCCTTCACTGTTGCTGGGTCCAGTAACCCCCTTCCTAACAGCACTGTGGGTGTACCTACACCACAAAGACTGCAGCGGTTCAAGAAAGCAGCTCACCACCACCTTCTCAAGGGCAACTAGGGATGGGCAATAAATGCTGGCCCAGCGAGTGAAGCCCACATCCCATGAATGAATTTAAAAAATACAAAGTTCACTGGTGTTGGTCACTCTTACAAACTGATCTCTTCAGTAAAAATCTCTTGGCAGTATGTTAATACTGTACTGAAAACGCAATAAAAGTTTGGATTATTTAAAAAAACACTCCCTGCCTAATCTAGGACCTCACCACAATGCCTCCAAGAGTACTCCACAGTATTTCCAGAGACTTATCTTATCTGCAAGTTGGGTGCCTGACCTTTAAATAATGCTAGTGTTGAGCCACCTGAAAGTTTTTCTTTGCTGGATGACAAGCAAATACATTGAATAGATCCACAAAGTCCAATTTTATAAATAGAGCATCAGGCCAGTCAGTGTGGCTGAGTGACATCATGAGAGCATCAGTTGGGAGGTTTGGGGTGCACTCAAGGGACACTTGTGCAATTGCCCTTTGCAGCAGGAGGCACCATGCCATAAGTGATAGAGGGTGCAATGTTCCCACTCTTTCTCCAGCAGTACTGCAGATCCAAGTTTCATGCGCATAACTTTTTTTGATAACATGGAATCCAAAGGGGTGAAAATGGAGCAAACTTGACATTTGATTGATTATTGGTTTGCTCCACGCGTGCCTATATGTATAAGGGGAAAGATGTGCACATAAATTAAATATGATTGTGGAAGAATGACTTGGATTTTGCAAAGGCAGTGAAGAGTAAATTGCTCAGCTCCCTATGTTGGACAAAGGACAATATAACTGATGCTGGAAATCTGAAATAAAAACAGACGATGGTGGAAACACTCAGCAGGTCAGGCATTACCTGTGGAGAGAGAAACAGAGTTAACGTTTCAGGTCAGTCACCTTTTGTCAGGCCTGGAGAAAGTTAGAGATATAACAATTTGTAAGCAAGTACAGAGGCAGGAAAAGAGAGGAGGGGAGAAGAACAAAAGGGAAGGCCTGTGATAGGGTGGAAGACAGGAAAGATCTTAGTGACAAAAGGAACCCAACATAAATTATGAATTGCTGCATATATCCGAAATAATTATTTTATTTCCCTTGCCTAGTAAAAGTTATGCCTCAGCAACCTACATTGATTAATATTCAGTATTGGTGGTGATGTGCGGCACACTACTCTGAAACAAAGTGTTGTTACCTGCACTGTAATACAAAAGGTTTAAGAAAAGTATCATGGGGGGAACGGTGTTGGTCAGATATTTTTTTAGTTACTCCTCAATTTTAAAAAAAGAAAATAGAAGAAAGATTTGCATTTTTACAGCATCTTTCACCATCTCAAGATGTCCCAAAGCACCCTACAGCCAATGAAGTACTTTTGATATGTAGTCACTGTTGTAATGCAGGAAATGCGGGAGACAATTTGTGCACAGCAAACTCCCACAAACTATAATGTGATAATGAACAGAAATTCTGTTGCATGTTCTGGATTGAGGGATAAATGTTGGCTGTACATTCGGGAGAACCCCTCTGCTCTTCTTTCAGTAATGATAATGGAATCTTTTGCATTCATTGAGAGGGTAGACAAGGCCTCAATTTAATGTCTGATCTGAAAAATGGCACTCCTGACAGTGAGGTACTCAGTACTGCACTGAAGCGTTAACCTGAATTATGTGCTGAAGTCGCTGCTCATGATTAGGGGTGGAATTTTCTGCCCCTGCCAGCACCAGTAATCATGGCGGATGGGGGCACTAAATTTGGTGTGATGGACGGCTGGTGGGAAATTAGTTTGGAATTTTTGTTCTCCTGACTTTGATGGCCAGTTGAAGGCGGGTCGAATTTCCTGCTGATCTATGTCGTAGACCACATATGTATTCATTTGCATCTCATGAAAGCTTATTAAAAGGCCAACACGCTGGAAGTACGTTCCCCCTCCAAATTAAGTGCCCTGTCAGCAGATAATTAGAATGGGCTGTTCCCCGACTGTATAGAAGTGGTGTCCACCTGGCAAGCTTCACTTCATCAATGACTTAGAGGTATGTAAATATTGCTTTCGACTACCTTTAAGAGCGTTGCTGAAAGATTTCGGGTGCTTGTATCAGAAGCTGTACCAAGGCTGAGCACAGGAGGCAATACCAGTGGGGAGGGGGAAGATGGGGGCAGGACTTGGTGGGGTGAAATATAGGAGGGCTGGGCAAAGACAGAGGCAGGACTGGGGGACTATGGTGGAACATGGGAGGGAAGGGGGAAGACAGGCAGAACTAAGAACAGAGTGGAGCAGTGAAAGACTGTGTCCTGGGCAAGAGTTAAAAGACTGTCTTGGGGAAAGAGTTATAAGGCTGTCCAAGGAGGAGCCAGAGACTGTCCTGAGGCTGCGCGGGCCATGCTGTCGGGGGCATATTGAAGAGCCTATCCTGGGACTGTGTGGGCCATGCTAGAGGGCTCTGCATGGCATGCGTGTCTTGGGTCCTAGTCTTGGGCGGGGGAAGGCCTCCCTGGGCAGTGATGGTCGTGCACAGCATGGTGGTCAGGGCATGGTCAATCACCTGAAGAATTTGGTCCTTGGGGTCAGAGGTATGGTCCTGGCACAATCACAGCCAGGGGATACACCTGCATCCTGTGAGTCAGTAGCTGGAAAGTAATGGGGGTGTATTGGATGGTCTCATGGCGGGGAGCCTGGAAAGTCAGGGTGCATGTGGTCTCTAGAAAGGGAGGGGTCAGGTCGACAAAGGGCATTGAGCATCAACATTAAAGGGTTTATTGGGGAGGACAGGAATATCAACACGGATAATGACGGGTTCAAGGTTGACGGAGAGGCTGGATAGTGACAGGAGGAAGGAGAATTAGGAGGCGATGAGGACGGGGGAGGCTGAGAAGGACTTGGTGAGTGATAGCTGGAGGTTAGAAGCTGGTCTCCCCATTGAGTTCTCATAGACTCATAGACATCTACAGCACAGAAGGAGGCCATTTGGCCCATTGTGTCTGCGCCTATCAACAAAGATGTGACTGCCCTAATCCCATTTTCCAGCGCTTGGCCCACAGCCCTGAAGGCTATGGCAATGCAAGTGAATATCTAAATATTTCTTAAATGTTACAAGAGTGCCTGACTCACCCACCCTTTCAAGCAGTGAGTTCCAGACCCCACCACCCTCTCGGTGAAACAATTTCTCCTCAACTCCCGTCTTAGCCTCCTACCTCTTAACTTAAATCTATGCCCCTGATTATTGACCCCTCTACTAATGGAAAAAGTGCCTTCCTATCCACCCTATCTATGCCCCCCTTAATCTTATACACCTCTAACAGGACCCCTCTCAACCTTTGTTGCTCCAAGGAAAACAACCCCAGCCTTTTACCAATACATTAATGCTAAAAGGTTAGTTAAGGAAAAAGTGGGACCTATCGGAGATGAAGATGGAAACTTGTGTGTAAATGCAGAGGCTGTGGGAAGGGTTTTGAATGAATATTTTGTCTCCGGGTTTACAAAGGGAAGGGAGGATGTAGATATAGTAGTCCAGGAGGAACACTGCGCAATATTGGACGGGATAGTCATAAAGAGAGAGGAAGTACTCGAAAGGTTGAAATCCTTGAAAGTTGATAAGTCACTAGGGCTAGATGAATTGTTTCCGAGGCTGCTGAAGGAAGTCAGGGAGGAGATAGCAGATGCTCTGAGGATGATTTTCCAATCTTCACTAGATACAGGGGAGGTACCGGAGGACTGGAGAAATGCAAACTTAGTTCCATTGTTTAAAAAGAGATCAAAGGAAATGCCAAACAATTATAGGCCAGTTAATCTTACATCGGTAGTGAGAAAATTAGTAGAATCAATCCTGAGAGATAGGATTAACTGTCATGTGGAAAGGCATGGACTATCAGGGATGGTCAGCATGGATTTGTTAAAGGAAGGTCTTGCCTCACAAATTTGATTGAATTCTTTGAGGAAGTGACAAGAAGGGTTGATGAAGGTAGTGCAGTGGATGTTGTGTACATGGATTTTAGCAAGGCATTTGACAAGGTCCCACATGGCAGATTGATCAGGAAAGTAAAAGCCCATGGGATTCAGGGTAATGTGGCAAACTGGATAAAAGGTTGGCTTTGTAACAGGAAACAAAGGGTAATGGTTGATGGATGCCCTTGTGAATGGAAAGTTGTCTCAAGTGGTGTTCCACAGGGCTCGGTGTTGGGATGCTTGCTGTTTGTGTTATATATTAACGATTTGGACGTGAACGTGGGGGGTACGATTGGGAAATTTGCAGATGACACAAAGATTGGCCGAGTAGTGGATAGTGTAGAGGATAACCATAATCTCCAAAACGATATAGATGGGTCGGTGGAGCGGGCGGTAAAGAGGCAGATGGATTTTAACATAGAGAAGTGTGAGGTCATACATTTAGGAAGGTCAAACAGTTACAGGGATTACAAAATAAATGGGAATATACTAAGAGGGGTAGATGAAGTGAGGGATCTTAGCGTACAAATACACAGGTCCCTGAAGGCTGCAGTTCAAGTAGACAAGATTGTAAAGAAGGCAGTTGGAATGCTGTCCTTCATTGGTAGAGGTATAGAATATAAAAGTAAGGATATAATGTTGGAATTGTATAAAACACTGGTGAGGCCACAACTGGAGTATTGTGTGCAGTTCTGGTCACCACATTACAGGAAGGACGTAGTAGCTCTGGAGAGAGTGCAGAGGAGGTGTACAAGAATGTTGCCAGGGTTAGAAAAGTGAGGAGAGATTGGATAGGTTGGGGTTATTTTCCTTAGAACAAAGAAGGCTGAGAGGTGACTTGATTGAGGTGTACAAAATTATGAGGGGAATAGATAGAGTGGACAGGATAAAATTATTTCCCTTGGTGGAGAATTCTAGAACCAGGGGACATAGATTCAAGATAAGTGGCAGAAGGTGTAGGGGGGACATGAGGAAGAACTTTTTTACGCAGAGGATAGTGGGTGTCTGGAATTCGCTGCCCAAGTTGGTGGCAGAGGCAGAAACTTTAAACTCTTTTAAAAAGTACCTGGATCTGCACCTAAAGTGCTGTAAGCTGCAGGGCTATGGGTCAGGTGCAGGAAGGTGGGATTAGAAAGGGCACCTGGGTGTCCTCGGGCTGGCATGGACAAGATGGGCCAAATGGCCTCCTTCTGTGCTGTATCTTTTCTATGGTTCTATCCAATCTTTCCACATAGCTCTGATCCTCCAGCCCAAGCAGCATCCTGGTAAATCTCCTCTGTACCCTCTCCAGTGCAGTCACATCCTTCCTATAATGTGGTGACCAGAACTGCACACAGTACTCCAGTTGTGGCCTAACCAGCGTTTTATACAGTTCCAGCATAACCTCCCTGCTCTTGTATTCTGTACCTCGGCTAATAAAGGCAAGTATCCCATATG
Organism: Cetorhinus maximus; assembly: GCF_964194155.1. NCBI lineage: Eukaryota > Metazoa > Chordata > Chondrichthyes > Lamniformes > Cetorhinidae > Cetorhinus > Cetorhinus maximus. Next base: position 22,720,995 of record NC_135887.1, on the reverse strand, counting down.
CCGCCTTATCCACCTTATCCACCTGCCCTGCTACCTTCAGGGATCTATGGATATGCACACCAAGGTCCCTCTGATCTTCAGTACTTTCCAGGGTCCAACCATTCATAGTGCCTTGTTAGCCCTCCCCAAGTGCATTACCTCACACTTTTCCGGGTTGAATTCCATTAGCCACTGCTCTGCCCACCTGACCAGTCCATGGATATCTTCCTGCAGTTTACAGCTATCTTCCTCACTGTTTACCACCCTATCAATTTTCGTGTCTTCTTCTCGATCATACCCCCTACATTTTAATCCAAATCATTTATGTACACCACAAACAGCAAGGGCCCCAGCACCGAGACCTGCAGAACCTCGCTAGAAACAGACTTCCAGTCACAGAAACATCCTTCTACCATCACCCTCTGCTTCCTGCCTTTCAGCCAATTTTGGATCCAACGTGCCACTTCGCCTTGGATCCCATGGACTCTTACTTTCTTGACCAGTCTGCCATGAGGGACCTTTTCAAAAGCCTTGCTAAAGTCCATGTAGATCACATCAAATGCATTAGCCTCATCAACACTCCTGGTTACCTCCTCAAAAATTTAGATCAAATTTGTCAAACACAATCTTCCCTGAACAAATCCATGCTGACTATCCCTGATTAATCCGTGTCTCTCCAAGTGCAGATATATTCTCAGAATTCTTTCTAGTAACTTCCCCACTACTGAGGTTAGACTGACTGGCCTGTCTATCCCTTCCTCCCTTTTTTAATAATGGGACAACATTAGCAGCCCTCCAATCCTCTGGCACCTCACTTGTGGCCTGAGTGCATTTGAAAATTACTGCCAGAGCCCCTGATATCTCTTCCCTTGCCTCCCCCAACAGCCTGGGATACATCTCATCCGGACCTGCGGATTTATCTGCTTTTAAGGTCGCTAAACCTGCTAGTATCTCCTCTCTATATATTAATCTCCTAATATATTTCACAGTCCTCCACTCTGATGTCTATATTTACGTCGTCCTTTTCCACTGTGATGACCAACACAAGGTATTCATTGAGGACTGCACCCATGTCTTCTGGGTCCACACACAAATTACCTCTATGGTCCCTAATTGGTCCTACTTTTTCCCTAGTTATTCTCTTGCTCTTTATCTGTTTAAAAAGACACTTTGGGTTTTCCTTTATTCTACCCACCAATGCTTTCTCAGGCACTCTCTTAGTTCACCTTGCATTGATGTATTTCAAAAATTAGGCTAGAAAAAAATTGGTCAGGAGGGGACTCAGGGTGTCTGGGAGGAGTTCAGCACAGCAAATCTTGACCAATTGAAGGGGCACCCAATAACTGTCTTGCTGAAACCATGGAGTGCATGGCTCAGCTGAGTGCTGGACTTGAGGGTCTCATGTGCAATGAATGAGCTTGGCTCCTTTTCTGATGGTGCGCATTCAGGCTACAATCCATTAAATTTAGGTGCTGTGGTGCATAGGGTCTTAATTGGCATCTGATCTTTACAGAGGCATGTCAGAATGGATGCAGGCTTCAAGAACAATGTCCACATCTGCTGCGCAGAGACAGCATGGGCCCTATAAGCCTCTATGTTCCCAGTACATTGGCCATGGCTTTCAAGGCACCAGGCTTGCAGTCAGGACTTAAGTGCAAGGACTGGGCATCCATAGTTGTTGTAAAGGCCACTGGAGGACAACCAACACATGACTGACTGTGGCTCCTAGGACTTGGGGCTTTTGACCCGAATGAAGACCCTCATTGTGAATGAACATTCATGTCTGAGGGGAAGGATCAGCCACCTGTCAACCTCCAGAATGATATCATGCTGCGAGGGGTGACCTTGGTATGCGATGTGCAGACTAAGGGAAAGTCAAGGGCTGGAGAATGCACAGCTGCCTTGTATATGGAGGAGGACAATTCAACAGGAACTACCATTGATAGTTCAATTTCATCCATTCACAGAAACATGGAGTGGAGAATGCAGGCTGCAGGTAACACTGCCTTACTGATAGCTTTAATTGGAATGAGGAGAAGACGGGCCCGTTGCCAATTGGCACTACTCAGGGAAGACCATTGCCCTGAGGAACAAGAGCCAGCAGGGCCCCAGGAAGACTCAGACGCTGATGAGTAGGGGGCCAAATCCATGAAGACGTATGGCACGACCAAGGGTCTAAAGAAGACCCAGCTCATACATGGAGATGAGCGAAAGACAGTGCTGCAGATCCCTTCGCTTCTCTAGTGATGTGGTAGCTCATATTTGCCACATTTTCTGTGGAACTCACACTGCACGGACTTGGATGGCGTCCAATGCTGGTTGCCCTGAAAGTTACTGCCGCACAACTTTTTTGCCAGCAGACCCCTTCAGGACTCCACTGGGGACCTTTGTGGAATCTCACAATTGGCAACGCACAAATGCATAAGGGAGGTGACCAATGCCCTTTTCAATAAAGCTCACCATTATGTGCAGTTCCACATGGATGAAGCTGGCCAGGTTGCCAGAGATGTGGGATTCGCTGCAATTTAAAGCTTTACACAAGTGTAGGGCATTATCGACTGCACACATGTGGCCTCAAGAGCTCCCTGGCAGCAGCCTGTGAGATTCATTAATAGAAAAGGATTTCACTCTCTAATTGTCCAGCTAATTTGTGATCACAGAAAACAGTTATGCATGTTTGTGCTCGGTACCCAGGGAGCTCAAATAACTCTTAAATTTTGAGTCACTCCCAGGTACCAAAGATATTTGAGGGAGCTCAGTGCTTAGAGGGTTGGCTCCTCGGTGATAAGATGTACCCCCTAAAGCTGTGGCTAATGACCCCTGTTCGTCGTCCACAGAGTGCACGTGAGGAGAGATACAATGCTGCACATTAAGCCACAAGGTCCTTAATAGAGCAGACTATTGGCCTCCTAAAGATGTGTTTCAGATGTTTGGACTGATCAGGTAGGGCTCTCCAATACTCACCACAAAGGGTGTCCTGCTTCATCATTATTTGCCCTCCACAACCTAGCACTGCAAAGGGGGGATGTTTTGCCACAGGGAGACATGGAAGATCTAGGTGTCTCCTTGGACAAGGAGGATGTTGAAGGGGATGAATCTGAAGAGGGCGAGGATTCAGACTAGCCATATGAGGAGGCCATTGCACGGGCATGACGTGGAAGACATGCCCGTGACGACCTCATAGCTACAAGATTCCAGGATGAATAAGATGAAGACAAGTTGTTGCGAACACAGTTCTCTTCACACTTTGATGTAGGGGATACAGCAACATCTTCATTGTCATGAGTTATTCATTAACTCGCATCTTCAACATATCATGGAAGAAGCACAAGTCACCTTCAACCCTAACGATGGGGTCATCCTTGGAAGGCTCAGTAGCCTAGGGACCATAAAAACAAAAAACTGCGGATGCTGGAAATCCAAAACAAAAACAGAAATACCTGGAAAAACTCAGCAGGTCTGGCAGCATCGGCGGAGAAGAACAAAGTTGACGTTTCGAGTCCTCATGACCCTTCAACAGAACTAAGTAAAAATAGGAGAGGGGTGAAATATAAGCCGGTTTAAGGTGTGGGGGTGGGGGGTGGTTGTAGGGACAAGCAAGCAGTAATAGGAGCAGATAACCAAAAGATGTCACAAACAAAAGAACAAAGAGGTGTTGAAGGTGGTGATATTATCTAAAAGAATGTGCTAATTAATAATGGATGGCAGGACACGCAAGGTACAGATAGCTCTAGTGGGGGTGGGGTGAAATAAGACTAAAAGGGCATAAAAGGTATAGATTTAAAAATAATGGAAATAGGTGGGAAAAGAAAAATCTATGTAAATTATTGGAAAAAACAAAAGGGAGGGGGAAGAAACGGAAAGGGGGTGGGGATGGAGGAGGGAGTTCAAGATCTAAAGTTGTTGAACTCAATATTCAGTCCGGAAGGCTGTAAAGTGCCTAGTCGGAAGATGAGGTGCTGTTCCTCCAGTTTGCGTTGCTTCACGTAGCTGGAATTGAGAAAACAGATAATTGGTGATTGAAGGAAAGGCTCCTACACTTTAGGTCACTGGCAGTCATTGTCTGCGTTTATACTCTATGGATGTATATTCTATGGAGCCTCACAGGCTTGTTGGAGGAATCTAATCTCGTCTTCCATGCAGGAATGATCTCTGCCCTTACCAGCCAGCTCTGCAGCCTACCCTTCATGGGCCAAGAGTGCCCTCTGCTCCAGGGTGACCCCTTCAGCCTTCGCTCTCTCCCACTGATTATGGGCGAGCTTGTCCTGCATAATGACAGATGGATTGACTGTGAGCACAATGAATAAAAGAGAAGTTTAGAATCATGAATGCCAGCTGTATGTGCTGAGCCCTCCTCAGTGAAGGATTAAGATGATGTTTGTGTAGGATCTTACATGAGATGGGGATCTTAATGTAGCTGGCAGACAACCAGTGTTGATGTCCCATCTGCTAGTAGCATGTGACGTCACTGTGGACTCTTAATTCGTCGATTGCCTGATGCCTTTATGAGATTATGAGTTTGGAGTGAGGAAAAGGTTCACTTATTCATTAACTCGCGTCCTGCACTGCACTGAGCTCCCTGGCGACCTCTTCCCTGGCCTGCATGATCAGGTGGGTGGATCTCCTGCTTCTATCCCTCAGAAAGAGGACCTCCCACCTTTCTTGGATTGCCTGGAGGAGAATCCCGAGGGTGGCCTCGCTGAACTGTGGAGCGGAGGGTTTTGTTCTTTTGGGCACTGTTGAGAACCCGAATGAAACGACACACCTGCCCAGCAAGTGAATTTCTGTGCAGGTGCCATTTAAATATGGTACCAGGACCTTTAACCCCATGAGGTAAAGACCGGGCAGACGAATCCCTGCCTGCCCCACCACGAGATTTGACAAGCTCCCCGCTGATGCATAATTAATGAGTTTGAAAACAGAAAATCAGGTGCAAAAATCTGCCCCGTCACCCAGTGGGAATCACTGACTTTCCTGCCCACTACCACACTTAGTCTGCAGAATGGAAAATTGCGTCCATAGCTTCCTCTACTTTGGGACAGACTGGGTGACCATTTTGCAGAACTCCTCCATTCAGTCCACAAGTGCAAACCCAGCCCTGCTGTTTTAATTATCCACCTTGCTAACATTCCAAACTTTCTGTTCCTGGCCTTCTGCAGTGTTCCAATGAAGCTCAACTCAAGTTCGAGGAACAGCACCTCACTGTTTGATGAGGCACTTTAGGACCTTTGAGTTACGAACATTGAGTTCAACAATTTGTTCCATTTCTCTTTGCTGATTTGGTGTTTTCTTTCTTATTCCCCTTTCTCTTTGCTTTCGGTTGGTAGCTATTTAGGATTCTGCCGTTCATACCTCCTCTATATAAATATAAAGATGAAATACTACAGATGCTGCAAATCTAAAAAAAACCAGAAAATGCTGGAAATACTCAGCTGGTCAATGAGCAATGATCTTCCCTCCATCATAAGGTCAGAAGTGGGGATGTTCACTGATGACTGCACAATGTTCAGCACTATTCATGATTCCTCAGATATTGAAGCTGTCTATGCCCATATGCAGCAAGACTTGGACAACATTCATGGGCTGAGAAGTGGCAAGTAACATTCACGCCACACAAGTGCCAGGCAACGAACATCTCCAACAAGAGAGAATCCAACCATCTTCCCTTGACATTCAGTGGCATTGCCATTGCTGAATCTCTGATTATTAACATCCAGGGGGTTACCATTGACCAGAAACTGAACTGGACTAGCCATATAAATACTGTGGTTACAAGAGCATATCAGAGGCTGGGAATTCTGTGGAGAGTAATTCACCTCCTGACTCCCCAAAGCCTGTCCACCATCTACAAGGCATAAGCCAGGACTGTGATGTAATAATCTCCACTTGCCTGGATAATTACAGCTCCATCAGCACTGAAGAAGCTCAACACCATCCAGGACGAAAAAGTCCACTTGGTCAGCACCCCATCCAACAACCTAAAGATCCACTCCCTTCACCACTGATGCATTGTGGCAGCAGTGTGTACCATCTACAAGATTCACCGGAGCAACTCTCCAGGTGCTCCTTCGACAGCACCTTCCAAACCCGCAACCTCTACCACCTAGAAGGACAAGGGCAGCAGATGCATGGGAACACCACCACTTGCAATTTCTCCCCCAAGCCACACACCAACCTGACTTGGAACTATACCTGTCGCTGGGTCAAAATCTCTTACAGCACTGTGGGTGTACCTACATCACATGGACTGCAAAGGTTCAAGAACACGGCTCACCACCACCTTCTCAAGAGCAACAAGGGATGGGCAATAAAAACTGCTGGCCGAGCCAGCGATACCCACATCCCATGTAAGAATATAAAAAAAGGTCAGGCAGCATCTATGGAGCAGAGAAACAGAGTCAACCTTTCAGGTCAATAACCTTTCATGAGAACTCCTCTAGGCACATCTTTTGTTTCTTTACTTGTACCATTACCACACTCTTTGACCCTGCACCATGAACCCTTTCATCATTTAATCTCTCCTGCCCTTCACGCTATCACAAATCTTCCTACTGGTTCTTTTTCCTTTTCACTCCCCTTTTACTTGTTCAAAACCTGCTACGTTCCTACCTTTTCCCAGGTGTGATGAAAGTTCACAGACCTGAATTGTTAATTCTGTTTCTCTCACCACTGATGTCAGATCTGCTGCGCATTTACAGCATTTTTTGTTTTTATGTGCTGAAGCCTTCAGCAGAACTTGAATCCACAACCTTCTGACTCAGAGGTGAGAATGGTGGCATGGCTTCTTATCACAACCAGGCCGACATCCTCTGCATCCCCCCACCCCTTCCGCCAACTCCACAGTGCCTCATTGTCACATGTCCTGTTCTGGCTTTTTGCTCATGCTTTGTTTTAATCGCTCCACCATTGGTGGCCCTGATTTCAGCTGCCTACCTCAAAAATCCGGAATTTCCCCTCTAAACGTCTCCACCTCTTTAAGATGCTTCTTAAAACCTACCTCTCAGACCAAGCTTTTTATCATCTGGCCTAATGTCACCTTATGTGTCTTTAATGGTCAAACCTTGTTATATTACGCTCCGTGAAGTGCCTTGGGATGTTTTACTATGTTAAGGGTGCTATATAAATACAAGTTGTAGTTGGCCAAAATGGTTAGCTATTGTTAGTGATATGGAAAAGGTTGTCCATGCAAAGTAATTAAATGGGAGGGGAAGGAAATTTTGTCTGATAAGTCACTCAGTGCACAATGCAGGGCGAATATTTAGGAAAAGTGAAGCATACCGAACTCAGTAATGAATGAATTCCAGCTCACACAACAAATCTACGTCAATGGCACTTTAATGCCTTGAAACCGTGAATGTAAAGCAAGCACTTTACAGCAGCATGCTTTATACCCTATCTCCCAGCCAGTATGTACTCTTGAAACATTCTGCAGTAATAAAATGCATGCACATACATGTTCAAATCATGAACTATTAGTATTCTGGCAGACTGTGCACTTTCTCACATCTAAAAATATACGTGGAATCTGCTGTTCTTCCTGCCCAACCTGTGAAGTGTCATGCAGTGCTAAATATATAGGCATCTAAAAATATCAGTGGCCATTGATCTAATCTCCACAAGTATATTTTATTTTCAAACGCTCCATTTCTCTACTGACTTTGCTGCTGATCTCCATTGAAGTCTTAGAGCAGTTCTTTCAAACTGTTCACTGGGGGGGCACTATAGATGCCTGTCAACACTGGGGATATGTTAAAAGTGAGATTCATGATCTGAAAGACTAAGACTGATTGCAAACCTATTTAAACATAGGGCACTGCATTCATGTTAAAAAGTGAGATATGTTGAAAAGGCTTTTAAGCTGAAATGAGTGAGTACTCTAAATAGTAAAGGTTGTAATGTTTGGCAAGATATTAATTATGAACATTTTATTTTAGGACAAGGTCACAGCATCATTTCATGCCATATTTGAATGTGACAACGGGTTAATGGCTGAAGTTGTTTCAATAAATGAGATACCTGTTTATAAATTGAAAATAAAGACTTGCATTTATATAATGCTTTTCATAACCACAGATTATCCCAAAGCCCTTGTTAGACAATGAAATACTTTTTGAAGTATAGTCACTGGCATAATGTAAGAAACGTGGCAGCCAATTTGTACAGAGCAAGGTCCTGCAAACAGCAATAGGATAATGATGAGATAATTGTACTAGTGTTGGTTGAGGGATAGATTTTTGCCAGGACATTCGAGATATCTCACCTGCTCTTCTTTGAAATAGTGCCATGAGGTCTTTTATGCCTACCTAAGAGGGCAGTTAGAGCCTGGATTTAATGTCTCACGTGAAAGACAGAAAGAAATAAAATCTCAAGTTACTTGTGGCTAAACAACTGACTGAGGCTCAGAGGAAAGAAGTGAATACGATTTTGTGAGCAATTCCTTCACTGAAGCATTCATTAATTCGAGAATAATTGAAGCTGGGGATTGGTGATGGGATGGTACTTTTGCCTAAAGGCCCAGATGCATCTCAAACCTTAGGCACTTTAACTGTGCTGTGTTGTTTTTGGGGAGAGTTGCACTCAGTCAGTTTCCTCCTTGTTACGCTCCCTCATTTACCTGACTATCAAGTTTTGTTCTATATCAGACACTGTGTTGGGCGTGGAACCACAAAATCTGATGGTAGTTCCCAAGATCCACAGAGAAGTAGATTTCTGATGTTGGTAGTGCAAAGTGAATTGTGCTGTTTACATTGTTTTATTCAGCTAATGGCAAGGACATAGCGTGCCTGCTATCAGCTGTACCTTAACAATAGGATAGTGCCTTTAGAGATGAGATTCTTGTCATGGCTTCATTTTAAGGTCCGTAACATTAATTAGAATATATTACTTATGAGATTTTACTCACTTTATGGAGCAGGTTTCAAATTTGGGTCTGTTTATGTGATAGAACCATAGAAAAGTATTGAGGCCACTCAGCTCATCTAGAGGTAAAAAAAGAAACTAACTGTTATGATCCCAGCTGATGTTACTCCTGGTCAAGCCAGATCCCAGGGTGAGCTTGGCTTGATAGATCTTAACTTTTATTTTTTACTTAGAAATGCAGAGAGTGGTTACTGAGCAGAATCACAGGAGCCAGCTGATGAACTTTTAACAAAAGAATAAAATGTTTACTAAAGAAAAGATGAACTATATTATAATACTCCTTCACCCACAACTATACTTTTACAGATATATAAGGATTCGTAAGGATAACACAAGTTACAAAAGCTATCTTTTACTCTAATGTTCACAGTAAGTACATAGGCTGTGTCCGCCAATGGGTCACCTGTGGTCAGGCACACCACACTCTGAAACCAAGTGACAGATGCAACCGCAAGCAGATGCTATGGGTCCCTTATCACCTCCCCCACAAACGCTTGTCACACCATGAGCCAACCGGTCTCACTGAACTCCGTCTTTCACACAAAGGTTTCCAATCTCCACTCCGAAAAACTTCTCCCAAATGATGCTTTCTCACAGATGCTTTCCACAAGGGCCCACCTCCGGTGTTTCAAGCTCTCCTTTCAATGTTCCTCTCCCTGGATCACCATGTGCATTTAAGCTTTCTTCTACCGACTCTGTCTCATATGATCAACCATGCCAACAGGACACTACTGTTTCACATGCCCATTGTAAAGAGTTACAGAACTTCAGCTGTCTCCTTGGATCTTCTGGCTTCTTGTAAGCCTATGTTGCTTTAAATCTGCATCCTGCAATTTCTCCCTTTAAGCTTGAACCCTTCCTGTGCTCCTCACTTTTAATTTCACTTAACAGGACTTTTTCCAGATTCCTGTTCATTCCCTTTGATTAGAAACATAGAAAATAGGTCTTTTTGGGGCCTTCCTCTTTCTGTTCTTTAGGAAAACCTGCTTCCTCCAGCTCCCTCTTGTCCAGCTTCTCTGGAATCCTGCCTTCAACTGAACTAAAATTGCTTTTCTGGTTTTCTCTGTCCCTATGTAGGCACCCCCACCCCCCAGGCCCTTGTTGCTAGGTAACAGCACTGTCTTTCTTAACTCCCCTTCAAGAGTCATCTTAACACATCAGTGCAGAAACACATATTAAACTGCATTCCTAACACCCACAAATACAAATATAACTTACTTAAACTATCTCTAGTTCCTAACATAACGCTCATGATGACAATAAACACTACAGTGATGACTGTAGAAATGTCAGTTGCTGATATTATTAATTTCACTTGCACACAGTGAGCGTTGCATTGAAGGGGTGACAATTCTGACATTGCTACTACATATTGATCGACATTCTAAGGCCTCTGTTTATTGGGATTAGTAGCAGAATAAAGTAGGAAGTCAGAATTTATCTTTTTCCATTCAGAGGTTCATTAAAACATGGAACGATTTATCACAAGTGGTTATTGCAGTGGAGTGTAACATCTTTACAAAGGGAATTGGAATTTGAAAAAAGAGAATATAGAAGAATACAGCAAAAGGGCAGAGAAATAAGATTAGGTCAGATAGGTCCCGTTGGAGAGCACTGAAAATGTGATAGGCCAAATGGCCTCTGTCTGTGCTACAATTTTTATGCTTCCATGAACTTCTAACCGGTTAGAAACTTGTCAGCTATTGCCTTGCCTGTGAAATACAACTGTGGCACATCTTACATTTTAAACTATGGGCTGCAATGACTATGATGCTATTATCTTTGTGTGATCTTGATCAAGGAAGGGAGCCGAGAATAGCTTCGGTAACGGAAGCTGCTTTGTGTGAGAGGAAGCCTCACACAATCAGTGCCACATAAACATTCATCAGGATTCTTCTTTCTGTTTGCCTCTTAAATTCACAAATGTGCTAATTGTTGAGCTCCATTGATTATAAATATAACTGCAGAAACTAAATTAAATAACTGGTAAAGAAGATTTTGCAGTGTATGTTTTTGTAAAGAAATTAACTTCAGGATCCTGATATTTAAATGGACATGATCTCTTCAGTGACATGTTTTTGGATAGGTTTCGTTCCGGAAACAGCCAAGAACACACAGTCCTGAAAGCTGTTGGATGGCTATAAAATGTTTCACTCCAACAAACTGTGCATCCATTGTGGCACCAACTTTTTTTAATAATCATTTTCCTTCACTTTTATCCCTGAAGGCTCTGGCTGTTGCCGACCTGCAATTGAGCCAGCAGTCCCTCTGATGTGTTGCACATGTTTCTTAAACTGTGGGGCGTAACAACGAATGTTGTCAGCCTATTTTACCATAGAGAGCATCACAGATGATCTTATTTTCACCTGAGTTCCATCTTTAGGTGCTTCCAATGTCACCAAATCACAATTATTCCAGGGTCACGAATGCTAATTATAGATCCCCAACTACTGTGAACAGCTAATTCAGCACAGACTGACAATTAGCTTTATAGTGTTTATATATACAGTGGTTTTCACCCAGTTGACCATTTGGGAAACTTTTCAAGTTTTCAACTTAAATTGAAAATAAGATTTTTAAGTGCTTCACTTTACGGAAAACAGAATGGAAAATGTTATCCAATGGAATTGACTATAATTAGGAATATAAAAGGATCAAAGATCTGATCTGGGGATAAGCTTAAGGAGTATATATGCTGCCAGCAGGATATCATAAAGTGCAGTCAGATCAATAGCAACATGTGAGAGAAAACTGTCCCTCTCACTTCCACTTCTTTCCCTCATAATGGCATATACTTAAGGATACAATGACACTAATAAACTGAGGTAATGTTCTGAACTCAAAAGGGCAGATGCAAACATTACACAGGTAGTGTACCCTGCAGCTTAAGAGTATGCAGGGAGAGAAGGAAAGGGCAACCACCAGACAGTCAAGTAGAAACAGACAGGTAGTGCCAGAATCCCCTATTTGCATTCCACTCTCCAATCAGCATTCGGTTCTAAATACTAAAGAGTGCACATCCTAGTGTGCTGCCAGAGCCACAGATGGCCCAGCTGTACATGGGGGGTAAAAGGAAGTCCGGAAGAACAATAGCAATAGGTGATTCGATAGCTAGGGGAACAGACAGATATTTCTCCGGCTTCAGATGTGAATCCAGGATGGTGTGTTGCCTTCCTGGTGTCAGGGTCAAGGATGTCATGGAGTAGCTGCAGAGCACTCTGAGGGGATGGGTGAACAGCCAGCAGTCATGGTCCACATTGGTACGAATGACATAGGCAGAAAGAGGGAATGTGATCTTGCAGTCAGAATTCAGGGAGATAGTTAGGAAATTAGGAAGCAGGACCCCAAAAGTAGTAATCTCCACTTTAGCCCCAATACCACGCGCGAATGAGTATAAATGTAGGAGGATAAAGTAGATGAATGTGTGGCTGGAAAAATGGTGCAGGAGGGTGGGCTTTAGATTTTTGGCATGTTGGGACCAACTCTGAGGGAGATGGGACCTGTACAGGCCAGACGGGTTTGTACCCAAATAGAGCCGGAACTGAGTTCCTTGCGGGACGATTTGTAAGTGCTATCAGGGAGGGTTTAAACTAACTTGGCAGGGGTGTGGGGACCAGGAGGAAATATCAGAGAGGAATACCGAGGCCCACAGAATACTGGGAGAGATAGATAGCACTAGAATAGGGAATAGCAAGTTCTAAGGTGGGGTCGGAGTAAGGGAGAAAGTAATAAAGTTTAAAGGAGCGTTAATATGCATGTATGTGAATGCATGGAGTGTGGCTAATAGATTGGTGAGTTACAGACACAGACTGACACGTGGAAATATGATGTTGTGGCTATAACAGAGACCTGGCTCAAAGAAGGGCAGGACTGGGTGTTAAATCTTCCTGGATACATGGTGTTTAGGAAAGACAGGAAAGGAAGAAAAGGGGGAGGAATGGCGGTATTGATTAAGGAGAGCATTGCAGTGCTGGAGAGAGAGGATTTCCTAGAGGGGTCAATGTCTATTTGTCTAGAGTTTGTTTCATTGGGTGGTCAAGGTCTAGAATGCAGTTTTGGAGATTGTCTATTCTCCCAAAGTATACTGTTGAAGTCTGTAGTTTCTCAAAACCATTACGCTTTATTTACAGTAAACATTTGCATATTAGGACCTCTACATGAGGTTGGAGCTTCTCCTCCTTCCAGATCTCTCTTACTTTTCAGTTAAATGATCTGACATCATTATTACGTCAGCATCATGTATGCTTCTGATGTTAACCCTTTACTCTCCCCTCAAGTCTTTATCTCTATCATCTTTACATCCTCCTATATCAGCCCCCAAAGTCTCAGGCTTCACAGGGTTAGTCTCTGAGGTGTCTTAACGAGTCTCCCCAATCTCACTCTGATCTCCTGTTGAGGCTGAGGATATGCCATACTCGCCCTTCTGTTGGTGTGAGTGATCTTCTCCTGGGTGGCTGTAGAGCTTGTAGTCAGCCTTACTACTTCATCATCAGGATCTGAGTAATATGCCCAAGTTCCTATTGACTTTCTATCCCATGATACGAAGGCCCTGCAATTTCTTTTTATGATACTCTGGTCTGTCTCCATCCTGTACGATCTTGGTTACGGAGTTTTCTCAATGATTGTACCTTCTTTCTGCTGGTATTGGACCCATACTCTTTCCCTGGGCTTCAGTCGTGGTAATTCTCATGCTCTATGCCTGTGAATAAAGTTCCAAGCCTGGTTTCTTCTCTGTTTTTCCTCACGCTGTTTTACCCTCTTGTGGTCGCTTGTGGTGATAGTGGGTTTGAGTTTTTGTTCTTGCAATTGAAGCTGTGTTTTTAATCTCCTACCCATTCACAATTCTGATGACGATAAACCATTTTATAGCAGTGAGGTTTGATAACTCAGAAGAGCTAGACTAAGGTTGTCATTTTTCTGCAATAAATCTCTGATGGTTCGTACCCCTCTTTCAGCTTCTCCATTCACTTGAGGATAGTGAGGTGAACTGGTTGTATGATTGAAGCCATACTCAGTTGCAAAATTGTGGAATAGCTCATCAGTAAATTGCGCCCATCGTCGGACACTACGATGTCCAGGATGCCACATGTTGCATAAATTCTTTTGAGGGATTGGATGGCTACTTCTGCTGTGATACTATGCAATCTGTTTACTTCAATCTACAGTGAGTAGTAATCAATGGTAATAAGGAAGGTTTTGCTCCTAAATTCAAATAGGTTCATTCCCAGGCACTCCCACGGCCTTGATGAAAAAGTAGAAGGTAATGGAGGTTCTTTTTGTTTTTCATTATTTACAGCACAAGTAAGACAGTTAGAAATCATTTCCTCTACAGAGCGAACAATGCCTGGCCACCAGATTGCTTGCTGTGCTCTCGCACAACATGTTGCTATTCCTAGATGACCTTGGTGAAGTCTTTGAAGAATATCAAGCCAAAGTGTTCTTGGTGTGACTATTCTCTTGTTGAAGACTAGTAAGTCGTCAATGACAGTGAGGTGCTTGTGCCGTTCAAAGTACTGCCATAGTATGGGATTAGTGGGGTTAGTCTGGCCATTCTTCAAGACAACATTCTTGGATTTAGAGACATCCTTCATCTTGTTGCTGGGTTTGCTTTATTTCCTGAAATGCTTTTGCAGTAGCTGGTTAGTGCTGAGAGATTAAGGATGTAAGTGCTTCAACCTCTTCGATGAAGTGTAAATCCTCTTGTTTCGTTCCTTCTGGTGATATTCGTGACAGTGTGTCTACCATTGTTTGATACTTCCCTTGTACTGTAATGGAGTCATATCTAATCAATCTTAATTTGAACTGCTGGATTCTGGGTGGCATCTTCACAATTTCTTTCATGTTCAGAGAGTGACTAATGGCTTATGGTCTGTTTTGATTTTGAAACGCAATCCCATAGCAGTGTCTGAAAATTTTTTGCATGCCGACATTGCTGGCAATGCTTCTTTTTCTGTTGTGGCATATTGTTCTTGTTCAGCTTCTGTTAGTGACCAAGAGGCACTGTAGACTGGTCTACACTGGCCGTCTCTCTGCACTTGAAATAAAACTGTCCCCAGACCAGTAGATGATGCATCTGCTGTGATCTGACATCATTATTATATCAGCATCATGTATGCTTCCAATGTTAATCATTTATTCTACAGAGCTAAGGAGCAAAAAAAGTGCAGTTACATTGCTCAGTATAGTCTATAGCCCACCAACTAATGGAAAGGATGTGGAGGAACAAATTTGCAAGGAAACTGCAGAGGTGCAAGAAGTATAGAGTACTTATAATGGGCGACTTTAATTATCCGAATATAGCCTGGGATAGTAGTAGTGTAAAGCTCAGAGAGGGGCAAGAGTTCCTTGGAATTCAGGAAAATTTTCTGCAGCAGTATGTTTCCAGTCCAACGAGAGGGGAGACACTGCTCGACCCTCGTTTTTATCAATGAGGTGGGCCAAGTGGATTAAATATCAGTAGGAGATGTTACGATCCCAATTGATGTTAATACTGGACAAGTCTGATCCCAGAGTGAAACCTGGCTTGATAGATCCTAGCTTTGTTTTTGGAAACTGTGGAGGTAAGTTACTGAACAAATTAACAGGAATCTGCTGATGAACTTGTAACACAAAGAATAAAATATTTATTAAGATAAAAATTAGCTTTTTAAACTAGACAAAAAGGTTGGAAAGATCTCAATAAGAATGCAAGACTATGATTCAAATATTCACAATTCCTTTACCCCAGCTATATCTTTACAGACACATACAAATTAGGAAAGATAAAACAATTTACCGTATTTATCTTATACTCTAATATTCAGGGTAAGTAGGTACAAGGGAATTAACAGGTGAACTGTGGTCAGACATACCACACTCCAAAGTAAATGACGGATGCGACCAAAGCAGATTCTATGGATTGCTCAACAACCCACCCAGGCACTTGCCACACAGTGAGCCAATCAGTCTCACTAAAACTCTGCCTTTCTCACAGTGGTTTTCAATCTCCACGTTTGAAGAACTCGCCTTCGAATTCTCTCCAAAAGTGACTCCCGCTCGGACGGCATCAACAAAAATCCACCTCCATGGTTTTAATCTCGCACTCCAAGATTCCTTTCTCCAGGATCTCCAAGTCCACCCACGCTTCACCTTCCAAGCACACCTTCAGATCTTTGGCAGGTCCAAGCAGAATGCCACTGCTCCAAAAGGGTGCCTTTGCCCTTACGGCCCGCAGCCTGGAGTCACCAACCTTCGGCTGCCCTCTTGGATCTTCTGGGCTTCTCTCGAGCCCACTTTGCTTTAAGTCTGCTCCTCACAGCACTTTCTTTAACTTGGAGCCTTTATCTCTGCTCCTGCCATTTATCTTGACTCAATGGCATCTATCTCTGATCCCTGTCTTTGTCCCTGCCTCGGACTTTCTTCAGGGACTTCTTTCTGTCCCATTCCCTGGTTTGGGACCTTTTACTTGGTTTGGCAGCTTCTCCCTGTCCTGGTCCCTGTGTCCTGGTTTACTGACCTGAAGACGTGAAAATAAACAATCTGCACATGTGTGGCCACTTCCTGGTCGCCGCATGCACAGAAGGCTAGAGACCCGCTGAGAACTGGAGTTTCCAGCCTCCGACTGCCAATCTAAAGCTACAGTAAGTTTTTGGGTTTCCAAACAGAGAACATTTAGGAGACAGTGATCATTGTATCATAAGGTTTAGGTTGGCTGTGGAAAAGGGCAATGAATAATATAGAGTAAGAATAATTAACTGGGGGAAAGCCAACTTCAATGGGGTAGGGATGGATCTGGGCTGAATAAATTGGAATCAAAGGTTGGCAGAAAAAAAAGTAGCTGATCAATGGGCTACTTTCAAAGAAGAGATAGCCCGGGCTAAGTCAAGGTATATTCCCTCAAAGGGGAAAGGTAGGGCAAACAAATCCAGAGCTCCCTGGAGATTGAGAGATTAAGGTTAAGATGAAGAAGACAATGTGCTTATGACAGATATCAGATGGATAATACAATGGAGAATCAGGCTGAATATAGATGATTCAGAGGGAAGTGAAAAAGCAAATAAGAGAAGCAAAAAGGGCGTATTAAACGAGACTGGCAGCTAACATAAAAAGGAATCCCCATGTCTTCTATAGGCATATAAATAGTAAAAGGAGAAGTAGGGCCGATTAGAGACCATAAATTAGGGATTTACATATGGAAGCATAGCTGAGGTATTAAATAAAATTTTGCACCTGTTTTTACCAAGGAAGATGATGCTACCCTAGCCATGGTGAAAGACGAGGTAACTAAAGCACTAGAAGTATTTAAAATTGATAAGAAGGAGGTATTGGTTAGGCTGTTTGTACTTCAAGTTGATAAAACACCAGGAAGGGATGGGATGCCTCCAAGGATACTGAGGGAATTAAGAGCAGAAATTGCAGAGGCACTGGCCATTAATTCACAGTCTTTCTGGTGGTTCCAGAAGACTGGAGAATTGCAAATATTGCAGCCTTGTTCAAAAATGGCTGTAAAGATAAGCCCAGGAACTGCAGGCCATTCAGTTTCATTTCAGAGGCAGAAAAACTTCCAGAAACAATAATTCAGGACAAAATTAATGGTCATATGGACAAATATGAGGTAATTAAAGAAAACCAGCATGGATTTATTAAGGGAAAATCGTATTTAACTAACTTGCTTGAGTTTTTTGATGAGATAACAGAAAGGGTAATGGTGTTGATGTGGTGTACCTGGACTTCCAAAAGGCATTGATGTAGTGCCACACAACAGACTTGCGAGCACTAATAGCTCATGGAATAAAAAGGACAGTAGCAACATCAATATAAAATTGGCTGAGTGACAGGAAACAGAGAGTAGTGGTTACTAGATGCTTTTTGGACTAGAGGGAGGTTTGTAATGGAGTTCCCCAGGGGCCAGTGTTGATAACTTCCTGATATATATTAATGATCTAAATCTTGGTGTACAGGGCACAATTTCAAAATTTGCGGATGATCTGAAACTTGGAAGCATTGTGAGGATAGAGTAGAGCTTCAAAAGGACATGGACAAGTTGGTGGAATGGGTGGACAAGTAACAAATTAAGTTCAATGTGCAGAAATGTGGGATGATTCATTTTGGTAGGAAGAACATGAAGAGATAATTTAAAATAAAGGGTACAACTCTAAAGAGGGTGTAGGAGCAGAGGGACCTGGGTGTATATGTGCATATATAGACGGTGGCATAGTGGTAATGTCACTGGACCAGTAATCCAGAGACCCAGACTAATGCTCTGGGGACATGGTTTAAAATCCCACCATAGCAGCTGATGGAATTTGAATTCAGTTACTAAATCTGGAATATAAAGCTAGTCTCAGTAATAGTGACCATGAAACCAGGGAAGGAAATCTGTCATCCTTACCTGGTCTGACCAACATGTGACTCCAGACTCTCAGCTATGTGGTTGACTCTTAATTGCCCTCTGAAATGGTCTAAGAAGCCACTAAGTTCAAGGGCAATTAGGGACAGGCAACAAATGCTCGTCTCGCCCAGTGATGCCCACATCCCATGAAAGAATAAAGAAAATAAGTAATTAAAGGTGGCAGGATATGTTGAGAGAGTGGATAATATAGCTTACAGTATCTTATGCTTTATTAATAGGGGCATAGAATGCAAAAGCAAGAAGGTTATGTTGAACTTTAATAAGACTTGAGTATTGTATTCAGTCCTGGGTGCCGCACTTCAGAAATGATGTGAAGGCATTGGAGAGAGTGCAGAAAAGATACACAAGATTGGTTCCAGGGATGAGGAACTTCAGTTATGAAGATAGATTGAAGAAGTTGGGTCTGTTTTCCTTGGAGAAGAGAAGGTTGAGAGGAGGTTTTATAGAGTTATTCAAAACCATGAGGGTCTAGACAGAGTAGACAGGGAGAAACTGCCCCTACTCATGAAAGGATTGAGAACAAGATTTAAAGTAATTGGCAAAAGAAGCAAAAGTGACATGAGGATAAACTTTTTCACGCAGCAAGTGATTAAGGTCTGGAATGCACTTTCTGAGCGTGTGGTGGAGGCAGGTTCAATCAAGTCATTAAAAAGACAGTTGTCTGAAAAGAACGAATAAGCAGGGTTACGGGGAGAAGGTGGTGGATGGCACTAGATGAATTGCTCATTAGGAGAGCTGGTGCAGACATGATGGACTGAATGGCCTCAGAATTTTGGTGAGATCAGGTGAGATCATCTGCACTTCCTTTGATGGCTGAACAAGCCAATTCTGGAAAGGCAAAGCCTGCCACAAGTGCCACACATGACGCTGTCCCTTGCTAATGGTGCAGGATGATCTATGCATGCCATCGTGGTGACAAACTCCTGCTCACAGCTGGTGTCGCCATTTGCGCCAGTCATCATCTAGAGTTTCCCGCTTTTCATGATTGATGTTGAGGGCTTTCATGTCTCTTTGACAACTTAGTGCCACTTCGAAGGATATGCAGTTAAGACTATGTGAAGTACGGTGGGAGGAAGCTCATGTAGCCAGCTGGGTCAAATGTTTCAGTGCTGTAAATTCAATGTATATCTTGGTAGTATCTTGCATAGTGAGCTTTCGCCTTTCACCTGTTTCTGGAATAAAATAAACAAATTCTCCAGCATTAGAAATAATTTTAAAATGCCTTTATCAATCTTAAAAAAATTACCACACAATACCCAGGATGAGGATATGTAAGTATAGAGATTTCTCACAAAAGAAAATTGCTGCTTGGACCAGAGGGTGGGGATAACATCCATTATGGGGAATTCAGTTAAGTGGCTAGATAGGTTGCGTGTATTAAAGGGGATGGTGCCAGGGAAGCAGAATAGTGAAATAACTGTGTAGCAGTCGACCAGGTCATTGCATTGCATTGATCAGATAAATATGTTTGAAGTTTGATTTTACTATCTAGCTGCCAGACAGTATGTCCACGATGAGAATTTTGAAAAGAGACAGTATAACATGCTAACAGTGAAAAGGGGGTTTCATTTCAAATCAGCTTTGTGTCAACTCTTGGTGTCAGCAACATTTGTAAAAGTCTTCCTTAGCATTGCAAAGTTTTAGGGAGTTATTGATTTGGCTTGGGTCTGAATGTGTGAATGAGAAATACTGGTATCTTGATGGTTGCTCAGTATACCAGCAGTGGGTTTGATATTTTTCCTCCCTGCTCTGAGGGCTGAAGGTTGGATTGGAAGATCAGTGGAGTCGCCCCTTTGATCTGTGGCCCTGACCTGTGCATATGCCCTCAGTGTGTTTTCGAGAGGCTTAATAAATGCTCTGATAAAGCTTTAACAGTCTCGAAGATCAGGGGTAGTAACGGAGAGCAAGGGGTCCCAAGTGCATTGTAATGGTGAGAACTTAGATCATTTTTCAGTTTTCATATAAAATTTCTATTCTGCTTGTGATAACATAATCTTTGTGTATGATCTATATTATACCCTATCAGATCTTTCAGCAATATATCAAAGTACTTCACATCAGTGAATTATTTTGAAGTGCAGGGATTGTTATTACCTAAGCAGATATGCTGCCATTTTGCATATGGCAAGATCCCAAATTTGGCCATATAATGTCTAGAATAGGGCACCAGATGGGTGCAGTGTGAGGTTGTAGGAGGGCGTATTCTCACGCCACTTGAATCTGACGCCTGAATTGGATTGGGAGCTATTCATAGCATTGCCTAGCTACGAGTCAATTCTGTAGCTACAGTCTGACTTTGGTACTTATATTGGATTCTGGGCTTTAATTTTCATCAGTTTGAATTTGAATGATGACATCATGAAAAGTAATGGATTGAAGGAATGATTGAGACTAAATATTTCAGAACTGATATGACGTAACGTGGTCCAGCTAGTGGAATGTTAATTCAGTTTTTCATACTGTCAGCTGTGGAATTAAAGCACCAATTTCAAGCTAACCGGGAATGGGGTGCGATTGGGTTGGACAGAAGTTTTACACCCCGAGAGTGAAATCAGATAGTTTCTACCAAGCGGGTTAGGTTAAGCTCTAGGAATTGAAAATAAATCTCTTGTAGAATTCAGTAAGCGACCCGAGAGAAAATTTGTTGTTTATCAGTTATAAAAAATTGGGGATGTTGTGGAGGGGGAAAAGGTTATTTGATAGACAGGGCAGCCGAATGTGAGTTGTCATGTTGTGAAATCTGCAGGAATATGTCCAACCAGCGTTGGAGTAACCTCATTTACTTGATGAGTGGATCCATAGAGTCATTACAGAAGGAGGCCATTTGGTCCATCGAGTCCATGCTGGCTCTCTGTAGAGCAATCCAATTAGTTCTATTCCCCTGCTTTATCCCTGTAGACCTGCAGGTTTATTTCCCTCAAGTGCCCATTCAATTTCTTTCTGGAATCATTCATCGTCTCCACTTCCACCAACCTTGTAGGCAGCGGGTTCCCAAGGATGCATGTGTGTTATTTGTTCGCACCCAACTTTTAGATAGCAGTAGATAGATGGATGCAGTGAGTTTCAGGACAATAATAGTGGCTTTGCAAAATGAGCAAGGGTAGTTCTTATTATTAAACACTTGTCAGGGATGACGAACAGTCCTTGAAGTTGCATATTTTGTTTTGCTTGATTTGAACTGGCCAAAGCCCATCAAATTCAAGGCCAGCATTTTATAGCTACTGCATTTGTGATCAGGATATGTAGTAGGAGAAAACATCTGGTATGCTTTTGGTTTGGTTTGCAGTTTGATAGGTTATGGAAGGCAGAATTGCATCATTTTATAAGGAATCTGAGACATTGACTTTGGCCTGGCCTAGTACAACCAGTTAAATTGGATTTTATTTCTGCTTGGATCTGTGCTCTCAGACAAATTGGGAACTGAACCAGCTCTGCTGAGCCCAACAATTCATTCACCCATGGCAAATTGGCCAGTCAAAATGTCTTGTGGCATCAGGTGGTTTATCCTTGTGGAAACTGGTAAGCCAATCACCAAAGCTTATGTGTGTGTGTACGTGTGTGTGTGTGTGCATGAAGACCCAGTGAATGTTCAAAAGAATGCTGTCACCATGCCCACAGATCTTTTTTGGCTCACACAAAGAACAAATGAAGCGTAGAAAATTCAAAACATGGGTCTGAGTTTCATATTCTTAAGGCTGAGCTTTCAATTTCCTTTGGACTGAATTTGCATTAAAAAATCCCAAGTTTGAAGTTTGGTGAAGCTGAATCTATATCCCATATCTAAATGTTAAAACAGCAGAATTTAGCTTAAAATGTTGATTATTTTTACTCCTGTTCATTAGCTTGGGTGGGGTCCCCCAACTTATACTGTACCCACTTAGAGGCTTCTTAATGAGTAATGATACATCGAATAGTAGAACTGTAATTGTACACCAGAATGTGAAGAGACAGAAGATCCCCTCATGCTTGTCATGAAAATATAATAATTTCATAACGTTATTGGGATTTATTGTAAAGTAGGAATAGTGGTGTCTAGATAGACTGTGTTTGTGTGAATTAAAGACAGCTGGTCTGAAGGCTTTGATGTATCTGAAGAGAAGATAGGTTTGAAATGCTAAATAAGTAAACATGGCTGAAGTTTTAGAATGTGAGGTATAAAGGAACGTTTGCATTTTTAGATAAACCAGAGTAGTTTGAATTTCAAAAGAGAGGGTGAAATGTTACACTTAGCCAGAAGAAGCCAAACAGTGTGTTTATTTTCCCCAAAGCTTATTGATAAAATTGATACTGTGAAAGCGTTTTACTATTAGAAGGGTTAAGTCCAAAGACATATTGAGATAATGAAATTTGCATTCAAAGGGGAAAATATGTATAAAGGAGAGAAGGCTATGTGTAAGAGGAAGGAATTCTAAGATCCAACAAGCGTGAAAAGCTTTCAGCCTCTATGTACCAAGCTGCTGCCTATAGGAACTGAAGCTAAGAGAATTTGCTGTGAATATCCTTGTCCAGGGTATCCTGTGCTTTGCCTAGCTCTGTTAAAATCAATTTTTTTTTTGCTGTTGCCTTAGCGGGGGTGTAACTGGGAGTCAGATTAATTAGGGGAGCAAGGAGTTATCATGGTAGTAAGTTGTAGACCTGTGTATGTGCTTAAAATTATTTATTTTATTAACAAATGTTTAATTTAGTTTGTCAAAAAAACCCTCCAAGACTTGTTACTATTGAATTCAAGGCACAGACATCAAAATGAAATACAAATTTCAAAACAGTTGTGACAGTTGTTTCAAGTTTCCCTCTGGGATTTGAGCAGCTTAGCATTTACCATCCACTGTTCCATAACAATGCTTTTTAAAAATTGAAATTATTTTTAATTTAGTTGAAAAAAATGTAACAAATGACACTATCACATAATACCGACCATCATGTAAAATGGGCAAGTAACATTTTCCCCAATAAACCTGCTATTTTGCTGGGCTCTGTTTTGGTTTGTGTAACTGCTCTGTAGTGATCCCAGAACTATAATTTATGCTATGTCAAGAACTTTCACTTTGTGGACAAGTACCATGAGGTTGGGTAGCACTGTCTTAGGCAAAGGGCAGAATTTTGCCCTTTAAGTCAGCACCCCAACAGTAGGGTTAAATGGGGGTCAGAACTCTGCACTGTGGGGGAAACAGTCACCAGGCTGTGATTTTCCCTGAATTGGCCAATTAATGTCCAGCGGGCTGGCTTACTGTCCAATTAAGGCTCTGAAAGCTGCAAGGCCAATCGAAAACCTTCTAGCACTGAGGAATCAGCAGTTGCCTTTTCAGGTGAGAGAGTTAGAAAAGGTATCTCAAGAAGGAGCTGCTGCTGAGAGGCTATCTCCAGACAGCTAACCTCGTCCTCGAGGCATCGTGGAAAATTGTGGTTGACTGGAAAATTGTGGCTGACTGGAAAATTCCAGTTGACCTGTGACAGTAGGACTTAATCAGCCTTTAAGGTGTCTTAATTGCCTACCCGCCATTTCCGGTGGGTATCCCTGCTGTCCCTTATCCTGCCTCCAGGAAAATAGCGTGGAGGGATGGTGCCGGCAAACCAGGCCACAGGCTGGTGACGTGAAATTCCATGACTGCCTCCCTCCATGCCCACCCACATCAAGGCCTTAAAGTTCAGCCCAGTGTATCTAAGCCACACTCTCCACCTCTAATTTGAAGTATCTTGATGTGAAATTACCCTGGAATATATTGGGCTTATATTATGGTCTAGACTGAGTGAGGCTGGATCTTTAGTGTTCCACGCCATAATGGCTCATTTGGCATCCTAGGAAATGTTGAACTAACTCCCAACACATTTGCCTCCTCAAAAAACCTTGAACATTCATACCAGATGAGAATTTGCTGATGTCTCCAGCTGCCATCTGAGTGGGGGGAATTATTTGTTCTGAACTGAGATCATGGCAGATCATGCTATAGTTTACACATAGAAAGTCTGCAATCAATTGCAACAGATTCATAGCCAATGCAGTTTTGCAAGCCTTCCACGTGTCTTCTTTACTTAGGGAGACTCTTGAATTAGAAGAATCTGGAGCGAAGTATCTTTTGTGCTGAATAAAATTGGATATTTTGAAGTTTGCTTTTTCTTGCTATTATTGATGTGGGGCTGCAGTGAGCCTACTGTATAATTTGTGATGTGGGATGCCATATTGGAAAATTGCTGGTTTTGAAAAGGGTTTAAATTAATTGGGGTTCCCACTGCTACCGCAACATTATATCTCCCTCTTTCACTGAGCTTGTTTTGCTTTGAAGGGCCAAAATTAAATTTAATAACACATTTCCTGTACTAAACACAGGGGCAACAAAACTCGAGATTTTATTCTCCATATGTTTTTGAATTACTTTATTCATTTATTTTTAATTTAAGTGTTCAGTGTAGTGTGGTGCAGCTAATAGCATACAAGTTGCCGATACTGTAATTTTAAGTAAATAAGGTAGGCATATTTTATTTGATCATCTGTAACAGGTCTTAATGTAACTTACTAGGAATGGATTCCGTACAGATACTGCAACATCTAATTTTCATAATCCTACCCCACACAGCAGAGTCTAAATGATATTTTCCACTACTTTTGTTCATTGCTAACATCCATTCATTCCCTCAATTTTCCCATCTTCCCTTCACATCTTTCTTGAAGGTGATGTACAGTCCTATCAGTGCCTGGAACCCCCTGCCTCTCAACAGATGTGCAATCTGCATGTGAGACCAAACACTAAGTATAGGCAAGATGATTGACTGTAGTGGAGCCAAAGCAAGACTGATCGTTTACTCTCCTGATGTCTACAGTCACGAACTTTCTAGCGAGGGTCAGTGGGTGGGGATGGAGTGGTAACCCTGGCTGATTTCTTTATTTCCTGTCCCCTATCTGTCCCCAGTCTGGTTAGACTGAAGCCAGTTGTAATGGTCCTACAGCTGTCTGGTTAGTGACTCGCAAAAGAACTTGGTGGTTCCCCATTGCATCACTGAGGCCTCAAGGAAGCCTATGACATCTTATTATGGATAAGCATTATTCATGATCAGCATTTTCACTTGGCTCTGTGACTGCCTGTGTTCAAGCCCCATTCCAGAGAGTGAGCAAATAACCTACACTGAGACAATACTAAGGGAGTACCGCATTTTCTGGAAAAGCCACCTTATGGACAAGTACCGTCTTTCGTTTTTTATTGCTGATTATGAATCATGAATTTCTTACCTAACACTATTGTGGGCCTATTGTCAGCACAAGAGGTGTAGAAGCAGTTGAAGGACAAAACCCAGCATCACCACCACGTTCAGGCTACTAGTGATGGAGAATAAATATGACTTTGTCAGCATCACCTGAGAACAAATCAAATTAACATTGAGGCTCCTTTGCCTGTTCAGGTTGAATGTAAATGCCCAAGGATCTGTTGGAAGAAAAGGAGGGAGTTCTTCTGGTGTTCCGAACAATGTCCTTTCCTCAGCCAATACCATGGCCTAGATTTTCATCTTGGAGAAGGGTAATGGGAGTCGGGAACATTCCCGGCTTGGCCCACTTGCCTCAGGAGAAAATGCCCACAAGGACGGGGTTTTCATTGTGGGGATTGGGTATGGGCTGGAGTCAGGCAGTCAACCTGGGGAAAAGCTCGGAGGCAGCCACGAGGGCTGCCGGGTGCTTAGGCGTGCTGTTTAAAAGGCTCGACTCAGTGCTGTGGGACTGTCAATCATGCAATATTTTCTCTGGGGCTCAGGTGTTTTAGTATTCTAATAGATATCTGGACTCTCAGCCAAGAATACATAATGAGGCTTGCCTGAGAGCCCAGAAATTAGTCTGTTGAAGCACCTGAGCCCCAGAGAAATCATTACTTGATTGACAACTCTGGCTGTCTGATCTCTGCCATCAATTGCGTAATGTTTATTTACAGAAGGTTAAGAGGTTTCAAGTGCTTGCAGTTTTAGCTATTGAAACTTTAAAGAAGAGTCATACAAACTCGAAACATTGGGCAGAATATTGAGCTCGGTGGGCAGGCACGTGCCCGACCTGGCCGAGTGTAAAATGACACGCAATGAAATCGGGTGAGCGTCCCGACGTCATCACATAGTCCCACAATATTTCGTTCGTCGGACGTGTGCCAGAGTCAACAGCACGCCCGCTGACAATTAAAAGGCCTATTAAGGCCATTAAAAGAGTAATTAATTTCAAATTTATGCTGCCTGTCCAACCTTACAGTTGGCGGGCAGGTGAAAACACCAAGCAGCCTTTACACTTTTCAGGAAACCTCATCCATGGGCGGTATGAAGTTTCCTAAAGCAAATAAAAATAAAATAAAAGTTTCACACTTGAGTTAAAAACATGTCCCTGCTCATGTTACGGAGTTACATGAGGGGACATGTTTTATGACATTTTTATTCTCTTCATTTTTTTAAACAGCACTTCAGCTCCGTGCCTCAGGGAGATTGAAGTGCTCTTTTGCGCTAGGCCTGATGGGCCTCCTCCACCCGCCCACATGGGCAGTGCTCAGTGCTGCCGCTCGCGTTCCACGCTGGGCGGGCCTTAATTGACCCACCCGCGTAAAATTGTGGTGCGGTGCCAATCACAGGCGGCAATTGGCTTTCCGACCGCCCCAACCAAGCACTCCCGCCAAGGACAAAATTCTGCCCATTAAACTCTGTTTCTCTCTCCACAGATGCTACTAGACCTGCTGAGATTTTCCAACATTTTCTGTTTTTGAAACTTTCAAGGGTCTGGATGATTGACATTATTATTGCCTTGTAGTAAAAGGACTTTTTTTTTAACATAGTGGAAAGTTATGAATGAATATCTTTTTTATAAAACTTTTTTAATATACATTATTGCTACTATAAGGCTCATTGGTTCTATATAGTGTGTAGTGGATCAGTGGGCATGGAAGTGCCACAGCTTGACATGGGACATGAATAGCCAAGGGGTGGGTGTGTGGAGGGGGCATAAATTGGCATGGGAGCATTAGGGGTTATGTGGGGGTGGGTGGAGGGGCATAGTTTGGCATGGGGGCATGAGAGGCCATGGGGGTTGTTTGGGGAGCATGGAGAGGACCTTTTGAACTTAACTTTTAAAAGGTTCCCAACAATCCCGGAATTGGGTCCTGACCACCATTTTTAAATGGCTCCTGCGTCATCATGACTTGGTGAAAATCAGCCCCACAAAAAAACAAATGAGCCAGTATTCATTTGTTGGTTTTGGGAACTCGATGTGTGGAAGTGGCCATTGGTTCAAATAATAATAGTGACTGTGCTTCAAAAAATAATTCATTACAAAGAAAGAACTTACATTTATTTAGTGCTTTTCATGTCATGTCATCGAGATGTTTTAAAGTACTTCATAGCAAGGCGAATTATTTTTGAAGTGAACTCATTGTTTTGTAGACAAAAAAGATAATTCACATGATTGAGAGTTGAGGATGTGATAAGGTGTCACATAAATGTTCTTTTTGTTGTTAATTTAAGTCTTATGTTTGGCGTATCTGTATTTATTGTGCTTCTTTATGGATCCCAATGTTGATAGATTTGAAAGTCATATGAAACTTAGCCTGTACTCAGCTGAGGCTGAATGAAACCAAACTTGGAGAGTCCATGCTTGTCAGTAGATATTCTAGGGATGTGGAGCAGTAACAGATATCTTTGGGTAATCTTCTCTTTCAAATCTGCTTCAAATTAGATGGAGTCTGAAACCTCCGCAAGGTGTTTTTTTTAACTTAACTCACGTTAGCCTTAGCCTGAAGACCTTGTGTGGTTTATGTTGCCAGTTGCAGCATTTTTACTGATACAGGCCAGGATATTCCCAACGATCATGTTACTTTCTTCTGTCGTGTATGATACACACTGGTAGATATAATTATGTGAAGTTCAGGTGTCATAGCACTGAGGCTCTGTGGAAAGAATTGGAGACAACTTTAAACTAACCTGCCTGTTGGGAAGCTAACAGCATCAGGTGCAATGCTCATTTTACATTTTGCCCAAAATTACCCTCCATCGAAGCCAGTAATATTGGGCAGGACGTAAAACAGCACTTTATCGTACCCCATGGTATCCCATCTGATGGATTAGGTTAAAATTACTCGCATCGTGTTTAGCTGTTCCCTTTCTCACACCTAAGCAACAAAAATGATCAGCACTGGTTGACAGCAGGCTCACTGCTTAAACAACACAGCCATTAACTCTTGATTGCTTGCTGTCTTAGTTTCATGAGATTTGGGATGAACATTTAACAAAAGTTTTGCGCTTGTGTCATAGGCAAAAAGGTGATTTATGTCAAGTATTAACATATATATGAATGGTTTAACTTTTATCCAGAATATGAAAGCTTGACTGGTGTTTAGTTTTGTGATTAGCATTTGTCTGGGCTGAAATTAATTGGCAGGTATTTATATTTAGAAGAGATCATAGAAATCCTTTAGGCAAACTTCAAAAAATTTGGCTGAAACCATTCAAAAATCAGCTCATAAAAGTCGTATTAGAGTAGAATGAAAGACTGTACATATATTTGTTTTCATATCATGAATCAGTATGATTTAACCAGCATAACGTGGAAGATGGGCCACTTACTACACCTAAGTCTGTAAGTACTTCCAGTGTCAAGATTCCTCATCCATGATGTGTTCCAGGCAGTTATCTTTTTTTTAAGTATCTTTATTTCCTGATTTAAAGGGGGTGGAAAAGGCTGCTCTACGGAGCCCAGAATTCATCCATTTCATGGATGGGAACGTGAAGCAGATGCACAGACGTGTTGTGGTGCCAGTCAGAAGAATCCCCACGGAGCATGTCTGCTACCAATATTGATGTTGAGAGTAGTTGGCTTGTTTCCGGACTGAATCGGGAAATGCCTTTTTACATTTTTCTTTTAACTCTGTCCCCACTGAATTGCAGCAAAAATGAGACGATGCAGAGTTCATTTAAACCATGCCTGATTTCGTGTGGAAATGAACCTCGTCTAATTACACTGATCCAGAGAAGTATAGCGGGTGTGCTCTATCAGCATTCCCTTGGCTGATGTCCACACAATAAGTGGATCTTGAAACTACCTAAACTATCCAATTTTTCTGGAAGTGGAGGGATCAGTATTTTAACAATAGAAGTGTTTATTCATCTAGTTAGTGTCTCCTTCAGTCCCACCTGGTACTTTTACTTGAACAGAACTATGTACGTAGAGCAGGGTGTTGAAGCTTTTGAAATAAAATTACATTTATATAGTGCTTTACACATCCTCATGACACCCCAAAGCACTTTACAGTCAATTAAATACTTTTTGAAATGTGTTGTAAGAAATGTTGCAACCAGTTTGCACACAGCAAGTTCCCACAAGCAACAATGTGATAATGACCAGATAGTCTATTTTTAGTGATATTGGTTGAGGATTAACATTGACCAGGACATAATTGTGGACCAGATAACTTTTTAAAAATTGTTCTCAGGTTGTGGGTGATGCTGGCGCACCCAGAGTTATTAACCATCCCTACTTAGACTGAGAAGATGATAGCGGGCCTTCATGAAGGGATTGGACAATTGAGCAGCTGCCTAGGCCATTCAGAGAATATTAGGAGTCACTCCATTGTGCATTGGAACCCATGTATAAAGTTTAATTCTATGTTCCATTAATTTGCATATATCTCAAATTGCTGATGTCAAATATCAGTGTTCTGATTTAAGGTTTATTTACCAAAGAGGCAACAACACCAGGGCCAGAATCTTCTGTTTGGTATGCGGGGGTGGGCTCCACACGCCGAAGTGTAAAATGACACGCAGTGACGTCGGGCATGCATCCCGACATCACCACGCGTCATTCTGATCTTCCGTTCGGCGGGCGCGCACCAGAGTCGGCTGCACGCCTGCCAAACTGTCAAAGGCCTGTTAAGGCCATTAATAAAACAATTAACCCAATTGAGAAAGCTGCCCATCCAACCTTAAGGTTGGCGGGCAGGCGAAGAGCCCAGGTGGCCTTCGTATTTTTCATGAAACCTCATCCACGGGCGGGATGAGGTTTCATGAAGGTTTTATTAATTATATAAAATTTTTAATGAAAATTCATAAACACGTCCCAGCTCATGTGACACTGTCACATGAGGGCACATGTGTAAATGATTTTTAACTTTTTTTATTTTGATGTTTCATAGTTGAATATAATCTCCCTGAGGCAGCTTCGTGCCTCAGGGATATTCTTGCGCTTTTTTGCGCGAATTGTGCAAAAGGGCGCAGGCCTGACTCTCCCTCCTCTCCCCACCCGCACGGGTAATGCTGAGCACTACTGGGTGCGTGTCACGGTGGGCGGGCCTTAATTCTCCCATACACATAAAATGGCGACGCGCAGACGATCGCAGGTGGCGATTGACTCCATGCCCATCTGTGCCTGCTCCCGACCAGCCCAGCCAATGGGGAGAAAATTCTCCCCCATGGGTCCAGAGTTGATGTTGAGGACTCCCAGGTCAACTCCCTCCTGACTGTATACCACTGTGCCACCATCTCTAGTGGGTCTATCCTGTTGGTAGGACAGGACATACGCAGGTATGGTGATGGTGGTGTCTGGGACATTATCTGTGAGGTATGATTCCGTGAAGATGACTATGTCAGGCTGTTGCTTGACTAGTCTGTGACAGCTCTCCCTATTTTGGCACAAGCCCCAGATGTTAGTAAGGAGGACTTTGCAGAGTCAACAGGGCTGAGTTTGCTGTTATCATTTCCGCCTAGGACGATGCTGGGTGGCCTGCCCAGGTTCATTCCTTTTGGACTTCTTAGTGATTTGATACAACTGAGTGGCTTGCTAGGTCATTTCAGAGGGCAGTTAAGAGTTAATCACATAGCTGTGCATCTGGAGTCACATGTCGGCCAGACCAGGTAAGGACGGCAGATTTCCTTCCCTAAAGGACATTAGTGAGCCAGATGGGTTTTTACGACAATCGGCAATGGTTTCATGGTCATCACTAGACTTCTAATTCCAGAGTTTTACTGAATTCAAATTTCACCATCTACCATGGTGGAATTTGAACCTTGGTCTGTGGATTACTAGTTCAGGTACAGAATGACTACACCACTACACCACTGCCTCCCATCCTCCCACCACCCACCCCGCCCGACCCACCGCCCCCACCCCCGCCCTTATTCCTGTCCCCGTGCCCCCCGCCCCACACACACACACTACTTTAAATTGAACTCTTAACTGCCATGCTTCTACAAGGATATCTAAAAGCTGGATTAAAGAGGCTGAGTTAGACAGGTTTTTTTATAGACAAGGGAGTCAAGGGTTATGGGTGGCAGACAGGAAAGTGGAGTTGAGACCATAATCAGATCAGCCATGCACTTATTGAATGGCAGAGCAGGCTTTGAGGGCCAAATGGCCTACTCCTACTCCTAAGTCTTATGTTCCAAAGTTTTAAGGAGGGTGAATATATTATTAATGACTTGAATGAGGGAAATGAATGTACTATCGACAAGTTTGCGGATGATACAAAAATAGATGGGAAGGCAAGTGGTGAGGATGACACAAAGTGTCTACAGAGGGATATAGACAGGTTAAGTGAGTGAGCAAAAACGTGGCAGATAGAATATAATTTGGGAAAGTGTGAGGTTATGCACTTTGGCAGGAAGAATAGAGGAGCTGAATATTATTTAAATGGAGAAAGACAGAAGAAAGCTGCAGCACAGAGGGATTTTGGAGTCCCCATGCATGAATCCCAAAAAAGCTAGCATACAAATTCAGCAGGTAATAGGTAAGGCAAATGGAATGTTGGCCTTTATTTCAAAGGGAATGAACTTTAAAAAATAGGGAAGTCTTGCTAAAACTATACAAGGCACTAGTTAGACTGCACCTAGAATACTGTGAACCGTTTTGGTCCCAGGAGAGGTTGAGTAGGTTGGGCCTGTACGCATTGGAGTTTAGAAGAATGAGAGGTGACCTTATTGAAACATATAAGATTCTTAGGGGGCTTGACAAGGTAGATGCTTGTGGGAGAGTCGAGGACCAGAGCGCATAATCTCAGAATAAGGGGGCACCCACTTAAAGCAGAGATGAGGAGGAATTTCTTCTCTCAGAAGGTAATGAATCTATGGAATTCCTTACCACAGAGGGCTGTAGAGGCTGGGTCGTTAATTATATTCAAAGCTGAGATAGACAGATTTTTAATCAGTAAGGGAATCAAGGGTTATGGGGAAAAGGGTGGAAAGTGGAGTTGAGGATTATCACATTAGCCATGATGTCATTGAATGGCAGAGCAGACTCGATGGGCCGAATGGCCTACTTCTGCTCCTACGTCTTATGGTCTTATGGTGGTAAAGGTGGTGATGGATGATTGTCACTTGTAGGATAGGGTAGAGGCGGCAGAATTTTTACAAACATCTCATCGGATATACAGTACGGAAACAGACCATTTATTAGCACAACCCTCTAATCCTCCCCCCCACCCACCCCACCCCTCTTGCTTATCTAGCCTTCCTTAATTGCATGTGTACTATTTTCTTCAGCCACTCCCTGTAGTAGCAAGTTCCACATTCTCACCACTCTGGGTAACTATTTTACGTTAATGGCCTCTAATTTTGCTCTTTCCCACAAATAGAAACACTCTTCCCATGGTCTACTATCAAAACCTTTCATAATTTTGAAGACCTCTATTAGGTCACCTCTCGGCCTTCTCTTTTAAAGACAAAAAAGAGATCCAGCCTGTTCAACCACTCCTGATGGGTATAATACAGTTCTGTTATAATCCTTGTAATTTTGTTTTTTTTACCTTCTCCGGTGCCTCTAAATCATTATTTTATAATATGGTGACCAGAATTGTGCGCACTGCTCCAGGTGTGATCAACACAAATTTAGCATAACTTTTTTGCTTTCAATTCTATCCTTCAAGAATAAACTCTAGTACTTGTTTTTTAATGACCTTGTTAACCTGTGTTGCTACTTACAATGATTTTTGTATTTGTACTAACAGATCCCTTTGCTCCTCTACCCCATTTAGATTCATAATTTTTAAGGAACCTCCTTATTTGTCTTACCAAAATGTAGTACCTCACATTTATTTATGTTGAAATTCATTTGCCAATTATATACCTATTCTGCAAGTTTGTTAATATGCTATTCTCCTCAGCAATTACTATTTCTCCCTCCCCCTCAAATTTGGCGCCATTTGCAAATTTAGAAACTATGGCCAGAATTTTTAGCTTGTCAGGCGGGTGTGCGCCCAAGCCGGCTGAGTGTAAAATGACGCGCAATGACATCGGGCGAGCGTCCCGACAGCATTGTGCACTCGCGCGATATTTCAGTTGGCAGGCACGCGCCAGAGTTGGCAGTGCGTTCGCCGACAATTATAAGGCCTATTAAGGCCATTAAAAAGGTAATTGAAAGGGCGAAAAGGCTAAGCAGCCTTTGCATTTTTTAGGAAACCTCATCCATGGGAGGGATGAGGTTTCTAACAGCAAATAAAAATAAAATAAAAATTTTTAAATTTCACTTATAACCTGTCCTTGCTCATGTGACAACATGAGGGGACATGTTTTATAACATTTTTAAAATCTTTACTTTTGATGTTTTAGACTGTTCATTTCCCTGAGGCAGTTCTGTGCCTCGGGGAGCTTTTCCAACGCACACCCGTGCGCATGTGCAAAGTTTGCACTTGCCCTCTTCCCACCCCCCACAGAGGCAACGCTGAGCACTGCCCCTTGTGTTAAGGCCTATCCAGCATGAAATTGCGGTCCGGCTCCGATCGCAGGCGGCGGTCAGCTTCCCAACTGCCCCCCGCCAAGTACACCTGATGAGGGAAAAGCCCTCCCCTATGTTTTTGATTCCAAAGTCTAAATCATTAATATAAATTATGAATGACAGTGGTCCCGGAACTGATCTTTGCACAGGTAATGCCGATGGATTCCTAACATATGTGACTTACATGTGACTAATAGGTGAGTCTTACCACCAGTAGCATGCAGTCAGAAATTTGACTCCTAAAGCCAATGACACTTAGATTCATCAGGATTCTGATTTGATAAAACTGTGATGATTGTGACCTGGTTGTAATTCTGCAGAGGAGATGTCATTACAATGACACATACAGTTGATGCTGGCCACTTGACATAATGGAGGCTTATGGACTATTACCATTAGAAATAACCATTGCTACTTGACAGGGATACTTGTCCAGCCTGAATCACTGCCTGTTTACGCTTCTTCTATCATACCATGGGGGCATTCCAGCTATTCATTATTCTTCAAGTGAAAATATCCTTCTAGAAAACTGTACCTACCTTGCCTCTCCCCAGTTTGTATAATGACTCCTTAGCTTGCAAGAGTGCTCTGGATTTACCCTTTGTACTCCATTTTGTATTCTCTGTATTTGAATAAGATTATCTATGATTTTGTTCTACTTGAGACTAAGGAGAACGAATTTTTGTAGCCCAGCCTCACAAATGAGTTATTTAAACATCAAGGATGAGATTTGTGGCTTCTCTCTATCCCCTGAGTCTTGGATGTGTTCTTTGTTTTGGTGACCAAAAATGAATGCAATATTCAAGGGGCAGAATTTTGCCCTTGATGGGCGGGCGGGCCCCACCAGCTCGGCGGCGGGCACCATTTTAAGTGGGTGGGCAAATTAAGGCCTGTCCAGTGGGCCACCCAACTTCCTGTGCGGGCGGAGGGGGGGGAATCCCCAACTGTCAGAGTGCGCTCTTTCGCACATGCATGTGAAAGAGCGCACATCTCCCTGAGACTAGGTGCTGCCTCAGGGAGATCGCTGGCAGTTATTGAAAGTGTAAAAATAGAAAAATAAAAAAATGATTAACATGTCCCCCTCATGTGACAATGTCACACGAGATGGGACATGTTAATAAATATCACAGAAACTTTATTAAAGATTTTAAAAACCGACATGAAACCTCATCCCGCCGGTGGATGAGGTTTCACGTTTTTTGAGAAGCCCGCTGGGGCTCCTGGCCTGCCCGCCAACCTTAAGGTTGGACGGGCAGGGCCTTTAATTGATTTAACTACCCTGTCAATGGCCACAATTGGCCATTGACAGGTCAGTGGCTGGACAGCTGATCGTGCTGTCCCCATGCCTTCCTGAATATTTAAATGGGGCGGGATGACATCGGGGGTTCCCCCCGACGTCATCCCGCGTCGGCGAGCGGGCCCCACCCCCAGCTCGCCGATGGAAAAAGTCTGCCCAAGGTGTTGCCTGGTCGGGGCACTGACATCATTGCAACCAAGTGCAATGGCATAAAAGAAACTACTACTGACAAAAATAGGACCTAGCATGAAATAAAAGCACCCTTGTGCACTTCACAATATATAATAATAATATGTGCCATGGGAGTGATTAGAAGGCTGTGATCTAACTGATGGGTTATGATGGTGCTCGTAAGCAATCCCAGCTTCACTTTCATGGTTTTTTTGTTAGATCATCTGAACCTCTCTATGTGATTACAGCCTTGTAATTACTCCCAGGTACCCTGCTTTTTATTTTTGTGGCTGTGGTAGAGTAATTTCTCTTACATTCAATTTTCTCTAACACTGAATTTTAACATGGAATAATTTTCACATGGACTTGGTATTCCATGAACAACCCCAACTCAATTGTCCTACAAAAGTATCCAGTTACAGTTTTCCGTCAATGTCAAATTGTACCCAGGTGTGAATACAACATATTTTTTCATCAGCTATTTCATAATTTCTTCCCTTTCCCACTTCTTTTATATTTTTTTGTGTAAGGCAATGGGACACTTAAGCAGTCCACACTTAGGCTTTGCTGGTGTTGAATCTGGAACCAGCCCCTGCTCCTCAAGAGCTTCCCAGCATGAATTGACTTTGCTCTAGATTTTAAGGACTTAGAAACAGGTGAAAGCCTTTTAAACCCTTGAACCTGTTTGCCATTCATTTTGAGGTGAAGCGCTATGTCTTAACTTCATCTACCCTCCTTTGTTCTGTATCCCTTAATACCCTTGGCATAGTGGAGACTTGTGGACTATTGCCATAGAAAGAACTATTGTTACTTGACAGGGAGATTTGTCCAGCCTATCTGGAATCACTGCCTGTAGAATGATTCCAGTCCTGAAAGTCTTATTGACCTCCAGCATCCACAGCCTTTCGGGGGAGAGTGTTCCAGATTTCCACTATCCTTTGTGCTTCCTGATATCACCCCGTGAACGGCTTGGCTCTCATTTTAAGATTCTCCACCATGTTCTGGAGTTCCCCACCAGAGGAAATAGAGTTGATAGAGTAGATGGACAGAAACTGTCTCACTCACAGGACTTTTCTCCCGACAAGCCCCACATATTTTGCACACTCATTAGGAGTGACTATATTTCAACTGATTCACTGCTGACACACAAGCTTGAATCTTCAGCATTTTAACCTCACATAACAATAGTGGCTCCACAATCCTATCACATAAGTCAGGCCACAGTGCAGCACAGTGCACACATTCCTGCACTGGTGCTGCTTTGACTGGAGATGGCATGATACCTATGGCCAAGGGAAGAGTTTTCTTTATTTTTTAAAAAGGTATACTCTCCCCTGATGGCTTATTAGATAAGTACACTGAGTGGTGGGATACCAGGGAATAAAACTGAGAAGCAGAGATGTTAAAACTTATATAGCACCTTGGTTAGACCACATCCTGAGTCCTTTTTTTTTATTCATTCATGGCATTTGGGCTTCGCTGGCTGGGCCAGCATTTATTGCTGTCCCTAGTTGCCCTTGGGAAGGTGGTGGTGAGCTGCCTTCTTGAACCACTGCAGTCCACGTGATGTAGATACACCCACAGTGCTGTTAGGAAGGGAGTTCCAGGATTTTGACCCAGCGACAGTGAAGGGACGGCAATATATTTCCAAGTCAGGATGGTGAGTGACTTGGAGGGGAACTTCCAGGTGGTGGTGCTCCCATCTGTCTGCTGCTCTTGTCCTTCTGGATGGTAGAGGTTGTGGGTTTGGAAGGTGCTGTCGAAGGAGCCTTGGTGAATTGTACAGTTTTTCTATGTTACCAAAAAGATATAGAGGCACAAGAGATGATACAAAAAAATTACAAGAATGATACCATTACCAAGAGGTTACAACCATCAGGAAAGACTGAACAGACTGGAGCTCTTTGTCCTAGAAAAGAGAAGGTTGAGGGGTGACCCAACAGAAGTAATTAAATTTATGAAGGCATTTGATAGGGTAGACAGAAAAGAATTTTCATTTGTGGAGAAATCTGAAACCAATGGTCATAAATATAAGATAGTCACCTAATAAATCCAGTGAGGGTTCTCTACTCAGAGTGGTTAGAATGTGGAACTTGCTCCTACGTTGAGTAACTGAAATAAAAAACATTTATAAATTTAAGGAGAAGCTGGAGGAAGAAGGAATAGAAGGATATGCTAATAGGGGCAAAATAAAAACAGAAAATGCAGTAAATACTCAGCAGGTATGGCAACATATTTGGAGAACAAAAAAAAGTTAACATTTCAGATTGATGACCTTTCATCAGAACTGGGAAAAGTTAGAAATGTGGATCTGTTGATAGGGTTAGATGAAGTAAGGTGGAAGGAGGATACTCTTTCGAGTTATCAACAGTCACAGATTGCAACTCTTTTTTTCGAGTACAATCACAGTTCTTGGTTTCCGGGAGTGGGACATGAACCCACAACCCTCTGATTCAAAGGCAAGGGTGCTATGAACTGAGCCACAGCTGAACACTGGAATAGATCTGTTGGGCAAATGTGTTAATTGTATATTAACTTTTTAATTGTATGCAGGTGATAGAGATTAAGGAGAGGCAGACTAAAACTGTGGCGGTTAGGTTAGGAGGTCTATGCTTGTAAAGTGTGAAATTGTAAATAAATATAAATGTGTGTAAAGATTGGCTGCAGTTCTGTCCTTCACCAACCGGCTTTCTGGACTAGCAATAGAACGAAATAATATAATTGAGTCATAAAGACCAGCTTTTATCCTCATTTACTGCAATTAGCTGATTTCAGTTGGGGCTGCAGCTGGATTTTTTTTTGTTCTCTTGATGGGATGTGGGCTTCACCAGCAGGGCCAGCATTTGTTGCCCATCCCTAATTGCCCTTGAGCTGAGTGGTTTATTAGGCCATTTCAGAGGGAATTAAGAGTCAACCACATTGTTGTGGATCTGGAGTCACCTATTGGCCAGAGAAGGTAACAACAGCAGATTTCCTTACCTCAAGGACATTAGTGAACCAGATGGGCCTTTACGACAATCAGTGATCATTTCATGGTCACCATTACTGAGGCTAGCTTTCAATTCCAGATATGTTATTGATGGAATTTGAATTGCACCAGCTGCTGTGGTGGGACCATGTTCCCAGAGCAGTAGTCTGGATCTCTGCATTACTAATCCGCCACTACACCACCATCTCCCCCTAATTGTAATTGGCCATAGAGCCACTGAGCTTCAGGGAAAGAAAAAGGAGGAATCCTAATTGCTATCGAGTCACTTGCTGGAAACTATATTGTGTGTGCACATTGGGATGACAGTCCCAGCTATGGTGCCTTCCACTCATTGTCTAGACTATGCAACACGAGGTATAGCCACTTACCAAAGGTGTCCCAGTGCCCACAGAACTTACCTCAGCAAGGAATAAAAGTTGTCTGGATTTATTTGTTTTGCCAAATCATGATTACGTTATTAAACTTATCTTGCAAATATTTCTACCTTATTTCCTTCATAATTTCCCAGGGGTTTTTTTTCTTGTGTGCTCAGAAGATTAAAATTATGCTGATTTGAACTATTAAAATCTTCTAGCTAAATTGTAAATGAATAGCTATAACTAGTTAACCCCTGTTATGATTTCATTAACTCGCAATTACCACTTCCCCAGTGGGCCCTACGGGTGAG
Source organism: Cetorhinus maximus (assembly GCF_964194155.1). Taxonomy (NCBI): domain Eukaryota; kingdom Metazoa; phylum Chordata; class Chondrichthyes; order Lamniformes; family Cetorhinidae; genus Cetorhinus; species Cetorhinus maximus. The sequence goes on along the minus strand of NC_135887.1, from coordinate 22,681,873 downwards.
GTGTCAGCTGTGGCTCAGTTCATAGCACCCTCGCCTTTGAATCAGAGGGTTGTGGGTTCATGTCCCACTCCCGGAAAACCAAGAACTGTGATTGTACTCGAAAGAGTTGCAATCTGTGACTGTTGATAACTCGAAAGAGTTTGAAAATTGGTGTTCTGGTGCAGTTTAGTCACATCCACATGGAGGATATATATCCCCCACTGTTCCATTTCACACACCCTTTAACGTCCTTATTTATAAAAGCACTTGGATTTGTTCATGGCCTTGCTGTAGAACACCAGGATGCGCTTCCTCTCTATCTTTGCATTGGAATAACAGCTCTCCTCATTTTTCTTCCAAAATCTGTGTGCTTTTGGAAAAAAACGTATATAATTTGCAGAAATCCCTGCAGGTAGGCAAGTGCTGAATCCAAGTCAATTTGTTTGGGAACTCAGACCGGTGCAACATAAACCATAAATGGTGCATCAGTGGAACTTTACGGTTTCAGTATTGTCATAGCAGTGTGCCGAGAGGCGTTCTTACAAATAAATGTCCAGCCATCTTTGTTTTTAATACTTTATAAAATGTCCAGCCATCGTTATTTTTAATGCTTTTCTCCTCTGTGCACTTCCTCTCCTAAGACTTACCTGTTTGGGGTATGGTTCCATCAACACCAGCTATTCTCTGGTATTTCATCCAAGTATCTATTTTTTATGTAACTGTTTACAGGCTGTCCAACTTCGGTGTTGCGAAGGATAGGTCTGGCCATGCTGCTGCGGAACGCTCCCAAGTAGTTGGACCGTGCCGTATCACCTCTTCCCTCGTGGAAAAGTTTGTGTTGAGAAACACCTTTGGCCACAAGTCCATCAGGCAGTGGTCTGCATGTTACATTCTCGAGGCTCTGCAGGAAAGGGACACGGTGGATCCTGTTGAATGGTTCCCTGAGCAGATGGTCAAATTCATTTGGCAGAATGCCTCTTCGCCAGAACTTTCAAACAAGCACCAAGACCTAGATGGTGGTGAGAAGGGCACTCGCTGTCAGATCCTTCATGCACGCCCGAAGTCCCTGTGCCACTGCTCGCTGCCCTCGAAGCAGCTGCGGTGGGGAAGTGATGATCGCACCCAACCTTCTGGAATGTGCCTTTGCAAAGCAGGTCTGAAGAGGGATGCAGTAGTTTTTGTCAAGTTTCATCCCGAACAGCTCCGTGACGCAGGATCTTGGGCAGAATTTTCTGCCTGTCGGGCAGGCCCAACCCAATCTCCGGCGGGTGGGGAGCCGATCCCCACTGGAGAAGCAGGCCCCGTCGCCATTTTACGTGGGCGGGCCAATTAAGGCCCGCCCAGCGTGATGTCTGGCGGGAAGCGCTATGCGCTTCCTGTGCGGGCGGGGGGGGGGTTCCCCAAAAGCGAGAGTGCGCTCTTTCGCGCATGCGCACGAAAGAGTGCACATCTCCCTGAGGCTAAGTGCTGCCTCAGGGAGATCGTTTCCACGTTGAAAAGTATTAGAAGTAGAAAAAAAAAATTCCCTAACATGTCCCCCTCTTGTGACAATGTCACATGAGATGGGACATGTTCATAATTTACATAATAACTTTATTAAAATTTTTTTGAAACCCTGCATGAAACCTCATCCAGCGGCGGGATGAGGTTTCATGTTTTTTCTATTTGCCCCTGGGGCTCCTGGCCTGCCCGCCAACCTTAAGGTTGGCTGGGCAGGTCCTTTAATTGTTTAAATGAGCCTGTCAATGGCCTCAATTGGTCATTGACAGGTCGGCAGGCCCACAGCTGATTTTGCTGCGGGCCCGCCTTCCTGAAACTTTAAATGGGGTGGGATGACGTCGGGGGTTCCGCCCAACGTCATCCCGCATCATTTTATGCATTGGTGAGCGGGCCCCGCCCCTGCTCGCCGATGGCAAAATTCTGCCCTCTGTGTTCTACGATCTGTTCCCAGGGATGTACACTGAGACAAACATCAACTGCAGTTGGAGGATCATCAACTCAGCAAAAGACATTCTTTGGTCTGCCCGAAACCTGTTGGTCTTCCAGTGCACAGACTTGTCCCTGACTGAGTGTTGCAGACTGGCACATTCCAAGGTCCAGGTCTACATGCTGAGGGATGCATTCAAGTTTGGCGCAGTCACTGCGAAGGTGCAATGGGTAAAGACCAGTGTGTAAGATCATTAAGCCATAATACACCGAGGGGCTGGTAATGGTGTAGGGCCCCTCAGGATGTAAGCTTGTTCTTGAAAGTATATAGCTAATACAATTGTTTTAAGGCACCTCAAAGTGCAACATACTCTGTGGAAAAAGTTGGTTGTTTATTGCACTTTGTTTTGATAATTTGAAATGTGCTTTTTGATATTTCTTTTTGAATAAAGTATATTTTTTCAAAAAAAACTGCAAGGCAAATCACAGGTGAGCTTAATTCTAGCCTCATTTAGTTTTGATCATGGGGTAGCAATCGGGAGCACGAATCCTTGCTGGGTTTCGTCTCCATGGCCCAGGGCACTGAGGCAAATGATTGCATATTTTAACCCTCTCCTGGCTTACTGAGTGTACATCAGGGATTGAAACTGGACTTACACCCTCAGCTACTGAATGTCAGTAAAAAAATTGAAATTTTGCCTAAATTAATGATATTAATGTGACCATCTGGGAGAGAGTGGAATAATCAACAGGGGAAATTTCAAGGCTTTAAAAATGTTTTTTTAAAGTAAACAGCTGAACTCACTTATATACGTCAAATGTGTAGCCTATCATAATGAAATCTTAAATCACATAACACTTATGTTGTCTGAAATTACATTTCATTGATATTATGTGGCTAACAGTTTTTCACTGTACTCTCAAAAATCCAGCCTGTGTGGCCAGTAACATAAATAAAAGTTCCTTTCAAGTTTTCTGTTACTCACTCATTTAGTTCAAAACTACACATTAGTGCAAGGCCACAAAAACCTGAGCGAGACACTCCAGTCATCACCAGCTTCTGGGGGAACACTTTGTGCCACCAACGTTTCCATCCCACCCTGTAGGCCAGCCCTCATCTATCAAACCCAGGCTAGAGAGGAAACACCCAGATAAACACACCACAGCGCTTAAACTTCCAATCACTCTGTGTTTCCGCTTCCAGAGCCTATAATTAGAAACCCTTCTCTTCCGTCTATTCCCTCGTGACGCAAATGCTTTTTGTGGCTTGGCACCTCATCGGGGCGTGGGTTAGTTTTTGGCTCGTCCAGTGTCTGGCTTGCTGTTTACAGACTCTACTACAGCATAAATAGCACTTTCTAATTCTATACCACCTCTTCCCCTTTTTTACACGGATGATCTCAGTATTACTTTCTTCCCTCCCCTTTTCCTCAAAGTAGTTTTTTTTGCCTTAAATAATTGGTGTGAAAAACGGGAAACTGTAAATTGGAGTGAAGTAAGCTATTGCTCTTTCAGTCAAAACACGTTTCCAGTGATTGAAACCAATTAGCTGTTTTTGCAAAAGATAGCAATCTGCGGACTTTTTCTTCTGGTGTGACTAACCCGCTTTTTATATTAGATAAGCTGAACAACAAAGCACCCATTACTAATCAGACTTGCACCAGCCGCACCCTTAGTGCTACAGTTTTGCAAAGAAAAGATGATTATAAACAGCCCTTCATTGATAGCACGTGTGTTGTGTTAGCAGCACTGTAAAGTCAGGGGCTTCAGAAAAAATAGCTTGCTTTAGAACTCACTTCAAAAGGACCAGAAGCATGCTGAACATCCACAAAGTGCAATATTTTAAAGGGAAACAATTACCAGATCATACGTTGTTTCCTCGTTTCAATGACTTCATTAGTTTGGACACGTACACTGAAATTCAGCAATCAGAACATCAGTTAATGACAATCCCAGGATTCCCCTGTAAAAACTAACACACTACTGGGACCCTCTGCACATATTACCGCACTCCTGGAGACCCCCTGCAAATATTGACACAGTCCTGGAGAGCCCCTGCAAATATTGACATTCTCCTGGAGACCCCTTGCAAATATTGACGCACTCCTGGAGACCCCTTGCAAATATTGACGCACTCCTGGAGACCACTTGCAAATATTGACGCCCTCTTGGTGACCCCTTGCAAGTATTGACGCACGCTTGGAGACCCTGTGCAAAATTTTGACCCTCTGGGTCAAAATCCTGGAACTCTATCCCTAACAGCACTGTGGATGTACCTACACCACATGGACTCCAGCGGTTCAAGAAGGCAGCTCACCACCACCTTCTCAAGGACAACTAGGGATGGGCAATAAATGCTGGCCCAGCCAGCGAAGCCCACATCCCATGAATGAATAAAAAAAAATTGACATACTCTTGGAGACCCCCTGCAAATATTGACGCACTCCTGGAGACCCCTTGCAAATATTGACGCACTCCTGGAGACCACTTGCAAATATTGACGCCCTCTTGGAGACCCGCTGCAAATATCGACGCACTCTTGGAGACCCCCTGAAAATATCGACACGCTCTTGGAGACCCCCTGAAAATATCGATACACTCTTGGAGACCCGCTGCAAATATTGATGCACTCCTGGAGACCCCCTGAAGATATCAACACGCTCTAGGAGACCCCCTGAAAATATCGACACACTCTTGGAGACCCGCTACAAATATTGACGCACTCCTGGAGACCCCCTGCAAATATTGATGCATTCCTGGGGTTCTATAAATATTGACACTCTGCTGGGGCATCCTGTGCCAACTTCCAAAATGCTGTCAGTTGCCTAAAGCAAAAAGGTGATACCATTAAAAGAAATACTGCAGAGCAGCAGAAATGACATGTTTTTAAGTCAAGAAATACTGAAAGATACATAAATCTCAGGATGGAAACACAGAATCTGATTACTCTCTCCACCACTGGCGCACAGTGGCGGCAGTGTGTATCATCTACAAAATGCACTGCAGCAACTTGCAAAGGGCCCGCTCTGACAGCACTTTCCTAACACACACTTCAACCATCTTGAACAGTGATTTTCACGATTTTTTAAGCAAGGACCATTTTAGCAAAAAACCTGCAATGTGAGAGCCACATCGACTACTTTACTAAATTACCATTGCTTACTACTCCTTCATGATGTAATGTTACAGAGCAACGCATGTAACTAAAACAAAATCACATATTGTACATAAAAATAAATACACATGTATTTATTTAAAGTTTTGGTTACGTTCCTGAAAATCATGCCTTTAAGTGAAACAACTTTAAGTGAATCATTGGTTCCCATAGGAATCAATGTTAAATGTAGATAGGTTCTGTAGGAACTTCCTTATCAGGAAAAAACAAATATTAAAACATTATACCCCCTAAGTTGCAATATTCTACATTACTAAATTCCTGCATTGGTAAATGAAATAACTTATATGTTTTAAAATTTATTGAAAGAAAAATGTAACTTTCTACTTAAGTTACCTCCTGCCTGACACCAATCCTGCTTCCCGAACCTCCTGCTCCCTGATCCTCCTGGTCGCTGCAGATCATCCTCCTCCCCAACCTTCCACATTGTGATCTCTCCCCCTCCCTGACCTTCTTCTCCCTCTCTGACCCACCCTCTTGCAGAACCTCCCACTCCCTAACTCACCCTCTTGCTGCTTCCCTCTCCTGGACTTGCATTCCCATTCAAGATCCCACTGTAACTCAGATGTCAGGGAGGGGTATGGGCTGCAACCCGGAGGTCGGGGGTAGGCCACAACTTGGAGGTCCGGGAGCAATGAGAGGCTGCTGCAAAGTGGTGCCAGGCCGGTCACGCAGGCAACGACATTAAAACAAATGCGACACTGAACGAGATTACAGGAAAGGGTGAGTCTGGGAGCCGCACTTAATGAGGATGGGAGCCGCCACTGGCTGTGGGCCTTGCAACGAAGGACAAAGGTAGAACAAGGGCAGCAGGTGCATGTGCAACATTTAAATGAATGTTCCCCAAGAAAGAATTTTCATTTATATAACACCTTTCTCAATCTTGGGACATTCCAAAATGTTTTACAGCCAATGAAGTACTTTTGAAGTGGAGTCACTGTTGTAAGGTCGGAAATGCAGATGTCAATTTGCGTGCAGCAAGCTCCCACAAACAGAAATGTGATAATGTCAAGACCATCTGTTTCAGTTGGTTGTTGGTTGAGCAATAAATGTTGCCCAGGACACTGGGGAGAATTCTCCTGCAGTAGCAGTTCTGAGTATTCTCCATTAGGGTTTATTCACTAATGCGACAACATGTCAATTCAAATCTCAGCTCCACAAAATTCAAACTTGTGGGCCAGGTTAACGGAACTGGAGCGCAGATACTTCAGATGCCCCCTGGCATAGATTATCACAACATTGAACTAACGGTCTGCCACATACACAGTCATTTTCTGGTAACTGCCACTGACAGGTTTCATAATTCCCCCTCCCCCAACTGTGTATCAGTGGTACATAGCTCCTCTTTGGGAGATTAGAGAAGGAAGTGTGCCAGTGGGAACTATGGATTCTTGAATTTTTCTTTCTGGTACAGCGAAAGAGACCTGTCACAATTATGATTTGCACTTTATGGATTGGATTACAGAAGTTTTTCCAAATGCTAAATCTGGCCCACCTTGTCCCTGTGTTGCTGTTTGGTCTTGTTTTGCATTATGATTGAGAGTTGCATAAATGCAACGCTCTGATTTTGTCCAGCAGACATTAAAACATTCAAATAGTTGAAAAACTACTTTAAAGTAACACTCAGCAATAAATCCAGAACAAGATCTTCTTTATTGAAATAATTGATTTTAATGATCTTCAGATTTATTTCTATTAATTCATAGAATTACATAGTATTTACACCACAAAAACAGGCCATTCTGCCCAAGAGCTTTGTACTGATGTTTACTCTCCATGTGAACATCCTCCCACCTAGCTTCATCTAATCCTATTAACATATCCTCCTATTCCTTTTTTTACAACCTTCCCTGACCAGTTTTGAAATTGGCAAATTCACTTATCTAACCTCGCTTTAAATGCATCTATGATATTTACCTCAACCACTCCATATGGTAGCGAATTTCACATTTTCAGCACTCTCAGGGTGAAAAAAACAAACTCATGGAGCAGGATTTTTACCTTGTTGGGCGGGTAGGCCCAGGAGCGGTCGCGAAGCCGACTGTCACTGGCAGTCAGGCCCCGACATCGATTTCACACTGGCTGGCCAATTAACAGCCAGCTAGCGTGAAACGCGAGCTGCTACGCTAAGTGCTGCTGGGGTGGAGGCGGGAGGAGGGCGAGCGCGGAAGTTTGCTTGCAATGAAAGCTCCCTGAAGGCACAGAGCTGCTTCAGGGAGCTGAAAATTTTTAAAATCAAAAATAAAGAATTTACAAACGTTAAAAACATGTCCCCTCAACTGACCCTCACATGAGCAGGGACATGTTATAAACGATATTTCAAAATTTTTATTTTATTTTTAATTCCTGTTGGAAACCTCATCTCACCCGTGAATGAGGTTTCATAAAAAATCCAAAGGTCGCTCGACCTTTTTGCCTGCCCGCCAAGCATAAAGTTGGACGGGCAGTGAAAAATTGCATTCAATTAATACTTCAATGGCCTTAATAGGTTGTTAATTGTCGGCGGGCACACTGCCAACTCATGTGCGCACCCACCGACCGAAATATCACGCGAGTGCGCGATGATGTCAGGACGCTCGCCCGACATCATCGTGCGTCATTTTCCACTTGAGTGGGTTGGGCACGCGCCCACCCGCTCACTGAAAAATTCAGCCCCATTTCCTTATTAGATTTATTAGTGAATATGTTGTCGTATAGGTATGACTCCTAATTCTCGACTTGTCCAATATTCTGTCAAACCCCTTCATAGTTTTAAAGAATTCTATTATGTCACCTTTCAGCCTTCTCTTTAATTATGCATATTTTCAAAGGTTGGTTGTGGGCTTAGCACATAATCAAGGCTGTCATGTCATTGCAGAAATGATGGAGTGATACATTGTTGGAGATACTTTGTGATATCCTGCAAATGTAATAAAATGTTATAAATGGAAGTCCTACTTTTGAAAAATATTGTAACCATATTCTCTTGTTATCATAGGTTGTCAATGTTGGATCGTAGCAATGGCATTTGTCTAGACTGGTCTGGAAGTGCTTAAAGGGCAGATTGCACAAAAGAAGTCCATTTTCTCCATTTACTTATTATGAGAAATTGTCAGTGTACAACAAAATAAAACATAATTCCACATCCTTTCCTGACCAGGTTTGAACTTGGCAACCTCATTGTTGCATCATTATTTAGTGATGCCCCTAATCCTGATTAGTAAATTAGTTCTGTAGATTCCTTATCTGGTTTTGTTTTGTGTAGATGCAGATTTGTGCCAGAGAAAGCGAGAATGTCCCTTTTCTCTGGTCTACACAGAAATAATGAGCTGTCAGACTAAATCAGGACTGGAAGAACATTCCTTTACTTTGGGTAGTTGAATTGAGGGCTGGGGTTCATTCGGAGTTGTGATGAATTTGCAGCAGAAATTGGGCAAATTTTGGAATAACACTCGCTTTTCTACCTCAGACAGGTTAGTTTGAGGCTTCAAAGTAAGAGGTTCAAAGGAGGTCACCCTCCTGTGGAGTGAGCTGGAAATCAAAGTCAGTCCTTGTGTGTCAGATCGGTAACAACACTTGCTAGTGTGTGAGCTGATTTGGTTGTCTCTCCGTATTAAACCTGGGGAATCACATTCACCTTTTAGTTTTTATGACCTGCATTGAACGCAGTTTCAAGACGTCTGATGGAACTTTGGCCTCTCTAGTAGCCTCAGAGGATTAGGTACTTCCAAACCAATAACAGGCATTGTGCATAAATCATATTCTCACAGACATTCAAATGGAATTAATATGGAGTTCCTGTTTATTCAGCAAGGTGAGGAGATGAAAATTAATAAATAAAAACCCAGGCTGATTAGGGAAAGTTTCTGGAAAATTCCTGATCTTTCAAAGACTGACTCTTTGTATTTTTAATTAAAACAGTACAATTTTTTTAAATGGAGTATTGACACTGTGTCAACCAATGAGTTGGAGATAGGACTGCACTCACAGCAAACAGAATCTATTTTACAGCATACAACAGAGTCTATTTAACAGATCCTGCATGTGTTGCAGCAAACAATATTTTTACTCAGCAGACTGTTTAAACAGTGAGGTGATTTTGGCCAAATGGTGAAAACAGACTAAATAGGTGCTGTGCTAATGAGGTTACGCCTGTTTGAAAAGTCAGATTTAGCACACAGCTTTGTTCCTAATTGCTAATTACCATAATTTGAATATGCCTGGAGGTGCTAAAACAGACACCTGCAGGTTTACCATTCAAGTGCAGTTTAGACATAATTTTCATGGAGGAGTATAAGTGGGCTCCTCACACCCACTTCCACTGAATGTGTGGAGTGCTCTGGCTGGCACAGAGCTTCATTGTTGTAGGATAGCTCAGGGACCAAGAGAATAGGTGTTTCAGTATTTTCTTCACAGCTGCAGCAGCAGGTGAACATGAAATGGTGAGTATCTCTTTAAATAGCGTTAAGTTGGAGAGACCATTAGGAAAAGTGCTATTCCCTAACATGTTGTGCAGCTAATAATGAGCACAAGTACACATTTTAAGTGGCAGTTAGTTCCTTGATGAGCTTGCGGGTGGCTGTTCCTAGTGCACTTTTCAACTCTTTTACCAAGATGGTGTCTTGCGCTAAATGTGGGCTGTGTTAATGGTTGGTTGATAATATTGTTAAAGATACACAGGTGATGGGCATTGTTTGATTAAGGACTGAGTGCCAGATGGGGGACAGCCAGCCTTACCACATAGGTGGATATGTACAGAAAAAGTACTTCTGATGGCAAATGAGGCTAAAGGAGACTAGTTGCTCAGGGTTTCAAAGAGAGACTAGGTGATCAAAATATTGGAGTGACTTCCCCACTGCAGGAAAAGTGATCTTGAAGATTTTCTTAGTTTTCTTAGCCGTACATTCACGGTAATGAATGTCGCTTGACATAAAAGCCGCATTTTTGCCGAGTGAAATGTTTGAAAGAGAACTGTTTTTGAAACCACCTAAAGAAGCGAGTGATATAGAAGGGAAGTTGTGGAAATTAAACAAATGTGTTTATGGATTGGGTGATGTGTTGAGGGTATGGTACTTCTTGGTTATGCCTGTCTTGCTGAAAGTAGGTTATATTCACCTGAAAGCAGACCCAGCAATGTTCTGCTGATATCACAAAGAGAAACTTGCAGGCATCTTTATGTTGCAAGTCGATGATTTTCTACAGGGAGATTCTGTGGAATTTGAACAATTTGTTACAGATATGATAAAAGGGGAATTTAAGATTGAAACTCAGGCTTCGGAAGGCCTTTAAATATAGAGGGTTAGACATTAAACAGAATTCATCAGGAGTAACCCTGAATCACAATCATACCTAGAAAGTGTTAATTGTATCCTGATAAATCAGGCCAGTTCCTCACAAAAAGATAATCCTGCAAAGAAGAAACAGCAGTTAAGAAGATTGATTGGGCAGTTAAACTGGCTATGCATTCAGACAAGACCCGATGCCAGTTAATGACATATTGGATCTCAGTGCTATGATGAAACACACGTCAGTTTTTGGTTTTGAGTTACAGGTTTTGAGGGCAATTAAAACATTAAAGAAATTAAATTTGGAGAAATGCATACTCAAGTTTCCAGCCTTGGGTGACCTAAAAGGTATGAAGTTTTAAGTGACGCTTCGCATGCCAATCATCCAGATGAATATTCGAGTACAGCTGAGTTTATCTTACTTTTGGTGGGTGAAAACAGAAAATGTTGTCCCTTGGCCTGGAAAGCCAAGAAAATAAAAATTATGATTAAAAGTACCCTAGCTGCAGAAACGCTGGCGCTAATGGAAGCAATTGATATGGCATTATGCTAATCTAATATCCTGAAGGAAACCCTACAGAAGCTGCATTCTGAGAAAAGTTTGACCATTAAATGTTATGTGGATAACCGTTTCCTATGGGATAATGTTCATTCAGCAAAGAGTGTCATTGAGAAGAGGTTGAGGATTGACTTTGCTGGTACAAAGGAAATGTTGGAAAGAAAAGATATCTCCAAAATAAAATGGCTCATGCAAGTCACCAATTATCAGACTGTTTTACAAAGAGAAAAGCTTTCTCCAAGAAATTGTTGGAGGTCCTAGAAGAGGGAATGTCTTGTGATATGATGAACTGTAAGAAATGTGGAAAACCAATTTTTTTTTATTGCATTGTAACTATTTAAGTATGTGTTATGATCCCAGCTGAGGTTACCACTGGACAAGCCGGATCCCAGGGTGGAACCCAGCTTGATAGATCCTAACTTATTTGTTTGTTTAGATACTTGGAGAGGGGCTACTGAACAGAATCAGCTGATGAACTTTTAACAAAGGCATAAAACATTTATTAAACAAGAAAAGGTGAATTATATTACAATGCTTCTTCACCCACAAGTATACCTTTACAGATATATACAGATTTGTAAGGATAACATGTTATGACCGATGCAGTTGGTACAGCTGAGTTATTTAAAAATCCCAGAGGGAAACTTTAAACAACTGTCATAACCTATAATTTTAAGTGTTATGTTTGAGATGCAACTCTAGATTCAGGAATCAGACCACCAGTTCTCGTGGTATTACATTAAACTAAATTAAACATTATATTAACTTACAAATATATATACACATGGCTACAAATTATTACTATCATAACTTTTAACAAATTCCCAAACTAATCTCCATTAAGGCAACAGCAATCCATAGACTTAAACAGACACCAGGCAAAGCATTTTTACCTTACAAATTCAAAATAAGGTTGTTTTCACTTTGGTTCCTGTGGAGCCAGTTGGAGGCTTACAGCTGCCTTTTGACCTCACATTCCCTCTGCTCTGCACACCTGAAAACTGCCGAAGTTATACTTACCACTGTCCATTGAATGTTAATTCTCATTGTATCAACAACCTCTGAACTAAACCTCTCTAACAATAAAACCCCTTTCATGGTACCAATTTTATTAGTAATGTAAACATATTGCTTGGTATCTGCTAGATAGGCATCAGTTTTCACCCCACTTCTTGAATGCTCTATTCAAAAAATGCAAATGCACAATATCTCTCTTACATATCAAAGTTAGTACACATCAAAGCACCCAATTAAGACACAGCAACAGACTAAATCTCCATTTTAAAAGAAAAATATTTTCCAAAATATTATATACATTAATAGCTTCATGACAAATGCAAGTTACAAAAGTTACCTTAAACTTTAATGTTCACAGTAATTACACAGCCCATGTAAACCCATGGCACCCTGTGGTCAGACCACACTCTGAAACCAAGTGACAGATGCCACCTCAACCAGATGCTGTGGATCTTTCATCAACTCCCCCCAGATGCTTGTCACACCGTGAGCCAACCGGTCTCACTGAACTCCGTCTTTCATATGAGGGTTTTCAATCTCCACTCTCCAAGAACTCGCTTTGGAATTTTCTCCCAAACTGACGCTTCCTCTCAGACACCTTCTGCAAGGGCTCACCTCCAAGGTTTCGAACTCTCCTTCTGATGTTCCTCTCCCTTGGGTCACCATATGCATTCAAGCTGTCTTCTATGCACTCTCTCTCTCACTGACTCAGCCGTCAACAGTACACCACTGTTTCACATGCCCACATCAAAGAGTTACAGACCTTCAACCATCTCTCTGGTCCTGCAAGTAGTTCTCGCTTTAATCTTGAAGCTGGGAGCCTTTCTCTGCCCCTCACTCTTAACTTCACTTCTCTGCCTCAATCTTAACTTCACTTAACAGGGCCGTTTCCAGGCTCCTGTCCATCCTTTGACTAGAAGGTCTTCTTGGGACTTTCTCCTGTTCCACACCCCTGGATTTTGGTGTCTTTTCTTTAGCTTGGGACTGGCTATCTGTCCCCTTTGCTCTGGTCTCTCTTGGCAGCTACCTTCAAAACCAACTGAACTCAAACAGCTTCCAAATCAAACTGCTGTTTCTAGTTTCTTCTGTGTGTGTCTGTGGGAGCGATAACCCAGGTATTGGGCATTATTTGATTAAGGACTGCGAGCCCAGATAAAGAGAGTCTGCTGGGGGACTGGATTTTAGTATTTGGGAAGCAGAGATCTGTAATGCTGCATCCTGTGAATAAACCTGCTATCAAGGAAAAGATCTGTGCCTTCTTTCATACTTAACCATCTGGCTTGGAGCCAATTAACAGGCTGAACTGACGTTTCTGCCCAAGACCCCATGTTTGCCACTTTGGAGAATCTTTAGTTCCTGAATGGGCTGCTGAAAATCACCTCCAGAGTCTCTGCCAACTGCAGCAAACAATGTAAGACCAAAACCACAGCAGTCTCCTGAAAACCTCCAGAATACAAGTTCTGCGCATAAGATCAATAACAGACACTACTACAGTGCAATTTCTGGGTGTGATTTATAGGGATTTACCCAATAATTTCCATTATGTCCAGGGATAGTGGTGTCACTGTATGAAGCCTTTTTTTAACATCCTTGTTTTTATGCAACCATATTGATAACTTTATATCAACGGTTTGGTTAAAAAGTGCACGCAATGTTGAAGTGATCTAATCCTTTGTATGTCAGTGGTTAGGTTTATTAACTTATGTTATTGATGTTTATATTTCAGGAATGCTGTTGGTCACCACTGACACACAAGGCCATGACTTTCACGTGTTTCGAATTCTGACACATCCATGTTCGTCTTCACAGAGTGCTGTGCATCATCTGTACACTTTACACCGTGGAGAGACGGAGGCTAAGGTACAGTGTGAATCTAGATGTTGGATACTAGGTAATGGATAGGCTGGAAAACAATTTATTTGAAGGAATGCCTGACATCAGATTTCATACAAAACAATGGTTTTCAAACTTTTATATTGGGAGTTGAAATCCTATGCAAATGTTTACATGCGCTTATTGACAAATGCAGAGAAAAACAATAAAGGATGCAGAATTCATAAGCTGCTACTTAGAAGCATGAATTGTGCCCATTCCTTGATGGACAGAAAGTCAATGCCATCTTGGAAGCCAGAGATCTGCTTGCAGCCATCAGTTTGAAAACCTATGATAGAGAGTGATGGCTAGAAAGGAGTGATTGCATATTAGGTATTGTGTAGGTTGGAGTGCGTTTCAATATACCGAGTGATTGAGGTGACATTAGAAGCCACAAAATTGAAGTCTGAACAGCTTATCAATATCTTCTAAACACCCTCGTTGCACTCTTCAGCTTGTGATATTCTATATAATACATGCAGTTTAATTTGTGTGGGCAGCTTTATCCCATTTTCACCAATTAGCACTCACATCCATTTCCAGAAATCTGACAGAAGCATACATTTTGGAACACTGCATCTACATAATCCACTCGAACAATTTATCCACAACTATGCAAATACAGTTCCTCTTTTTTGCTCTGGTGCTGTGGAATTTACTTGCAATGTTAAGTGGGGCCTGCACTGATTCCCTGCAGTAGCTGCCTCCAGGTATTAGAGGGCACAGACAGTCCATTTTGTCACTGACTGGCAGCCAGGTTTGCATCCTGAACGCATTTTCTCTTTGATCAACTTGTACAAACATTATAAGGCCTGAAACCTATCTTTATCTCTGAGCAGAACAAATAATCTGAGTGATAAAACTGGTCTGCTGACGGCAGGGACCCAGCTTTATCTTTGTGGCTGCTTGACACTGCTTGTTCTAACTTACAAACTGCTGTTATAAATTGACCTTTGTCTCTGGATGAACAATGTGATTAAAGAAAAATGTAGTGGCAGTTTAGGTTTCTTCAGAACCACTAGGCTGTCTATAAAAAGAAATACTTGCATTTATAAAGCATCTTTCACAATCTCAAGACATCCCAAATCGCTTTATATCCAATTAAGTACTTCTGGTATGTAGTCACTGTTGTAGTGCAGGGACTTTGGAACATTGACTGATTTCATTTACACTTGGAAAGCAGTGTCAGGGAAAGATGAGAACATTTTTGCTCAGCGAGTTGTTATGGGAATGATAATCATTTAATTTCTAATGTTTTTATATTTTAGTATAGGTAGATTCACATGCTAGCTGATGACATCGGGATCAGATCTATCTGCATTTCAAATACCCAAATGCCACAGACTCTAAAAGAATGTAACCAACCCACATTCATCACCCCACACCCCAAATGCTTATCAGCTAAGTGAGCTAAACTAACAGTTTATGTAAATTCAATGCTAAACAGGTTTAACTAATGCAGAGCAGTGATTCTGAAATTCAATTGGATATTGCAGTACATGGCCAAAACAGTAGAGTGTAAGTCAGAGAAGGTAAAGACTAAACATTAAGATAAAAGCAAAATACTGCGGATACTGGAAATCTGAAATAAAAACAGAAAATGTTGGAAAAGCTCAGCAGGTCTGGCAGAGTCTGTGGAGAGAGAAACAGAGTTTACATTTCGAGTCCATATGACTCTCCTTCAGAGTCACAGGGGAGAATTTTCTCCCCGTCGGGCGGGCCGATGGGGAACAGGCACGGGCGTGTGCAGAGCCGATCGCCGCCTGTGATTGGTTGTGTGCCCACTTTATGTGGGTGGGCCAATTAATGCGCAAAACATGCGCGCGAAAGGCACAGAAGTCTCCCTGAGGCATGGAGGTGTCTCAGGGAGACTAACTTCAATTTCAAACTAAAATAAAAAAAGGTAAAAATCATTTACATATGTCCCTTCATGAGACAGCGTCACATGAGCTGGGACATGTTTATCAAATGTTTAAAAAATATTTATTCATTTAATAAACTCTTCATGAAACCGTGGATGAGGTTTCATGAAAAATGTGAAGGCCACCTGGGCTCTTCGCCTGCCCGCCAACCTTAAGGTTGGATGGGCAGCCCTGTCAAATTGGTTAATTGTTTTATTAATGGCTTTACCAGGCCTTTGATAGTTCGGCAGGCGTGCAGATGACACCGGTGCGTGCCTGCTGAACGAAAGATCGGAATGACGCGTGGTGGCGTCGGGACACACGCTCGACGTCACCGCGCATCATTTTACGTGTCGGTCCCTGCACGCCGGACAGAAGATTCTGCCCATAAAGTCAAAGATAAGTAGAAATGTGATGGCTTTTATGGGTGGGAGCAGGTGGAACAAGATAGAAGGTCAGAGATAGGTGACAGCTAAGGAGAAATTTAAAAAGATGTCATGGACACAAGACAAAAGGAGCATTAATGGTAGCAGAAAAGAGTAAAGAAGGTGCTGATAGTGGCATAAAGGTAAGATAACAGAAGGTGTTAATAAGTGACAGATGGTCCTGTGGGGGGAGGGTGGGTTTGGGGGAAAAAGGATAAAAAAGTGAACAAATAAATAAAAGAAAAGAAAATTTAATATAAATAGATAAATAAAAATTGGATTGGAGGAGAGAGTTCATGGTCTGAAGTTGTTGAACTCAATGTTAAGTCCGCAAGACTTAAGGTGCCTAATCGGAAGATGAGGTGCTGTTCCTCAAGTTTGCGTTGGACTTCACTGGAACATTGCAGCAGGCCAGGGACAGACATGTGGGCATGAGAACCATGGGAAGGGGATGAGGAGTTGGGGGTGATCGAGGAGCAACTAAACATTTTCGTGTTGTGGTAGATGGAACCTTGAATGCTGCACAGAGCCTTGGCCACTGAGAAATAGCTGAATTCTTGGCAGAGAACTACTACTTTTTAATGCCTGGTGTCAGGAATCTAATTATGAAGAAAAACTGGTGAAACTTGCGCTTTTCAATCTAAGAGGTGATCACATAGAAGTATATCAGAAAGAACTTGCATTTATGTAGCAGCTTTTACAGCTAATAGTGTATTCTTGAAATGTAGGACTGCATATTACAGGGGAAATGGCTCACTCCCCTGGAAAGAAAAGAAGCAGACGCGCTCCATGCCAGCCCGGCGCACAGCCGTAACACGCTGCAAGTGGCTAAATTGGCTGACAATGGGACTTCCGCCTCTCAATGGGGAGGAAACCCTGCCCTCAGGAGCTGCTGACTAATCGGATAGTTGGGCAGTTCCAGCAGTCCTGGCAGTGTCAAGATGTCATTAGTGGGCACTGCCGAGACTGCAACCAGTCCCAAGGGGAAGGCCCATGGATCCTAAAGTAAAGTAAGTCCGGGATATTGGGCGGGGAGGGTTTGGCCAGCTTAGGGAGAGGGGCAGAGGAGTGGGGGCGTGGGTTTTGGAGAGCAGGCGAGTAAGGAAAAAAGGAGGGGTACTATCTTAGGGGGGCTGCCCCCAATGCGCAAAATTCACCCCCGAAGATAGTACCTCTCCTTTCTTCCTGCACTGCTAAAAACTTTTTAACAGAAACAGCCTGCCCACTTCCGCCAGACTGCCCATGCCAACCATATTATGGCATGGGCAGGATATTATTGGGGTCAATTGGCTTGTTCACAAGCTCAGTTGACCCTTGATTAATTATTTAAATATGGTGGGCGGGCTGCCAATTTCAGCACCTTCCACCTACCATGTTATGAGGGTGAGTTCAGGGGTCGCGGGAAGGTGGTGGGCTGGGCACCCGCCCTATTTTATGTGTCACCCTGCCGAAAACACGCCTGGCGAGGGCACGTAAAATCCATCCCATTGTCACTGGTGTTATCTGTTTTGCTTAACAAGGTCATATAAATAGCACAAGATAAATGACCAGATAATGGGATAGAAAATTGCCTTGAGCAGTAGCATAAAGGCAGGTAATATCGGATTAGCTGTCTGTTATAACACGGTGCCTGATATTTAGTTCCATTGCACTTAATGGAACTGATTATAGGCGCTGGGTATAATGCGCAGCTGATCTGATATCACTCATTTTATGCAACTGCCCAAGTCAAATTTCCACAATCTGTTTTAGTAATATTGATTGAGGAATAAATAATGACCAGTACAACTTCCCTCCCTTTCAGAAGTGCCATGAGATCTTTTGCATCCACCTCAGCAGGCAGATGCGACCTCACTTGAGTGTCTCTTCAAAAAGACGGCATCTCTAACAGTGCAGCACTGCCTCAATATTGCACTGAAATATCAGCCTGGATTATAATTCAAATTTCTGGTGTGGGCTTTGAACCAAAATCCTTCAGCTCAGAGATAATAGTACTACCACTGAGGCATTGCTCATATCAAGATAAGAGTATTAAGGGTATAGAGTAAGCTAATGTTACTTAAGTTAGAATGTGGAAGTAGAGCCAGGGAGCATGGGTTTAAACTAGTTCTAATTTTAGAACTGCTTGTTTACACAAAATGATCAAAGTGTGGTATAACCTTCTAGATAAAATAGTGGAGGAAAATCCCTGGAATCATTTAACAACAGTTACTACATTGCGGTGGTGGGGTAGGGTGGGTGGGTATGTGTGGGAGTGGAGAGGGTTTTCTCTAGATGCATGAACTAAAGTGGGCTGAATGGCCTTCCTCATCCATAAATATCTTCTGAGCTTGTGACCTGGTTCCATAGTTAAATGCATTCTTTATTCTTATTTATTCTGCAAGTGTGGTAGTTTTCCTTATTAGCCTGAATTGTCATCTTTTAATCCTGACAGAAACTGTACAAATCTCTTAGAGAAGGCAGAATTGCACTGCTATTGTGTTTGACATTTAATGAAGTAACACCAGTGTGTTGTCCATATAGGTTTAAACAATGCTGAGCCCCTGGCACTTCATAAACGTATACAAATGTTTTTAAGATGTTTTGAGAAAACACACTGTCAAAACATTTAAAATTTAATAGCAAGGAGCATAAAGCTCCTCCCTTGCTGTGCGAATTTGATTCTAACCCAAGTTACGTAAACACGGTAATATCAGTGTCTGATGGATCCAATTCTGTAGCTGCTGGGTTCTTTCAGTTTATACGAATCTCAGAATGGCAAAGGTAGTACAAACACACTCTCAGAGTTAAGAAGATTAGAGAAGCAAAATGTCCCTAATAAAGATGTAGTCATCATGTAAACAGTTTTTGTGGGGGGTTTTTGTGTCAAACATCAACACTAATTTCAGTGAAGTGATGAATTGATGGTTTTAAAAATCACTTTTATTTTGTTTTTATTGCTGGTTGTGGATTCTGGTACCTCAGCCAGGTAACTGCAGAACAAACAAATGGTGTGAAATCACATGGTGCATGAACATAAAAATTATCTGATATTTGTATGAAATTGTTTATTCTGCTATTCGAATGGAGATATTAGTTTAAACTAAATACCCCCATCAGAACAACAGTGGAAGAAATTTCATTCACACACTTGAAGTATTCGCATGTTGGTATCTCACAGGGTAATTACAAGGCTAATATATTTGACCTTTATCTCAAGGGGACTGGAATACAAAGGTTACGCTTTAGTCATATGGAGTCTTCTGGCGCACTGCATTCAGTTCTGGGCACCAAACCTTAGGAAGGGTATCTTGGCTTTGGAAGGGGTGCAGCGCAGAATCACCAGAATGTTACCAGTACTTAAAGGTTTAAACGATGATAACAGATCGCATAAACTTGCCCTCTATTCCCCCCAGTATAGGAAATTGAGGAGTGACCTGATCGAGATGCCTAAAATGTTAAAAGGATTTGATTTGGTAGATGTGGAGAAATTATTTGCTGTGGTGAGGAATCATGTACAAGACGACACAGTCTTAAAACTAGATCAAGGTTATTCAGGAGCTAAATCAGGAACTACTTTTTCACACAAGCAATCATAAGATCCTAGAACACTGTGTCCCATAAGGCAATTGCAGCTTTTAAGACTAAACTAAGTAAATTTTTAAAATTTATTCTTTCATGGTACGTGGGTGTTGCTGGCAAGACCAGCATTTGTTGCCCATCCCTAATTGCCCTTGAACTTATTGCTTGCTCAGCTACTTCAGAGGACAGTTAAGAGTTAACCACATTGTTGTGGACATGGAGCCATTGATAGGTCAGACTGCTTAAGGATGGCAGATTTCCTTTCCTAAAGGAGATTGGTGAACCAGATGGGTTTTTACAACAATCAATGATAGTTTCATGGTCATTATTGCTGAGACTAGCTTTCTATTCCAGATTTTATTAACTGAATTTAAATTCTACCAGCTGCCTTGCTGTGATTTAAATCCACATCCCCAAAGCATTAGCCTGTACCTCTGGATTACTAATCCAGTAACACTACCATCATGCCACTGTCTTTCCATCCTCGGTGACATATCAAAGGCAGCGTTCATTTGCAAAGACTAATGCAAAATATTACTTTAACTATTCCATCATACCTTCTTTCTCCACATTTAGACACACTTGAATAGTCCTGCCTTCTATTAACTTTTTATAAAAGGCCCTTGTGTATTAGCTGTCAACCTTCTTCATTTCCCTTTTTCGTTCTTCTAATCTTTGTTTTCACCTTTGCACAGTATCTTCTACATTTCTCCTGATTTTCATTAGTTTTGTTGGCCCTAATTTTATTGTACGTATTCCTTTTAAGTTTCAGTTTAGTTTTATTGGTCCCCAGAACATTATTCTTTTTCCCTTTTCACCATTGAGGAATACATTTATTTTGTATTCTACCCACACTTAAGGATTTCTCACTGCTGATCCATTGGCCTGTTTGCTAATTTTGCAGTCCTGTTAATTTGGCCCAAATCTTTTCTTATCAGCCTGAACTTTGCTGAGCTCCAGGCCAGCATCCTAAACTTTGACTGTTCAGTATCCCATGCCTGACTTTGTTTCTCAGATCTGAATCAAACAATGATTCTTTCCTTTTTGGACTAGCAATAATATTATTGGGGAAACAATCCTAGATGCATTCTACAAGGTGTCCTCCTTTTTGGTCACATGCATACTTTTATTTTAGTCTATCTTGGAATAGTTAAAAAAACAGTCTCCCTGTTGTAGTTACAGACACCTCTGAACTACTACCATTCTGGAGTGTGTTACATAACAAAAGATTAGCTAGTGCTATTCATTTCTCAACAGAATCGTTATAAAGGTGTTTCGCCTTTGAGGAGCCCCACAGAAAAGACTGTGGGATGGAGATGGGACTACAACCTGGTTCTCTGACCTATTGAATGTGACTTGTGCAGGAATTCATCCCTTCGATTTTTGATTTTACTATCTTGTGACCAGAATATACGGGGTTCCTTAGGCAGGGTCTATTACTGGTTTAAGTACTGATATTATAATTCTGTTATCATTTTGAAAAGTTTGAAGAATATGAAGACTTTTTCCACTGATTTTTTGCAAGATAATTAGATTTTGTGTTTGTACTATGCCCAAATTTACTTTTTTATTCAGTGTCATTCACCTTGACTGCTTTACACTTCTTCACTCCTTGCCAATTAACTCGTACTGATTCTCTTGTAATCACCCACTCATTCTCACTTACAAATGAATTGTAGTCTCTTTTGTAAAGACTTTATCTCTTGGTCATAGAAAAAGTGGAAATGGCTGACTTCAGCAGGCGTTTCCTAGAAGCACTGAGCGGCAACATAACAACATCAGCTACATGTTTTTACGTAATGTCCTTAATGTAATAAAACATTCTGCAAAGCTTCAGGAGAGCATCATGCGAACATACGAAATAGTAACGGAAGTAGGCCATTCGGCCCCTCGAGCCTGCTCCACTATTCAATAAGATCATGGCTGATCTGTTTCGAATTCCACATTCCTTTGATTCCCATGCCTAACAAGAATCTGTCTATCTCCACCTTAAAAATATTCACTGACCCCACCTCCACTGCCTTCTGAGGCAGAGCATTCCAAAGTTGCACAACCCTCTGAGAGAAAAAATGTCTCCTCATCTCTGTCCTAAAAGGGCAGCCGCTAATTTGAAAACAGTGCTCCCTTGTTCTGATTTACCCACAAGAGGGAACACCCTTTCCATGTCCACCTTCTCAATATCGTTCAGGATCTTATCTACTTCAATCAAGTCACCCCTCATTCTTCTAAACTCCAGTGGAAACAAGCCCAGTCTGTCTAACCTATCCTCATAAGACAGCCTGCTCATTCCAGGTATCAATCTAGTAAACCTCCTCTGAAACGCCTCCAACGCAGTTACATCCTTCCTTAAAAAAAGAGACCAAAACTGCACACAATATTCGAGATGTGGCCTCACCAATGTCCTGTGTAACTGAAGCATAACATCCTTACTTTTATGTTCAACTCCTCTCGTAATAAAGGATAGCGTTCCATTAGCCTTCTTAATTACTTGTTGTACCTGCATACTAACTTTTTGTGACTCATGCACTAGAACACCTAGATGCCACTGCACCTCAGAATTCTGCAGCCGTCCTCTATTTAAGTAATACTCTGCTTTTTTATTCTTCCTGCCAAAGTGAACACTTCACATTTCCCACATTATACTCCATCTGCTAGATTTTTGTCCACTCACTCAACCTATCTATATCCATATGCCACCTCCTCATGTTTTGTTCACAACATACTTTCCTACCTATCTTTGTGTCATCTGCAAATTGAGCTACCATGCCTTCACTCCCCTCATCTAAGTCATTGATATAAATTGTAAAAAGTTGAAGCCCCAACACAGACCCCTGCGGGACTCCACTCATCACATCCTGCCAATAAGCAAAGACCCATTTATGTATACTCTTATATTTTCTGCCAGCCAGCCAATCTTCTGTCCAGGCTAATATGATACCCCCTACACCATGAGCTTTTATTTTCTGCAATAACCTTTGATGTAGCACCTCATCAAATGCCATCTGGAAATCCAAGTACAGCACATCTACAGGCTCTCCTTTATCCACAGCGTATGTTACTCCTTCAAAGAACTCCAATAAATTAGTTAAACATGATTTCCCTTTCACAAAATCATGCTGACTCTTCCCAATTACATTGAGTTTCTCTAAGTGCCCAGCTATAACCTCCTTAATGATCGATTCTAACACCTTCCCCACTACAGATGTCAAGCTATAGTTTCCTGTTTTCAGCCTCCCTTGAATAGAGGGGCTACACTTGCTACTTTCCAGTCTGATGGAACCTTTCCAGAATCTAGCGAATCTTGGAAAATTAACACCAGTGCATCTACTACCCCATTAGTCACTTATTTTATTATCAAACAAAATGCGACACTGAGCCGCATTGCGATATCAGGACAAGGTCAAAAAGCTTGGATCAAGAGACAGGATTTAGGGATTGTCTTAAAGGAGGAGAGAGAGGTGAAAATGTTTAGGGAGGGAATTCCGGAGCTTGAGGCCTAGGCAGCTGTAGACATGACTGCCAGTGTTACAGCAATGAAAATTAGGAGTGCACAAAAGGCCATAATTAAAGAAGTGCAGAGATTTAGGAGGGTTTGGGGGGCTGGAGGAGGTTACAGAGATAGAAAGCAAGTGAGGCCATTGAGGTATTTGGAAATGAGGAAGTGCATTTTAAAATTGAGGTGTTGTCAGACTAGAAGCCACTAAGTTCAGTGGGCATAGCCACATCAGGGGCATCTGTTGCCATTTTATCTGGCTGTAGTAAAGCTAATCACTCTGCTTGCCCACACAGGCCAGCAAAGCAACTTTGCTGTCACTGATACTCTGCACCTATTGAAGAAAATAGCTGGAACTATAGAAACCATCTTGAAATTTACAGAGATGGGTTTTAAGAGAAAGTATGGATATATTTTCAGAGTTGAACCATTTTTATGCTTTAAGGATAATAAACCTTCTAAGTCTTCTATGAATAAGGAAGCCATGTGTATGTTGCTTCTTCTATTTCATTCTTTAGTAGTAGTCAAGATTACTGTACTTTCAGAAGTAGGCCCTCATGCTAGGTCAATTCTTAAACAGATAATTATGCAAATATTGAAACATGGGTGTCCTGCTCATTGAGGTTTGCAACGTCAAGAGTTGCCTCAGAGTGCACTAAATCATGGGATACAGATTTCAATAAATTTGATGATACATACTTTTTTTATCATTTACATCACCTCCAGCTAATCAGATGTCTACATTGGCTATGAATGATAACCTGCTACCTTGTCATAGGGCAGCTATTTTCTTAATCAAAATACATTTTGTGCAAAGCAGAGACATTTTGTAACTGAAAAAGCGTCGATTCTCCCCATAGCTTCCTTAAAATGGTAAATTCCTGGTGCCTTGAGACAAAATCTTTACCCCAGGTTGCAAATGTACTGTCATGAATAGACACTAGGGGCAAGATTTTTCAGGTTGCTGGGCAGGCAGGCCCGGGAGTGGCCGGGAAACAGTCTGCCGCCTGCAATCGGCCCCTGATCGCGATTTCACGCTGGCTGGCCAATTAATGGCCAACCAGCGTGAAAGCTGCACTGCTGGGGTGGGGGCGGGAGGAGTCCGAGCGCAAAAGTCTGCGCATGGCCGGCGAGCGTGCACTGAAAGCTCCCTGAAGGCAGGGAGCTGCCTCAGGGAACTGAAGAATTGTAAAAACAAAAATAAAGATGCTGAAAATGTGAAAAGCATGTCCCCATAAAGGACTCACTCGGATAAATGTAATAAAAATTATATCAAAAATTTTTTTTAAGATTATTGTTGGAAACCTCATCCTGCCTGTGGATGAGGTTTCCTAAAAAAGTCCAAAGGCTGCCTGGCCAATTCGTCTGCCCGCCTGCCAACCATAAGGTTGGATGAGCAGTGAAAAATAGCTTTAATGATTAATGGCCTTAATAGGCTTCTTAATTGTCGGAGGGCATGCTGCCATCTCTTGTGCATGCCCGCCGACCGAAATATCGCGTGCTGTTTTATGCCCGATCAGGTTGGGTGTGCCACCTGCTCATGGGATGTAAAATCCTGCCCTAGATGTGGGACATTAAATCATGAAATGGAGTTCTGTGAACATCTACACATAACCGTACTGCATAGAAGTAAATCTGTAGACATTTGTCCTGACATACGAAACCTGAGATTGGGCAACATGGTTAACATATAGGAAACCTGAACAGTTTCACAAGATTATTAATTTTTACGTGAAATTCAAGAAAAACTGATCATGAATGATTTAAAACACAGGAAATTATCAGTGAGAACAGAGAATGCAACTAACGCAGTAAAAATCTTGGTCCATGTGATGGATTTCTCAGTGTTACCGTGACCACTTAGGTTGCAGAACCGAAGATTAATGTGTCAGATTCCAGCATTTCAGCTGGTTAGCTATGACAGATGAATGTTCCTTCAGCCAATTAGGTTTCAGAGCCATGTCATCGGGTATCAAATAGATCCTAGAACCATCTTTCTGGTGTAATTTCTGATCAGTTCAATCGGTAGACACTTCAGAGAGAGAAAGAGTATGTAATAGTGAGGAGGGGAGAACAACAGAAGAGGAAGAGAATGTAAAAACACAGGGAAAAAGAAAAACCAAGAGACAATGAGGGAAAATTACACAAATGGGTAAAGAGTAGCAGAAGAGAGATCCAGTAGAGAATGTGATAGAGTTATGGTCACAATAATTCCTACCTGCTCAAAGTCTCACATTCTCATCACCTGGTACCTGCCAAACTTCATTGGCTCCATGCCTCTAGGAATTAATTTTCAGATCCTTAACTTGATATTTGAATACCTTTACTGCGTCGTTCTACTATATCTCAGTGATGGCCTTCAAACTTCTGGTCCTAACATCCTGTACTTTTTTGATACTGGCCTATTCTTCATTCTGTGCCTGTTTTGTTCTGCTGGTGGTGGCTGTGCTTCTAGCTGTTTTACTCACATGCTCTGGAACTCCCTTCCAAAATCCCTTTGCCTTGCCTCCTTGATCTTTGTTTTCAACAGCCTTTGTAAACTTTCTATTAAATTATTTTTTCAGTTTTGCTGCTAGTGAAGCTTCTTGGTTAGTTTTTCTGCAGTAAATTTAGGATGTTGTTAAAATCTGATTTTCTTTCTTTCCAGTGCACGTTTTCATTTATCATTTCCATAAAGCGCTGGGGTCATCTTCCTGATACCAAGGACACTATATAAATCCAAGTTGGCATTGAGAGTAATGGGGAGAAATACAGAGACACTTTTGGCTGATCTCAGCTAGGACAGTAGTTAGGGTGTTAAAACTGACCTGACAGGGAAGGGGAAAACAAACCATGAATTTAGCTCCTGTTCATTATCTGGTGGTTTCTGCTAGAAGGGGGCTTACATGTCAAATCAACCGATATCTTGATGTTTATAAAGTAAACCAATCGCTTTCAGATTGCCTCATTACATGTTGAGAGAATTTAGCAATTGCAGTTGAAAATCGGTATTTAAAATTGAATTCTGACTTGAGTTCTAAAGAAAACTCTACAAATGCTTTCAATGAGACACTTAAATGAATCACATTTCACAAAAACGTAATAAAGAATGTTGCAGAACACAATATGAACAAAGCTCCATGCCCCAGCAATATGAATCTAATTATAGACTGTATAAATCTGAGAAAATGGGGACATTTAATGTAAGTTAATGGTCACACACAAATGTAAATCTTCCACTGTTGCTTCTGTTGTAAGGGATAAAAGATGTTGTCATTTTATCTCCAAATACTTTGAAAGTATCCACAACTTGTTGAATAGATCAAATCTTTAAATGTTTAATATTTAGCAATTGTTCTTTACAAGTGCATTTAACCTTTGACTTTCTTGTTCTCTTTAAGGGTTCTAAAGCCATCATTTGTTTGCTGTATTCTGTACCTTAACATTACCCTCTGTGCCAAATGATCTGCTCAGATCTCTGCCAGTGTGTCTGTTGAACCAGTTTCTAGAAGGTTGCACAAGAGTGGCCCTGGGTGATTCACGCTCCCTTTTTTTTCCAAAATTGCCTCTCCTATTAGCACAATAAATACTACACTTCTCAATAATTGGTGTAACATCAGACACCATTTCCTCTCTTCACTACAGTGAGGAGCAGTATTACAACTTTGATGTGTCCTGTTCATTGGTCAGTTTTCCCCAGATCAATGTCCCACCACAGAAACTTTGCTCTCCTGACTCTGGTCTACTTTTCATTGTTTTCAAATTCCTGTATTATCTCGGCCCTCCTTCTCTCTGTAACCTCCTTCCTGCCCTACAATTACCTGAGATCTCTGCACTCCTCCAATCCTAGCCTCATGTGTATCTCTGATTGTAATTGATCCCTCCAGTGGCGGTTGTTCACCTTGGGATGTTTTAACATGGACAATGTCATGTAAATGTAAGTTGTTTGTTATTGTGTGAGTGGCTTATGCAGGTTTCTGTTAGATGGTGACCTATTCCTATTAAATGTATGCGAGACAGTAAAGAGTCTGGCATGTGTTATGAGGCAATAGGTTATTGGGTGGGTTTGAGGTCATTAAAGCATACTGTGTATTGGAAGGATCATATCTAAAAGATGCCTTTGATCTAAGTACAAGCACAGCATGAAAAATACCGTGGACCTGCAGATACAAACTTCAGCGTTGCTTAACAATTTATTATATTTCCAATAAGCCTGTCAGTTTTTCATGATTCAGACATTGATCTCCCACATGAAAAAATTTTTAAAAACATTATCTTCCATGAGAAAAGAAAGAAAAATAATCACTTTTATTCTCCAGTGTAATTTGACAATGAACTGAGCATTTATTTAGCTCACTCTCTCCTATTCTGTTCATCCTTGGTGATGCATTCAGCTAGGTTGCTCAGTAAAAAATCTCGATGATGCAGAAAAAGACCATTTTGTGTATATTACAATGATCTCTTTGTGCTTAAATACCAGTTTGCATACATTATAATGGGATTCCATTGTATGTATTCAAATACCACAGCTTATGTATATCATAATGGGGTTTCTCTGTATAAACCACCGTTTGTATATATAATTGGATTGCTCTCTGTCTAGTCAAATACCCTGCAGTTTGTGTATATTGGGGGAGTTCACTGTATACACTCAAGTACCACAGTTTGTGAAAATTATAATAGGGCTCCTCCATGTATACTCAAGTAACAAACACAAATACTATTTAACCTTGTGTGCATTGACTTTTTACGCCACTCAGTCTAAATAAGATGTCAAGTTCAGTTGACTGGGTACATAAAACGTCTGAGTTACGTATGTTCTTTTGTTCAGAGATGTGATGATGTTCTGATAAAATGGAAAGAAAAATCCACCTAATCTTGTATTGAGGCTGAGCACACAAATAACCGTGGGGCAGCTACTGAGAATATGCCATCGATGCTGTAAAGTAAGGCTTCCATTGAAGTGCAGACAGTACAGGTCATTATTACTGGAACTGATTGGCAAAACTGCAAACCTTCTCACTATCTGCGAGCTAGTTTGAATGTGTCCCTGTGACTCAAAAGTGCAGGCATGGGTTATTCCCCATTCCCCCACCCCCCCATCTGCTGAATATGACATTCATAATAATGTGACAATCATAAGCCAAGTATCTGTCAAAGGTAACTGATTAAAATTTCTTTTTTTGCAGCGCCTGCGGGCACAGATTTAAATGCACATGACAGTGAATACAGTTTTTTTTTTGTCCGCTGTGCATGACTGGAATTTTTGTTGAGATTTTTATCACGGCTGTCTGTTAGTTAAGTAGGGACTGCATTGAAACCCAGACTGAAGTGAGTGCTTGGCCGTGCCTCATAGCTGAGTGACCGACTCTTTGATCAAGTCATTCAGTGCAGCGACATGTCACCGTTAATCTGATCCCTGTCTGTCTCTCTCTTTACATTTGAAGACTCTGTTTACACAGAGCTTTTCAGCACCCCCCCCCCCCCCCCCCCCCCACCTCCCCCAAGCACCCCACCCGTAAAGTTCAGATTGATTACAGACTCATGGCTGATCCCTGTACTAGTTTAATCTGCAAGAGAGCTGAAAGGTTTCTTATTGACAGTAGACTGCTGCTAATACCAGACGAGCGCACCTCTGTCATACATGAGTTTCAGTCTTATATTCGTATTGACCTGGTGGCAACTGTGACACCAGAAACAAGTTGGAAGTTCCCCTAATGTCATTCTGGGTAAACCCTCTGCCTGGTGGAGCACTGAAACATTCAGCAAGACCCAGGTTTGATATCTGGTTTGTCCTGAGTTTAGGGTTGCCATTTCTGGTTGGACTTATTCCTGGAGGTGTCACCACATGACCTCCTGTCTCCAGACAACCCATCCCACACTCCTGTCATTGGCCACCCAACAATCACGCCAGAAAAATTAAAAAAAACAATTTTTAACGCCCCATAATTTTTCTCCCAGGTGTTGCTCGCAGCAATGTTTGGGAGATTAATCATTAATTCCTAGAGGTTCCAAGGCATCCTGGAGGATTGAAGATTGAAATCCCTAGCTGACTTAGCCATTGTTAGGTGACAACTGGCCTTGGAAAAATCAGCTCAAGTTCCTGGTCCTGATTGCAATCTGATGAACCCGACTGAAAAATGTGCATGTGTGTGTAAGACGGTTGGATGGATGTATGTTGGGTAGATAAAGGCTTGAACTCAGCTGACATGCCCATCATGATAACTAAGCTGCTACTACATACTAGATATTCTTATACACGGTTGTGCATTCGGTTGTGCAACATGCTGAAGCATCATGGAATCAGCTGCAACAAGCATACCTGCTTTCTGAACTTGAGAGGAAAATTGTAGACGGAAACAAAGCATGGAATATGTAGCATTGCTCCTTACTGTGCCCTCAGAAACTAGCCCCACCCAAAGTGGTAGCCATGCAAGGATTTGCATTGTCTTAATTCCAGTATAACTCAAGCATACCACAGAATCCCTTATGCATCCATGATGTTACATTGCACATCAATGCCACCTTTATACTCCTCAGCCGGGACAAATCCAACTCCTGGCGCCAACAAATGATGTGCTAATAGGTAAGGTTAACTTGGCAGAACATGTTGAACACTCTGAGTACTTCTGAAATTTGGAGCGCTGCCATCACCACTAATAACCCCAACAACTGGTATTTGCCTCTCACCTTTAATGTAGAAATGCATCCCAAAGTGTTCCACAGATGTGCAATCAAAAAATGGGTACTTAGCCAAAGAAGATGATTATTGGAAGGTACCAAAGAGGTAGGTTTAAGAAATGTCTTAAAGGAAGGGAAAGAGGGGGAATTATTGAGGGAGGCTATTGCAGAGTGTGGAACTTAGACAGCTAAAGACACAACTGTCAATGATGGGCAAAGGGATGGGGTTGCACAAGTTTCTCCACACCCACCCCATTCAACTATAATAATTTGTAAGACCTCCATCTGGTCTCCTCTAGCTTTCTCTTTTTCAGAGACAGGTCTGACTCTTCCCTTTACTGTTCTGCTTAGGCAGTTTGCTTGCATTACACAATTCAATTGGTGCAAATGATTTCCACCATGTGTGTTTGCAGGCTGGGGCCCTATGATGTTATGTCACTGTTGAGAATGGATGTTTTGATGATGCATTCTTACTAATCGTATCTACATTCCAGTGATCTGTAGGATGTCCTTTTATTCATATTGTTGTCCTGATCACCTGGAAGGGGTTCATGTTATTAGTGGAAAAAAGTGTGGTTTGCTCTAGAAGGAGAAAACTGTATCGAAGTTGCTAAGAGTGAGGTTCCATTGTACCTGTACACCGCCAGATGAGATTATTTTTGCCTTATGCTGAGCTGCAGTACTTGCTTTCTAGGGAATAGAAATTACACTATTTGACAATGAAGGACTTTGTTTGAGAAACACTCAATCCTCAGGTTGGATTTGCTAATGAAATTGACTAAATATGTTGGGATTAGACATGCAGCCTGACAAATGGCCGAATATCTAATATGCGGCCATTTGTACAGAGTCGCAAATTTTGCCCCAAACCTTAACTCTATCCCAGGTTACCTTCACTCTAAAATTTAAAGCAGCCTTAGGCAGGATTTTCTCTATGGGCATCCGAACCCCACCATTAAGCCCAAATGGGAGCCAGAAGCCCATAGTGTGTGTGAAATAGTCATTCATCCATAATTTTCTCCTAAGTGGCCAATTAATAGCTGGAGGGCAGGTAACGTGGTAAGGTAATTAGCCATAATATACAAAGCACTCGAGGCATCCCTGTCCATTAGGGAGAGACAATTGATCATACATAGCTTGAGGGCACCCTGCCACAAGGGGGTAGCAAGGCAAAGAAGCAGGCCTCAATGAAGTACCACAGCTGGCACAGGGATTGAGCCGGTGCCGTTGGCATCATTCTGCATCACACTCTAGCCATCTAACTAACTGAGCTAACTGAGCCCCGGTCTCGTCATCCAATTAAGGACAGCAAGATCTCGAAACTGGAAGGTCAATGGGAGGCCCTCCAGCTGGGAAGAAGTAGTAGCCTACCTTTCCAAGAAAGTGAGTGGGGGGGTGCCTCAAGATGGAGGGACCCTCTCTCCAACATTTTAAAACTTAAATTAAAAAATGTCCTCACAGCCAGGCCACCATTTTGGGTGGGGAACATTTCCAAAGGATGGCATGTAGCTGCAGCTGAAACCAGGCAGGCTATGAGGGCCTCCAAGCCTACCTGGCGTGTTGGCTCCCCAATTTGCTGCTGGGAGGCCGCCTCCAGACAGCTACACTGTTCGCCAATGCCTCCAGGGACCTGGAGCATGATTGGAAAATTCCAGTCAACCTGCGGCAGTAGGCTCTTTATTTCTTGAATCACATTGGTGTGTGTATGAGGGTGAGGTGGAGATTTGAAAGTTAGTCAAGAATCCTGATCGCTGTTGGGGTGTGCTGCTTTGAGTGGCATGAGAGAGATATTGCAGTGGATAGGATATGGCACCTGAAGATGCATTCACTGACCTTAACCACTCATATGAGGCCAGACTCTGGGAATTCACCTCCCTGGCCACTTGCTTTCCTGGTGTGGAAACATCACCCTGCTCATCCTAAACAAAAATAAAAATACCTGGAAAAACTCAGCAGGTCTGGCAGCATCTGCGGAGAGGAACACAGTTAAAGTTTTGAGTCCGTATGACTCTTCAACAGAACTAAGTAAAAATAGAAGAGAGATGAAATATAAGCTGGTTTAAGGGAGGGGGGGACAAGTAGAGCTGGCTAGAGGGCCAGTGATAGGTGGAGATAGCCAAAAGATGTCATAGACAAAAGGACAAAGAGGTGTTGAAGGTGGTGATATTATCTAAGGAATGTGCTAATTAAGGGTAGAAAGCAGGACAAGCAAGGTACAGATAGCCCTAGTGGGGGTGGGGTGGGGTGAAGAAATCGAAAAAGGCTAAAAGGTAGAGATAAAACAATGGATGGAAATACATTTAAAAATAATGGAAATAGGTGGGAAAAGAAAAATCTATATAAATTATTGGAAAAAAAAGTGGGGATCGGAAAGGGGGTGGGGATGGAGGAGAGAGTTCATGATCTAAAATTGTTGAACTCAATATTCAGTCCGGAAGGCTGTAAAGTGCCTAGTCAGAAGATGAGGTGCTGTTCCTCCAGTTTGCGTTGAGCTTCACTGGAACAATTAATTTATTTTAAAATGTATTTCCATCCATTGTTTTATCTCTACCTTTTAGCCTTTTTAGATTCCTTCACCCCACCCACTCCCACTAGGGCTATCTGTAGCTTGATTGTCCTGCTTTCTACCCTTGATTAGCACATTCCTTAGATAATATCACCACCTTCAACACCTCTTTGTCCTTTTGTCTATGACATCTTTTGGCTATCTCCACCTATCACTGGCCCTCTATCCAGCTCTACCTGTCCCACTCTCCCTTAAACCAGCTTATATTTCGCCTGTCTTGTATTTTTCCTTAGTTCTGTTGAAGAGTCATACGGACTCGAAACGTTAACTGTGTTCCTCTCCGCAGATGCTGCCAGACCTGCTGAGTTTTTCCAGGTATTTTTATTTTTGTTTTGGATTTCCAGCATCCGCAGTTCTTTGCTTTTACCTTGCTCATCCTTTCCACCTCCATCTCTAAGGCCTTCAACGACACACCAGAGACCCTCAGAGCCCTCTATCTAGTCCATTGTTCCATTTGCAGGCCCCTTCCTTCCAGATAACACTTCCTGAGACTGTCCCAGCAGCTGGTGTAGCCTGTGCAGGCTGCCTTTAAGAGCTGCAGGCTAGCTAAACCCATGCATGTTCCTGGGTTTCCTGCTTTGCATGCAGCCAGTTCACAGCTTGTCTTGTGCTGGTCTGCACGCTGCAATTATGTTGCTAAGCAGGCAGCAAAAGTTGGCGTGTGTGTGTCTGCATCAACTTGACAGAGTGTGGAGTAATCGAGCAATGTGATCCCTGCGCCTGAAAACAGGCTTTATGGAATTTCTCCTCCTAGATTTATTATTTAATTGTATATATCACAAAGATCCCTATTCTTCATAAACATTACACATTGAACCCCGTGGAATGTTTAATACAAACCCCGCGGTGGGGAAATATAATCAGCTGTACCAAAGGCATCCTGTAGATGCTTTTAAGTATTGTCAAGGGCTGATGCCTGGCTGCTGCACTGTTGACAGCACATTGAGGTGTAACTACACATCAAGTCAGGTGTAATGAAGGTCCAGTAATTTTCCTGGTTCTCCAGTCTCCTGCAAAGACTCAGAGCTCCCTTTGCTGCCTTGTAAATGAGCTGAGACATCACAACACATGGATGCTACTGCATGGGACAGTTTCTGCCTCAAAAAAAGGCTTTCAGCTCACTGTCACAAAATCTTTGTCATTGATTCTGCCATCTATGGTATCACTTGTTTTGGAGGCTGTCACTCAGTGAATCTTATTTTTTTATTTGCAATCACACTCCTTTACAGGAGATATAAAAGCTTTCACATTCCTACATGTACATTGAAAAGAGAAGAAAAAGAAAACTTTACATTTGTAGAGCGCCTTTCACAACCACAACACATCCCAATGTATTTTACAGCCAATGAAGTACTTCTGAAGTGTAGGCTGGGATTTCCTGGCCCCGTCATGGGCGGGACCCGCCGCAGGCAAGGTGGCACCCCAGCCAGAAGTCCATTGACTAACAGCGGGACCAGAAGATCACGGCGGCGAGCAGGTGCGGAAAATCTCGCCCGTAGTCACTGTTGTGATGTAGGAAACATGGCAGCCAATTTATGCACAGCAATCTCCCACACACACCGAAGTCATAATAACCAAATAATCTGTTTTTATGAAGTGGTATTGAATGAGGGATAAATATTGGCCCAGGACAAGGGGATAACTCCAGTGATGATCTTCCAATAGTATTTTGGGATATTTTATGTCCATGTGAGAGGGCAAACGGAGCTTTGGTTTAACACCTCACTCAAAAGACAGCACCTTCAACAATGTGGCACTCCATTTGTTTGGAAGTGTCAGCTTAGATTTTCATGCTCAAGTCTTGTACAGTAGTGGGATCTAAACCTGCAACTTTCTGACTCAGAGGTGAGAGTGCTACCCACTGAACTACAGCTGACAAATATGCCAGAAGGAACAATGCATGTGGAAAATTATGGCAAAGAGGGGAGTAGCCCCCTGCTGTTACTTGATGGGCAAGGCTCCACACCAGAAGTATGGGTTCAGAATTTGGGATTATGTGACAATGCTGCCTATTACTTCCATTCACACAGCATCATATTACTTTTTCAAAATGTATTCTTTTACAGGATGTGGACATTGCCGGCCAGGCCAGCATTTATTTCCTATCCCTAATTGCCCTTGAGAAGGTGGTGGTGAGCCGCCTTCTTGAACCGCTGCAGTCCATGTGGTGTAGGTACACCCACAGCGCTGTTCGAGAGGGATTTTGATCCAACAACAGTGAAGGAACGGCGATATAGTTCCAAGTCAGGATGGCGTGTGACTTGGAGGAGAACTTGCATGTGGTGGTGTTCCCATCTACTGCCCTTGTCTTTCTAGGTGCTAGAGGTTGCATGTTTGGAAGATACTGTCGAAGAATCCTTGGTGAGTTCCTACAGTGTATCTTGTAGATGGTACACATTGCTGCCACAGTTTGTCGATGGCGGAGGGAGTGAATGTTTGTGGAAGGGGTGCCAATCAAGCAGGCTGCGTTATCCTGGATGGTATCAAGCTTCTTGAGTGTTGGAGCTGCATTCATCCAGGCAAGTGGGGAGTATTCCATCACACTCATGATTCCTTCCTTGTAGATAGTGGACAGGCTTTGTGGAGTGAGGAGCTGAGTTATTGCTGCAGAATTCCCAGCCTATGACCTGCTCTTGTAGCCAGAATATTTATATGTCTGGTCCAGTTCAGTTTCTGATCTATGGTAACCCTCAGGATGTTGATAGTATGGGAATCAGCAATGGTAATGCCATTGACTGTCGAAGACAGATGGTTAGATTTTCCCTTGTTGGAAATGGCCATTGCCTAGCACTTGTGTGACGCGAATGTTACTTGCCACTTGAAAGTCCAAGCCTGAATGTTGAACTGGTCTTGCTGCATATGGACACAGGCTGCTTCATTATCTGAGGAATCGCAAATGGTGCTGAACATTGTGCAATCATCAACGAACATCCCCTTTTCTGACCTTATGATGGAAGGAAGGTCATTGATGAAGCAGTTGAAGATGGTTGCACCTAGGAGATTACCCTGAGAAACTCCTGCAGCTTGTGCTAGGTATGACTCCAACCAATGGAGAGTTTTTCCCCATGATCCCCATTGACTCCAGTTTTTCTAAGACTCCTTGATGCCACACTCAGTCACATGCCTTGGTGCCAAGGGCAGTCACTCTCACTTCACCTCTTGAGTTCAGCTCTTTTGTCCAAGTTTGGAGCAAGGCTGTAATGAGCAGGAGCTGAGTGGCCCTGGTGAAATTCAAACTGAACGTCAGTGAGCAGGCTATTGCTGAGTAATTGCTACTTGATAGCACTATTGACAACACCTTCCATTACTTTGCTGATGATCGAGAGTAGACTGTATGGGCGGTAATTGGCTGGATTAGATTTGTCCTGCTTTTTGTGGACAGGACGTACCTGGGCAATTTTCCAAATTGCTAGCTGGATGCTGGTGTTGTAACTCTTTCGAGTTATCAACAGATCGCATGTAACTCTTTCGAGTACATTCACAGTTCTTGGTTTCCGGGAGTGGGACATGAACCCACAACCTTCTGATTCAAAGGCGAGGGTGCTGTGAACTGAGCCACAGCTGACACCTCGATGCTGGTGTTGTAGGTGTACTGGAAGAGCTTGGCTAAGGGCTCAGGTAGTTCTAAAGCACAAGTCTTCAGTACCATTGCTGGAATGTTGTCAGGGCCCATAGCCTTTGCACTACCCAATCCCTTCAGCTGTTTCTTGATATCACATGGGGTGAATCGAATCGGCTGAAGACTGGCATTTGTGATGCTGACCACCTCAGGAGGAGGGCGCAATGAATCATCTACTTGGCACTTATAGCTGAAGGTGCTTGCAAATGCTTCAGCTTCATCCTTTGCACTAATGTGCTGGGCTCCACCATCACTGAGGATGGGGATATTTGTGGAGCCGCTTCCTTCAGTTAGTTGTTTAATTGCCCACTTCCATTTAGAACAAGATGTGGGAGGACTGCGGGGCTTTGATCTGATCCTTTGGTTTTGGGATCGCTTAGCTCTGTCTATTGCATGCTGCTTCTGCTGTTTGGCATGCAAGTAGTCCTGTGTTATAGCTTCAGCAGGTTGACACCTCATTTTCAGATATGGCAGGTGCTGCTCCTGGCAGCCCTCCTGCATTCTTCATTGAACCAGGATTGATCCCCCACCTTGACTGTAATGGTCGAGTGGGGGACATGCTGAGCCATGGGGTTACAGATTGTGGTTGAATATAATTCTGCCACTGATGATGGCCCACAGCACCTCATGAATTCCAGTTTTAAGTTGCTAGATCCATTTGAAATCTATCCCGTTTCGTACAATGGTAGTGCCACACAACACAATGGAGGGCGTCCTCAATGTGACAATGGGGCTTCTTCTCCACAACGACTGCGCGGTGGTCACTTCTACGGATACTGTCATGGACAGATGCATCTACAACAGTAGATTTGTGAAGATGAGGTCAAGTAGGTTTTTCCCCTCGTGCTGGCTCCCTCAACACCTGCCACAGACCGACTCCAGCAGCTATGTCTTTTAGGACTCAGCCAGCTTGGTCAGTTGTGCCACCGAGCCATTCTTGGTGACGGACATTGAAGTCCCCCACCCAGAGTACATTCTGCACCCTTGCCACCCTCTCTGCTTCTTCCAAGTGGTGTTCAACGTGGAGAAGTACAGATTCATCAGCTGAGGTGGGAATGAGGGGTTTGTGGTGGAGGTGGTAATCAACCCATGTTTCACCTGATGCCATGAAATTTCATGAGGTCCAGAGTCAAAGTTGAGGACTCCCAAAGCAACTCCCTCCTGATTGTATACCACTGTGCCACCAACACTAGTGGGTCTATCCTGCTGGCAGGACGGGACATACCCAGGGATGGCGATGGTGGTGTAAGGTATGATTCTGTGAGTATGACTGTGTCAGACTGGAGTTTCACTAATCTGTGAGACAGCTCTCCCAATTTTGACAGAAGCCCCCAGATGTTAGTAAGGAGGACTTTGCAGGGTCAACATGGCTGGGTTTGCTGTTCCTAGTGCCTAGTGATCCGGTTTTATTCCTTATTGAGGTTTCTGTGGCAGCTTGATACAACTAAGTAACTTGCTAGGGCATTTCAGAGAGCAGGTAAGAGTCAACCACATTGCTGTGAGTCTGGAGTCACATGTAGGCCAACCAGGTAAGGACAGCAGATTTCTATTGCTAAATGGCATCAGTAAACCAGATTTTTTTTCACAACAATTGCCGATAGTTTCATGGTCATCATTAGAGACTAGCTTTTAATTCTGGATTTATTAGTTGAATTTAAATTTCATCAGCTGCCATAGTGGGATTTGAACCCATGCTCCCATAGCAATAGCCAGGGCCTCTGGACTACTATGCCAGCGACATTACCACTACGCCACCATCTCCTCTTCAGAAGTCTCACATCTCTTCACACGATGTAGTTCTTGTTGTTAAGTAGGTAAATATTAATTCAATCGGAATCATGGATTTGTACAGCACAGCCATTCAGTCCATCATCCCTGTGATTGATTTCTTCAAAAGTACAAAGCAAATAGTGCAGAAGCTGTAATTTCTGGTATTTTGTATTTGTGTTCTAGGTGCAAGATATTTGTTTCAGCCAGGACTGTCGCTGGGTGGTAATTAGCACACTCCGGGGGACCTCGCATGTATTTCCAGTAAATCCTTATGGTGGACAGCCCTCTGTGCGAACGCATATGTCTCCCCGTGTGGTGAATCGCATGAGTCGATTCCAGAAGAGTGCTGGGCTGGAAGATATTGAACAGGAGCTGTCGACCAAACAAGGTGGGCGCTGCAGTCCAGTAGCTGGTCTCTCAAGCAGCCCCTCTGGGTCACCACTTCACAGTGAGTATCAATTTTTTTTTCCTAAATCAAGAGATTACATTAAAGCTGCAGTAATCCTTTCGTAACAATCAGCCTGTCAGTTCCAGGTCTGCTTCGTGCCTTTACTATCAGATCCACACCAAGCAGACACTTCCAAAGCACAATCAGCTGCAGAACAAATACTCCTGATAACAAATGAAAAGCGTTATGCTTTGTAATCTCTGCGGGTGATAGTTTACTGGGTCCACATTTTTTCTCTCCTATAATTCATTTGTTTATGTAAAATGTTGCTGAATTAAGTTGAGACCATGCAAACCAGAACAAAAGGGCATTTTGCAATGTGTTATTTTTGGGGCCAGGAGCAGTCTTTGCTGCAAGCAAGTGTGAGCTTCACTACCATAGAACATTTATTTAAATTACAATTTCACAACTTCAGGTGAGGCTCTTTCCCACCCTGGTGCACATATAGAATAGATGCATCGATAATCCCGGGAGCTCAGCTACAGGGAGACCATTGTTCTACATATATATCTACAATTACTTGGCACTAGTTTTTGGCACATTATGTTCCATGCAATTCTTTCCACATTTTTCCCTGCTAGTATTTTCCCTTATTATTCTTGGTTGCTGCAGCATAGTTTTACATTGTTTACATAGTATTTGCAGCACAGAAATAGGCCATTCGGCCCTACAGGCACTTGCTGATGTTTATGCTTCTCCCATTCTACTTCATCCAACCCCATCAACACATCAGTTAAACCACACTGTTCAAGTGGTGCAGAAGGGTGGCCTATGAGAGATTTAATCACCCTGCATAATTTCGATGAGGAAGAAGATGTCACAAGGTATTTACAAATGCAGATTCAATGGCATTTGGGTGTTTTCTGCACCCCTATCAATACTTTAGGACTTGTGTTTTTATACCCCTCCACTCATAGCTATGCATTTCAGAGGATTGTTATTGCTGCCTTCGTTTACAAGAAAGGCTATCACAGAGTTGTACCATCTGCTGCAGGGTGGCCTTCAGACAATATCTTAAGCAGGGGTGGCTCTTCCTGTAACAACAAGACTACCACAGCATTTCTTTTATGCTACCAGATCCTTCCAGGACACTGTAAAAGTGATCTGATAAATCTGCCAATCTGCAGTGCTTATATGCACAAAGCAATTGACAACTTTACTACTACTGTGCTTGCAAGGAACAACATCTTGATCACTTTTCCTGTGGAATTGAGGCATCAGATGAACATGGCACAGACCTATTACCAGGTGGCAGAGTATTGTAGATAACAAAACAAAAACAAAAATACCTGGAAAAACTCAGCAGGTCTGACAGCATCTGCGGAGAGAAACACAGTTAACGTTTCGAGTCCGTATGACTCTTCAACAGAACTAAGGAAAAATAGAAAAGAGGTGAAATATAAGCTGGTTTAAGGGGGGGTGGGACAGGTAGAGCTGGATAGAGGGCCAGTGATAGGTGGAGATAACCAAAAGATGTCATAGACAAAAGGACAAAGAGGTGTTGAAGGTGGTGATATTATCTAAGGAATGTGATAATAAAGGTACAGATAGCCCTAGTGGGGGTGGGGTGGGGGGAAGGGATCAAAATAGGCTAAAAGGAAGAGATAAAACAATGGATGGAAATACATTTAAAAATAATGGAAATAGGAGGGAAAAGAAAAATCTATATAAATATTTGGAAAAGAGGAGGATCGGAAAGGGGGTGGGGATGGAGGAGAGAGTTCATGATCTAAAATTGTTGAACTCAATATTCAGTCCGGAAGGCTGTAAAGTGCCTAGTCGGAAGATGAGGTGCTGTTCCTCCAGTTTGTGTTGAGCTTCACTGGAACAATGCATCAGGCCAAGGACGGACATGTGGGCATGAGAGCAGGGTGGAGTGTTAAAATGGCAAGCCACAGGGAGGTCTGGGTCATGCTCGCAAAGCGGTCACCCAGTCTGCGTTTGGTCTCTCCAATGTAGAGGAAACCGCATTGGGAGCAGTGAATGCAGTAGACTAAATTGAGGGAAGTGCAAGTGAAATGCTGCTTCACTTGAAAGGAGTGTTTGGGCCCTGGGACGGTGAGGAGAGGGGAAGTAAGGGGGCAGGTGTTGCACCTTCTGCGGTTGCATGGGAAGGTGCCGTGGGAGGGGGTTGAGGTGTAGGGGGTGATGGAGGAGTGGACCAGGGTGTCCTGGAGGGAACGATCCCTGCAGAATGCCGCCAGGGGGGGTGAAGGGAAGATGTGTTTGGCGGTGGCATCATGCTGGAATTGGCGGAAATGACGGAGGATGACCCTTTGAATGCGAAGGCTGGTGGGGTGATAAGTGAGGACAAGGGGGACCCTATCATGGTTCTGGAAGGGAGAGGAAGGTGTGAGGGCGGATGCGCGGGAGATGGGCCGGACATGGTTGAGGGCCCTGTCAACCACCATGGGTGGAAAACCTCGGTCAAGGAAGAAGGAAGACATGTCAGAGGAACTGTTTTTGAAAGTGGCATCATCAGAACAGATGCAACAGAGGCGAAGAAACTGAGAGAATGGGATGGAGTCCTTACAGGAAGCGGGATGTGAGGAGCTGTAGTCGAGGTAGCTGTGGGAGTCTGTAGGCTTGTAATGAATATTGGTGGACAGTCTATCACCAGAAATTGAGACAGAGAGGTCAAGGAAGGGAAGGGAAGTGTCAGAGATGGACCATGTGAAAATGACGGAGGGGTGGAAATTGGAAGCAAAATTAATAAATTTTTCCAGGTCCCGACGAGAGCATGAAGCAGCACCGAAGTAATCATCGATGTACCGGAGAAAGAGTTGTGGGAAGGGGCCAGAGTAGGACTGGAACAAGGAATGTTCCACATACCCCATAAAGAGACAGGCATAACTTGGGCCCATGCAGGAACCCATAGCCACACCTTTTATTTGGAGGAAGTGAGAGGAGTTTAAGGAGAAATTGTTCAGCGTGAGAACAAGTTCAGCCAGACGGAGGAGAGTAGTGGTGGATGGGGATTGTTCGGGACACTACTAGTCTCCTCCGTCTGGCTGAACTTGTTCTCACACTGAACAATTTCTCCTTAATCTCCTCTCACTTCCTCCAAATAAAAGGTGTGACTATGAGTACCCGCATGTCCCCGAGTTATGCCTGTGTCTTTATGGGGTATGTGGAACATTCCTTGTTCCAGTCCTACTCCGGCCCCCTCCCACAACTCTTTCTCCGGTACATCGATGATTGCTTTGGTGCTCCTTCATGCTCTCGTCTGAACCTGGAAAAATTTATTAATTTTGCTTCCAATTTCCACCCCTCCGTCATTTTCACATGGTCCATCTCTGACACTTCCCTTCCCTTCCTTGACCTCTCTGTCTCAATTTCTGGTGATAGACTGTCCACCAATATTCATTACAAGCCTACCGACTCCCACAGTTACCTCGACTACAGCTCCTCACATCCCGCTTCCTGTAAGGACTCCATCCCATTCTCTCAGTTTCTTCGCCTCCGTCGCATCTGTTCTGATGATGCCACTTTCGAAAACAGTTCCTCTGACATGTCTTCCTTCTTCCTTGACCGAGGTTTTCCACCCATGGTGGTTAACAGGGCCCTCAACCGTGTCCGGCCCATCTCCTGCGCATCCGCCCTCACACCTTCCTCTCCCTTCCAGAACCATGATAGGGTCCCCCTTGACCTCACTTATCACCCCACCAGCCTCTGCATTCGAAGGATCATCCTCTGCCATTTCCGCCAACTCCAGCATGATGCCACCACCAAACACATCTTCCCTTCACTCCCCCGGCGGCATTCCGCAGGGATCGTTCCCTCGGGGACACCCTGGTCCACTCCTCCATCACCCCCTACCCCTCAACCCCCTCCCACGGCACCTTCCCATGCAACCGCAGAAGGTGCAACACCTGCCCCTTTACTTCTCCTCTCCTCACCGTCCAAGGGCCCAAACACTCCTTTCAAGTGAAGCAGCATTTTACTTGCACTTCCCACAATTTAGTCTACTACATTCGCTGCTCCCAGTGCGGTTTCCTCTACATTGGAGAGACCAAACGCAGACTGGGTGACCGCTTTGCGGAACACCTTCGGTCTGTCCGCAAGCATGACCCAGACCTCCCTGTCACTTGCCATTTCAACACTCCACCCTGCTCTCATGCCCACATGTCCGTCCTTGGCCTGCTGCATTGTTCCAGTGAAGCTCAATGCAAACTGAAGGAACAGCACCACATCTTCCGACTAGGCACTTTACAGCCTTCCGGACTGAATATTGAGTTCAACAATTTTAGATCATGAACTCTCTCCTCCATCCCCACCCCCTTTCCGATCCTCCTTTTTTCCAAATATTTATATAGATTTTTCTTTTCCCACCTATTTCCATTATTTTAAAATGTATTTCCATCCATTGTTTTATCTCTGCCTTTTAGCCTATTTCGATCCCTTCCCCCCACCCCACCCCCACTCGGGCTATCTGTACCTTTATTATCACATTCCTTAGATAATATCACCACCTTCAACACCTCTTTGTCCTTTTGTCTATGACATCTTTTGGTTACCTCCACCTATCACTGGCCCTCTATCCAGCTCTACCTGTCCCACCCCCCCCCCCCTTAAACCAACTTATATTTCACCTCTTTTCTATTTTTCCTTAGTTCTGTTGAAGAGTCATACGGACTCGAAACGTTAACTGTGTTCCTCTCCACAGATGCTGTCAGACCTGCTGAGTTTTTCCAGGTATTTTTGTTTTTGTTTCGTATTTCCAGCATCTGCAGTTTTTTTGCTTTTATCTTATTGTAGATAACACTCAGGTGAGAATTAGAGCTTCTCATATTCAACCCCAAAGCCTCCAGGAAAATAACGGGCTCACACTCAGTTAATATTGCAGGTGGTATCTGTACCATCACTATGCTGTTAACATCTCTATGCAACATTCCTTGGTGCCTGCATTATTTGAAGATGAAACACTTTCTGTTTGGCACTTAGCATCACGGGAGTGTAATTTGTCAAACTTTGACACTGGGCTGCATGAGGAGTTATTAGGGCAGATGATTCAAAAGCTTGGTCCAAAAGATAGGTTATAAGGAGTGTCTCAAAGGAGCAGAGAGAGGTGGGAAGATCTCGCGAGGGAATTCCAGAGCTTAGGCCCCAGGCAGCCGAAGGCACGGTCACCAATGGTGGAGAAAAAAAAATCAGAAATGCATAAGAGGCCAGAATTGGAGGAATCTTAGAGATTTGTAGGGCTGGAGGACATTACAGAGATAGGGAGGGGCAAAACCATGGAGGGTTTTGAAAATGAATAAAAATTTTAAAATTGAATCATGCCCCACCAGGAACCACCCATGTTGTTGGATTTATTTGCTGAACCGCAATTCAATCACTTACAACTCTCAGATTTTAAACTGGAACAGTTTTTAATTCCTGAATTGAAATTCAAACTGTTGCTGTTTAAATTGAGAGTGCTCAGCATTTAAAGTTCAATCAATTTTGCAATCAATAGATTGTGATCTTCTAAGCAGAACATTTGAACCCTATTTCTTAAATGGGCCCACTGTTGAATTCTGTTCTTTGAGAAAGACACCACAAGTTGGTAGTTTGGCTGAATGGCCTTCTTCATTAGGATTTGCCTTGTGATCTATACAAATATTCCATTCTAAATTGAAATGCCCAGTCCAGAATACTAGTCCCAGTATTTTACAATGATGTTCTATTTGTTTGGAATTTAATTGCCAATCTTTGCAATTGTTGCTTGTTACATAATCGTAATACCCAGAATGCTAATTGATCTTTGTATATAAACCCAAGGAATGTTCATCCAGTTCTTGGCCGTGTTATCTTATTTAAGAACTTCAGAAGTTGTATGGTTACTGTGTCTCACGGCCCT
This sequence comes from Cetorhinus maximus, assembly GCF_964194155.1. Classification (NCBI taxonomy): domain Eukaryota; kingdom Metazoa; phylum Chordata; class Chondrichthyes; order Lamniformes; family Cetorhinidae; genus Cetorhinus; species Cetorhinus maximus. The sequence continues at coordinate 22,637,796 of NC_135887.1, read as the reverse complement.
TCTTGAAAAACATTTAAATTCCTGCTTGTTTGTCCCTTTTTCCTGTGCAAGGCACAGTCTTGTTTAAATATCTGACGTTGAAATCTTTATCAGGGTGTGTTTCGGATCTTACAGTGGACGTTCAGTCTGGTTTTGCAGTTGCCTACTCCCCCGGCCGCGTGTGGCCCCTTATAGAAACACGAACTAAGGAAAACTCTTAATTCACAGCTGATAAGGAGATACTTCCTGCATAGCCTAACAAGCCAACACAAACTTTGTTTGGGTTCCTTTGTATTTTATCTGTTAACACACCCCGTTGTATTTTTGTAAGTCAATAGGCGGGTGACGAAGTGCACTAATTATGATATCAGCACACAATTGCTGACCCCTGGCTTAGATCCTGCTCATACTGTGAGCACAAGCACAATGCACTGAAACGACATCTACTTCCTGTAAGGTTAGCGAATACATGCTAATGTTATCACACTGAAAATATAATTGACCTCATAGTGTCAAGTAAAGAGATGCAGTGTCTGAAGTTGGCACTTAGTATTGTGTGTGCACCCCTGGGATTAGATACAAAAGCAAATTTACAGTGGAACAAGGCGGGTGCTGAAAAAAATGCCACTGTTTGTTGCTTTGATGGATATGTAAGGAGGGAGCTGCAAGGTCAGACTTTGTAATATTCTAGTTGTACTTTTTTTTTCAATTGCGCAATTTTCCTCATGCCAGTCCACAAAGAGCCAGCCTGACCCTCCAGACTGTAATGAGTCCCTCTAAAGTTGTCTTGTTTTGCTTTTTTAGGATTGCTAATTGCGATTTCAGTTTAGCTCAGTGGGTAGCTCTCTTATTTCTGTCAGAAGGCTGTGAGTTTGAACCACAATCCAAGATTTGAGAGCAAAGCTGACACTCCACTGCAGTAGTGAGGGAGTGCTGCATTGTCAGAGTTGCTGACTTGTCCTTAAGCTGGGATGTTAAATTGAGTCCCCCGATCCATGTTCAGGTGGACATTCAGAATCTCAGAATATTATTTGGCCAGCATTCTATCTTCAGCCAGTGCCACCCCAGAAAGAGGTTAAGTACTCAATCACCTCAATGCTGTTTGTGGGATTGCGCTTCGTGTAGAATGATTGCTAATTGCCTACATAACAACATTCATTACGTGATGAAATGTTTTGAGATATGTTAAACTGACCTTTAGGTGAAAATTTTTCTTTTTTCATTCAGCTTGGGTGGTTAAAAAAAGTTAGCTAATTTAAAACAAAATCAGAAAATGCTGGAAAAACTCATCAGGTCTGGCAGCATCTGTGGAGAGAGAAACAGAGTTAACTGACTCGAAAAAGAGTCATATTGTACTCGAAACATTAACTCTGTTTCTCTCCCCACAGCTACTGCCAGACCTGATGAGTTTTTCCATCACTCTCTATTTTTAAAACAAAAAACTACTGCGGATGCTGGAAATCCAAAACAAAAACAGAATTACCTGGAAAAACTCAGCAGGTCTGGCAGCATCGGCGGAGAAGAAAAGAGTTGACGTTTCGAGTCCTCATGACCCTTCAACAGAACTAAGTAAAAATAGGAGAAGGGTGAAATATAAGCTGGTTTAAGGTGGGGGGGCTGGGGGGAGAGAAGTTGGGGTGGGGGTGATGGTTGTAGGGACAAGCAAGCAGTGATAGGAGCAGTTAATCAAAAGATGTCACAGATAAAGGAACAAAGAGGTGTTGAAGGTGGTGATATTATCTAAGAGAATGTGCTAATTAAGAATGGATGGCAGGACACTCAAGGTACAGCTCTAGTGGGGGTGGGGTGGAAAGACTGACAGGGCATTACAGGTATAGATTTAAAAATAATGGAAATAGGTGGGAAAAGAAAAATCTATATAAATTATTGGAAAAAACAAAAGGGAGGGGGAAGAAACGGAAAGGGGGTGGGGATGGACGAGGGAGTTCAAGATCTAAAGTTGTTGAATTCAATATTCAGTCCGGAAGGCTGTAAATACCTAGTCGGAAGATGAGGTGCTGTTCCTCCAGTTTGCGTTGGGCTTCACTGGAACAATGCAGCAAGCCAAGGACAGACATGTGGGCAAGAGAGCAGGGTGGAGTGTTAAAATGACAAGCGACAGGGAGGTTTGGGTCTTTCTTGCGGACAGACCGCAGGTGTTCTGCAAAGCGGTCGCCCAGTTTACGTTTGGTCTCTCCAATGTAGAGGAGACCGTATTGGGAGCAACTAATGCAGTAGACTAAGTTAGGGGAAATGTAAGTGAAATGCTGCTTCACTTGAAAAGAGTGTTTGGGCCCTTGGACGGTTAGGAGAGAGGAAGTGAAGGGGCAGGTGTTGCATCTTCTGCGTGGGCATGGGGAGGTGCCATAGGTGGGGGTTGAGGAGTAGAGGGTGATGGAGGAGTGGACCAGGGTGACCCGGAGGGACCGATCCCTACGGAATACCGCCAGGGGGGGGTGAAGGGAAGATGTGTTTGGTGGTGGCATCATGCTGGAGTTGGCAGAAATGGCGGAGGATGATCCTTTGAATGCGGAGGCTGATGGGGTGATAAGTGAGGACAAGGGGGACCCTATCATGTTTCTGGGAGGGAGGAGAAGGCGTGAGGGCGGATGCACGGGAGATGGGCCAGACATGGTTGAGGGCCCTGTCAACGACCATGGGTGGAAAACCTCGGTTAAGGAAGAAGGAGGACATGTCAGAGGAACTGTTTTTGAAGGTAGCATCATCAGAACAGATGCAACGGAGGCGAAGGAACTGTTTGAATGGGATGGAGTCCTTACAGGAAGTGGGGTGTGAGGAGCTGTAGTCGAGGTAGCTGTGGGAGTCGGTAGGCTTGTAATGGATATTGGTGGACAGTCTATCACCAGAAATTGAGACAGAGAGGTCAAGGAAGGGAAGGGAAGTGTCAGATTCAGAAGGGAAGTGTCTCTATTTTTATTTCAGATCTCCAACATCTGTAATATTTTGCTTTTATTTACCTTAGCTAATCTATCCTATTGTGATTGAGTAGGCAGGGTGATACAGTCACAGAATCACAGAATTTTAATGGCACAGAAGGAGGCCATTCAGCTCATCGTGTCTCCAGGGGCTCTCCAAATGAACATTATGATCTAGTGTCATTGCCCTGCACATTGTTTCTATTCAAATAATCATCTAATGCCCTCTTGAATGCCTCGATTGAACCTGCCTCCACCACACTTACAGGCAATGCATTCCAGACCCAAGCCACTCATTGTGTGAAAAGGTTTTTTCTCACATCCCACTCGCTTCTTTTGCAAATCACTTTAAATCTGTGCCTTGTTCTCAATCCTTTTACAAGTGGGAACAGCTTTTCCCTATCTACTCTTGTCCAGCCCCCTCATGATTTTGAACATCTCTATCAAATCTCCTCTTAGTCTTCTTCTCTCAAAGTAGAACAGTCCCAACCTCTCCAATCTGTCTTCGTAACTGAAGTTTCTCATCCCTAGAACCATTCTTGTAAACCTCTTCTGCACTCTCTCCAACGTGTTCACATCCTTCCTATAATGTGGTGCTCAGAACTGTACACAGTACTCCAACTAAGGTCTAACGTGTGTCTTATATAAATTCAGCATAACCTCCTTGCTCTTGTACTCTATGCCCCTATTAATAAAGTCCAGGATACTTTATGCTTTATTAACTGCTCTCTCCACCTATCCTGCCACCTTCAATGATCCATGCACATACACACCCAGGTCTTTCTGCTCCTGTACCTCCTTCAAAATTTCACCGCTTATTTTATATTTGCCTGTCCATATTGTTCCTACCAAAATGCATCACCTCACTCTGCACTGAACTTCAACTGCCACCTATCTGCCACTCCACCAACTTGTCTATGTCCTTTTGAAGTTCTACACTGTCGTCCTCGCAGTTTACAACACTCCCATGCTTCGTATCATCCGCAAACTTTGAAATTGTCTTCAATACACCAAGATCTAGATCATTAATATATATCAGGAAAAGCAAGGGTCCCAATACCGAACCCTGGGGAACTCCACTACAAACCTTCCTCTGCCTAAAAAATATCCATTGACCATTACTCTCTGCTTCCTATTTTTTAGCCAATTTTATATCCATGTTGCTACTGTCCCTTTTATTCCATGAGGAATAACTTTTCTCACAAGTCTGTTGTGTGGCACTGTATCAAATGCCTTTTGAAAGTCCATGTATAGTCCATCAACAGCATTACCCTCATTGACCTATTCTGTTACCCCTTCAAAAAACTCCAACAAGTTCGTTAAACACGATTTACCCTTTAGAAATCCATGTTGGCTCTTCCTTATCAACACATATTTTTCCATGTGACTACTAATCCTATCCCAAATAATTGTTTCAGTCAGTTAGAGGAAAACACTCTGAGAGCAGCTAAACTACATTCTGTGTGTGCATTTAGGTGTGTGCATTTATGGACTCTGTCAAACCTCTCTGCTGTTTAGGAATTTGAATGAATCCTCCTTCCCTGCAAAGGTCATCATACAAAAAGCTGGGACTGTATTGGGATGTACAACATAACATTGATGTAGTTGGGTTTCCTATTTTCAGGCTAAACTGATATCCCATCATGTCAAAATGTGAAGAAATCTGTGTTTATTTATTAATTATTATCATAAAATACTGTTTGTTGCACTTGATTATTGGTGTTTGCTTATTATAAAATTGCATTAGAAGCAGTTTAAAGAAGGTTCACTTGACTCATTCCTGGATTGAAGGGCTTATTTTACAAAGATAGGCTGAACAGATTAGGCCGATGCCAATTGAAGTTTAGAAGACTGAGAGGTGATCTTATTGAAACATATAAGATCCTGAGAGAACTTCATAGGTTGATACTGGAAGGATGCTTCTTCTTGTGGGGGAGACTAGAGCTAGGGGACTGTTTAAGAATAAGAGGTTTCCTTTTTAAGATGGAGATGAGGAGAGATGTTTTCTCTCAGAGGGTCATTAGCCTGTGGAATTCCCTTCCCCCAGAGAGCAGTGAGGCTGGGCCATTAAATTTATTCGTCTGAATTAGACAGATATTTAATAGACAAGGGAGTTAAGGGTTATGGGGGGCAGACAAGAAAGTGGATTGAGACCACAATCAGATCAGCCATGATCTTATTGAATGGTGGAGCAGGCTTGAAGGGTTGAATGGCCTACTCTTGCTCCTAAGTCCTTTGTTCCTATAAACTTTTAACTGTGGTGTGAAGGATCAACAGAGTAAAAACCAAGAACTCGACTCAGAGTTCAAGCTCTCATTCCCAATTTTCCACTTGCTTGAATATCAGCTTGACTCAGTTAGTCAGATTCTTTCCTTTGAATCTGAGGATTGTGGTTTTAATCCCCAGTTTTAGTTTATAACCTAGGCTGACATTTTAGTGCATTACTGAGGGTGTGCTGCGATATCAGAGGTGCTGTGTTTAGGAAAAGACATTGGCCTGACTTTTTCATTCGGCAGAGCAGGCGAGGACAATCATTGAGCTCAGTGCTACTTGTGCAAGTAGGGGGAGGAGAGAGAATTGGGGCCAGCGCATGCCCGACATAATTTTGCGTCATTTTACATATCAGCGTGTCGGGCCTGCCCCCGCACGCCAACTGAAAAATTCAGGCCATTGAACCAAGAGCCCCCCTGTCCCTCATGTGTTTCCCATGGTTCAATTTGAAGAAGAGTATGGAGTCCTCCTAGCACCCCAGTACTCCTACCTCAAGCAATACAGATTAGCTGGTCATTCATCTTATGTTATGTATGGACCCTTGTTGTATGAAAATTATCTGTGGTGTTTTCCCAAACAATAGTAATGGGTGCCACTTCAAAGTAATTCACAAGTTTTTCCTCACATCCCCCCTAAACCTCCTGCCCCTCACCTTGAACTTTTGTCCCCTCGTGACTGACCCTTCAACTGAGGGGAACAGCTGCTCCCTATCCACCCTGTCCATGCCCCTCAATCTTGTACACCTTGATCAGGTCACCCCTCAGTCTTCTCTGCTCCAACGAAAACAACCCAAGTCTATCCAACCTCTCTTCATAACTTAAATGTTTCATCCCAGGCAACATCCTGGTGAATCTCCTCTGCACCTCCTTTCTCTTACATTAGCCTTAAACTAACCCTTTAGAAGTTTTGACCCTGTATTCCCTTGTCCGAACTTGGCAGCTTGTTTTAAAATAGTAGCGTGGTTAATTTTTTATACACCATTTACTGTCCTACAATCCTAATTTAGATCATTTCTCAGATGATCCACACCATGGCTGAAAAGCCAAAGTCTCTCTAGTCTTTCCTTATAACTCTGACGTTAGACACTGGAGGGAACTTGGCTCTTCTGTGCATTGCCTTCATCCCTTGAACATTGCCATTGATTCTTCCCTTCTTCAGCTGCAGATGAAGGTCAGCACTGATCTGTGCTCTGCCTTAGCCTAAACTCGATGTATGCACAAAAACAAGACTCAGAAAAGCAAGCAATATTTACTAAAAGCATGCCATGGAAACAATCATTGACAGAGAGTCTGGGCGTGATCCTTTTTTAAATGAAAATAGTAAATGACCCCATCTCATTTGTTCATTTTTCCCTTCTGCTGCAATTTGTGCAGAATCAAATTATTGCATTTATCAGACACAAAGGGCCAGATGAAGTGCTCCTCATAAGTAGCAAGCAATAGTTTAACCTGTTTATATTGATCCCGAACATTGTTGCCAAAATGCTATATAAGCATTCATGTATGCATCTATATCCCTGCATCAGGTGCCATTCACACTGGGATTGCAGATAAAATTTCATGCAGACAAGTGTAAAGTAATGCACATGGGAAGCAAGGAAGAGCAATGCACATACTTCACGAATGGTTTTAATTTGCTAAGGATGAAGTTAAAAGAGACCTAGGAGTCTTAGTAGACTCAACACTCCACATATTCAACCAATGCAGAGCAACAATCGACAAAGCCAACAGAATGTTGAACTACAAAGCTAACATAGTCAAATACAACTTCAGAAGAAGTCATAATTAAACTGCACAAAGTTCTAGTTAGACCACATCCTGCGTGCTATGTCCAATTCTGGTCACTGGAAAATGCAGCATAAATGAAGAGAGAAAAAATGCTAGTTTCAATTGAATAATGCAATGTAATTTTTCTAATATGTTAGTCACCAGTAATGGAAGATTTGTTTGGAGTGAGTCATGCACATCAGTCATCATTCCATTTTATTTGTATATAAGCTACCCCTGCATATAAGCAGCAATCCAAACTTGAGCCCTTCCCTTGGGAAAATGATTATAACTTGCATATAGTCCACATCCCTGATTTGCAAAGAACGTTAAAAAGTGCAACCTGTGTTTGAGTAAATGTGGTGAATTGAAACTTGTGTGAATTAGTGAGTTAAGCCTATCAGTGGGTACATTAAGGGGGATATTTGCATGCCATATTCAGCATATGCAAATCTACTGGTGGTGGTGGCACACCTGTGGCAACCATTGAACAACTGAAGTTGGTCAGGAATTTGAATTGAATTTGCTTTTTTAAGCTAACAAATGCCTAAAGTGCACCGGAAAAACAAATCTGAACTTCAGCCAGGTTTCAAAGAGGTTAAACAGTAATTTATCCATAGATGCATTTAAGGGGAAGCTAGATAAGCATATGAGCAAGTAAAGAATAGAATTTTATACTGATATGATTAGATGAAGAGAATTGGAAGAGGCTCATGTAGAGCATAAACATCAGCACAGACCATTGGGCCAAATAGCCTGTTTCACTGTTGTAGATTCCATGTAATTCTATGTAAATGGATAGTATGTGCAGAAGTCAAAAGATGACCTGTAAGAACTCTATTCAAAGACTGACATATAAAAGAAAGTATATAATTCAACAAAGCATCACCAAAGCTTATCTTTACTGGGAAGACTTCAAAAGAAAGGATCTGTGTCTTAAATTGGGAAATACTTTCCATAGTTGCATTACTGCTCAATGGTAGGTCGCCCTCATTTTGCAGGGATTAACATCAAACTCAACAGTGTCATTGCACGAAGGATCTTCTGATGGAGATTTTTCCAGAGCCAGGTATAAGCTACCCCATCGTTACACGTGGTAATGCATATCTGTACATTGGCACCAGATGGAAGTGCCATGACACATTGCCTGGATACACGTTATAGAAAATTGCTCAGACATGACAAGTTATCTGCTGCACCTTAAGCAGGCAAAGTTCCTCCAGAAATAAAAACATAAAATGTTGGAAGTATTCATTTAGTCAACCTGAAACGATGGCCAGAAAATTTTCCGTTTGACGGGCGGGCCCGACCGACTCGGCAGCGGGCGGGCAGCCGATTGCCGCCACCGAAACAGGCCGCGCCGCCATTTTCCGCGGGCGGGCCAATTAAGACCCGCCCAGCAGGTTAGCGACTCCCATGGAGAACGGGAAAATAGTCGCGGGGGCGGGCGGCTTCAGACTGCCGGTTCCAATGGGGTACCAGCAGTCTGTATAAAGAGTGGCCAGGCAACCTGCTTGAGGCAGGGCATCATGGCCACTCGGGGAGCGAGGGAGGGAGCTGTGGTTCCAGAGGAGCATGAGCAGGAGGAGGGGGGCAGGCTGCAGGAGAGGCCAGCGGGGGGCCACTGTGCACCTCGATTCTCCGATGCATGCCTTGCTGTCCTCCTCCAAGAGGTTTCCAGCCATTGGCATGTGTTGTATCCGGAGGATGGGCCCCCCATGTCACCAGCCAGGCATGGGAGGAGGTTGGTGATGCTGTGAGCGCCCATGATGATGTGCGGCGCACTGGCACCCAGTGCCGCAAAAGATTCAATGATTTTCTGCCCTCTGGACAGGTGAGTACCTTGTCGGCCTTGGCCATTTGACCCAGAAGGTAGCCTTAGCCTTTGAGTTCCCCCACCCCATGTCTTGCTGTCGTTACTACATTGGGCATTTGGCACACGTTGGGTGGGCAAACTGGTACTGACCATGCTTACATCAGCCTTAGCGGTTGAGGAGAAGACGGGTTCTCCCTACGGCATATGTTGGTGTTTGTGGCATTTGAGTAGTCTGGGGGCAACCTGCAGGGGAGGCCGCTAGTCACATACTCAGAACTCCAACACGTGTCATATTGATGGTGATGAGATGGCGCAAGGGGTGCCTCAAGGTGTTGTGGCCAAGTGCCATCTGCTGGCACTGGCGCCGCACCTCCTTGCCATGGACGCTAAGACCCGTGTGCTATTCAAAGTGATGGACGCCAAATGTGTCCAAGGTGGCCGTTGGGGGAGGGGGTTGGGAGCAGCCGTACTATCTTTTGGGGACTGATCACCAGTAGTGTGGACAGGAGCCGCTGGAGGCCTCAAATGGGCCACTGTGGTTGGGGTGCGGTGTGCGAGTGCAGAGTACATGAGCGATCAACCCCAATGAACCTTCTTCTCTGCTCTGCAGGCAAAAAGTCAACACAATCTGCGGGAACGCCAGAGGACTGGAGGTGGGCACGCCCTGCTCCAGCGCCTCACAACATTTGAGGAGCAGGCCATGGAGCTGGGGAGGAGACAGGAGGCAGGAGGCCAGGGCGGCTGGGGGCGGCGAGGCTGGGGTCCAGGTATTTGAGGTCCACAGTCCCACCCACTTTGTCTGCCCAACATCCAAAGCACTGATGGTTGCTGCAATCGTTAATGCAGCAACACTGCTCATTCACAGACTGAGACACTCTGATGTGTGGGTCATACACAAAGGTCCCTCGTACCCTTGAGGGTTCGCGTCTCCACCACCTTCCAAAGTCACCGTATCCCATTTGTGACCACTATCACCATGGCCTAACATGCCATGGCATCGCTGCTGCACAGCCAGAGACTGAATGCATCTTAAGGGGTTTGGGACCTCCACCGCCCTTTCAGCCAGTGCGCCCCACATTACTCTGTCCAAAAGATCCTCAGCACCTCAGCTGTGAACCTCATGGCACACAACTTAAATAAATGCCACCACATTACTCATTCTTGCGCCAAGGGGCAATGTTGCCTTCTGCTCACCCGATCTATGTCCCTCCTAACGGTATGAAGGTCAATTATGTGACCTCTCAATCTCCGGTGCTCCACGGCAAATGTCGCAAGTGTTTGCGATGTTTCCTCAGCATCGCAACTATCCAGGCCAGCATGCATCCAAGTCAGGTACCTCTGCACTCTCCCCACTCCAATGGTACATAACATGCCATGTGGCATTCCTGAGGCCATCCGACCAGCCTGTCTGCATGCGCGTCAAATGGTTGGAGTTCCTCTTGACTCTTTTCCACCCCACCAATGTTCGTCTCCTTAGGGTCTTGAAGAGCGAGCGACTTATGAGGCTGGGGGGGAAAGGGATGAAAGGTTTAACTGACAACGCTAACTGATGCACTATCCTTGTTGTTAATTTCAGCACCGGAGGGCTGCAGGGGACGAGGCACATGCTGAGTCCAGCACTGGTGACATGCCTCTGGAGTTGTCACCAACGCAGCAGCTGCAGGACAAGCGGCAGGAAGTGCGTTTGCATCTGGCCGGGGTTGCATAAGGGCTTGCTCTGCGATGGAGGAGTCCAGGCAGAGCGCACGTGAAGGCATGAACCTCAGGGCAGAGCTTCAGGCTTCCTCCACTGAGAGATTGGCGACTCTCATGGAGAGGGAGTTCAATCGGATGGAAAATCTTCTGATTGGGTTACGCTCTGACCTGCAAGCCCTCACAGCGGTACTGGCCACGGGTGGTCATTCCCAATGTGGGAGATGTTGTGGGCACCAAGCGTCGGTGCTCGGTGCCTTTGCATCTGTGGTGAGCAGGGAGGTCGAAAAGGACCTCACGTCAGTGCAGCAGCTGCCTGCCATTGCTGCGAGCTCCTCTCAGGGCGCTGTGGATGAGGGCAGCAGCTCCTCCGCCCCTCTGCCAGTGAGCGTTGCTTACGTTGAGGCTGTGACAACTGGGGAGATGCCAGTTCTGGAACTGGCCACTCCCTCCCAGGCGGGGCCATCACAGGCTCCACTGGCCAGAGGACGCCCGCCAAGGTCATCGACGCCAACAGGACAGCAGAGTCAGCAGGCTGTCTCACAAGCCACTCCGACTGATGGGGCGGCACCTAGACATAGCACCCGCAAATGTAAGCATAAGGCACATTAGGCACTCCATGGGTATGTCACTGGTGATTTTGTGTTGGCCTTAGAACAGGGAACAAAATTCTTCTTATTGCAATGGAGAAGTCTATGTTTTTTTTTGGACATAATAAAGTCCACTTTTCTGACCATGGCTGAGGGTGTTTCCTTTGTGGTGCATTTTTCTTTTTCACAGACATATGAGTGGACATTGATGTTTCTGTACTAAGCCCTTAGTTGCAGCTGATAAGGTGGAAGATGTAGCACCTAAGTGCCACATGTGGAAGCGCCAGGCAATGCTGTTCCTGCTGATCCATGTGTGTGGAGCTAGCTGAAGGTTCTTTGGATTAAACTGTCCCGGGTGTCCCTGCCTCCTTGGTGTAATAGCGGGTCGGCGTGCTGCCCCTCATCATTGCCCTGTGCTTCCTCGTCTTCTGAGCCACTGCTGGATTCATCATGTGCAGCCTCATCCAAGGCGTCAAGGTCTTCATCGTCAACTGTATCCCCCCTTTCCAGCGCAAGATTGTGCAGAGCGCAGCATACTGCCACCATCAGAGAGACATGATCTGGCGGGTACTGGAGTGCGCCCCTGAGCGGTCCAGGCAACGGAAGCGCATCTTGAGAAGACCGATGGCTCTCTCCACCACAGCCCTTGTGGTGCCATGGCTCCTATTGTAGCGCTCCTCAGCTTATGTTCTTGGATGGCGGAGAGGCGTCATGAGCCACCTTCGCAGGGGATAGTCACCCCACAGCCAACCATCCAGCCGAGCCGGAGCACTGAAGAGCCTCAGCACCTGGGAGTGTCTGAGGATGTAGGCGTCGTGGGAGCTGCCTGGGTACCTTGCACAAACTTGTAGAATCAGCATCCTGTGATCACACACTATCTGCACATTCATGGAGTGGAAGCCCTTCCTGTTGACGAAGGCACCGGGCTCACCTGCTGGCGCCTTGATGGCCACATGTGTGCAGTCTATTGCACCCTGGACGCGGGGGAAGCCAGCAATGGCCGCGAAGCCTCTGGCTCACTGTGCCTGACTTGCCTGGTTGCAGCGGAAGTGGATGAAGGTCAATACCTGTCTGAACAGAGCGTCTGTAACCTGCTTGACACAAGTGTGGACAGCTGATTGGGAGACACCGCAAAGATCACCCACCGAGCCCTGGAAGGAGCCAGAGGCATAGAAGTGGAGGGCAACTGTGAGCTTCAGAGCTGCTGGCATGGGGTGTCCATCCACACAGTTAGGAGATATCTCAGGGCCAATCATCTGATAGATGTAGTTGACTGTCTCCCTTGAGAGTCGGAGCCTCCTTCGGCACTGCACCTCAGTCATATTGAGGTAGCTGCTTCACCGCCTGTATACCCTGGCAGCAGGATAGTGGCGTCTTCTGCGGCCCCTTCCACCTTGGACAACCTCTTGGCCCTGCGCCCCTTGTACCTGCGCCTGGCCTCTCAAAGGTGGCTCCCCTGGAGGCTGATTGTCCAGTCCTGGCCTCCTCCTTAATCCATCCCTCCCTTCTTCCTCAGAGGAGCTGCCTCCAGTGGAGATGTCAGAACCCATACTCCCAGGCTAAATGGAGGCCTCTGGAAAGCTGCAGGCCCGAGAAGGATTACTTCTGCAGACTGGTTTCAAAGTACACAAAAGCACTTGGAAATCGATGTAAACTGCTACAAACCATACAGGCAACTTTAAAACACTTTCTGCAATTAAAACTTCGTGGAAAACATGAACAACCCCTCTGAGTCCATATATCCCGCCAGTGCATGAGTTTTATTAAAAAATCTCCTACCTGCCTGCCCATTGGGCCCGTGTGCCAACCCAAAGTTCGCACAGGCCCCTCAAAATCCTGGACAATTGGCAAGTTAAGGGCCTTAACGAGGCCTTCAATTAATGGCGGGCGAACATCCCGCTGCTGAGCGCACCCGCCGACTGAAATATCGCGATGCCATGCGCTGACGTCGGGACGCTTGCATGATGTCAGCGCGCGACATTTTAAGCGCTGACGTGCGGGCTCCGCCACCCGCACGTCAGCCGGAAAATTCTGCCCATTAATTCTGTTTCTTCGTCCACAGACACTGTCTGACCTGCTGGGTATTTCTTTCAGTTATTGGTTTTATTTCATATTTCCAGCATCTGCATCATTTTGCTTTTGTTTCAAAGCTCCTCCAGTTTGTTTTTCTCAAATACTGTAGTCATCTCATTATCCTTTGGTTCTTCTGGCCTTGTCCATGTTCTTGCATTGAGTCTTCTGATGCCCTTACTGGTGACCTTATTCCCCAAACCTTTAAACATAGTTGCAGATTCTCACACTGATTAAGGTTGTAAATCCGTTCAGAGGTACCCAATGGTATTGTTAACACAATGCTCTTTGCAAACACTTTTCATTTATATTAATGTGTTAGCTTTGTGCGTTCTGGAAAAAAAAAAATTAAAAAGATTAAAAATGTGTGCTACTCAGTAAAAATTTGAGAAGAAAGAATATTCAACGCTAGTAGTTTTGGAAGGATACTGGGAAATTTCCTGATGATACCTAGTTCGACTTTTCATTTAACTGATAGTCCATTCTGCCTACCCACATGGTTTCTCAGCCACATTTTTGTGGTTGACTCAAAAAGATGTTAATCTCTTTCATGGTGCTATCATTACACACCACTTAAATGTCAGGGTCAGACCAATGGTGTAGGGTTCAGGTGGGTGTCCATAGATGAAAACGTTAGAAAGGAAGATTTGCATTTATCCAGCATCTTTCACAACTTTAGGACATCCAAAGCACTTTACAGCCAGCAGTGTAGTCACTATTACATGAAGGAAACTCAGCAGCCAATTTGTGCACAGCAACCTCCCACAGACAGCAATGTGATAAGAAGCAGATAATCTGTTTTTCAGTGATGTTGGCTGAGGAATAAATATTGGCCAGGACACTGGGGAGAACTCTTCCTTTTCTTAGAAATAGTGCCATGGGATCCTTTATATCCACCTGAAAGAGCAAACGGGGTGGAAGGGGAGAAGAGAGATGTCTGATTTGTGTGGATTTGTACATGAATTGAGGTGAGGTATTTAGAGCCCATCTACGTCTCATGGTTCGCCTTTACGGCATCCTTAATTGTAACAGTTTGTATGAATTGACCCTTTATTAATGTTTATGTTATTTGATTATTTGTTTCCCCAATAAAAATTAATTATGGAGGTACAGTGGTGTTGTGGGTCAGAAATCGGCCATTCACCCCTGAGACCGAGATTCCTGTCAAATAGGATGTTGGCCCTTGGAAAGCCTCATTCCAGTTTATATTGGACACAGGTACATTGCATAAAACTTCTCGTAACTTGACATGGAATGACAGTCTCAGGTCCAGAATGGCTGGTATGGGAAATGGCACAATGTCACTTTGGCACAGTAAGGTGACTTACTGAAATTCAGACAGAGCAGAGGAACTTTTATCTTGCATTGTAGCCTTGCCTTACCTGACCTGCTTTTAACCTACCCTGCCTGGCTAGAGTGGCCAGGCATGCATTTAAAATAGCTGTGCAAAGATTACCACCCCCTTGCGCTTGATTTCCGTGTGTCTCTTATCTCCACCTAACTCTAACACAAGCCTTGTCTATATGTGTTAATTGGAGTCCGATGAAATCCATTGGACCCCTGTGGCATTTTAGTGGCCTGCTGAATCCACCACAGCACTCTGCCCAGTAAACTTTGGCAGGGAAGAAGAGGAGACCTCCCTAAGGTAGATCAAAAGCTTTTTTTTACTGGAGCCAGGAGGAGCAGAAATTACCTACTGGGGAGGGGAGAGTATGGGGAGAATTAAAATCAACTCTGTCGTCTCATCACAAGGTATGTGCAGATGAGAAATCCATTCCGGCCCATCTTAGGAAGGCCAGTCACATAGCACTGAAGTGATGTGCCTCCTGGTGACACTGTGTTACTGATGAATCAGGTCAGTCCTGGGCTTACTCCACATCATAGTTAAATCCTGGCATTATAGTTTCATCTAGGCTTTTGTGTGTGTTTTTAAAACAACACTGATGTGTAACTTTAGGACCAGGTTGGTACAGTAAATATTAATGCTAAATTTTTGTAATTTTACAGCCTCTCATACACTGTTTGAAAGTTGGCCTGCTGGGGGCGATGTGTTTTCAGTTTTACTCTGCCCATTATTGTTTACCTTAAGCTCTTCCTTGTTCTCTCAACTTTATTTCAACACCAGGATCATTTCTGACACTGGTGTATTCCTGACTATAAAGCTGCTATAATACTGTTGCTATAGTAAAATCTTTATTACCTGGTATGCATGGGGAATGGGTAGTGCTGGTTAATCAAAAATGCAGCTAATGGAGAGTTGCATTTACCAATGGAATACAGGGCAATACTTGTAGCATGAACTAATTTGCAAGTACTCAGGAAGCAAAGAACAGTATTCTTTTTACTTCTAACCTTCAACTGTACATTAAAACATAAATTAAAGTATAAAATAATACAGTATACAAGTACGAGTTCCAGATAAATTCGTAATTGCTTCTTGTTGGTAAAATGACGATTCGTATGAGGGGAACATCAGAAATTCTGGTTAGTCGAAAATTCCACTTGGTAGAGTGCCAGATAACACACAGTTTACTGTATTTTTTCTTTATTGTTCTAAAAACCTATCTTAGGTTAATCAGTAGAATTTCAGAAGTATGACTTGAAAAATGTTTAAATCAATGCATAAAGTTGTATCTGTTGTAGTCACCCAGATAAATCAAAAAACCCACTGTTCCACGTGTGTGTGATATGGCATGTTCAAATGTTTCGTTGAGTTAGAAACATACCTGTCTACTCCTACCCTGGAGGTAGAAACATGTGCTTTTTCCTTCAGGGATATATTTATGGGTAGGATGTGACTGCAAATTATTTAAAAAGATAATAACCGAACCAGGGAGTAGAATTGGCAGGAAGTTACTCTCTCTGAGAGGGAGGATATAAAACTTGAATTTGTGTCTAGAGTTTCTAAATTAGAAGCAATTTGTTTCTTTGCCAAAACATGTACTGTAATGTTTAATCTCTGATCTGTATCCCCACATCCCTAAAGGTAGTCGCGCCTAAAGAGTATCTATTTTGGGTCGCTTTCTGCAACCTGTACGGTTGCAAAAATAGGGCCAACTCTTCAGTGAAGAGAGACTGTAAGGGACTGTGTCAGGAGGACACAGAGGTTAGTAGTTTGAACAGATAGCTATCAAATAATACTTAGTGCAGTGAAACAAGAGGAAATGCACGAATATGGAGCAAGAAAAAATAAAGGCGTCCATTGACACAGGACCTTTCATAACCTCAGGATGTACCAAAGCACTTTTTAGCAATGAAATATTTTTTGAATTGTAGTCACTGTTGCAATGTAGGAAACAGGGCGGCCAAATTGTGCACAGCAAGCTCTCACAGTAAGCAATGTGTTAAATAACCTTTAAAACCATTTTTAGTTATTTTGGTTGAGGGATAAATATTTGCTGGGACACAAGGGAGAACTTCCTTGTGTTCTTTGAAATAGCCCCATGAGATCTTTTGGATCTACCTGAGAAGTTTAATGTGTCAGCTGAAAGGTGCCACCTTGAACAGTGCACTCCCTCAGTTTTGCACTGTATGGATGCAGGGCTGACAATGGACATGGAGAGGAAATATGCATTAAATGACAAAACCTTTAACAAAGTAGAAGAGTGAAAGATTTTAGCTGAAACAAGGTTGGAAGGAGGTCCATAATTATAAGATAACTGATTATTCAAAAAATAAAAGTTAAAGGGTGTGGGGAGAAAGCAAGGGAATAGGGCTAACTGGATAGCACTTTAGATAGCCAACATGGGCAAGAGGGACTGAATGGTCTTCTGTACTGTAAAATTCTACAGCATCACAGTGTCAAGCAACTGATGGAATCCGTAAGAGGGGGAGGATGACGCACAGAGGTTGCTCCCCCCAGGCACAGCAATTTATAATGAGAGTGAAAATGCTGTAAACTTCTTTTAAAGCATAAGTTTGCTCCAGTTAGTTCTCTTGGAACCAGTCCTATAATTTGCCATTTCTGATTACTGTATGGATAGCCAAACCACAGCCCAAGGGCTGCAGGGAATAAGTGAGTCCTGACAATCCACCCTACAAAGCTCAGCCAATGCATTCTATTTGAGCTTGTATTTCTTACTGTTTTTATTACAGTCCTATTTGAATGTTGAGAGCCAAGGTGGTTTGGAAAAGGGTGTTCTTGGCCAAATGGAGAAATTCTAAACCCGAGAACTCCAGGATCTGTTGGTATCCATTGAGATATAGGAAAATTAATGTGAAGTTGGGGTTGCTCTCCTTAGGACAGAGAAGGTCAAGGGGAGATTTAATAGAGGTATTCAAACTCACGAAGGGTATTGACAGAATAAATGAGGAAACAGAAAGATCGGTAACCAAAGGACACAGGTTTAAGGTAATTGGCAAAGAAACTAGAGGGAACATGAGGAAAGCATCTTTTGATAGTACAAAGCTTGAGTATTGCTAAAAAGAGAGACATGTTGCTGGAGCTTAGCACCCTTTCCTCCTGTAGTATAACTGTTGTGATTATTTGAAATTTGGCATTCTTGTGTTTGTCCTGATGAGTGCAAGGTGAAAAGCTTCAGCTACATGTCTCTCTTTTTAGCAATATTAAAACATCTTTTACATGGCGAGTTATTGTGACCCGGAATACACTGCCTGAAATGACGGTGGAAACAGATTCAATAGTAACTTTTAAAAGAGAATTGTAAAAATATTTGGAAGGAGAAAGATTTGTAGGACTATGGGGAAAGAGCATGGGAATCAGACTAATTGGAGAGCTCTTTCAAAGAGTTATTGTGGGCATGATGAGATGAATGACCTTCTGTATCATATCATGTTGTGATTCAATGTAAGCCCAAACTGGCAGCTGAAACAGCAACAAAAAGCTTGGACACTCTTTGTTTAGTATCTAGTTTTGCTCCATCTTCACCTTTATCAGAAGCAAGTCTTTGTGAAATTTCATTCCCTTTTTATCTAAGGTCAACTTTAAATAATGGGTGTGAGTGTGAGAGTTGGACTTGTTACATATGCGTATTCCTCTGTTCTTTCACCTTCACAAATGCTCTGTGTTGTGCCTTTAATAAATCCAGTTTCAGTGGTGCAATGAAAGCTTTATGGGCCTATATATACTGCATTGGGCAAACCGGAGCCTCAGAGCCACGTGTGGCTCTTAAAAGAAACAAAACTTCAAGCTGCATAGTTATTTGGTAATGTGAATATTATTCTGTGCAGACCCTGCTTGTGAATCAAATGTTTTCAAACGGAAGTTCAGCTAGGCTTAGTTAAAACTGATCAGCTTGAAAGTATTGCTGTAGTCTGAAGTCTGACTCTGTTTACATTTAAATGATTGTTGTAAGGTTTCACAATTTAAAGCATATTTTGCTTTTAGCAGTTTATATAAGATACTTCTTGATCATCCTTTCGCCGAGGTTCAGATACCTGCTGGAACCACTGGGTGCAGGAAACTTTCAGCCATCCTGCCCGTGTGGCCATCCTTCATGCATCATTCTGAATGCTGAGTGTCTTCAGGCTATTCAACCAGAGGTGAGGGGCTTGGGGAGGAGGGCGGGATGAGACATTACAGCTAAGTGCGATTGGATACTCGCCAAATGTCAACAAGCATGCAGTTTCACGTACAGGTCACTGGATCAGAAATGGGAAATTAGGCTGCCTTTCCCCATCCCCCTTTCCTTTCCTCTCCTTTCCCAGGGCTACCTAGATTCTTTGTTAGCAGCCCCCAATTGTCCTGCTTCATAGTTGTGGAACCATTGAAGTTTTGATGTGCTGAGGCAGTTATGAAGATAATGAAGATATGGTTAGCATATATTTTTTATATATATATATATACATAATACATACATTGTAAATGAATGATTTCTGTTCTCTGTTTGTCAGCATTAAAAAGACCAAGATCCAGCTAGACTCTGTTTCCAGTTGGTCATAATTCATACATCTTCAGTGGATCTCATTAAAATGCCTCAATGCTGTGTAAAATGTGAATATAGCTTCTGGTACTGGCCACAGGCTGAAGATTCACATCATGTTTTCAGTTTAAGTATTTTATTATCCCACAGCTAATGGTACAAGGAAATTTCCTTTATCCTTCATTGGAATAAACCTTTATTTATTCAGTCAATAAAACATTACAGCCTTGTGACATTCTGAGAGTAGAAGACACAGGTGACGTGTCTTTCAGTAAGAATCTTAGCAAAACAGCACTGGAAAATAGAGATAAAAATGCTGCAAGTTTACAGCAGGTCAGTCTGCATCTGAATATGGAGAACAGCTTTTGCTTTGCAACAACAACAGCTTGCTTATATAGCACCTTTATTGTTGTATAACATCTCAAGGCACTTCATTCAAGGGTGTCATTCAAGAAAATTTGACATAACTGCATAAGGAGATAATGGAACGGGTGATAAAGAGGTAGGTATTAAGGTGCATCTTAAAGGAGGGAGAATGAAAGCTCATGGTGTAGGGGGTAACATATTGGCATAGATAGAAAATTGGCTAGTTAACATGAAACAGAGTAGCCAGAAATGGGTCTGTTCCTGGTTGGCGGGATGTAATAAGTGGTGTGCCACAGGGATCAGTGCTGGGGCCTCAACTTTTTACAATTTTTATAAATGACTTGGATGTAGGGACAGGTGGTATGGTTGCTAAATTTGCTGACAACACAAGATAGGTAGGAAAGTAAGTTGTGAAGAGGATGTAAGTAGGCTACAAAGTGACGTAGATAGGTTAAATGAGTGAGCAAAGACCTGGCAAATGAAGTATAATGTGGGCAAATGTGAAATTGTCCATTTTGGCAGTAAGAATAAAGAAGAAGCATATATCTAAATGGTGAGAGATTGCGGAGCTCTGAGATTCAGAGGGATCTGGGTATCCTAGTGCATGAATCACAAAAGGCTAGTATGCAGGTACAGCAATTAATTAGGAAGGCTAATAGAATGTTATCGTTTATTGAGAGGGGAATTGAATACAAAAGTAGGGAGGTTATACTTCAGTTGTACAGGGCAGTAGAGTACTGTGTACAGTACTGGTCTCCTTATTTAAGGAAAGATGTAAGTACGTTAGAAGATAAGGTTTACCAGACTAATACTATGAATGGAAAGGTTGTCTTATGAGGAAAAGTTGGACAGATTAGGCTTGTATCTATTGGAGTTTAGAAGAGTAAGAGGCAACTTAATCAAAACTTTTAAGATCCTGAGGGATCTTGACAGTGTGGATATCGAGAGGATATTTCCACTTGTGGGAGAACCTAGAACTAGGGGTCACATTACGGTTTAAAAATGAGGGGTCACTCATTTAAGATAGAGATGAGAAATTTTTTCTCTCAGACCGTCATGAGTCTTTGGAACTCTCTTCCTCAAAAGGCATTGGAAGCAGGGTCTTTGAATATTTTTAAGGCAGAGCTGGATAGATACTTGATTAACAAGGAGGTTAAAGGTTATCGGAGGAAGGCGGGAGGTTACAACCAGATCAGCCATGATCTTATTGAATGGCAGAACAGGCTTGAAGGGCCGAGGGGCCTACTCCTACTCCTAGTTCGTATGGTCACATGTAAGCAGGGCTGGAACTCACAACATTCTGACTTAGAGGCAAGAGTATAATGACTGAACCAGACTGTTGTTAACCAGCAGCAAAAGAAAGAAATATGAACGGCTAATTTCTAACACTATAACCTAAGCTCTACCTCTTCTTAAATCCCTATACGCACACATATAAGACACATAAAACACACAAAAACATGGATTTTAAGGGTGGGATAAAACAGTTCAATAGCATCAAATCTGGAGAACAGGATTCGATGGGTTTATTTTGATCAATGTCTTCCAAATCCCTTTAGTTCTTTGTTGATGACATGAGGTGGTCTTCCAGCATGTTCAGTCTTTAGTTCATTGGTTGAGCACTTGCCTTTCAATGTCTCTAACAGTGATTTTCCCATTTTGCCTCTTGACAGGGGTTTTCAGAGAGAGAGCAGGTTATAAACAAATGAGGAGAAAAAGCCAGCTAGTTGTTATTGTAGGATTATTGGAATTTTACATACACAGGAGAGAAAGATTTTAGGTCTTTTTCTTTTCAGGCTAGGAGCTATTCTGCTGCACTGCTGTCACACAAAACCTGGTCACCTGGCAGGAGCCAATTGAAACGTTGTTGCCGGGCAGTTCCCCATTAGACCAGACTCCTCCTCGGCACCATCCTGTCTTTCATGGCACACTCTGTTCCAAGACAGCAGAATTCTATATAACCCTCACACTGTTCCAATGGACATGTCCTTCAAACTGCAACCATTGTAATTATAATCCACAGTCCAACAGAAATAAAAAACATTAAACAACATTACTTTAGAAGCATAAGGGAATTTGCAGAGATACACCTGAATGTACTACATTAGCTAAACATGATTTGGATGTAGGTGACTCAGTGCCGATAGGACATCAGTATCGGTTGAGCCCAGAAAAAGAAGCTCAGTTAGAAACAGAGATCCAATATATGTTGGACAATCAATTGATTGAGCCTAGCCAAAGTAGCTAGAGTTCACCGGTAGTATTGGTTCCTAAGCCGGATGGATCCACTAGATTTTGTCAGACTACAGGAAAGTGAATGTAGTAACGAGGACAGATTTGTACCCAATTCCTTGGTTAGGAGATTGCATCGATAGGGTTGACTGTGCCTCATTTCTTTCTAAAATTGATTTATTGAAGGGGTACTGGCAAATACCATTAACATCAAGGGCTAAAGAAATGTCTGCTTTCATTTTGGGTGATGGTCCTACACAATCTATTAATAGCTGACTGAAAGGTTCTTCAAAAACTGGTATGGGTATTAAAGCTGCTGGTTTGATTACATGCTGAGGTTTGCCTACTACCTGACATGTATGACATGTTTTACAAAATTGCACTACGTCCTTATGAAATCTTGGCCAGGTAGAATGCCTGTTTATCGATGCTTGGGTTTTCCGTATTACTACATGTCCTGCCATAGGGATTTCATGTGCTACTTGCAATATCTCCTTATGATATTTGGGTGGTACCATTATCTGGTGAACAACCATCCACTCTTCACCCTCAGGTCTGTGAGGGTGTTTCCACTATCTCATCAGAACTCCCTTTTTAATGTAATAGCATTCTGGAACTGCTTCCGCCTCAGCTTCAGTATGAGCTGACTGTGCTAACTTGTTTAACTCTGGATCTGCTTTCCGAGCCTCAATTAATGAAGATATGCCGAACATTTCCTTTGAATCATCCTCATCCTTAAAAAAAAGTTTCGGCTACTCTAACATCTGCTTGTGGTACTACTTTGACCTCTGGTGATAGGCTTTGTTTAGCCATTGCTCTGGTCACCACACGAGATGGAAAAATAGCAGGAACTTTTTCTTGTAACTGCTCCGTCTCTTTAGCCTCTCTCGGACTTTCCATAATTATGGGCGAAGCTATAACTTTCACTCCTACCAAATCATTCCCTAGGAGTAAATCAACTCCATCCACTGGTAACTTCTTAACCACTCCTACAACCACCGATCCAGACAACAAATCACACTCCAATTGCATTTTGTACAATGGAACCGGCATATACTTTCCACTTATCCTGTTTATCAATACTTTAGTTTTCATTGACCCCTCTGGAAGGAAAGCTAGGTCCTTCTCTAGCAAAAGAGTTTGAGTAGCTCCTGTGTCCCTTAACATAGTTATGGGTTTAGCTGCATCATTTGATGAAAGAGGAGTTATTTTTCCTTTAGACAAAAACCCTTCATATCTCTCATCTACCTCATTCACTTCACCTGCATTCACAGCAGTGTTTACCTCCAGACCCTTATTTGTAATTAAAGCTACAATTTGATCCGTGGTACTTTCTTTTTGAGTTCCCTTTTCAGACTCACTCTTACGAACTCCAATAAGTCCCATGGAGTTCCATCCAGGTACCACACATAAGGCTACTTAAAAAGATAAGAGCCCATGGTGTTGGGGGTAGTATATTAGCATGGATAGAGGATAGAAGACAGAGAGTTGGGATAAGGGGGGCATTTTCAGGATGGCAACCTGTAACAAGTGGAGCGTCACAGGGATCAGTGCAGGGGCCTCAATTATTTACAATATATATTGACTTGGATGAGGGAAGTAAATGTACTATCACCAGGTTTGCGGATGACACAAAAATAGGTGGGAAGGCAAGTGGTGAGGATGACAGAAATAGTCTACAGAAGGATATAGACAGGTTAAGTGAGTGGGCAAAAACTTGGCAAATGGAATATAATGTGGGAAAATTTTAGGTTATGCACTTTGGCAGGAAGAATAGAGGAGCTGAATATTATTTGAATGAAGAAAGACTGCAGAAAGCTGTGGCACAGGGATTTGGGGGTCCTCATGCACGAATCACAAAAAGCTAGCATACAATTTCAGCAGGTAACAGGGAAGGCAAATAGAATGTTGGCCTTTATTTCAAAGGAAATGGAGTATAAAAATAAAGAAGTCTTGATAAAATGGTTCAAGGCACTAGTTAAACCACACCTAGAATACTGTGAATAGTTTTGGTCGCCTTATCTAAGGAAAGATATACTGGCATTGGATACAGTCCAGAGAAGGTTCACTAGGTTGATCCCAGTTATGGAGGGATTTTCTTATGAGGAAAGGTTGAGTAGGTTGGCCCTGTACTCATTGGAGTTTAGAAAAATGAGAGGTAACCTTATTGAAACATATAAGATCCTTCAGGGGCTTAACAGGGTGGATGCTTGTGGGAGGTCTAGGACCAAAGGGCATAATCTCAGAGTAAGGGATCGCCCGTTTAAGACAGAGATGAGGAGGAATTTCTTCTCTCAGAGGGTGGTGAATCTGTGGAATTCTTTACTGCAGAGGACTGTAGAGGCTGGGCGGTTAAGTATATTCAAGGTTGAGATGGACAGATTTTTAATCAGTAACGGAATCAAGGACTATGGGGAAAAGGCAAGAAAGTGGAGTTGAGGATTATCAGATCAGCCATGATGTAATTGAATGGCGGAGCAGACTCAATGGCTGAATGGCTTATTTCTGCTCCTACATCTTATGACCTTCCCTCGTAACTTCCAGCAATCTGAACGAATGTGTCCCACTTTATTACAATGGAAACACTTAGGCCTTTGAGTTTCACCTCCACCCTCAGTACCTTCCTTCCTGATCTGGGAAGGAGATCTCAAGGTATTCCCAGCTATCCATTCTTTACCCTGGCTAATTGCCTTCCTTTCACTCTCCCACTTTCTATCCTTTTCAAATTTATGGGGGTGATGGAAAAAAGGTTTAGTTTCATGGATCAGCTCATAATCATCAGCCATTACTGCTGCCTGTATAGCAGTTGCAACCCTTTGGTCTTCAACATGGGTTCTTATTACAGAAGGCAGGGAGTTTTTAGAACAAAGAACAAAGAAAAGTACAGCACAGGAACAGGCCCTTCGCCCCTCCAAGCCTGCGCCGATCATATTGCCCGTCAACTAAAACATTTTGCACTTCCAGGGTTCATATCCCTCTATTCCCATCCTATTCATGTATTTGTCAAGCTGCCTCTTAAACACCACTAACATACCTGCTTCCACCACCTCCTCCGGCAGCGAATTCCAGACACTCACTACCCTCTGCGTAAAAAACTTTCCCCGCACATCTCCTCTATAGTTTTCTCCTCTCACCTTAAATCTATGTCCCCTAGTAATTGGCTCTTCCACCCTGGGAAAAAGCTTCTGACTATCTACTCTGTCCATGCCACTCATAATTTTGTAAACTTCTATCAAGTTGTCCCTCAATCTCCGTCGCTCTAGTGAGAACAATTCGAGTTTCTCCAACCTCTCCTCATAGCTAATAACCTCCAGACCAGGCAGCATCCTGGTAAACCTCCTCTGCACCCTCTCCAACACCTCCATATCCTTCTGGTAGTGTGGCGACCAGAATTGCACGCAATATTCCAAGTGTGGCCTAACCAAGGTTTTATACAGCTGCAGCTTGACTTCCCAGCTTTTATACTCAATACCTCTGCCGATGAAGGCAAGTATGCCATATGCCTTCCTGACTACCTTATCCACCTACGTTGCCACTTTCAGTGACCTGTGGACCTGTACACCCAGATCCCTCTGCCCGTCAATACACTTAAGGGTTCTGCCATTTATCGTATAATTCCTGCCTGTGTTAGACCTTCCAAAATGCATTGCCTCACATTTGTCTGGATTAAACTCCATCAGCCATTTCTCCACCCAAGTCTCCAACCGATCTATATCCCGTTGTATCCTTTGACAATCCTCTTCACTATCTGCAACTCCTCCAACCTTAGTGTCATCTGCAAACTTACTAATTAGCCCAGTTACATTTTCCTCCAAATCATTTATGTATACTACAAACAGCAAAGGTCCCAGCACTGATCCCTGCGGAACTCCACTAGTCACAGCTCTCCATTCAGAAAAGCACCCTTCCACTGCTACCCTCTGTCTTCTATGACCAAGCCAATTCTGTATCCATCTTGCCAGCTCACCTCTGATCCCACGTGACTTTACCTTCTATACCAGTCTGCCATGAGGGACTTTGTCAAAGGCCTTACTGAAATCCATGTAGATAACATCCACTGCCCTTCCATCGTCGATCATCTGTCACTTCCTCAAAAAACTCGATCAAGTTAGTGAGACACGACCTCCCCTTCACAAAACCATGCTGCCTCTCACTAATGCACCCATTTGCTTCCAAATGGTAGTAAATCCTGTCACGAAGAATCTTCTCCAATAATTTCCCTACCACTGACGTAAGGCTCACCGGCCTGTAATTTCCTGGATTATCCCTGCTACCCTTCTTAAACAATGGAACAACATTGGCCATTCTCCAGTCCTCTGGGACCTCACCCATAGCCAGTGAGGATACAAAGATTTTTGTCAAGGCCCCAGCAATCTCCTCCCTTGTCTCCCTCAGTACTGTGGGGTAGATCCCATCTGGCCCTGGGGACTTATCCACCTTAATATTCTTCAAGACGCCGAACACCACCTCTCTTTTGATCTCAACATGATCCAGACTATCTACACACTCTTCCCTAGATAAATCGACCGCTAAGTCCTTTTCTTTGGTGAATACTGATGAGAAGTATTCATTTTGTATCTCTCCCATTTCTTCTGGCTCCACACACAGATTCCCACCTCTGTCCCTGAGAATGGTCTCCCTGAGAACTTCATAGGTAGTTTCAACTTCTGATGCTCATATCTGGCTGTCAAAACTACTTTGCTTAATCCTTTTAAACTCAATGTAAGTTTGCCCCGGCTGTTTAACTTTCAAAACTTTTGCCTGTATGCTTCAGAGACCAACTCATATGCACTCAAAATGGCCTTTTTCACCACATCATAATCCCTAGACATCTCCTCTGACAGTGAAGCATAAATTTCCTTTGCTGTACCTGTCAATTCGCTCTGCATGGGCAATGTCCAGTTCTCCTTAGGCCAGTTCATCTGCTTAGCAATCTTCTCAAATGAAGTAAAGAATGCTTCAACATCCCTTTCCTCAAACCTTGAAAGAGCTTCTACAAATTCAAACACCTCCCCACTGGTTTCTCATCTGGAAATAAGTCCTGCCTCACCTACTGGTGTCCCTTTTTTAACTGCCAGCATTTTAAGCTGGAATTCTCTCTCTTCTCTTTCCTCCTTTTCTATCTTCGACATTTCTAACTCCCTTTGAAGTGCCCTTTCTCTTTCCTTTTCTGCCTGTTCCCTTTGGAATGCCCTTTGTGCCTGTTCCCTTTGGAATGCTCTCTCACTTTCCTTTTCTTTTTCTTTCACTGCTCTTTCTTTTTCTGCTGCCTCTGGTTCCACTGTTTTTTTTGCAACTGAATTTGAGCCGATTCCAATGAACCACCCCTTGGAGAACTCGGTCTCTCGGGTATTCCTTCCAATTTCAAATGCTGTGCCATCTCTTTGATCATCTCTGCCTTCCTAGCTTTGGCACGAAATCCTAATTTACTTTCCAATTCGATTAACCTGGCTTTTGGGATCCCTTGTGAAATCATCAGGACATCTCTTCCACATGCAGGAAAGCTTTAGCAGTTTCCGGTGCTGTCTTATTTTTGATAGTACAAACCTGGTGTTTCCTTTTAGCTTTTGTTACTTACTAAACTTACACCCAAATCGCCATGGTCTTTTGCTCTAAAATATCCTGGACCCAAACCCCAAACTTTGTCATGACTCACTGTGGATAGTGCGCTGTAATATCAAGCCCCACTGTTCCACAAGCTGCGACAAATGTGAAAAGTTTGACCAAACCTCCAGATTGCCCCAATTTGACCTAACTGTTTAATTTAGGTTAACAGAATATGAGCACCAGGTTTGTAAACTTAAAAGGTAAATAACTGTTTATTGAACAAGCTGTTGTTAACCAGCGGCACAAGAAATATGAATGGTTAATTTCTAACACTATAACCTAAACTCTGCCCCTTCTTAAATCCCTATACACACACATACAAGACACATAAGACACACAAAAACATGGATTTTAAGGGTGGGATAAAACAGTTCAATAGCACCAATTCCGGAGTCCAGGATTCGATGGGTTGATTTTGATCAATGTCTGCCAAATTCCTTTCAGTTTTTGTTGATGACATGAGGTAGTCTTCCAGCACATTCAGTTTTTAGTTCACTGGTTGAGCACTTGCCTTTCAATGCCTCTAATAGTGATTTTCCCCTTTTGCCTCTTGACAAGGGTTTTCAGAGAGAGAGCAGGTTATAGACAATTGAGGAGAAAAAGCCAGCTAGCTATTGTTGTAGGATGACTGGAATCTTACACACACTGGAGAGAGAGGTTTTAGGTCTTTTTCCTTTCAGGCTAGGAGCTGTTCTGCTGCACTGCTCTCACACAAAACCTGGTCACCTGGTTACAAGCCAATTAAACCGTTGTTGCCAGGCAGTTCCCCATTAGACCAGACTGCTCCCCGGCACCATCCTGTCTTTCATGGCACACTCTGTTCCAAGACAGCAACATTGTATATATCCCTCACAATGTTCCAGTGGACATGTCCTTCAAACTGCAACCATTGTAATTTTAATCCACAGTCCAACAGAAATAAAACGATATGTTCTTTACAACAGCCCAACAGAAATAAAAAGATATGTTCTTTACAGCGTTCAGATTTGGACAGCCTTGAATGAAAATAATTTCTCCTTGTCTTCTTTCTAGATCTTTTAAGCCTATGATCCCTAGATACTGACCCATTGACACATTCTTCTCTATTATGTTAAAACCTCTCATCAACTTGTAAAGCTCTATTAGAACACCTTTTCACCTTCTCAGTTCCAAGGAGGACAACCCTAACTTTTTCATCCTCTCCTCATAACTGAAATTCCTCAGCCATCTTAACATCCTGATAAGCCTCTCCTGTATCCTTTCTCCCAAAGTATGATTATTTTTAATCTTTACATCTTCCATGAAGTATTCTATCCCGAATTGTCCACAATACTGCAGCTGAGGCCGAACCCATGATTTATAAAGCTCTAGCATAATGTCTTTACTTTTATATCCTATTCCTGTATTTGTAAACCCAAGTAACCCATGTGCTTGTTCACGACCTTATCAGTTTGCCCTGTCACTGTTAAGGCTTTGTGTTTATGGACACCAAGGTCTCTCTGCTCATCTACACTTTTCAAAAGCATCCCATTTATGGTATACTGTCTTTCTATTTTAATCCCCTCAAAGTGTATCACTTCATACTTCTCTGTATTGAACTCCATCTGCCAATTTCATCATCCTGTTGTGTCATCCTGAAGCTTAAAACTGTCCTCACTACTATCTACTATTTTGCTAAGTTCTGTATAATCTGTGATTTTTATAATGCTGCTTCCTAGGCCCAGATGTGGGTTGTGCTACTGACGATGTGGACCTTGCCCTGCTCTGAGGTTGCAGTTGTGACTGCAGCAGATGGCAGATTTCAGTTGAGCACATCTTCCTTTTTAAAGCACCACAATCTCACACATTGTTCCTCACTGAGGTTCAAGTAGGAGAACTGCTCCCCGTGCACCCTGTGTGGATGTGACCTCCTATTCCGAGCTCTTCTCCCCCCACTCCTCCTCTTCCCTCTTCTATCAGTTTGTCCTGCTCCGTGTGTCCTCTGCTCATTCTCCCAGTTATGCTGTAGCTCAAGGGGCATGTCCACCAGTGTGCTAATTGTCTGCAAGCAACTGGTTTGTGCAGAAACCTTGAAGACAGCAAAATGTCCTTCAGCACCTGCCACACCACACATTGTAGTTTGTGACAGCTTGATGGCATCCATCAGAAAACAACTATAGAAAGCACCAAACACTTGTAGAATCATAGCAACAAACAGAAAAAATCCATGAGGATCTAACCTATGAGAAGTTGATGCTGCATTTAAAATAGCGCTGTGAGTCCTTCCTGCTGCTGAACAAAGTTCAACAAAGCTGTGCAAAGTTGAGTAGGGGCATTAGCTAGACCATTGAGTTTCAAAATAGGAGTGCTGACTCCAAATCAGTGTTGCACGTTGATTGACATTATGAAGTACCTTGTATGGATACTTCTGATCGATGTTCATGTCCTCACTAATATGGCACATGGTGTGCATTCACCCCTCAAGTGTGCATGTGTGCTATGAATGTCAGTTTGGAGCTCTAAGGGTACCTCTTTCCTAAAAATGCCCAACCACTTCAGTTTATTGAGGGTTAAATAGTACCATTGGATCGTTTATCCGAGAGGGCAGAGGGGGCCTGGTTTAATGATGCATCTGAATGACAACAGCCCCGACAGAGAAGCATTTCCTCAGTACTGCACTGAAGTGTCAGCCAAACATTTGTTTCTGGATATAGCAGGTTAAGAACATGGCATTGAAAGCCTCCCATTGTTTACTGCCTGAGGTCTCACATGGTGATGGAAGGCCACTGGTACCCGAGGAACTGTATTCTGCCATGAGTCAATGCCTTCAGTTGAGGAGCAAAAATAAGATACTCAGGATGGGGGGATGGGATGCAGTGGGAAGTTGCCAAATGTACATAGCTTAAATGGAATGGAAAAGGTATTCACTTGTGGTTGTGGGATATGAGTTACCAGTTTTCTAAATTTATTAAGTGATCCCCGAGGCACTTGACAATATGTGTGAGATAAGCAACAACTTGCTTTTGCATGACACTTTTAGCATAGGAAATACATCTGCAGGTCCTTCACAAAAATGTAATCAGACAAAAAAATGATACCAAACTAAACAAGGAGATATGAGGATCTTCCAGAATTTTGTGGTTAATAGAAAATCAAAATGAAGACACAGTATGGAGCATGTATATGTGGAGAGCCTTTTGTACTGGGGTGAATAAAGTGTGCAGTGACATTATCTGAGTATGATAAAGAAGACAAGCTTCTTTACTGTGTTAGCATGGATTCTGATTCTGATAGAGGCTGCTCTTTTTTGTTCTTTTGCTGGCTGTTGAAGTGCAGGTCTCCCACAGTGAGAGCCAGTGGTCGTTGAAAGTGAACTGCTCTGGATCTGTCTGAAAGATAATTGGCTGAAACTTTGAAGAAAAACAGCTTAAAGGATCCTTTTTTTAAAATTTGGGTCATCTGGAGCCAGTAAGTAACCTGCACTAAGCAAGACAGCATAACTCCAATAGTGATATAACAATGTCACTTGCTGCTGATGTTGTGGTGCTGATACTTGCCAAATATCCAAACTGTCCAAGCTGTAGTAGCCAAGGCCTTGCTTGTATAAAATACTTGGATCCACTCAGCCCCATCCCCAGAGAAAGACCTATTGCAATATTAAAATGCCGAATCCCAACTGAAAAGAAAAGTATCTAAAGGGCCTTTGCTTCTGGAGGAGCTTAACTAACCACAGCTTCCTCATTCGTGCATTATTTACAACAACAGAAATTTATATTTATGAAGCGTCTTTAACAAAATGAAATGTCCCAAGATGCTTCACAGGAGCACTATAAAACAGAATATGACACTGAAACACATAAGGAGTTCTTTGAATCACTAACAAGCAACGTGGATAACGGGGAACCTGTGGACGTGGTGTACTTCGATTTCCAGAAGGCCTTTGACAAGGTGCCAATCAAAAGTTACTACAAAAAATATGAGCTCATGGCGTAGGGGATGACATGTTAGCATGGTCGGAGGATTGGTAAGCTAACAGGAAACAGAGAGTAGGCATAAATGGGTCATTTTCAGGTTGGCAAGATGTGAGAAGTGGAGTGTCACCGGGATCAATGCTGGGGCCTCAACTGTTTACAATCTATATTAATGACTTGGATGACCAGACTGAATGAATAGTTACTAAATTTGCTGATGACACAAAGATAGGTAGAAAAGTAAGTTCTGAAGAGGACATAAGGAGTCTGCAAAGGGACATAGATAGGTTAAGCGAGTGGGTAAAAATTTGGCAGATGGAATATAATGTGGGAAAATGTGAACGTGTCCACTTTGGCAAAGAATAGAAAATCAGCATATTATTTCAATGAGGAGAGGTTGCAGAACTCTGAGGTACAGAGGGATCTGGGTGTCCTGGTACGTGAATCATAAAAAGTTAGGATGTAGGTACAGCAAATTAGGAAGGCAAATGGAATGTCGTCATTTATTGCAAAGGGAATGGGATATAAAAGGAAGCATGTTTTGCACCAGTTACATAGGATATTGGGTGAGACCACATCTAGAGTACAGTGTACAGTTTTGGTTTCCTTTTCTAAGAAGGGACATAATTGCATTAGAAGCAGTTCAGAGAAGGTTCACTCGACTGATTCCTGGGATGAGGGGGGTTATCCTATGAGGAAAAGTTGGACAGGTTGGGGCTGTATCCATTGGAGTTTAGAAGACTGAGGCCAGGATTTTCTGGCCTCATTGTGGCGGGATCCACCGTGGGAGATTCGATGGCCCAGCCAAAAATCCATTGACTTTCAGCGGGACCAGACAATCCCAGCAGCGGCGGGGCTATAAAATCCCACCCTGAGAGTTGATCTTATTGAAACATATAAGACCCTGAGGGAACTTGACAGGGTGGATGCCAAGAGGATGTTTCACCTTGTGGGAGAGATTAGAACTAGGGGAAAGAGTTTAACAATAAGGGGCATCTCCCATTTAAGACGGAGATGAGGAGAACTTTTTCTCTCAGAAAGCCTGAGCCTGTGGAATTCTCTTCCCCAGAGAATGGTAGAAGCAAGTTCATTGAATATTTTTAAGACTGATGTGAGAATGGATGTTTTTTTTCAAATATTTTTGGGAACTATGGTGTTATTTTGTAAAGAAGACTGGGTGTCTGTGTGTGCGTCTGATTTAATTAAGCTGGGCAAGAAATTGACAGGGGTCATGTTGTCTGGAATGTTTGAAAACATGAAAAGGTTAGACGTGTTACGTTTGATTCAAGTAAAAAGGTTAGATCTAATATTTGCATTTTTAGATAAGTGGAGAGTTTGAATATCAAAGGGGAGTCAGAGGTAAAAAGAAACATGTTTGTATCTTGCAGGAGTTCCATAGGTAAATAGTAGTGGGAATATATTTTATTGACCCGAAAGCAAAGACAAGATAAAAACATCAAATAATTTATATTTGGAAGGATTTGAGTTTCAAAGAGGTATGAGAACAATGGAACCGGAGATGAAAGAGGAAAAATGTACTTTAGAGTTACTGTGGAGAGCTTAGGATGGAGCTCTGGGCTGGGAGAGGATGTAATTTGAATCAACCATTCAGTCAAGCCAGAAATGTCTTGGGCTGCAACAAGCGGCTTTATTCTTAAGTAGATTCCATCGCAGAATGAAAAAGAGCATAGAGGTCATGTGGTATGCCTTTATTGAAGCTACAGCAGCTTTCCTTGGATAACATTACTGGATTTTATAGTTAACACCTATAAGGGAGTGTTGCCTGGATGGTGTTTCCTTGTGGATTTGACCAAGTAGAAAGTATTTTTGGTGAATGTTTTGTAAGACTAGCCTTAATTGTGTAAATGTAATCTTGAGTGCTTAAGTTTTCTTTCATTCTTGTTAAGAGAATTTTTGTTTTTAATTTTTAAAATCCCAGAAGTGTTACTGGACCTCTTACTGCTGAGTAAGAGCTGTGTAAGGACCTCTTACTGCCTCCTACTACTTATTGTCTTCTTATTTTCAGAATACAAAAAAAAGATTATGGCCTGTAAGCCAAGTTTCCATCTGGGATATGGTTTGCGCAGCAATTAACACCGACTGTGGTCATAACAGCTGAGTTCGATTCTTGATTCACAAGGGAGTCAAAGCGGATAGCAGGGTAGGAAGGTCAGTTGAGTTGAGGTCACAATCAGTTCAGCCATGACCTTATTGAATGGTGGAGTAAGCTCGAGGGGCTGAATGCTCCTAATTCATAAATTCATGTGTAAGGAGATATTAGGTCAGATAACCAAAAGCTTGATCAGATTTTATCAAATTTCTTAAATGAGGAAAGCGAAGTAGAGAGGCAGAGAGCTAGAGGGACCAGGCAAGTGAAGGCACACCACCAATGGTGGAGCAATTATAATTGAGAATGCACAAGAGGCCAGAATTAGAAGAGTGCAGATAACTTGGAGGCTTGTGAGGTTGGAGGAGATTACAGAGATAGGAAGGGGCAAAGCCATGGAGGAATTTGAATACAAGGATGAGAATTTTAAAATCAAGATGTTGCTTGATTGGGAGTTAATACAGGGGGAATGGGACTTGCTGTAAGTTAAGACACAGGCAGTAGAGTTTTGGATGACTTCAAGTTTAACTGTTAGTTACCTAATCACCATCACTGTCATAACCTATATTTTTACTTTTGTATGTTTGAGATGCAGCTCTAAATTCAGGAATCAGAGATTTTATATTAAACTAAATGCAACATTTTATTAATTTACACAAGTTAAATATATACACATGGCTACAAATTACTACTATCATAACTTTTAACAAATTCCCAAACTAATATCCATTAAGGTAACAGCACCCATAGGCTTAACCAGACACCAGGCAAAGCATTTTCACCTTACGAATTCAAAGTGAGGTTCTTTTTACTTTGGCTCCTGTGGAGACAATTGGAGGCGTACAGCTGCTTTGATCTTACATTGCCTCTGACCTCCACACACGAAAACTGCTATCGGTTATAACCTCATCGGTTATAGCTCATTGAATGTAAATTCTCATTGTATCACCAGACAGCAAAAACAACATTTATTCCCAAACTGCATTTATATAGCACCTTTAATGTAACAAAGTGCCCCAAGGTACTTCACAAGAAGTGTTATCAAATAAAATTTGATGCCAAGCCATATTTGGAGGTATTAGGATAGGTTATCAAAAGCTTGGTCAAAGAGATTGTCTTAAAGGAGGAGGCAGAGTAGCGGCTGGAGGTTTAGGGAGGGAATTTCAGGTCATAGAGCCCAGGTAGCTGAAAGCAAGGCTGCAAGCAGTGTAATGATGAAAAGTGGGAATGCACACGAGGTCAGAATTGGTGGAGTGCAGGCATCTTGAAGTGTTGTTAGGCTGAGGAGTTCACAGAGATAGGGAGGGGTGAACCATGGAGGAATTTGAAAACAGAGAAAACAGTCAGAAGTCGTTACACTGGCCAATTTTTCCATCCCTAACCAGGGACCTTGAGGCTAATTCTTGCCTCAACCACAATCCCAGATGAGACTAGCTGACTGATCCCAGACTGGAGATTAAACCTGGGACCTTGTTCGTCTATATGGCTAAATTACTCTCCATGGTAACCCACTGGGCCAATAAGGAGCTACCTCGTTTTAATGGGCATCATATTTTTGTATAAATTTGTGTCTAGGATTTTCTGCTTTTGCATTCAGCAGCCCATCCATTCTGAGGAGCAGAGAACTGCAGGACAGAAACAGAAAACCCTAGCCATTAAACCTTGTTATTTTCTCTTTGAAACTTATATTAACAAAAACAAGTTTTTGCATTAGCCATACCGGTGATTGGTCATTAAAGAGTTAAAATGCAACCAGTGTTTAGGGAAGGCTGGGAGAAGTGAGAGTGTTTTGCAAATTTGATTCCACTGTTTTGACAATCCAGCATTTTTATGATCAGCCTGGGATCAGTAAGAAAGAATTCTGTATTGAATTAATTTTATCTTGTTTATTTGTACTTGTCATCTTGAGGGATCTATCTAATGGGTTGTAGATTATTCCTTTCTTTTGTACCCACTGATTGTGAGGCATTGCCAAGTTAGCTATGGCACAGGTCACATGCAGTACTGTGGCCTTGTACACTCACTACGTGCTCGACTCAGGAGAAATCTTTCCTCTGTTGCCACCTTCACCTATTGTGCCAATATGACTTTTCCAATTCCCACACTCTTGCTTTCGGCTCTCAGAACAACATTGCCAAATTAGGAGCAGTTGAAGTTGCATTCAGGAGGAGACTCTCTGCACTGGACTTAAGCTCACAAGGAGCTAAATTGAGATGGCCCCAGAAACAATCCACATTGAGGATTTAGGACTATGTGCTTTGCACTGTGTGAGACCAGTACTGGTGCAGTCACTCCTCACAGTGCAGCTATCGTCCATTTGGCTATAAGTCAGATGTAAAACTGCGTGAGCTCACCAAGGCTGTGAAGACCTGCTAAGAATGCACTAAAATGTCATTTAAAAACAGCTAGTGTAAATGTGGGAAGTCAGCGCATAAACGGTAGTCTCCTGCAATCAGTACTGAACAAGCATCAGTATAAAGATGCCTCTGGCTGCATTCAAAGCTGGACTCCAGACATGAAATGGGTTGGTTTAATTTCAGATAGTTTTCCCATCAAACCTAAGGCAACAAATCATGTCTTATCTCTTTAATCTAGTATTTGTTTAAACAAAACAAATCTTTAAATGCAGCTTTTTATGGTCAGTTTAATGAGATGTTACCCATATGGTGCCAGCGTGTACAGTACGACACTGCCTTTTTATACCTCTTATTTGTGATGCAGAATGACTTTTAAAGCCCTAAATTTAGTTGGGTATTTGGCCATATTTCCTCCTCACATTCTTTTGATGCCCTTTCATCATCAGGAAGCTGCAGTGAGTAGGGACACTGTATGGTTCTAGGCTGCTATAAATTCATCTTGTAGCTGACTGCAGAGATTCAGGGACCGGCCTGGCATGTCTTTCTCCTACAGCTCTTCCCTTCTAGGGAACACTATACATTGGTAAATATATTCAGCATAATAACACCTCAACCAAAACACTGCATAGAGATGAAATCAGACACCGAGCAGTGGAAAATAAGAGAGTTGACTGAAGATGTAGTCCCAAAAGAAAGCTCTTAAAGGAGAGAGAGAGGTGTCAATGCAGAGAAGACAGGGTTCCAACCTGGGAGTGTGGGGGTCAACACAGAGGCTTTGACGTTGAAAGTAGGTCAAAGAGAGGAGGGGCCTCCAGATTAGGGAAAGTGGAGTGTGTTTTTCTATTTATACTTAAGATCTGGATGACATTGTCAAGGCCATATTTGTTGACCATCCCAAGTTGCTCTGATAAGGTGTCGGTTGGGTTTTGTAACGATTGTAAATCTATTCAGAAAGCATTGGAGATTATAGATTAGAAAAAAAATTCCCTTTCCCACAAGATAGTGGGCATGTGTTACAGACTTCCAGAGAAGGAAATTAATTCATAGTTCTTGGACACCTTTAAAAGGGAGCTGAATAGATATCTGTTGAGAAGTAGGATTAATAGCATGGCTTGTTTTTGCCACAGACATTCAAGGGAAGGAACTTAGCCTTCCTTCAACTAAAGGATCAACAAACAGATGGTGGTGGTGAAGAAAGATTTAACAATAATTGTACTTGGACTGCAGATGACCTTGAAAATCAAATGCATTGGATCCTAGCTTCTGGAAAACATTAGACAAAGGATTGGCCTGTGTGCTATGCAGCAAAATTGCAAGCTCATTCTTCAGAGCTTCTTCAAATTAAGCAGAGAGAGGAAATCTTGAGGACACAGGGTGCCTCCTGATTGATGAATATTTCAGATCTTCATTGTAATTTAAGACAAGCAAAGGGAATTGGGCATCTGTTGTGAAAGAGCACTCTTAATTGTAGTTTTCCCTCAGTGCTGCACTGGCAGTAATACTAGCCATGTGCTCCTTGGTGTAGGAGCTGACCCATTGTTCTGCCACCATATTTTGGATGTATCCAGGCACTGGAAACCCTGCAGAAGCGTTCTAACAAAGCTTAACCATTGACTCCCTTTGATGGTCATATGCCCTAGCAAACCAAAAAATTAAAATAAAAAATTACCCTCAACCTCTCCCCTTAAATGAGGATTTTTTATGGTCTTTATCCTGTATGTACTGCTTATCAAGAGCATGGTGAAAGGTTTGTCAATAAAAGTTGACTGCTGAAATGGATACCTTTTCAGTTTTTTAAATTTGTTCATGGGACGTGTGCTTCTCAGGCTGAGCCAGCATTTATTGTCCATCCCTAGTTGCCCTTGAGAAGGTGGTGGTGAGCTGCCTTCTTGAACCACTGCAGTCCATGTGGTGTGGCTATACCCACCGTACTGTTAGGAAGAGGTTTCCAGGATTTTGACCCAGCAACAGTGAAGGAAAGGTGATATATTTTCAAGCCAGGATGGTGAGTGACTTGGAGGGGAGCTTTGGTGGTGGTGTTCCCATCTATCTGCTGCCCTTGTCCTTCTAGGTGGTAGTGGTTGTGGGTTTGGAAGGTGCTGTCTCAGGAGCCATGGTGAATTCCTGCAGTTCATCTTGGTAGATGGTACATACTGCTGCTATAGTGCGTCGGTGGTGGAGGGAGTGAATGTTTGTGGATGAGGTGCCAATCAAGCAGGCTGTTCTGTCCTGGATGGTGTCAAGCTTCTTGAGTGTTGTGGGAGCTGCACTCATCCAAGCAAGTGTAGAGTATTCCATCACACTCCTGACTTGTGCCTGTACATGGTGGAAGGCTTTGGGGAGTCAGGAGGTGGGTTACTTGTTGCACTATTCCTAGCCTCTGACCTGTTCTTGTAGCCACAGTATTTATATGGCTAGTCCAATTGAGTTCCTGGTCAATGGCAACCCCCAGGATGTTGATAGTGGGGGATTCAGTGATGGTAATGCCATTGAACATCAAGAATGGTTGGATTCTTTGTTGTTGGAGATGGTCATTGCCTGACACTTGTGTGGTGTGAATGTTACTTGCCACTTGTCAGCTCAAGCCTGGATATTGTCCAGGTCTTGCTGCATTTGGACACGGACTGCTTCAGTATCTGAGGAGTCGCGAATGGTGCTAAACATTGTGCAATCATCAGCGAACATCCCCACTTCTGACATTATGATGGAAGGAAGGTCATTGATGAAGCTGCTGAAGATGGTTGGGCCAAGGACACTACCCTGAAGAACTCCTGCAGTGATGTCCTGGTCTGAGATGACTCACCACCAATAACCACAACCATCTCCCTTTGTGCTAGGCATGACTCCAAGCAACGGAGAGGGTTCCCCCTGATTCCCAATGACTCCAGTTTTGCTAGGGCTCCTTGATGCCACACTCTGTTAAATGCTGCCTTGATGTCAAGGGCAGTCACTCTCACCTCACCTCTTCAACTCTTTTGTCCATGTTTGAACCAAGGTTGTAATGAGGTCAGGAGCTGAGTGGCCCTGGCGTACCCAAACTGGGCGTCAGTAAGCAGGTTATTGCTAAGCAAGTGCCACTTAATAGCACTGTCATGACCCCTTTCATTGCTTTACTGATGATCAAGAGTAGACTGATTAGGTAATTGGCCGCATTGGATTTGTCCTGCTTTTTGTGTACAGGACATACCTTGGCAATTTTCCACATAGCCGGGTAGATTCCAGTGTTATAACTGTACTGAAACAGCTTGGCTAGGGGCGCAGCAAGTTCTGGAGCATAAGTTTTCAGTACTATTGCTGGAATATTGTCAGGGCCCATAGCCTTTGCAGTATCCAGTGCCTTCAGCCGTTACTTGATATCACGTGGAGTGAATCGAATTGGCTGAAGACTGGCATCCATGATGCTGGGGACCTCTGGAGGAGGCCGAGATGGGTTATCCACTCGGCACTTCTGGCTGAAGATTGTCACAAATGCTTCAGCCTTATCTTTTTCATTGAGGTGCTGGGCTCCTCCATCATTGAGGATGGGGATGTTTGTGGAGCCTCCTCCTCCAGTGAGTTGTTTAATTGTCCACCACCATTCATGACTGGATATGGCAGGACTGCAGAGCTTAGACCTGATCCGTTTGTTGTGGGATCACTTAGCCCGGTCTACCACTTGCTGCTTATGCTGTTTGGCACGCAAGTAGCCCTGTGTTATAGCTTCGCCAGGTTGACACCTTATTTTTAGGTAGGCCTGGTGCTGCTCCTTGCATGCCCTCCTGCATTCTTCATTGAACCAGGGTTGATCCCCTGGCTTGATGGCAGTGGTAGAGTGGGGGATTTGCCGGGCAATGAGGTTACAGATTTGTGTTCAAGTACAATCCTGCTGCTTCTGATGGCCCACAGTGCCTCAAGAAGGCCCAGCCTTTAGTTGCTAGATCTGTTTGAAATCTGTCCCATTTAGCACGGTGGTAGTGCCACACAACATGATGGAGGGTATCCTCAATGTGAAGCTGGGACTCCGTTTCCACGACGACTGAGCGGTGGTCACTCCTACCAATACTGTCATGGACAGATGCATCTGCGGCAGGTAGATTTGTGAGGATGAGGTCAAGTATATTTTCCCCTCACACCTTCCTCTCCCTCTCAGAACCATGATAGGGTCCCCCTTGTCCTCACTTGTCACCCCACCAGCCTCCGCATTCAAAGGATCATCCTCTGCCATTTCCGCCAACTCCAGCATGATGCCACCACCAAACACATCTTCCCTTCACCACCCCTGGTGACATTTCGCAGGGATCGTTCCCTCCGGGACACCCTGGTCCACTCCTCCAACACCCCCTACACCTCAACCCCCTCCCACGGCACCTTCCCATGCAACACCTGCCCCTTTACATCCCCCCCCTCCTCAACATCCACGGGCCCAAACACTCCTTTCAAGTGAAGCAGCATTTTACTTGCACTTCCCTCAATTTAGTCTACTGCATTCGCTGCTCCCAATGTGATTTCCTCTACATTGGAGAGACCAAGCACAGACTGAGTGACCGCTTTGCAGAACACCTTCAGTCTGTCCGCAAGCATGACCCAGACCTCCCTGTCGCTTGCCATTTCAACACACCACCCTGCTCTCATGCCCAATGTCCATCCTTGGCCTGCTGCAATGTTCCAGTGAAGCTCAACGCAAACTGGAGGAACAGCACCTCATCTTCCGACTAGGTACTGTACAGCCTTCTGGACTGAATATTGAGTTCAACAACTTTAGATCATGAACTCTCTCCTCCTTCCCCATCCCCTTTCCGATCCCCCTTTTTCCAATAATTTATATATATTTTTCTTTTCCCACATATTTCCATTATTTTTACATGTATTTCCATCCATTGTTTTATCTCTACCTTTTAGCCTATTTCGATTCCCCCCCCCACCCCACCCCACCCCCACTAGGGCTATCTGTCCCTTGCTCGTCCTGCTTTCCACCCTTAATGTCCCCATTAGCACATTCCTTAGATAATATCACCACCTTCAACACCTCTTTGTCCTTTTGTCTGTGACATCTTTTGGCTATCTCCACCTATCACTGGCCCTCTATCCAGCTCTACCTGTCGTTCCCCCCCACCCCCCTTAGACCAGCTTATATTTCACCTCTTTTCTGTTTTTCCTTAGTTCTGATGAAGAGTCATTTGGACTCAAAACGTTAACTGTATTCCTCTCCGGAAATGCTGTCAGACCTGCTGAGTTTTTCCAGGTATTTTTGTTTTTGTTCCATTTTCCCCTCTTGTTGGTTCCCTCACCACCCGCTGCAGACCCAGTCTAGCAGCTATGTCTTTTGGGGCTGGGTCAGTAGTGGTGCAACCGAGCCATTCTTGGTACACCGAGTACATTCTGCGCCCTTGTCACCCTCAGTGCTTCCTCCAAATGGTGTTCAACTTTCATCAGCTGAGGGAGGGCGGTACGTGATAATCAGCAGGAGGTTTCCTTGCCCACGTTTGACCTGATGCCATTAGACTTCATGGGGTCTGGAGTCGATATTGAAGACTCCCAGGGCAACTCCCTCCCGACTGTATACCACTGTGTCACCACCTCTGACCCGTTGGGACAGGACATACCCAGGAATAGTGATGGTGGTGTCTGGGACATTATCTGTAAGGTATGATTCCGTGAGGATGACTAAGTCAGGCTGTTGCTTGACTAGTCTGTGAGACAGCTCCCCCAATTTTGGCACTAGCTCCCAGATGTTAGTAAGGAGGACTTTGCAGGGTCGATAGAGCTGAGTTTGCCATGGTCGTTTCCGGTGCTTAGGTCGATGCCGGGTGGTCCGTCTGGTTTCATTCATTTTATGTGATGTTTTAGCGGCTTGTTACAACTGAGTGGCTTGCTAGGCTTTTTCAGGGGGCATTTAAGAGTCAACCACATTGCTGTGGGTCTGGAGTCACGTGTAGGCCAGACCTGGTAAGGATGCCACATTTCCTTCCCTAAAGGGCATTCGTGAACCAAATGGGTTTTTTAAACAATCAACAATGGTTTCATGGTCACCATTAGACTTTTAATTCCAGATTTTTATTGGATTCAAATGCCACCATCTGCCATGTGGGATTTGAACCCAGAGCATTACCCTGGGTCTCTATATCAGTAGTCCAGCAACAATACCACTACATCATCACCTCCCCCTAGTGTTATGTATTTGATTATATTGTCTTAACTGGTAGAGACCATTCCGATCAACCTGGTTAATTGTAAAGTTTGAAAAATTGTGAAATCTTAAATTGGACAGGGTCCAAATGGGATGATGAAGTGGGATTACCCTGCATCCATTGCCTCCATTGCAGGCAGCGCACAAACTTTAAGTCGCCTGCTAATTTAAATAATTGTAGCATACAGCCAGCGTTAAGAACATAAGAAACAGGAGCAGGAGAAGATCATATGGACCATCAAGCCTGCTCTGCCATTCAGTATGATCATGACTGATCTTGTGCTTCAATTCCACTTTCCTGCCTGCTCCCCATATCCCATGATTCCCTGAAATGCCAAAAATCTCTCTCTTGGCCTTAAATAATACTCAATGATGGTGCGTCCACAATCCTCTGGGGTAGAGAGTTCCAAAGTTTCACGACGCTTTGAGTGAAGTAATTTTTCAGCTCTAAACGATCCCCAGATTCCCCAGCCAAGGGAAAAAAATGTATCATATCTACCCTATCAGGCCCCTTCATAATCCTGAATTTTTCAATGAGATCCCGTCTTACTCTTCTAAACTTCAGAGAATGTATAGACCCAATTTACTCAGCTTCTCATCAAGGACCAGTCTAGTAAACCTTTGCTGTACTGCTTACATACGAACATACAAACATATGAATTTGGGGCAGGAGTAGGCCATTCGGCCCCTTGAGCCTGCTCCACCATTGATCTGATTGTGGCCTGAACTCCGCGTTCTGCCTACCCCCCGATCCTTGTTAGTCATGACCTATCTATCCCTGCCTTAAAAATATTCAATGACCCTGCCTCCACCTCTCTCAGGGGAAGAGAGTTCCAAAGACTCAAGAACCTCTGAGAGAAAAAATATCTTCTCATCTTCATCTTAACTGGGGCAACCCTCATTTTTAAACTGTGTTCCTTTGTTCTAGTCTTTCCCAGAAGAGGAAGCATCCTTTCAGCTTGCAGCCTGTCAAGCCCTCTCAGGATCTTATATGTCCCAATAAGATCACCTCTCATTCTTCTAAACTCCAATGGATACGGGCCCAGCCTCTCCAACCTTTCCTCATAGGATAACGCCTTCATCCCAAGTATCAGTCGCGTGAACCTTCCCTGAACTGCTTCTAATGCAAGCATGTACTTTAAATATAGAGACAAAAATTCCACACAGTATTCCAGTGTGCTCTCACCAAAGGCCCGTACAATTGTAGCAAGACTTCTTTATTCTTGTATTCCAATCCCCATGCATTAAAGGCAATTTGCTTTCCTAATTGCATGCTGTACCTGTGTTCTTTGTACGAGTACACCCAAGTGCCTCTGCACATCAACATTTACAAGTTTCACACCTTTTAAAAAAAAATCTGCTTTTTAATTCTTACGACCAAAGTGAATAATCTCGCACTTCCCCAAGTTATACTCCATCTGCCACCTTGTTGTCGGCTCACTTAACCTGTCATTCTTTTCTTTATTCTTTCATGATGTATGGGTGTTGCTGACTAGGCCAGCATTTGGTTGCCCATCCCTGATTGCCCCTGAGCTGAGTGATTTGCTAGGCCATTTCAGAGGGCAGTTAAGAGTCAACCACATTGCTGTGGACCTGGAGTCACATGTAGGCCAGAACATATATTTATTTTTTTCTTAGGCTGTGGCTTTCAGATTGAACTGTGGCTTTAAAAACTACCATGGCTGCAGTTTAAAAGAGATATTCACTGGAGCAGGAAGAAGAAAATCTACAATGTTGCTATCTCCTGGAACCGTGTGTGCTAGGTTGGACAGAATAATGCTGGAACAGAGACCTGGTTTAAGAAGGAACTGCCTAGCGACGGTGTTTTAATTGGTTCTTGACCAAGTGGCCAGGTTTTGTGTGAGGATAGTGCAGTAGATCAGCTCCTAGCCTGAAAAGAGGAAGGACCTGAAAGCTCTCTCTCCTGTGTTTTCTAAGACTCCAGTCATCCTGCCATAGTAGGTAGCTGGCTATTTCTCACATTGCTGTATCCTACTTTCTTTGAGAAACCCCGGTCAGGGGGAAAAGGGGAAAAATTACCAGTAGAGACATTAAAAGCGAATTTCAACCAGAGAACCACAGACTGCAAGTGCTGGGAGACCACCTCGTGTCAGCGACAACAACCTGCAAGAAATTTGCAAGAAAGCAATCAAAGTCAACCCATCTAATCCTGAACTCGACTGGTGCTATTGAACTGTTTTTTCTCACCCTTAAAATCCATGATGTGTACATGTATAGGGG
This sequence comes from Cetorhinus maximus, assembly GCF_964194155.1. Taxonomy (NCBI): domain Eukaryota; kingdom Metazoa; phylum Chordata; class Chondrichthyes; order Lamniformes; family Cetorhinidae; genus Cetorhinus; species Cetorhinus maximus. Next base: position 22,593,789 of record NC_135887.1, on the reverse strand, counting down.
TTTAAGAAGGGGCAGAGTTTAAATTAGAGAGTTATAAGCTAGCAGTTCATTTTTCTTTCTTTTGCCACTGGTTAGAGACAAATTCTTAAGTTGTTTACTTGTTATGTTTACAAACCTGGTGCTCGTATTCTTTTAACCTAAATTAGACAGGTAGACTTGGGACAATTTGGTGGTCTGATTAAACTTCTCACATTTGTCACGGCCGTGGTTTTCAACCCATGTTCCCAGAGCATTAGCCTGGGCCTCTGGATTCTAAGGAACCGATGTTTACTTTAGCTACTCTCTTCCTTTTTATATATTTGTTAAAGCTCTTACAGGCTTTTTCAATATTCCTGGCTAGTTTACTCTCATATTCTATTTTTTTCCTCTTTATCAACTTTTGGTCCCTTTGCTGGTTTGTAAAACCATTCCTCAGTCTTACTACTATTCTTTGCAATATTATAAGCTTCTTCATTTAAACTAATGTTATCCTTATCCTCTTAGTAAGCCACAGATGGACCTTTTATGCTGAAGTTTTATTTTTTAATGGAATGTATTTTTGTTGGACATTTTGAATTGTTTCTTTAAATGTTTTCCACTGTTTATTTATCGCCATACCTTTTGGCCTATTACCCAATCAACCTTAGCCAGCTCACCCTCATACCTAAATAATTACCTTTGTTTAAGTTTAAGATTCTTGTTTGTGATTCGAATATGTCGTTTTCAGAATTAATGTGGAATTCAATTGTATAATCTTCACTATTTCCCAGTGGAACCAAGGCATTACTAATTAACCCTGCCTCACTGCACAATATTAGATCTAAAATAGCGTCAACCCTAGTTCATTTTGCAACAGATTGCTCCAGGAAACTCACAAAAGCATCCTACAACTCAACTTCCAGACCACCTTTGCCAATTTGATTGGTCTCATTTATATGAAGATTAAAGCCCCCCACAGTTATTAATTGCCTTTTTACAAGCTCCAATAATTTATTGTTTAATGCTTTGTCCAACGGTATAACGACTGTTGAGGGGGGCCTATGAACTACTCCCACCAGTGTTTTCTGATCTTTATTGTTCTTAATCTCCACCCATACTGATTCTACTTCCTGAGTTTCTAAGCCAAGATCCTTTCTCACTAATGTCCTAATGTCATACTTTATTATCAGAGTTGCCCCTCTTCCTTTTCTATTCTACCTGTCTTTTCAAAATGTTGTGGATGGTGGAATATTTATTTCCCCAGCCTTGGTCAACTATGTTTCGCTAATGGAGGTTAGATCTGAGCCATTTATCTCTATTTGTGCCACAAGTTCATCTATCTTATTGCAGATGCACCATTCATTCAGATAAAGTTTTTTTTAACTACTGTTCTCTGCAAGGACCTTACTCACTCATGCATTATTCTCGTTAAACCCTCTTTCCCTTCCTGTCCTGCTCAGCTTGTCTTTACCCACATCGATATATTTTTCTATTGCCTCAGCTTTGATTTTTCAACTTCTAAATCTCCATTCACCTGTTAGTTTAAAGCCATTTTTCTCAACTCTGACTATGTTTTCAGTAACATACTTTGCATTACAAATTTATAGAGCATCCTGCCTCTCTGAAACATCCCAAACCACTTCACATGCAACAGGTTACTTTGAAGTATTGCAATCTAGTCAAAAAGGCAGTCACTTTGCACATAGTAAGATCTCTCAAATAGCAGTGAAATGAGTGAAATACTGCAGATGCTGGAAATCTGAAATAAAAGTAGAAAATGCTAGAAATACTCAGCAGTCCTGGCAGCATCTGGTTCTCATCCACAAATGCTGTTAAGTGAGATTTTTTTTGTCGTATTGGTTGAAGGATACCTACTTCTCAGTGTGGTGCCATGGGTTATTTGACTTCTGCATGAACAGGTAAGTGGAGTTCTTAGCATGGATTCTCTAAATTACTGCATCTTTTGAAGTAGAAAACAGAGGGAAATGTGCTTTTAAAGGCTATCATCTTCTAATCCACCACAATAAAAACCTCATTTGAATTCTTCTCTGAAGAAAAATGGTTTGCCATATATAAATTGGATCAAGGGGAGTGCAACTGATCCATTTCTACCCCAAACTTGCTGCAAATCATTGCTGCCGCTATATTAGTGGCAGTAAGTGCTGCTGCAGGACATCCCTGTGGCAGATACTGCATCACAAGTACTGCTGCTGAAGGCCACCATTTTTTGCTTACAAAGTGATCTTTGTGACTTGGGTCAGGACATTTGCTACTACTTTTACTCAGCCCTGCTCCTAGTGCTGCTTTGTGCCCTAAACATGTAGTTCTCAAAAGGAGTCACTTTATTTTTATGTTGTGAAAAAGAGAAGGAGGATGCTGGGATAGAGGCTCTTCAGAGCCAGGTGACACTGGATGTACCTCTTTCCTATCCTTAGATGCTGTGAACTAAAGCCCAAGAATATTTTACTTAGGTTTCCCCACAGCATGAGAAGGCTGCACAAGAGGGAGAGGAAGTGGATCAGGAGATCAAGCGGCCTGCTACCAGAACAAAGAGAGGACAGAACTTACAATAAATAAAGGTTGTCTCATCATAGGAAGTCACTTCATACTTGCCTGTTCTCTCCCACACTTTCTCACATTATTTTCCAAGACATATGCCAAACCTTTCATAAGATGAAACCTATGTTTTGCTTTCCATCATCCAATTTCTAAAGGTTAAAAGCATACTCAGATATGAACTCACAACTCTGAGATCAAGCTATCTTTGCTTAAAACAACAATGTTCATTAGGAAGTGCCAAGAAAATATATTCTCCCTTCCTACAACTACTTCTTAACATATTACAATAATAATTAAAAAAGAAGTTGTCTTTCACAGCCTCTGGATGTCTCAAATATGTTAAACCAATGAATTACTTTTGAAGTACAGTCATTTGTAATGTTGGAATGCAGCTGCCAACTTGCACATAGCAAGGTCCCACAAACAGAAATTGGATAAGTATCCAGATCACCTGTTGTAGATATTGGTTAAGGAATAAATCTTGGCTGGAAGTACAGGAGAACCCATTACATTATACTTTGAATAGAGCTATGGGATCATTTACATCACCTGAGAAGGAGGCTTGGGGCCCTTGGTTTAATATCTCATCCTCTGATAGTGCAATATTCACTCTGTACTACACTGGAGTGTCAGGCTACATTATGTGTTCAAGTCCTGGAGCATGGTTTGAACCCGCAATTTATGGAGAGAGGCAAGAGTGCTACCAACTGAGCTAAGCTGATACTGAACAAATGGGATTCCATAATGATAGTGCACCCTAGGTGGAAGGCCGAGTGACCACAGCGTCCTCCTTTACTTTACTGTCCTTATGTAATGAAACAATAGTTAATCACTATGATACAAGATAGCGTGAATCCCACTTTGCAGAGCAGAGTGGATTTGAAAGAAATATGATTGTTCTGTATTTTCAAATCAACATTTTTTTGTTGCTTAGTCCAGCTTGTAAAACTTTATCATAAGTTAATGTTTTATGATGCCATAATCATTAGTTTCTGGGGAGACTTGCCAGACTGATAAATTAAACCGTTTCTGGCCTTTTGTCTAACAGAGGGATTTGCTAAAACATCCTAATACCTTCTGTACCAAAAGAAGTTTATTATAATGATAATAACCTTAAAAGCTTGAGAAGTCCCTCATGGACAAGCTTGGCACAATCCTCTTAACTGTATACGGAATGGCTTTGCCATCCGATGTCATTGTAATAAGTTCTGTTATAACTAATCCCCAGTTAAACAAACTCCAATATTATAAACTGCTTGTTATAACAAATGTTCCATAGTCTCAGCTAATGTTCCATTAGCCAGCAAAAAGAAGCTTGGACCTTGCCAAGATGAGGACCAGAATAAGATAGATGACTTATCTGAGTTTCCCCTTACTGCCCCACCCCCCCCCAACCAATATTTTCTAATAAAATTCTGAATCTTTTGATATCTTTAAAAATTGTTTCTGTTCCTCTTCAAATCGTTTACCCTCCCCTGCTAAAGACTCTTTATGGGGGTCAGTTCCAACAATTGCAATCATGCCAATTACATTCTAGTAGCTCAGATGTTGGGTAATGGCAGTACAGTTAGGTTCTACCTGCCTATTCCAGTGATGCACGTGAATATCTGGAATAGGCAGATGGCACATATCCTTGAAGCAGAACTTAGTGTTCCTCCAATGTCTGCCCAGCATTCCTCTTTGAAATAGATAAACTGCCAGAATCTATCTGTATTGATGTTTTGAGATCTTGTGTGCAAAATGACTGATATATGCTTTATATGCTCTTGCATGCACTTGAAGATCTTGACATAGGAGTACACATTTAGTTCAGGACAGGCAACAATCTCTTCAATCTGCAAAGGTTCAAGGTTCACACAAAGGCCACAGAACAGCTATTAGGTGAACTCTTGTTTGTCAATGACTGTGTTCTCGTGGCACACAGAGAGGACATTCAGCTACTTATTGACCGCTTTTCCCAAGCTTCAGAATGCTTCGGCCTTAACAATATGTCTGAAAAAGACAGAGATCTTGTACCAACCTGCCCTTGGCCACAAACTCCAAGACCCCATAGTCACAATCATCAATACACTCCTTAGCTGCTAACTTAGGAATATCTTCTCCAACAACACCACGTTGGGTGATGAAATCGCCGATTTCCTGGCAAAAGCAAACTCAGCATTTGGCAAGCTTTGGAGGGAACTTGGAGTTTGTCTCAAAGCAAAGATCAAAGTCTACCAGGCAGTGGTTCTCACATCACTTCTCCATGGCTATAAGGCATGGACAACCTAACAGTGTCACATAAAGCAACAAGGTGCATTCCACTTTTGCTGTTTTACATCTATCTTCAACATCAAGTGGCAGGATAAAATCCCTAATACCAAAGTTTTTGCAGGGTGCCGCATACCTGGTATTGAGAACATGTTCATTAGAGTTCAACTTTGCTGGGTCGATCATGCGGTTCACATGGAGGGTTTCCGCGTACCAAAGGTGGTATTCTACATGTACACACTTGGCCTCTCTCTTGAGCAGCACCCACACACCCTATCTTGAAGCTGTCCTGGTCCCCAGTTTCATTCTTCATCTCATCCGACACCTTAACAAGAAACTTTCTTTCTTCCCCTCAAATGTTAAGGAACACAAGTTATAGGTATTGATGCCCCTCCAGATCCTTTCTCCCCTTCCCTTCCCTCTGATCCCATCTCTTCTTCGAATCCCACCTCTCGCCATGTATTCACCATACCCTGTGACCTTCCCCTCTCTGACACGGAATGATCTGAACTCAGTTTTATCCCCTTATGCCTCCAACTTAATGAATTTCGGGATTAGCATGTTGAACTCTTCTTCCATCCCCATCGCCCCCATGTTCACTTCTTTGGGCAGAAGTCCTCCCCTGCTCAACAGACCCTTTCACCTGTCTCCAATACTCTCCCTCCACCTGGACCGCTCCCCCGGCCTCTTTACTGCTCTTGATCTTTTCATTGAGAACTGTCGGTGTGACATCGACTGTCTTAATTTCTCTGCTCACCTCACCCATTCCAACCTGTCTCCTCTGAACTTGCTGCACTCTGCTCTCTCAGGTCCAATGCTAATTTTGTTATCAAACCTGCTGACAAAGGTGGTGCTGTTGTTTTCTGGCATATTGACCTCTACCTTACAGAAGCTGAGCACCAACTCTCAGACTCTTCTTCCTACCTCCCTCTGGACCATGACTGCACCACTGAACATCAATCCAGCAGTTTCAGGATCGTCAATGACCTTGTCTCCCCTGGAGATCTTTCCTCCACAGCCGCCAACCTTATTGTCCCTCAACCCCGTACAACCCACTTCTACCTCCTTCCCAAAATCCACAAACAGGACCATCTTGGTAGACCCATCATTTCAACCTGTTCCTGCCCCACTGAACTCATTTATTCCTATTTTGACTCTATTTTTTCTCCCCTTGTCCAGTCTCTTCCACCTACATTTGTGATTCTTCTGATACCCTATGTAATTTCAACAATTTTCAGTTTCCTGGCCCTAATCACCACCTTTTCACTATGGACGTCCAAGCTCTGTACACCTCCATACCCCATCACGATGGTCTGAGGGCTCTCTGCTTCTTCCTTGAACAGAGGACTGAATAGTTCCCATTTGCCTACATCTCCTCTGCCTGGCTGAACTTATTCTCTCATTGAGCAATTTCTGCTTTAACTTATCAGTTCTGAAGAAAAGCCATACAGGACTCAAAACATTAACTGTTTCTCCACAGATGCTGCCAGACCTGCTCAGGTTTTCTGGCACTTTTTATTTTTATTATAGCAGTTAATATAATTCAGTTTAAATTTGTCATTGATATATAATGTCTCTTGACAGAGGTGTGTGTATAATTGCCCTTGTTTACATTGTTTCAATCAGAAAGGACAAACAAATGTGACAGAAACTACGGTCATGGTTTCTATTTTAAAGATCCCTGGCTGTACTACAATTTAGCAAAATGATACATTACAGTATTGTTATAACTTGAAATGATTCAGATCCACTTTTTTATCAAGTTGCTTCCCTAGCCCATCTATTTCCCTGTACTTTTCCTGCCACGCATCTGTTACTACTCCTCCTTAATGTAAAGTGTTTGGAAATACCTTCCTATGTTTAAGGAATGTAATTTTTTTTATTATCGTGACAGGTGATGTATGAGAACATTGTGTTCGTAATTAACATGTCCTCTGATAATTTTTAATAACTTGAGATGTTGGTACAGATTTATGAGAGTAACACTCTTGCCCTTCTCTTCAACCCTCTGCCATTTAGAATGGGTAGTCTAAAGGATTGGTGCAACATCCTTGAAATTGCTATTACCATTTTCAGATTGGCAAAAGGGGATGTCAGAATTGCTTAGGGTAAAATTTTTAGCTCGCCGGGCGGGTACACGCCCGACCCTACCAAGAATAAAATGACATGCGATGACGTCGGGCAAGTGTCCCGACGTCATTGCACAATATTTCAGTCGGTGGGCGCACACCGAGTCGGCAGCACACCCACCAACAATTAAAAGGCCTATCAAGACTATTAAAAAGTTAATTCAAATAAATTTTTCACTGCCCCTCCAACCTTACAGTTGACGGGCAAGTGAAAATGCCAAGTGTGGGGGGGAGGCTTTTGCACTTTTTTGGAAACCTCATCCACGGGCAGGATGAGGTTCGAAAAGCAAATAAATTGAAATAAAAATTTTAATTTTTCACTAATAACGTGTCCCTGCTCATGCGACAGAGTCGCATGAGGGGACATGTTTCATTACATTATTTTAAAAAATTTTTTTTTTCCATATATCTTCATCTCCCTGAGGCAGCTCTTTGCCTCAGGGAGATGATGCAGCGCGTGCTCGCCCAGCTCACACGCCTCCCCATCCCCCCCCCCCCGCCTCGCGTTTTATGCTGGGCGGGCCTTAATTGGACCGCCAGCGTGAAATTGCCTTCCAGGCCCGATCACAGGCAGTGGTCAGCTTCCCAACCGCCCTGCCGAGCCTGTGCACCAAGGGCAAAATTCTGCCCTTAGATTCTGGTCCAGATTTATGTAATGATATCACTCTATTTCTGCGGTAATTACTTTTTATCATATTGTGAAAACCTTCAGCAACAATTTGCATTTGTGTAGCATCTTTAACATCATGAAAATATCCCAAGAGGCTTCACAGCAGTGTTATCAGACTAAATTTAACACAAAATAGGACAAGTGATCAAAAGTCTGGTCAAAGAGAGAGGATGAAGGAGCGACTTAAAGGAGGAGTGAGGTATAGAGGGGTTGAGGTTAAGGCAGAGCATTCCAAAGCTTAGACATAGTCTATGCCCTGTGACAACCTACTGTTACCTATATTGTTAATGTTCTTAATATCCTCATTGATAATGTGTTTTGCTATGTTTTATTACATTCTTGAAGATTATATTTCATTCCTCAAAAATGAGGCACCTGCATCTATTTCTGGCTCTCTTGTGTCATGTAATTTCAGCGGAACAATTCTGACCTCTTGAGTTCGAAAGGCTGTGGTTCAGTTCCGAGTTCGTGACATAGTCAGTGCTGAGGGAGAAATGCACTGTTGTTTGTCTTTTGGCTGAGACCAAGCCACTCTTCATAAGACCATAAGACTATAAGATGTAGGAGCAGAAGTAGGCCACTCGGCCCATTGAGTCTGCTTCGCCATTCAATGACATTATGGATGATCTGATAATCCTCAACTCCACTTTCCTGCCTTTTCCCCATAATCCTTGGTTCCCTTACTGATTAAAAATCTGTCTATCTCAGCCTTGAATATACCTAACGACCCAGCCTGTACAGCCCTCTACAGTAAAGAATTCCACAGATTCACAACGCTCTGAGAGAAGAAATTCCTCCTCACCCCTGTCTTAAATGGGCAACCCCTTACTCTGAGATTATGCCCTCTGGTCCTAGACTGTCCCGCAAAGGGAAACAACCTCTCAGCATCTACCCTGACAAGCCCCCTAAGAATCTTATGTGTTTCAATAAGGTCACCTCTCATTCTTCTAAACTCCAATTAGTACAGGCCCAACCTACTCAACCTCTCCGCATAACAAAATCCCTCCACACCTGGGATCAACCTAGTGAACCTTCTCTGGACTGCCTCCAATGCCAGTATATCTTTCCTTAGATAACAGGACTAAAACAGTTCACAGTATTCTAGGTGTGGTTTAACTAGTGCCTTGTATGGTTTTAGCAAGACTTCCCTATTTTTAAAAGCAAGATACTGCAGATGCTGGAAATCTGAAACAAAAACAAAAATAGCTGGAAAAACTCAGCAGGTCTGACAGCATCTGTGGAGAGGAAGACAGAGTTAATGTTTCAAGTCCATATGACTCTTCATCAGAACTAAAGAGAAATAGAAATGAGGTGAAATATAAGCTGTTTAAGGGTGTGGGACAGGTGGAGCTGGATAGAGGGCCAGTGATAGGTGGAGGCAAAGACCCCTTTGTCCTTTTGTCTATGACACCTTTGGCAACCTCTCCTTTGCCTCCACCTATCACTGGCCCTCTATCCAGCTCCGCTTGTCCCACCCCCCTTAAACAGCTTTTTTTCACCTCATTTCTATTTCTCTTTAGTTCTGATGAAGAGTCATACGGACTCGAAAAGTTAACTCTGTCTTCCTCTCCACAGATGCTGTCAGACCTGCTGAGTTTTTCCAGCTATTTTTGTTTTTGTCCCTATTTTTAAAGTCCGTTCCCTTTGAAATAAAGGCCAACATTCCATTTGCCTTCCCTATTACCTGTTGAATTTGTATGTTAGCTTTTTATGATTCATGCACAAGGACCCCCAAATCCCTCTGTGCTGCAGCTTTCTGCAGTCTTTCTCCATTTAAATAATATTCAGCTCCTCAGTTCTTCCTGCCAAAGTGCATAACCTCACACTTTCCCACATTATATTCCACCTGGCAAGTTTTTGCCCACTCACTTAACCTGTTTATATCCCTCTGTAGACTCTTCGTGTCATCCTCACCACTTGCCTTCCCACCTATTTTTGTGTCATCTGCGAACTTAACAATAGCACATTCACTTCCCTCATCCAAGTCATTCATTTATGTTGTAAATAATTGTGCCCCCAACACTGATCCCTGTGGCACTCCACTAGTTACAGCTTGTCATCCTGAAAATGTCCCTCATACCAACTCTCTGTCTTCTAGTAGTTAGCCAACCCTCTATCCATGCTAATATACTACCTCAACACCTTATCTTATTAAGTTGCCTTAAGTGCGATGTACCTTGTCAAATGCCTTTTGGAAATCCAAATATATTACATCTACTGGTTCTCCTTTATCTATCCTGCTTGTTACCTCCTCAAAGAATTCTAATAAATCAGGCATGATTTCCCCTTCATGAAGCCATGCTGACTCTGCTTGATTATATTATACATTTCTAAATGCTCTGCTATTACATCCTTTATAATAGACTCTAACATTTTCCCAATGATGGATGTTAAGCTAAAATAAAAATACCTGGAAAAACTCAGCAGGTCTGACAGCATCTGCGGAGAGGAACACAGTTAACATTTTGAGTCCGTATGACTCTTCAACACAACTAAGGAAAAATAGAAAAGAGGTGAAATATAAGCTGGTTTAAGGGGTGGGGGGGGGGGGGGAACAGGTAGAGCTGGATAGAGGGCCAGTGATAGGTGGAGATTGCCAAAAGATGTCATTGACAAAAGGACAAAGAGGTGTTGAAGGTGGTGATATTATCTAAGGAATGTGCTAATAGGTGACATTAAGGGTAGAAAGCAGGAAGAGCAAGGTACAGATAGCCCTAGTGGGGGTGGGGTGGGGGAAGGGATCAAAATAGGCTAAAAGGTAGAGATAAAACAATGGATGGAAGTACATTTAAAAATAATGGAAATATGTGGGAAAAGAAAAATCTATATAAATTATTGGAAAAAAGGGGGATCAGAAAGGGGGTGGGGATGGAGGAGAGAGTTCATGATCTAAAATTGTTGAACTCAATATTCAGTCCGGAAGGCTGTAAAGTGCCTAGTCGGAAGATGAGGTGCTTTTCCTCCAGTTTGCGTTGAGCTTCACTGGAACATTGCAGCAAGCCAAGGACGGACATTGGCCATGAGAGCAGGGTGGAGTGTTGAAATGGCAAGCGACAGGGAGGTCTGGGACATGCTTGCGGATAGACCGAAGGTGTTCCACAAAGTGGCCACCCAGTCTGCGTTTGGTCTCTCCAATGTAGAGGAAACCGCATTGGGAGCAGTGAATGCAGTAGACTAAATTAAGGGAAGTGCAAGTAAAATGCTGCTTCACTTGAAAGGAGTGTTTGGGCCCTTGGACGGTGAGGAGAGGGGAAGTGAAGGGGCAGGTGTTGCACCTTCTGCGGTTGCATGGGAAGGTGCCATGGGAGGGGGTTGAGGTGTAGGGGGTGATGGAGGAGTGGACCAGGGTGTCCCCGAGGGAACGATCCCTGCGGAATGCCACCGGGGGAGTGAAGGGAAGATGTGTTTGGTGGTGGCATCATGCTGGAATTGGCGGAAATGGCGGAGGATGATCCTTTGAATGTGGAGGCTGGTGGGGTGATAAGTGAGGACAAGGGGGACCCTATCATGGTTCTGGAAGGGAGAGGAAGGTGTGAGGGCGGATGCACAGGAGATGGGCCGGACACGGTTGAGGGCCCTGTCAACCACCGTGGGTGGAAAACCTCGGTTAAGGAAGAAGGAAGACATGTCAGAGGAACTGTTTTTGAAAGCGGCATCATCAGAAGTTGCGACAGAGGCGAAGGAACTGAGAGAATGGGATGGAGTCCTTACAGGAAGCGGGGTGTGAGGAGCTGTAGTCGAGGTAGCTGTGGGAGTTGGTGGGGTTGTAATGAATATTGGTGGACAGTCTATCACAAGAAATAGAGACAGAGAGGTCAAGGAAGGGAAGGGAAGTGTCAGAGATGGACCATGTAAAAATGATGGAGGGGTGGAAATTGGAAGCAAAATTAATAAATTTTTCCAGGTCCAGACGAGAGCATGAAGCAGCACCGAAACAATCATTTCAGAAAGAGACAGGTTAGAGTGGGTGAGAGGAGCAGAGAAATTGAGACGACTGATGTCACGCCGACAGTTCTCAATGAAAAGATCAAGAGAAGGTAAGAATCCACAGGGAGGGGTCCAGGTGGAGGGAGAATATTGGAGGCGGGTAAAAGGATCCGTTGAACGGGGAAAGGACTCCTGCCCAAAGAAGTGAGCACGGAGACGAAGGTGGCTGAAGAAGAGTTCAGCATCGTGCCAAGCCCGAAATTCATTGAGATGAGGATGTTAACCTAACTGGCCTATAGTTACCTGTTTTTTGTCTCCCTCCCTTACTGAATAAGGATGTTGCATTGACAGTTTTCCAATCCTCTGGGACATTTCCAGAATCTAAGGATTCTTGGACGATTACTACCAGTGCATCCAATGTCTCTGTATCTGCTTCCTTTGATATCCTAGGATGCAACCCATCAGGTCCAAGGGACTTATTGGCCTTTAGCCCCATTAGTTTCCTTAGTACTTTTTCTCTAGTGATAGTTATTGTATTTATTTCCTCCCCCCTTTGCTCCTTGATTATTTAGTCTTTTTGGAATGCTATTTGTGTCTTCTACCGTGAAAACTGATGCAAAGTATTTATTCAATTCCTGTGCCATTTCCTGGTTTCCTATTATTATTTCCCCAGCCTCATTCTCTGAGGGGCCTATGTTCACTTTGGCCTCTCTCTTCCTTTTTATATATTTTACTGCCTGTTTTTAAATTACTTGCAAATTTACCCTCAAAGTTTATTTTCTCCCCGTCATTATTTTTTTGGTCATCTTTTGTTGCCTTTTTTAACTTTCCCCATCTAGGTGGATGTAAAGATCTAATAACATTGTTAAAAGTGTAGCAGGGAGGGGTTCTCCTGGTGTCCTGTTTAACTTTTAACCCTCAACCAAAATTACTAAAACAGATTAACTTGATACCTATCTTATGGCTATATTTGTGACATTGATTTTTTTTCCTACAAAGAACAGTAATGACTGCATTTCAAAAAGTAATTAATTGGCTGTGAAACACTTTGGGAAGTTCTGATGATGTAGTGGCACCATATTATATTCTCCTTTCAATGGCTCCCTAACACTTCACATAAATTGCTGTTATTATGTTGAAAATGTAGCAGCCAGTTTGCATAGAGCAAGGTTCCATAAACAGCAGTATCGTGAATGGACAATTAATCTTTGTTGGTTGAGAGAGGAATGTTGGCCAGGGTATCAGAAAAATTCACTTTCTTCTTCAAATAGTGCCATGGGAGCTTTGACATTAACTTGAGCTACCAAAATAGGCAGATGCTGGGGCTTAGAATCTCATCCAAGAATGCAACACTTCATTAACATTTTTTCAGATTAGATTGTGTGTTCAAGTCTTGGAATGGGACTCAAACCTGTGACCTCCTGACATTCAGGTAAGCACAGAATCAACAAAGCTAAACTGACACATAAGATAACTAGGTCCCTCTCTAAAAGATTTTGAAAACTCAGTTGTTGCTTGCCTCACCCGAGTGTTGCGTAATGTGAATGGGTTCCTGCACAGTTTCTGAGAATGCCCTGTGAGTTCATCTCACTCATTCTGTTTACTTATGGAGATGAAGTATAATGGCCTTTCACATCCGTGAGGAAGCTGGCCTCTTGACACTTCTCAGGACCTGATTCTCTGCTACTGTCACTATCTGACTTTCATTCTGAGGAGTCAGTCCAGAAAGCCGCTATTTTTAATATAGGTTATTGCTCAGATAGTTTGTTAACGGGCAACATTTTGAAAGTTGTACTGGGGTTCTTGTCAGGAATCTTTATGGAGAGGAAATGATGGAGTACTGAAAAAAGAAAGGTGTTTCCATAAATTTAAGGACTACTTTTAAAAGCAAAATTGTCGGTAAGAATGAAGAAAAGCAAGCTACTCACAGGAGAGAGCAAGAGTCATTTTAATAACAATATTAACTGTTGTCTAACTAAATTATTCTGTTAACTCATCGCAGTCTCATGGGGTTAGAGTGAAAATGGAACGGGGATAGTGATGGGGGAAATATTCTGCTCTTTGAGGCAGATAAGTTTGATAGGGGTTCTGCCCACCTCTCCATATCAACCTCGCCCTGACCTATTTTCCTGGTCTGGGTTCATTGCGTATACATAGCAATGGGAGGAATTCCACTGGGAGGAAAAAATCTTTGTTGAGCCACTCGGAGGCCTCTACACCCGACTTTCCCAACACTCTGTGCCTTGATCGTTCACATTTTCAGGCATGATCATGGAGAAGCATTCCTGCTAGGGAATCCACAGTTCCCACCTCTGATTGCCATCCATTGATCCTTGTTGAAAATGAGTGTGTGATATGTGTGTTAGCTGTGATGTCCTTTGCAGTCCAACCTTCCAGAGCTTAGTGTCAGAACTCACTTATGAGCAATAGCTTTTGAATGAGATACCAGGTCTGCCAGGTACACGTGGAGCTGCATTCCTATTCAGTAGAAAAGAGATGTTTGAAAATATAATCTTTTTCAATAATTTGAATAATAATCACTTGTTTTTCATGAGCATATCTGCAAAACTGTTATTTTTAATACACATCCAATTATTAACTATTACAAATTAGAATAACAAAAAAGAACCTTGGAATGTTTACTATGTTAAAGGCACTATATAAATGCAAATTGTTGTTGAACTGTCGAACAAACAGTAGCCAGCTCTACAAGCTTTCAGACAAAACTCCTGCAAGATCAACTACGATGGGCTGTATACTGTACACTGTGTCCAGTGTCCGAAAAGCATCTCCCCCCACCTGGTCCTGTTTTCTAAACTCTCAAATGGTCAGCTTTCTAAGGAAGGACAATGAAGAAGTTTCAAAAGACTCTCTGAAGCTCTCCCTGAAATGCAGCAGCATTGACACCATTTGACTCGGAGGAGCTTGCTACCAATCGTTCAAAATGACGACAATTTGTCAATCAAGCTGCATCACACTTTGAGTCACAATGTCCCAGTGATGAGGCAGATGTCCTTTAGGGAAGGATGCCTGCCATCCTTACCTGGCCTGGCCTACATGTGACTCCAGACCCACTGCAATGTGCTTGATTCAAAAAAAAATGCCCTCTGAACAAGGGCAGTTAGGGATGGGCAATAAATGCTGGTCTAGCCAGCAACACCCACATCCCATGAATGAATAAAAAATAAGGAAGCAAATCCTGCACTCCGGATCCCACTGCTTTGTAGGACATTCTGCTCCATGCACCCAAAGACCTACGGTCAAGAATCGGTCTGTTCGCAAGATGACAAGAACACAAGAAATAGGAGCAGAAGTTACATGAAGATCCATGACGGAAACTCGCGATCCTGAGCAGATGTCATCCTCGAATTGAGGGATAGCTGACGATGAAATGCGAGTTGTTATTGGGTGAAAATGTAACGAAGAATTTATGTCTTTAGTTTGTGACTTTAGATGGCAAACCTGGTGGACCATTAACACGCTGAGTTAGCGCTGCACAGGACACGTTCTTACTGGTGCCACTGCAGAGACAGCACTTGAAAGAGGCCAGTTGCCTTCTCCTCAGGGAGGAAAGGCAAAAAAAGGAGAGTGAGTCACCATGGGCTACTCCCACGCCCTCAGTCAGATATTTGGGAGCAGGTCAGGAGCTCACTGTGAGAAACACCAGGAATAAACAGCTACTATTATTATCTTTTTTACAGTTGGTCTTCAAGTCCCTAGACAGTGAGAATATCAATAACAGCTACGTAGATCTTTTTACTAATCTGCTAAAGTAATTTTGAGTGCAGTGTTTAATGTTTCAGTTTGCAGTAATAATGGAACTGCAGTTTTACTAGTAGTTTTACACCCCTGAAAATGATTTTAAACTGCAGAAACAGATTGGTGATCTGACTCTGAGGTACATATATGAACAGAAGAAGTAAAAGGCAGACCGTTTGGTTTTCAAACCTGAAATCTGGGTTGATGTGTAATTTTGATTTCTCTGCATTCAAAGGCACAGCAGGGCTTTTGTCGAACATGCTACGTCACGATATCAGACCACTTGAAGCGTCACCCAGCAAGATACAATTGGTTGCTTCTCTGTGTCAACATGCACATAACCTGAAATCCAGAAACAGCTTCGTTATTTAAAACAAAATGCAGAAGCAGAGTGACAGTGTAATTTTCATCTATAGTTACTGTGCACTTGAAGGCAGTCTGATTGCAAATCACTCAAGTGTGGGTAGAACTGTACCTAATGTGAGTTAAATTCCTAAATATATTAATGATCCAGGTATAGCAGAATGATGAACTATCCTCTTTTAGCCCATGTTTATATGGAAATCTAGAGAAGTGTTTCCTGGCAATCTAGCTGTGTGATTATGAGCATGCAGCTTTATAGAGGACATGTCTCCACTTCTAATGCTCTCTGTACAAAATGCAGAGTTAGAATTTTATACTAATTTTGGGCGAATTGTAAAAATGATCCTGCACTCCTTCAATAATGTGCTACATTTTTATCCTTATTAGACATACAGAAAGCTGTGCTGTTTAACAATGAATTCCATATAAATGTAATAGCAAACTAGTGTAAAATTATCAATCAGTTCCAGTTGCTGCTCTTTAAAAAGAAAAATGCAGTAGTGCCCAGTAAAAGACCCATCAAAAGCTCTTTTGGACCTTGGGAATGGTGCGAGAGTCATAAACACTAGATCGGATTGTATTTGTCTGGTCTCAGATCTGTTACTAATGCCTCTGATACCATTACAGGCACCAGCCCAAGGCTCATACTAGCTTTTATATTCACAAGGATAGCCTTGTGATGACTTTGGTCCGCTTTAATTTGGGCCGCCTCGATGTGACCTGCCAAAGTAGTGGAGAATCTCAGTGAGATTTAGACTATCTGACTCAAAACAATAAAAGCTGCACCTGTTAACTGCTGCTCATTTTTTACTTCTCCCTGCCTCATTCAACAGTGAAGAGAAAGCTGGGCAGATAACTTGCTATCAGTGCTCAGCCAGTGTCATTCTGTAATTGGCTGAAAGTAGCCAAATGCATACACACATCCAAAAGTGACAGATAGGAAAAGTCTAGAGCAAGGCCACTGCACATTTTGATAGCCAGAGGATTATGACTCAACTCCTTCCCTCGAGCCCCAACTCCCTGCAGCTATTTCATCCCCTGGAAGAGGCAAAAAGAAAGAGAAAAAACCCAGGACCAATAAGGGGATAAGGCACTCTGGATAATTCCTCTTCGACTCATAATCAGTCAAAATCAGTCTGGGGTATCACATGGACCAAGTATTATCGATAAAGATGCTTTCTGTATGGATCTGTGCTCCAATGAAGAATCTGTCCAGCTGCCTGTTGAAGCCATGACTTATCTTGGCTATTTTTCTTCATATCTTCCCTGTCTGAATTCACTGTCACACCACGTACCTGATAATTGAAAATCTGCCTTTGGTTTCTTATCAGGCAAATTCACATTATAGTACATACAAAAACAACTAATGTATATGTCTGTATAGTGCTCCTTTAATGTAGAAAATATCCAAAGATACACAAGAGAGGATGAATGGACACCAAATAGTACAAGAACTGTTAGGTGAAATTTTTCTTATTCGTTCATGGGATTTGGGCATTGCTGGCAATGCCTTCTTGAACTGCTGCAGACCTCATGGTGTAGGTACCCTCGCAGCGTTGACAGGGAGGAAGTTTTAGGACCTTGGTCCAGTGATAGTGAGGGAACGGTGATTAAAGTTTCAAGTCAGAATGGTGTTTGATTTGGAGGGGAACTTTCAGGTGGTGCTGTTCCCATGCACTTACTGCCCTTGTACACAAGCCCTCAGACGTTATTGATGAGGATTTTGTAGCTTCAACTGAGCTGGCTGTGACTTTGTCAATCCAGTACATAGGCCGATGCCAAGTGGTTTGTCCTGTTTAATTCTTAATTAGAATTTTCCGTAGTGGTTTGATACAACTGAGTGGCATGCTAGGCCATTTCAGAGAGCAGTCAAGATTCAACCACAGCGCTGAGGGCCTGGAGTCTTATGGAGGCCAGAACTGCATGGTAAGGATGGCAGATTTCCATCCCTAAAGGACATTAGTGAACCAGATGTGTTTTATGACAAGCTGCCATAGTGGGATTTGCACTCATGTCTCCGGATCATTAGTCGAGGCTTCTGAATTACTAGTCCAGAAACATCTCACCCTCACTATACTATTGTTCCCATATGGACCCCAAAAGCATGGTTGAAAAGTTAGGCCTTGAGGCTCTTATATATGAAAAATCAGTGGGCAAAGTAGAATGATGACTTCCAAAAATTAGGGCCAAAATAGAGGGCGACAATGTCGCCAAGGAAGGTGAAGCACTGAAGAGCATGGTGGAGGAGATTGAAGAAATATAGTGGGGTGAGACAGTGGAGTAATATTGAGGAATTTAAATTAAACGTGTTGGGGACAGTGATCTAATGGAGGTTTTAGAAAGTTATGAGTGATGAGCAAGCCAGGGTTAGGGTTGAACATGAACTAGAAGCTACAGTTTGTGTTAAAACCTACCTCGATGATCAAGCTTTTGGGCATGTGCCGTAAGGTCACCTTAATTGGCTCAGGCTCAAATTTTGTTTTTAATGCCTCTGCAAAGTGCCTTGGGACATTTTATATATTAAAAGTGCTATATAAATACAAGTTGTTGTTGTTGATTCAACCCCCAATGTAAAATGAATAATAATTAACAATCATTGTGACCTCAAAGTAACACACAAAAATGTTTCCCTATGTGAAGCATGCTCTGGAAGTGTTATAGCCTATGCGGGTACATTATGTAGAGAGTGTAACCTGTTCATTTATGACGACTTCAGGAGGAACAGAAACATCAAAACAAGCTTATTGTGACATGCCGTCTTTGCCTGACATAAAGTTCTTTGACATTTGACATTTTAGAAAGGTCACATTACCATCATTGTTGTTTCAAGTAATTAGAATTCATCAACTCCCACTAAATAGTTTGTGAAAGCAACACAGGAAGAAAATCTATAAACGACTGCAGCTTGTGCCTCCTCAGGCTTGACTAAGGAGTTGTATTGGATGGAAGGAAACAAAATTTCAAGTCCAGGAAGAGTTAGGGACCGCTGAACTACATTAAAAAAATCAATTCCTATTTATTTATTGGACAAGTCTCTTGTTAGCCATCTAATTAGTTCTGTTATGAGGTGGTGCGGTCTTTGGATTCCAAGTTTCAGTTCATCATGACTTTTATTGATAGTCTGGACTCTCTGGGCAAGAGACAAGTTTGATCACCATCTGTAAGGTGGCATTGGACAAGGGGAGAGAGGAGGACCTGGAGGGAAGAATGGGAGGGAGGAGGACCTAGAGACAGGCAGCAGCACCTAAAAGAGCGGGAGTGAGGAAGACCCAGAGATAGGCAGCAGCATCTAAAAGAGCGAGAAAGAGGAGGACCCAGAGACAGGCAGCACCATCTAAAAGAGCGAGAGAGAGGAGGACCTGGAGACAGGCAGCAGCACCTAAAGGAGCAGGGGAGAGGAGGACCCCAAGACTGGCAGCAGCACCTAAATGAGCTAGCCAGTTCAGTCTAGTCTGTGGCTACAGAGCAGAATAGCCATATTCTGAGAAAAATCAAAGTGTGACGTCACAGGAAAACAGGTAGTTGATTGGTTGATGCATATTTCTCTCATTTATCTTTCAAAATGCAGATAATTTTAGTAATTGTAAGGATTTATTAGTAATACTAAGTTTTACTAATTGTAGTGAAGCTTATTAGATTCACTGGTGAGTATTTCCTATTTATCTTAACTAGGGAATTTAAATCAGGGTAAGTAGAATAAAACATTAAGAATATAAACACAGGCAGGATGAGAGACGTTAATTAAAATTTAAACCCAAAAAGATGGCAGGGTAGATTATGGGTGGCGGCTGCAGAATGTGGGAGCTCATGGACACCTCTGTCATCCAAGGCAAACATGTCTGCTGTAAGTGCCTGCAGCTGGGGGAGCTTCAGCTCAGAGCCGTTGAGCTGGAGGCTGAGCTGCAGACACTGCAACACATCATGGAGGGGGTAGTTATCTGGACACTTTGTTCCAGGAGTCAGTCACACCCCTTAGGATAGGGTGGGCTGATTTGGTCAGTAGCCAGGGACAGAAGGGTGTGACTGCGAGTGAGGCAGGTATGGACATCGAGAAGGTACAAGTGGAGGAGCTTTAGCCCTTGCAATTGTCCAACAGGTTTGAGGTTCTTGCAGCCTTTATGGACAAAAGCAGGGGCTGCAGGGTGGATGAGTGAACTGACCATGTCACCGTGGTACAGGAAGCCTTTCAAGCGGGGGGAGTTCATAAGAATGTAGTGGAAGTAGAGGACAGCATGGTCAAGGGGATAGACACAGTTCTGTGCAGCTGAGAGTGAAAGTCCCGAAGGCTGTGCTGCCTGCCCAGTGCCACGGTTCAGACCATCTGCGGTGGGCTGGAGAGGAACTTGCAGCGGGAGGGGGAGCATCCAGTTGTTGTGGTCCACGTAGGTACATACGACATAGATAGGACTAGGAAAGATGGTCTACTTAGAGCGTATGAGCAGCTAGGGGCTAAATGAAAAAGCAGAACCTCAAAGGTAATAATAGCCATGAGCAAATTGGAGTAGGCAATAACGGCATGTCACAATAAGCTTGTTTTGATGTTTCTGTTCCTCCTGAAGTCGTCATAAATGAACAGGTTACACTCTCTACATAATGTATCCACATAGGTAATAACACTTCCAGAGCATGCTTCACATATGTTAAATAAGATTAGAGAGTTAAGTGCTTGGCTTAAAGATTGGGTGTAAGAAACGGGTTTCAATTCATGGGGCACTGGCCTCAGTACTGGGGAAAGTGGAAGCTGTACCGTTGGGACGGTCTTCACTTGAACCATGGTGGGACCAATGTTCTAGCGAGTAGTATAACTAAGGTGATAGAGAGGGCTTTAAATTAAATAGTGGGGGTGAGGGATCAAGTGAGGGAGGGTGCGATAAATTAAGAGAAGACAAGGCAAGAGAGCAAGGTAGCAATAAGGGGAATGATAATCGAAGTGTGGCAGGAAGGACAGAGCATACAAACTTAAGAATGCACCAGCAGACAAGACTGTGAAAATAATAAAAAGACAGAATTAAAGGCATTCTATCTGTACGCACACAGCAAGCACAACAAGGTAGATGAATTGACAGCACAAATAGAAGTAAACAGGTATGATCTATTTGCCATTACAGAGATGCGGCTGCAGGGTGACCAAGCCTGGGAACTGAATGTTCAAGGGTAGTTGATATTTAGGAAGGATAGGCAAAAAGGAAAAGGAGGTGGGCTAGTACTATTAATAAAGGATGAGCTCAGCGCATTAGTGAGAGAGGATCTTAGGTCAGAAGGTCAAGATGTACAATTAGTTAGGGTGAAGCTAAGAAACATCAAGGGGCAGCAGACATAGTTAGGAGTTGTTTATAGGCCACCAAACAGTAGTGGTAATGCAGGGCACGGTATAAATCAGGAAATTAGTGGTGCATGTAACAAGGGTAATATAGTAATCATGGGGGACTTCAATCTACCTATAGACTGGATAAACCTAATTAGCACTAATGCTGTGGAAGACAAATTCCCAGAATGTAAATGAGATGGTTTCTCTAGAACACTATGTTGAGAAAGCAACTAGAGAATGGGCTATTTTAGATTGAGTATTTTGCAATGAGAAAAGGCTAATTAATAATCTTGTTGTAAAGGAGCTTTAAGGAAGAATGATCATAATATGATGGAGTTTTACATTAATTTTGAAAGTGATGTAGTTCAATTCAAAACTAGGATCTTAAATCTAAACAATGGAAACTATGAAGGTATATGGGGAAATTGGCTGTGGTAGATTGGGGAAACTACATTAAAAGGTTTGATGGTGGGCAAGGTAATGGTTAGCATTTAAAGAATTAATACATGGTTTACAACAAACTTACATTCCTTTGAGGCTCAAAAAGTCAGTAGGAAAGGTGATCCAACCATGGCTAACAAGAGAAGTTAAAGATTGAATTAGATCAAAGGAAGAGGAATAAAGTTACCAAAAAAGTAGTATGCTTTAGGATTGGGAGCATTTTAGAATTCAGCAAAGGAGGACCAAGAAACTGATTTTAAAAAAATAGAATATGAAAGTAAACCAGCGAGAAACATAAAAACAGACTGTAAAATCTTCTATATGTACATAAAAAGGAAAAGATTAGTAAAGACAAATGTGGGTCCATTACAGGCAGAGATGGGAGAATTTATAATGGAGAATGAGGAAATGGCAGAGAAACTAAACAAATATTTTGTGTCTGTCTTCACGTAGGAAGGTACAAAAAACCTCCCAGATATATTAGAGAACCACAGGACTAGCAAGAATGAGGAACTGAAAGAAATTAGTAAAAAAGTAGTACTGGAGAAATTAATGGGACTGCAAATTGATAATTCCCTGAGACCTGATGATCTACATCCCATGGTGCTGAACGATGTGGCTGTAGAATTACTGGATGCCTTGGGGGTCATCTTCCAAATCTCTGTAGATTCTGGAATGGTTTCTGCAGATTGGAAGGTGGCGTATGTAACCCCACTATTTAAGAAAGGAGCCAGGGAGAAAATGGGGAACCACAGACCTGTTAGCCTGCCATCGGCACTAAGAAACTATTAGAAAGGATGTGATCATTAGACATTTCGTAAATAATGGTAGGATTGGACACACTCAGCATGGATTTATGAAAGGGAGATCATGTTTGACAAGCTTGTTATAGAATTTTTTGAGGATGTTAGTAGCAGAATAGATGAGGGGGAACCAGTGGATGAGGTGCCTTTGGATTTTCAGAATGCTTTCGGCATGATCCCACACAAGAGGTTAGTAAGCAAAATTAGAGCACATGGGATAGAGGGTAATATACTGACATGGATTGAGGATTGGCTAATGGACAGGCAACAGAGAGTAGAAATAAACGGATCATTTTCAGGTTGGCAGGCTGTGACTAGTGGGGTGCCACAAAGATTAGTACTTGGGGCCCCAGCTGTTCACAATCTATATCAATGGTTTGGATGTGGGGATCAATTGTAATATTTTCAAGTTTGCGGATGACACAAAGCTAGGTGGGAATGTGAGTTGTGGGGAGGATGCAAAGATGGTTCAAGGGATTTAGACAGGTTAAGTGAGTGGGCAAGAACCTGGCAGTTGAAATATAGGGCAGAATTTTCCCGTTGGTGTGCGTAAAATGACGCACGGTGACGTCGGGTGAGTGTCCCAACGTCACCGCACGCCATCGCGATATTTCACTGGGCGGGCATGCCATTAATAAATGGGCCACTTAAGGCCCTCGACTCACCAATCAACACTGATTTTTTGGCACCCGTGCCATCTTCGGGTTGGCACACAGGTGCAACGGGCAGGCAGGTAGGACACATTTGTATTAACCTCATTCACGGGCGGGATAAGGGGGCTCATTGGGGTTGTGAGTGTGCACAGTCAAGTATTTATTTTTGTAAGTTTTTGAAACTTGCCTGTGTGATCTGCAGTACTTCAAAACGCATATCAGCTGCTTTTTCTGGACCCTAACCTTCAGGTCAGCACAATGCTGTGAGTAATCTTTTCTGGGCCTGCGGGTTTCAGGAAGCCTTCCCTTAGCCTGGGAATGGGAGCTGAATTGTCCACTGGAGGCAGCCCCTCTGAGGAGGAAGGGAGGGCTAGAAGGGGGAGGTGGCCAGGAGTGCACATCCAACCTCCAGGGGAGCCACCTTTGGGAGGACAGGTGCAGGCACAAGGGGCGCTGGGCCAAGAGGTAGTCCAAGGCAGATGGGACCGCAGAAGATGCCACTATCCTGCTGCCAGTGTATACAGCGGCAAAGCAGCTACCTCAATACGTCTGAGGTGCAGAGCCAAAGGAGGCTCCGTCTCTCAAGGGAGACAGTCAACTATATCTGTCAGATGAGATCTCCGCTAACTGTGTGGGTGAATCTCTACCCCAGGGCGCCGTTGATACTCAGTCGTCCAGCATATTCAGCACTGAGATCAATAGGTTTTTGAGTATAAAGGAAGTTGAGGGATACGGGGATAGGGCAGGAATTGGAGTTAAGGTCAAAGATGAGCCAAACCTTACTGAATGGCAGAGCAGGCTCAATGGGTCATATGATCTTCTCCTACTCCTATTTCTTACAGTGTTCTTTTTTTCAAATCTGGACAGATGTGCTCTCTTCAGTGTGTGATAACATGTCAGTACCTACTGCCAAGTTTGAATATCTGTTGTAATCTTTAGATAAACCACATTACCCCCATTTCTGGTCAAGTGTATAGTGGAGTATTCCAAAGTACCAGATTTCTTCAGGTTCACTCCTGTTATGAAGACTGCAGCCCTAACATTCAAATCTGTGGTCCTGATATTTTTTAAATGTATTAATTTTTTTCCCCATTGAAATACCTCAGTTTGTGTTTTGTGTCATGTACTAATTCATAGATGTAAGGCCAGGTGCACAGTTTGCTTTTACTGCTCTTTTTTTTTTCCGTCTTCTCACTTTTCACACCAAGTCCCATTCATCCATCACCCCCCTGTTCTTGCTGACCTTTATTGGCTCCTGGTCCAGTGATGCCTTGACTTTAAAATTGTTATCCTTGTTTTAAAATTCCTCCAGGGCCTTACCCCTCCATATCTCTGTAACTTCTTTCAGCCCTACAGCCCCCTTAGACCTCTGGGCTCTCCCAACTCTCTACCTCCCTCTCCTTCTTTAAGATGTTTCTTAAAATCAACCTCTTTGACTAAGTTTTTGGTTAACTGCCCTAATAGTCCCTTAAGTGGCTCAGTGTCAGACTTTGTTTGATAACACTCCTCGTGAAGTACCATGTTAAAGGTGCTATATAAATGCAAGTTGCTGTTCTTCTCTTATACCCATGGCTGTAAGGTACATGGATGGTAGCGGCCCTCCGTTAGCTCATCCTGGTAGGCATTCCTCCTGTGTAAAATTCAGCAGGATGTTTTACCGTGTGGAGGGAGGAAGGAGATGTGTGACAGATGAGTCTGACCCAGTCCTCTCCCGAGTCCACACGAAGACCTCTGTCCTGCTGGAGTATGAACAGGAGCAAGATTGCTGGTTCATTTTCTTTACAATTTAGAAAAGGAACGCTGAGGCCAATTAGAATCACACAGTGCATAAGGAGGCTATTCCGCCCAGCATGGCTGTGCCATCTTTTTGAAAGAGCTATTCAATTAGTCCTCCTCCCCCCTGCTTTTTCCTCACAGTCATGCAAATGTTTCTTTTTGGTCTGAGTGAACCCAGATCTAGTTGCAGCACCCTAGGGGAGATGGTGGTGCAGTGGTAATGTCACTGGACTAGTAACTCAAAAGCTTGGGCTGATGCTGTGGGGACATGGGTTCAAATCCTTCTGTGGCAGCTGGTGGAATTTAAGTTCAATTGGAATTCAATTTTTCAATCTGGAATTGAAAACCAGTCTTAGTATTGGTGACCATGAAATTATCATCGATTGTCATAAAAACCCATCTGCTTCACTAATGTCCTTTAGGGATGAAATCTGCCATCCTTACCTGGTCTGACCAATATGTGAGTCCAGACCCACAGCAATGTGGCTCACTCTTAACTGCCCTCTGAAAATAACTAGCAAGCCATTCAGTTCGAGAGCAATTAGGAATGGGCAACAAATGACATCCACATCCCGTGAAAGAATAAATTAAAAAAAACTCTGGCTACAATCCTGGCTCCGAAAAGCCTAGTGAATAAAATGTTTCTGGTCTGTATGGAAATGCTGTGCACTGGATAGTGGCTTTATCAAATGAGCTAACAACCAAGTCGTCAGTGCCACTCTCTAATTGGACACTGTGTAAGAGGAACATTCGCACGCTATGCCACCACATCACTCATAATGATCTTGTTTTCAATAAGCCTTTAAAATGCTTATTTTCAGTGTCCTTGTCTTTCAGTGCTTGCACAAGTTGGTAACTGAGATTGATAGCAGCTGTAATATTCAATGTACGCAAATGACATTTGGTAAAGTGCTTAGATGAACAAAAGCAAGACGTCAAGATGGAATCTCACAGAATTGCGACAACAATAAATTCTAAGGTTGATTCACTGTTGGACTGAGTGAACCCTGATCCAATTGTACAGCTTTTTGGCAAACAAGTTCCTATGTGTGTGTGTTTATTGGGAATGAGCTACGCTAGCCATTTTCTCGAGGGACTAGTAAACCTGATAACTGGAAGTTTGCAAAGGGTTTTTTCTATTGTGGTATATAGTTTTGTTTTCAGATGCAGTGCATTCCAACAGCTAGTGTGTCAAACAGAATTCTTTTTTATTTCCTGACAACACAGCAGAATTATTTTTAGTGTCTTGTCTACATTGCTCTCCCAGACTCTTTCTCAGAGCCAGTGTTGCTTCCGCACAGTTCTACTTGGGTCAGAAGGCAGCGTTTCTCACCAGGGCGCTGTTATTTCCTCTTCCGAGTTTCGTTGATTGCAGATTACACAGTAATGTGCTGTGGAAAAGGTCACAAGTGTAGAAGACAACCCTAAAAGTGTAGTAAATGTATGGAAACCAGCTGGGAAATTTCCACTCAGCAGCAGAAGAGTATGTGGGTGTTCTTGTCTGTGAAACAATAGTTATAGAATAAATCTCAAAACACAGGAAGAAAAAGAATAGATAACTGAATTAGACAAATTGTGGTCATGATTGAACCAGCTAAAGCTGCCCCTGTACTGTTTTTCTTTCTTGACTTGTAGGGAGGACTGAAAACTATTAAGTGCATGAAAGTTTGAAAATAGAAATGAATATATGAAAAAAAAGAAATCTAAAGCCAACTTTCTTAAATACCTTGCCGTGTAATTGAAAACTACTAAAATCTCAATGCTCAATGTAGCCATGATTGTTGTGGGCAGGGTGACCATGATTGGGCGACCATAATTGTTCTGGTAGGGTGACCATGATTGTTGTGGGCACGGAGACCATGTTCATTGTAGACGGAGGCTCCATGTTTATTGTAGTAGGGGAACCATGTTCATTGTGGACAATGGGACCATGTACGTTGTGGACAGGGGGACCATAGAAAACATTGAAAATAGGAGCAGGAGCAGGTCATTCAGGAGCAGGAGTAGGCCTTTGAGCCTGCTCCGCCATTCAATATGACCATGGCTGATCCTCTATCTCAATACCATACTCGCGTTATCTCCCCATACCCCTTGACAGCTTTAGAGTCTAGAAATCTATCTATTTCCTTCTTAAATATATTCAGCGACTTGGTCTGCATAGCCTTCTGTGGTAGAGAATTCCACAGGTTCACCACCCTCTGAGTGAAGCAGTTTCTTCTCATCTCAGCCCTGAATGTCCTACTCTGTATCCTGAGACTGCGACCCCTTGTTCTAGACTCCCCTAACTGTAGAAAACATCATCTCTGCATTCAGTCTGTCCTGCCCTGTCAGGATTTTATACGTTCCAATGAGATCCCTTCTCCTTCTAAACTTCAGTGAATACAGAGCTAATCAACCCAATCTCTCCTCATATCACAATCCCGGTGAACCTTCGCTGCACTCCCTCTATGGCAAGTATACTCTTTCTCAAGTAAGGAGACCAAACCTGTGCATGGTACTTCAGGTGTGGTCTCACCAAGACCCTGTACAGCTTCAGTAAGACACCCTTGCTCCTGTACTCAAGTCCTCTTGCAATGAAGGCCAACATACCATTTGCCTTCCTAACTGCTTGCTGCATCTGCATGCTTGTTTTCAGTGATTGGTGTACAAGGACACCCAGGTCCCTTTGTACATCAACATTTCCCAATCTATCACCATTTACATAATACTCTGCTATTCTGTTTTTCCTACTAAAGTGGATAACTTCACACTTATCCATGTTATACTGCATTTGCCATGTACTTGACCACTCACTCAATTTATCTAAATCTTCTTGAAGCCTCTGAACATCCTCCTCACCACTCACATTCCCACCTAGTTTTCTGTCGTCAGCAAACTTGGAAATACTGGCCTGTAACTTCTGCGCTCCCCACATCAGATTTGGGGGATACCCCAAAGATGCGCTAGGGAATCCGTCTGGCAAGCTTGTAGCCAAGGGTTTGCATGGCAATTGCCCAGAAGTGCTAACTTCCTCTGGACAATTGCACTATGGTGGGAACCATCCAAAAATGCGATTCAAATTGCAAACTTAGATGATTCCACCGGGGTTAAACCAGTAGTTACCCAGAAAAAGTTAGAATAATTAAAACCTCTTCTAACTTCCAGGTAACTATTGTAAAGACCCAGGCCGACCCCACAGCACTCCACACACCTCCACCCCCACACCTCATGGACTCCCCATTCCCCCCCCCAACCTCCGACAACCGCACATCCCCCCTCCACCGACCTCACCCCACCTGACCTCGGACACCCTCCTGACCTTGGACCTCCCCACCCCCCCACCGAACTCGGACCCCCACCCCGAACTCCAAATGCCCCCACCCCCCTGACCTCTGAACACCCCATCCCCCTCCAGACTCAGACTCAGCCCCCTCTGACCCCCTGACCTCCGGACACCGCCCCCCCCCGCCCCGGACTTCTGGACCACCCCCACCCCCTTGATCTCCTCTCCCCCCCCGCCCCCCCCACACCCCTTGGTCCTGGGGACCCCCTGACCTCTGGACATACACCCCCACCACCGAACCTCCGCAGACCTTGGACACAACCCTCTCCCCTCCCCCAGACCTTGGAACCCCACCCCCCACCAGACCTCGAACCCGCCAACCTCCGGACACACACACCTGCCTGACCTCCGGATGCCCCGAACCCCCAAATCCTATTTACCTATCTTAAACACTTACCTTCCCTGGTCCTTTAAACTTACCTGCTTTATGGCAGCAAGTGCTGTAAAATAATGAATATGCTGGATCTAGACTTCATTGGGGCCTGCGAGGATTCTTTTGATGCAGGCCCCAGGCAGCTCCGGCGAATGGAAGTGTCAAGGCAATTTTCAAGACCAGGTAAGTGTGCATTTATTTCTTCTCATTTCTGCGGGCCAGCTCTTTCCAACACTAGTAAGAGGTTACGGCCCATTACCACATATGTTGTGTGCAAAACGGCATATTTGTTTTGGGACGTCATGAACATATATTCATATCCATCATAACCCCCATTGAATTACTTCCACCAGCCAGCTCCTTCAATTAACCCATTCGTGTTCTAGTCCCCTAATAGCTGCTGATCCAAAATTTTTGTAGAAGTTACATTTTGTAACATTGAGTCTTGTTCTTTTCACACTGCATTTTTGTGATTTGTGTTCCACTTTGATCACAAGTCATGTGGTTGACAGATGACAACAGCCACTTGCATTTCTATAATGTCTTTAATGTGGTAAAATGTCCCAAGGCACAGCACAGGAGCATTGGCGGACAAAATTTGATACTGTTCCACTTAAGGAGATATTAGGACGGCTTGGTCAAAAGGATAGACTTTGAGGAGTTTCTTTAGGGAGTAGAGACATTAAGAGAGGGAATTGCGGAGCCTAAGGCCTAAGCAGTTGAAGGCATGGCTGCCAATGGTGAAGGAAGTGAGAGTTGCACAAGAAGCCAGAATTTGGAGGAACATAGAGTACTCAGAGAGTTGTAGGGCTTGAGGGTGTTACAGAGCTAGGGAAGTGTGATGGATTTGAACAGACAGATGAGAATTTAAATTTTGAGGCATTGCTGAACCTGTAGCTAATAATGTAGGTTAGTGAGCACAGGCAATTATAGTGATAATTAAAAAGCTTTCAAATGGCTGCCAATTTATGTGCAAACTGTGGTATTCTTAATGTTACACAAAAACGTTTGACCTGGTTATGCTACTGGAACAGGTTGAGCTGAATGCAGTGCTCACGCTGTAAAGTTCCTAGAGTCTGTAATTGAAGTGAGATGAAAGACTGATGCTGTTTCAGAATCTGCCAGTGAGGAACTGTCCCGTATGTCTTACCAGTACTATCTTTATGTTCAGAGCTACGCTAGAAGGCAATCTTTGCTGCTACGAAACAGCCTCATTAATGATATTTTACTTTTGCTGGTTTCTGAGATTGTGTCTCAGCGCCTTTCATGACTCAGGACATCCCAAAGTATTTTGTTGCGAATTGAGTACTTTTGGAGGTGATAATTCTCTGGCATTTGTGTGGCAGGAATATTACTTGCCACTTATTAACTCAATGTGTAATTTAGGAACCACGGAATGGAATGTTGGAAACATGACAGCCAATTTGTGCACAGCAAGCTTCCAAATGTAGCAATGAGGTAATGACCAGATAACTTGTTGTAGTCCTGTTGGTTGAAGGATAAATATTTACCAGGGCATTGGTGAGAATTCCTTTGCTCTTCTTCGAAATAATGCCATGGAATATGTCATGTCCAGCTGAGAGGACATTTTGCAGCAGTCAATTGTGAGCCAGAAAATGAGGCTTCACTACTGACTTCAGAAAAGAAAACAATGTGCATCCCATTAACTCCTCCACCCCTCCCCAGTAGGAAATAGCAACGGGGAATCCTGGGCTTTAAATGAAAGTTTGTTAGAATTTAAAGTACAGAAACGGACCTTCAAGTCAATTGGTCTACTTTGGTGTTTAAGTGCCATCTCCCACCCTACTTTATCTCACCTTATCAGCATCCACTTTCCTAAACACAAGTACTATATTTATGCACAATGATTGCAATAGTACTCTCAGAGGTAGCTGGAGCTCCAAACTAAAGCTTGTGCCACCCCTAATGGACCCCACAAGTAATGCGTGGAACACAGTCATCTTTACCTTCTTCCTTATTTGCATTCAGGGCAGAGAGACCTGGGAAGCTACATTAGCTCTGTCATTGACCTCCTTCTATGCACTTTGCACCTGCACTTTCAATGAAGGGTAGTTTGCAGCCCCAACAAAGCCACACTCAGTCCTGCAGCAGGACCTCTAATTTTTCAACATCAAAAGGCAGTCTTGTCTTCACTACATTTTTGTGAACTTTTCTGTCACCACCACAACTCCTTTATTGGTGAGCTGCAGCCCTTTAAAATCTGCCCCTCAGTTGACTTTCACATTCTTCACCCAAGTATATTACAGGCCAGTCCTGTGAGGTAAGAGTGACTGCCCTTGACATCAAGGCCGCATTTGACCAAGTGTGGCATCAAGGAGCCCTAGTAAAACTGGAGTAAATGGGAATCAGGGGGAACTCTCCACTGGTGGGAGTCATACCTAGCACAAAGGAAGATGGTTGTGGTTGTTGGAGGTCAGTCATCTCAGCTCCAGGACATCACTGCAGGAGTTCCTCAGGTAGTGTCCTAGGCCCAACCATCTTCAGGTGCTTCATCAATGACCTTCCTTCCATCATGAGGTCAGAAATGGGGATTTTGCTGATGATTGCATAATGTTCAGCACCATTCATGACTCCTCCGATACTGAAGCAGTCCATGTCCAAATGCAGCAAGGCCTGGACAATATCCAGGACAAGTGCCAGGCAATGGCCATCTCCAACAAGAGATAACCTAACCATCACCTCGCGACGTTCAATGGCATTACCATCACTGAATCTTCCACTACCAACATCCTGGGGGTTACCATTGACCAGAAACTGAATTGGACTAGCCTACAAACATTGTGGCTGTAAGAGCAGATCAGAGGTTAGGACTCGTGCGATGAGTAACTCACCTCCTGACTCCCCAAAGCCTGTCCACCATTACAAGGCACAAGTCAGGAGTGTGATGGAATACCCTCCACTTGCCTGGAAGAGTGCAGCTCCCACAACACTCAAGAAGCTTGACAAAGCAGCCTGCTTGATTGGCACCACATCCACAAATATTCACTCCCTCCACCACCAACGCACAGTAGCAGAAGTGTGTACCATCTACAAGATGCACTGCAGGAATCCACCAAGCATCCTTAGATAGCACCTTCCAAACCCACAACCACTACAATCTAGAAAGACAAGGGCATCAAATAATTGGGAACACCACCACCTGGAAGTTCCCCTCCAAATCACTCACCATCCTGACTTGGGAATATATCGCTGTTCCTTCACTGTCGCTGGGTCAAAATCCTGGAGCCCCCTTCCTAACAGCACTGTGGGTGTACCTACACCACATGGACTGCAGTGGTTCAAGAAGGCAGCTCACCACCACCTTCTCAAGGGCAGCTAGGGATGAGCAACAAATGCTGGCCCAGCCAGCGAACCCCACATCCCGTGAATGAATTTTTAAAAAATTCCTTGGGAAAAGCATCTTATGAGGAAAGGTTAAGATGGCTCGTGCCTATGCTAATTGAAATTTAGCAGAATGAGAGATTTTATTGAACCACATAATATTCTGAAGGGGCTTGACGGTAGATGAAGAGAAGACGTTTCCCTTGAGGGGAATCTAAATCTAGGGGACGTAGTTGTAGAATAAGCGTTCACCCATTTAAAACGGAGTGTGGAATTTTATGCCGGCGGGATTTTATGGTCCCGCCGAAATCAATGGACTTTTGAACAGCTCGCCACATTTTATGGTCCCGCCCCCGCCACATAAAATTCTTATAAAAGTCCACCTGGAGATGAGGAGAAATTCCTTCTTTCAAAACGTTGTGAATCATTGGAATTCTCTATCCCAGGTAACTATGGGAGCTGAGTTATTGAATATATTCAAGGCTTAGATGGACAGATTTTTGATCTACAAGGGAGTCAAGGGTTATGGGGGAATAGGTGGGAAAGTGGAGGTGAAGCCAGGATCAGATCAGCCATGATCTTGTTAAATGGAGGAACAGGCTCAAGGCACAGTAAGGCCTACTCCTGCTTCTATTTCTTATATTCTTAAATCTCGTAACAGTAGTATATTCAAAGAAAGAACTTGCATTTATATAGCATCTTTCACAACCTCAAGACATCCCAAAGCACTTCACCACCTATAAAGTATATTTGAAGTTGTAATGTAGCATACATGGCAACCAGTCTTGCATACAGCAAGATTCCCCAAACAGTAGTATAATAATAACCAGATGATCTGTAATGGAAAAGAAAATCATAAATGGTGCAAAGAGAGGGTGACGAACCTACTACTGGACCTTGTCTCTTCAAAAGGGCATTAGTGGGGCTTCCACCACTGCCATAGCTGCTACTCTCCTGGTCAGTGAAGTCAGCAATAGGAGGCAGGGAAAACAGCTGGGATTCCTGGTCCTATCTCCACATTGTCATTTACAGGTGTTAGTGCAGTGAAGGGATGGTCAGTGGTCTTCTCTGCTCAGGCAGGAGGAGGAAAATTTAGGCTTGGGGACGGAAATGTGGAAGGAAGTCCAAGCCCTGTGTTAAAATCTTCAAATTTGTTAATTATTTTTTTTTAAATTATCACCAGGGTTTCAAGAGTTAACATTTTGAAACCCTGAGTGCTCTGGAGCTTGGAAAGTTTAAATCCTCCTTTTCATCATCTCTCTGCCTTTGTTCAGGAGGACCTGGCGATTTGCCATTTTCACATAGTCTCTGTCGACCCTGTTCTCCGACAGAGAATAAATGAGCTTACAGCTATTAGAGAGGATGGAGAGAGCTGGATATAGAGAGAGTGCGGCCTTGGAATGGTATTACCTGGGAGTAGCTGCTGATGTCTTTTCCACAGATGCCTGATCCTTGCAAAAACCAGTAAATCTTGCCAGGTTTATTTTCTTTACAGCATCTGCATTTTATAATAGCGCATTTAATTTGTTTTCACTTTGTCTGCTGGGATTTCTTTGCTCCGGCAATCTCTTTCCTCCCTATTTTTCTGGAAGTGAGCTTTTTAATGATTACCGCACTGGGAATACGTGCAGGCTGGCTGCTGATCTCAACGTGACAGACTTAAGAAAGTTGTCTTCCTCCCTCCCACCCCCAGCTCAGTGGCAGCACCGATGTACTTCCTGTGTATTTTCATTCCTCCTTTTCTTTATATGTTAAAAATAGGAAAATTCACGAATTCTGACTTTTGTTTCTGTTAAATGTCTTGGAGAAAGAAACAGATGTACAAAATATAAGTACCCAGAAATAAGTAGTAAATTTATATCACACTGTTCCCAAGTCCTGGAATATGCTAATTTGTTGAAATCCATTGCCCCAGGTGCAGTCTGTTAATCAAGTCCTGTATAAATATATATAATATATACAATTCGGTCCTCAATTCAGAGTCAGAATTGCAGCTGATTTACTAGTGTTTTTGCTCAGGTTTGGGGATTGCAGTCAGTGAAACATAGGGTTTCTAGAAAAATGGGCACAAAGCTGGGTAACCATTCTTCAATGAATCTGCAGTCTGGCTTCCAAAGGGAGTGAATAAGCATGAACTTAAAACAAAAAAGTTATTTTTAATATATTTAACCACCTTCAAAAAAAAGATAACTCTCATCAGTAAAAGCACCTTGGGTGTATAACTAATCCGTACAGACCAGACATGTTTTTGAGGCCATTTCCCAATCTGTGTTGAGTTAGCTGATCTCGGCTGGTTGGCAACTTAGTGCCTCAGGGAGGAGTGTTGCTGTTGTCAATAACTACGCAGTGACTCCTGCTGAGTGCGAGTGTGTGTGTGTGTGTGCCTGAGTCAACAACATACAGCTTGGCTCTGGTGCCATCTAAGGATGAATGTCCTGTGAACAATCAGGACCTGGGTTCACCAATCAAGATTGGCCACCTGAGTGAAAAACTGTAGGATTGTAGAACTATCAATGTCCATAGAACCATGCCACATAGCAAGAGTAAAAGACCCAAGAGGGAAAGAGATAACACTGAAGTGGAAAAAAAGGGAATGAGCTTGTAGGTTTAATGGTCTGAGCCATTCAATGTCCATAGGCTTGATGATGTGCTTCTGAGGCAATAAGAGCTCAGTGCTAAACTTTGCAGCATTGATTGCTGGGGTCCAAGCCAGAGAGTTAGAGTTTAATTCGTGAACATGCTTCCAGATTTTATGTTGAACATCTGGCTAAACTTCATTTACTTCGGTGAGTTCTGTTTAGTCTGAATAATTACATTTGACACAATAGAAAGAAGCAGGTTTTTTTCTGTCTCCAAATCCTGCATTTATGTGGTCAGTGATTTGGCAGTATATTAAAGGTTATTACTGAATAGTTTCCCAGTGCCGTATTCCCAGTAGACAATGGATTTTTAAGCATTTTCACCCAGCTAAATAACTGGTGGACAAAAATCTCAGTGTGGTGGCCACTATATCAATTCATGCTCTGCGATACAGGTCAATTACTTTCATAGCACGTTTTCAATTTTGGATAAATATTTAGGCAGCGTTGGCCCACAGCTCAGTGTTGCAGCGCACTGATGCCCTAAGCCTAAATTGTATGAATTGGATGTAGGTTCTCCACCATAGGTAACCAATGTGGGAAGATCCTGATCTCTGGGAAACTACTGAGCATTTAGGAATATCAGAGAATATTCCCCTGCAGTGCTGTAGTTTACCTCTTAACAATCCACTGATAGGCAGCATTAAGCATGAGCTAAACACGGTGAGAGCTCAGCCATTACAAGAACTTATTAATGCAAAG
Organism: Cetorhinus maximus; assembly: GCF_964194155.1. Taxonomy (NCBI): domain Eukaryota; kingdom Metazoa; phylum Chordata; class Chondrichthyes; order Lamniformes; family Cetorhinidae; genus Cetorhinus; species Cetorhinus maximus. The sequence goes on along the minus strand of NC_135887.1, from coordinate 22,558,815 downwards.
ACTGATCTACATTTGGAATCGTCTTACAAGTGACGATAATCCGAGATGCATTTGAATTAAATGATGGTAGTACTATAAGTTGTTGTTCATGGATGGATGCTCTAAGATAGGCTGAATATCTGACTCACCTGTACTTATTTTATATCCAGCCACTTAGTTAGGACATGGTGCTTGGGGAAGAGTGGTGCCAGGAAATAGTTACAAAATGGAGAATTACATACTGCATAGAATTTATAGCACAGAAGCAGGACATTTGGCCTAACTGGTCTGTATCAGTGTTAAAGGGGGTTAAACAAACTTAACTATCAAATTATAGATGGGCAGGATATTGAGGTTGGCGAGTGGGGGGGGCGGGGATGACGTCGGGTGGAACTCCCAATGTCAGCCCGCATCATTTCAATTTTCAGGTCGGCAGGGGCTCAGCCAAATCAGCTGTGCGCCCGCCGACCTGTCAACGGCCAATTGAGGCCATTTAAAAAGTAATTAGACTAGTTAATGGACCTGCCCATCCAACCTTAAGGTTGGCGGGCAGGCTGGGAGCCCTGGCGGGCTTCAGAAAAAGCATGAAAGCTCATCCACGGGTGGGATGAGGTTTCAAGTAGGTTTATAAAAGTTTACTTAAAAGTGATGGACATGTCCCAACTCATGTGACAGTGTCACATGAGGGGACACGTCAGGGAAATTTCATTTCTCTACATGTACCATTTTTAAATTTGACGCCGATCTCCCTGAGGCAGCACTTAGCCTCAGAGAGATGAGCGCACTCTTTCGCGTGCATGCACGAAAGAGCGCACTCCTGGCTTAGGGAATCCCCCCCATGCCCGCACAGGGAGCGCATAGCGCTTCCTGGCGGACGTCACACTAGATATAGAAAGAATTATATAGGGAAGAATTTTCCCCCCATTGTGGGGGGAGTTCAGGAGCGGGCATGTGCGGGAGCGCCTCCAATCGGCGGCGTGCCGCCGTTTTACATGGGCAGGTCAATTAAGGCCTGCCGACGTAAAACGGTGGCACGCCCCCGACCGGAGGCTCTCCCACATGCGCCCGCTCCTGAACTCCCCCTGCCCCCGACGGGGGGAAAATTTATCCCTCTATATTTCTTTTTATATCTAACAATAAAATTATTGTTCCTGGCATTTGCACTTCACGGTTAAGATATCATACTTAAAAAAGGTATTAAGAGAAAAAAACAGTAAATTCCTGCTGGTGTCTCAAACCTTGATGATATGGCATCTCTTAATGTACAAGAGGCTGAGATTTAAATGGAACTGTCAATCTGCTGGAACTCCCCTCAGCAGCAATCTCTAGTTGACTTCATAATATGTCTACCTAGGCTACCTTTCCACAGGGAATACTTGAGCAATGTTCTTGAAGGGACCATTCAAGTTAAGCATAGCTCCGTCACAATATATATCAATGGTTTGGATGAGGGAACCAAATGTAATAGTTACAAATTTACTGATGACATGAAATTGGTGGGAACGTGAGCGATGAGGAGGGTATTATGAGGCTTCAAGGCGATTTAGCCAGGTTGACTGAGTGGGCAAATACATGGCAGATGCAGTGTAACGTGGAGAAGTGTGAAGTTATCCACTTTGGTAGGAAAAACACAATGGCAGAGTATTATTTAAATGATGATAGATAGGGAAACGTTGATGTACAAAGAGACCTGGGTTTCCTTGTACACCAATCACTGAAAACAAACATGTAGGTGCAGCAAGCGATTAGGAAGGCAAAATTGTATGTTGGCCTTCATTGCAAGAGGACTTGAGTAGAGGAGGAAGGATGTCTTACTGCAGCTGTGTAGGGCCTTGGTGAGACCACACCTGGAGTACTGTGTGCAATTTTGGTCTTCTTACCTAAGAAAGGATATACTTTCCATAGAGGGAGTGCAGGGAAGGTTCACCAGACTGATTCCTGGGATGGCAGGATTGTCGTATGAGAGATTGGGCCGACTAGGCATTATTCACTGGAATTTAGATGAATGAGAGGGGATCTTATTGAAACGTATAAAATTCTGACAGTGATGGACAGATTGGATGCAGGGGTGATATTTCCTCTGGCTGGGGTCACAGTCTCAGGATGCGGGGTAGACCATTTAGGACTGAGATGAGGAGAAACTTCTTCACTCAGAGTGGGGTGAACCTTTGGAATTCTCTAACACAGAAGGCTGTGGAGGCCAAGTCACTGAATATATTTAAGAAAGAAATAGATTTCTGGATTCCAAAGGCATCAAGGGTTTTGGGGAGATCATGGAAGTACGGCATTGAGATAGAGGATCAGCCATGATCATGTTGAATGGCAGAGCAGGCTCGAAGGGTTGAATTACCCACTCCTTCTCCTATTTTCCATGTTTCTATACCTTAACAGCTTTATAATTGAGGCATAAAGCAAGGAAGTTATGGTGAACCTTTATAAAACACTGGCCTCAACTGGAGTATTGTGTCCAATTCTGGACACTGCACTAGAAGAAGGATGTGAAGAGCGGGTGCAGAAAAAAATTATGAGAATGTTTCCAAGTATGAACAAGGGTAGACTGGAAAACCCGGGAGAAAAGAAGGTTGAGAAAAAATTTGATAGAGGCATGCAAAATTATGTGATGCCTTGACAGAGTAGATAAAAATAAACCATTCCTTTGGTGGAGGGGCCAAGAACCAGAAGACACAGACTTAAGGTAATCGGCAAAATTTTTTTTTTAAGCAGCGAGTGGTTAGGATCTGGAATGCATTGTAAGAGAAGGCATAATCAATTATGTCTTTAAAAAGGGAATTGAATAAGCACCTGAAGATAAAAGAAATATGTAGGGCTCTGGGGAAAGGGCAAGTGAAAAGGGGCAGCTGAATTGCTCTTGCAGAAAGGTGGCATGGACTCAATGGGCTGAAGAGCGTCCAGTGCTGTAACCCTTCTATGATCCTCACATTAATACACCAGACCCTAGAATGCATGCTATGGCCAAGGAGTTGAAAATTTTCCAGAATTTTCTGTTTTGTTTCAGATTTCCAGCACCTGCCGGAATTTTGTTATTTGTTTCATGGGATAAAATCTCAGCTTGGTACCTGGTCAGATTTCTGACAATATACAAACAAATATTTTAATTTTCTAGTTCCTCTCCAATTAAATCTTTAACCCCCACCTTCATTGTTTTTATAATTTGCCTTTCTCTTAACATCATCATTTTGTCTTCCACCTATGAGAAGTCCGAAATCCCAGTCAAAGCTCACTGACTGAAAGGAATTCCATTCATTATAATATTCATACATCTCCTTTGGTCCTAGAGTCATAGAGGTCTACAAGCACAGAAAAAGGCCCTTCCGCCCATCGAGTCTGCGCCAGTCAAACAAGTACCTAACTATTCTTATCCCATTTTCTAGCACTAGGCTCAATAGAGTCATAGAGGTCCTGGTGGAGACAAAGTCCTAATCGCAGTATCGGGCACAAGCTGCTCACAATTTTTCATCCTTTAACCTGAACTAAACAAGCAAACTGTTAAATCAATGAACTCAGACTTACACAGGTTGTTCCAAAGCTTATACAGAGCTCTGGTCAGGAGGCCATCCAGGCCTTTGAGATATGAGGTACAACAGCATAATTAGGACTCGTTCATTCTTGAAAAGAAACGTATCAAAAAGGACTTTATAGAAACATAGAAGATAACAACAGGATAGACAATAACAGTCCCTGTAAGCATAGAACAATATTGACTGATATTCCAAGTCAGCTGGATTCAGACCAATTGTGTACACAGTCTTAATTCAGATTCAGGTGTTGATTTGAAGTTGGTCCCTCAGGTACAGATGGTATATTTTTGATAGGGACTTTTTGCTGAAGGAGCATCATCTCACTTTGTTGCTTCAGACTGGAACAAGGTTACAAGTTTTCAGATGACGTCGCTGTTAATCCTCAAACATTACAAAATACCTTTGAAGCAAATGTTGTCAAATGAAACACTAAAGAATCTAGGTTGTCTTTGTCCCAACCCTGATTGTTATCACAGGCCAGAATTAACCTCGGACACAGTGTGGGAAAGGAGTCTGCTTTTCTCTTCCTCCTTTTCCTTTTTTATTTAAAAAACCAAAACATTCAATTCATTGTTAATGGGCAGCTCAAGACTGTTTCTAGTTATGCTGAATCTAATGTTGCTGTTCCTTGGATTTGGATTCTTTTATTTAGATTTTGCTGGGGTTAAGTGGGTTTGATATCTCAAAACATCAGAACAAGTTTTTACAAGGAATATTTGGCTGATGCCCTTAAGACTGGAGCTGAATCAGCAATATTCAATGCACCAATTTAATTATAATACTTATAAAAGCAAAAATTAAGAGGGAACTTAGAAAAATAGAAAAGGGAAAATTAGAGAAGAAAATATTTTATACAAACATATCAAATAGCAACTAAAGTACCTGATAGTTCTAGAAGCCTCAACCTCCATTTATAGAATTAAATTCTAGTAATCAACTTCAATATCATTTATTCTTAACTCCTCTTTCCCATGCCATGCTGCTGAGTATTTTGAGAGAACAGAGTTCTATCTGTGGAAAAGGCTGCCAAACCCAATTCTACCCTGCTGAAACAGGCTGGCCGTGATTGTTTTCTAGGTGTTTTGGGCAGTTGTGTGTCAGAGCATTAGTGTTTGAGCTCACCGCCATCGGTCTGCCAGTGTACTGGTGCAGTAAAATACTGGTGGGAGGCGCATGGACAGGAATATTCTTGGATTGATGTACTAAATATTGATTCTTTATCATACTAGGAATGTTGTTCTAGTGCAATGTACCTGACAGTCACAGGTGATTTTCTATTTACAAGTTCAACCAGTTAGCTTGGGTGAGGGGCAATTTCCCAGCAGGAGGTAACATTGGAGGATGTCAGAACTCAGACTGGTCTGGAGCGACTCTTGGCCAGCCTCACACCGTTTCTGAGCTCATTGATGAAGACAGGGTAAGCTTTACCTTAACTCCCAACTCCCAGTAACCCCACTCATGGCTTTCAGTGGTGTTGCTGCATGCTGAGGTTTGGTCAGGATAGGTCAGATTTCTGTACCTGCCCTATAAACTGTGACAACCCCTGCTTTTATTTTCTTTTAACTCAAACTCCAGGAGTGCAAAGCCCATGAGCTGGCTCTTGCCGTTTATGCTGTTAAAAGTGACTCCAGGATCCAAGCTGACTTCCAAACATCACAAAAATAATAGTAAAACATTTAAAATTAGAGGTTCTAATTGGGAGACCAGATACCTGTCGGTTAACTTTTTTAAAAATTAAACAGGGAGGCCATATTTTTTTTAAATAATTTTGTTAGAATATCTCGACTGTAAGGTCGTGTCTAAGAATATGTCTTTAAGTAACAAAACACCTGCAAGTTAGGCCATTCCTTTTCACATACAATGAATTTTCTGTTATAAGAAATTGTTCTTCTAACATTGTAGAATTGTAATGGCTTCCCCTGCACCTTTCTACGCCTTAACATCACTTTGGGAACATTCTACAACAGTAACCAACTGAAGTAGGATCCCATTTAATTTATATATCAATTAATTATATATTAATGCTTGCACTTTTTAGTAAATTGCAGCAAAAATCTCAAAGTGCTTCATGCACTCAATTATTATATTGTTTTCAATTTTTGCCTCATTTTGTTTGTGTAACAGGTTCCAAAATGGCACTTTCTAGGTTACTATTTACTTTAATTCAAAAACCTTAAATATTACATCTAAAAACATCCATTGTAAGTAACTCCTGCATTTAAGTGGCTTTTTTTTTGTGTGTTTCCTGTTCTAACACTGACACGAATGACAAAACCAGTGGCTTGTTAGTAGAAAGCAGCCAGCAACATCTATACAGAAATTCCAATAAAGGACTGGTTTGTTAAAAGTTACTTTGCCATCAAATGAATGGACTTGCAGTTCTGTAAGCATGGATGAGAGATGGTGACAAAAGCTGAAGTTGGTCTTTAGAGACAGGCTAAATTCATTAAGAGTTTTCCCCTTCCTCTTTCCTACCTTTACTCTATTTGAAGCGTCATTATCTCCTTTCAGTCTGCAGTGTCTCCTGTTTCTTTTGAGAACCTTTTCTTGTTGTTATTTCTTCCTCACAAAAGGGCTGGCTGCTCGGGGGGGTTGGGGGTGGTGGGTGAGCTGTTTTGAAATTTTAAGAACCCTCTTCAGCCCAGAATTGGGCGGATTTGATCTGGGATTTGTGTAGTGTCCACACAGAAGGCTTTGGTTATTTAGGAGACTAATCTTTAATACGCCATCTCCTTTGTAAAGAACAAAGGTAGCATTTGGGGGAATTGTCAAAACAAAGAAAAACGAGTTTCTAAACCATTTAATTCACCGTTGCTTGTCAATTTTGAACATTTGGTTCCATTTTCACCAGACTAATTCTCTTCATTGATTTTTTTTCTTTCTTTTGTATTTTTCCTTTTCATTGACATTTGGTCCTTGTTTGTTTTTAAAAATATATTTCTCTTTTCCATGAAAATAATTGGTTGAAATATTTAGAAATCAACGGTCAAGCACACGTGTCCTTATAAATATTTAAAGAGTGAGATTGCCTATTATGGGACCTTACAAATTAGCATTCCTGTGTTGAGCTTTGTATAACTTGGGGACTTGGTGGTAATGCACCTCACACCATTGTTCCTTCATTCATGGCAACTACCTCTGGGTTCCTATTTCCAGTCTATATGTTATTTCATAACATGTTTTTAAGTAGTTCCCAACTAAAAAAAAAATCCTGTTCCTTGGATTTTAAACATGTCTGTTTGTACAAAAATCTTATTGCATTTTTAATAGGAAAAGTTTATTTCAACTTGGAAACAAGAACTCCATCTTATCTTCAAAATAATCTCAGGGTTCAAGTATTAGCTGTTGTGTGGGAGCGGGGTGGGGGGGAGGTGGGGCGGGTGTGCTTGGAGCAGTCCAATTCATTATACAATAAAATGCCACAGTCTGTGGTTTAGGAGTGAAGGTACATGTAGGTACCTTGTTAAATGCATCCAAGCCAGATGATGAAACTACGAAACAAAAGACAGATCTTTTCCTTGTCGGTAGGTTTACTCACAGGATGCAACATTACAGATCTCTGCCTCTTAACTCCCAACTCAGTGTCCCAGCTGATTCTCTATAAATGTGTTCCCAATCCTTAATCAAACAATGCCCATCACTTGTGAATCTTTGACAACATTACCAACCAACCATTAGCATACATAACCAGTGTTGTGTTGCTTAACAGGAAGGTTGTCTCACACTTGGGTTTGGCACTGCACAGAATATAATCCTGGTGCAGTGTCAACCCAAACTTAAAAAAAACTGTTTAAGGGAAACTTGGAATGTCTTTGCACATTCTTTTTGTAACATTTTTCAATGTGAGCTTGCTTACTATTTCCAGTATTTTCTGTCTTCGTTTCATACTTCGCTCAATTACAGCATTTTACATTTTGTTCATTTAAAGTTTAATGACTTTAATGCTCACGCACATTTGCAGAGCTCTCTTTGGCTGTGTGTTTGTTTTCAGATTGTGGTGACACTGGCAAGGCTGCATTTATTGCCCGTTCATAATTGTGCTGAGAAGGCTGGGTGTCATTCTGAAGCAATTGTTTACTAGGCCACAGAGTTTGGACTCACATGGAAGCCAGAAGGACATCAGTGAACCAGTTAGTCACTTTGTCACCCTCATAAATGATCAGATCTATTGAATTCAATTTATCGTGGTGGGATTTGAACTCACAACCTCTAATAATTGTAAATTCACTGCCATGACCAAAGGCAGAAGGTGGCATAGTGGTAATGTCACTGGGTTAGTAATCCAGATCCCAGGCTATTGGTAGGTGGAATTTAAATTCAATTAAAAATCTGGAATATAAAGCTAGTCTCAGTAATGGCGCAATGAAGGTTTCATTGATTGTTGCAAAAACACATCTGGGTCACTAATATCCTTTAGGGAAGGAAATCTGTCATTCTTACCTTGTCTGGCCTCCGTGTGACTCCAGGCCCACAGCAATGTGGTTGATTCTTAACTGCCCTCTGAAATGGTCTGGCAGACTACTGAGTTCAAGGGCAATTAGGGATGGGCAACGAATGCTGGCCTTGCCAGTGACGTCCACACCCTATGAAAGAGTAAGGGGGAAAAAAACTAGCCTACTGCGCCCTTGCAAAGTAAAAGGTGTGTGAAATATTTTTTATGAGCGTGTTGCCTCTAATTTAAACTGTGGTAACAGTGCAGTGAAGGACAGCATGGAACAGTGGAACACTGTGGGCAAATGTTTTTGTTGAATTATTTGGCATTGAAGTAACTAGAAGACTGGTTAAGTTCAAGAGAGATGCGATGGAAATTTTGAGTTCAAATAGACAATCCGAGAGGGAGTAAGATGATGGAAAACTGAACACGTTCCTGGAGAGGCTGGGTATATTAGAATACTCCACCCTGGGGGAGATTGCATGAAATAGTTACTACCCTTGGGGTAGTGATTGGAATGGTGAGTTAGAATACAGCACATTCTTTCGCCTGTAGAGCCTTGGTTTCAAACCAACTTTGGCTATTTAAGGTCAGCCACATTTGATCTTTCTGGTGGAAGTTGAGATTCTGGTTGTGGAATAAATGGATTTAGTTCAATCACACTGAACTCAGAATTGTTCTCTACTCGCACATCACTTTATTTGTTGCAGAATTGCAGCAATGTAGGACTTGAAATAAATTCATAGCTTTATAACTGGTGTTTTCTAAGCAGAGAAATTCAATATACAAAATCCAATCTAATTTACTAGCTTGTAGAAAGGGGATCAACTACTTCCCTTGCTTGGCATTCACTCTCTCTGCATTGAAGCCCAGTAGATTAAATCCCTTGTTATTGTACAGAACTTACGGTCCAGCATTAACAATTAAATTTAATGTACCTCAGGATATCTTTGTCCCAATTAGTTGTATTTCCATTTACAGTAGAGTTAATCCATTGTCTAAACTAAGTCAATGGTCGCTCACCTGTTAATACCTTCCAATGACATCTTATTTCAAGAAATTTTAAATTGCTGCTCCCTTATTGGTTCACTTTTCAGAGCAAGTAGATGAGGTACAAATTCTGCAGGTCGGCTATTGTTTTATGTGCCATCTGATCTGAAAGTAAAAGCATCTTGGGCTAGAATTTAATGCCCTCCCCCAAGGCGAATTTGGTGACGGGGTTGCCAATTAATCAGGCAGGAAGGTGGCCAGTGGAAATCCCGCCGCCTTGCCTCCTTTGCCCCGATTAAATCTGGAGCGGGAATTAATGCTCACTTAAGGGCATCAGTCCGCCAGAGCTAGTATTCACCCAGTGACAAGTGAGAGATTCACCATGCAGGTGGCCCAAAAAGCAAACCCTGTCTGGTTGCTTACGGGCTCCCAAGGGGAGGTCCCATGTTGTCAGGCGCTCAATACCTGATGGAGGGACCCAGCATTGGAAGGAGGGAGTCCTGCTGAGAGCCACACCCCTGCCCTTGCTGTTGACCCCCTATCCTCACAACCCCACCCCATGAGCCCCCTTCTGCTCTTATCACCCGTGGCCTGGGTCCCTCACTGGCCCTGGCCTCAGGTGGCTGCATTACCAGTGGCAAACACTGCCACCCCAGTGGAGCTGCCAAGCAAGGCACAGCTGCCGGCCTCTGATTGGCCAGCAGCACTCGGGGCGGGATTTCCTGCCCTGGGGTCCTTGATCATGAAAAGCCCTCTACTGCCCAGTTAAATACTTGATTGTCACTTAATTCATTGGGCCTTCCTGAAGGTAGGCGACACAGGGCTCTTGGCGACTCTCCAGTCGGCCCCTCGTCACCTAGATTAAATTTCACCCTTGGTACGTAAATTATACACTTAACATTAAGTCATGTCGTATTTCCTGCTACCTCTCTTACTGCTTTTGTTAAATGGCCAAGATTCTAAATTGTTTCATTATTGGATCAAGTATTTTTATCTTTTCTTTATAGTTTCATTTATTTATTTATTCTTCAGACCATTCCACTTGTAATTTTGTTCTAAAAAGTTTTTTTCTCTAGCAAAACAACATGAGACAGTGACTGCAAATTTCACTGCTGCTTTTTGTCTTTGAAGAACCCATGGCTTTGTATCATAATACAATAGGTATTTTGTTACTGTGGTTTGAGCTATGTGCTCCTTCTTCCTTCCTTAAAGTCTCTTAAGAAGCTAAAGATAACTCTTGGCAAACTGCTAGGATAATAAACATCTGTAGTACACTTTCTATTAGTTGCCTTTCCAACCAAAGTATAGAAGCTTAGAGAAAAATAACTTAAAGTGAATTTAACCCTTATGAGGATAACATCTAATAGCTTGTTTACTTTGGTAATTTTTTTTAGCAGAAGGGTGTGGTCCCTCCCACCACTACCCCAAACCCCACTGCTGCCACTCAGCATTGTGAAGGAGGTGAACATTGCAACTTCCATTGAAGGACTTGACAGCTCTCACTGGAGATAAGAACATAAGAAATAGCAGCAGGAGTAGGCCATTCAGCCCTTCAAGCTCGCTCTGCCATTCAGTGAGATCATGGCTGAGCATCTACTTCAACACCACTTTCTGTACTATCCCCATATCCCTTGATGTTTTAATATGTAGAATTCTATCTACCTCAGTCTTGAACATAACGATTGAGCCTTCACCGCCCTCTGGGGCAGAGAATTCCAAAGATCCACCATCCTCTGAGTGAAGAAATTCCTCCTCATCTCAGTCCTAAATGGCCTGCCCCTTATTCTGAGACTGTGTCCCCTGATACTAGACCCCACCCCCAGCCAAGGAAAACATCCTTCCTGCATCTACCCTGTCGAGCCCTGTCAGAATTTTGTATGTTTGAATGAGATCACATCTCATTGGGAGTGCGGGAGTGGGCACGGGCAGGCGTGCCTCCGATCGGCACCCCGGACATGTGCTCCCTGTGCGGGCGGAGGGGGATTCCCTAAGCCGGGGGTGCGCTCTTTTGCACATGTACGTGAAAGAGCGCTCTGATCTCCCTGAGGCTAAGTGCTGCCTCAGGGAGATCGGCTCCAAATTAAAATTTGCAATTAAAATGATAGGAAAATTTTCCTGACATGTCCCCTCATGTGACACTGTCACATGAGTTGGGACATGTCCATAACTTTAACTGAAACCTTTATTAAAAATTTAACTACCCTCATGAAACCTCATCCCGCCCGTGGATGAGGTTTCATGCTTTTTCTGAAGCCCGCCAGGGCTCCTGGCCTGCCCGTCAACCTTAAGGTTGGACGGGCAGGTCCATTAATGATTTGAATTAGTGCCTCAATGGGCCATTGACAGGTTGGTGGGCGTGCAGCTGACTTGGCTGCGCCCCCACTGACCTGAAAATGGAAATGACACGGGGTGACGTCGGGAGTTGCACCCGACGTTATCCCGTGTCATTTTACGTGTCAGCGAGCGGGCCCCGCCCCCGCTCACCGAACGGAAGATCCTGCCCATTCTTCTAAACTACAGCGAATAAAGGCCCGGTCTATTTAATCTTTCCTCATAGGATAATCCCTCCGTCACAGGAATTAGTTTGGTGAACTTCCATCGCACTTTCGCACTTCCTCTATGGCAAGTAGATCTTTCCTTAGATAAGGAGACCAAAACTGCAGGCAACCTCATTGATCCACATATGAACACCACACGTTTTCATTGTGGCTGTGATCAGCCACATCACTTAAGAGCAAGTTAGCATAAAAGGATTCAGATCCTAAATGGGCATGTTCATGGCACAAAGTGGATGAGCTGTGCAAAAGCAGAGACCAAACAATTTTTGACCAGGTGGGGGTCTCACCAAGGCTCTATATAATTGCAGGAAGACATCTTTACTCTTATACTCAAATCCTCTTGTGATAAAGACCAACATACCATTGCCTTCGTAATTGCTTGCTGTCGCTGCATGATAGCTTTCAGTGACTCATGAACCTAAGTCCCTTTGAAGTTCAACACTTCCCAGCCTCTCACCATTTAAGAAGTACTTGCATTTCTGTTTATTCTACAAAAGGAGATAACCTCACATTTCTCCACATTGTATTCCATCTGCCAAATCTTTGCCCGCTCACTTAGCATCTTCAAATCCCCCAAAGTGTCTTTGCATCCTCCTTACAACTCACACTTCCACCTAGTTTTGTGTTACCTGCAAAGTTGGAAATATTACATTTAATTCCCACATCCAAACCATTGTTTTAGATTGTGACTAGCTGGAGCCTAAGCACTGATCCTTATGGTACCCCATTAGTCATAGCCTGCCAACCTGAAAATGGCCCATTTATTCCAATCTCTGGCCAGAATTCTTACCTTGATGGGTGGGCGGGCCCCACCGGCTCAGCGGCAGGCGGGCAGCCGAACTCTGTCAAAGTGCACTCTTTCGCCCATGCGCGCAAAAGAGCGCACTGCTCCCTGAGACTAAGTGCTGTCTCAGGGAGAGCACTGATAGTGTAAAAAACATTAGAAATAGAAAAATATAAAAATTATTAACATGTCCCCCTCACGTAACAATGTCACACAAGATGGGACATGTTAATGAAAAGGACATAAATTTTATTAAACTTTTTAAAAATGGACATGAAACCTCATCCCGCCATTTTCCCGTTGGCGAGTGGGCCCCGCCCCCAAATCGCCAACGGGAAAATTCTGGCCTCTGTTTTTTGTCTGTTAACTAGCTCTCAACCCATGCCAGTATATTCCCCTCCAATCCTATGTGTTCTAATTTTGTTTACTAACCTCTTGTGTGGGATCTTTTCAAAAGCTTTCTGAAAACCTAAATATACCACATCCACTGGTTCCCCCTTATCTATTCTGCTTGTTACTTCCTCAGAACATTCCAATAGATTTGTTAAACACGATTTCCCTTTCATTAATCCATATTGACTCTGCCCAATCCTACCATTATTTTCTAAGTGTCCTGTTATCACATTCTTTATTATAGATTCTAGCATTTTCCCTACAACTTTGTTAGACAAATGGGTCTATAGTTCCCTGTTTTCTCTCTTTGTTAAATATTGGGGTTACATTTGCTGTTTCACATGTGTTGCAAAACACATTCTGTTGTCTTGAAATACTTTCAACTGGGTCTGTCAGCACACAACAAAATAAAAATCTATATATCCATTTCCTCCACCGTGGCTGCAGCAACTCACTGAAGCTTCCTTGACGGTACCTCCCAAACCAGTGACCTTCACCATGTAGGACAATGGCAACAGGTACATAAGAACATCATCACCTACAAATTCCCCTCCTAGTCACACATCATCCTGGCTTGGACATATATCAACCTTCCTTCATCATCGGTGGGTTAAAATTCTGGAACTTTCTATCTAACATCACTGTGGGTGTACTGTCACCACTTGGACTGCAGTGGTTCAAGAAGCATGCCCACCAACTGCTCACAGGCAATTAGGGAAAGGTAATAAATGCTGGCCTCGCCAGCAATACCCATATCCCGAGAAGGAGTAAAAGAAAAGTAAGGAGGAAAGAATTCAAAGATTGTATGGTCTTTGCCTTTGCACAGCTCATCCACTTTGTGCCATGAACAAGTCAATTTATGATCTGAATCCTTTTATGCTACATTGCTCTTAAGTGATGTGATTGATCACAGCCACAATGAAAATGTGTGGTGTTCATTAGTGGATCAATGAGGTTGCTTGTACAAAAATGTAATATGACTGTTGCTAGCATGTGGATAGTCTCTGCCAAAAAATATGTGGACCTTGTTCTCCTTGTGTGACTTTAGGCAATAACATACAAGTGTGGCCTTGGATATATGTGAAGCTTAATTTTAAAACTTTGAAATTAGCAGCAGTTCAAGCATTGAAGTCATTGGACTAGTGCTCAAATTATTACTGCTGGACCCACTTCAGGTATTAATAAACACAAACTCCAAGATGCTACCTAGAGTACATTTAATGCAGTCCTGCTGGATAGCAGTAAAAACACTGTGGACATCATTTTTAAACTTCTGGGGTAAGTTTTAGGTTGATGACCTTTCGTCAGACATTCATCAGAAGATAGGCCATCAAGCTGAAGCGTTAACTCTCTCGCCACAAATGCTACCTGACCTGCTGAGGATTTCCAGCACACTGCTTTTATAACCAATATAGGATCTGAACCACATGAAGTGGCAGATCATTGTGCTGTGGGAGTTAAGCATCCCAGCTGAAATAGATGTTACATTTAATATTAAAGGGAAGTTTTATCAGCAGGCCATTGTTCAGGAGATAGCATAATTTCTTGGTATCTTGATAGTTCTTGGGCAATAATTCTTATTTTTTTCCTCTCTCTTTTGCAGACAAACTGAGCAGCCAGGACAGTTACAACAGTTTCACAAACAACAATCTAGGAAATCCACGGCTCTCGCCAATCCCAACCCTGACGATTGTGTTGCCCCTGGCGCAGATCAAACAGCCCATGACACTGGGAACCATCACAAAGCGTACAGGGTAATGGTTTTGACTTAAGCTTCCAGTATGATTTTAATAGCACAAGGAACCAAACAGATTAACATAAAACACATGTTTAGGCACAACTCACCCTTGCTCAGCATATCCACACGCAAATTGAGTAAATGGCAAGATCGTCTTTAATGCGTTTTCCACCATAATAAACTCTTCTAGACCTGACTATGCACTGCACATGTCCCTGTAGTGTTGCTGCCCTGATAATTTGAACAGGTGGAATAAGTGCAGGTGGCACCTTAAGGGAGGCCCAAAAATTAATAACAAGGAAGTTCAGAATAGGTGATCTGCAGAGTATGCCAGTTACTTAAAAGTAACGGCAGGGTTCAATTAATTTTAGGGCAGTGGTAAATGCATCATCAGTGTAACATGTGGCAGTTTAAAGAAAAAACATGTTGGGATAAAATATAGTGTATGGAGCAGACTGCCGGGGAGGTGGATGGTGTCAAAAGGCAGCTTGGTAGATTTTAGGGTTTAGAGGTTGCACTTTTTTTTGAATTTTGGAAGTGTCCCCATTGACCCCAGTGGCCTTTTCTTGTCACATACATCCTCATGTTTCCATTTACTTTCTCTTTATCCCTGCCATCATATGTTTGCACGATAATGCAAAATAAAACCTGAATTACACAATAGCTTGGGCAGCCTCTGGTAAGAGAAAGAAAGAATGGGTTAGGATTCCAGCCATAGACCTTTCATCAGAACTCAGTTCCAATAAAAGGGCAACAGCTGAACGTTAATTCATTTTCTTCTCTTGACAAAACGAATGTTGATGCAATTGATCTTGTGCAGTGAGGTGGCCTGGTAGGACTGCTGGGTGAAACTTGGAACTCATTTCCATGGATTCCCAAACAGCATGGTGGCACTGGTGCCATTTTTGCACTGGATTTGGTGTATATTGACAGATAATTGTACAAGTGTACTGATGTATAGGAGAGGTTCAGGAAGAGAGAAGAGAGGGTCATGACAAAACACTTATACACTCAGTTACTTAGTTAATTGGGCTCTGATGAAAAATTTATGCCAAAATGTTAGGCATTCTATTGTCTGATTTGTCTGGCATTTTCAGATTCTTAAAAAAGAACTTTTCATGCCACTGTGGCCCCATTTTGAGGCTTGAAAATTGCCGAGAGTCCAGAGCGTAAGCCAGGTGTAGGAATGCAGCTGTGAGAGCAGTTGGTCAGGGGGCATGGTGGGGGTGAGCACTGAGAGTTGGGTTGTTTGAACTGACTAAAATCACTTAACTTGTCACTGGCTTTTTTTGGAACAGGAATCAGGCCTCAAAGATTGGTCAGTTAGGCTGTGCCCAGCATTTAAAAAGACATGAGGATTTAAAGGGGCCTTGGAACTGTTAGCACTCAGTCGGAGGTCCACAGCAGCCATTACTCATGACCCCAAAATTTTATCTTGTGACCTTACTGGGCTTCATGACCCACAGTTTGGGAAGCCCTGATGTGAGATATTGGGGGTTGGTGAGACAAAGATATGAATGGGACTGGGTTCTTTGTTACACTTGTCTAGCTTCTTTGTCACATTGGAGCATCTCAGAGTATTTCAGAATGAAGTACAGAAATTGTTAAGATGCTGTTAATAGGAGGTAAAGGAAAGTAATGTAGACACACACACACACACAAACACACAAACAATTTGTATGCTAGTGTCCACTGCACTTAGCTGGTAGTCATCCTTGCTCTGCGTCAGTTAGTTACAGATTCAAATCCCGCTCTAGGGCCGGGATTTTCCAGCCCCGTCATGGCGGAGCCTGCCATGGGAGATTTGGCAGCCCAGCCATAAGTCCATTGACTTTCAGCGGGACCGGATGACCCCGGTGGCAGGTGGGGCCGGAAAATCTGCAATAGGATTTAAACACCTAATCTAAAGTACAGTACTGAGGGAGTGCTGCATTGCTGGAGCCATTGGCTTTTGGATGCATCTTTAAACCTGTTGGCTTTGTCTAGCTATTCAGTTGGATGTTGGAGATCTTACAGCCCTACTGAAAGAGCAAGGAGCATTCCCATTGTCCTGGCCAATGTTACTTCCTCAACCAACACCAACAAAGACATACTAAACAATTATTTATCTGATTGCTGCTTTGACGATGCCTTAAGGAGAAAAAGGGTGTGGTGAGGTAGAGGAGTATGGAAAAGGAGTTCAGAGCAAATTGACTACATGGCTGAAGGCACAGTTGCCCGTGGTGGTGTAGAAGGGTGGGGCATGGTCGGCGGTGGCGTGGGGGGTGGGGGGCTGGTAAGGGATACACAATAGGCCAGAGTTGGAGGAGCAGAGAGTTCTGGGGAAGGAATAGGGCTGGAGGAAGTCACAGAGATGGGAAGGGATGAAGCCATGAAGGAACCTGGGATGGGAAATTTATATTGGATGTGTTGTGGGACTCAGGGTCAATGTAGGTTAGCAACACAGGAGTGATGGGTGAGTGAGACATGGTGTAGGGTAGGATACAGGTAGCAGAATTTGAGGAGAATGGGATGGCCATCCAGGAGAGCATTGGAATAGTTGAGCCTAAAGGTGACAAAGTTATGGATGAGAGTTTGGACAGCAGTTGGGTTAAGGCAGGAAGAAGATGGACAATGTTACAGTGGTGGCAGTAGGTGGTCTTTAGTAATGGAGATATTATGAGGGTAGAAGCTCAGCTTAGGGTTGAATAGGACATAGAAGTTGTGGAGAGTCTGATTTAACCTGAGGCACAGGTGAGAAGGAAATGGTATCAATGGCAAGATTACAAAGTTTGTGGCGGGGGCCAAAGAGAATGGCTTCAGTCTTTAGAAATTTCTTCTGGGTAAACACAGGAGGCAGTGGTGTAGTTGTGAAGTGTTGCAGCGACAGAGATGGGTTTCATCAATATATATGGAAATTGACTTCATGTCTTCAGGTAACGTTGCTGACAGAATAGGCAGAGGAGAAGCCTCTAAAGAAAAAAGAGCTTATTAACACTGACATTTATGGCAATTACTTGATAAACTCAATTAAGGGCTCATCGATGTTACTTAACACTGAGTGCTGTTTTCTATTTATTTTAGCAATTTCTCCACTGTTGTCAATTGACCTGAAGTGGAGTCAATTGAAGTCATTTTGTGAGGAGAGGTTCCTGCACAAGTGCAGGGGAGGCAATGGCGTAGTGGTATTGTCGCTGGACAAGTGATCCAGAGACCCAGGGTAATGCTCTGGGGATGTGGTTTTAAATACCGCCACGGCAGATGGTGGAATTTGAATCAATAAAAATCTGGAATTAGCTTAATGATGACCATAAAATCATTGTCGAATGTTGAAAAAACTCCTCTGGTTCACTAATGTCCTTTAGGGAAGGAAATCCGCTGTCCTTACCTGGTCTGGCCTACATGTGACTCCAGACCCACTGCAATGTGGTTGACTCTTAAATGCCCTCTGAACAAGGGCAATTAGGATGGGCAATAAAAGCTGGCCAAGCCAATGACGCCTACATCCCATGAATGAATAAAAAAGGACAGAGCCTAAAAATTGTGGCCTCTTTTTTTTCCAACCAGCGCTCACTGCTAGCAAGGTTCTGCATTGGGAATGACCCCCTTTATAGCTGATAAGAATTACAACTGCAATACATGCTGTGCTGCATCACTGCAACAATAACTTATATTTATGTAGCAACTTTAAGAGAGTAAAATGTCCCAGGATGCTTCAGTGGAGAGCCATGGCACAGTATTTGACACCGAGCCACATGAGGAGGTGTTAGGACAGGTAACCAAAAGTTAGGTCAAAAAAGGTAGATTTTAAGGAGTGCCTTAAAGGCAGATAAAGACAAAGAGGTTCAGGCAGTGAATTCTAGAGCTTAGGGTCTAGACAGCTAAAGATACAGCTCCTCATGGTGAAAACTTGAAAATCAGAGATGCTTGAGAGGCCAGGATTGAAGGAGCGCAGAGACCTTGGATGGTTGTAGGGGAGGTTACAGAGATAAGGAGGGTGAAGCCATGGAGGGATTTGAAAACAAGGATGAGGACAGCAGGGCAAAGAGGGCAGAGTGGGAGTGAAGACCTCATAGATTTACAACCACTTGAGCAATCTATTCTTGAGATATGTGGACCATGTCTCCTTAATAGAGAAACTGTATGTAAAGGCTGTGCCTGTTCATGGATGTGATAGTAATCTTTGGCAGCTCTTGAGCAAAGAGCTGTAGGGCAACCTTTCAGCCAGCACTGCTCTCTATGGCAGTCAAAGTAACAGCAGTTCTCAGTCTTTAAGGCTGAAATTGTGATATCATATGGTTAACATTAATTCAGACCAGAAATGTCAGACAACCGTCATGTGGAGTAGCACCTACAGTCTCAATATCATCAGAGCTTCTGCCATCTTGCATGATTCTCTACGATACAAGCTGAGTAACCAACTGTATCCACACTGTTATTTGAGTACTAACCAGCAATACTATGAATTCAAGGGCTATAATGACTTGTTGCCCTAACTCCAGTTCATATTTCCCGCTGGGAGCTCAGCTTCACGGGCTTACTCCCATTGTGTTCCAAGTCTATCAAGCACTCTTTATTACAAAAAAGTAAATGGCACAAGGTTCAGGATGTGAAGGATTTCTGAGACTCAGAACAGGAAACTGAGTGATACAATCAAATTGAGACCTGGGTTTATATTTGGTCCATTTTAATGGGATAGTGGTCTCCTCTCAGAGAATTCCAAAAAGGCAAGTGTGATTCCCATTTTCGAAGAAAGAGTGAGGCATCAAATTCTCGACCTGTAAGTCTTACTTCAACTATTGTGAAAGTGTTTGAAAGTATTATGAAGGATATAATATAAGGGATCCTCTTGAGGGGCAACATAGTTATAGGAGCGAGAGTTCATTTATTTATTAATTTATTGGATTTCTTTCATGCGCTAACAGCCCTAACAGATATTAGAGAAATAGAGGGGCTTCTAAATGAGCAGCTGATCTTAGGCCCCATAAAACATATGTTTTATGCCCCTGCCAGAACTGAATTTTGCCTCCAGTGACTTATCTATTAGCATTTCAAGAAGATGTATGACACTGTTCCATATAACAGGTTCAAGGCCCAGTCCATGGGATAGATGGAAATTTCTTAAAATGGATTTGCAAATTGTTGATTGCTAAACAACAGTGAGTAATAAACCACGGGCAGGTATCCGGTTGACAGCCATTTACCAGTGGAAGGCCACAATGTTAGTGTTGGGCCTGTTGTATTTTTAAAATTTCTATAAATGGTTTAGGGGAGGAAATTGTGTCAAAATGTGCAAAATATACCAATTTGGGAGCAGTAGCAATTGATCAGTACGCATAATTTGAAAATGATCTTGAGATCCCAATCTGTGGAAAAAGAAATGGCAGACGTAATTAAACACAGCGAAATGTATAGTGGCGAGATTTAACAGAAGGAAGGTTGATGTATACTATGTGCTAAATGTGAATGTTGTTGTTGGAGAGGGAACTTTGGGTTTCAGTAGTTACTAATACGATCAGCATAGTGCCACTAAAAAGGCAAACAGAATTTTGGGATGCATAGTCAGGCATAAAACATGTAAATCCATAGAGGTAATTTTAAAATTGTATTTGGCCCTAGTGAATCAACATCTGGAGCACAGCTTTTCAAGAGCACATGGATAAAGTCATGTGCCCTACCAGTGCTATTTTGTTTCCATCACCCAGAACCCTTTTCTTTTTGGACAACTCTATAGTCTCTCCCAATCCTCAATACACCTTGTTTCTTCTCTTTGATTTGTCATACTAGTCTCCTGCCCTTTCGGGATCAGTTAACTTTACAAATAGAGGTATTGAGTACAAAAGCAGGGAAGTTATGCTTAAGGCCCTGCTTGGGCCGTAACTGATCAATGCCTGGGATGGCAGGATTTTTACAGGGCATGACAGGTTGGATGCAGATAAGATGTTTTTCCTAGCTGGGGAATCTAAAACCAGGGGACATAATCTCAGAATAAGGGGTAGGCCATTTTAAAATTGAGATGAAGAGGAATTTCTTCACTTAGAGGGTAGTGAATCTTTGGAATTCTTTACTCCAGAGGGCTATGCAAGCTCAATCACCGAGCATGTGCAAGATAGAAATCAATGAATTTCTGGAAACTAATGACACCAAGGGATATGGAGATAGTGCGGAAAAGAGGCATTGAGGTAGATGATCAGCTATGACCTAACTGAATGGTGGAACAGACTCGACAGGCTGAATGGCCTACTCCTGTTCTGATGTTCCTGTATTCCTATGACTCAAGTGTTGCATCCAGTTCTGGTCTCCACACTTCTGGAAGGATGTGAGGGCCCTTGAGGGGGTGCAGAGGAGGTTTACCTGAATCATTCCAGATTTGAGGGGTTTTAGCTACAAGGTTAGGTTGAAGAAGCTAGGGTTGTGCTCCTTGGAGCAAAGGAGATTGAGGGTAGGTTTGATGGAGGTGTACAAGATTATGAAAGGTTTAGATAGAAAAGACAAAGAGAGGCTGTTCACATTGACTGATGGTACACAAACTAGAGGATACAGATTTAAGGTTTTGGCAAGAGATGTAGGGGGGATTCAAGGAAGAACGTTTTTTACGCAACATTATGACCTTGAACCTGCTACTGGGAGGGTGGCCTAAGGGGAGACAATCAATGGTTTTAAAAGAAAATTGGATTGCTACTTGAGCACAATAAAATTACAGGACTGTGGGATAGAGCAAGAGAATGGTTGACTGGGCTCCTACACAGAGAGCTGGCATGGACTCGATGGGCCGAATTGCCATCTTCTGTGTTGTAATGGTCTTATAACACTAACCATTATGATGGTGAAACTGCAGTTCATTCTTTAGTCCATAGAAGTCAACTTTTTCAGAAAAGCTGACAATAACAAAGAAAGTAAAACTATCATATTTCCTTCATCTACATAGTCATATTTCATGTATAAATCTCAGTCTCATCACTTGAATGTTAATAAGAGCATTTACAGTTCTGCCTGTCTCTCCCCACCATTAGTGCATTACAGCACGCTAATTGTTATCATGGACAATGACCATCTGGCTAGCTGTTGTGTACGATGCACTGGGTATAGAACAAATGCTTTGGTACTAATAGCTGGGAGGCCTTGAGGCAAAGAATATGGAGCGTGTCCTCAGCAGATGCATAAACACTTGGTCCCAGGTGTATAAAACAGATGTAATTACACCTGCGTGGTCAGTAGCTTTAAGGCAGTGCCCTGGGGGATCAAGACACTTTGTGGGTCCAGCTGACTAACCTCCTAATCAAAGATTAGTCACGCTGATAGGGGATGCCTGAACAGCTTGATATCTCAATTGCTGAAGTGATTGCAGTTATTGAAAAAATATATTTTAGTTTACTCCTCTCTGTATTAATTTAAAATTCACTGATAAGTTTACACACTAATGGATAATTTTTCAACCTGAATGGATGGTGATCAGTCATCAGATATTGCGATGTTGACAGAGATACATTTCTTTCCGCTGCCAGAAAAGCTGCCTTGTTTAGGTTGGATTCTGGGAGTCCAGGGTCTGTGGATCTACAATTACAGTTAGTCTGGTCACTTTATCCCACCAGTGGAATTGTATGCCCATAAAGTTTGTATCTTGTTCAAAAGACTATTTTTCATGGTGTCAGCCATGGCTCAGTGGTAGCATCCTCTCCTCTGAGCCAAATGATCGTGGGTTCCACTCCAAATCTAGGCTATCACTTCAGTCTGGCACTGAAGGAGTGTGGTACTCTGAGGTATTGTCTTTCAGATGAAATGTTAAATGGATGTCCCGTCTGCTTTCTCAGGTAGATTTAAAGGATCTCATGGCACTCTTTTGAAGAAGAGTAGGGGAGTTCTCCCTTGTGCTGGTCAATATTCATCCCTCAATTATCATCACCAAAACAAATTATCTACTCATTATCACATTGCTGTTTGTGGGAGCATGCTGCGTGCAAATTGGCTGCTGTGCTTCCTACATTACAACAGCGACTGCACTTCAAAAAATACGTAATTGACTGTAACACTCTTTGGGAGGTCCTGCTATCATGAAAGTTACTGTATAAATGCAAGCCTTTCTTTTATGAGTTGTCACAGACAAGAATGATTTTGTGCTCACCTGCCATCTACCTATATGCACTTCTGACAAGGATTGCTAGAAAGCACTCAAGGATAGAAACCTCAGCTAATTATTTTCTGATGCTGTATCCAGTTGTAATGCCCTAACTTCTAAGTCAGCTGAGAACAGCTAACCAAGCATACACTGGAGATTGAATAGCTGTATGACGTAACTACTAATTTCTGTAAACAACTAAGCCAGGGAGGGAGACGAAGAAAGTAGTTGCAATGTGTTTGGCTAGTTGGAAGCCCCTGTTCAAAGTTTAGTTTCAGGGTGGTTACATCTTCTCGTTCCAAAACTAATGTCCAGTTTAATGTTAGATCACAAAGTCTTGGACACTTTTTCTTTGAATATTTTAATACTGTGTCTATCAGTTTTCTCTCTTTCATGGCTTCTGATTGCCACCAGCCTACTTTCTTTTACTGGCAGAGTGGGTGAGAGGAAATAGTGAATGGATACTGAATAAGATCATACACAGACTTCTTTAGCTGAGGAAGCATGGAAGGTGAGATGGGTGTGGGATGCTAGATGTCTTAAGACATCTTACTCAGGAACTTTGCACAAGAACAAAGTCCTAACGCCCAATGCATTATTCAGCTAAAGTGAAACTGTCTTTCTTTTAAGATCACAAATTCTAAATCTTGATAAATAAACAGAGGCTTAAGTCATTCAGTCATTAACTGTTGTTTTTTCAGGGAACTTCACAGACTGGAACGTACTTGTATCTTTTCAGGCTTTAGTTTAGAAACACAGAACATATTAACTTGTTTTGTATCTATCACAAAGTGTAGAGTGTCACATCTGAGCAAACTCGTTGTACTCATAATATATTGCTAGTGAATCCCACAGCATTGCTCATTTTAAGTTGAATGATAATGTTTTATATGGACTGACATGCATAATATTATGCATAATATATTCTGTTAAATTCGAATGCATCCCTTTCAGACCACGAAGTCTAATTGTTGTTAAGTAAATACAGGCTGAGGTCAAGCAGAGTTTATTGTTTGCTCAGATAGCTTTGCAGATTACAATATCTTCAGCAGTTTCAGGTGGATTCATCTGCACTTGTAGCAAAGTTTGGAGTGTAATGTTTTCATACAGCATTTTAAATATCCATATATTTTGTGACGTTACTTTCGATGATTTGGATGCTGAGATAGTTCAGGGAAAAGAGGAAAGATTTTGTGTTCAGCAGCAATGTACAGGGGGACATATTGAAATTTTGAAAGCACTGTGAAATGAAAGATCTTGATATTAGGCACCATTGGAGATAAGTCATGGAGCTTAGGAGCCTGTAGGGAAAATGAGAGCTTTGGGGTTGGTAGCAGTTGAGAAGGCGAGTTTTGGTGGTTTGATAACACAGTAGAGGTCTCCTTGGGATTTGGTGTTGTGAATTAGCTTGCACTGCTGCACAATTCAATCAGTAAATAATTAAATAAATCAATACATTTACACTCAGTTCTGTTGAAGGGTCATGTGGACTCGAAACGTCAACTTTTTTCTTCTCCACCGATGCTGCCAGACCTGCTGAGTTTTTCCAGGTAATTCTGTTTTTGTTTTGGATTTCCAGCATCCGCAGTAGTTTTTTGTTTTTAAATAAATCATTGTTTTTCAGTTCTAACTATAAACAAAAGAAAGCTCAAATAATAGTTTAAATCTGAAACTTTACCCTAAGATGCTTTTAAAATTCACTTCCTAACTCGTTTTCAAATCATTTGGCAAAATAAAGACTGATGGATTCTGTTGCAACTTGAGAAAAAGTATTCTGCAAATGGAAAGGAATATTCTGAAGCATGTTAATAAATTTGCCTATGAACCAATCACTATAATGAAGTGGAAGAAAAATATATTGAGGTAGGAAATATTTAAATATATGCCAAATTAACCAAAAGTATGGCATACAAATTAGCATGATACATACGTGGTGCCAAAGTATGCCACAAGTGTGATGCCTGAAGTGGGCAGATGGGATCAATACCTGGGTGAAGTTTTTATTTTAATCAATCACAGGATGTGGGGATTGCTGACGAGGCCAATTCTATGCAATGAGTGGCTTTCTGAGCCAGTTCAGAGAACAATTGGTCGATGACATTGTTGTGGGTCTAGACACATATTGTCTAGATTGGGTAAGGGCAGCAGATTTCCTTCCCTAAGGGACATTAGTGAACCAGATGGGCTTTCATTATAATCCGGCAGATTCATTGCCACCAGATTTTTCCAGATTTTTATTTAATTAACTGAATTTAAATTCCTTGGCTGCCGAGATAAGATTTGAACTCGTGTCCAGATTATTTGTCCATGCCTCTGGGTTTCCAGTGTAGTAACAACCACGAGGTTGCTGTACCCATTTGCCGCTAATTAATAGCAAATTATTTGTCTATGCCATTGTTACTACCTCAGTTGCAATATCATTGAATAATGATTAATTCAGGGCACCATGAAAAGACTTATATTTCAGATAGTAAGGAATACATACCATTTACAGAAGTTTCTGTCAGGCTGCTGAAGGAGAAAACAATGCAAGTTAATCTAAAGCAGTAACACTTTACTAATGTCTTTATCTGGGTCTGACCACGTGCTTTGCTCACACACTAATAAAACTTGTGACAAGTGCCAAGCAAATGTGAAGCTTGGTTAAGCTTAATGGTTCAACCTCCTCACTACTGGGTTTGAAAGTTAATTGTTACCTTTTAATTAAATAGGAAATAATGGATACCCTGGGGTTATTACAGGGTAGTAATTCAATTGAGCGTTTTAGCTAACGTCATAAACCACAATAGTAAAGCTTGAACAGTTTATAATTGTCAAGTGAACCCAAGATTAGAGTCCTGCCTAAGAATCACTCAAGGGTGACTTTTAGTTTATAATGCACACTATTCATTTTAAGGGGTGATTTTATTTGATCATGTACCTTGATTTTGAACCAACAACCATCGCTTTATTCCAGTTGTAATATTAAGAAACATAAGAAATAGATGCATGAGTGGACCATACAACCCTTTGAGCCTGCTCCACCATTCAGACATATCAGGCCAGTGTTTCATCTTGGAGGCCGGTGTCAAGAGATTTCCTGACTTCACAATCCAGCCTCCTACTCGACAGTGCCTATCTTCATGGTGGGGAGGCAGGGACAGACTGGAGTTGGGCATAGAGGCAGAGGCGGACCATTACCGAGGCAACCAGGTTAAAAGGCCTGACTTTGTTCACTCAGATATCTGCCAATTTCTGGAGATAAGTGAGACGCCCCCTAGCCCTCACCCACTGCCCCCTCACCCCTACCCCTTCCCTCACCCTCCAACCCACTCACCCAGTATCCACTATAAACAGAATTCATGAACCCTATAATAACATATGGAAGCCTTTGAAAAACTCATAAATCTGTTCTAATAAACAACCATTACTTGAGTGTCTACCACTATCCTCTTAACAGCTTATAAGTCTGTCAAAATGAACAAACTCTCATCCCCCTTGACAGATGCATCAATAAACTCTGCAGAACAATCCACTACTGGGTTTGGAAGTCAACCAAGCATTCCTAATGAGATTCCACTGCACAATTGTATAACATTCCTTGCTGTCCGGAAACAACCAATGGGTTTGGAAGCCAACCAAACATTCACAATGAGAGTTCACTGAACAACTATGTCAACAAACATTCCTGAGCAGAATCCATTGAAGCCTTAGAACATAGCAGAAGCTCAGCCATCTGTCAAAGCTTTGAACAGCCAAACAGATGGGTGAGCTGAACTGCAAGGATAAAATCAAAGCTATGGAGACATTTCACACCATTAGATTTGGATTTCACTATTGTACAATGCAGAGTAACACTTTATGCAGTGGATAATGTACTCTAATGCATCTGAAGACTTCTCCATTCTCACAATGCTGTTCATTCCCGTCAGTTGTCAGAAGTAACAATCTGGCAACCACATTATTTAATGATCGCCACCTTTTCAAAACAAAGCCTTATTATCATTCTCTGTATTAAAAACAAAAGTAACTTTAAAAGTATTGACTGAAACTTCATAAACCTGGATTGGCATGACAACACTGCTGCTGGTTAAATGTAATTTGGTACTGTGTTTCCGCACACACCTCAGGTGCTTGGAGACTATTGCACACAGACCAGCTGTTATAAAGGCTGAGTTCGCAAATTTGTTTGTAAAATCAGGTGCAATTGCAACCTTAGTTTTACAATCCACCACACATCAGCCTATCAACCCATCTCCAGCAGTTAGTTTGGTTTCTTGGAATTGAAATAGACAAGCTCCTGAGAATTGGCACCGTGAATTTAATCAATTTATCCTTCTCCTGCCCCTCAGTCGCAGGATGTAGTCCAATTTTCCCAGCTATGCTCTTGGTAGTGAGACTTGCAAAATTCATCAAGATATATAATGGTTGGGTGAGATGATATTTTTGCACCAGGTATTCAATGCCTTCAGGATTCTTTGTGTAAAACTACAATACTTAGGAGAAAATCATGCTTTCCACAGAGAAGTGTGCAAATTAACAAGAAATTATTTTACACAAACTCAGTTGCCCTAACTCTGATAGCTAATGTGCTTTTAGGCTTTGATTTCACAGTGAATTAAGAAGTATCCTTTAGAGAAAACAATTTAGACTTTTTAAAAGGAACCAATGTAGTAGCATTTTTGTAGCAATTTTGTGGAGAAACCGGACTCAAGCAGAACAAACTAAGAGGCAGTCTTTGAAAAATGGTTTGGCTTACTCTTTTCTGAGCCTGCAGCTCAGATAAAATACTTCGGAGAGACTCTTTAGTGGCCAGGATAATAAGCCCTTCACTGTTGTCTTCAGCAATAACACTTTAAAGATTCCAGCTCTGCAAAATCACAGGGATCAGCAGATGCCCTCCAAGATACCTTGATGTGGACCTTTTTGAAACTAGGCTATAGCGTTGAGTCATTCTCTTTGTAAGGGTCCAATAAAATTGCAAAACAGTAACTTCAAAGTAAAAATACCATGGGGTTACAACCTGCCAGTGTTGCAGTTAATATTCTGTCATTAGAAATCTGTTTGTACCAGTTTGGTCTCTGTTGCCCCTTCCCTCAGTAAACAGGAGGTAATATTTGGGGGATTGTTTTTGGTTAGGGGGGAAATGTGGGTAGTGAAATGAGAAAGGAAGAACTGACTGGTCCCACTACAAGTGGTCCCCTTGTTTGTTGGACACGGATCACTGCTGCCAGTCAGAAAAATGTCCTGACGCCTTGTTCTCATTGGGAATGAGGATGTGGAAAAAGGATTAAAGATAGAAAACAAAAGAGGTAGGACACCAAAATGTCAAACAGAACAAAATATTCTAGGTTTTACTGTGCATATGATATAACAATGTGGTCCATATATATCACACTTACATACATGAGGCCAACTCAATTCATACAATTGCTGCACTGATCAGACCCACAACACCGGCTTCTCCATCATCAAAACAGCCTGCTGCACTCTCCAAACACTAACTTTTCTATCAGCAACACAGCTTGTACTGCTCTCAGATACTAGATCTCCTGTGGCAGGCTTACAACATGCCCAGTTTACAATGCATATGGAAACATATATACAACACCACATGTCCAAGGATGAATTGCTACCTTTTACCCAATGTATACTTTTCATTTTTAAAATTGTAAACCAATATTGAAAGGTCAAGAAATCAGATTTTAATGAAATAAAAGCAGAAAACTGAAAAGAACACATCATTTCAGGTGTGATCTGTTGTCAGTTCTGACAAAGGGGCCTACTTAAATTGTTAAAACCAGTTTAAGCTGAATGAACTGGTGCAAGTGTGGCGTGTCTCTATGAGAGTGGGGCAGATGGAGAGTGATAATTGCATTTTGAATGAACAGAAACTTTACCTGTGTGAATTTCTCATTGACTTGGTCTGGAGACTGTCAGGTCACCCGCTGGCCAAAGAAAAGATCAATTTCCAGCAATTTCCTGCTTTATTTTCAGCTTTTCAATACTTTCAATGTTTTCCTGTTCGTTGCTACTCAATGAAATGAGAGTGTGTTGACAAAATGTTACTTCAAATTGGTCCTTTTTTGAGGTACATTTTCTTTTAATTGTTGGATTAATTCTATTTTTGTATCTTTCTCCCCCCAATCACGGAAGACCTTACCTATTTGGGGCAGGATGTTTTTCCCTAAAAGCTCCATGGTGAGTTCCCAGAAATGATTCCAGCATGCCTCCACTGCATCCTCTGTACGGCATTGCTTAAGTTAATGAAGTCAACATTTCCTTTCTCTTTTTTTTCTCCCTTGTATGAAGCATTTGCATGGGCTACTCTGTAGATACAGGCACCAAGCAACCAGAAACAGCTGCAGCCATGATTGAAGAGTAATGCAAAATTGGAACAGAATGTGCAAATTACAAGAAGACATACCATAAAAATACAACAACATTTTTAAGCAGTCTCTTTTCATTTGCTTATTCTGGAAGTGGCTATTTTGTGGTGCTTTTGATGTCAGCATTGAATTGTTAAAGCGTTCTGAATACCATGTTATGTAACTACGTAGTCTAACAATCTAGTTTTGGTCTTACTTAGAACATGCATTCATCACCCAATTTTACGTTATCTTTGATCTTAATCCTGTAACTCCTAATTTTTCCCAAGATTTTCCATATTCCCTCCCCCACCTACTTTCAGAAATCTAAGACATTTTCTCCAATTTCTGGGCGGCTCAGGATATTGGCTCCAGACTCCCTCCATGAGTTAATCCATTCACAACATGCTACCATTGATTCCATTTCTACATAGTCATTAATGTGAGTTCCTTAGTTGCCCAGGTATAACATGGATTAAATGGAGAATAAAGCTCCCTCTACACATCCCAAAAAAACCCTCCCAGGGTAGGTACAGTATGAGTTAGATCAGAGCAAAACTCCCTCCACATTGTCACATCAAACTCTCCCAGAACAGGTACAGCATGGGTTAGATATGGAGTAAAGATCCCTCTGCACTGTCCCATCAAACATTCCTCTCCTGAAGATAGTGACTCCCCATGGAGTAAGAGTCCACAAGTGTCACCAGCTTTCTGGTATGTCACTTCACGTGCAAGCCTAGAGAATGAATGCCTGCAGCTTATGTGATTCTAGATGGCATCATTGACAAGCCTGAACCAGTCTTCACATGATATGATATTATCCTTGTCACAAACCTGTTCAATCTGTGCCACTCTAGCAATAACACTGTCATCCCTGCACCAGGTATGCAGTAAGGACATCATGTATTACTTTTCCCTTTTTTCCAAACTGACACATGCTTCCCCTAAGGCCCATATAATCTCAATGTGAGAAGAGGCAACACCTGGTTCTGAGACCTTTCACAATGACGCAAAACATTATTTACTGAGCGTGTGAAGATGATCCAAAGGATTCATAGCCCTCTATCCTCAGAAAGACTCTGGCTTTTGCTCCATTGCCTTCTGTTCCAGAAATCCTGAAGACCACATTGTTCACTAGGAACTTGCTGCATTGAGCACATTCACCAAATTACACCTTGTGTTGAAGATATAAACCTCATTGCAGATTAGTTGGAAAGATTTAAATAACAGTATGAACTCATCGATCCTGCACCACCACAGGGGAGTTGTGTCCAAACAGACTGCAGGCTGGAGAATCAGTGGTACATTTTTGAATTCCTCTCTCTGAGCCACAGTCCCTCTTGAATATAGGATCAGTGAATTGATACTACTGGATAAAATAGTCGCAATGCTGCAAATTTGACTCACAAAGGAGGACAGATATTCTCTCATTAGGGTGGATGGGAAAGAAAGTGACATTTCTTAAACTCCTCTTCAGATTGATGTAAGTTTAAGTGCAGCCTGCAGGGAATGCATTTTTTTGTCTTGGGAACAAGTCGACGTTGTTTGTTTCATTTGGACCCAATAGATTTTTTTTGCTTCAATTAGAACTAGCTCTATGACTCCCGCTCACCTCAGCTGTCAAAAGAGAATGATCTTCACTTGTCCTATCAACTCTGTTGCCTTGTAGGCACATGAATAAAAGGTGATCAATATCAGTGGGAGCTGGACAAGATTGCTTGTTTGTCTACACCGTGAAGGAACCTTTATCTACTAGGTGAAGATTATTTTGATTGTACCCATGTGGTGAGGACCCTAAACCTGTAATTCCATGCTAATTTGACAAAAAAATGTTAAGAATTAGAATTTTTTAGGCATATGTTTAGTGTTTTACTTCCACGCTGGCTACCATGATTTATAAGACCATAAGACGTAGGAGCAGAAGTAGGCCATTCGGCCCATCAAGTTTGCTCTGCCATTCAATTATATCATGGTTGATCTGATAATCCTCAACTCCACTTT
The DNA here is from genome assembly GCF_964194155.1 of Cetorhinus maximus. Classification (NCBI taxonomy): domain Eukaryota; kingdom Metazoa; phylum Chordata; class Chondrichthyes; order Lamniformes; family Cetorhinidae; genus Cetorhinus; species Cetorhinus maximus. Next base: position 22,527,959 of record NC_135887.1, on the reverse strand, counting down.
CCTGCCTTTTCCCCATAACCCTTGATTCCCTTACTGATTAAAAATCTGTCTATCTCAACCTTGAATATACTTAACCACCCAGCCTTTACAGCCCTCTGTTGTATGGAATTCCACAGGTTGACTACCCTCTGAGAGAAGAAATTCCTCCTCATCTCTGTTTTAAAACGGTGCCCCCTTACTCTGAAATTATGCCCTCTGATCCTATACTCTCCCACAAGGGGAAACAACCTATCAGCATCTACCCTGTCAAGCCCCCTAAGAATCTTATATGTTTCAATAAGGTTGCCTCTCATTCTTCTAAACTCCAATGAGTACAGGCCCAACCTACTCAACCTCTCCCCATAAGAAAATCCCTCCATACGCAGGATCAACCTAGTGAACCTTCTCTGGACTGCCTCCAATGCCACTTTATCTTTCCTTAGATAAGGGGACCAAAATTGTTCACAGCATCCAGAGAATAGGAACTTCACTGAGAACCCAGGGAAACACCTTTTATTTAGTGCTTAGCAGCTTGCAGTGTAGGTCTATAATCCTGTGACAGTGGGGTACTACCGGTGGCCCGCAAAAATTCTGAGCTGCTATCGGGGAAGAAGCTTCAGTGTAGCTCAGAATTCAAAGGAGACATCAGGAGAAACTGGAAGAGAAAATAATGAGAAGTCACTTGCACCTTTCCATTTTTGTACATTCCACAAAAGCGTGGAAGGAACCAGATGACTGTCACCTAGATCATAAGAGCATCAGAAATAGGAGGAGTAGGCCATTTGGCCCCTTGAGCTTGTTCCACCATTCAATAAGATTGTGGCTGACCTGATTGTGGCCTTAACTCCACTTTTTTGTCCGCCCCCCCATAACTTATGACTCCTTTGTTGATCAAAAATCTGTCAAACTCAGCCTTGGATATATTCAATTATTCAGTCTCCACTGTTCCCTGGCGAAGAGAATTCCAAAGACTAACGACCCCCTGAGAGAAGAAATTCCACCTCATCTCAGTCTTAAATGGGAGACCCCTCATTTTTAAATATGCCCCTAGTTCTAGATTCCCCCAATTTTCATCTTCCAATAACAGCAAATTTTCTAATTTGCAGCTGCGTATAAGGCCCTGCATTAATTCAGTTGACAAGCTCCTTTTAGGCAGCTTGCACTTGAGTTTATACTGGAAGGTGGTCTTCAGCCTTAAATATAACCACTGTTCTTTGGTTCAACTCATGCAGCAGGACTTCCAACTCCTTTAGAATGATAGAGCACAGAAAGAGACCAAATATCACATCATGTCTGCATTGGCTCTTTAAAACAGCCATCCAATCTGTCCAACTCAGCTGCTTCAGACCATAATCTTGATATATTTTTCTCTTCAAGAATCCATCCAATTCCTCCTGAAGGCCACCACTAAACCTGGCTCCACCATGCTTCCCAGGCACTGCATTCCAGATCACAACAACTCACTGCATCAAAAGAAATCTCATCCACCCTCTGCTCCTCATGTTAAATCTTCAATCCTCTTGCCAGCGGAATAGTTTCTCCCCATTCAGCAAAACTCCTTATCATTTTGAACACTTGCATTACATCTCCCTTAACTTCCTCTACGCAAAGGAAAATAATCCCACCTCCTCCAATCTCTCCACATAACTGAAGTCCAGCATCCCAGATACCATTCCAGTAAATCTCCTCTGCACCCCTCTTCGATATTACATTTCTCTTTTGTGTCATTCTGAGTGTTACTTAGGTTTTCTGCTGCTCTACAATCTCTCCTTGAAGAGTGATATGCAGCCCTTTAAAAATTTCGGCTTTGCTGTCACCCTAGGGAGCATTGTGTGACATCAGAAACTGAAATGGGGAAAATAAATGAATGATAAAAGTGGAAAAGAATAAGTCAGAAAGAGAAAATTGATTTTAGTGTGTTACAAATGCCTTTGTCCACCTCACATATTGAAGCTCTAATCTGAAAAGATTTGTGCTGGCTTAACTTTTAATAAATTGTGTTCTTGTGTGTACCTTGATTATAACTGAAAGTGTCCTGTGTGCACAGCTGTAGTTTAACAAAAAAAAGCCACTCAGTTTCTGGTATTTGGTGCCTTTACTCATGAACAGCTTGGTCCTTTTAGCGATTTCCATTATTTCACTGTTTAATTTTTTGTTACATTTCTTTATTATCATTATTTTTTTTCGTGGTTTCTGCTATTTCACAAGCTTCACCACTCATCACAGATATAAATTTCTGTTTCAGGACATTTCCTGATCCTGGCCTTGAATGAATCCATTGAGAACTTTTTAACATTTTCACACCACAACTCGAAATTATAGAATGTGTTGCAGAGATGGGATTTGCATGTTATGAAGTCCACACATGTTTTATAATGCTCATTGTTAAGATTTTGCAGAATACCATTTCAGACAAAGAAAAATGTAAACCACTTATTGGGGCATCTACTCACTTCACAAATAAAAGCATAAGAAGATAGAAGCATGAAAAGATCATCCAGTTCAATGTAATGCTTAGATCTAGGTAGTAGTAGAGTGCATTCGGTTAAAATACTGAGCAGGAATGTGATTCTGTGAATGGGGTAATGGGTGAAATCCATTGAAGAATCAGCCTGGTCTCACTGAAACAAGAACAAAAAAATGTTCAAAACCTACAGCACAGCAGCTAACTTCTGTGAAGGGCAAGGAGAAGCTAATGTTTGGTTTTAATCCAAGTGCAAAAGTGCAAATTGACAAAATAAGCAAGCGCCAAAGCATGAAGTTAAAATGTTCACTCATCTTTCAGTTTGTCTTTTCTCTCTTGCAGATGCTTGCTTGTTGTGCTGTGGATTTCAGCTTTTTCGGCTTTTGTTTCAGGTTCCTACCCTTTGCAGATTTATTTTTCTGTTTCATTTGGCCTCACTTGAATTGACTGTATTACAGATTTTTTTTATCAATTATTGAGGTTTGCCAAGTTCAGCAATCTGTGACCCACTCAAGCCTACCAGAGGATTTAATTTCCTGTGCATTCAGCACACTGGTTAATGCATTCATGTAAAGTTACTCTCTGCACTACCTTAAACAGGTTAATATCACGGTAGACAGGAATTTAACGTGAATGCTTTACAAACAGTGCACAGAGGAAGTTAAATGTTCAAGAGTTGAAGACAGGTTTATTGATGGGGAGAATTGGGATCTGAAAACCAAAGGAGTAAATATAGCTGAAACTCAGTAAATCCTTGAGCTTGTTGGCTTCAGGAATTTTTAAAAATCATCCTTGTTAGGCCAAGGATTTAACAGCAGGCAAGGGTTTGAGTGATGCATTGTTTAGGCTAGTAATCATCCTTATGCCACCTCACACAGACTCCATAAATCATTAAGACACAGAGTATTGCGTTCAGATTGAAAAGGAGGTTTTGTTATTTTTGTCCCCAGTACAGAATAATCTAGCAATCTCTCTTTTACACAAAAATCACATTTTTCAGTAAGAGAGTCTCTTAACTTGCCAATGTGATTTGTAATACAGAAAGAAATTCCAGCCTACTGAGATTCTAACTTCCAGTTTAAAAATTGGGGGGTGAAAGCACACTGTTGCATTAGCAGAGAGAACATTCTTCCTTCATAGAGTACCTTTCATGTTCTCGGAATATCATAAAGTGCTTCATAGCCAACAACTTATTTAAAAGTGTATTAACTGTTGTTATGTAGGAATATGTAGCACAAGATCCCACAAAAAGCAACGAGGCAAATGGCAAGTTAATCCGTTTTTGGAGGTGCTTTAATAGTGCCGTGTGATGTTTTATATCTACCTGAATAGGCAAACAGAACCTCAGTTTGATTTGTTTTTTTTGAAGACAGCACCTTCAATAATGCAGCACTCTATAAGTACTACATGTAATGTCAACCTAGATTTTGTGCTCAAGTACTTGGAGTGGGATTTCAATGTCTCTCCTCCCATGGCTGTCAGGTGGGAGTGCTACCGACAAAGCCAAGCTGACATTTTCTGCAATCTAAATGAAAGGAAACCACTCGACAAGTTAAAACTTAAGGGCAGTGTATCAAGATGAAGAGTCTTGTTGGCAAACTGAATATTAAAATAAGTTTACAAGTTTTAATAATTAATTCTTGCTGCCATTGGGTATTTGATAGCGGTGGCAGGTATGGTCAGCTGTTTACATATTCTCAGTGCTGGGAATGAACACAGGGATAGAAGGACCTTTTCCACCAATTATATAAAGTCTATTATAGAATGTCATTAACCACTTCTGCATGGTCACAGTATCAATAGGTTGAGATATCATATTGCCCACACTCCGTGTGTCTGGTCAATTACTGCAGCATGGTGTCAGACTGGTCGTCCCTCCGTGCATCTGTTAGTCATTTAGTTTGTCGTGACATGTCGTTGCATTGTAAAAAGTCAAGCTGCTCACCACTAACGTCTGCTATTAGATCATGTCTGAGGTAGACATTAAGTGCGTTTGATGTTCATGTGCAGGCTGTGCCACATACATCCGAGATTAATGGGCTCTTATTTTTTGATAATACTGTATAATTTTCCAGAATTTTAAAAGATGTTTAAAATAGCTTTCATAAATGTAACTCTGATACTAAGCTGCTTTTACGTGATGTCCACATGCAGTGCGGCTATATCTCAACCACATGGGAACCATTTTGTGGTGAATAATTTGTATTTTCTACAATTCTTTCTTTCAGTATTTTAAAAATCGCCCTTGACAAGAACAGCTGATTTTGTCTAATAATTGACTTGTCTGGCTCAAGAGGCTCTTGGACTGATTAAGTTCTGAGGAGTCCTTCATGGGCCTTAGTTCTGACTGCAAACCCAAGCTCCCATGGATTGAACTGAAATTTGCAGCATCGTGTGCAAAGTCACATCTCAAATGTCTGCCAATTGACAAAGGTCCTTCTCTCTCCTAAATTCTCACAAAATGGGCTAAGCACAAATGGGCCGAATGACGTTTTATCATCTAGGTCGACACTCCTGTGTAGTGCTGAAGGAGTGCTGCACTGTCGGAGGTGCCATCTTTCGGATGAAATGTCCACAGCACTATTTTGAAAAATAACAGTTGAGTATCCTTCGCTGGTATCCTAGTCAATCTCTATCCCTCAACCAACATAATCAAAACAGATTTGCTGTTTCTGGGAGCTTTCTGTGTGCAAATTTGCTACAGCGTTTCCTACTTTACAACAGTGACTACATTTCAATGTATTTCATTGGCTATAAAGCATTTTGGGACATTCTGAAATCAAGAAAGGTGTTTTGTGAATGAATTTAGTGTTGTCCCTCTAGAACTACTGGGTGGCCCCATGCTATATTGATATCCAAGTAGTTTTCATTAAAACGTTAGCATATTTTATAGCCAATTAGTAAATTTGTTCTGAAATAGCTGGAAAATTTTTGACTTGAATTGTTTTTGGAGCTTGTATAGAAATACATGACCTTGCTTGAAGTCAGTCAGTATTTACGTTATAATTAAGCAATCAGCCAGGAATGGACCTGTGTTTGGATTTGGGGATGAGAAAGGAAAACAAATGGGACTTGCCTTCCCATTGTCCCGAGCTTCAATGGGAAGGAAGAATAAGAAGTACAGAAGCAAGTTTAACAGCCTGTGAGGAGCTACCTGGATGTGGCAAGTTAAAGACAGGCAAGCCACAAACTACTCAGTTTATTCTTTCTCAAGTGCTATTGGAAAAACATTTTGAGTCTTATTCCCGGTCACTAAAGGAAACATGCAAATCCTGAAAAGTCACCCATCACACTGGGATATGCTTGCCAAAGTGAGTTTGTTAAATTGCAATAAGTATTACATTTACCTATTTTAATTCCTCAATTGTTGGAAAATATTTTTAAATAATTAAATACATTACCTGTATTAATTATAATTCTTGCTATTTCCTCACATGAGGTGATAGGTATTGAGCTTTCAGGCAGTTTTCAGAGGAGGGTAACAAAGATAACTTCAGATCTCTTGGTCACAAGCATAGGCTTTAGAAAATGAGGGGAAAATGTGTGCTTGTGGGAGATATGGTTGAGGTGTTTAAAGTTATGAAGCGAATGGATATAGTGAAATAAGATTAAGATTTCAAAATGAATAGTGGAAGCCAGAGAAGGACAGGAGTCAGGTAAATGCCAAAAAGTATTTCACCTGCCAAAAACGTGTCAACCTCTTGAACAGCCTATTTGGCATGTGGTAAATATAGATACACTACATTACGTTGAAAAGTTTTAGTGATGAAAATATTGCTGTATGAGACCCTTTCACAGTGAACTTTATGAACGATGATTGTTTTGACCGGGGAAGAGAGCATGTTATCTATTGTGAGGGTTAGAGAGTTAATTTACTGTCCTTTTCATTTGCAGTTTTCCCCTCACTTTCGATGGTTGAAAGCATTGACGGTTTATTACTTCTCATTCACTTTTCATTCTCACATCTACATTAACCATTGATTCCTTTCCCTTTCCAGCTCATGGGTGAGACTCTGAAGCACATCTGCCATCACTTTTTGGTCGTAATTCATGATTCCAGTCATTAGCAGCCATCCTTTCTGCTGTGACCTTTGCAGGAAACTTCCTCTTAACCTTTTTATACTAATAACAGCATTTCCTCTTGTAGCTGGACAGTTTGAGTGTTTGCAAATAATAATAAGCCATTCCAACCATTCCTCTGACCACTTAGATACCAATAATTAGAGTTGAACTGTTGAAACTCTGAAAATCTCTGATAGAAATTGTGTGGTGGCTTTTTCAAGAATCTCAAATCAGGACAACTGTTAGTGGGCCAGTCAATACTGGATTGCTGAACCTACTGCACATTGGATGTACCATGATCTTTCTTGTAGGAATCCAGGATTTGAAGATCAATCTTCAGGACACTGCTGCAAACAACCCAGGAGAAAAATCATTGGGACGTTAAAAAAATGGGTTTTTTTTCATTTTCTTTGGCACTTTAATCTATTAATTGTAAAAAATATTGGAGATTAGGATAAAAAGGTTGTTTGACTAACAGTCAAGATTAATCCAATTGAGAATCAAAGAGTCTGTTTGACTGCTAATTGGTCACAGGAAGGCACTGTGAGCAGAGGATGGGCCAATGGCAGGAGTGTAATGTGGGGTGATTTGAGGGGAAGGTCAAGAGGTGGTAGAAATATGGAGCTCTCCAACAAAAAGCAGTAGGTGCTTTAGGATCAGTTAGGGTACAAATCAACCATGATCTCACTGAATAGCAGAACAGGCTCAAGTAGCTGAATGACCTACTCCTGATTCTATATTTCAATGTCGGGAACAAACCCAATCAGATTTAGAAACCCTGCATCCATGTGAAGTGTGACACATAAGGAGTCACCACATGTCAGCAACATGTTGGATGTCTGACATGTTTCACAACAACCTGGTGTGCATCCACCTCTTTCTTCTCCTTATTAATTTAATGCTCATATAGATAAGGAACGCTGTCACTGCAGAATGGAATGCTTTCTACCTCGATCTCCCAATGCAGCACCAAGCACTCCCAGGTCAGATTCATGCAGCGTGATTAGATGTAGATTAAAATTCCAACGCCCTGGTATAACAACATTCCGCAGCCACTGAGGAACATTCACTACTGTGTCAATGTAACGTTCTTCCATTTAGCACTCCCTTTGGTCTCCTGGATCAATTATAGTATTAATTACCACCAAATTAAAGGTAGTTTTGTACTGAGAGCCAACTCACACTGGGTTGCGACAGCCCAACCTCATGGCTGTTATAGCCAGCAGGCAGAAGAGCTTTCATCTCATTAGTCAAGGCTGGATTTGAGCCCAGGACCCAAAGATGAAAGGCTGTCGTTGCAACACCTAATCCTCTTACCCTGCTTAGAAAAAGGATATTTTTTGTGTGCAAATCGATATTAGGAAAGCAACAATGTGAACAGAGTGTGTGCAATGGCTCTCTTGAAATCTCCCACCATGAGTTTGGGAACTCTCATCAACTGCACTTCGAAATTCCTAACACTGAGCCTGAATTACAGTTCCAAGATTGTGGTGGCAGTTTAATGGTGTCTGACGTTGCCACACACAACTATCTTTCTCCCACAGTTCATTTATCTTCTTTATAGGCCCCTCCACCCTAAAATCCCTTCTCTAGCAAGGACAAACGGGATGACCTGGCCACCTGATATTTATGCAGAGGCTACCAGTGCCATGACTCTGAGGTTTTTTTCATCCTGAGGGAAAATACTTATTGAGTTCTATTTAATGACCGAACTGAAGTTCTAACTGAGGCAAGTGGGTATGAGCAATAGGCAACCCTGTGGTTTGAGCTTGTGATATGTGGCTGCAACCCTGTAAATTCAACTACCTAAGCTCTTGAATGAAACAGATTTTAAATGCACAGCCAACTTGGTTAGAAATTGGGCATCTATCACTTAAATCAGCTCCTAAAAGTGCAAGCCTCACTTTTGCTTGTGTCAGGTTCATTACATTAACTGACCTGGATTGAAGCTCGTGGATAGTAATAACCTGAATTGAAATGTCGTTAACCTTATACCCAATGACCTAGCAATAAATCCACAATTTTGTTCACAATTCATTCAAGAGTGTGGCTTGTTTGTGATGATACACTCAGTCTTATTTATTGCTGCAGTTTTTAAAACAAACACTCCACAATCTACTGGAGTTGGAATTAGTCCACTGACAGCACTCTTAGCTCAAAATGAGTGTTTTTATTATCACTGGTTAAACCTGCCATGTGCAGGTTACTGTGAACATACTGTGATTTATGAGGTGTGGAAATCTGTTAGTGGATGCAAGTGTGAAAGTTTAACATAGAATCTACTGACAGATTCTTGGGTTCCTTTTTTAAAAAAGCAAATAATGGTTTATGTATTGGGGGGGAGAATTAACAATGATTGCATTTCTACAACACAGAATCATCGATCTTTATGGGATAAACCTTGTTGAAAGGTAGACAAATCTACAAACATATTCATGCTTTGTAAAGCTGTGTGTTCATTTTGGTAGATATGCACAGTTCTGGTCTCCATATTACAAAGGGATGTAGAGGCACTGTAGAAGGTACAAAAAGGATTTATCAGAATGACATCAGAACTGCGAGGTAATAACTATCAGGAAAAAGATTGATGAGCTGCGGCTCTTTTCTATAGAAAAGAGATGACTGAGAGGTTACCTGATTGAGATCTATATACTTAAGAAAGGGTTTGAAAAGATAGACATAGAGAATATGTTTCCATTTGTGGGAAATCCAAAACTAGGGGTCATAATTATAAGATAGTCACTAATAATTCCAAAAGGGAATTCAGAATAAACTTCTTTACCCAGAGAGTGGTTGGACCATGGAACTTGGTACCACAAACTGTGGTTGAAGCAAATAGCTTAGATGCATTTGAAGGGAAACTAGATAACCAAGTGAGGAAAAAAAGAATGGAACAATATAATCGGGTTAGATGAAGTAAGGCGGGAGGAGGCGAGTGTGGAGTGTAAAGATCAACATTGACTTGTTGGGCTGAATGACATGTTTCTGTGCTGTAAAAGCAATGTAATTGTGACCATAAATAAAGATTTTGAAGACACTAATGATGATGGGGAGGGTATATCCCAGCAAAGGCAGATGGAATTAGGAAGAGAATTCCACAATATGATGACTGAAGGCTCCAACATCAATATTGGGGAGTGGGAACTGATGTACACCGGAAACTGGAGGAATGGGAGAAAGCGCACAGCCAGAGAAGGTTGCTTTGCTACCTCTTGTTGATATGAGTGTTGGTATCATGGAGACAGGGCTTGTTCCATCTGACCATAAGACAGTAAGACGTAGGAGCAGAGGTGGGCTATTCGGCACATTGAGGCTGCTCCGCCATTCAGTGAGATCACGGCTGATCTGATAACCCTCAACTCCACTTTCCTGCCTTTTCCCCATAACCTTTGATTCCCTTACTGATTAAAAATCTGCCTATATCCACCTTGAATATACTTAACGACCCAGCTGTACAGCCCTCTGCGGTAAAGGATTCCACAGATTTACCCTCTGAAAGGAGAAATTCCTCCTCATCTCTGTTTTGAATGAGCAACCCCTTACTCTGAGATTATGCCCTCTGATCCTAGACTCTCCCACAAGGAAAAACAACCTCCCAGCATCTACCCTTTCAAACCCCCTAAGAACCTTATGGGCAGAATTTTCCCCCCATCGGTGGGGGAAGTTTAGGAGCAGGCGTGTGGAGGCGCGCCTCCGATCGGCACTCCCAATCAGGGGTGCACCACCATTTTACGTGGGCAGGCCAACTGAGGCCCGCCCAGCGTGACATTCGCCAGGAAACACTATGCTGGGAGTGCCGTGAGCTGGGAGTGCGCTCTTTCGCGCATATGTGCCAAAAAGCGCACTCATCTCCCTGAGGCTAAGTGCTGCCTCAGAGAGATTGGCTCCTGTGTGAAAAAATTTTAAAAACAGAACATATAAATTCCCCTGACATGTCCCCTCATGTGACACTGTCACATGAGTTGGGATATGTCCATCACTTTCATTGACACTTTTATTAAAAATTTTAAAACCTGCCAGAAACCTCATCCCACCCATGGATGAGGTTTCATGCTTTTTCTTAAGCCTGCCAGGGCTCCTGACCTGCCTTCCAACCTTACGATTGGACGGGCAGGTCCATTAATTACTTTAACCACTTTGTCAATGGCCTCAATAGGCCATTGACAGGTCGGCAGGCGCACAGCTGATTCTGCTGAGCTCGCGCCGACCTGAAAATTGAAATGAGGTGAGGTGACGTCGGAAGTTCCGCCCAATGAGATCCCGCGTCATTTTATGCATGGTCAAGCGGACCCCGCCCCCCACTCGCCAACCGGGAAATCCTGGCCTATATGTTTCAAATAGGTCGCCTCTCATTCTTCTGAAGTCCAATGAGTACAGGCCCAATCTACTGAACCTTTCCTCATAAGAAAATCCCTCTATACCCAGAATCAACCGAGTGAACCTTCTCTGGACTGCCTCCAATGCCAGTATATCTTTCCTTAGATAAGGGGACCAAACTGTTCACAGTTTTCTAGGTGTGGTCTAACTAGTGCTTTGTATAGTTTTAGCAAGATTTCATTATTTTTATACTCCATTCCCTTTGAAATAAAGGCCAACATTCCATTTGCCTTCCTTATTACCTGTTGAACTTGTATGTTAGCATTTTGGGATTCATGTACAAGGACTCCCAAATCCCTCTGTGCTGCAGCTTTCTACAGTCTTTCTCCATTTAAATAATATTCAGCTCCTCTTTTCTTCCTGCCAAAGTGCATAACTTCACATTTTCCCAAATTATATTCCATCTGCCACTTTTTTGCCCACTCGCTTAACCTGTCTATATCCCCCTGTAGACTCCTTGTGTCATCCATCCCATGTATTTTGTATCATCTGCAAATTTGGCGATAGTACATTCACTTGCCTCATCTAAATCATTATTATATATATATTGTAAATAATTGATGCCCAGCACTGATCCCTGTGGCACTCCACTAGTTACAGGTTGCCATCCTGAAAATGCCCCCATTATCACAACTGTATGTCTTCTATTAGTTAGCCAGCCCTCTATCCATGTTAATATACTTCCCCCAACACCATGGGCTCTTATGTTATTAAGTAGCCTTATGTGTGCTACCTTATTGAATGCCTTTTGGAAATCCAAATATATTACATCTACTGGTTCCCCTTTATCTATCCCGCTAGTTACCTCCTCAAAGAATTCTAATAACTTGCATAGTGACAGTACTGGAAGCTTAGGTCTATCACCTGTCCAAGATCAAGCCAGATAACTCACTTTTTATGTAGGCACCAAATGTCTTTAGATCACTACTGTTAAGGCCCTGCTTAATAGAGACAATCTGAGAAATTGGATATTATTTATTTCCTTACTGAAAGAGTACACATACATTAAATGCTCTTATTAATTTTCAGATATTAATCATGTACTGCATTAGAAGCTGGTGGAAGCAGATCCAGTCTTAACTTTCACAGGGAATTTAATATATACTTGAAAAGGAAATGTTTACGAGGCTAATGGGAACACATGGGGCAGAGGAACTAATACGATAAACCTTACAAAGAGCCAACACATTACAATGGGCCGAATGGTCACTTTCCGTGCTCTATCATTCTGTGATCATTCTAAATCCTATACCTTTCTGAGCTTCCACTGCCCCCCCACCGCCCCCCACCCCCGCCACTCTGGCTTATGATTTGGCAAACGGTGACAATCTCCTTTGTACTTCGCATTTATTTTTTGTTGTCTCCCCGCATTTAATATTGTGTCTCCCATTAAGATCTATGTGTTTCTTCATGAATTATAAGAACTTGAGCTCAGTTTTAAGCTTGAATTTGCTTACATTAGCATACGGGTACAGGACCGGTTCAATTGGAATATTGGCTTGGATATTATGGAATTAACTATAATAGATTCAAAATGTGCTTCTTCAGGATTATTCGTGCACAGTTTCTAAAATACAGCTGAATTATCATCATAGCAATTCTTTCATGACCTTGGTGGGAACTCCCTTAAAGCAATTCTAACCTTGATAATGTAATCCAGAGGCAGGAATACTGTGAGTTGCCAATTAATGAATGAATCACTGCCCAGTTGTCCTTTTTGTGTAGCAATCAGGCCTTGTTAAATGTTCATCAGAAACTTTATTATCTCTTCACAAATTGTTTGCACTATTGATGAGATGACCATCTCAATTTCTTTTTCGTGCTCAGCACCAACAGTTTAGCATTTGAACTTCTAGTTGTTCATCTAATTGAAATGTGGCTGTGCAGCAGGGCATGTGACTGGAGGATTGTTCGTGAGCAGGCAGGTGGGAGAAATGACGCTGACTGCCAGCAGTTTTATGAAGTCTCTTTTGTTGTTTTTCAGTAAAAGCAAGTCCAGGTCAGCCCCGCAGATTTCCCCGAGCAAGGCTGCTGGTGGAGAGTTTTGTGTTGCTGCCACTTTTTCTTCATCACGATCCTGGTTAATAGCCAATCCTGGCCTAAAACGGGAGAAAGGTGAGTGCACTGTACAACTTTTAAACACTCCTCTAGTGTCTCATTGGGTAAATCAGACCGAGAAAGAGATTAAGGAAACCGCCTATGGGTTTGTAAATGAATGCAACTCAAGAAGTAATTTCTCCCCAAATTTTTCTCTTCTGTCTTGAAGGTGCTGACTGGGTCACTAGTTTTCCGCCAGGACTGGGTTGCCATGCTGATTTTTGCACTCTTCCACCACAATCCACCCTGTCCTCCCTCCAACTACCCAGCATTAGTAAGACCAATTGTAGCACAGACTGGGATCTGAACCACAGGCTTCTTGTGAGCATGGGTCATTGCTACATTTGATTTTTAGTGCCCCTGGGCAAGTGAGATGGAAAATAAGCTCTAACTTGCTGCAGTTTGCTTCAAGCCCCGCTACAGGACTAGTCATATCCTATAGGCTGACGCTTCAGTGTAATTCTTGGGGAGTGCTGCATTGTTGGAGGTGCTAAAATGTTGAACCAAGGCTTTTTAAGTGAGAGTAAAAGATCGTGTGGCATTTTTTCGAAGAACATAGAATCTACTCAGTGTCCTAGCCTCAACAGACACCCACAAAACAGATGAACTGGTCATTCATCTCACTGCTGGGACCTCACTGCATGCAAAATGTCAAAAGAAACAGTGAGTGCATTTCAAAAATAATTTGTTAGCTCTGAAATGCTTTGACATGTTCTAAGATTATGAAATGCAAGTGTACGTTTTTGTTTTTAATTTTATATCTGCGTTTTTGCTTTGGCCCTATACTTCCTGTAACCAGGTAGAAGAAACATTTGGGGCAAGGCTTTCTCATCCATAACCACTGCCATCCATGCCTCTTCATATCAGCTGACTAGAGGCATCTTCTGGGAAGCTGAACTCACTCAGGATTTTCCATCTGCTTTTGCCCACAACTCCAAAACTGGAACTGTAGGTTTCTCTGTAGAATTGGCTTTTTTATGCTGAGACAGGTCAGGAAAATTAGATTAGAATAGATTTTTATTTTATTCATTCGCAGGATGTGGGTATTGCTGGCAAGGCCAGCATTTATTGCCCACCCTAAACAACTGATTGGCTTACTCGGCCCTTTCAGAAGGCAGTTAAATATCAACCACATTGCTGCGGGTTTGGAGTCACATATAGGCCAGACCGGGTAAGGACGGCAGGTTTCCTTCCCTAAAGGACATTCGTGATTGGCTTTTACAACAGTCCAATAGTTTCATGGTCACCATTACTGATGCTAGCTTTTGTATTTCAATTTACTGAATTTAAATTCCACAGCTGCCATTTCTGGATCATTAGTCCAGACCTCTGGATTACTAATCCAGTAACATTCTTTTTATTCTTTCATGGGATGTGTCTCGCTGGCAAGGTCAGCACTTGTTGCCCATCCCAAATTGCCCTTGAGAAGCTGCCTTCTTGAACCTCTAAAGTCCATGTAGTGTATATCCACAGTGCTGTTAGGGAGGGAGTTCCAGGTTTTTAACCCAGTGACAGTAAAGGAACAGCATTATAGTTCCAAGTCAGGATAGCGTGCGACTCGGAGGGGAACTTGCAGATGTTGTATAAAAAATAGGGAAGCCTTGCTAAAACTATACAAGGCACTAGTTAGACCACACCTAGAATACTTTGAACAATTTTGGTCCCATTATCTAAGGAAAGATATACTGACATTGGAGGCAGTCCAGAGAAGGTTCACTAGGTTGATCCCGGGTTTGGAAGAATTTCCTTATGAGGAGAGGTTGAGTAGGTTGGGCCTGTACTCATTGGAGCTCAGAAGAATGAGAAGCGACTTTATTGAAGCATATAAGATTCTTAGGGGGCTTGACAGGGTAGATACCGAGAGGTTGTTTTCCCTTGTGGGAGAGTCTAGAACCAGAGGGCATAATCTCAGGGTAAGGGGTCGCCCATTTAAAACAGTGATGAGGAGGAATTTCTTCTCTCAGAGGGTAGTTAACCTGTGGAATTATTTACCGCAGAGGGCTGTAGAGGCTAGGTGGTTAAGTATATTCAAGGCAGAGATAAACAGAATTTTAATCAGTAAGGGAATCAAGGGTTATGGGGAAACGGCAGGAAAGTGGAGCTGAGGATTATCAGATCAGTCATGGTGTAATTGAATGGCGGAGCAGACTTGATGGGCCGAATGACCTACTTCTGCTCCTACATCTTACAGTCTTATGATCTGCTGCCCTTGTCAAAGGTGCTGTTGAAGAGGCTTGGCAGGTTGGTGGGATGCATCTTGTAGCTGGTACATGCTGCTGCCACTGTGCATTGGTGGTGGAGGGATTGAATCTTTAAAGTTGTGGATGGGGTGCTGATCAAGTGGGCTGCTTTGTCCTGGATGGTTTCAAGCTTCTTGAGTGGTGTTGGAGCTGCACTCATCCAGGCAAGTGGACAGCATTCCATCACACTCCTGACTTCAGTCTTGTAGTTTCTTCAGTTTCTGGTCAATGGTCACCCACAAGATATTGATTGGGGGGGTGGGGGGAGCAGGGGGTGTTCAGCAATGGTAATGCTATGAAAGGCAAGGGGAGACGGTTAGATTCTCTCTTGTTGGAGATTGTCATTGCCTGGCATTGTGTACTGTGAATACTACTTGTCACTGCCCATGTCTGAATGTTGTCTAAATCTTGTTGCATATGAACACGAACTTTTTCAGTATCTGAGGAGTCACAAATGGTACTGAACATTGTGCAATCATTAATGAACACCCCCACTCCTGACCTTAAGATGGAGGGAAGGTCATTGATGTTGTAGTCTGAACCTACCCTGAGGAACTCCTGCAGTGATATCCTAGGGCTGAGATGACTGACCTCCAACAACCACAGCCATTTTCCTTTGTGCTAGGTATGACTCCACCCACAGCGAGTTTTTCGCTTATTCCCACTGACTTCAATTTTGCTAGGGCTCCTTGAGGCCACACTCCGTGAAATGCTACCTTAATGTCAAGGGCAGTCACTCTCAACTCATCTCTTAAGTTCATCTCTTTTGCCCATGTTTGGACCAAGACTGTAATGAGATCAACAGCCAAGTGACCCTGGCAAAACCCAAACTGATCGTTAGTGAATAGGTTATTGCTGTGTAAGTGCCACTTGATAGCACTGTTGACGACACCTTCCATGACTTTGCTGATGATCAAGAGTACTATGATGGGGCAGTAATTGGCCAGATTGGATTTGTCTTGCTTTTTGTGGACAGGACATACCTAGGCAATTTTGCAAATTTTCAGGTAGATGCCAGTATTGTAGCTGTACTGTAACAACTTGGCTTGGGTGGGGGTGTGGCTATTTCTGAGTACAAGTCTTCAGTAGCATTGCCAGGATGTTGTATACAGAGCCTTGAGCCATTTCTTGATATAATTTGGAGTGAATCAAATTGGCTGAAGATAGGCATCTGTGATGTTAGCGACCTCAGGAGGAGGCTGAGATGGATCATCCGCTTGGCACTTCTGTTTGAAGATGGTTACAAATGTTTCAGCCTTGTCTTTTGCACTGATGTGTGGGGTTCCCCTATCATAAGGAGGAGGTTGTTTGTGGAGCCTTCTCCTCTGGTTGGTTTAATTGTCCACCAACATTCTGTAGGACCCCAGAGCTTTGATCTGATACATACCTTTAAACAGGAGCAATGACCACCTCCTGAGCTGTAACCCCTGTGATTCTGTGAAACTTGGATATGTATGACGGTCCATAGTACAAGATACCGTCAAAGGGAACAGAAGAGTAGGATAGAAGGTAAGGTAAATCAAGAAGTAGTCATCAGGTGATTTGAGACCTGAACATAAAGGTATCTCTTCCCATATGACAGATTACTCAGAGTGAAAAATTAAAGCACAAATGACCTTACAATATGTGAAATCTAAAATTCCTGGAAGTGCCAAGTCTACCTTTCAGAACAGGATTTTTAGCCTAAAGCAATTGTGTTGTATGCCAGTCATTTTTCTGGGCAGAATTTTCCCATCCTGCTGACAACGGGCTTCATGGTGGGCGAGAGCAGAGAATTTAGTGGAAGGCCAAAAATTGGAAAACCGCCAGCGTCAAAATAGTTTGTGATTCCCCTGATGGCTGGTTGGATATCCTGCTGAGCAGTGGAGTGAACGCCATTTGTGTTCATTACCATCTCGTCAATGCTCATTAAATTAGCTTCTCGCCGGAATCACATGACGTCTTCCAATCTTGCGTCATGCCAGTGGGAAATCGCAATGGTCTGAGTCTTGTTTGAAAAAAGGTGGCGAGCAAAGGCCGGACCTCACTTCGCTCGCAACTTCAAGGCAAGTGAAACACAAATAGCCTACCTTCCATAAGCGCTGCGCCGGTCTCATTGCGATGCCAGGGGAATGTCACACTGCTGGGGCTGTTGGGTTGGCCTGCTCCCGGTGATTGCCTCCATATTCACAAGGACACAAATGTGCAGTGGTACTCACATAGGCTGAGCATTCAGAAACCAGCATTTTGACTGAGGTGGGGTTGAGAGGTGGGTGGGGAAGGGGGAACACACCCGAGGGCAATGGGGAAGGAAGGCTTTGCAAGGATTTGGGAGTTTGGGGAAGGGGGAACACCAGGGAGGCAATGGAGAAGGAAGGCTTTGCAAGGGGTTGGGGGATGGGGGACACATGGGGGCAATGGGGAAGGATGGTTTTGCAAGGGGTTGAGGGGGGAAGGGGGCATGATGGATGGCAAAAGGGTATTAAGGCTTTGCAAGGAGGTGGAGGAGGAGGAATGATGGGAGGCAAAGGGTGGACCGAGGGTTGGGAAACTGGAGCCCAACAAGGGTAACTGAAACACTGACAAACAAAGAGGTGAAAGGGATACTACATGTATGAATGGGAGGGTTGCACGACTCTCAAATAGGAAAGTAGGGGGTTGTTAGTGTTCCATAAGAGGAATGGGTTGCACGCAGTTAACGACAGGGGGTGGTTGGGAAGGGAGAAGTGTAGTCTTCAGTCGTGAGGGCAATGGGGGAACTCTGTGAAAGTCAAAGTCCTTGGACTGGGGCTTGCAGTCAGGTGTCAGAGAGTAGAGACACTCCTGGGGCTCTGTGGAAAGCGGTCAAAGAGTAAAGACAGTCCTGGGGCTCTGTGGAAAGCAGTCAGAGAGCAGAGACAGTCATGGGGTGCAGCAGGCATGCTGCAGGAGTAATCATTGGGAGTACAGTGTACTCCCACTCCAGGGAGGGGCAAGGACTGTATACGCAGTAAGAATAATGCACAGCTTGGTGTGCAGGGCTGTCTCACAGTCGCTGTCCATGAGCTTGTTTGTCCCTGTACTGGGCTGCAGATGGGATGTTGATGGTAATAGGAGACATCTGCAGCCTGTATTCGGTGAACATATAATTAAGGGGGCGGATGGGTATGTAAAGTTTTCTTGGGGCATTCACCTCGGTAGGTGACCACAGCCTCCAGATGGGGAGGGTAGAGGTCCACAAGGGCATGGCTGCTGCAGTAGTGATGTGGTCAGGGAGGAGGGTAGGAATGTCCACCACAACAACTGTGAGCTACAGCATTATTGGAGGAGGCTTGAGAATTACAGGAGGGAGCTGTACCTTCGCATCGTGAGGTTCCTGGTAGATTTCTGGGACATGGACGATGAGTAGGTGTTATGTTCCTTCTATTGGGTCAGCGAACACAGTTGCATGTCTAGCTACTGATAAGTGAGCTGGTAATCAAGATGATGTAGATGAAGAGACCATCGTAAAATGAAGCACATGCTGTTTATTCACATAAGTAACGGAGCACTAACTGTCGTGTGCTTCTCAAACCAAAACCCATTCTAACACTACTGATCAACAATGTGGCCCATGCTACACAGCAATTGGGTAATACAATCATGGGGTCAATCTGCTTACATTCTCTTAAAGGTGTATTGCACCTCAGATTACCACATACCTCCCCCTTTACTTGAAGGAATAAGTTACAATCTTTACAATATATATACCTATTTACATAAATAAGCTATTTACAAATTCAGTCTCCCTGGACGCTTCTTCAAATGTGTCGAACGTCGTAGTTCTACAACTTCGGATGGTTTATCCGAGGCCTCCCACTCAGGAGCCATCTGTCCACTAGGCTCTCCAGTAGGAACCTGTAAGTTTGTTTCTTCAACTCTCTCCGGCTTAACGGATCCTACAGGTACTTCCAAATCAAGGGGAGTTCCTTTCACATGTGGTGTATACTCAAACGGGAACGCTTGGCGGATCCTTTCTTGTGGATATGTTTCCCTTTTCCTGAGGTGATCTATGTGTCTCCTAATTATCTGACCTTTGACCGATATGTGATAAGAAAGAGGTCCTACCACTGTACTAACTTCACCTGATAGCCATTTGGGCCCATCTCCAAAGTTCTTTGCAAAAACTGTGGCTCCAACAGTGAAGTTCCTTTCACGAATGTGGTAATTGTGTCCATTTTTCTGGGCCTCCTGACTTCTCTGTACCCTGCCCCCTAAATTCGGCCTTATGAGACTCAAACATGTCCGGAGATGTCTCTTCATTAATAACTCTGCGGGGGCAATGCCAGTGGTCGTGTGTGGCGTAGTCCTATAGTTGAATAAGAGGCATGATAATCTAGTTGCAATAGAGTCTCCATCCAGTTTTTTCACTCTGAACTTGAAGGTCAGAGGCTGCCCTCTTGGCCAACCCATTGGATGCAGGGTGGTATAGTGAGGTCTTAACATGTGTTATGCCATTGAAATTTGCAAATCTTTGGAATTCTCCGCTGGTGAATGCCGTTCCATTATCAGACACTATCATTTCCGGTAACCCGTGTATCACAAAACTCTGATGCAATCTGTCAATGGCGGTGGTAGATGTGGGTGATCTTACTTCATATACGTCCATCCACTTCGAGTGAGCATCTATGATCAGGAGTAACATTGTGCCCAAAAAGGGCCCCATGTAGTGAAAGTGGAAGTGGACCCATGACTTTCCAGGCCATTCCCAGGGATGCAATGGAGCCAAAGGGGGAAATTTCTGTACCTGTTGGCACTGCACGCAGCTGTTGACTAAGTTTCTGATTTCTGTATCCATCCCTGTCCACCATAAGTAGCTGCACACCAACATTTTCATTCTAGAGATGCTGGGGTGAGCACTATGCAATTCGGTCAGTAATGGTTTTCTTCCTCTCAGAGGCACAATAACTCTTGCTCCCCACAGCAAAATGCCATCTTGGCAGGTGAGCTCATATCTCTTATTAATAAAGGGCTTCATTACGTCAGACTTTGGCTCATTAGATCATCCCTGTAGGACTTGTTCCCTTACATGAGACAAAACTGGATTGTGATCTGTCCACTCCTTTATGCGTTTGGCATGTACTGGTGACAAATCCAGAAAGTTTAATAACAAGACAAGCTTTTGGGGAATTGGGATGTTCACGTTGCTGTCCTTAAGAGGTAATCAGCTCAGTATGTCGGCATTTGCAATCTGGCTAACTGGCTGGTGGATAAAAGTATATTTGTAAGCAGCTAGAAACAGTGCCCAACTTTGGATGTGTGCAGAGGCAATTGGGGGTATTGCCCTGTCTTCGCCGAACAAGCCAAGTAGTGGCTTGTGGTCGGATACAATGGTAAAGTGGCGACCATGGATGTATTGGTGGAACTTCCTAATGCCAAATATAATGGATAAGCCTTCTTTCTCAATTTGTGAGTATTGTTGTTCTGCAACACTGAGTGTTCTTGAGACGTAACCAATGGACCATTCAGAGTCATCCGCCATCCGGTGGGAGAGTATTGCCCCAACTCCGTAAGGGGATAAATCGCAGGTCAAAATGAATTCTTTCTTTGGGTCAAAATGTACCAACAGGACCGATGAATGTAGCAACAGCTTTACCATCATAAAAGCCTCTTGTTGTGGAGCTTGCCAAGACCACCTGTGGTGTTTCTTGAGCAAACCATATAATGGAGCCACTACTGTTGACAAATCTGGGAGAAGACAGCCATAATAATTAATCATTCCCAAGAAGGACTTGAGTTCTGTGACGTTTTTCGATGCTGGTGCCTCACAAGCAGCTCTCACCTTTTCTTCTACTGTGTGAAAGCCCTGCGAGTCAACCCTATGGCCCAGGTAGACCACTTCTTTTGCTTGGAAGATACATTTTCTCTTTTCAAATGTATTCCTGCTTGTGAGAAATGCTTCAACACCTCTTCCAGGTTAGCCAGGTGTTGTTCAGCAGTTAGTCCTGTTACTAGGACATCATCGAGATAAACCACAACATGGGGCAGCCCTTGAAGTAAATTTTCCATAATTCATTGGAAAATGACAGATGCCGATGAGACTCCGAAGGGTAACCGGGCATATTGGTATAAACCCCTATGTGTGTTGATAGTCACAAGGTCCCAAGAGGCCTTTTCTAGCTTGACTTGCTGGTAAGCATGGCCTATGTCGAGCTTCGTATATGCGATTCCCCCTGCCAGCTTGAAGTAAAATTCATCAATTTTCAGTATAGGATGCCTGTCTAGACTGACTGCTCTGTTAACAGTCATCTTGTAGTCCCTGCAAATTCATACACTCTGGTCAGGCTTTAGTACTGGAACTATGGGTGCTGCCCATTCAGAAAATTGTACGGGATGTAAGACTCACAACCTTTCCAGCCTGTCTAATTCGACATAAACTTTTTCTCACAATGCAAAGGGTACTGGCCTCGCCTTCATGAATCTTGGGGTTGCCCCAGGATCAACATGGATTTTAGCTTGCAACCCCTGAATCTATCCAAGCTCATCCCTGAAAACGGAGGCATATTCCTGTAATCGTTCTTGCAAATTTTTCATCCTGAGTTGAAAAATCTTGGTTCACTTCAACTTTATTTCCTTAAGTCAGTTCCGACCAAGTAGACTTGGACTCTCCCCTGCTACCACTATTAGGGATAGATGAACAGACTGATTTCCATACTGTACTGGAACCTTGCATATACCTCTTACTCGTATATCTTGACCAGTATAGGTCTTTAACTTAGCATCTGAATTTTCCAGATTTAATGGACCACCTCCTCCATTTAGATATTTGAATGTATGTTCCCTGATGACTGTCGTGGATGTCCCTGTGTCCACCTCCATTTGGATAGGTTTCTTGTTGACTTTCACTGTCACACAGATTGGCTTTGTTTTACCCATTTTTAAGTTGTATAGAGAGTAAATATCTGACTCCGTTTCTTCTGGTTCCTCTATTATGTTGATTTCACGATTTTTAACTTTTTGCTTAAAGTTTTGTCTTAATCTGTCTTTACAATGTTGCCTAATATGTCCGTTACGATGGCAGAAGAAACATTCAATTCTTTTAAATTGTCGTTTGTTTGCAGGCTGTCTGTTTCCATTTCTGTCATTATTATTGTAAGTTTTCTCTGTTAAACCATTGCTTTTTGCTGGTCTGTTAACGCTGGCTGTTTCCTGCCTTTCCGCAGAGCCCTGCGCTTTCACGCCATTTCTAACCGGTGTTTCCCTCCCGGCGTGAAGGGTGGTGCCATTTTGTGCTCCTTTGATTGCTCCTGAGTCCCCAACTGCGGTCTCCATTGCGAGTGCCAACTCCAGCACCTTGCTGAAGCCTAAATTCGTTTCTGACAACAACCATTTTTGAATGGCATCTTCATTAATCCCACGTACTAATCAGTCTCTTAACATGTTGTTAATCAACACCCCGAACTCACAATGCTGTGTCAATTGTTTTAAGGCTGCTACATAGCAAGCGACTGTCTCTCCAGGGGTGCGACACCTCGAATTAAATTTAAAACGCTGCGTTGTTACCAAGAGTTTCGGCTGAAAGTGGCCTTTCACAAGATTTATCAACTGATCAAAGCTCTTGGAATCTGGGGTGTTGGGTGCCATTAGACTACGAATTAGGCCGTATGTTTTACTGCCACAAGTCGATAAAGGATCGCTCGCCTCTTCTCCTCCCCCAATATGTCATTGGCCAAAAAGAAGAATGCAAGGCATTCGATGTACTGTGACCAGTCATCAGTGGTTTGATCAAACAGTTCGATACAGCCAAACTGTGGCATACTGGAGGGAAATAACTCCGACGACTATGATAAAGGCTGTATTTACAATCACCTGCAAGGTACGACTGATTTGCTTCATTTAATTCCTGCGGCTTTCCTTGGTTTCATGAACTGGTTGCGTTTTGTCTCATCGCCAGTTTTTATGTTCCTTCTATCGGGTCGCTTGTTCAGCGAACACAGTTACACGCCTATCTACTGATAAGTGAGTTGGTAATCATGATAATGTAGATGAAGAGACCATTGCAAAATGAAGCACCTGCTGTTTATTCACATAAGTAACAAAGCACTAACTAACACGTGTGCTTCTCAAACCAAAACCCATTCTAACACTGCTGATTAACAATGTAGCCCATGCTACACAGCAATTGGGTAATACAATCACATGGTCAATCTGCTTACATTCTATTAAAGGTGTATTGCACCTCAGATTACCATAGTAGAGGAGAGTCAAAGCTCATTTTGAAATAGTAGTGCCGAACCACCATCTTTCTCTTTCAGAGTTATGGCGCAGTTATAAATTGAAAGTAGAAGTGATTCTGAATGGAAGGTGTCTGAGGCTGTGTGGGAGGAGCACATTGCTGGAGTAAGGGGCCCTTTCTGGGGATGTCCTCTTGTTGGTGCTGCAAGAGTGAACTGGAGTCATATTACAGAGAAAGGAGGAAGAACTCCTAGCGAAGAAAGCCATTGGAAGCCAATGCCTTTATTAGCGCTGTAACAGGGATACTCAGAAGTCAATGGCTTAACATCACATTCGCTGCATATCAGCATTAACACATTAGAATGTGAAATTTGGGAATGCAGGCAATTGTTAAGGAGGCACAGGTGCAGCATCTATGGCATTCCATTAGTGGAGGCCAGTCATGTGTTCTCCAGAATTGGCATTCATAATGGGCCAAAGGGCATTCAGTCATTAATCATAAGCAACTTAATTTTAATTAGAGTGCCAGATCAGAGATTGGCACACTGAGCCAGGATAGGTAGCACTTGTCATTCAAACCTTCTCATAGCAATGAAGAATTCAGTTGTTACATTTCTGGGATGGCATCTTGGCCACCTCAGTGTGGGTGATAGTGCCTCAAAGACAAGGCAGCATCAGCAACAATGCAAGTAAGGCAGAAACCACTATAGATTATTACAGTTGTTATAGGTAACAGTTTATGAGCTTCACTATCTTGACCCGTGAATCATTAATGTTTCAATGTTTCATTTCAGAGAGAAGCTAAAAGCAGGGCTCAATGCTGCATTTTTGAGGGTCCTAGTGCAATGGAGGAGGCGAAGGAGGAAGAAGCAATGCAAAACGCAATTCCAGGAGGAGGGCAGCCTGAGGTTCAAGGTCAAGGGGAACCAGAGCAAGAACAAGAGGGTCAGGAGGAGAGACCCAAACACAGAGGCAACTCACCAGACCTAGGTTATACTGAAGAAGACTCTCCTATTTACAAATGAGTGAAAGACAATGTCTGTAAGAGACAGTCTCTGGTCTGGCATTCTAATTAACATTAAGTTGCTGATCGGATGCTCTTTCACCCGTTATGAATGCAAGTTCTGGAGAGTGCATGTCTGGCCTCCATTATTAAAATGCAATAGATGCTGCACCTGTGCCTCGTTACCAATTGCCTGCATTCCCAAATGTTACATTTCGATGCTGATATGCAGCGAATGTGATGTGTCTGCGGTTGTCCCGAGCTATGGTAGATCACATCTGCCAATTCTTTGTGGAGACCTGATGCCCCCTGCCAGGCTCAATTTCTTTGCCTGTGGGTTATTCCAGGGATCCACAGGTGACCCGTGTGTCCACAACACATTGGTGCATTAAGGAGGTCACAGATGCCCTTTATAGCAAGGCACATCATCATGTGAGGTTTACTCTGGATGAAGATAGCCAGGCTGCGAAATTCACTGGCTTCGCAGCTAACACAGGTTTCCCAAGAGTGCAGCTTGCAATTGACTGCACCCTTGTGGCTTTAAAGGCTCTGTGGCAGCAGCCCCTAATGCTTATAAATCGCAAAGGCCATTCCATCAATGTTCAACTGGCATGTGATAATTTTTTTCATTCGTGGGATGTGGGCACTGCTGACTAGGCATCGCTGGCTAGGCTAACATTTATTGCCCATCCCTAATTGCCCTTCTTCAGAGGACATTTAGGAGTCAACCACATGTAGGCCAGGCTAGATAAGGACGGCAGATCTCCTTCCCCAAAAGGCATTAGTGAACCAGATGGGTTTTTACAACAATCAACAATGGTTTCATGGTCATCATTAGACTTTTTAATTCCAGATTTTTATTGAATTCAAATTCCACCATCTGCCATAGTGGGTTTCGAACCTGGCTTCCCAGAGCATTACCCTCGGCCTGTGGATTACTAGTACAGCGACAATACCACTACGCCATTGCCTCCCCTTAATTGGAAACATATTATGCACATTTGTGCCAAGTATATCTTGAGTCACTCCCAGGTGCCTGAGATTTTCGAAGAACATCTGCAGGGATGGCTGCTTGGGGATAAGGGGTACCCACTGAAATGCTGGCTGATGACACTGGTATGTCACCCTCAGAGTCGTTCCAAAGAGAGGTACAATGCTGCTCACAGCTCCACACGTTCCCGAATCGAGCAGACCATTAGGATTCTGAAGGTGTATTTCAGATGTTTGGACCGCTGAGGTGGCACACTACAATACACTCCCGATGGAGTTTCACGCATCATCCCTGTGTGTTGCGCCCAACCTGCCACTGCAAAGAGGTGATCGCTTGCCAGAGTGTAAAATGGAGGAGGATGCGAGCACTTCAGAGGTTGAAGAGCTGGAGGCCCAGGAACATCAAGTGGGTGATGAGGGTCAGTTTGAAGGTGGCGACGTAGGAAGCAAGATGTGGGAGATGTGCCCATGACACTTTAATCGCTGCCAGATTCCAGGAGGAGTAAAGTGAAGGCAAAGGGAGATGGCCACATTTTTCCTGGCCCTGAATACCATTCCCCTCCATCTCAAGGGATTTCCAACCATTTGAATCGAAAACGAGTCCAGCATTCACATTTGCACCTTCTGGCCTCATGATTCACCAGGCCATGATCTCTACAAAGGTCCACGGTGCCTTCTTTATGCGTTTTCCCAGGGAAGTGAGAGTCCATTCAACAACGAGAGCAATGTGAGAAGTGACTTGATGCAGTCCTCGCCACATAATTAAGAAACTACAGTGAACAGTGAGATGAGGACATGGTGAGGGATCTCCCCCTCCTGTCCATGTCTTGTGCTTTGCTTCTACCATCAAGGAGACACAAGTGTCGCTAATCAATCCAGGCTGATGTGCCGCCCTCACACAATAGTCTTTGTGAGGAAGAAGGATTAGAAGTGCATAAATCCCAAACTTCTAATAAAGATTTTAACACATCTCCCTGACATCACACAAGGGTGGGAGACTATCTTCAGTGAGGTTGACATCACAGGAACGTGAATCTCACAGAGGAGACTAGCCCTGAGTGGGAGGATGGATAAACCTCAAAATACATAATCACAATGGCCAAGTTGACCAAGCCATTCACATAAACATCAAGTGTATTTACAAAAGTGTAACATTTCATTGGTAGCACACTCGTGACACAAAACTGATTTCAAAATTTCTTAATTTTCCTAACCCTACCACTACACCTGTGTATGCAGCCCTGACATCTGCAGCAGAGGAGGAGGCAGCCTGCTGACTGCTACGTCCTGATGTCTGTGATGACCTTGGCAGACATCTTCTGGTGGTCCGAGGCCTAGAGGGCACCAGCCTGATAAGGGCCTCGTGCTCAAGGGCAGATGCACCCTCCTCAGACTGAGCTGGAGTGGATGGGTTCATCGGCAGAGGGGACTCTGACCTGCTGGTTATCCTTGGAGTGTCCTAAGAGGAGGCCCCAGGATATCCAGCTGACACTCATCCTCCCTGTGAGTGTCCAAGGGCCCCACCCTGCCTCCTTTGGGAGAAAGTGCACCTGGAGAGAGGTCAAGGTACCTTGTCCCCCTGTTGCCTACATTTTGATGGCGCCCACCAGGTGTCTGGCCATGGACTCCAGGGCCAACAGCAAATCCAGCAAAATCTGCTTTACCAAGCTATCCATGGTGGTCACCAACCTTCCCATGGTGACCTCAAGCCACTGGCATGTTGGAGCCACAACATCAGACAGAGCTATGGACAGACTCCTCCATCCTTCGCTCAAGTCTGCTGAGTGACTGCCGAATCTCTGCCTGATGTTCTGCTGCCTGTTGTTGCATCTCCAGAATTGAGCTGGCAGCCGCTCACAGGGGTTCATCATTTGACTCTGATTGAGCAGGTGGCTGGTCTCCAGCTGCCCTCCAAGTGCCGGAGACCTGGGCTGTCCCTGTCTCTGACTGCTGCGGGGACGTGTCAGTGAGGTGTTCCCCAGTAGGTGAGCCCGAGCCTAACCTGGAACTACGCCCCACTGAAGTGTGTGTCTCTGCGCTGGTGGAGGGTGCGGGTGAGCCCTGTGACAGTTCTTCCTCAGCTTCCTCTTGGACGTGATCTGGAGGCTCAGACTTATGGTGGGCTGCCTTGTGGGCCTTGATCTGCTGGTGCCTACAAGATCAAGAATAGAGTTTTAGTTCATGAGCATGAGGAATATAAGACTATATGTCAATCACTGTGATTGTCAGGATGTGATGAACTGATGGAGGTCTGATCCATACTAGGTTGCTGAGACAATCCAACCTCCCCTTCCCCACAGGAGTGATCCCTGTCCTCTCCAGCGATCTCGGCTGCAGCCTCCTCGAACTCACTGAGGGCAATGATGTTGGCCGTGCCCCCCACTCAGGTCTGCACCCTTTCCCTTCTGTTGTGTGCAAGCTTGCCCTTGATGAAGACAAAAGAGAAGCATGTGATGAGAAGGGATAGAGCATAGTTTGGGAAACATACATGCCCCCTGCGTGGGGTGAGCCCTTCCCAGCAGGTCTGAGGATGGAGAGCACGCGCATGATAGATGGGATGGTGGTGATGTGAAAGGTTCCGTTAGTCAATCAGTGGTGATATGTGTCCCTTGCTAATGGTTGTGTGAGATCCCTGAGGAGAGTAGCCCTTTGAGTACATGATGCTATGATGAAGGTTTGATATTGGAGGGAGCTGAAGGGTGACTTACCCTGGCGCAACGGATGAGATCATTCATCACCTTCCTGCACTGGATTTTGTTTCAAGCACACTTGCCAGCCGCGTTGACCTCCTTTGCTATGGCTTTCCAGGCCAGAGAGGTGAGGTTGGTGTGCTTCCTGGAACTGTCCTTGGGATACAGGACATCCCTATGCGCCTGGACTCCTCTGATCAAGGCCTCGAGGGCCAGGGGGGATGAAGTGGGGTGCTGCTGCCTTCTTTTGGCTTGCACCCTCCTTTTGGCTCAACGACATCTCCTAATGGTCTCCTAAAGACAGGTGGGTTGGAGAGAGTGAGATGTGTGCGCTCTAGTGGCATTTAAATATGGCGCCTGGACTTTTGATCTTGCCGGGCCAGATGATGTGGAGAGATATTCACCAGTACGTAATTAATGAGCTTCCAAGTGTGGAATCAATCGCAATTTCCCACCCGCCACCACACTTAGTTCAGATTCCAACTTGTGTCTGATATCTTGTTAGGCAGTTAGATTCAGGAATAAAAAACAAAATTGCCAGAAATACTCAGCGTGTAAGGCAACATCTGTGGAAAGAAACAGAATTAATGTTTCAGGTCAAGATGACCCTTCTTCAGAATTTCCAGCATTTTTTGTTTTTATTTCAGATTTCTAGCATCTACAGTATTTTGTTTTGAGTTAAATTCAGGTATCCATCAGAGCTGAAATTTAACCACATGACTCTAGACATTCACAATGTACATATGTCGTTATAATTATTTTACCACTGCTTTTAATATTTCAAAGCTTGTGCATCTATTCTGTCCTCAGATCAATCAAAACAGTCGGTCGTGGATTCCCTGTTCATTATTAGTTGCTATGGTAATCTGGTGGAGCACACGATTGAGCCACGGCCCGTTAACACTGTGCAAAAGATCAACGATGATACTCAGCTGGAGCTATTAACGTCTCCCCGAGCTAGTTGGTCACTAGCCAGGTAAGATGTTCAGACACTCCATGAACGGGTCTGCAATAGCAGGGCCTGACCTACAATTGTTTAGGTATTTTGTTCTTATAAATCTGTAACTTGCAATAATTGTAAAGTTTTGCAGCCACCTGACTACAAGTGTCACTTGCAATATTTAAGATGCTTCTGTCAAATGGTTTTAAAAGTTATATTTTCATGAAGAAGTTCCTTATGAAGGCTGCCCCTTTGACATAGCAAGTTGGTAGACGTGGAAGGGCCAATATTAAAGCATGGAGTATGCGTTCAAGATAGTAACTCAGCCTGGTGAAAGTTATGAATTGATGTTCAGTCATGATTGATTTATTATTTACACAAACCAACTGGACTACAGAATCTGAAGTACAGTATCAAAGTTTGCCGATGATATCAAATTGACACCAAATTCTGAAGACGACGATAACACGCTTGCAGAATGAGCATGTAGATAAAATGCATTTCATTATAGATAAGTTTGAGGTGCTGCATTTTTGCAGGAAGAATAAGGGGGCCATCTTGTACAATAAGAGCCTAAAGAGGAGCAAAGGGGTACAGATTCACAAAATCGTTAAAAGTTGCGACGCAGGTTAACAAAGCCATAAAAATTACTAACAATGCTCTGAGGTTCATTTCTAGAGGAATAGAATTCAAAAGCAGAGAAGTTATATTAAACATATTGCAGAATTTTCAAAGGCGGGACTGGAGGCAGGAGGACTGGAAAATTGGCCTTTGAGAATGGCATGCCAGTTTGCTAGCAAGTTCTCACCCCTGGCCCATTTTGGTAGAGGTAGGTTTGGGGAGGGTGGGTGGGAATGACGCCCACAAGCAGCAGTTAGCCATTAAGGCAATTAAATGGCCTATTAAAGCCAGTGTTCTGAGGCTAACTGGAATTTTCCAGTTGGTCGGCAGGCCCCTTACAATGACTGCAGTCCGACTGATGCATGGAGGCATGCTCCCACAGCAGACTGGAGGATCAACATGACAGCATCACTTTAAATCCTCTGCAGCCAATATACCATGACGGTCATAGCTATGTGAACTGGCCACAGCTGCAACCACAGGTCACACAAATGTAACCACTTTTTGTTTTGAAAATGATGAAGTGTGCTCCTCCATTTTACACCCTCTCTCTTCTACATATGTTGGAAGTGTCCAACTTTGATGGTGGGCTGCTGCTCTCTCTGT
Source organism: Cetorhinus maximus (assembly GCF_964194155.1). NCBI lineage: Eukaryota > Metazoa > Chordata > Chondrichthyes > Lamniformes > Cetorhinidae > Cetorhinus > Cetorhinus maximus. Next base: position 22,497,718 of record NC_135887.1, on the reverse strand, counting down.
GCTGGAGGGCCTCCTATTGGCTTGCCTGCATATGGACCCCACCCTCCATCCTTAATTGGAAGGCAAGTGTGCTCTCTGGCCTCTGACTGGATTTCTTTAAAATCACATCTCTTCTCACATGCTGAAAATATTCCCAACGTCAGGGACCTGACCCCAAAATGAAAATTCAGCCGATAGAATGTTGGTTAGATTACGCTGAGAGAATTGTCTTCAGTTCTAGTCACCGTATTATAAAAATGATAGGCACTGAGGAAGTTGCCAAAAATATTTGTAAGCTTGATACCAGGATTGGGAGGTGATAACTGAACAAGCTGAGACAGTTTCCGACAGTTTCCTCTAAGAAGGGGAGGCTGAGGCTTGAACTGATTGGGGTCTTTAAAATTTGAAGGGGCTTGATTGGGTAGATAATGAGATGTTTTCACTTGTGGGGAAATCCAAACTAGGGGACATGAATATAAGATAGTCACTAATACATTCAATAAGGAATGCAGAAGAAACTTCTTTACCCAGCAAATGGTTAGAATGTGGAACTTTCTACCACATGGTTTAGGGCAGAAACTTATCTAGCTTCCCCTTAAATGCATCTAAGTACCTAAAGAAGAAAGAAATAGAATGATATGCTAATAGGGTTAGATGAGGTAAGGAGGAGGACTCGTGTGGAGCATAAACACTGGCAGGGACCAGTTGGACCGAATGGCCTGTTTCTGTACGTTGTATGTAATGGGCAGGGGCCTGGGCTAACTCTTCGGCCACAAGATGGACTTGCAGGCCTGACCTGCTTACGCTGTGTCAGCCTCCCGCCCATTCTAGGAAGCATAAGTGGAGGCGAGCAGGAGTGGGATCTCGGGCAGCAGGAGACCTCTTCAGGAGAACACGAGAATAATTTGTGAATATTGCAAAAGATGACTCGTGTAAAGTAGTCAAAGGCAGGTTAGGAATATGTCAGGATGTTAACCTTCACAAAGGTAGTAAGCAGTGGACTCCAGGGTGAAGTGTTGGAATTAAAAACCCATTAGAATCATTTAAAAAAATTAAATGTTCAAGTGGGGGGAGTATAGGGTTTTGCTACCTCCATGAACTAAGCTGTGACGGACAGCCTTCCTCATCTGTAATTGATGTATGACATAATTCAGCAGAGACTAGGAATTGAATGTAAGAATGGATAGCTCAGTATCACACTATTGTTACATTTGTCCACTCAGGTAGCAGGATATTTTTTATTAAATTCTAATCTTGTCCACTTAATTGTAATGCTTCACTGCGAGCTGTAGATGGGCCCGATCTCCGTATTGGGTGGGGAGTTCAGGGTAGAAGCTTTGGAGATATATGGCAATAAAGCTTCAAGTGGCTTAGGACTAAAGGGTTAGTTAAGTACAACAATAGTTATAATAAACATGAACTGCAATCAGTAAAGAAACTTTTAACCCAAGATTTGAGTATCAGAGCCATGGTAAAGCAATGATGCAACAAAGCTTCCAGTTTCTGTTAATGAAAATCTCAAAAACCATTTTTATGAGCTGAACCCTTTGAATCTCATTGACAGTCATTAAATTCATTCACTGCTTGTGATCATTATACCCGAGCTTTGCAATTACCGAACAACAATCACCTAGGATGTCATGCGTTTTAATGGCGAGACAATGGAAGACAAGGTCAGCTTGAAAGTCACTACCTACGTCTTCCCTTTAATGAGCTTCACAGAGAAGCAGAATTCATTAGGAATAGCCCTTGGTATCCATTTGAGGTTTGTTTTACTTTGTAGTCTCTATAAACTATATATAGATTTATTTAAAAAGCAAATGAATTGCCAGCAGCTTCCAGTCTCCTGTCTTGATAATGTTGACTCCTGCTGGGGTACAGTTTCTTGAGGCACCCCAGCCATCCTCTGGATCTCGCTCAAACAGCCGTTCTTCATGTGTGATACCAGAGAGGGAGCAGCAACAGATTATTCAATGACGGGGTGGGCAGTGGAGGGGGGACGTCATAGCCAGCTTCTCCCAGATGTGCTGGCCAATATTTATCCCTTAACCAACAGCAGTAAAACAATGTAACTGGTCATTTTCATTTTATTGTTCGTAGGAGCTTGCTGTACAGATTGGCTGAAACATTTCCTACATTACTGCCACGGCTATACTTCAGAAAGTGTATCATTGGCCATAAAGTGCTTTAGGGCATCCTGAGGAAATGAAAGGTGCTATAGCAGTACAGGTTCTTTCTTTCCTCACTTTATGTTCCTTCATGTGAACTTATCAGGGGTCACTGGATGGAGATCAGGGGCAGAATTTTACGAGTCAGCAAGCGGGGCCGGGGCCTGCTCACCGACGCGTAAAATGACGCGCTGTGACATCTGCGGGAACTCCTGACGTCACCGCGCTGGATTTAAATTTTCAGGAAGGCGGGAGCGCAGAAAAATCAGCTGCGTGACCGCTGACCTGTCAATGGCTAATTGAGGCCATTGACAGGATTAATTAAGTAATTAAAGGACCTGCCCGTTTACCTTAAGGTGGGCGGGCAGGTCAGGAGCCCCAGCGGGAACTAGAAAATCATGAAACCTCATCCACAGGCGGGATGAGGTTTCATGTAGGCTTTAAAAAATTTTAATAAGGATTTTGTAAAACTTATGGACATGTCCCAACTCATGGGACATTGTCACATGAGGGGACATGTAAGGGAAATTTTATTTTTCTATTTTTGTCTTTTTTACATGTGCAGCTGATCTCCCTGAGGCTGCACTTAGCCTCAGGGAGATGAGTGCACTCTTTCGTGCGCGTGCGCGAAAGAGTGCACTCTCGATTTTGGGATTTTCCCCCTCCGCCCGCACAGGGAGCGTATTGCGCTTCTGTGTGGACGTCACGCTGGGCAGGCCTTAATTGGCCAGCCCATGTAAAATGGCACCACGCCTCCGAACGGGGGCACTGATCAGAAGTGTGCCCGCATGCACCCACCCGACAGGGGGAAAATTCAGCCCCAGAAGTGGGAACCCAAGTTGATTTTTCTTCTCCCCGCCAGGGAAATCGAGACTATTATTTTTACTGTAACCGTGTCTGAGATCTGCTAACTGAGCACAAGTAACAAATCATATCTGGAATCTTCCTAGTCTGTAAAGACTAGACTATTGACAACCAATTTGAAAAACATGCACAGTAGCCTGCAGTTCAAAATGGGCTATTCAGTCACATCCATGGAGCTTGAACTTTGGAATGCATTTAGTCTGTATCTGAACTTTCTCCTCTTAAAAACAATTAATAAGGCAAGGCACAATATAAGTGCAAGTACAATTGCTGTAATGATGAACACAACTAGCACTCAGTGTCCTGGAAGATGGAATTAATCTTCGAAAGACTGCAGTCTGTAACTTAAGTGTTGTGGACTGCATGAGGGTCCTAAGGTGTCTTGGCCTCTGCCAAAGCTGCCTTTCACTGAGCACTGAGAATTGTATGTGTGGTTGACTTGGCATTCTGCTCAGTATATAAATGTGTGGCTTTCTCTCACCACCCCTGATAGTGGCCGGCATCATCAGTGCACACTACTGTGGTTTAGAGAGACATACTGTGGACCTGGTCATAACACTTCATCTGATAAGGCTGAAACATTCGCAACAATCTTCAGCCGGAAGTGCCGAGTGGATGATTCATCTCGGCTTCTTCCGGAGGTCCCCAGCATCACAGATACTAGTCTTTAGCCAATTCGATTCACTCCACGTGATATCAAGAAACGGCTGAAGACACTGGATACTGCAAAGGCTATGGGCCCTGACAATCTTCCGGCAATAGTACTGAAGACTTGTGCTCCAGAACTTGCTGTGTCCCTAGCCAAGCTGTTCCAGTACAGCTACAACACTGGCATCTACCCGGCTAAAATTGCCCAGGTATGTCCTGTACACAAAAAGCAGGACAAATCCAACCCGGCCAATTACCGCCCCATCAGTCTAATCTCGATCATCAGTAAAGTAATGGAAGGGTCATCAATAATGTTATCAAGCGGCACTTGCTTAGCAATAACCCGCTCACTGACTCCCAGTTCGGGTTCTGCCAGGGCCACTCAGCTCCTAACCTCATTGCAGCCTTGGTTCAAACATGGACAAAAGAGCTGAACTCCCGAGGTGAGATGAGAGTGACTGCCCTTGACATCAAGGCCGCATTTGACCGAGTGTGGCATCAAGGAGCCCTCGCAAAACTGGAGTCAACGGGAATCAGGGGGAAAACTCTCTGCTGTTTGGAGTCATTCCTGGCACAAAGGAAGATGGTTATGGTTGTTGGAGGTCAGTCATCTCAGCTCCAGGACATCACTGCAGGAGTTCTTCGGGTAGTGTCCTTGGCCCAACCATCTTCAGCTGTTTCAACAATGACCTTTCTTTCATCATAAGGTCAGAAGTGGGGATGTTCGTTGATGATTGCACAATGTTGAGCACCATTCGCGACTCCTCAGATACTGAAGCAGTCCATGTCCAAATGCAGCAAGACCTGGACAATATCCAGGCTTGGGCTGACAAGTGGCAAGTAACATGTGCGCCACACAAGTGTCAGGCAATGACCATCTCCAACAAGAGAGAATCCAACCATCGCCCCTTGATGCTAAATGGCATTACCATCACTGAATCCCCCACCATCAACATCCTGGTGGTTGCCATTGACCAGAACTCAACTGGACTAGCCATATAAATACTGTGGCTACAAGAGCAGGTCAGAGGCTAGGAATCATGCAACGAGTAACTCACCTCCTGACTCCCCAAAGCCTGTCCACCACCTACAAGGCACAAGTCAGGAGTGTGATGGAATACTCCCCAATTGCCTGGATGAGTACAGCTCCCACAACACTCAAGAAGCTTGACATCATCCAGGACAAAGCAGCCCACTTGATTGGCACCACATCCACAAACATTCACTCCCTCCACCACTGATGCATTGTAGCAGCAGTGTGTACCATCTATAAGATGCACTGCAGGGATTCACCAGGGCTCCTTCGACAGCACCTTCCAAACCCACGACCATTACCATCTAGAAGGACAAGGACAGCAGATAGATGGGAACACCACCTAGAAGTTCCACTCCAAGTCACTCACCATTCTGACTTGGAAATACATTGCCGTTCCTTCACTGTTGCTGGGTCAAAATCCTGGAACTCCCTTCCTAACAGCACCATGGGTGTACCTACACCACATGGACTGCAGCGGTTCCAGAAGGCAGTTCACCATCACTTTCTCAAGGGCAACTAGGGATGGGCAATAAATGCTGGCCCAGCCAGCGAAGCCCACATTCCATGAATGAATAAAAAAAGAACAGTGAGATACTACAAAATAGCTTGTAATATCCATCACCCATCTTAAATGGGGCGAAAGGACAGCCTTTTGTAATCGCCATTCACGCTTCAACTCAACGCTGCTTGCCAGAGTGGGGCTCATGGGGCCTCATCATTGTATATGGAACTAAGTAAATATTTGTTTACTACTGTTTACAAGCTGCACAGCTGGAAGCAATGGTTGGCGTTCCCTTCAGTGGCTGTGTCATTTCAGAATTGTCTGTTTTCAGTCAGTCAGGAAAGAGTCATTTGGACAGTGTGTGGAAGGGGGAGGTGCAGGTATCATAACTTTGATTAGCTTTCTGTAGAAAGACCAAATGCTTTCACATGTTTCCTTTGAAGGTGAAGGGTCCCAGGGAATTTCTAGGCCAGCAAACTCAGTTGGTCACCCCTCCTCCAAAAAAGCAATCCCCCCTGCTTCAATCCTGTACAAGTGGTAATTGCAATCAGCAGCATTTTACTTAAGCAGGTCACTGCCTTTTCCGAGGGGAATTTGCGATTCTAGTGATTTATTCATTCTGTGCTTCTTGATGACTGCTGTTTTTTAAGTTATTTTCACATGATTTTGTTACAATTAAAAGATGTAATGGGTCTTGAAGTTCGTAAGTTCATTTGTCACAGACCAGTTATTTCAAGTTATGTATTTTAGAGAAGTCCAGCAATGAAAACTTTTTAATGAGAGCACTTAAAAAAAACAACCAAGATTGCAAAAGGCCAGACTTAGGGACTGGGCAATGCAAATACCACACATGGAGATTCTATAAAGATTGTTTTTAATGGACAAAGATAAATATGGTCCAGTATTACATTTAATATTTTCACGCAAATTAAATCTCTTTTAAAAAATGCTTTAATCTCATAGTAACTTTTTTTTGGCATTTCACTTGTCTATACATTACTTGTGGTTATAATTTTGCTTCCATCCCACAAAAGTGCAAGTTTTTGTAGCTGGATTACAAGGTATCTTAGGTACTGAAATGGAAAGGATTCTCTTTAATAGGAATAAGGAAAGACTTGCATTTCATCAGCATCTTTCATGATCTCAGGACGTTCCAAAGTGCTTTACAGTCAATAAGTGCTATTGAAGTGTTACTGTTGTAGTGTAGGAAAGATTAGATAGAAAACTATCTATTCAAAGTACTATTCCTTCGTATCTATCTTGAAAAGATATAATAATAAATATATTTGTTACCTTATAATATCTCAAATTTGCTCTGTGCGGAGAGAGACAAAGTTTTAGGTTGTCTTCCTTCCTCAGCCATTTGGGGACATTCACTGCAATGAGGTACGACACTCCAGACAAAGCAGACACCGCCAGCCACAACTGCCCAGCTCATAGAAGGCTCTCTGAGGAAGGTGAAAAGAAATGGTTGTATTGCTAATACATTTTGAACATTTCTTGGATTAAATGTTCAGTGAGAAACTGAACTGATCACAACTTCCAAAAGGAAAACAAACTCAGCAGCTTTGCTTTGTACTGTTATTTATGCTGTGAATTGTCAAATGCAAATCTGATGTTCAGTTTAACAATTTGCAGTTCTTCAGTAGAAAGCTCTTGTTACCATTTTTCATTTAAGACGTTTTAATAGCAGAGTGACTCAGTCATAGCAACTGAAATAATTCCCTTAATCCTGTGAAAAACCGGGATGCACGTACTCACCTGAATAAAGGGTACTCTAACTGCTAGGTGTTCGTAAAAGGTACTCACAACTGTGATGTCAGGTGTGATGCATGGCCCTATAAGGCAGAGCATGAAGAGTGCTGCCAATTTCAGGGCTTCATGTAGTGCTTGATGCTGACTGTAAGTCCTGTGTGTTGCTCAGTCTCCTTAAAATGGATAACCTCCGCCCCTTGCAGAACCATTTCTGCTGCTGTTATGTGATATTTTGTTCATTTTCAACGGTTTCATAACGTTGAAACTCAGTAAATCATTACTTTTTTTAAATGATCGCATTTGTTGCCATCAAAGTGTATACCCATCAGCACACTTACGCCAGCAATGATCCACCATTGTTGGATCTGGGTGGATACAACTAAAGTTATTGCTGTCTCTCCAATTAACTCCCTGATTCTTGGATGAGGAGAGGGGAGACACCATGACTGGAACCTAAATGTTAAATGCCGGCACCCCAGTGACTTGGCTCAAGTTTTCAAATTTCTGTGGTCAATTTCATCCTATTAAAAATTAAACTAAAATATATTCTTGTGCTGCCTGACTGCATGAGTTCTCAACTTCAGATTAGCTGCCTGGGAAGGCAACAAGCAAAACTGAGGCATACTATCACAAATGGAGAGGAAAATAAACAGGTTTAGCATTCCCAGGTTTACGTGGGAGGTTGATCTTGATAGACTAAAGGAACAATCAGATGTAAATGCCGTGATCTGAGATGAGCATCTTGTGCTGTAGTTACACAGTGTTTTCACATTACAAGAATCTAGCTAATGGCAGGTGCAGGCAGAGTTGCCCCCCTGTTGGCCGCACTCCTTAGCATAAGGGTGTTATTATTCGTTAACAGTTTTGCTTTTTGCATTGACTTGGGTAATGTAGGTTGGCTGCTGAGACATGAACTAATTCCAGAACAGAATGGAGTAGAACTGTGTCTGGTGCACTGACCTCTACCTCACAGAGGCTGAGCATCAGCTCGCAGACACTTCCTCCTACCTCCCCCTGGACCATGACCCCACCACTGAACATCAAGCCATTGTTTCCAGGACTGTTACTGACCTCATCTCCTCTGGAGATCCTCCTTCCACAGCTTCCAACCTCATAGTCTCCCAACCTCGGATGGCCCACTTCTACCTCCCACCCAAAATCCATAAACAGGACTGTCCCGGCAAACCGATTGTATCAGCCTGTTCCTGCCCCACGGAACTCATTTCTTGCTATCTTGACTCCATTCTCTCTCCCCTTGTCCAGTCCCTTCCCACCTACATCCGTGATTCCTCTGACACCCTACATCATATCAACAATTTCCAGTTCCCTAGCCCCAACCGCCTCCTCTTCACCATGGATGTCCAATCCCTCTACACCTCCATTCCCCATCAGGATGGTCAGATGGCTCTCCGCTTCTTCCTTGAACAGAGCCCGAAAAATCCCCATCCACCACTATTCTCCTCTGTCTGGTTGAACTTGTTCTCACACTGAACAATTTCTCCTTTAACTCCTCTCACTTTCTCCAAATAAAAGGTGTGGCTATGGGTACCCGCATGGGTCCCAGTTATGCCTGTCTCTTTATGGGGTATGTGGAACATTCCTTGTTCCAGTCCTAATCCGGCCCCCTCCCACAACTCTTTCTCCGGTACATCGATGATTGCTTCGGTGCTGCTTCATGCTCTCGTCTGGACCTGGAAAAATTTATTAATTTTGCTTCCAAATTCCACCCCTCCATCATTTTCACATGGTCCACCTTTGACACTTCCCTTCCCTTCCTTGACCTCTCTGTCTTAATTTCTGGTGATAGATTGTCCACCAATATTCATTACAAGCCTACCGACTCCCACAGCTACCTCGACTACAGCTCCTCATACCCCGCATCCTGTAAGGACTCCATCCCATTCTCTCAGCTCCTTCGCCTCCGTCGCATCTGTTCTAATGATGCCACTTTTAAAAACAGTTCCTCTGACATGTCTTCCTTCTTCCTTAACCGAGGTTTTCCACCCACGGTGGTTGACAGGGCCCTCAACCGTGTCCGGCCCATCTCCTGTGCATCCGCCCTCACACCTTCCTCTCCCTCCCAGAAACATGATAGGGTCCCCCTTGTCCTCACTTATCACCCCACCAGCCTCCACATTCAAAGGATCATCCTCCGCCATTTCCGCCAACTCCAGCATGATGCCATCACCAAACACATCTTCCCTTCACCCCCCCCGGCGGCATTCCGCAGGGATCGTTCCCTCCGGGACACCCTGGTCCACTCCTTCATCACCCCCTACACCTCAGCCCCCTCCCACGCCACCTTCCCATGCAACCACAGAAGGTGCAACACCTGCCCCTTTACTTCCCCCATCCTCACTGTCCAAGGGCCCAAACACTCCTTTCAAGTGAAGCAGCATTTTACTTGCACTTCCCTCAATTTAGTCTACTGCATTCACTGCTCCCAATGCGGTTTCCTCTACATTGGAGAGACCAAACGCAGACTGGGTGACCGCTTTGCGGAACACCTTCGGTCTGTCCGCAAGCATGACCCAGACCTCCCTGTCACTTGCCATTTCAGCACTCCACCCTGCTCTCATGCCCACATGTCCTTCCTTGGCCTGCTGCATTGTTCCAGTGAAGCTCAATGCAAACCGGAGGAACAGCACCTCATCTTCCGACTAAGCACTGTACAGCCTTCCGGACTGAATATTGAGTTCAACAATTTTAGATCATGAACTCTCTCCTCCATCCCCACCCTGTTTCCGTTCCCCCTTTTTTCCAATAATTTATATAGATTTTTCTTTTCCCACCTATTTCTATTATTTTTAAATGTATTTCCATCCATTGTTTTATCTGTACCTTTTAGCCTATTTCAATCCCTTCCCCCCACCCCACCCCCACTAGGACTATCTGTACCTTGCTCGTCCTGCTTTCTACCCTTAATGTCACCTATTATCACATTCCTTAGATAATATCACCACCTTCAACACCTCTTTGGCCTTTTGTCTATGACATCGTTTGGTTATCTCCACCTGTCTCTGGCCCTCTATCCAGCTCTGCCTGTCCCACCGCCCCCCCTTAAACCAGCTTATATTTCACCTCTTTTCTATTTTTCCTTAGTTCTGTTGAAGAGTCATATAGACTCGAAACGTTAACTGTGTTCCTCTCCGCAGATGCTGTCAGACCTGCTGAGTTTTTCCAGGTATTTTTGTTTTTGTTTTGGAGTAGAACTTTCTGCTCCAGGAACTCTAAATCTGCTCTGCTTTGGTGTCAGATCAGGCCCTGATTCTAGATTCAGATTATATTTGCACTATTAACACATTGTCATGTGAATTCACCCTAAATAAATCTGACAAGGAATTCAGGCGAAACTTCTTTGACCACAAAATGGCTAGAATGTGGTACTTGCTGGCACAAGAAGGAGCTGATGAGAATTGCATAAATGCATTTAAGGAGATGCCAGATAAGGAAGAAATGAATGGACAGTAATGATGATTGAGTTTGATGAAAGTAAAGAAAGAACTTGCGTTTATATAGTGCCTTTCATAACCTTAGGGCCTTCCAAAGGGCATTGTAGCAAAGGAATTACCTTTTGATGTGTAGTCACTATTGTAATGTAGAGAAGGAGTGGCAGGACACACGAGTGGCGTATAAACACTGGCATGAACAAGATAGGCTGAGTGACCTATTTTGTTCTGTACATTCTATGTAACTCCATGTAACAAGGAACCAACAATGCCATTTGAAATTTGGTTTATGAATGAGATTAAGGCTGTTAGCTTTAACAAAATAAAGGCAGGGAACTGATGCCATGCATTGCACTCTGGGTCTCCACACAGCCTGGATCAGAACCCAATGGGGGAGAGTGACCAAAGTCAGTCTTCTGAAATGTGATTACAATTTCCAAAAGGTGTAAATGAGCTTTTTGAGTGTCACCTTAGATTGCTTCCATACTACTTCCTTTATGCATAAGCAGACCTGTACCCACCAGTACTTGGCCCTAAATTGGTTCAAAATTACTCTTCCCATGTGCAACCCAAATTTGGAAAGATCAAGTTCATAAGCTGGCTTCACAACTGAAGCAGACATGGTATGAAAAATTTAAATATCCTGTTTTATGTGTGACTAAAGTACAAGAAATCATTTACCTACAGTAATAACAAGCAAAAGATCCTCACTCAGATGTGTTCAGTATTGCAGGACGTCAAGCCATTGCTGCCATTCCACATTGCTGAGCAGCTGATGACTGAGCGGCATTTAGCATAGCCTGCGAACAGGATGGAGCAAACTTTGAGGGGGAGAAAAGGATATGTTAGAACATCTAGCAAAGTTGATCATGAGTGGAATAAATTTTATTAGGGACTCAAAAGATGGTGAGAGGTTATCTGAAAGAGGTCTCCATTGCATCTTTAGTAATGTTATCCATAGCAATGACCAACATAACAACCTCAGTGAGATGTATTTGCATTTTGAATGTGGAAAGCATACTTTGTTCTTGCCAAATGTCTTGTGTTTTTTCTCCCTCTCCTATATAGGACTCCACAGTGGAATGAACTCCAACCACCATTCAATGCAAACCATCCTTTGCAACTCAGTGCCGATGCTGTGCAACTCTGTCAGAACCAGCTGGCTGGGTGTAAGTAGTCATTGGTTTCCTGGTGCCAAGCTGCAGTATGTTGCAGACATTCCAATTAATTGTCGTAGCTCTATTACAGTAGAATCTCATTGTTTAGGATGTTATTTGGACCAGGTGTCAGATAATTATATATATATATATACAGATTATAAATTTATAATTATAAATTATATATATAAATTATATAGCTCCCAAAGCCAGTTATTCTCTGAGGTCTTTCTTCTGTTGTTATTTCATTATTTTCCTCATTTATTCACTGTGTTAGTGTTTAAAATGCTAAAAGTATGTAATAAAGAAAAATGATTTCCTCTGATGGGGGAAATCAAGAACACGGCGACATAATCTTAAAAATGAGAGCTAGGCACTTTAGAAGGGAAATCAGGTGCACTTTTTGATACAAACAGGAATGGAAATGTGGAATTCACTGTCCCCAAATGGTGAGGATTTTTGGACAAGGATCAAGACTTGAGATAGATTTTTGTTAGGTAAGGATATCAAGGGATAAGGAGCTAGGTTGGGTAAATAGTGTTGATCTAATTGAATGATGGAGCAGGCTTGAGGTGTTCAGTGGCTTGATCCTTCTTGCCTGATGATGGTGTCATGTTGAGGCCTGGTTTCAAGACATCATTCAGCTCTTCAGTGGCTCTCCCATGTGGTCGTTCTTCCTTGTGAGCTTACGTGTTGAATGCTAGCAGGATATTTAACCATGCTGGACACTCTTAGCCAAAGCAGATACTTGCTTTGCCTGCCATACACATGGGCCCTTTCCTTCAGCAGTTACTGGATTCAGTTGAAAAGCAGGAACTCCAGGAAGTCTCTTTCCCCATATTCTCCAGATTCCCAAGGTTCCCACTATTCCTGCATTTAAGATAAGCGAATTCAGTGCAAACTATTCATGATACTTTCAGACCTTCCCCTCTCTGACTCCTTTATGCCCCCACCTCAATGAATTTCAAGCTCTCCACAATGCTGAGCTCTTCTTTTGTTGCCCCTCTCTCCAGGTCCACTTCTTTGGTCAGGAGTCTTCCCCCAACTTCGTGGACCCTTTAGACCCCTTAACCCATCTCCAATATTCTCCCTCCATCTGGACCCCTCCCTCTGACATCTTACCCTCTCTAGATCCTTTCATTGGGAACTGCCAGTGTAACATTGGCTGTCTTAATTTTTCTTCTCCCCTCGCTCACTCCAAGCTATCTCCCTCTGGACCTGTAGCACTCCATTCTCTCAGGTCCAACCCTAATTTGGTCATCAAACCTGTGGACAAGGGTGGTGCTGTTGTTGTCTTGTGTACTGATCCCTGCCTAGCAGAGGCCAAATACCAACTCTCCGACACTTCCTCCTACTTCCCCCTAGATCATGACCCCTGTACCAAACATCAAGTTATTGTATCCAGAGGGCCAAAAAAAAACTTATGATGAAGTGATTGAAGATTGACCTGAAATGTTAACTCTGTTTCTCTCCACAGATGCTACTTGACCTGCTGAGTGTTTCCCAGCATGTTCTGTTTTTATTTCAGTGCATACTGGTATGTGCTATGTTCCGTTTTGACCCATTGGCCCTACATTTCTTATGGCTAATGTGCGTAGTTATTTCTATGCAGTGTGGTGGAACTAAACATGGCTGATAAGATAGTAACCAGTGAGAATGGAACCAAACTCATCTATAGCCAGTTTCCTGTGAATGGGGAAATAGGTATAACTGAAGTACATGCTTAAGATGTGCCACACTTCTTAAAAGTCTTCTACTATGATCTCTTTAAATTGTATCCCTGCTTCAATGTTCCTTGAAATAGTAGTCTTACTCAGTGGTGCCATCAACGTTCAGCTCTGCTCAATAGCAACTGTGATAGCAGCTGTGATGGTCTTTTGGATGTCCTGTTAGCCTGCCATGGTCCCCTTTCTAATGTCTATATACGAAGAATTCATGTAATTCCAACCCAGGAAATCCTGCAGAAGTTTTATCAGTCACTTGTTCCTTCCGTGGGCACATAACCCCTCAAATACACTTACAGTATGATGCCTCACTGGGACAGAGCTTTAAGAAGAAAAATAACACAGTACCTGCCTAGTGATTAAATTGTGTGAACATAGGAACATAAGAATTGGCCATTCAGCCCCTCGAGCCTGCTCCACCATTCAATAAAATCATGGCTGATCTGGTTATGTCTCAACCCCACTTTGCTGCCTACCCCCCATAACCCTTGAATTCCTTGTCCATCATAATAAATCTGTCAAATATGTGGTTGCAAAATATGATTTATGGACCAAATCATAGACTATAATAGTTAACCTTCCCCTTCCTCACTTCAGTATGGTAACAATGTGAAGTATTTCACCATTTGTTTAGCATGTGTAGATCAAAGCAAATGTTCACTGTCCTTATAGCTATCTTTATTACCCTCATCAGCTTTAGCCCCACAGGCACCTCAAGGGATATAATTGCTTTTTTTTTTGGCCTGTTCACCAGGAATTACACTTGATCAAAATACAAGAAACCTTTTCCCGACCACCACCCCCCAAGATGAGTCTTAACCTCCTTTCATTTTCTACAGGCGGTTTGAAGTTGACCCCAGAAAAGTGAGATTCAGAAAGGATGGCATTGGGCTCCTACCGAAATTCAACTAAGTAGTATAATCCACCAACATTTATTTATATAGCACCTTTAGCGTAATGAAACCTCCCAAGGCGCTTCACAGGACCATATAAAACAAAGTATGACACCGAGCCACAATAGGCCAGATGACAAAAAGGTTGGTCAAAGAAGTAGGTTTTAAGGAATGCCTTAAAGGAAGAAAGTGAAGTAGGAAGGTAGAGAGGTGTAGGGAGGGTATTCCAGAGATTGGGGCCTAGGCAACTGAAAGCAGAGCCACCAATTGTGGAACAATTAAAATTGGGGATGCACAAGTCGCCAGAATTTGAGGAGTATCTTGGAAGATTGTGGGTTGGAGGAGATTACAGAGATACGGAGGGATAGGGCAATGGTAGGGTTTGAAAACAAAGATGAGAATTTTAAAATGACGACATTGCTTGACCAATTGGCCAATGTGGTTAGCGAGCACAGCGGTGATAGGGGAACGGGACTGGCTGTGAGTGAAGACATGGGCAGCAGAGTTTTGGATGACCAGAAGTTTACGAAGAGCAGAATGTGGGAAACCAGCCTGGAGTGTGTTGAAATAATCGCATCTAGAGGTAGCAAAGGCATAAATAAGGGTTTCGGCAGCCAATGAGCTGAGATGGGGCAAAGTTGGTGATGTAACGGAGGTGGAAATAGGCGATCCTAGCAATGACACAAATATGAGGTTGGAAAAACATCTTGGGGTCAACTGTGACATCAAGGTTGCAAACATATTGGCTTAATCTCAGACTGTTACCAGTAAGAGGGCTACAGTCAGTAGGTAGGGAATGGAGTTTGGATCGTGGACCAAAAACAATGGCTCAGTCTTGCTAATATTTAATTGGAGGAAATTTCTGTTCATCCAGTACTGATGTCAGATAAGCAATCTGATAATTTGGCTACAGTAGGGAAGTCGAGAGAGGTGGTGGTGAGGTAGAACTGGGTGTCATTAGTGTACACTTGAAAACTAACACTGTGCCTTTAGATAATGTCACTGAGGGGCATCATGTAGATGAGAAATAGGAGGGGGTCGAGGATAGATCCTTGGAGACACCAGTGGTAACAGTGCAGGAGCAGGAAGAGAAGCCACTGCAAGTGATTCTCTGGCTACGATTAGATAGATAAGAATGGAACCAGGTTAGAGCATTCTCACCCAACGACAGTGGCGATGCATTGGCGAATGGTGTGGTAAACCATGTCAAAGGCTGCAGCCAGGACAAGGAGGGAAAGTTTACCTTTGTAACTTCACATAGGATGTCATTTCTGATTTTGATAAGAGCAATTTCAGTACTGTGGCAGGATAGAGACCTTTTTGGAGGGATTCAAACATGGGGTTCCGGGAAAGATGGAAATGGATTGGGGAGTCAACAACATGTTCAAGGACTTTGGAGAAGAAAGGGAGGTTGGAGATTGGACATCCAGTGAACATTCTGTATGAATAAAATTTAATTAGTCTGTTGAGTGGTTTATTTGCCTTTTGGGAATCTCAACAAACAAATCCAGTCAGGATTATTTGTTCCTGATTACTATTCATTGACCTCAACAGAAAGTGTATGTATATTGGGCATCAACTGAGGAAAGGAGCCATGATGAGGTATTGTTCAAAGACTTACAGGGTTGAAGTGAAAGTAGCGTAATCCCAGAGGACCATAGACTGCTCTCTCTTTAGAGAGAGACAACTGGTGGTGAGTTTAACCTGAGGGTCACTACACCTCAGGTGAGGGGCGAGGTTGAGAAGGCGGGTCCTTCATGGATGACCTCATTACAGTGATGCAGTGGTTATGGTATTGTGTTAGCATCCCAGTGGTTGCTGCAATTTTTGAAACCAAATTTAACATATCTGCTAATTTTAAGGCTAGCTCCAAAAAGTTACTATTAAAGCTGCAGCCTCATAAAAAGAAAATGACTGGTTTGCAAATGTCTATTTGAAAAGGAAGGAGCTTGCCTCACCTGCTTTGGGCCATAGGTGACTCCAGTCCTGCGCTATATGCAACTAAGGATGGGCAATTTGCCAGTAATGCCCATATCTTAAGAGTAAATTACAAACAGGTGGCTGGACCTCAGTGATGAAGAACAGCCAAGTTGGGTGACTCTGGCCGGTACCTACGGGATGTATTCCAAAAAAAATGGAATCAGCCACTTCAGGAGAGGGCGAGGAAAATTAGGGATAAAAATAACTTTGGCATATCTGGGCTGCGTGGGGTTAAAGACAGCGATGAGGATGAGAGCAATAATGAAGAACAAATGGGTCAGCATGAGTATCATGAAAGAACAGCTCAGTCCTAGAATTTGTAGCTGTCTATCATTTTGTTCGAGTATTAGTTTTTTTGTCAGTTGTTTGGTTACATTATCTGTCCAACTGGAGATGAAAGCCCCAGCTGACCACTCAGAGGCTTTGCACAGAACCTCATAGGCTGCCGCAGTTAGCTAGTGATCAGATGTCTGCATTAGCAGTCATTATCCTTGATTAGAGTTGACCTTTGTCCTCTGGGGTCAGCAAACAAATACTCACTGTCTTTTTTTCCCCCTCTCTCAACACTGGGGACCAGCACGATGCTTTTACCTTTTTTGACATAGTGTGGAAGGTTGTGCTTTTTGCTGAGAGTGTTTTGAGTTCCTTGTAGCTACTCCTGCAGAATAAACCTTTCTGGTAAGTGTAGAATGAGGCTCTCTGAATCTGTGGTAATATACCAAGTGAAGCACATGCCCCTGAGTCACTAAAGAAGTTTCAGAATAAATGAGCAGAATAACTATGACACAAATAAAAGTCAAAGACTGAAATGTATTGTGGGTGCCCAGTATTGGAAAGAAGTGAACTTCCATCTTGTATCCATTGGGTCTGTCACGGGTAATTTGTGTTCTTACCAATCGCCTCACCTTCTTTCCTGAAGGTGACACCTTTTCTTGGGATACATGGGTACTGCCAGCCCTCTCACCCAAATGACTGTTCACCATTTGTGAAAGTGAACAGGGACTGTCAGCTGGCTATTCCCAGTGAGGTGGGGTGCAACTTGAAACCTGCCAGACCTTGATCCTGATCCTGTTTTCTCCAAGTGTCCACATTTGTGTATTTTCCAGCAGAGGTCACTGGGCCGCAAGCTTCCCAAATTCAGGGCACTGAGGCCAAATGTAATGCTTCTGTGGCTGCCCCAGTGGAGTCAGGAAGAAGCAGTGTTCAACCCTGGGCTCTTGTATCTAATCTGAGCACCACAATACTGATTCACATGAGTGGTGGTGTGTTGATATGTCCTTTTCCACTTAAAAATTTAGAGAACAAACCATTACTACTGCATTGAGATGTTTCATGAAAATCAGCATTCATGACAAGCAAATAATTTTTTTGGCAACTCTTTATTCAAAAATGAATCACAATTTCTTGTACTTGTGTTGATGTGAGGAAATACATACAGCCTGTCTCGCACTGAGATCTACATGCCTCCTTAGCAAAAGGTTCCAGGTTATTTTAAGCACCAGTAAACTCAGTTAGGGAGATAATTTTGAATATTCATGTCAAAAGCCACCATTTTACTTCTGTTTGTCTTTTTGGGTAAATTTCCCCCACCCATTCTCTTGAGGCATTAACCTTCATTAGCTAAGATTCCATGGGTACTGGATACCCTCCAATGTCTCACTCAAGGCCGATTCTTTGTTAGAGAGTTTTAGCAGTGAGTATCAGTGCAGAGGACATCAGAGCTGAGCTCGACCCTGACCTCACCCAAAGTCTGTTGTATTGGCACAGCGGATGGTAAATACTGAGCTGTTCAAATCCCAGAGGGAAACTTGAAACAACTGCCACAACTATTTTACAATTCGTATTTATTTCCAGATGCGTGCCTTGAATTCAGTAGTGATAAGACCACTGAGTCTTGTAGGTTTCTTACAAAACTAAATTAAACCTTTATTAATAAATAAAATTATTTTAAGCACATATGTAGGTTTACAAATTACTACTATGTTAACTCCTAGCTCCCCTAGTTAATCTAACTCCCAGTTACACCTCCATTAAGGCAACAGTAAAGCACATATATTTTAAAAGACCCAGGCAAAGTAACATGAGGCAGAATTTTCCCCCCGTTGGGGGAGGTTTAGGAGCGGGCAAGCGAAGGTGCATCTCTGATCAACGCCCCCAATTGGGGGCGCGCTGCCATTTTACATGGGCGGGCCAATTAAAGCCTGCCCAGCATAACGTCCGCAAAGAAGCGCTATATGCTCACTGTGCGGTTGGGGAGGTGGGGATTCCCTGAGCTGAGAGTGCACTCTTTCGCGCACGCGCACAAAAGAGTGCCCTCATTTCCCTGAGGCTAAATGCTGCCTCAGGGAGATTGGCTCTACAGTAAAAAATCTGAAAAACAGAGAAAAAAAAATTCTTTGACATGTCCCCTCATGTGACATTGTCACATGAGTTGGGACATGTCCATCACTTTTACATACACTTTAATTACATTTTTAAAATCCTACATGAAACCTCATCCCGCCCGTGGATGAGGTTTCATGCATTTTCTAATGCCCGCCAGGGCTCCTGGCCTGCCCGCCAGCCTTAAGGTTGGACGGGCAGGTCCATTAATTAGTGTAATGTCTTTGTCAATGGCCTCAATTGGCCATTGACAGGTCGGCGGGCGCACAGCTGATTCTGCTGAGCCCCCGCCTACCTGAAAATTGAAATGGGGCTGGGTGACATCAGGGGTTCCACCTGACATCATCCCGTGTCATTTTACGTGTCAGCGAGCGGGCCCCACCACCCACCCCCCCCGGCCCCCCTACCCCCGCCCCCACTCGCCAACCGGGAAATCCTGGCCATGATACCCTGAACAGTCGAATTCAAAGTGAGTTTTCTTCGCTTCAGTTCGTGTAGACAGCAACTTGAGGCTTAGAGGCTGGAGGCTTTTCACACTTGTTAAATCTAGAATTCCTTCGTCTTACACATAACCTTATCTCCTTTTTACAGGTTTCTCCCTTTTTAAAGTAAATCCCATTGTCCCAATATGTTTTTTCAACTGTACTTTTCTAATAATAAAAATCTTTCAAAGTACTATTTTTATCAGTAAGCTTTGGGAAAAATAAATACGGTTTGGCTTCTTCTGGCTAAGTGTAACATTTCACCACCTCTTTTGAAATTCAAATTACTCTGGTTTATCTAAAAATGCAAACTTTCCCTTTACACCTCACATTCTAAAACTTCAGCCATGTGTACCTATTTAACATTTCAAACCTAGCTTCCCTTTTGATACACCAAAGCCTTCAGACCAGCTGTCTTTAATTGAATTAAGTCCCCCACACACACATAGACACACACTATTCCTACCTTATAATAAATTCCAATACCATTATGAAAATTATTATATTTTCCTGACATCTATAGAGCCATAAGCATTTAGAGCAGAGGACATTTAGCCCACTGCCTGTGCCAGTTCTTTGCCAGAGCAATCCAAATTAAATCCTCCTAGCCTGTGTTCTCCCCAGAGACTTGTATGTTCCTCTGTTAAAAATATTTATCTAATTTTCCCTTCTGTGCATTGGTCTCTGCCTCACACCACAGTCACACTTTCCAGTCAGGGGCAGGGTCTGGGGGGTTGTCAATGGGCAGGAGTCAAGAATTGGAATCCTTGTTTATTTTTCTGATGGTAATTACAGTATGCTGCCATTTTAATCTCTTATGCCTTAATATTCTAGATTCACTACATAATTTTATGTCTGTTAAATGAAAAGAATCTGAACTGACTTAGAAGGAGTTATGTTTACTCCCAGCACTTTCAATTTTCCTCTACTGAAGTAATGGTCCCTTCCTTTTCAAATCACCACTGCAGAGCCTTGTTAAATTAGCACCCTTGCTGGTTCATAAGATGTTTGATCAAACTTACCTGAGGGTATTATTGCATATACAACTTTACATTTTTTTCCTTTAATTAACTAATTCTTCTATCCCACTCCCCTTCTGCCCGTACCATTTATTGTTCAGCAGCTGGGATCTGGGCAGGGCACTTACTTCCAGTGTCAAAGTTGCTACATTATTGACCATTAGGCAAAACCAAAACTACAGGTGATAAATATAAGATAGCTGTTAATCCAATAAAGAATTTGGGAGAAACTTCTTTACCCAGAGGAAAAAAAATTGCTACCACATGGAGTGGATGAGGAGAATAGCGTAGGAGCATTTAAGGGAAAGTTAAATCATTTCATTCGAGACATTCAAAAGGAAATTAGATCATCTGAAAAGGAAAAATGTGGAGAGCTACCGGGAAAAGGCAGGGGAGTGACACTAAGCGAATTGCTTTTGCAAAGAGCCAGCATGAACACAACAGGTCAAATGGCCTCTTTCTCTGCTGTAACAATTCTGTGATTCTATAAGTACACGAGGGAGAAAGGAATAGAAGGACATGTTGTTAAGGTGAGATGATGAGAAGTGGGAGGAGGCTGGTGTGAGGCATAAACTGGCATGGTCCAATTGGGCTGAATGGCCTATTTCTGTACTGTAAATTCTATGTAATTAAGTGCCACATAAGAACATTGTAAGTGTTATCAGTATTAGTGTCATGGTTAGGAGCAGGAACTTCCCCTAACCTGGGGCACTGAGGCCAATTGTAGCACGTCCTACTCCTGTCTCGACAGTATAATCCCTACACCACTTTCCTCTTCCCATCCCTCCTGATATCTGAACAAAATGCTCCAAGGCTGTGAGACATTTCATCACATGAAAGGCAGGATCTATGAATGTAAGCTGAGCAACAATAAAACCAGTTAGAGAATTTCATAACTCAGTCACACTTCTGAACACCCAGTTTCTCTCCTTTATAATGTATCAACATTCTCCCTTTCTTTCTCAGCCAGGAGAGCAGAATGTCCATGCTCTGCCATCCTTGTTGATGGATTCACCTGTTTGCCCTCTCTGTGGGAAAACATTGTCACTTGCACCATATCATGCAATGGTTTTGCCTGCATTGGCACATCAAATGTAAAGATAATGAGGCAGTAGAAGACATGTACCGGGAGAGCAGTTAACAGTTAAAATGCCAATATGTTGGGAAAAAATAAATCAATTGCTTTAAAAAGGTATTGATGATATTAAAGCAAAGAATCAATTTTCTAAAATTTGGCCTTTGAAATAGTGTGTTCAGAGTCTACTCTGCATACATGAAAGGGAGGAGAAAATGTGTCCAGCTGAGGGAAACTATGGGTGCCTAATGCAGGCATTGTCCTGCATTGGACCGTATCCCCTGGGCAGAGGGCTGAGCCACAAGGTAATCGCACAGTACTCTGACCACTCCTGTGGGACTGACTAATGAAGGATAAGAGAAATACAATCTTCATACTGGCTGACTGTTAGAAAACTTTAATAATTAATTAGCGTACTGCTATTGCACCCCCGGGTCAGGGATCAAGGAGGAATCTTCAGGCAGCTTTATGTGCAACATTGAATGACCATGTTCAGGATGTAAGTGTGTTGAAAATGATCTTTGTTCAACTAATTTTACAAAGTGGTATAGAAATAGAGAAAGAAATGGCAAGCTACAGTTTCATGTCTGCTGTTCAAACAAGCCATTCTGTTTTGTATTTTTATGGAAGTTTGCTGGAGGTTTTTTATACCTTTGATCAAACGTGAAGATTGGACAGTGCTCCAGTAGCATCTCTGCCAGTGACAGCTGAGATTATCGCGACTTATGAATACCTGTTTAGGAGTTATTTAGTGTGAATGAGTGGGAGAAGGTGTTAAAAGATGTTGGTTGACAGTGACTGAATTATACTGTTATTGGATGAGATTTTGATATTTTTAAACTGGTGTTTGGGATCACACTCTGCAATTCAATTTGTTTTTCCACAAAAATGTCCTTGTCTGTGACATAGAAAGGTCCTGCTATTCCCAGGGTCATTGATTCTCAGGGAGTGAATAAATCAAGTTCTGACTTTTATGACTCGAGATTGTGTCATGTTTTTACTGATGCTTGGAGATCGCATTCTGTGATTTTCAATGAAACCTTTGACTTTTTTTAAAAGTGGAAGAAAACACTGGGTATTGTTAGGTGTATCAGCATCTGACAAGAGAAAAGACGGGTTAACTTTTTGGGTGGAGTACTTGTATCAGTTCTTTGTTGTTATAAGTTAATCTAAGATTATGGGCGGAATTTTCCGTCCCCGTTGGCGTCATGCTGGGCGTGAGCGGGCAATATGGCGGGAACGCCAAAGTCAGTTTGACACCGTCGTGAAAACAGTTTGTAATCATCCACTTTTCCCATCAATGGCGGGCTGTGTTTCCTGCTGCCGGACATCGGGTACGTCATTTTAATACATCTGCATCTAATAGTGAATCCTGTTTGCCGGAATCAGCACCCCACGCTGGATCATCCTCACGCTGACATGTTTCACAACAGCATTTATAAGGCATGCATCTGGCGAGTTGCACTTCGAGGGGAACTCGGAGGTGACTGCTCACTAACGTTGCACAACGCTCAATGGGTTTCCTGTTCAACTTCAAAGTTGAGGCGCCGTGCATTCAGACGAGGCCGCTTTTTCCCGGCTGGCTGACGGTGGGTGCCGGAGCAAGGGCTGCAGTGCGGTTGGGATGAGTTGGGGGGGGCAACGCAGCACGCTGTGAAGTGAGTTTGTGGGAGGACAAGGCACCCCGGTCTGATGGTAGTGCACAAGCGCGGTGGTGGGGAGGAGGGGGAAGGAAGCGGATATGCATTAGGGGAACCTTGTATAAAGTGACCATTCCTCCGCAGTTGAGACAGCTCAGGTGCAGCCACATTGACGTGCTTGGATTCGGGCCTCTAGCTTATCTGCCCACTCAAGCAATGCAGCGGCATGAAAGTGTCACCAAATGCTCCAGGGCTTTTCACCCCTTGGACACAGACTGCAAACTAATGAGAGTTTTAGTGGACTACAGAACAATTGGACGAGTCGGCAAGTTATACAATCTTCTTGTGAAAGCTGGCCATGGATCAGTCACTGGTGGAGGCACACTCAGCCCTTTGCAATGTCATCATTTGGATTTGGACCAATCATCCCCCATTGTGCAAGCTGATAGCGCAGCCTTGAAGTGCGGATCAGGAGAATGCCTGCGCCTGAGCTAAGAGCACAGCATGCAGTCCAATGGGCGAAGCTGCTGCCATTCGGTCAGGTGGAGTGGGGCGGAGGTGGGTGGGGTTTCGGGTAGCCATGCAGCGCACTAAACTCTGCTCTCTGGGATGCGTTAAGAGGGCCTTCAGACTTAACCAAGAGAGGCCCTTAGTACACCCATGCTAACCCATATGTCTCTCTCTTTCATCCTGCAGGAGGAGCGCATCAGGAGCATGAAACCTGGTGATCTTACTGTATGCCCCATGGGTTACAGTGGGCGGAGACAAAGGAGAAGAGAGTGACGGAGGTGCCAGGCTGGACAGAGGGAGGAGCAGCACCCTCAAGAAGGAGCGGCTGGGGCTCCTGTGCATGTCGTTGAAGAGCCACAGCGAGCTGTCGCTGGTCGGTGCCTAGCTAGACTCAGGGTCTTTAGACAGCGCTTGTCATTCTTGCAGTTGACCGAGAATCAGTGTCACTGAAGAATGCGCATGTGCAGGGAACTGGTCAGTCACATCTACCACCTGCTGCAGGATTTGAGGTCATGGGGACATGGAAGTCATCCACTGTCAGTGGCCGTGAAAGTGACTGCAGCGCTCAGTTTTTACGCCAGCGGCTCCTTTCAGGACTCTGCAGGTGAAATCTGTAGGATAGCGCAAGCCTTCACGCACAAATGCATCCTTGAGGTCACAGACACCATCTTCGCAAAAGGCACACAACTTTGTGCATTTCACCCAGGATCAGGAAAGTCAGGAACCAAAAGCGCTGGGATTTGCCCAGTTCTCAGGTTTCCGACATGTGTAGGGTGCCATCGACTGCACTCATGTGGCGCTCAGATCTCCATGGTAACAAGCTGGTCAACTATATCAACCGCAAGGCTGAATGTTCATCTGATGTGCGACCACCACAAACACACCCTACAGGTCTGCACACGGTTCCCAGGGATTGTCCACGACTTCTACATTCTCAGTAGGTCTCAGATCCCTGACATCTTCTGGAGTCCAGAGAGGCTGCAGGGTTGGCTCCTCAGGGTCAAGGGCTACCTGCAGAGGACATGGCTGATGATGCCCATGTGGCAGCCCCAAGAGTGCAGCAGAGAGAAGGTACAATGAGGTTCATGCTGTGACTTGCATTTTGGTGGAGCAAACCATATGAATGTTGAAAATGAGGTTCTGGTGCCTGGACCGGTCTGGTGGAGCCCTGCAATACAGTCCACAGAAGGTGTCACACATTGTCGTCACCTGCTGCGCCCTTCATAACATGGCGCTGCAGCAGGGAGAGGAGCTGGCCAAGAAGGAGCTGCACATCTCCTCCGATGAGGTGGACGTCGACGGGGATGAGGGTGAGGAGGTCCTCGAAGGCGAGGATGACAGTGATGAGGCTATCGTATTGGCCAGAGGAGGCAGGCATGCTTGGGCAGCCCTCATAGCTGCTAGATTCGTGGAGGATGATGATGACATGCAGTGAGGAGACACCATAGATCCTTGCATTGTTTCTGTGAATGTTTGACTCCTGTCTGGCTGATGGCAGCGCACATACCCTCTGTGATAAGGCTCCTGTCATGGAGACACAGCAAATGCCCATAGTCCCTGCATTCTAGGAGGATGATGATGACATACAGTGGAGACACCCCATAGATCCCCACATAGTTTATATGAATTTCTGACTCCTGTCTGGCTGATGGCAGATCACTTGCGCTCTGTGAAAAGGGTCATATCATGGAGATACAGCGGGGAAGCTTTAACTTCTGCTGATCCTATGGCATCCTTCATGAACTGAACCCTTCAGGACCGCACTGTCACTGGATAGGGATGCTTTTGAGATGGGGGGCTAGCTGCACCTCTAAGGTGCTGAGAGCACACAGAGAGAATGACGGAACTCTGTGCTGCCGGCCCAGGACATTCTGGCAGCAATGATAAGCCCCATCAAGGTGCAGGCATGACTGATGTGTCCAGTGACAGTGAAGGTGCACCATCAGTGTGCTGGGAAGTTGCACAAAGCACAGGTAAGAGGCTCTGGACTGAGACACCTGCCTTTATCTTGTGCAGGGACCAAGGTTTCACACCTGCATGACACACACACTGCTCATCATAACAAGGAGCCATAGGCAAGGAGACATTCTTGGGAGTTTATTTACAATAGTGACATTATATACAAGTGATTAACACTCGTGTCTAGACAGTGCAACTACATCTTCTTAACCTTCCGAACCCTGCCGCTATGTCTTAGTGCTCTCCTAGCATCCACAGCAGAGGTGGAGGCAGCCTACTGACTGCTATGCCCTGTCTGTGATGACCTTGGTGTGTGTCCTCTGGAGGGCCCTGGCCTGCTTTCAGGGTCCAGCTGTGTGGCAGTGGCACCCTCCTCGTCCTGTGGAGCTGGAGCTGCTGGGGTCACAGGAAGAGGGGATTCGGATGAGCCGAACACTCCCAGAGTCACTTGGGTGAATGGCCTGGGGGTGTGCACCTGCTGATCCTTCTCCCTATGGGTACCTGAGGGCCCCTGGCTGACTTCTTGAGGAGAAAGGGAAGCTGGAGTGAGATCGAGCCTCCCCCACCCCTCTCACTTTGACATTGTTGGAGCCCAACTATGGCGTCAGCAATGGAGTTCAGCCCGCACAGTAGTGCAGGACAGATGCCCTGGACCAAGGTCCCCATAGCAGCCACCATCCTGCCAATGTTGACCTCAGTGTGTTGGCATGATGGCACATTCACCTCAGACTGAAGGCGGACGGACTCCTCCATTGTGCCTTGCAATCTAAGAACTGCAGCTGTTGCCCCTTCCTGCTGTTCCCATGATTGTTGCTGCAGCTCCAATAACTAATTGAGGACCGAGTCCAAAGGCTCATCATCTGACTCGGACTCAGCAGATCCCTTGCCTCCAGCAGTCCTTTGAGTGCCAGCAACCTCGGGTGTCCCTGCCTCTTGCCTGCTGTGGAACAGATTGTATGCTGTGCTCACCAGATAGTGCACCCGAGCCTGCTGTACATGTAGGTCCCATGAGGTGTGTGTTGCTGCGCTGGTGAGGGTGTGGGTTAGCACTGTGATGGGTCTTCGAGTGTGCTGTCCGCAGGATCCTCATCTGAGGTGCTGTTGGTGCTGGAGTCAGAGCCAAGGTTGCCTGAGGGTGATTTGGCAGATATGCCTATGAGAGAAAGTGGAAACTATTAGTGCGTGGCTGCTGTGGTACACAAAACAGTGGACCCACAATTGGGTTGCCAGAGGGATGATCTGGTGCATGATCATCACTTGGATGCTTGGTGACGACCTCGCCGTTGTTGCAGGATCGATCCATGTCCTCTCCAGCCAGCTCTAACACCTGGTCTTCGAGGGGAGTGAGGACCTTGATGTCCAGCGCTCCACCTCTGGCCTGGGATCTCACCCTTTTATTGTGTGCAATCTAGTCCTGCATAAAGACAGACAGAGAGTGTGAGCAAAGTGCATGCCCAGCCAAATGAGAAGGATGTTAAATGTGCATGTTGAGTGGATGGGATGAGGAGGCGATCTCCAGAGGAGTTGAGGCTAAATGGAGATGTGAGGGTGTGTGTGAGAGAGTGAGTGGTGATGTCCCTTGATCTGGCTGTGAGTGAGATGCCAGTGAATGTGTGATGGCCCTGTGACTGTTTGCCATTAGAATGATGAGGTGGTTGAATTACCCTGGTGGCAAGGATGAGATCGCCTCCCAAGCTGGATTGCTGCCCCTCCTGTGGCCAGAGCAGGGGTAGAGGACATCACGATGGGCCTCCACGGCATCCAAAAGGCATTCCAGAGATGCATCACTGAATCAGGGGGGGTGCTGCAATCTTCTTCCCTTTCAGGGCCATGTCTTCTGTGCAGCTGTCGTGGGCTGGAAGCACTGAGAGGTGTGCACATGGCTGCACTTTAAATATGGCTTCCGGTGTGAGGAAGTGGCGAGTTGACAGCGTGGTGGGCGAATCGGAGGCCGCCCACCAGCGCAACGGCATGTTTCCTGGGAATGTATGATTAATGAGGCAGGATTGGGATGATACGCCGCGAAAATCCGCCATTGCAGCCAGCGGGTAAAATATCCTTTTTCCTTCCCGCTACCACACTTAGTATGTGTGTGTGTTGTGTATAAATGAGGAATGAGTGTGGGGCAGCTGGTCTAAGTGTCATTGTGCTTTAGGCTATATTCATGCATGGGATAATATTCATGAATGTTTTACATAAATCGGCGGAAATCGCAAGTGTGGACTTTATTTCATGACATTACTCTAGCTGATGTTAATAGGCCACACCTGACGATGAATGAATGACTTTTCTAAAAGAGATTTCCATGTTGTAAATCCTTTTATAATAGGCTCTAGAGAGGATGAGGCAGACTGTATATGCTACATGACTAATGGCAAGTGCTCTCATATTAAACACTGTGACTGCACACCACTCAGCTGTTTATGACTCTCACTCACTTCCTGATAACTGAACGATTATTGGCAAACAGGTTATTCAGTGAACAGGAAACAACTGCTTCTCGTTAGGTTGACATGAGCAGACACAATCTGTCTCCGACAGATTTCTCCTTGTGTCTCCGGCATAAAATGGTTCAGACCACAGTATGTTATCATTAAAGAGGAATTGAACTCATAATTGTAATTGGTGGTCAGGTGAAATGTCATTTGCTCGTGCTGCTGTGCCCTGGATTTGTTTCTGTGAAGAGCAGGTCAGAGCCATACTGACTTCTTCTTCGGAAGTTGAGGAAATGATTGCGGAGAGGAATTTCCTGCTGCAAGCACTTCCTTCATAAATTTGATTGTTTTGTGGACAGGAAGCATTTGCAATAACTAGGTCTTTCCCACAGTTACATCAACACATCTAATATAGAGACCAATATCTCATAACGTAATACATAAATGGCCATTTACTGGTGTTGACTATAGGGTTCCATGGACTCTCGTTCCTGGGAAGAGATGGCAAATGCTCCTGAAAGCCATCAGATATCTGACTATCAAGGCCAAGAATACCAAATGCTTTTCTTCTGTACTTAGTTGCATATTACTTTTGCTGTACACTTAAGAAAATATTTTCAGCAATGATAGCCTTTAATTTTGGGCTGTTGATTCTGTATTTTGCAAGGTTAGAAATGAAGCTTTCAGAGACTGTTTGATTAAGAGATCCTGGGAGTGTGTATGTTTTTGTAGGGGGTCTTCAGGAATGTGTCAGTGTTTGCAGAGGATCTTGGAAATGCGAGACTATTTGGATAGGTACCCCAGGATTGTCAATAATTACATAATTCCCTGAGAGGGTGTCAGTATTTGTAAGGGGTCTACAGGAGTGCACCAGTATTTTCAGGAGGCCCCTGGCATTATGGAGATGTTCCCATGGGTTCTCTGGGAATGTATCAATATTTACAGCTCATCCGCACAGAAAGGCTTAAAAAAAAATCACTGTTGTTTACCATGTTGCAATGAAATACAGCAAAAAATTGCTTCCCAGAGTTAAACTGAAAGCATGTCTCTGTTAGATTGCCAGCAATGTGCTAAAGATGTTGTTTTCTTCTCCTGACAGTGGTTTCACCTGGCAGTCCTGCACCCACTTTTGTACGCCATGAGTCTTATGACAGCCTGGGATCAGACCACAGTGGCCAAGAAGATGAGGAGTGGCTGTCACAGGTGAGGTTCCTGTTACTGCACATGAAGCAGAGTTCTTGTGATTATCATTACTTTCTACTCTCCATAAACATCAGTTCACTCAAAACTCTGTTGCCTATAACCTAACTCATTACAAGTTCATTTACTTATTACCTTGCGTTCACTGACCTACATTGGCTCTCACTTTAGCAATTCTGCGTATTTAAAATGCCCATCCTTGTTTACAAATCCTTCCAGGGCTTCGGTCCCTCCTATCTCTGAAATTTCCTCCAGCTCTCGGTCTACGAGATCTCTGCACTCCTTCCATCGTGACTTCTTGCTCCATCACTCCACCATCGGCAGCCAGCTGTCTCAACCCTAAGCTGTGGACTTCCATTCCTAAATCTTTCCATCTCCCTACCTGTTTCTCCTCCTTTAAGATACGCCTTAAAACCCATCCTTTTTCACCTGTCCCAATACTCCTTCATATGGCATGGTGTAAAGCTTTGGTCTAAATGAAGAACCATGGCACATTTTGCTATATCAAAAGTGCAAGTTGCTGTTTTGTTTGATCATCTTTAGGAGAGAAATTATATATTTGAATTTTTTTTAGTTCAGAACATCCTTTTTTCAGTAATTTCTGATACATTCTTGTCATAGAAAGAAACAATTTGCAATTATATAGAGGGCAAAATTTTCCCTGTGGCTTCTGAACTCCGCCATCAGGCTGAAATGGGGGTCAGAAGCCTGCATTGGGCGGAATCTTGTTGAGGCGTCGGGGCTCTCACCTGCCAGCTGGAGAGAACCAAGGGGATTCTTTTCAGGAAGGCATAAGTCAATCAGGCGGTGGCAAGGGCAGTGGTGGCCTTCCCCTAGAAGCAAGACCCTGGGAGCGGAAGTCTGGCCAAATGAGAGCTGTCAGTCAGTCAGAGGCTTGCAGTTCTAGTGCGCAACAGTGCCACAGAGGAGGCCATGGTTGCTGCAGGAAAAACATCTAACAGAGTCCCAGGATTGCTGAGTGACCCAGGTCGCAGGTAAGTAATGGGGAAGGGGTGGGTTCGTGGAGTCACTGGGAGAGGGGCTTAGGGGGGTCTGCAGCAAAGGCAGGGTCAGTGGGCCCCCTCCCCACTTCCCAATATCAAGTCCCTCGATCATGCACTGAGTGCCTTTGACTGAGGGGACCCCTCCTCCCCCACAGAGTTGACAAGCTGGCCATACAGTTTTACCTGTCGTGCATGCCACATGTCGAAAGGCTCACCTGCCACTGAGTTAATACCAGCAGTGGTGAAATGAGGCCCTTATGTGGTCATTAGTTGGCCACAAGGCCCTCAATAGGCAGTGGGGCGGGAAGGTCAACCATGGGTCTTCCTGTCCAGAACTTAATTCTGGCAGAGGCGGGAAGGCGGCAAGGTTCCGGCATGCCATCATCCTGCCTAATTGCATGTCCTTCCCATTTCCAAGCTCAGCAGCAACGAGAGCATAAGATTCTGCCGTCTGTGTGGGGAACAGTCATTCAATGTGGTTTTCTTGGGAGCAGCCAGCTAATGACTAGAGGGTGGGTTTGTTGTCCAACTAAGGACGGTGGGTGGGCAGTCTACAGTGGAGGGGCAATAAGAGGCCTTCCAGCTTGAAAGCAGCAGCAGGTAAGTGGAGTTGCCCTCTACCCATTTTTTTTAAATTTGAAATATAAAATGGCCTTTGTAGTCAGACCACTGCTGTGGTGGAGGAGGGGAGCTCCTCCAGAACCAGGGGGCACAGCTTAAAAATAAGGGGTTGCCATTCAAGACGGAGATGAAGAAATTTTTCCTCAGCGGGTCATTAGTCTTTGGAATTCTCTTCCTTAGAAAGCAGTGGAGGTTGAGTTCAAGGCTGAGCTGGACAGATTTTTGATCAACAAGGGAGTCGAGAGGGGACGGGGGTGCAGGCAGGAAAGTGGAGTTAAGGCCACAATCAGATCAGCCATGACCTAATTGAATGGAGGAGCAAGCTTGATGGGCTGAATGGCCTATTCCTGCTCCTATTTTTTATGATTTCACAGGGTGGACGGTGGCTGCTGCTGCATGAAGTCAGGCATCCAAGCCTGCCTTATGTGCTGGCCCCATCCCCCCTTCTGCCACCAGTAGGCCATCTCCAGGCAGCAAAATTGCCCCCCACCACCTTTGGGAACCTGGAGTCCGACTGGAAATCCAATCCCTCCCCATTGCACCTCCGGGAAAATGACCAGAGATGTGGGTGAAGTCAGGAACTGGCACACAGGCCGGCAGCGCTACTTTTAAAGCCCATCTGTCTCTGTTCCCATTCCCAGCAGGGGCTCATATTCCAGCCCATAATATCTGATCATTCCCTTAGGACATCCCAAATACTAAACAACCAATGAATTTAGTCTTGAAGTGCAGACACTATTATTTCATCAAATGGGCCCACAAACAGAAAATGAGATAAGTAACTAGATAATCTTTTTGGTGCGGTTTTCTTTGGTTGGGGATGGGCATATTGGCCAGGACATGCAAATATGCCAAAACAAAAACTAAAAAATACCTGGAAAAACTCAGCAGGTCTGGCAGCATCGGCGGAGAAGAGTACAGTTGACGTTTTGAGTCCTCATGACCCTTCAACAGAACTAAGTAAAAATAGGAGAGGGGTGAAATGTAAGCTGGTTGGGGGGGGGGGGGGGTGGTTGTTGGGACAAGCAAGCAGTGATAGGAGGAGATAACCAAAAGATGTCACAGACAAAAGAACAAAGAGGTGTTGAAGGTGGTGATATTATCTAAAAGAATGTGCTAATTAAGAATGGATAGCAGGACAAGCAAGGTACAGATAGCTCTAGTGAGGGTGGGGTGAAATAAGACTAAAAGGGCACAAGAGGTATAGATAAATGATCGATGGAATACATTAAAAATAATGGAAATAGGTGGGAAAAGAAAAATCTATATAAATTATTGGAAAAAACAAAAAGGAGGGGGAAGAAACGGAAAGGGGGTGGGGATGGAGGAGGGAGTTTAAGATCTAAAATTGTTGAACTCAATATTCAGTCCGGAAGGCTGTAAAGTGCCTGGTCGGAAGATGAGGTGCTGTTCCTCCAGTTTGCGTTGAGCTTCACTGGAACAATGCAGCAAGCCAAGGACAGACACGTGGGCAAGAGAGCAGGGTTGAGTGTTAAAATGGCAAGCGACAGGGAGGTCTGGGTGATGCTTGCGGACAGACCGAAGGTGTTCTGCAAAGCGGCCTCCATCCCCCACCGGGATGGCCTGAGGGCTCTCAGCTTCTTCCTCGAACAGAGGCCCGAACAATCCCCATCCACCACTACACTCCTCCGTCTGGCTGAACTTGTTCTCACACTGAACAATTTCTCCTTTAACTTCTCTCACTTCCTCCAAATAAAAGGTGTGGCTATGGGTACCCACATGGGCCCCAGCAATGCCTGTCTCTTTATGGGATATGTGGAACATTCCTTGTTCCAGTCCTATTCCGGCCCCCTCCCACAACTCTTTCTCCAGTACGTCGATGATTACTTCGGTGCTGCTTCATGCTCTCGTCTGGACCTGGAAAAATTTATTAATTTTGCTTCCAATCTCCACCCCTCCATCATTTTCACATGGTCCATCTCTGACACTTCCCTTCCCTTCCTTGACCCCTCTGTCTCAATTTCTGGTGATAGACTGTCCACCAATATTCATTACAAGCCTACTGACTCCCACAGCTACCTCGACTACAGCTCCTCACATCCCGCTTCCTGTAAGGACTCCATCCCATTCTCTCAGTTTCTTCGCCTCCGTCGCATTTGTTCTGATGATGCCACTTTCAAAAACAGTTCCTCTGACATGTCTTCCTTCTTCCTTAACCGAGGTTTTCCACCCAAGGTAGTTGACAGGGCCCTCAACCGTGTCCAGCCCATCTCCCGCACATCCGCCCTCACGCCTTCTCCTCTCTCCCAGAAACATGATAGGGTCCCCCTTGTCCTCACTTATCACCCCACCAGCCTCCGCATTCAAAGGATCATCCTCCGCCATTTCCGCCAACTCCAGCATGATGCCATCACCAAACACATCTTCCCTTCACCCCCCCTGGTGGCATTCCGTAGGAATCGTTCCCTCCGTGATACCCTGGTCCATTCCTCCATCACCCCCTACTCTTCAAACCCCACCTATGGCACCTCCCCATGCGAACGCAAGATATGCAACACTTGCCCCTTCACTTCCTCTCTCCTCACCGTCCAAGAGCCCAAACACTCCTTTCAAGTGAAGCAGCATTTCACTTGCATTTCCTTCAACTTAGTCTACTGCATTCGTCGCTCCCAATGCGGTTTCCTCTACATTGGAGAGACCAAACGCAGACTGGGTGACCACTTTGCAGAACACCTTCGGTCTGTCCGCAAGCATCACCCAGACCTCCCTGTCGCTTGCCATTTTAACACTCCACCCTGCTCTCTTGCCCACATATCTGTCCTTGGCTTGCTGCATTGTTCCAGTGAAGCTCAACGCAAACTGGAGGAACAGCACCTCATCTTCCGACTAGGCACTTGCCTTCCAGACTGAATATTGAGTTCAACAATTTTAGATCTTAAACTCCCTCCTTCATCCCCACCCCCTTTCCGTTTCTTCCCCCTCCTTTTTGTTTTTTCCAATAATTTATATAGATTTTTCTTTTCCCACCTATTTCTATTATTTTTAATGTATTCCACCGATCATTTATCTATACCTCTTATGCCCTATTAGTCTTATTTCACCCCACCCCCACTAGAGCTATCTGTACCTTGCTTGTCCTGCTATCCATTCTTAATTAGCACATTCTTTTAGATAATATCACCACCTTCAACACCTCTTTGTTCTTTTGTCTGTGACATCTTTTGGTTATCTTCTCCTATCACTGCTTGCTTGTCCCAACAACCACCCCCCGTCCCCCCCGTCCCCCCCCCCACCAACCAAACCAGCTTATATTTCACCCCCCTCCTATTTTTACTTAGTTCTGTTGAAGGGTCATGAGGACTCGGAACGTCAACTATACTCTTCTCCGCCGATGCTGCCAAACCTGCTGAGTTTTTCCAGGTATTTTTTATTTTTTGTTTTGGATTTCCAGCATCCACAGTTTTTTGTTTGTATCCATGCAAATATGCCATCCTTGACTAAACAGATAGGACCTTGATTTAGAAACTCATCTCAACAATACCACTGTGATACTGCAGGACTTCCACAGTACCTCTTAAAGGAGGATAGTGAGATAGAGTGGCAGAGAGGTTTAGGGAGGGAATTCCAGTATTCCAGGTTCACCAGACTGATTCCTGGGATGGCAGGATTGTCATATAAGGAGAGATTGGGTCGACTAGACCTGTATTCACTGGAGTTTAGGAGGATGAGAGGGGATGTCATTGAAACATAAAATTCTGACAGGGCTGGACAGGCTGGATACAGGGATGATGTTTCCTCTGCTGGGGGGGTCTAGAACAAGGGGTCACAGTCTCAGGATATGGGGTAGGCCATTTAGGACTGAGATGAGGAGAAACTTCTTCACTGAGAGGGTGGTGAACCTGTGGAATTCTCTATCACAGAGGTTTGTGGAGGCCAAGTTATTGAATATATTTAGGAAGGAAATAGATAGATTTCTGGACTCTAAAGGCATAAAGGGGTTTGGGGAGAGAGTGGGAGTAGGGCGTTGAGATAAAGGATCAGCCATGATCGTATTGATTGGCAGAGCAGGCTTGAAGGGCCAAATGGCCTCCTCCTGCTCCTATTTTCTATGATTCTACATATTAGTCCAGACATGTGCCCAAGTCCTGGGGCAGAATTGTACAGCTCCTCCGGCTGGTGGATTTTCCAGTTCCGCCAAAGTCGATGAACTTTTGAACGGCTCGCTGCATTTTACGGTCCCACCCCCGCCGCGGCAGAGCCATAAAATTCTACACCTGGAGTGTAGAACCTTGAATCAATCACCTTATGACTCTGAGGTAAGAGTAGTACCAACTGAGCCAAGTTGATACCTAAAACAGAAAAAAACATTTTTGTAATTCAGAAATTATCTCTCAGTTATGTTCTGCCAAGTGTTCTGAACCCAGGTCCCAGTGTTATCAAGCCATCCATATTGTAAGACTATCTTGTTCTTCACCATCACAGTGAGGATATAGTATTCTGAATAGAATGGCATTACAGCAGTCCAGATTCATGCTGATTTTACAAAAAATAAGAGTATTTTTTATGAAGGAAAACCATTATAAACTTCTTATTGAACAAACTTTAAAATCAAAAACCTTCTATAAAGGTGACTCAAAATTAACACTAGTGAGCTAGACCATGATCAATATATCTAATACCCAACCAGTGTCAGATGGATAGGACTTGTACAGTAGGCTAGTCAATATTTTCCAACACCTGGCACATGTTTCATTCTTTTACCCCCACATCCAGGGGTCATGAAACTTGTGCAGCCTTTTTCTAAATCATTTCCAACAAACATTAGGTAAGTATGTGTATAAAATACTGGAGTATCTATTCACACCATTGTGTCAACCAATGAGTTGGAGACAGGGCAGGACTTATTGCTGGTCTTAGAAAAAACCATCTATCTTGCAGCCAACAAAGTCAATTTACTCAGCAAACAGAATCTATTTAAACAGTGAACTACAGCAAACAGTCTACCACGTCTATCTAAAAAGAATCTCCATGAACTACAATACATTGGACTCACGACCGAAACTGCCATCATGTCTCCCGACAAAAGGTGGGTGATTCTCCAGCAAAATGCAGTGAGTGGAGGATAGTTACAAAATACAACTGTGTATAAAGTCAAACCGAGTCACTTACAGCAATGCGAGCTCCAGGCATAATTGGCAGGGAGTTACCCAAATATCACCACTCTAGCTGGAAACAGTTCTGTCACTAGCTGCAGCCATTAAATCCACTGAGGATACTTTGTAACTTGAATTTTTGGATTTGCTTGTTTTTCTGAAAGTGGATAGCTGCTTTCTAACATGGAATCAGTGAATGATACAGTACAGGAAGAGGCCATTTGGCCCTGTGCCATCCCTCTGAAAAAGCTATCGAATTTGTCCCACTTCCCGGCTCTGTCCCTGTTGCCCTTTAAATTTTTTCCCCTCCAGTATTTATCCAGTTTACTTTTGAAAGGTGATCCACTGGATTTCCTATTTAGTT
This sequence comes from Cetorhinus maximus, assembly GCF_964194155.1. Classification (NCBI taxonomy): domain Eukaryota; kingdom Metazoa; phylum Chordata; class Chondrichthyes; order Lamniformes; family Cetorhinidae; genus Cetorhinus; species Cetorhinus maximus. The sequence continues at coordinate 22,461,758 of NC_135887.1, read as the reverse complement.
AGCTTCCAGCCTGAACCACAGGCAGCGATGTAGTGTAGAAACATCCTGGACAGGGTTTGTGACCCTATCCTATGGTTTGTAGATGTATCATGCCTCTGGTAGCTTTTCTGGTTACCTCAAATTTAATCATTTTAAATGAAGTTGCTGATAATAAGGAGCACAATAATTGTGAGTGGAACAGAATTCATGGTCTATCTACTCAGTGTGTTAGAAAAGGCCAAGGTCCGTTAATCATCCCAATCACCCTGGTACCTTCTTCCAGCCACATCAATCCTGTATAACCTACAAGCAGAAGTTCAAAATAATACATCCCATTTCCGACAGTGTCAGATATACTGTTCTGAGTTCATTCCCTGTGCTGTGGAAGGAGGAGGAATAGGTCACTTGTCTTTAAAAGTTTCTTGAGGACAGCCCCCAGGGGTGACTGCCCCAGACAGGTTTTAATACAAGAAAAGGTGATGCAAACATTACTGTGCTATGCGGTAAAAAGAGCAGCTGTTGCTGAATTTTCCTTTTCAGCATGCAGTTCAGTTAATGCGTGCTGTCAGAATGCAAGGTAGGTGCAATATGTCTGCATTCGATGGAACAGCCGGTTCAGCAGTAACAGCTGGCCATAGCCTCAGTGAAAACTTCACAAGCATCTGCTCATTTTTCGGCTCTGCAGCACTGATGGTGTCGATGATTAATCTGCAAAGCTGTTGTTTTTCTCCCCTGTGCATTTAAAAAAATGATTGCGCTGATATGAAAATGTAAAAATGCCTAAACATGTAGAATTCCCTTCATTGCTTTCGAAAAGATCTCTCTAACTTCTGCCGCTCCAACGAGAGAGGAAAGGGCTTGACTGCTTGAATCAGACATTAGTGACGTCCGATGTGACCCAGCTTGCGCTGAATCCTAACAGCACTTCCCCCTTTTCACCAGCCCGCCCACCCGATTTTACCGATCAGTATGCTTGTTCCTCCCACACAGTGTCGAGGATTAAGTCTCAAGAGCTGCTTCCAAGAAACATTCAGAGATGTTCCCACTTGCTTTGTTCTTTAATCAGCCCATCCTTGTAACGTGTGTTAATGTGATTATTTTAGGCAGAGTAATGGGTACCTGGGAATAGTCACAGACGAGTAATCTATGCAGGGGGTTCAAATAGTTTAGCAATGGGTTACAGGCGAGAATCGAATCAAGAGCTTCAAGTGGTTCATATATTGAACAACAGATGTCTAGGAATAAGTTACAGGCTGGAATTTAATCGAGAGATTTAGATAGTTTAGTGATTGCATGCCATCAGTTTAATCAGGGGGTTCAGGTATATCTGTTAAAAGTAAATATTGACCAGACATGGGTTGTAGGCTGGAATCTGACTGAGGGGATCAGGTGATTAAGTATAGAATGATGAATACCTGGGAGTGATAACAGGCCATTCATCTAATGAAAGGATTCAGATGGCATCATAATTGAAAGAGAATTTTAAGCAATTTAGAATTATCATCTGAACCTTAATATGAGATTCACTTCAAGGTGTCTTTTTTTTTATAAAATGAATGCTTTTTGTACATTGTGTATTAATGGAATTGTTTCATTCATTTTGGGTCAGTTAGTTTTCAAGGTGGACAGACATGAAAAATGTGGTGTGAATTAAGCATGACAACCTCAATGCAGATTAACTATTGAGTTGTAATCGCTAAAAAATCTATTGAGAAATAATTTGCAGTTGATTACCAAGAGCTCTGTGTGTGTGTGCTGAAATTTTCTGGTTTTGTTATCAGAGGAGTTAATTAATCGTGGTGTCAGCCGTGGCTCAGTTGGTTGCATTCTTGCCTCTGAGTCAGAAATTGTAGGTTTAAATCCAGCTCCAGAGTCTTGAGCACATAATCCAGGTTTGAAACTCCAGTGCAGTCCTGAGACAGAGCAGCACGGTCTTTCAGTGGGTGAGACTGAGGCCCTTTTGCCTACTAAGGTAGCCATAAAAGATCTAATTTCAATATTTCAAAGAGGAGTATGGAAATTCTTCTCTATTTATATATTTATCCCTAAACCAGCATCCTTGAAGAAACAGATGGCCATTAGCACATTGCTATTTATAGGATCTTGCTGTGCACAAATTAGCTATGACTTTTCCTACAGTGATTGCACTTCAAAAGTACCTTATTGGCTACGAAGTTCTTAGGGAAATCCTGAGGCTGTGAAAGGCACTATATAAATACAAGTACTTTTTTATTAATTTGTTTTTTTCTGTGTTTGCATTTCCATGATTCCATTACTGCAATTCCAGGATAGAGTTGTCAAATCTAAAGTGACTGTGCTTGCTCCATAAAGCCTTACCCACAGTAGTGCACCAGAGGAAAAATGCTCTTGTTAGCTCCAGTGTACCAGCTGATGTTGACATTACACCCCAGAATCCAAAATGCATTAGAACCAAGATAAAGGGAGTATGAGCCCCTCCTCTAGTCTTCTGACTCCTAGGCCTGTCATACTGAGATACTCTCGAAATTAGAGCAGCTCAGCCTGCACACAGGAACATAAACACGTAACACAGTCTATATTTTCTTGCACATCCACCATACCTTCAGCTGCAAGGCTCTAAGCTCCGTAATTCTCCCCCTAAACCTCTCTGCTTCTCTACCTCTCTCTTCTCCTTTAAGGCACGCCATAAATCCTATCTCTGCCTAAACTCTGAGCCATTCGTCCTAATATCAACTTATGTGGCTTGCTGTCAAATTTTGTTTGATAACTTATTATATTAAAGATGCTAAATAAATGGAAGTTGTTGCACAGAGGAAGCTGTAGTGTGGGGTTACTGTAATCTAATAAATGTGAATAAGGTGGTATCTCGTTTGGATTGGCATTTTAGGTGAGACAAAGAAATAATGGGGTAGAATTTTGTCATTATCATTTAATTTCTGCCTGGTTGAAGGTCAGAGAGGAAATTCAGACAGTGAGAACTGTATTCCTGTTACAGGATCCACATAGTTTTCCTCCCATTTAAATTCAGGTGGATTCTGTAATGGAAGGGAAATTCTCCCCACCTAATTTTCCACTTGGGCAATGCTTAATGCTCTGGTGACAAAAATGAAAATCCATGCAATATGTTTTCCAGAATTTTAATTCTTTTGATTTGACTCTCTAGCAAGCTTAGAATTATTGCTGTTGAAAATCAGCAGGACCTTCTAAAAGGCCGGAGATGTTTGGCACACTGATACCCATCACACAACCTGCAATATGTTTTTGAAATGAAGAGATTACTTGCATCTGAACTGTGACCTTCCTATGTTGGGATAATCTAAAGCGTGGGGGCAGAACTTTTAAAATTAGAGCTTTGCTATTCAGGGGTGATGTCAGGAAGGACTTCACACAAATGATAATGGAAATCTGGAACTCCTCCAAAAGCTGGTGGGCTGGGGTCTTTTGAGAATTTCAAAACTGGTTTTCTGAAGAAGAGTTATACGGACTCGAAACATTAACTCTGTTTCTCTCTCCACAGATGCTGCTGGACCTGCTGAGTTTTTCCAGCATTTTCTGTTTTTATTTCAGATTTCTAGCATCCACAGTATTTTGCTTTTATTGACATATTTTTGTTAGGCAAGGTTATTAAGGGTTATGGAACCAAGGCGGGTAAATAAAGTTAAGATAAAGATCAGCTGTGATTTAGTTGAATATGGAAGAGGCTTGAGGGGCTGAATGGTCCCTCCTGCTCCCCTATTCCTATGTTGCTTAGAGCTGCTTTGTTGCAACAAGTTTGGGCATAAATTTGAGCCCAAGATTCCAACTGTGGGAGAAAGAAATTCTTTGACCACTAGGTGTAGTGGCAACATAAATGTGTTCTGTTAAATATTTCCAGTGAAATACAGTAGTAAACTCCTTAGTTTTGAAAGCATTTACAATTTTGGTTGAGAAATGAAACAGCTAAACAGTTTTACATAGCCTTGGCGATGTCACCACTCAAAACACCCAGAGGAATTCCTTCCCATATTTTGCATTATCTTCCTCAGCCAGGTTGCTAAGAAAGTGGTCAAGAACACAACACAAGAATTAGGGGAAGGACATAGGCCATTACGCCCTCGAATCTGCTCCGCCATTCGATAAGATCATGGCTGATCTGATTGTGGCCTTAACTCCATTTTTTTGGCTGTCCCCCCATAACCCTTGACCCCTTTCTCAATCAAAAATCTATCTATCTCAACCTTGAATATTTGATAAAAGCAAAATACTGCAGATGCTGGAAATCTGAAACAAAAACAAAAATACCTGGAAAAACTCAGCAGGTCTGACAGCATCTGCGGAGAGGAATACAGTTGACGTTTCGAGTCCGAATGACTCTTCATCAGAGCTTCCACTATTTTCTGGAGAAGAGAATTCCACAGACTAACGACCCTCAGAGAGAAAAAATTCTCCTTAATTAAGTCTTAAATGGGAGGTCCCTTAATTTTAAACTGTGTCTCCTACCTAATTTTAGACTCTCAGCATCCACTCTGTCAAGTACCCTCAGGATCTTATATGTTTCAGTAAGATCACCTCTCATTCTTCCAAATTCTAATGAGCATAGGCCCAACCTGCTCAACTTTTCTTCATAAGACAAACCCCTTCATCGCAGGAATCAGTTGAGTGAACTTTTTCTCAACTCCTTCCATTGCAGTTATATCCTTTATTAAGAAAGTAGACCAAAACTATACACAATACTCCAGATGTGGTCTCACTAAGGCCCTGTACAGCTGTAGCAACACTTCCCTACTTTTATACTTGATTCCCTTTGCAATAAGCACCAACATTCCATTTGCCTTCCTAATTATTTGCTGCACCTGCATTAACTTTTTGTGATTCATGTACATGGACACCCAGATCCCTCTGCACTGCAGAGTTCTGCATTCTCTCTCCATTCAAATAATTTACTGCTTTTTTATTATTACTTTCAAAGTGAACAATTCACGTTTTCCCACATTATATTCCATCTGCCAAATTATTGCCCACTTACTATATCCCTTTGTAGACTCTTTATCTGCTCTTGACAGCTTGCTTTCCTACCTATCTTGGTGTCATCAGCTAATTTAGCTACCTTACATTCAGTTCCTTCATCAAAATCATTGATTAAGTCCTGAGCAAGTTGAGATGGTGGAGGGCGAGGGGGAGATCTAGAGTGAGCTGAGCTATAGTACTCATTTTTTTAATTAAAGACTGTAACAGAGTAGGATCAGCGGGATCCTGGGAGCAGGTGTTCTTTTCCCGCAGTGATTTCAGCAAAGATGAATCAAAGGAAATGAATAAATCCATGGCCTAGTTTATGGCCATTTCACTTCTGTAACAGCCCTGGATATTTGAACTGAAGAATACCACCTCAGGTCGACATAAACACTCACCTCTTATTGTCTGATCATAATCTTCCATTACTTAGTGCGACTGCATCTGGTACAAGATTTTTAAAAATATTCACAGCGGGAGGAATTTAGATTAAGTATTCTTTTGATGTGCTGACATGACTGTGGTGGGTTCTTTTGTACATGGCGGAAGTTTTAGTTTAATAATTGTGCATTGGATGACTCCCATCAGATCTAACTTGATTCTGTTGTGTAAAGGCAGGTCAATCTGACCGTGGTTGGAGGAGAAACAGAAAATATTCTCGATTAAATCTCTGAAGAGATTGTGCTTCTCCAGAACATCTGTTACTGTGTGCTATGTGTAAAATGTGTGCTGTTTACCTCAGTTTTCAAATTTAGTTCTGTGAACTTCAGCGGTCTATTTTTTATTTCCACATCAGGTGTGTGGGACTAATCGTACAGCAGCTCTTTCAAAGAGCCAGCACAGTCACGATTGGCCAAATGGCCTTGTTCAGTGCCTAGATTCTAAAGAGACAATTAGTATTACTGAGAGTGCATAATAAAACATAAAATAAGCAAAGGCCAGTTGACCCACCAGGTCCATTCCTCTCACCAACTTTCATACAACCTTTTGTACAACCATCCAAGCTTTTGGATGTTGCAAAGATGGATCCTGACAACGTTCCAGCAATAATATTGAAGACTTATGCTCCAGAACTAGCCTCATCCCTAACCAAGCTGTTCCAGTACAGTTACAACGTAGGCATCTACCCAGCAATGTGGAAAATTGCCCACGTACGTGCTGTCCACAAAAAGCAGGACAAATCCAACCTGGCCAAGTACCGCCCTGTCAGTATACTCTCGATCATCAGCATAGTGATGGAAGGGGTGATCAACAGTGCTATCAAGCAGCACTTAGTCATCAATAACCTGCTCACTGGGTTCCAACAGGGCTACTCAGCTCCTGACCTCATTACAGCCTTGATCCAAATATGGACAAAAGAACTGAATGCAAGAGGTGAGATGAGAGTAATTGCTGTTGACATCAAGGCAGCATTTGACCAAGGTTGGCATCAAGGAGCCCTGGCAAACTGAAGTCAATGAGAATCAGGAGGTGAAATCTCCACAAGTTGCAGCTATTCCTAGCACAAAGGAAGATGGTTGTGGTTGTTGGAGGCCAATTATCTCAGTCCCAGGACATTACTGCAAGAGTTCTTCAGGGTATTGCCCAAGTCTTTTCCTCTAAATAAGGTCAGAAGTGGGGATGTTTGCTGATGGCTGTGCAATGTTCAGCACCATTCGTGACTCCTCAAATACTGAAGCAGTCCATGTCCATATGCAGCAAGACCTGGACAACATTCAGGCTTAGGCTGATAAGTGGAGAATAACATTCACACCACACAAGTGCCAGGCAATGACCATCTCCAACAAGAGAGAAGCGAACTATCGCCCCTTGACATTCAATGGCATTACCATCACTAAATTCCCCGCTATCAATATCCTGGGGGGTCACCACTGATCAAAAGCTGAATTGGACCAACCATATAAATACTGTGGCTACAAGAGCAGGTCAGAGGCTGGGATTTCTGCAGAGAGCAACTCACCTCCTAATTCCCCAAAGCCTGCCCACCATCTACAAGGCACAAGTCAGGAATGTGATGGAATACTCTCCACTTGCCTGGATGAGTGCAGCTTCAACAACATATATTATGCATTATCACATCATCAAATTATCTCGAAAAACTTCATACCATAAATTATATTTCAGGCCAATTACCTTTAATGGCCTTTCCAGTGCAACAGCTACTTGCAAACTACCCCATACTCTGTTTATCATTGTACCTTCCAATTGGTTCCAGGACTTGAGTGTATCATTTGCGCTGGCACGCCACTATATTACTTGGGGGATGGGGTGGGACAGGCTGTGCTGCATTGTCAGAGCTCCCATCCTTCAAATGAAACATTACTGTAAGGCCCAGTCTCTCTGTTCCAGTGGTTCAAGTGCATGTCGGCAATTTCATGACACCACTTAAAGTACTTAGCAGTATTGTTCCATCCACCATCAGTATAAATAAATTAGTCATTGAACTTTGGAATTATCTTCTTAAATATCTCCTCCTCCTTTCTACCTCTTTCTCTTCCTTTAACTTGCTACCTTTTTGACCAACCTTTTGATCACCTGTCCTAATATTTCCTTATATGGCTCAGTGTCAGATTTTGTCTGAAAGCGCCCCTGTGAAGAACCATGAGATGTTTTACTATGTTATAGATGCTCTATAAATGTCAGTTGTCATTACATTTCATTGCTGTTTGTGAGAACTTGCAGTGCAAAATGGCTGCAGCGTCTGCCTGACCAGCAACAGGGACTGCACTTCAGAGTAATTCATTGTATATAACATGGTTTGGGACGTTTCTCAGATCTGATAAGGTGTTTTATAAATGCAAGCCTTTTAGATTCTTCTGCTAATATAATACTCGCATGCACTTGTTTTGCTGATGTCTATGTCTGTTGATGTGTCCACAGTTCATAGACATGTTCCCCATGGCTTCTACTGCGTTGTCTTTTTAACTTTGAGTGTTTATTTCCAGGTTGAGATTGTGACACACACAGGACCCCATAGGCGTCTATGGATGGGGCCACAGTTTCAGTTTAAGACAATCCACCCTTCAGGACAAACAACAGTGATCTCTTCCAGTTCCTCGGTACTTCAGTCACATGGACCCTGTGACACACCACAGCCACTCATGGACTTTGATACTGATGATCTAGAACTCAACAGTCTGAGGTAAGGAAACTCTTCAAAGTATGCGAGCCCTGGTTTTCTGAACCTTGCCAGTGATGCAGGGTCTCACTGGTGTTGGAAAATCTGTTCCTTCATTTCATGCACCTGATTTGCCTCCCACCTACAATTTGGGATGAGGAAATGAAGCTGTGCTACCAGGATGGCAAGCATCATTTCAGTATTTAAAACGTGCAAAAGAGTATCCACATTGAATTTCACTCGTTTGGGTGGGGATCTGTTTATAAAATAATGATTACCCATGTAAAGTGGGTGCAGGCCAGGAAAATGGCTTTACTCACTTTGGGGTGTTCCTTTAGACTAGTTTGTTGTTGGTGGTGGATTCATTGTTGAAGTGTAAATTGTATTTGCAGTGAGCTTATGCATCAAACAGCTTGTTTTTCTCTTCTGAACCCTTCGACTTTTGCCTTTTTGTTCAAGCCAACGTGCATGTTGCTAGAGTTTTGGTAATCACTGCTGTAATGTAAGTTACAGCGAAGCATTTGGCTGTTTCCACATCACTGCATGAATTGGTTGAAGCATACCAATTCCTAAGGGTATATCTTCAGGTACAAAGACGTCTTGGGGTTTATTCAGACCAGTCCCTGACCAAAGTCCAATGTTATGGGTAGGTTAGAGGAGACCTGCATTCTGCTTCTCCATTTCATGAGAAAGGCAATGAGTGAGCAACGTTAACTGCCCAATGAGTGGGATGCCTCTTCCCGTAGCTCTCAAGGTGATAGATAGCATTGCTTTTATGAAAAGGCAGCTGAAGGAGACGTTCTGCAGCCCAATTCTGTATAAAACAAGTGATTGATGCCCTGGTTCTAGGGAAAGCACCCAACCACATTTCCACTGAAAGAAAAACATTAACCGATGGGGGACTCAGGATTTTATCAGTGGAATATAGGTTCCACAGATCAACTCCAATGTAGGCATCAGCAAGAAGGACTTCAATTTCATAAACCTGTAGCTCATCTCGGAGCACAGAAATTACGGCAGAAGTTAATGCCCTCTGCTGTGGCAAATTTGGTGGCGGGGGCATTTCATCAGGTGGAAGGATGGTGGGTGGCACCCCACTGCCTTCCCGCCACTGCCCCAATTAAGTCCATGGCGGGAAGGCCCGTGGACAGCCTTCCCATCCTGCTTCCAATTGAGGCCATTAGGTAGGCAATTAATGCCCACCGCCATCAAATCCCACCATTGCTGCTATTAACCCAAAGGCAGGCAGGAAGCTCACCATGCAGGGAGCGCAACAAGCAAACCCATGTAGAGTTGCTTGCGAGCTCCCAGAGGGTGGGGGTGCAGAGGCCGCCCTTGTCCACAGACACTTAGTTGAGGGACCCAGCATTGAGAAGAGGTGCCCGCTGAGGGCCACCTTTTCCTGCCCTTGGTGCAGCTCTCAGCAGGTGGGACTTCCAACCCTTGGGTCTTTGACACCAGGGAACTTCCGCTGCTGCCCAGTGAAGTGCCTGATTGGACGAAAGCCCCATCTCCTCCATTAACTATTGCCCTACATCCTGCAGATTGGTGTCCATTATCCAGAGAGCTGTCACAATGATTTCATTCCATAGCAGTTCACAGTGCCTGAAAATGAACAAGTGGTTCGAAGTAACTGTGGCTGATGACCCTGATTAGAAACCATTGTGCAATAGCAGAAAACAAATACAACGTAGCCTATGCCATCACCCAAGTTACTATGGGCACACCCTAGGCATGTTGAAAGAATGATTCAGTTGTTTGGAGTACTTTTCCAGTTCAAGTACAGTATAATTTGAGCACTGTAGCCCTCCTTTTGCATTGGTCAAAGATGTTTCTGCACATTATCTCAAGAGTCTTCTCTTCTGCATCAATGTGACATCTGTATTTCAGTGGTCTCTCTGAGTAACAATCTGAACGTCATGCCTGGCATGTGACATTTGCATTTGTAAAGGACTTTAAGCGCTCTTTAAAATGCGGGAGTTCATTTGTGATCACTAACTTGCGTATATGTTGCATAAACTGCTTTTTGCTTAAATCTAATACTAGGACTTGTGAAATGTGATTTAGCTCGACAAAATACACCCATAATGAACAACCTTTACTCTGCTTGTTGCATTATCTAGAATAGGATAGGGAAGCAGAGTAAGTATAATGAATATAAAAGCAAAATACTGTAGATGCTGGAAATCTGAAATAAAAACACAAAATGCTGGAAAAACTCAGCAGGTCCGACAGCATCTGTGGAGAGAAACAGAGTTAATGTTTCGAGTCCGTATGACCCTTCTTCAGATTATAATGAATCATACGTTACTGAACATGTAGTATTGATACTAAAAGAAAAGAAAGAACTTGCATTTATATAATGACTGTCATGACCACAGGATGTCCTAAAGTGTCTTACAGCCAATGAAATCCTCCAGAAGTGCCTGCTGCAAGAAATGCAACAGCCAATTTGTGCACAGCAAAGTCCTACAAACAGCAATGATAATGACCAGATAATCTATTTTAGTGATATTGGTTGAGGAATAAATATGTCTGGGAAAATTCCCCTGCTTTTCTTCAAATAGTACCTTGGGATTTTTACATCCTTCTGAGAGGTCAAACTGGGCCTCGGTTTAACGTATTATCTGAAATACAGCACCCCTGATAATGCAGCATTTCCTTGGTTCTGCACAGAAATGTCAACCTAGAGTATGGGTCAAAATCTCTGGAGTGGAGCTTGAACCCACAATATTCTGACACAGAGGCAGGAGTGCGACCCATTGAGCCACAGCTGACTGCCTGAGATGGTTACCTCAGCAATGCTTTGAAGAATCCACATATAGTGGTCTAGGTCTGTTTATTGAGGCATCATTTTCAGTTTGTGGAGAGGGAGAGGGGTTTCATTTGGTGTTACTGTATTCCTGAGGGACTCTTCTTGGGCAGAATGTTGAACTTGACCATGTCAAGTAATAGGATATCCTTAGGGCTAGGATTCGAACATTCTATATAGTAATCAAAAATGCAGTCAATCTGGTGAAATATTGATGTGAATGACAGACCAGGTTACCAAAAACAGGTACAGTATTTAACATTTTATATCTGTGTGTTATGGTGACAGGATCCAACCAGTCCGCTCAGAGCCTGTTAGCATGCCTGGGTCATCAAGGGTGATTGCTGATCGGAGAACTCTTTCAACAGTGATTGATGCGGGATCAGGTAGGAAACCTAACCACAGGTTGCACTGGGGAGGAGGAAGAGGTGAAATACATTTATCTACTGATCTCTGTTCATTGATGACCTGTGATGTTCCAATTAAGGCTGTCAGGTTCAGCAGCCTTCCCCTTTGATTTTCCTCATGGCGTCACAAGCCATTTTAAGAATTAACAATGACATGTTTACCATGGATATTCTAATGTAAATGTTTTGTCTAATGTGAATATTATCTGCCAGTGGACTGGCGCTGGTCACATGTAGCGCTTGTGCATGGGTAGCAGGATGGCAAGTATTGACAGGGTGACGCAGCTGTTGGTGTGAAAGAGCGAGCTAATTCTGCCTTGTTAGTTATGACAACAGAAATAATTCCTGAACTCAGTTTCCACTGTTCGGTATGCTCGTTGCATGGATATGTTGTTATGCTTCCTGCAGCCCTATGGTAAAGGTCCAGTGGTGTGGAGCTTCCTGATATATGATGCTCTGGTGTACATCAGGAGTACAACTGAATCACAATTAGCATGTCCCTGTTGCGAATGTAATTTGTGGGCAGAATGACCTCTAGTTTCATGTAAGCTGACAATATTTTAGTGAAACAGTGTTCTGTTTTCTTGTACATTTCCTTTTCATCACATGTTCAGATCAGGATAAAATTGCTTTGGGTGTAATGATGCTGTAAATGATTGATGAAAAGTTCCTCTGAACAGTATTTCCTGCAAAAACACAAGTGTGTGCATTCTGTTACTATTTATGTACCCGTTATGAACAGTGGATTCAGCACGTAGAACCCTCTGACCCTCAGCTAGGGAATCCAAGTTCAAATCATGCGATTGGCATTCACACTGTTGTTTCCTCTCAAGGGCATGTTTTGTCTGTCTCAGCCTGTGGGACAGGAGTGAAAGACTGGCCGCGGGAATTGAAGCTACATAGCTCAAGCATACCTCTTACTGAGTTAATCAAGGAGTGTTGCTGATGTGTTCAGGGTGTGCCTGGAGGATGGCTTGTCCAAGCAGAGAAGGCTACATCAGTAACATTTCAGATTTCAGCTATCTAAGACACATGGTAACAACATGCATCCATAAACTTATACATAATCAGTTTTTCAAATTGGTTCACCTTTAAACAATAGGATTAATTTTAACCCGACTGTCCATGTGGAAATTTCAAGGGCTGGGGTAGAATTCTGGTTTTATACCCCATGCGGTGTTATTCCCCGTTGATTTCAATGTGGATTAAAATTGGGCAGGATGTAAAACCAGTGTTGCACCTGACCTCATCAGACTGCTGGCAATCTGGTTCCATTAAAATTGCCCTCAATGAGCTGTGGGAAACCCTTTACAGAGTTTCACCCCCACAAAATATGGAACAATCAGGAAATCTACATGTAGCAAGCAAATAATTTTACAAAACTTTATGAAAATATTGTTTTTAATGTTGATTTTAATCTCTCAATCTGATGTATTTCAGATACACAACTCGAGTGACAGAAATAAAATTTGAGTCAGGTTCCATAAACCTTGCATTTCTTGTGGTCTCTCAGTATTTTTCAGTAAACCATCAGTTCCTGTTATATATACTTCACTGTTCCAATATCCTAGCTCACTATGCAAGCTTAGCCTCACTGTTCAAGCCCTCATTGACTTGGATTGTTTAGACTTGGTGCCACCCAGTTAGCAGCAATGAGCAGTGAGTTAAAAGTGTCATACCGTGCAATTTAAACATGTAATTCTAAAGCACTTTCCAACACAATTTTTAACATTGAGGTTTGCTTTGGTCTTCCGCCCAAACCCAGTTTTGCCAATTTTCTCAAACATTTATATTCAATCATCTTTCATTATCCTTAATGACCATTTAAAAAAAAACAAATAGTGCCAAAAGACTAAAAGCAGCATTTATATTGTGACTACCAATCTACAAGATTGATTTTCAGCAGGTTTATATTCTCTGGCTGCAAAGCTTTGTTTTGTGGCCAAGAGAGAACCCCATACATACGCACTTAGATGTATGCACAGAACTCGACACCTGGCCAGTAAATTATAAATGCATTGAAAAGTTGGCGACAGCGTCCACCATCTCAAAACACTGCAATAACACTCTGTGCTAAATCTATAAAAGTAGCCAGAGATCCAGAGCACTTTTCGCACTCAGCTTGACACTGCACTGGAATGGCATTCCTTGCGCTGTGAGGCCCAGGAGGAGAGGGGTGGCCTCCCTGGGTGTCTCATCCTAACCCCCCTCCCCCAAGATGACTTTGAGTTGCATTGTTATTTTTGCATAAGTGTAATAGAAACCATTGCATACTGATGCAGAAGTGACAATGTAATGATACCCAGAGATTAATATTGATGTTCTTTCATTTAGTTCCATCACCTTCTAATGATACTTGTTTAAATCAGAAGTACAGTAACATCATCAGACACTGTCTTAAATAACTAAGACAGTCAACAGTTAGGAGCTTGAGAAAGATGGTCATGGTCACCTGAAGGGTAAGAATGAATTCAGTTCTCTTGCACCGTTAGCTCAATTTTCAATCCAGTATTTCCAATGCTGGCATCAGCATTTACTGTTTAAACAAGTATATATTCAGAATAAAAACAAATCAAAGTAGATGGAACAAATAATCTCCATGTTGGTTGATTCTTTATAACTCTGGTCTGGAAATCCTGCTAAGCCATATTAGCTTGTAAACACTTAAAACATGGAAAGTTAATTCTACATTAAACATAGGCATTAACCCATTTATATTCATAATCTGATATGGCTCAGCACACTTTCTATTGACTTTACTGTGTTTCTTTAGTACCTTGAGACAGTCTCTAATATAAAGTAATTATTCTTGGTTACCATAGCTTTTAATTTACCATTTCATGCAAACTGTAGCTCTTATTCATTGGTGATAAATGCATTGTGAGCTCTAAGAAACATTTTATGCTTGGATCAAAGTTTCTATAAAATGCAAATAAACATGAGCAATTTGTAAATCTTTGTAGCATGGCCCATTGAATCATCTGTTCAGTGACTATGCCTGAATCCAAACAGAAAATATTGAACAAACTATGTTTTACACAAAAGCAATTAGACAGCTAATGGAGTCTCTTGGGGAAACTTGGCAGTAGATTGGGCTATATTTATTGTGCTAAGAATATTTTAACAAATAGATAATTGAGAGATGCTTTAAATATTTGGATCAGGAAATTTATACTGAGGGAAATAATAAAAAGTAATTTGGTACGTTGGAATTTCACATTTAGATCAGGGGTGCATACTCTGGAGCTATATGAGGATATTGGTTTTGGACAGTTCACTGGTGCAACATTTGTAGAATTCGCAATGATTTTTGGTGGTGATGATGATGATATGCTGCTTAAAAGCTGGTAAGAATGTGCAATTAAAATTACAGAGGTTTTGGCTCTTAACATGCTTGACATGACTGGCCCCTGTAAAAGAGAAGGGCCTTTACACCTCATTATTCCTCCAGGCTCTTGTTTGCTTATAATGTACATGGGCAGCATATCAAGCAGTATTGTAGTACTCCAGAACACACAACTTCTCGCTGATGGCACTGTCTTGTACTCATAGATTTACTAACTCAGCTTACATTCTTGATCCCTTAATTACATATCAAAGTAAGAGCAAACTGGCTAATTGCGAGCTATCCTGTATTTCACGCAGCAAGTCTTTAAATACTGCTTATAAAATCTCATCCACTTTGTTGATAGTAAACCACTTAATTTAAGTACAACCCTGAACTTAAAACAATTTTAGTGTTAAGACTACCTTAAATGGTACAGACATATTAAACATGCACAAAACATTGAAACTGAGAAACTCGGGCCTCCATTCTAAAAACCTCTGTCAGTCTAATGCATATAAGAGGCTCCTGGTAAAAAAAACACGGGTCTCTATTCGACCCATAGCCCTTAAAACACTGTCAACTTTGCAGCACCTGCAAAAGAGAATGTGAGGAGATATGCTTTTATATATTTTCCTAATAATTTAATATTATCTTGTGGATAGCATTTGGAGGGGGTTTGTAGCTCAGTGGTATCGTCCCTACCTCTGGGCTAGAAGTTCCAGTTCAAGTCCCACTCCAGGACTTGAAAGCCCTGGAAGGTGAACTCATAACATGGCCAAACAAGTTGATTATCAGCCTGTAAATCCTTCCGTTATGTCTGATAGCAGGTGGTAAGAGCGGGAGAGTTTCCTAGTCAGCCATAGGCAACAGCAAATCATTGTAGTACATTGCCAGCATAATCCAAAGGAAGTCTATGATTGCCAATGCCCCCTTAGGGCATGGTATCTGGAGGAAGAGGAGGAGGAGCAGGATAGCATTTGGTGTATTTTATGGTAATATACCAAAAAATATATGGTATATATATGTGTCTGTATATATTTATATATTTCATATATATCTCTTTATATATATATATTCCATACGTAAATGGGTACCGATCCATCAGTTTCAGATTCAGTGGCCGGAATCTTCCGTGCTGAAGTCTAAGTTTGGTGACAGGTGTGGAAGTGATAATGATTCCCACCGGAGGGATGGAGGTAACGGCTGACCACACGTGATCTTGCGCTGTTCAGTTCATTACATCTTGGTTCTCCAGACAAGACATCCCCCTTTGTAGTGAGAGGTTGTGCAGGGCGCAGCAGACAATAATGATCTGGGACATACTCTGTGACGAGTATTGAAGAGCCCGCCTGAGCAGTCCAAACATCTGAGCGTCATCTTTAGGGGTCTTTCATCTGCTCAATCATGGACCTCGTGGAGGCATGTGTGGCATTGTAGCTCTCTTCAGCAGCACAGTGCAGATGATGAACTGGCATCATCAGCCAGGTCTTCTGGGGGTATCACTTATCCCCAAGGATCCAACCCTTTCAATTGCTGAGGTCCTTCAAAAACTTGTGGCACCTGGGAGTGGGTCAGAATGTAGGTGTTGTGAGAGCTCCCTGGGAACCGATCACAAACATGCAGGATTTGCCTTCTGCAATCAAAAGTGGAAACCCTTCTTATTGATGAATGTGATTGGCTGTTGCCAGGGATCTTTCAAGGCCACATGTGTTCTATCAATAGCCCCTTGCATTTGCAGGAAACTTGCAAAATCCCAATGCCCTTGCAGCCTGGCTTTCAGGATCCAGGCAGAATTGGACAAATTGGAGCACTCTCCTGAATAGGGCATTTGTTGCCTCACGGATGCACTTGTCGCTGACTGGGAGATGCCGCACAGTTCCCCAGTGAAGTCCTAGGAGGAACCACTGGCAAAGAAGTTTAAGGTGGTGGTGACCTTTAATGCCACCAGCATGTTATTGCCTCCAAATCCTTGCAGCCGCAGGTCGTCATGGAGAAGCTGGCAGACGTGTGCAACCACATTCTGGGACATTCAGAAATTCCTCCGGCATTGTCTTTCGCTCATCTCAAAAAAAAAGCTGCATTGTCTGTGATATACCCGTGGTCGGGCCTGTGCTCGCCGTCACACTGGCCCCTAATCACCACCATCCTGACCTTCTTGAGGCCTTGCTGCATGGACCGTTGCTCCTCCTAGCCGTGTGCCAGTCCCCCCTCCTCCTCATCTTGACGAGAGCCCATAGAAAAACTGGGTTGCCTGAGGCCTGCATCATCTCGGCCTCAGTGGATCTGGGAACAAATTGCAGTAATAAATCTACTGAGCATATTCTTTTCAGTTTTGCCTCCATCTCAGAGCCACCAAGCCAGTGCTAATCCCTATGCTTGGTTTCCATCAAGAAATAGCATCCCCACCCCAGTCCTTCCAGGTGAAGGACGTCCTGGAAGAACAGAAATGAGCGTTCCTCCTGTCCATACAGGACTGTGCATGGAGACATGTTTGATCAGGGTGATGACAGCCATGTGCGAGAACCCTTCCTCAGACATGATTCAGCTTGTCTCTATTACCCTAGAGACTCTATAGAGACACCATTGGCAGCATAGAAAGACTGACCACATGAGTTCTGTCATAAAAATATAATAATTTTCATAATATTATTTTGATTTATTGTAAAGGGAGGTTAATAGTTGAGATTGGATTAGTTTCTCCATGTGGATGTGTATGTGGGAGTAATTGAATTGTAGACAGCTAGTCTGGAGCTTTTGAGTTATCAAGAGAGAAGCTAGATTTGAAATGCTAAATACGTAAACATGATTGAAGTTTTAGGATGTGAGGTGAGAGGAACATTTGCATTTTTAGATAAACCAGAATATTTTGAATTTCAAAGAGATGATGAGATGTTACACCTAGCCATAAGAAGTTAAGCCAGTGTGTTTATTTTTCCCAAAGATTACTAATAGTATGAGTACTATGAAAGATTTATTTTATGGAAAAAGTAAAGTTGCAAGGACATATTGGAACAATGGGATTTACATTAAAAGGGAGAAACATGTATAAAGGAGCTGAAGTTATGTGTACGGAGAAGGCATTCTAAGATCTAACACAAGTGTGAAAAGCCTCCAACCTCTATGCATTAAGTTGCTGTCTACAGGAATCAAAGTTAAGAAAACTCACTTCGAATCTCCCTGTCCAGAGTATTGTGTGCTTTCCCTGGGTCTGTTGAAATCTATGTTGTTTTATTGTTGCCTTAACGGAGGTGTAGCTGAGTGTCAAATTAATTAGGGGAGTTACAAGTTCTTATAGTAGTAATTTGTAGACCATGTGTGTGCTTAAAATCTTTTCTACTATTAATAAATGTTTAACTTAGTTTTGTAAAAAAAACCACTAAGCCTTGGCGGACTTATTTCCACTGAATTCAAGGGATGCATCTCGAAATAAAAATACAAATTGCAAAACAGTTGTGGCAGCTGTTTCAAGTTTCCCTCTGGGATTTGAGTAGCCCAGCATTTACCATCCGCTGTGCCGTAACGGTTCTTATCAGGCATGACTATTCACCCCGGAAGATGGAGGTTTGGAGTCGGGGGTTTGCTGCCGTCCACCAGCCATGCCCCTTGAAGGCATCCACCTCCCTCCCTCCTTTTATCCCTGCCTCTGACAGCAGCAGATAGCAAATTGCATAGAATGAACGGCAGCTCCAGACTTTGCTGTTTCAAAACCCATGAGTCAGGAAGCAAACCTGCTGCCATGTGGGCTTCACCATAGAGTGGAGAACACAAGTGAGCATGGTTCTCATCCAGTTGCTTCATGATTATTAGGATGTCCCTTGAGTTGGCCAATTGTGCTCACCTTGAACTCCATCCGTCCAAAAAGGCCCTCCTCCCATTCCAAGGGATCGCAGTTTCAGAGCAACAGTGTTGCACAGCTGAGAATACCAAAATGGTGCATATCACATTTCAGACTAATTCCACCACCTCCAAACCTCCCCTGTCACCCTCCAACATCCCCCCTCATCACCCATAGCCCACCCAATACAACCATTCCTTTCCCCTCTGTCAACCTTGAACTTCCCCATTAGCCATCACCCTCCATGTGCCTTCTCTCCCCTCTGAGCCTTTACCCATTATCATCCCCATGCCCACCCTGACCCTGATCCTCCCGTTATCCGAGCCACCTGTTTCATCCCTTTCCGTGACCCCCCACCATGAAACCTTTAGCTATCCGACTATCACCCTGGACCTGCCAGCCTACTACATCCCACTTCCCCCTCTCATTGTATCTGTTCCCTCCGCTGCCCAGTACCCTCAGTTCAACCCCCAGGACCCCACCTAGACAGCATGGACCTCGCCCTCGAGGATAATCTCCACCCCCACCATCCCTTCCCAGAAAACCCTTCCCCAACCCAACCACAAGACACCCAGACCCATGAAGGCCCTTCCCTCCATCCCATGTCCCAGCACCCTCGCATTTCCTCACTACCTCCCTCCCTGCACCAGACAATCTTGTCTTTTTTCCCTGGAGAGCCTACCACCCTTAGCCTGCCTCCCATACCCAGCCTTCACGCAACTTTTTTTTTTCCAAAAATATACTTTATTCATAAAATATCTTCAACCACATTCCAAACCATTTCAAAATCACCATTACAAAGGTACAATCAGGTTCAACTTTTACAACATGTATCACAAGGTGCATCAGTACAAACAATGAATATTACAATCATTTGCAGACATTCATTTTGGGCTATAGAGCCCGAGGGGCTCTACACAGTTCCCAGTCCCTCGGTGCACTGTGGCAGAAAGGTTTTAGGCAGCGACCCTTCCCCATTTCATCTTTGCGGCAGCTGCCCCAAGCTTTAGTGCGTCCCTCAGCACGTAGTCCTGGACTTTGGAATGTGCCAGTCTGCAACACTCGGTCGGGGACAACTCTTTGCGCTGGAAGACCAACAAGTTTCGGGCAGACCAAAGAGCGTCTTTCACCAAGTTGATGATCCTCCAGCTGCAGTTGATGTTTGTCTCCGTGTGTGTCCCTGGGAACAGCCCGTAGAGCACAGAGTCCTGTGTCACAGAACTGCTCGGGATGAACCTCGACAGAAACCACTGCATCTCTCTCCAGACCTTCTTTACAAAGGCACAATCTACAAGGAGGTGAACAACGGTCTCTTCCCCACCACAGCCACCTCGAGGGCAACGTGCCGAGGGGGTGAGACTCCTGGCGTGTAGGAAGGATCTGACGGGGAGGGCCTTTCTCACCACCAGCCAAGCTACGTCTTGGTGCTTGTTGGAAAGTTCTGGCGATGAGGCATTCTGCCAAATGACTTTGACAGTCTGCTCGGGGAACCATCCCACAGGATCCACCCTCTCCTTTTCCCTCAGGACCGCTAAGACGTTACGTGCCGACCACTGCCTGATGGACTTGTGGTCAAAGGTGTTTCTCTGCGTAAATTTTTCCACGAGGGACAGGTGGTACGGCATGGTCCAACTACTTGGAGCGTTCCGCGGCAGTGTGGCCAGACCCATCCTTCGCAACACCGGGGACAGGTAGAACCTCAGCACGTGGTGTTTGCGTACTGAGGGTCTACGCACCGCATGATGCAGCCACACACAAAGGTGGCCATCAGTATGAGGGCGATGTTGGGCACGTTTTTTCCCCCTTTATCTAGAGGCTTGTACATCGCGTCCCTGCGGACACGATCCATTTTCGACCTCCAGATAAAGCGGAAGATGGCTCGGGTGATCGCCACCATGCAGGAGTGTGGAATGGGCCAGACCTGCGCCATGTACAGCAACAGCGAGAGTACCCCACACCTGATGACCAGGTTCTTACCCGCAATGGAGAGGGAGCGTCGCTCCCACATGCCTAGTTTCCTTTTCACCACAGACACTCGCTCCTTCCGGTTTCTAACGCATGCCCTGGTCCCTCCGAACCATATCCCCAGCACCTTCAGGCCGTCAGCCCTGACAGTGAAGGGGACAAAGGATCGGTCAGCCCAGTTCCCGAAGAACATGGCCTCGCTCTTCCCACGATTTACCTTGGCTCCCGAGGCCAGTTCGAACTGGTCGCAGATGTGGATCAGTCTGCGCACCGACAGCGGATCCGAGCAGAAGAAGGTGACATCGTCCATGTACAGGGAGGCTTTGATCTGAGTGCCTCCACCGCCTGGGATCGTCACTCCTCTTATGCCCAGATCCTTCCTGATGGACTCAGCAAAGGGTTCTATGCAACACACGAAAAGAACAGGCGAGAGAGGAGAGCCCTGCCTGACTCCAGATTTAATCGGAAAGCTATCTGATTCCCACTCATTGATTGAGACTGCACTACTGATGTTATTGTAGAGCAGTTGGATCCAATTGCGAATTCCCTCCCCAAACCCCATTTTGGAGAGCACATCCACCATGTAGGTGTGCGATATTCTGTCAAAGGCCTTCTGATCCAGGCTGATGAGGCAGGTATCCACACCCCTGTCCTGTACATAGGCAATCGTATCCCTGAGCAGCGCGAGGCTGTCAGAAATCTTCCTGCCCGGCACAGTGCAGGTCTGGTCAGGGTGGATCACCAATTCCAGAGCGGACTTGACCCGATTGGCGATGACCTTGGACAGAATCTTATAGTCCACATTCAATAGTGAAATGGGTCGCCAATTTCTAATTTCCTCCCTTCCCCCCTTGTGCTTGTAGATGAGGGTGATAATGCCTTTCCTCATGGATTCTGAAATACTGCCGGCCAGGAGCATACTCTCGTACACTTCTAGCAGGTCTGGGCCAATCCAGTCCCACAGAACCAAACACAACTCCGCCGGCAAGCCGTCGCTTCCGGGAGTTTTACTCTTCTCGGAGGACTCAAGGGCCTTAGTCAGTTCGTCAGGATTTAGTGGTTTGTCCAGGCTCTCCCATGTACTGTCGCCTAAGACCTCCGTGATAGAGGACAGGAAGGACTGGGAGGCCGTGCTGTCTATGGGCTTCACGTCATACAATCTGGCATAAAAGGATTTGCTTATCCTCAAAATGTCGGACTGTGATGAACGTTACTGAGCCGTCTTCTTCCTTCAGGCTGCTGATCACAGAGCTCTCTCTGTGTACCTTTTGGAAGAAGAAACGTGAGCACGTCGCATCCTGCTCCACGGAGCGGACTCTGGAATGGAAGATGATCTTGGAGGCCTCCGAGGCAAAGAGCGAGGCTTGCTGGCTCTTCACCTCTTGGAGTTCCTCCTTGACATCGACCCCCATCGACTGCAGCCAGAGCAGATTCTGCATGTTTTTCTGGAGTCGGGACATTTCCCTCTGTTCCTTTCTAGCTTTCTGCCTTTGAGAATGAAAAACCTCTTGATGTTTCCCTTGATCGCTTCCCACCAGTGTGTCAGGGACTCAAAGAGGGGTTTCATGGTTCTCCAGCCTTTGTAATCCCTCTTGAGCAACTCAATATTCTCTAGGGTCAGCAGTTGCACGTTTAGCTTCCATGCCCCCCTGCCCACCCTCTGGTCCTTCTCTAAGTGGCAGTCAGCCAGTAGGAGGCAGTGGTCAGAGAAAAACACCAGCTTGACGTCGGTGGATCTGACTGCGAATGCACGGGACACAAACAGGAAGTCTATCCTGGAACGGATGGACCCGTCTGGCCGCGACCAGGTGTATCTACGCTGCGCTCCATCTGCAGGGTTGCTGAAGACATCATGCAGCTTGGCATCCTTAACTGTTTCCATCAGGGATCTGGATGTAGCGTCCAATCTGCTGTCGGCCCTGCCGAATGGTCCAGCCGCATTGATGATGCAGTTGAAGTCACCGCCCAGAATGACCGGCCTGGAGGTCGCCAGCAGCAGTGGGAGCTGCTGAAAAACCTCCAGCCGCTCGGTCCCTTGTGACGGGGCGTACACGTTAATTAACCGGAGTGGAGCGTTCTTGTACATTACGTCTGCTACGAGGAGGCGCCCGCCCACCACCATCTTTACCTCGGAGACGGTGAAGTTGCCTCCCCGCAGCAGAATACCCAGGCCGGAGGAACGAGAGTCGTTTCCGCCCGACCAGATCGATGGCCCATGGGACCACCATCGTGACCATTACCTGTAGGAGCTGAGGTGCGGTATCGCACACTCCTGCAGAAACAACAGGTCAGCTTTGACCTTGGCAAGGTAGTCCAAGGTCGCAACACATCGCGTAGTAGATTTAATGCTACGCACATTTATGGATACAATCTTTAAACTCATTTTAAAGCATTTATTCTCTTACCAAACCTGTTGTCTCTGAGAGTCCCAGACCTTTAGTCTGCTCCTTCATACCCGTAGTGTGTTCAAATTGCCTCACTTTGGATGGGCTGAGGAAATCCCCATTGGCAGTGTTCTGCTCGGGTGGCATCTGGGGGTCCGTGCAGAGAGCGGGGTTTGAAATGACCTTTGTTGGAGAAGCTTCTCCAATCCTCTCCCCCTCTGGGGCGTTGCTGCTCCCGGCTTCCCGGAGCCTTCACGCAACTTGATCCACTGGCACCTGATCTGAGTCAAGAGGCTGAGATTTGTGAGCGGTGCCCAAGAAGGACAAAGCAGCGTCTACTCACTTTAAAGTTGTGGAAGATGTCAGGTTGCCAGGGGAATGCCACTTATATACAGCCATAAATGTGAAAGTTTTAATTTCTCGCTGGTGGGGAGTTTAATTTGGAGGGAGATCTTAATTCCAGCAAGCTGGCCTTTTAATGAGCATGCATGACCTGCTAATGCATGCAAAAGGGCTTCCCAACATTGTTCCGAACATTTGTCGGGAAGCTCAACCCGCTTTTAACCAGCCTTTAAAGTCCTGAGCATTTAATTGCTAAAGTTCATTCCGCCATCGGGAAACTGATTTTTGGCCTCATGCCAAATTAAGTTTTCCCACCCACCAAGCTTCCCACTACTGGCAGGATCGGAAAATTCTGCCGCATGTTACAGTTATCTTTCAACTAAATCCTAGTGTATTTACTGTAGTATTAGGGTCTGGCACATATAGGGTTAATGTGGGTAGAGTACTGCCCATGCAGTAATGTAAGAGAACACACAACCCGCACCTACGGGTCAGTCTAGTGCTGGACAGAGTCGTGTGCACAAGCAACGTGGAGACAGCTCCTAGCTTGAACCCTTTACTGTATAATATGTACATAGTTTTTGTAGTTAATAAATACATACAGTTAACCTACTGAAGACCACAAAGACTTCATTAAGAACTATCCAACACCTTACAACATTTGCCTGCTCGTTCTGTCACAGTAACAACATTCAAAAATTTGTTTTGTTCAAACAGAACTTGACCTTATAATCTAGAGTGACATTAGAGTGCAGTACCAAGGGAATGCTACATTATTGGAGGTGCCATCCTTCAGAAGGACAGGTAAAACAATGTCCTGTCTTCATGCTTGGGTCAATGTTAACAATCCCTGTACAATGAAGGGGAGGCAGTTCTCCTGGTAACCTGATCAATACTTCTCCGTCAACCAAAGCTGATTAACCAGCTAGTCAGTTCATTGTGTCTGAAAGGCATTGTTGCTGCAGAATGAGTGCCACGTTTGTCTACATAATAACGGTCACTGACTCCAAAACATTCATTATGTAAAGCGCTTTGAGTCATTTTGACAATATAATAAGGTGTTATATATATATACATCTTTCTACATGGATGAGATAATGTAAGAAAAAAAATAGATAAAAGCAAAATACTGCGGATGCTGGAAATCTGAAACAAAAACAAAATGCTGGAAAAGCTCAGCAGGTCTGACAGCATCTGTGGAGAGAGAAACAGAGTTAACGTTTCGAGTCTGTATGACCCTTCTTCAGAGAAAAACATTTTTTTAGTGAGCTTACAGCAACTGCTGTTAAGTTTTTCTCTCACCAATTTTATCCCTTTTCCTCCTCTTCTGAAGGTGTTAACCTGTTTGCTGGAAACAGTTCCCCAGGTACCAGTCAGACTCCAGTACCTCAGCCAAGTAATCATTCTTCATGTGTGAGAATTATCACTGAGTGCTGGCAAGGTGAATCCCTATCTTGTCCTCACTCAATGTACACTGCCAGTAGGGATTAAAGATCAAGAGCGAGAACCCTAAACAGGGGCATAATGAGTGATTCATTCACCTCTACAGTCATCTCAGCTGAGATCAACTAAATCAGTACAAATGAGCTGAGAATTACTCAGGTTTGATTGTCGTAATCCTCTTCCAGCCATCTCTGTGTTCTGCATTTACTTATTTTGATGGAATATTCATAGAGATTCAACAATCAAAGTAGATGCATACATCATTGTATAAAAACCCACAGTCTGTGTCTGCTTTCTATACAAGAGCCAGGATTTTTCCACGTATTTCAGCAGGTTTACCACCTACACTAGTAAGCTTCTATTGTAGTTCACTCAGATTAGCAAAGTGAAGCCAAACCCAGATGAATTGTTCCAACACATGAGCCGTCCACAGAAAAGATCAACAATTTGCATTAATGTAGCTCCTTTAATATAGTAAAACATCCCATGGCACTTAACAGGAGAGTTGTCCAACAAAATTTGTCACCGAGCTGCATAAGGAGATACTAGAACTGGTGATCAAAAGTATTAAGGAGCAATTTAAAGCAGCAGAGCATGGCAGAGAGGTTTAAGGAGGAAATTCTAGAGCTTACGGCCTAGACTGCTGAAGGTATGACCACCAATGGTTGAGTGAATGAAATCGGGGAAGTGCAAGAAGCCAGAGTTGTAGTACTGTAGGAGGTTACAGAGATAGGAATGGGTGAGGCTGTGGAAGGATTTGAACACAAGGATGAGAATTTCAAAATTGAGATGCTGACGTACTAGGAGCCAGTGTAGATCAGCAAGCAGTGAGGTGATGGCTAAATGAGACTTGGCGCAAGTTAGGATATGGGCAGCAAAGATTTGGGTCAGCTCAAGTTTATGAAGGATTGTAGTGTAGGTGGGAGGCTGACCAGGAGGTCATTGGAATCTGCAGGTAACAATAGCAGAGACAGAGAGTTCAACAGCAAATGGGCTGAGGGAAAGACAGAGACTGGCAATGTTACAGAGGTGGAAATAGTCAATCTTGGTAATGGAGGGGATATAAAGTTGGCAGCTTAGCTCAGATTTAAAAAGGATGCCGAGATTGCAATCAGTCTGCTTCAACCTCAGAATTTAAAAGATCCTGCATTAACACCCTCTCAAATCCCAGTACGTCGCCCTAGTTGATTTTCATGCAACACATTGCTGTGATTTTCTACATAATAGTCTCTACATTTCAAAATAATTCTTGTGTGTCAAGCACATTGAAACATTTCGGGAGGAAAAAAGATTTTTAAAAGACATTGAGATGCAATATAAATATTTTTTCTATTGTAATCATCATTTGAAATCTCAGTAAGATCACATTCTTGAAATTTCTTGTATGGCTGCAATTTAAAAAAATTATTTGTATACTTGATTGGAAACTTTTTAAAATGATTTTAAATTTTAAAATCTCTCCAGTGATTAAAAGGCGTCATTTTAAATGGTTAACTATTGGTGATTTAAATATGCTGGTATTAACTGAATTAGACAGTCTTTTAAAACTGCTGTCTATAGCTGGTGATTATTTAGACAGGTAAGGTTCTACTCAGCAGTGGATCATTGATTTTGTGGTTTGTTTAGCAGTATTATGGCATGGTCTGTATATTGAATCTGATAGTCTTAATTGACTTTTACTTGTACAGTATTAATGAGCTACAGTTATTAGGTGTTAAGTTGCAGACCAGGAGTCATGTCTGCATAGAAAAGCAAAACCAGTTGATAGCATCTTTGAAAAGATGTCCATCAAAGGTGTCACAACATTAAAGACTGGAGCAAGGTTTAACTCTGACTTGGTATCTGAAGCAGATGGAGGCGCATCTGTTCCGATGATGCCACTTTCCAAAACGGCGCTTCTGACATGTCTTCCTTCTTCCTTAACTGAGGTTTCCCACCCACAGTGGTTGACAAGGCCCTCAGCCATATCCGACCCATCTCCCACGCCTCTGCCTTCACATCTTTCTCTCCCTCCCAGACCATGATAGGGTCCCCCTTGTCCTCACTTTTCACCCCACCAGCCTCCGCATTCAAAGGATCATCCTCCGCCATTTCTGCCAACTCCAGCATGATGCCACCACCAAACACATCTTCCTCTCAGCTCCCCCCCCCCAATGTCAGCATTCCGTAGGGACCGTTACCCCCGGGACACCTTGATCCACTCCTCCATCACCCCCAACACCTCATCCCCCTCCCACAGCACCTTCCCATGCAATCGCAGAAGGTGCAACACCTGCCCCTTTACCTCCTCCCTCCTCACTGTCCAAGGGCCCAAACACTCCTTTCAGGTGAAGTAGCACTTCACTTGTACCTCCTTCAGTTTGGGGCGCCTATCCTCATCCCTTTTTCAGTTCTTTTTTCAATGTTCATTTTTATTTTTTATTTTAATGTTTATTTTTTTATCCACTTTTTTTTATTCTTATTTATTTTCACCTTTATTCATTTATTCATTGTTTTATCCCCACCTTTTATCCTATTTTCGATCTTTTTTCCCCATCATTGTCCCCTCCCCCACCCCACCCCCACAAGGACCATCTGTCACTTGTTCATGTTGTTCTTTTCAGAGTACTTACCCTTGTCCTGCTATTATCACATTCTGCTTCCTTACCTTAATGCCACTATAGGCACCTCCTTTAGTCCTTACCACTACCATTAACACCTGCTTTGTTGCTTTGTCCTTTTGTTCTTGACATTTTTGTCAGTCTCTTTGCCCCCACCTATCGCTGGCCTTCTATCCAACTTCACCTGCTCCAGCCCCCTTAAACAGTTTACATTTCATCACATTTTTACTTCTCTTTAGCTCTGAAGAAGAGTCATACAGACTCGAAACATTAATTCTGTTTTTCTCTCCACAGATGCTGTTAGAGTTTTTCCAACATTTTCTGTTTTTGTTGCATTTATATAGCGTCTTTCATGACCTCAAGATATTTTAAAGCACTTTGCAGCTAATGAAGTACTTTTGAGGCATAGTCACTGTTGTAATGTTAGATCTGTCCTGTGTTCAAATGGTGCTGAGCCATGTAAAGTCAGATGATACAAGTGAGTGTGCTTCTCTTCTGCAGACAGCCAAGGTAACCTGTGACTAGATATCCTGTTATTTTAATTGCTAACAGAGTATGAAAATGTTTTTTGGGTTGTTTTGCCTAAATGGCTGAGCATGTGCAGAAATCAGTCATCAGCATGTGTTCAGTACTAACATTATCCCCCTCTTATGAATATGAGTCTTTCTGTTCTGTGTAGTTACTGTATTGTACTATGGCTTTAAGAAGTAAGTACAGCAAACATAAAACGATTTTACAGAATAAGACATTTTACATTGGAGATTTAACTGTGAGTTTGGGTGTAGGAGATTGGCTCGGTTTGAATCATTGTATTTTAAACTGGATCATAAATTTTTATAACCTTCTTTGAACCAGGAAGTGTTTCCCCAGATATGGCTGCTACAGTTGGATTGATGGCAGTTTATGAGTCGATGTTTATCTAGCTCTTTGATTGCTTGCTGTGGTGCCTTGTCTTATCAGACTTTATCGCCATGTCTAACCTGAAAAACATCAAGTCGACCTGTATGTTAATTTTATGGATGATTATAATTAGGGCTGAACCATTAGAGCCTTTGATGCTTCCTTCCCCAGCAATGGCTTTCAAGGTAATTGTTTAACTATTGATCTCCTGCAGTGGTGTCACTGAAAGCTGACATCTGGTTTCTTCGACTTTTAAAATCACCTGAAAATCCTCACCAGCTAATGCCCAGAATCTGGTTTTGTGGGTGGGTGGTGCAAAATTTGCAAACACCTTCCTGTTTTGTTAGATTATTTTAAACCTGGAATGTCAATACCTCGGAATTAATGAAATTCTCCAGTTCATAGTCCTACACAGCTCCTCCACTGGATGGAAACGGAGTGAGTAGTTTAAACAGGAGCAGCACTATATCCTGCTGCCCTCCCACCCTCTCTAATTTTAGTGCTGCAGGTTTTGGTCACCAGTGTGTGCCCACTGGACTCGCACAGGAGCCTTGTACAGAAATATTAATGAGCTTTCTGCATGTGAATACCAGCTAAGGAAGTGGCCACAGCTCTCCCAGCAGGCTGAAGCTGTTTGACAGCTGGTGGGAAGGGTCAGGAGAATCCTCCCAAGTTAAGTAAAAGATTTTTCCTTTGTGGTGCCAGAATGAGAGGAGTACTAGTCTGGGCCCCTCAAGGAAAGTTAAGGTCTCTCTTGCCTTGGTCTCCCCTATTTCCCCATGCGAGACCCTCCAGAAATCTCCTCCCAACATTCCCCACACTTACCTGGAAACCCCAGTGTTCCCCTGCGCAACCGCTCTGCATCATTTTCTCACATATTCTGGGCAGAAAGTGCTCTGACAACATTTAAATGAGGTCTGGTGGTTAATACATCCTTAAACTCAAGCCAATGAGTGGATTTTGTATGTGCCCCACCCCCCCCCCCAAAAACCTGCTCAGCCCCCGGAATCTGCTGGTTACTGATGAGTTTCCCCAGATTTAAACCAGCCCAAGAAGTTAGCATATCTGTCGAAGCAGTGAAGACTGACAAATGTGTCTCTCTGTGGTGAGTGAATTTCCTTTCCACTGAACAGTACCTGAGTTAAATCATAGAAAAGCCCATGGCCTGAATTTTCAGCTCGGTGTGTGGGCGGGATCGGTGGGCCCAGGATCGGCCGGGAAACGGACAGCCGACTGCGATCGGCCCCTGACCACAATTCCACACTGGCTGGCCAATTAACAGCCAGCCAGCATGAAACGTCCACTGAAAAGCTCAGCGCTGCCAAGGTGGGGTGGGAAGAAGGCGGGCAATGCGTCAGCGAGAGCACTGGCCAGCACTGACAGAAAGTTCCCTGAAGCAGAGAGCTGCTTCAGGAAGCTGAAGACCTGAAACAGCAAAAATAAAGGTTTCAAAAGCTCAAAAAAGTGTCCATGCATCATAATCAGTCACCTGAAAATTTAGTTAATGAAAATGCTGTCCACAGAAATGTATTTATATTTCATTTCTTTACGGAAATCTCATCCCGCCTATGGATGAGATTTGATGAAAAATGCAAAGGCCACCTGGCCGATTTGCCCGTCCGCCAACCGTAAGGTTGGACAGGCTACGTAAAATGACAGACAATTATGCCATTAATAGGCTTAATTGTCCTCTTAATTGTCAGTGGGCATGCTTCTGACTCTTGCGTGCGCTTGCCGAGCGAAGTATCATGCGAGCGCGGGATGACATCAGGACACTCGCCCAACGTCACCTCACGCGATTTTACGCCCAACCAGGTTGGCGCACGCCCGTCCAATCAGCGTAAAATTCAGCCCAATGCTTCGTTTATCCACTTGGCTGAAGGTGGCTGAGGAGAGCTAAGAGCCTGAGACAAGGAGATCAGACAGAAAATTGCAGTTTAATCATCAGTCGTACTGTAAATGCAATGTCAAACTATTGATGCTTTCCTGTTTATTGGAATGCAAGAGATTTAGGAAGTAAAGGTGTTTGTGAAATCATTTGGAGTGTGGGACAGAATGTAATGCTCACAAGGCACTTTTGAAAAAAGAAAGTACACAGAGTCCAAGGCAGATCTCCCCAGTGCCACAGGCTAGAGCTGATAAGGCTGACTGGTCACCGGTTT
Source organism: Cetorhinus maximus (assembly GCF_964194155.1). Taxonomy (NCBI): domain Eukaryota; kingdom Metazoa; phylum Chordata; class Chondrichthyes; order Lamniformes; family Cetorhinidae; genus Cetorhinus; species Cetorhinus maximus. The sequence continues at coordinate 22,431,515 of NC_135887.1, read as the reverse complement.
CTAGTTACTGGCATTGAGAGTTCTGAGAAGGCCTGGCGTCTCGTGTACTTAAAAGCTGTCCGTGCCTGAGTGGAGACGGCCTGTGCTTGGGGGTCGTCAGTGCTACGAAGTGTAATCGATATGGTCTGGAGTCCTTGACCTGGGCCTGTAATTACCTCGGGAGGGATAAAGGCAGTTTGTTGTGGCAAATAGTGGCCGCATTCAGGTCCAATGAGCATGGCTGTGTTCTGGGAATGCAGATCGGAGGCACAGAAACCCTGCCCTTTGGTATCGTTGACAGCAGTCAGGATGGATTTAATAAAACAAATAAGAAGAGGTTTTCTCACGAGACACCACCTGTCCGAGGGCAGACTGCAACCCTGAGCAAAGAAAAGGATGTCTGGATGGATAGAGCAGCAGTAAACTTATATACACCAACCCAGAGTGCTGCTGAAAGGACAAAATGCTAGGCTAAAGCTTTAACAAATTATTAACAGCCCAACATTATTATGCTCCAGCCCAGAATGCACTTCAGTCCAACTGCTACTTTATACTGTATAATAGGGGCTTCCTACTTTTATGAGTGATTGGTAGAGCTGCTCAAAACTCTGTGCTGCTGTCCTAACAGTAATGGGAATGAAATTGAGGATGAACACACAGTACCTAATCTATCCAATGACCATTTCCTTGAAGTATTCACTTGAGAAGACTAAATACCCTGCATCACTGAAGATAATCCATGAAACATTACGGACTCCAACATTAGAAAGTTATCGTTAGTGCTTAAAACAAGCAATTCTCCAGGGATGGAGAGCATCTATCTCAGGGATGAAGAAAACTAGGGGCAACATTTATGAAGTGCTCAGAATCATCATGAGAGAGTCACTGACTACTGTGGTGCCCCACAAGATTAAAAACGAGATAATATGCACAAAATATGACAAACCATATCTGAGCAACTACAGATATTTTGCATCAATAATAATTGATGCAGAATATATTATTAGAAGCAAACTTGATGATGATCTAGTTAAAGAACAGTAACCTAGTAAACAACAGTCAATGCTGCTTGAGAACGAGATCCTGCCAAAATATCTACTAGATACTGGTGCACTTCTAAAAGTTTCTTCACTGAACGTAAAAACCCTGGAAATTCAAGATAAAACTTGGATCGTGATTAAGAAATTGCCTGAAGGATTAGGTGCATAGGCATGATGGGCCGAATGCCTTCCTTCTGCGTCGTAAATGTCTGTGATTTTGAGTACTGTTTGGACAGCTGACATTCCTACTGTTCATTATATTCATTGATCGCAGCATGAGAAGGGATTTGAGTTTTGTCATATCTGGAAGTTTATGGAACTCCCCTGTAGGTACCCGTAACAAGATGTTCCGTTTATTTAGTCTGGTTGGGAACTTGTTCTTGGAAAAGAGCAAAGCTGAATAATTATTATATCTAAAAATTAAGGGGCATAAATTTTCAGATCCACACAGATCGGTTTTAGTAGTGAGTTGGGGGCTTGAGTCAATTTTTGTGCACTATTAAATCAACTCATTCCGAATAATGAACTGAGTATAAAATTGTCAGTTCAGTGCAGCCTCCACAAATTGTTGGGCCGTATTTCAGTTCTTCCCATTGTACCACCTCCTTTAGCTAAAAGGTGGTGTAGCCACTGACAATCAGCTGTCGTTTCAATGAATTTTGGCACCCTGTTTGCCTTGCCTCATTGTAATAGGCTCACAACCAGAGCATTCGACAATATGCTATTCTGCTGTCAAGTGCTCCACCTTGGTGCAAAAAGAAGAGGCAGCGACCATTTTTGTTACATCTTTGTCAAGATGGATGACATCATTGCTTTTCAGGGCACCATTGGGCAGTTGAGCCAAGAGCCCATTAACACCTTTCCGTTGAGGATAAACAAGCTACTAAGTCAAGTCAAAGGTTCAAATCTATTTGGTTGAGAGTAAGCCAGCAATTTGCTGTTCAAGTTATTGGAACCAGTGTTCAGCCCCAGGGAACTCAGCAATACATACAAAGTACAACATAGGTGAATCCAGGTAAAATCTAGGATTGATCTTGTACTATGTATTGTATATATCGAAATGTTAGCCAAGAACATGGTAGTTTTGAATTGGATAATCTATATAGGAAATGCATTAAGCACTTCAGTCCATCGAGCCTGTTCTGTTATTTTTTTAGCTATGGCAGTTATTACCTTTTAGTCCTAATTTCCTGTCGTCTTTCTACATCCATTCGTTCTCTTATTTTTCAAGTAAATATCTATTTCTTTTTAAACATCTCAATAAGCCTTGAACCGATAGCTTTTTGTGGAAGCTATTCCATGTTCTCACTGCCCACTATGGGAAGAAGATTTCCCTGGATTAGTTTTCACATGGTTTAGCTTGAATTCCAAGATTATGTCCCCTTGTCCTAACCTGAATGTGTGCTGCATTATTGCTACCAATCATATTTTTCTTACAGGACAAAGGTACTGGTTTTATTTTGTTAAGATCTATATCAATATTATATATAATATGTAAGTGATGTAGATAGTTGCAGAGAAACAAGACACTTAGTGTAATGATTTATGAAGTCACCTGAGCCCCAGTGGTGTTTCCTGCTGTAAATTCCTCAGCCCCAATTGTGACACTCTGTTGGTTTTAAATTAATTTAATTTCAGGAGTGAGTTTTTTTTTGTTTTAACCTCTTTCACAGATGATTAATGAAGCTTAACAAGTAACTGAGACTTCATGCAGTCCTGCACAGCCTCTTGGTGTATGAGCAGAAAAGTCAGTATATTATAACAAGCTTATTTAAGAGTAAGGAGCATATTGGTTTATGAAACCTCCACAGATCCAAAACAGTGAACGAGAAACAGATTCTAAAAATTTTACCTCAACCCTAGTGCCTTTTGACAATGTTCCAGTGGTAATTGATTTGTCCCAATAAGCATGCCAGTCTATTGAGTTTTGTCCTGTACAGGTAGTTATAGTCTGCCAGCTGGAGCATGGGAGCGCAACTTGAACAAGAAAAAAACACTGAAGCCCCATTTACTTCCCGCTGTAAAGCTTGGAAGTTTGATAACTTGACTACTCCAGCTGACAAAGGGAGCAATAACCTTGTGTCAGTGACAGTCCCATTACTAAGGTAAAAGCAATGGACAGAATTTTACGCCTCGCAGGCGGGCGCACACCTGACCTGATCGGGTGTGAAAACACGCGAGATGATGTTGGGCGAGCGTGCTGACGTCACCCCGCACATGCGCAATCTTCAGGTCAGCGGATGCACGCAGGGGTTGTAGTCGTGCCTACTATCAATTAAAAGGTCGCTTAAGGCCATTAAAAAGGCAATTGATCCCGATTTTATGTTGCCCGTGTGATTTCGCGCTCATTGCACGGGCAGGCGGGCAGCCCGCTTTTTGCAAAACCTCATCCAAGGGCAGGATAAAAAGGGGCAGCAGCATTGCCATTGTGAGTAATAAGGAGTTTAGGAGATAGTAGCAAACTTATTTGAACTTGACAACTTCATCTCTTCTGAGCTTCAGTCTTAGCATTTCTAGGCTTCATTCCATGGCGTCCCTAAGGCCCCTGGAGTATTTTGACTGTCTGGACCCTTCCAGGTATCAGACAGCCTTCTGTAACCCTGGTAATGGGGACTGTGCTCTCCACTGGAAGCACCTCCTCTAAGGAGGAAGAGAGGGGCAGAAGGGAGAGGAGGTCAGGTGTCCCAATGCAGTTTCCAGGGAAGCAACCTGTGGGAGGAGGAGCGCAGGGCCAGCAGGTAGTCCAAGGCGTGAGGGGGCTGCAGAAGACGCCACTATCCTGCTGCCAGGGTTTACAGGCAGTGATGCAGCTACCTCAATATGTCTGAGGTGCAATGCCGAAGAAGGCTCCGCCCCTCCAGGGAGACTGTGACCTCCATTTGCCATATGGTTGGGCCTGAGATCACCTCCGACTGTATGGGTGGACACCCCATGCCAGTGACTCTGACGGCCACAGTTGGCCCTCAACTTCTATGCCTCCGGCTCTTTCCAGGGGTCTGGGGGATCTTTATGGAGTGTCCCAATCAGCTGACAACAGTTGCGTCAAGCTGGTGACAGAAGCTCTGTTCAGGTGGGTGATGACATTTATTCCTTTCCGTATGGACGAGGCTAGCCGGGCTGAGTGAGCCAGAAGGTTTTCAGTGATTGCTGGGTTCCCTGCATCCAGGGTGCAATCGACTGCACACATGTGGCCATCAAGGTGCCAGTGGGCCAGCTGGTGCCTTCGTCAACAGGAAGCGATTCCACTAGATAAACGTCCAGATAGTTTGTGACCACAAGACGCAGATTCTGCAAGTCTGTGCAAGGTACCCTGGCAGCTCCCATGACGCTTATGCCCTGAGACACTCCCAGGTGCCAAGGCTATTCAGTGCTCCAGCCCGACTGGATGGATGACTGCTGGGTGACAAGGGCTATCCGTTGAAAAGGTGGCTTATGATGCCTCTCCACCACCCAAGAACAGAGGCAGAGCAGCATTATAATAGGACTCATGCCTCCACAAGGGTGGTGATAGAGAGGACCATAGGTCTTCTGAAGATGCACTTCCGATGCCTAGACCTTTCAGGGGAGCACTACAATACCCCCCAGAGCAGATATCACTGATCTTAGTTGCATGCTACGCTCTCCACAATCTGGCACTGGCAAGGGGTGACCCACTGGAGGAAGAGGATCTTGAGGCAGCTCCGCAGGCCACAGAGGATGAATCCAGTAGTAAGTCTGAAGAGGAGCACAGTGAAGAGAACGCTGAGGGCGTGGAGGCAGACCTCTGTATCCTTCAGGGAAGCAGGGACACCAGGGACACCTTGATCCAATGCTCCTTCAGTAAGGCTGCCAAACATCTGCTTCTACATCATACCAGGGCTGCTGCCTCCATCCCAGATGCCTGAAATGACCCTTTCATTTGAACCCAAAATCCACCCAGTGACTCTGCAATAAAGTTTAGAGCCACTCATGTCCAGCGTTAGATACTGGCATACCCTGTACCAAAAAAAAAATGGTGAAGCATACTCAGGCCATTAAAACAAAAGCAAAATTTATATAATTTTGATACTCAAAACAAATGAACATTACCATATCTGGTGTTAATGCCCACACCAGTAAACAAAACATGACAGAACAGAAGATCACCCGTGAACAGTCCCTTTTGTGTTCATGGTGTTTTAACTTACGTTTTTGAGTGCTGCATCTTGGTCCCATCCTGCTCCCCTCGCTGGCACCGGCATTGGAGACAGCCTGCTGACTCTGCTGTTTTGTTAGCCTTGATGACCTTGGCGGTTGTCCTCTAGCCAGTGGAGCCTGTGCTGGCCCCGCCTGGGAGGGAGCGGCTAGTGCCACGTCTGGCATCTCCCCAGTCATCGCAGCCTCATCAGATGCCACGGTCACTGGCAGAGGGGTGGAAGAGCTGCTGTCATCATCCAGAGTGCCCTGAGAGGAGCCTGCAGAAACAACAAGCAGCTCGTATGCTAACGTGAGGTCGCTCTGGATCTCCCCGCTCGCCATTGATGGGCAGGCACTCGGCTGGGATACTGAGTGCCTCATCCATCTCCCACACTGGCACTGACCACCTGAGGTCCTTGCCTGTGTGAGAGCTTGCAGGTCCAAGCGCAACCCCAAGAACCCCTGATTCTGTCCCAGGAGCTGCCTCACCATGAGAGTCGTCACTCTCTCAATGGAGGAGGCAGTGCATTCGGCGATGAGGGTCAACGCAGTGCTCATGCTCCGCATGGACTCCTCCACAACAGAGATCATGGCATGCATACCCGCATGGATCTCCGCAGATCCTCCTGCACATTCGGCTGGACATCCAGCATCTTCTGTCTAATGGACGACCCCAGAGGTTCATAATCTGCCCTCGACTCAGCATCGTCCTGGCCTCCAGCAGTCCTCCGACTGCCAGCGCCCTGGGCACTCTCTGCCTCCGTCTGCACCTCAAGTGAGTATGATGCTCTCACCGCTGTGCACCGAGACGCTAGTTGCCGATCTAACCCCCACCGAAGTGCTGGTATCTGTACTGGTGCCTAGTTCAGAGACCGGGTGTGATGCAGGTGCATCTGGCGTCAAGGGTGGCTTCTCAAGATCCTACTTATGAATGCGTGCTGGCAAATCTAAGGGAGAACAATGACACGTTATTAGTTCAAGTCATCACACTGTCACTGTGCATACGAGGTGCCCTGGTGAGCCAATGGAGATCTGCATCATTGTGCCATCCTCTTTCAGTGATCAATGGGGATTCAAATTTTGAGGCTCCTATCAATGATGAAACTACACAAGAAAGTTTGCACAATCTGAAGCTCTCACCTCTGTGCACTGCACTCTTACCTTCGTCAGAGACCCCTGCCTCTCCACGACCGGCTGACCGAGGTGGATGGCGGCTCTCCAGTTCGAAAGCATCCATTTCGAATCTCGTCGTGATTAGATTTGGGGGGCCTCCGGCTGTCCTTGACCTCTCTATGTTGCTATGGCTCCTCTTCTCCTGAAAGGACAGAGGAGCATTGATTAGTCCACTCTCTATCTGCAGCGCCATTGCAGCCTGGCCAACCCCACCAGAGGAACACCTTGCAGGGCACATCAGAGTTGTGGCACTTGAGCCACAAGGCACTCAGGCTACGCAACCAGGGCTCACCCCCTTGGCCAGCTCCAGCGTAACTGACATTTGGCAATAAACTCTAACACCCCTGAGCTCCACGGGAGGGACAGCCAGCCCTTAAAAATTCCCCACGTCAATCCATGCCAACACTGTATTCACCCTTGCCGAGCACAGCAGGTCGTTGAACCTTTTGCAGCACTGCACCCATGTGCGCTTCATGATGTGGTGGCTGCTGACCTCAGCTGCAACCTTCTCCCAAGCTTTTTTGGTCTGATGTGATGGCCTCCTTCTGCCATCCCAGGGAACGAGAGTATTCCGCGTGACACCCACCTCCTCCACGAGGACCGCGAGGCACTCGTCTGGAAAACGGGGGGGGGCCGAGTGCTCACCCAACCTGCCCTCCCACCTGACGTCTCCAGTTGCTGTTGAGGCCATTGCCCTAATCTCCAGACTGCAGAATATATTCTCATCTGGCAGCCTTCAGGGAGCTGCCTCTGCTGATTTTAAACCGCCCGCTGGGTCGCAGACCCAGTGCCCGACAGGCCCCCGCCCCGCCTGGCCCATCCTGATCATTGGGAAGACACATTTCATGCTGAGTGGGCCTTAATTGACCAGCCAGCGTGAGATCGCTATCAGGGGCCTGTTTCCCGACCGCCCTTGGGCCCCCCGATTGCGCGCGCCTGCCGAAGGGAAAAACTCAGGACAATGTTTAAACATCAACACCCCACCCTCTCCCAAAAACCATCTTTTCCTTGAATTCACCATGTCCCAATGCTGAATTCAAATCTCAACCAGCGAAATCTTATTTTGACTCTATCTAATGCAGAGTTTCTTTTCATATTGTTTCCACTTTCCTATTCTCTGAAATTACGTCAACACGGGACTCAGACACGTTGCATTGCAAACATTCATTGACAAGTTTTAATTAATTGCAACTTTACAACTGTATTTGTATAACTAATAACTATAGTTATCAACTTGTCTTTAAAACAGCTAGAATAAACCTAAGACAGTCCTGATTTTGATTTGATCTGGGTGTTCAGTTCTGATCTGCAAGAGCCTGCAAACCTGATTTCAGCAATCAAGTGCCCACTGACATTTATTTTGCAATGGAATTGATGTGTGATATTTGTTGAGAGATGTATTGTAAACATTCTGATTGGAGCAATGTCAACAGTGTGATGTACATTTTGACACCTAAGTTATAACATTTCATTGTTGTATTTCGTTCAGTACCATATTCAATTTATCAATCCTTAAAATAATCAATACAATATTCAGTTAGTAAAACAAAAGCAAAATACCGTGGATCCTGGAAATCTGAAATAAAAACAGAGACTACTCGAAATGCTCATCACAAGTGATACCAGTGCCAACGTGTGGGCCTTTCTGGACTGTTGTGAGGAATGCATTCACTTTTTCTTTTTATTTATCTCTATGTCTGTGTTTAAAGATTTATGCACCAGAAAGGATAAAGTGCACACTTAGGATTGTCGGTGTCTCAAAAATGGTCAGTAATAATATTTAGAAGGCTTGTACAAAAGGACTTAAGTGACAAACATGGTGAGGTGGAATCAAGGTTGGATCTTGATCCAAAATGAGGTAAGATGTTGTACAATTGTGTAGTTTTCTATGATTTGAATCAGTTATTTTATAATTAAATAATATGATGAATATACCATAAGACTGACATTGGGAGCTGAGCAGTCTGATAATATCATACAACACCTGATGTGTTCAGATTGAATTATTTCATTTGTCCTAATGGAATGGTAACCTGTTTGTTTTGAAGTTTTTAACACCTGTGATAAGTAGAGAACTGAGGAGTTTGATAGGAATGTCCCAAGCTTCTGCACGATAGGATCACACTCTGATTTCCATACACTAGAAAGAATTGGCATTTATACAGCACCTCATCATATCTCTCCGATACATTCCAGAGTGCTTCACACACTTGTTGAATTGCAGTTGCAGTTATGCAATGGGTAAACATGGCACCCATTTCTCACACAGCAATGAGGTCAATGACCATTTAATTTGTGTTAGAGGAATGTTGGGCAGGGGAGCTGGATTTTATCAATGAGCATCATGTGAGACAGGAGCTACTGTACTTCAGTTCCATTTCATTAAAGTGAAAGTTTTTCCTTCCTTTTGTATTGCTTCCAATTATCTTGTCTGTTTAAAGTTTGAGCAATGATGTGGGAGATCTGCTACATATTTGTGGCAAATTATAAATATCAGTTGTGTTGAATTGTAATTTGGCATGTTGCTAAAGTGACACCTGGTCTTAAAAGAGTTAAGGAAATCTGTTATTTGGATTATTGTAACAGCTGAAATGTTTAGTGAAATTTATGGGGAAAAAGACGAGGTAAAATTTGTGACTTTGCTGTTTTCAGGCTTTCAAGCAATATTGACAGTATTGAAGTTGCTGCTTTGATTCAGTTTCTTTTTACTTTCTCTTGAAATGTGGATGACGTAAGCAAGGCAGAATCTATTTCCCACATTAAATATTAATAGTTGACCATGTAAGAGTGGGAATGGAGTTGCATGTAGAGCTGGCAGGTTACCTTCCCTCAAGACCATAAGTGAACCAGTTGGGTTTTTATGACAATTCAGCAGCTTTTTAATGGTTATTTTCTGCTACTATATTATAATTTACCAGATTTATTGAATTTAGCTTCATAAATTGCCATGGTTAGATTTGAACTCTGGGTTGTGTTACCCCCTTATTGTATTATTTAACAATAGGTGCTATCTGCAGCATTTTATTTCCAATCTTGGTGCCACTGTGAGTACAGGAGCAAAAACTGGTTTGTGGAATATGCTCCACTGAGTGTCATCAGGCTGAAGGTGCATGTTGGTTACAGAACTGAGGGCCATGGATCCTTTTGATGATGTTTAATCCGTGAGCAGCTAATTCATTCACAAAGACCACATGTTTAACCCCTCTGTACAGGAATAGTTAATCTGAGCTGGTTTGTTGATAGAAAAACTAACAAAGGCCTCTCTGTTCATGAATTTGGAAGGGAATAATCAGGTGCGGACATAAGGTTAGACATGATAGGCTGTGGTTGTGTTGATCCTATGGTAAAAAGCTTGCCAACATTCACTGTTAAAGCTCACACTAAATAATGGTCACTAGGGTAAGGTTACCAATGGATGAATAATGCCCATGAAACCACCTCCTAGGGGCAGCTCAGCTCAGGTGAGAAAACTGACAAGTGAGGGCTCTGCTCAGTAGCTCCTTGTTGTCTTAATGTTTCTATGGGCTCTAGGAACATAGGAATAGGAGGAAGCCATTCAGCCCCTCGAGCCTGTTCTGCCATCCAATTCGATCATGGCTGACCTATACCTTAACTCCATCTAACCGCCTTGGTTCCATATCCCTTAATACCCTTGCCGTATATAAATCTATTAATCTCAGTTTTGAAATTACTTTCTGTGTTTTGGGGGAGAGAGTTCCAGATTTCCACGACTGTGTGAAATGTTTCCTGCATCACCCCTGAGCGCCCTGGCTCTAATCAAAAGTTATGCCCCTTGTCCCGGACTCCCTCAACAGAAGAAATAGTTTCTCTCCATCAACCCTACCAAATCCTTTAATCATCTTAAACACCTCAATTAAATCACCCCTTAATCTTCTTTATTCAAAGTAATACCTAATCTAGGCAACCTATTCTAATAAACTAACCCTTTTAATCCTGATATTAGTCTGGTAAATTTGTGCTGCACACCCACCAAGGTCAATATACCCTTCCTGAAGTGCGGTGCTTAGAACTAAATACAGTTCTACTGCACCAAGTAACTCGCAGGAGGCACCATGCTACCAGTTGTAAATCAAGGATCGTTGGAGTACTTGTGTAATATAAAGCTAATTATGCTAATAGTCCTTTATAGCATTGTCGTAACCATTTATGAGAAGTACACAGGCAAATTATTTAAATAAACAAAGGCTGCAAATGTTATTGCTGTGTTCACAATATATTGCATTTGTGCACAGTGTTTAATGAGCCAGTGTTTCCGGACTTTGTGTCCTGAGATAATTCCAGGTTCACTCTTCCAGCAGGTAATTTCCTGCATCATGTGTGCACAAATTAATTTCTCTGTTATTAGATCATTTCTGTTCACCTGGCCGACAGCAACAGAGGGAAGCTTTGTTTATTCTTGTATCAGGAAGATTAGCCTTCATCACAATTACTTCCTGGTAACAGATACATGTGACAATAGGAAGGAGGAGGGGGTGAGGGGTGAAAAGGCAGGAAAGGTGTTATTCTCATCAGTGAAAGAAAGGCCCCTTTGATGGGCGTTTTGGGAATGGAATGCAAGAAATATGTGAGCCTTTTTCTTCTGTGTATTTTATATCCATTTTCTCTCCTTTGTACTCGGTAGGCCATGCACCCTAGACCCTGCCTGAAAGGATGGGTAGTTGACATTTCCATGACCTTTGATCTCTGGCTAACCAGTAGTCGATACTGAAGAGCAATTCCTGTTGATTCCTTCCCTTGCCACGTTTTGGTGAGACAGCTCACCTCTGTGTGCTGTTGCTCCTAGTGGTAGTGAGGGTGAGGGATTTGTAATGAGTTAATATATTGTCTGTGAATTACATGAATAGGACTGTGAGACAGCGATAGCTCCCTTTGCGCCGTTTAGGATCATGTGAGTCTTCCTCCGGGTTCACGTCTCCTTTGAGAATAGTTCCTTGATTCAGGCTCAGGCTCCACTTCCTTCCTCTTGCCCGTTTGGACTTATCTATTTGTCCGATGACTGTGGCCACTCAGTCCTACCAGAAAACACAAATTAACTTCACAAAATGATAGTATTTGATTATTCAGTTATATACATATTAACATTGTTACCACTCCACAATGCAGTTCCAACTGTGAAATTTAAAAGAAATATAACATCAAGAAACAAAGAGAATGGGAATCTCAGCAAGATTGTGTTTTCAAACCTGGTCAAAAATTAGTCAAACACAGCCCTCAAAGGAATAAAGTTATGCTGAGGAAATAAATGTCTGCACTCTCCTGAGAGTACTGTATAAATTATCCTGATAAAATCTGGAAAAGTTTGGTTGGAAGGTCAGGGATTTCACTGTCTGTGTCTCTCAGTACACTCTGATCGTGGGAGCAAAATATTTTGGGCTGTTTTTATCTCCTGCAACTTCCTTTGCAGAAGAAATCTGTGGAATTTGAGGATTAATCTGCTTGGCGATTTCATCCTCTGTTCCTCAACCCAACAATGGGACAGACAGATATTTCCCACCTACATTGTTTTTTTTTCTCTGTTGCATCTGCAGCACATAAAAACTAACTGGAATTTAATTACCTCGATATATCTTCAAATTAAACTTGTGCGAAACATTGGAGGCTTTGAAGTAGGCTTCGTGTTTTTTATATATGCTTATTTTAAATTCTTGTCATTTCCCCTATTTTGTAGTTTTGCACCGAGAAACTCTCCCACACAGGGGAAAGGCTCTGCTTCAAAAACCGTTAATTAATCCTCAGGAATTTTTGGAATTGAGCAAAGCAATTAAATATTAGTCACTTCAATCCTTATGTGACCGTGTTTTCGGAACAGTGTTGCACTGAAGTTTCACAAGTGTTTTTCTTAAACGAAGCAAACGCCTGCCATTGCAATTGATCATTTATACTTTGATAATGTTTAGAACTCTTTGCCATACAAATAAAAAGCACTGAATGGCTTCTAAACACTGGATTTAATGAAGGCAACAGGGGTCTTGCCCTCTGGCTGAAGAGGAAAGGCCTGCCAAATGAATTGTCACTCAGGCACTTAACTGGACAGCAGTGGGCCTTCCCGGGATCAAGGACCTTGAGGGGAGGAAGTCCCACTCTGCTGAGAGTTGCCAGCCAATCAGAGGCTGGCAGCTCTATTAAACGGTAGCGCCACCAGGGAAGCAGTGGCTGCTGCTGGTACAGTACCCACCCAAGGTGAATATCATCACTGCAATCCAGGCCATAGGTGGCTTTCAGCAGGCCTTCTCCTCCCCGATGTCAGTTCCCTCGATCACACACTAAACACTTCTAAATGAGGGACCCCCCCCCCGCCCCGCAGACAGCCCGCAAGCAATCCCACATGGCGAGACCCCCACCTGCCGCTGGGTTAATACCAGCAGTGGCGAAATGAAACCCTTAAGTTAAGGAGGCGGGAAGGCAGCAGTGTCACAATTACAACTTTATATTTCAGTTACACTATTGTGCCAGTCTGAGATCAATGTTACAGAATCATTGCCCTGCTGGCATCAACTGATTTACACTCTCTGGCTGGAATCAACCAGTTGCATTTATATAGCAACTTTCACATAGGGAAAAAACATCCCAAGATGCTTCGCAGGAGTGTAATCAGACAAAAATTGACACCAAACCAAAAAAGGAGATCTTAGAGGAATGACTAAAAACTTGGTCAGAGAGGTAGGCTTTAAGAAGGAGAGGCAGAGAGGTTTAGGGAGGAATTGCAGAGCTTGGGAATAATACAGCTGAATGCAGGGTCACCAATGATGTCAGAAAATGAATGAGCAATGCATATGAAACAGAATTCTCAGAGCATTGCAGGGCTGGAGGATATTAACAGCAATAGAAAGGTGCATGAATGTGGAGGGATTTGAAATTGAAAATGAAAATTTAGATTTCAGGCATTGGTGAATCGGAAACAAATGAAGATCAACGAGTCCGGGGATGAGGAAGAAGGGGACTTGGTACAGGATAGGATTTGATGACCTGAAGTCTTTGAAGGGTGGAAGATGGGATACCAGCCAGGAGCACGTTGGACTAGTCGAGTCTGGAAGTAACAAAAGTATGCAGGAAGGTTTCAACAGAAGATGGCAGGCAGGAAGTGAGATGGTTGAAATTATGGAAGTGAAAGTTAGCAGTCTTTGTAATGGAGATACTGAATTGAAAGTTTAGCTTATCACTCACAGCATGGAGTGAGCTCTGCTTTTAATGTATGAAAACATCTATTGTCTCCAAATGTAAATAAGAAGATTTTGTGTGGAAGAACAGGGAGCATTCCTTGTCCTGGTAACATTATTCATTCAGCCTGCACTACCATCCATTTTTCAGCTCAAATCTTAAACCAACGCTCTGCAATTTCTCCCCAAACCTCTCTGCCTCTCGTTCTTAAAACCTACTCCTCTGACCAAGCTTTTAGCTATTTGCCCAAATATCTCCTTTTTTGGTTTGGTCTGATTATAGACCTGTGAAGCATTTTGGGACTTTTTCCCAGTGTGAAAGTCGCTATATAAATGCAACTGGTTGATTCCAACTGGACACTGTAAATCAGCTGATGCCAGCAGGGAAATGATTCTGTAACATTGTAAAAGATCTCAGAGGTTAAAAAAATCCCAATGGCACTATTCAAAGAAGAGCAGGGGGAGTTTCTTCTGGTGTTCTGGCCAGTATGTATTCCTCAATCAACATCACTAAAAGTCTATGTCATTATCTCTTTACTATTTGTGGGAGCTTGGTATCTACAAATTTACTAATGCATTTCTTACATTGTAACAATAGCTACACTATAAAAAAAAGTATTTTGGCTTCAGTAAACTCAAGTACTTCATGCAAAGCATTTTAGGACAACCTGAGGTACAAATTTGTTCTTCATGAATTAAAATAATCGTTTATTCATCTTGTTTTTGTTTGTGGGATCTTTCTATGTTCAAAACAACTGAGACATTTGACTACATTAACTGGTCACTGCACTTCAGAAAGTAGTTTGTTGGTTTGTCTATAATTCTTTCATTGGATGTGAGCATTGCTGGCAAGGCCAGCATTTATTGCGCATCATTAACTGTAGTAAGCAATATTTCAGTGTACAACTGCAAAATAAATGCAAGTATTATTTTGGAAATGGACAGTTAGTACTGTTTACCCCAGGTTTTTCAACGGCCTTACTGTTCAACATGTTAAATCAGCTCCTTCACAACATCAGGAAAAGCAGCAACCACAAGCCAGTCCCTGATGATATCGATAGAAAGTAGCACGTAAACAAAGATTTTGTTTCAAAAATCCATGGCGTAAAATAATAAATGGCTTCATGATTTTAAAAGGAAAGAATGTCCATTTAACAAGTCTGGTTCATTCCCAAAATTGTCTGTTTACTGCCGGTCTTAACTGAATAAATGTTTTTAGCAATACCGCATAACCAGCAGGATGAAATTCCCATTAATGTATCATATCACATGCAGTTGGAACCCTATTCCACAATAAATCCCACTATTTCAGTCACAATGTAAACAGAATCCAAGTGATACAATGTATGATACCACTTCTACTAAATGTGATCTGGGACAAAGCACGCATCCCTGACCAACTCCATAACAGTGTGAGTTCCATTGCTTCAATTAGGCTGTGACAAGACAGCTAACCCTTTCCTTTTCAAACTCACTCAAACTGGTGGATGACTTTGAAACTCCCAGGAGGTTTTGACACATGTTTAGTTCATAGTCATGAGGCAGTGACAATGGCCTCACACAGGTACCTCACAATTTCCAGGGTCAAAGGAAAAGAGGGTGAAAACACCACGTGGAAATAGACCTGTGTAAAGTTTTGTAAGGACTTCTGTAGACAGCTATTATCCAGTTTCTAGGAAACAATTTGGTAGTATTTTTGTCTCTTGAACTGCATAGTTTTAAAAGAAGTGTGATAGCACAAACCAAAACATGTTGCCACAAGGCAGCTTCAGATGAGCTGGTAAACTGAGAGCATAGGTGTCTGTTCAGGTGAAGATTAAAGTTCCAATCTGAAATAGAGCAGAGTTTGCCCAATGTTCTGGCTAATATACCTTTCTCAATAAATACTACTAAAACTATAGATTAATTAGCCATTCAGTCACTCTGCCACATTGTGCAAGAAACTGTGAAACATTTTAATGACATGATAAGGCACCATATCATTTAAACGTTTTTTACATATCAACAGTGCTTTCATATTAGTGTCTGTGATTGCCTGAACCTATTCACGATACTGCAAAGAAGCTTAACTGCCTTCTACATAATTAAAAGTAGCTGCAGTGTAGGGCCTGGATTTTTGCCACGTTGGAAAGGCACTCCGTCATGGGAAAGTGCCTGAAAATTGTTAGTTCTGCCCCCGAACTCAGCACTTCCCATTTTTGCAGGGGTGGGGCACATTTCACACATGTGCGGTTTATGAAGGCAGCTGGCCATTTAAATCATCAGCTGCATCCATTGAAGTGGGAGCTTGGTCGGCCAGGAGTGTGAAACCCAAAGGGCAGGGCGGGCTCGATGGGAGCGGTCAGGAAGCCGACCACCACCTGCGATTGGGGCCAGACTGTGATTTCATGCTGGCGGGCCAATTAAGGCCTGCCCAGTGTGAAACGCGTGCTGCAGCAATCGGCGCTGCCTGTGCAGGGCGGGGGGAGGAGGACGAGTGGGGAACTTCATGCATACGTGTGGGTGCCCGTTGGAAAAGCTCCCTGAGGCAAGAGCTGTCTCAGGGAGATGAAGAGTCCTGAAAAACAAAAATAAAGAATTTTTAAATGTTAAAAAACATGTCCCCTTATGTGATTCTGTCACATGAACAGGGACACGTTATGAATGAGATGTAAAATTTTTTATTTTATTTTTATTTGCTGTTGGAAACCTCATCTGGCTGGGGTACCCCTTTGGAGAGGTAAGTTACCCCTTTGGATCTAGTCCTGGAAACCTTTGGTGGAGGTCAAATGCCCTTTGGAATTAAAAGTTGGCATAAAATGTGCATGAGCGCATTACTGTCAAGTTAATTGGAACTGTCAGAAGCACCTGTCAAATGCAGCTGTCCTACCTATTAAATCTTTGAAAAAAAGTCAGGAGTGTTTAAAAAAATGATTGATTGCTATTCACCCTGTGTTCATATAAGCCTGAGGGCTTCCATTACTAGATTAGTGCTGTATGACTGATTTCATAACCATCCATTATCACAGTAGGGTGCCTGCCATTTCACAGTTTGATTGACAGCTACAAGTGGTAATAGACTCTTATGTAGGACTATGAATTCCAATGCCTGTTGTTATAAGGGATTGTGCACTTGAATGAAATGTTTTTTGTTATATGGCTTTATTTAGTTGAAGGAATGTAAATGTAGTGAATGGGTCTTTATGAATTAGTGTTTTTTCAATATAATGAAGTCTGCAATAGACACTTAGAACTTTATTTTATCTCACCTCTGTGTGGGTCTTGAGGTTTGCCAATAGTGGATACTAGGTGAGTTGGCATGGTTGGTGTAAGGGCAGAGGGTGGTGGGTGGGGGCATGGGTTGATATGAATTGGTGCTAAGTTGGCATAGGGGATATAAAGGGCCTTGGGGATTTGGGTGAAGGGGCATAGGTTGGTGTGGGGGCTTTAAAGGGCTATGGGGATGGGTGGAGGAGCATAGGTTGGCATGGAGGGTATGAGAGGTTATGAGAGGTGGGTCGTGAGCATAGATTGGTATGGAGGGTATGAGGGGTTATGGAGGATGGGTGGGGGGAAAGAGGTGGGTTGGGTTGGCATGAATGTGGAGTGTGTGGCAGTGGAGGGACGGTGAGGGCTGGAGGGATGTTTCATGTTTTAATCTTTATTTTGAAACTTTGGGCACAGTGCCAGAGCCCCAATGCAGGTCTTCTGCCCAGCCTGCCTCTGCACCCGGCATCCTCCTCAGTTCTTCCCAGTCGCCTGCCCCGACTTCTAATCCACCCTGCCCCCCTGGACTGAAAATCCAACGCCCAGGCAACTATTTTTAAAGGTCGCGTTCGTGAAGCTGAGAATTCTCCTATCTGTGAACCGGACGTGGGAGCAAAAAGCTGAGCCTAGTTTTAGATTTATCATTTTTCTTGCAGTGTCAACAGAATATACAATATAGGTAAGTCAACTTTCATTGCTGACATGTGATCATCATAACTGGCTCTTATCTCTGTCGTGCATTGTTTCCGAAATCCTCATCACTTTTTATAAGATGCTTTTGTATTGCAAGAGCAAAACAAGGTTAGCATGGATGGGCCAGATGTTTGAGTCTCCTTCTGCCTCATATAAATTCCCCAATAATAGGTGTGTCAATGATACAATAGGTTTATGAACATTTGGCTTTATGAGCATGCAATTGGGTTTAGGGAACTGTTTTCATCAAAGAAGATAGAGGAAGTCCATCCAGTGCGAAGAAGAAAGAAACAAGAATACGCTGATTGAGTAAGATGATGTTAAATGGTCGAAGGCTTTTGTGGAGCATAATCACTGACATAGACTTATTTGGACTGGCTTGTTTCTGTTCTCTTTAAGCATATATTTTTCTATATATACTCTTAAGATCCCTTCCACAGACAATAATGAGCGTTACAATAATGAGGTTTAGAAGATTATTATATTTCGGGCCTGTAACTTTAAATTTAGGGTAAATGAAGGGTGTCATGTGATCTGTGCCACAGCCTGGATGGTTTAATTGTTAAAGACCAAAGGAAGGCTCAATTGTTTTACTGAGAAGAAGGTGCAAGGTATTTACACTTTGAGACAATGGCAGCAGTCTCTGGGTTTGCAATGAATAGATTCTGAGGCCAGAATTTTCCCATCGGCGATTTGGGGGCAGGGCCCACTCGCCAACGGGAAAATGACGCGGAATAACGTTGGGAGGAACCCCCGACGTCATCCCGGTCCCTTTAAATTTTTAGGAAGGCGGGCAGACAGCGAAATCAACTGTCTGCATGCCGACCTGTCACTGGCCAATTAAGGCCATTGACAGGCTAATTAAGATCATTAAAGACCTGCCCGTCCAACCTTAAGGCTGGCGGGCAGGCCAGGAACCCCAGCGGGCTCCTGATAATACATGAAACCTCATCCACTGGCGGGATGAGGTTTCATGTCTGTTTTTAAAAAGTTTAATAAAGTTTATGTTGTTTTTATTAGCATGTCCCATCTCGTGTGACATTGTCACATGAGGGAGACATGTTAATAATATTTTTATTTTTCTATTTTTTAACTTTTGTGCACTGTCACTAATCTCCCTGAGACAGCACTTAGTCTCAAGCGCGCAAAAGAGCGCACTTTGACAGCTGGGGATTCTCTCCCCACCCCGCGCATAAGAAGCGCATAGCGCTTCCTGTCGGGAAGGCCGCTGGGCGGGCCTTAATTGGCCCGCCCACTCAAAATGGTGGTGGGTGCCGTTTCAGCGGTGGGAGTCGGCTGTCCGCCCGCCGCCGAGCCGGTGGGGCCCGCATGCCCACCAAGGGCAAAATTCTGCCCTGAGTCTCCCAAGCTCCCAGAAACATGTTGAAGATACTGGGTTGTAAACAGTTGTGCTGTTAACTGTCCGTTTACTTCAAAAATGAAAGGGAAACAAAAACAAAAATACCTGGAAAAACTCAGCAGGTCTGGCAGCATCTGCGGAGAGGAACACAGTTAACGTTTCGAATCCGAATGTCCCTTCAACAGAACTAAGTAAAAATAGAAGAGAGGTGAAATATAAGCTGGTTTAAGGGTGGGGTAGGACAATGAAAGAGAGTTGGGGTCAAGGGTAGATCATTAGCATTTTTACTTGGATGCAAGATTCATGTGTTTTACATTGCCATGGGGAAGAGGGTAGAGGACACCATTTTTGAGATCAAGTTACAGGCTTCTCTACAATCAATGAATATCGTGGTCCAGCAGTAGAGGCTCTGTGTGGTCAGCAGAGAGAAAAGGCTGCTTGACTTTGTGAGCTACCACAGCCATCTATGGGAAGGAGGTGCTCTCTAGTCGAAGAGATACATTCTGCAGCCTTCTATGTATTCTGGGAAATTTGTTCTGACATGGCTGGGTGAAGAAGAATCATCAGCACAGGGTTTCTTTCTGGTGGTGGATTTAAGAATCTCTCCAAAAACTGAGGAAAATGCCTGGAGACCGTCACTTGGAGTTGCTACTTGGCGAAGCAGGGATATGGGAACCCATCGGAAGTTGGGAGCAACTGTGAACTGTTTGCTATCCAGACTTGTGGAGAGTGCCATTGTGATAACTATAAAAGAGAACTTTCCTCTATAGTTTAAAGTGTAAGTTGCCTCCAAAAAGAAAATAGTGTTTAGTCAATAGTGCTATGAATCATTTGTTGCAGTAAAATTTTAAATTGTGAAATCTTCCTATGTAATTTTTTCAGCTAATAACTGGAAGTTTGAATCTCCTGTGAAAAATTATTGGTCATAACGACAACAATGTTCTCATGACTAGATAATCTATTTTTAGTGATGTTGGTTGAGGAATGAATATTGGCCAGGTGATCCTCCATCCTCTACTTAAAAATAGTGCCATGGGATTGTTCACGTTCACCTGAGAGGGCAGGTAGGGCCTCGATTTAACAACTCATCCAAAAGAATGCACCTGTGACTGTGCTTCGCTCCTTCAGTACTGTACTAGATTGTCAACTTAGATTTTGCACTCATCTCTGGAGTGAGACTTGAACCCATGACAGCCTGACACAGGCAAGAGTGCTACCCACTAAGGTGCAGTGGACTTTGTACATCTTGATCCTGCTGATTTATTCCATTCTCTCTCGTCTCCCATACGCGGTGCCTCATGCTGGAATACTGCCATCTTAGCTAAGAGCAGACCAAGGATTGTATCTCAGACTTTGCCGGTCTGCACTGCTCAAAAGTGCACACGTAGCGCATTTATCCATTAAACTATTAACAGTGCCTGCCCAGTTTGTTTGGATGGGTGGGGGGGTGGCAGGGGAGGGGGTTTGCAGTTGGTGCTGGTTTGACTGTTGCTAACTAATGCTCTTAAAGACTTGCCTTTTACATCATCACTGTAGTGCTCTGTTTCTCATCTCTTCCTTCCCTTTATTGTTATTTTTAATTTTGTGCTGGATATAGTTTTGATGGGTTTTCTGTTGTGAATATATCCTCTCATATTGTTTTTTGCCAAACCCCGACAGGAAACTGAAGATTATATTTGTCTGGCCCCTTCTAGAAAGTGTATGTCTGATGTGAAACAGGATGCAAAAAACATGTTTTTATCTTCTTAATGAATGTGACAACATCCACATTTTTCCACCACAAGACATAGTGCAGAAAAGTTTCTGTCAACTGCACAAATGGTTTGTTGACGTCTTTCAAATGAGCTCAGCACAGCACTTTTGTACAAGATGGACATTGTAATTTTTAACCTGTAACTATAGTTCTTGATTTTGTAGATCTCTCCTTGCCGTGCCTAATCTACCACCTTACAACCTCCAATTATTTGTGCCTGAAACACTTTGCATTCCCAACCACACCCCTGCCCCCTCTGTCAGAACTTTGGTAGCACAACATTTGACCATCATGACTCTGCAAACAAGGTTGTTGTCTTGACCTCCTCTATCTTTATTCTATCTCTCCCAACTTTCCAGAAAAACCTTAAAACCCATCACTTCAACCACATCTTTCATACCTTCACCTCTCAGCTTTGGCGCCAGCTGCTGCTTGGTGTCTATTATCCTTTCTCTCCCTCACTTTATGTGGCACCTTTGCATATTCCACTAACTTAGAGGTGCTACTTAGATGTTCCTGCAAGGTCTGATAGTCATTAAACTAGAATCCCTTGTTGGCAAATGCAGGCTCATTTTAAAGGTCAACACAAACTTGTTAAGGTGACTTAAGACAGCTTAAAAAATAAGGAAGTGAAGCTAATCTTAAATGAGAACAGACTAAGAGGAGATTTCAAAATGACCCCTAAAGAAAATAGTAATCTTCCTAATAACTGATTAATGTTTCCACCACGATCTCTAACTGTACAGCTTTGCATAACTAACAGTTTATGTTTCTGTGAACCACAGTTATTTGAAAACACCAATCTTCTTTGCAAACCAAGATTTTCTGACCACCCATGAAGCAGGTGGTGGACCTGGAATTCCAAACTCTTTCCATCACCATTAACCCTGCCCTTTGCAATTGTTTTCTCTAACATCTGCAAAATTATACATTTATATACATATAGTACGTATATATAAAAATATTGTGGTAAGTGTAGTTAAAAAGTGCACTGCGAGCTTATATCAGAATTTTCATTTTGTATTGTTTTTTGTATGAACTAAAAGCAAAATTTGTCTCTTGAGTCACAAGGTGGTAAGTTCAAGCCCCACTCAAAGACTTGAGTACGTGACCTAGGCTGGAAGAGTACTACACTCTCATAAATCCCATGAATTAATTATTGAATTGAGGTCCCCATCTGTCTGTTATGGTTGTTCAGGATGTGTTACAAATCCCATCATGCTATTCAATGACTCAGGAGTTCTCCCATTGTCTTGGCCAACATTTATCCTTAAACAAAGCAAACAACTGGTCATTCATTTCATTGCTGTTTGCCAGATTCTCAAGTGTAAAATGGCTGCTGCATTTGTCTACATAACAACAATCAGTGCACATAACTAGTTTCTTGTATGTATGGAGCACCTCAAGATTTTTCTGAGTGATGTGATAAAGCTTTAAGAAAACCATTTGCTATTGATAGTAGCAACAATGTTAGATCATCAAAGAATTAAACAACTGAAATTATTTCAAGCAACCTATTTGGAGTTCACTGGTCTTTTGCAGAAATCCAGCTAAAAAGGACCCTCTTCCTAAATTAACCCTTTGTCTTCATTGAGTTGTTCCTTTAACCAAAAGGGCAATTATTTGAGATGACATCTATAAGGAGAAGATTTTAGTGAGGGCAAAGGATTAATCCTGGTGATTTATGGTTGACAGGCAAGAGGATCATATGGCTAAGAATAGTCTGGGATTAAACTAAAGCCTACACTAATGTTTAGTTAACATAATGACAGAGTACAGAAATGCTACTGTGAAGCCTGCACAATATACCTAAATCCAGGCTGTGACATTTCCCAGTGTGAGGCTCCCAAATGCATATGTTACTTCCCATTTCACATACTGTGTTTATAGGGAGGGGATCAATTTACTTTGAGTCAGCTTCAAAATGAGTGAGAATGTCTTTGTCCGAAAGAATTGTAGAGTCCCAACTTAATGCCACCCATACAGCAATTTATTGAAAACTATTTACAAGATATTGGTTTTTGCTAGAACAGTTAACCCGTCACATCATGGAAAGTCTTTCACATTGTTTCCAAATTTAAGCTTTTTTCTTTGATAGAATATTTTACCAATTCCCAGTATTTGCGTATTTTGAAGTAGTTATAGAAATATGCCTCAGTGCCTCAGACCACACCCAGTGAGTGAACAGCTGAATTTTACAATCAAGGAGGATTCCAGTTTTGATCCCAAGTCAGTGCTAGCTTCAGCATGGGTGATAGCAGAAACAGTAAGACTGGCCAGAAGGGATAAATTGACCAGGGCGCCCATGCCTGATTACTGTCAAACAACAGTTGTGGGGATAAGTAGAAGCATTTGCCCTGATGCTACCCTACATACGAACATACAAATTAGGAGCAGGAATAGGTCACTTGGCCCTCGAGCCTGCTCCACCATCAATAAGATCATGGCTGATCTGATTGTAACCTCTCACCTACCCCCAATAACCTCCACCCCTTTGTTTACCAAGAATCTATCTACCTCTTCCTTAAAAATATTCAAAGTCTCTGCTTCTTGGGAAGGGAATTCCAAAGACTCACTACCCTCTGAGAGAAAAAATTTCTCATCTCTGTCTTAAATGGGTGACCCCTTATTTTTAAACAGTGAGCCCCCCAGTTCTAGATTCTCCCACAAGAGGAAACATCCTCTCCCCATGCACCTTGTTAATGTCCCTCAGGATCTTAAAGGTTTCAATCAAGTCACCTCTTACTCAAACTCCAGCGGATACAAACCTAGCCTGTCCAACCTTTCCTCATAAGACAACCCGTCCATTCCTGGTATTAGTCTAGTAAACCTTCTCTGAACTGCTTCTAATGCATTTACATCCCCCCTTAAATAAGGACACTGATACTATACACAGTGGCCAGAATCTTTGGCTCGGCGAGCGGGGGCGGGCCCCGCTCGCCAATGCGTAAAATGATGTGCAGTGATGTCGGGCGTGCGTCCCGAAGTCACCGTGCGTCATTCTGATTTTCAGTTCGGCGGGCGCGCACCAGAGTCGGCTGCGTGCCCGCCGAACTGTCAAAGGCCAATTAAGGCCATTTAAAAACTAATTAAACCGCTTAACATAGCTGCCCGTCCAACCTTAAGGTTGGTGGGCAGGCAAAGAGCCCAGGCGGCCTTCAAGTTTCTCATGAAACCTCATCCACGGACGGGTTGAGATTTCATGAATGATTTATAAGCGAAATAAAGATTTTCATTAATATTCATAGACATGTCCCAGCTCATGTGACACTTTCACATGAGGGGGCTTGTCCTGAATTTTTTTTCTTTATTGAAACTTAAACTGATCTCCCTGAGGCAGCTCTGTGCCCTGACTCAGCCTACTCCCCCTGCCTGCACAGGGAGCACGTCATGCTGGGCGGGCCTTAATTAGCCTGCCCATGTAAAATGGCGGCACACCACCGATCACAGGCGGCGATCGGCTGCACGCCCGCCTGCGCCTGCCCCCACCCAACCCCCCTGACAGGGAGAAAATTCTCTCCCTTATTTCACATGTGGTCTCACCAGTGTCCTGTACAACCGAAGTATAACCTCCCTACTTTTATATTAAATTCCCCTCGTAAGAAACGATAACATTCTATGAGCTTTCCTCAATACTTGCTGCACCTGCATGATTTATAAGTGAAATAAAGATTTTCATTAAAATTCATAGACATGTCCCAGCTCATGTGCCTTTTACTAGGACACCCAGTCCCCCCTGAATCTCAGAGTGCTGTAAACTCTCACCATTTAGATAATATGTTTCTTTTTTATTCTTCCTTCCAAAATTTTCAATTTTACATTTTCCCACATTATACTCCATTTGCCAGAACTTTGCCTACTCATTTAACTCTATATGTATCCTCCTTATGTCCTCTTCACAACTTACTTTTCTACCTATCTTTGTGTCATCAGCAAATTTACCTTCAGCCCCTTCATCCAAGTCATTTGTATAAATTATAAAAAGTTGAGACCCCAGCACTTATCCCTGTGGCACACCAGTCATTACATCCTGCCAACCAGAAAAAGATCAATTTATGCCTACTCTCTGTTTCCTGTCAGCAAGTCAATCTTCTATCCATGCCAATATGTTACCCCCTACACCATGAGCTTTTATTTTCCGCAATAATCTTTGATGTGGCACCTTATTAAATGTCTTTTGGCAATCTAAGAACGGTACATCCACCGGTTCCCCTTTATCCAAAGTGCATGTGGCTCCTTCAAAGAACTCCAATTTATTAGTTAAACATGATTTCCCTTTTACAAAAACCATATTGACTCTGCCTGATTGTCTTGAATTTTTCTAAGTGCCTGTCATAACATTTTGAATTATAGCTTCTAACATTTTCCCTATGATAGCTGTTAAGTTAACTAGCCTCAAGTTTGCTGCTTTCTGTCTCCCTCCCTTTTTGAATGAAAGAGTTACATTTGCTCTTTTCTAATCAACTGGAACCTTCCCTGAATCTAAGGAATTTTGGAAAATTAAAGCCAACGCATGAACTATCTCACCAGCCACTTCTTTTAAGACCCAGGGGTTTGTCAGCCCGCAGCTCCAACAATTTGCTAAGTACCATTTTCCTGAGTTCCTCCTTCCTCCCAAGTCCTGATTTACAGCAATGTCAAAGCTCACTGATCCAAGAAAGAAATCGGGAGAAATGTCCTTATGAAGAGAATGGTTAGAATGTGGAACTCGCTGCGACATGGAGTAGTTGAGAAGAAT
This sequence comes from Cetorhinus maximus, assembly GCF_964194155.1. Classification (NCBI taxonomy): domain Eukaryota; kingdom Metazoa; phylum Chordata; class Chondrichthyes; order Lamniformes; family Cetorhinidae; genus Cetorhinus; species Cetorhinus maximus. Next base: position 22,406,200 of record NC_135887.1, on the reverse strand, counting down.
AGTATAGATGTCTTTATAAAGAAGCGAGATAAACAGATAAAGGAGAGAGGAATAGAAGGATGTACTGATAGGGTGAGATGAAGCAGAGTGGGAGCAGGCTCATGTGGAGCACAAACCAGTTGGCCTGTTACTATGCTTTAAATTCCAAATAGCTCTATGTATGTGAAGTGCTTTGTGATATTTCTAAGAGATAAGGCATAGTATCATTATGCCTCTTTCATGTGTGCATAATGACGATTTGATTGATGTATGAAAGGACTACCAGCATACACAACTGTACTCCAGCACAAGTTGGTACATACCAGATGTAGGCAGGAGGGCTTGCTAAACAAAACACCTTTACAATGGTATTTAATTAGAGTGATAATGATTGTGACAATGTTGTTGCTTCTTTCTAATGTTGAAGTTAGCATCACACACCATCCTAATTTGGACCTACATTGTCATTCCTCCATTGTTGCTGGGTCAAAATCCTGGAACTCCCTCCCTAACTGCACTTTGGGTGTACTTACACACATATACTGCAGCAGTTCAAGAAAGTGGCTTACCACCACCTTCTCAAGGACAATTGGGGATGGGCAGTAAATGTTGGCTTTGTCTCATATTCCATGAATAAATATAAAAAAAGCTGTCAGTAAATGAATAGTCAAAAACATTTAAGCATTTAAAACTGACTGTCAACTTCTTTCATGAGTTTCTCAAACATATCATCTGTTAAGCCACCAAGTGTTTCTGAATATTAAATAATAATCACATTATACTGGTAAAACCTGAAAATTTGTATTTCAAAATTCCATGGGAAATGGAAATTACTCAACCCAGTGTTAAAGCAGTTACTGTAGTTGAAGAGAAAAGCATTTTTAAGACCACAGAAGAAGCATTGCTGTTTTAAAAGTGTTTGTCTCGTCAGGAGCAGCAAGATTGCAGAAGTTATATGGCTGGTAAAAGTAAACCAGAGCAGGAAAACAAGGATACAATTTGGCACTTATCAAGACTAAATGATTTCCTTTTTAGCTGCTGATTTCTACTGGGAAATGTATCCTTGGACTGAAAATTGCATCCGGAAAAATGTTTATGTAATGTTTTTCAAACAAATGATTGTTCACAGTAACCTTTAACTTGCACTGAGGGTGTTGTGGTTTTACTTATTAACCCTTCACCAACAGAGCCACACTGTTCCCAGCAAACCTCTTGACAGTGCAAGAGCTTGCAACTGACAGGGATGCTGGGTTTGACATTTGTGTTTCTTTTATTTGAATAATAACAGGGTGCAACTAGAGAGGAAACTGGAGCAAGGGAGGAATTCTTATTTTGTGTGTTGTCTTAGAGAATCACAGAATGATACAGTACAGAGGAGGCCATTCAGCTCATTGTTCAACATATGTAAAGATAGTAACCATTATTCACAAGGAACAGCGCACAAGCAGCAATGACTAACCAGTTGAACTACGTTTAGAGATAGTGCTTTGGGGAGGAATGTTGGCCTGTTCTTCTTCAAATGATGCCATGCGATCTTCAAAATCCACTTGAACCTGCTGTCAGGGCCTTGGTTTAACATCTCATTTGAAAGACAGAAGTTCTAAGAATACAACATTCCCTTAATATTGCACTGGCCTGTCAGCCTAGATTATGAGTTCAGGGGGCAGGATTTTCTGGTCGTTGGGCAGGCGCGGCGGGTGGCCCTGGGAGTGGCCAGGAAACGGCCCACCGCCCGCGATCAGCCCCCAACCACGATTTCACGTTGGCTGGCCAATTAACTGGCAGCCAGCGTGAAAGGCACGCTGAAAGGCTCAGCGCTGCCGGGGTGAGGACGGGAGGAGTGCAAGCGCAAAAGTCTGCGCATGCTCGGGGGAGCGTGCACTGAAAGCTCCCTGAAGGCAGGGAGCTGCCTCAGGGAGCTGAACAATTTTAAAATCAAAAATAAAGCTTTTTAAAATCAGAAAAAAATGTCCCGACATGGGATGCACTCAAAGTAACATGAACAGGATAAAAATTCTGTCCAAAAATTTATATTTATTTTTTATTTAATTGTGGAAACCTCAAGCACCGGTGGACGAGATTTGCTAAAAAATCAAAAGGCCGCCTGGCCAGTTCACCCACCCACCAACTTTAAGGTTGGACAGGCAGCGAAAAATATGTATAAATTAATTGATTAAGGGCCTTAATAGGCCTTGGCAGGCCCGCTGCCAACTCTCATGCACGCCCACCAACCAAAATATCGTGCGAGTGCATGATGGCGTTGGGACATTCGCCTGAGATCATTGTGCACTATTTTGCACCCCATTGGGTCGGGCATGTGCCCGCTTGCGGAATGTAAAATCCTGCCCAGGGTGCTCTGTGGGCTTTGAATCTCCAAGTTTCATCCCTAAGCTATCACTCCCATCAACATTAGCTGGTCATTTTTTTGCTGTCTATGGACCTTGCTGGGTGAAAATTGAGTTTTGAGTTTGCTTACATAATAATGATGAATGCACTTCAATTCATCGTTTATGGGCAGGTTTTTCTGGTCAGCGAGCAAGGGCGGGGCCTGCTCGCTGACTCGTCAAATGACGCGGGGATACATCGGGGGGCGTGCGTCCAGATGTCACCCCGCGTCATTTAGATTTTCAGTTCTGCGGGCGTGCAGCCGAATCGGCTGCGCACCCGACAAACTGTCAACAGCCTATCAAGGCCTTTAAAAAACTAATTGACTTGATCGATGGACCTGCCCATCCAGCCTTCGGGTTGGCAGGCAGGCCGGGAACCCAGGCGGACTCGGAAAAAGCATGAAACCTCATCCAAGGGCGGGATGAGGTTTCATGAGGGCTTTTAAATGTTTATGAAATGTTTAAATAAAAGTGTCCCAGTGTCACATGAGAGGAAATGTCAGGGAAATTTTTTAATTACCTTTCTGTTAACTTTTTATTCGGAGCCGATCTCCCCGAGGCAGCACTTTGCCTCGGGGAGATCTGTGCGCTCTTCCGCGCTCATGCGTGAAAGCGCGCACTCTCGGCTGAGGGAATCCCCCCGCCCGCACAGGGAGCGCACAGCACTTCCTGCCGGACGTCACGCTAGGCGGGCCTTAATTGGCCTGCCCATTTAAAATGACGGCGCCCCCCCCGACTGGGGGTGCTGATCGGAAGGCCAGCCTCCGGCACCCACTCCCGCACTTCCCCCCCAACAGGGGGAAAATGTTCCCCTACGTAAGATTGAGACTATTGGTTGAGTAACATGAAAATTGCTGCACCATTTGTTTTCTCTACAGTTTAAGCTCAGTATGTTCTTTACATTTATAAAAAAGAGATCAGTGGTGGCACACAGGCCTGGAATTTGGAAAAACATAGGGCAGAATTTTCCATCCCCGCTGGCATTGGGCATGTTTGGCGGCATGAGCGGACAATATGGCGAGAAGGCCAAAAATTGGTTTCACGATGTGAAACCAGTTTGCAATCGTCTGCTCTGACTTAACTTCCCCAACCTCCTCCTTCGCACCCCTAGAGTCCGTCTGCCTCTAAGTCCCCACCCACCACCCTCTCCATCCCTTCTCCTGATACCGTTGCACTCTCACCCTCCCATCCTACCGCCTCACTCTGCCCTCAGTCATTATCACCATTCCCTCCTACCACGCCCATCCTCAGTTCCTCCCCCTGGACTCCTTCCCCGCACCCCCACCCACCCCCCGGCCCGGACTGCGTTTCTCTCTGTCGGACATCAGGAACCTCATTGTAATACGTCTGTATATTAGTATAAGCTCAATGCACCGGAATCATCCCTCCATGCTGGATCACGCCCATGTCAGTGAGAAAATACGTCGGTACAGAACACATCTTGATAAGTATGATGTGCAGAAGTTGGGATTTACGGTCAGGGCCTTGCTCACATCGCGGACAGCTGAGGAGCAGAAGGTGCTGGAGCATGACAGCTGCGGAAACCTGGAGGAATGTCCATTGCGTACTGGGTGGATTCTCATGGACATAGCTCCGCCACAAAGCAGCTCACAAAAGGTGGAAAGTCACTGTTGAGGGGCTGCTCACAACGGATGATCGTCGAGGCGATGGAGAGGAAGGTCCGGCTGTGTTTGGGAGAGGAAGATGTACCGGTGAGTGAGAGAGGAAGGTTTAAGTTCGACTGGGAGAGGAAGGTGTGTCGGGGGGGTGGGAGGGGGGAACAAAGGCGTTAGGGGGTGAGGTTGGGAGGGGGGCAGCGAAGGTGTTGGGGGGGTTGATATTGGGGGGAACTAAAGTGTTGGGGGGTGAGGCTGAGAGGGGGGAACAAAGATGTCGGGGGGGGCTGAGGTTGGGAGGGGGGAGGGGGAGGGAGTACGGGGGGAAGGAGGGGGCAATGGGGGAGAAGATGGCAACTGGGGAGGTAGGTGTAAGGGGGGAGGAAGATGTAAGGGAAGGAATTTGGGGGGGGGTGCGGAGAAGTCTGGGGGAAGGGAAGGAGTCCAGGGGTGCAGGAGAAGTCTGGGGGAGGGAAGGAACCAAGGGAGGGAAGGAGTCCAGGGGGGGAAGAAGTCCGGTGGGGGGAAGGAGCCCGGGGGGGTAGGAGTCCAGAGGGAGGGAAGGAGTCTAAGGGAGGGAAGGAGTCCGGGAGAGGGACTGAGGGTGGGCATGGTAGGAGGGAATGGTGATAATGACTGAAGGCAGAGTGAGGCGGTAGGATGGGAGAGTGAGGGTGCAACGGTATCGGGAGAAGGGATGGCGAGGGTGGTGGGTGGGGACTTAGAGGCAGACGGATTCTAGGGGTGGGAAGGAGGAGGTCGGGGAGGTTAATGTGGATGGGGGTGGGATTTTTGTGAAAGAAGGGAATATGCACATTTACCGGGACATCCCCGAAAGAAAAGGGTTGTGACTGGTAGGTCACGGTGGGAAGGGGGAAGATGATGCCGGGGGGTCGACAGTGATTGGGGAAAGGAAATGTGTGACTGGAGGAGGGGAAAGGACGGGGGAACCTGAAGAAAAATGTTAGATGCACCACGCTTGCTAAATCAAAAGTGAAACGAGAATCGTGATGGGCAAGAACAGGTGCTGCATGGGCGTGTGATCAGTGGGTGGGCAGAGATGCAGGTCAGCAGAGATGAACAACTGAAAGCGAACCCTAGCTGGCAGCATTGAAAATGCTCAGGGCATTGAGATGAGTGTGATACGGGAAGAAACCGCATGCGTGGGAGAGTGCTTGCATGAGGCTTCGAAAGGCCCTGCCGCAACAACACTCATGTACTCACACACTCACGCACACACGCACTCACACACACACACATTTACACACTCACTCACACACGCACACACACTCACACTCTGTGGTTACAGAGCACGAGGTTGAGGGGGTCACAGCAAAGGGGACTCGGAGGGAGAGGACAGCCTCTGAGATTCCTGAGTGAATAACCCAGCGAGACCTCCATACGCACATATGTGGGCACCACTTCATCAGAGAACAGGCGGATGCACTCCTCCAACTCACGTGCCATTCTGTTGAGGGCTGCCACATGATGTTCCCCTGCCTTCTGCTGACTATTATGAGTTTGAAGGCTGAATCCAGAGGCTCGTCCTCACAAATGCCTCTTCCCCAGCAGTCTTCCAAGTGCCAGGGAGCTTGGCTGAACCTGCCTGCTCCTGCTGCGGACACGTGTACGTGCGGTGACCATCAGATTGTGAACCCAAGCCTGTTCTAGATCTACGTCCCACCAAGGTGTATGTCTCTGCGTTGATGAAGGGAGTGGATAAGCGCTTTGATGGGTCTTCCAAGCTGCTTATTTCCAGCTCTTCAATGGAGCAGGAGTCTTCTTGGCTGGAGGAGAGGATCTGGATGGAGCTGAGGGACTGGCTGGCTGAGGGTGTCGGTCGCTTGGCAGAGCTCCCTGTGAACCAAAGTAGAGATAATTAATGCTCTTCTCCGCCGATGCTGCCAGACCTGCTGAGTTTTTCCAGATATTTCTGTTTTTGTTTTGGATTTCCAGCATCCGCAGTTTTTTGTTTTTATATATATATATATAGATAATTAATGTATGTCAGCATGATCAAAACCAGAAGAGAGAGCACTCACATTTGCTTTGAAAGGGATGATGGGGTGCAGGATCCTCAGGTGGGTGTTCACCGCTGATCTCACCCATCACCACAGGCATGGTCCACATCTTCACCAGTCAGCACAAGGACACATTCCTCAAAGTGAGTGAGGGGTCTAATGTGGGCCATTCCACCCCCGGTCTGGGACCTCTCCCTGCTATTGTGAGCCAGCTTCTCCTGCCTGAAAACAGATGGAAAGTGTGTGAGCAGGACATATGGTGCCGCATGGAATGTTTGCGTGGTGAGCAGAGATGTGGATGGGATGAGGACGCGAGCTCCAGATGGTATGAGCCTGATGGAGATGTGAGGGTGTGTATGAGAGTTAGTGGTGTTGTCCTTTGAGGTGTGAGATCCCTGTGGATGTGTGGTGGTTTTGTAAGTGTGTGAGGTGAGAGTGATGAGAAGAGTGACTTACCCTGGGAGATGGATGAGACTTCACCCTGTTGCGGCACTGGGTGGTTGTTGTCTTTTGCAGGGCATTGGCACTGACCACCGCTGCCACCACCTCCCATACTGGATTGGTGAACTTGCTTGCTCGTCCTCACCCAGAGCGAGGGTAGAGGACATCATGGCGGGCCTCCAATGTGTCCAAAAGGCACTTGAGGGGTGCGCATTAAACCAGGGGCAGAGTCAAAAGCAGGAGACAGAGCACTCATATTTGCGTTGAGAGAGGGATGCTAGGGTGCAGGATCCTCGCAAGGGTGTTTGCCGCTGACTCACCGTCGCTGCAGGCACAGTCCACATCCTGACCAGTCAGCACAATGGCATGCTCCTAAAAGTTGCCCTTCAGGGCCATGTCTTCCATGCAGCAGTCCTGGGCTGGAAGCACTGAGAGGTGTTTGCCTGGCTGCATTTTAAATATGATACCCAGTATGATGAAGCGACGAGGTGATGATGTGGTGGGCAAATGAGAGCCCGCCTGCCATCGAAACAGCGTGTTTCCTGTGAATGCATAATTAATGAGGCCGGATTGAGACAATATGGCATGAAAAGCCACCATTGCTGCTGGTGGGTAAACCATCTTTTTTCCCACCCGCTACCGCACTTAGTGCAAATCTGGGACGATTCCACCCGTAGTGTGTGAGATGTCCTCAAAGACAGTGAAGTGTTAAGAGTTTATCAATTAGCTTAAATTGCCTAGCAGCTTATTGTAGTAAGTGTACAACAAATATGTTTAAAGTGTGATATGTTCAATGTGCAAGACTTTTATTGTATTATCCTATGGGCACTGTGTATGCTGCCCTACCTGTTTTTCGGTGTCCAGTTGTCCCTGAACACTGTCCTCGGACCTCTGTCAATGTGATCAAGCCACTGAAGTGTATGATTGCAGCCATTTGATTATTTTTCCGTCTCTTTCCCTTTGGGACAATGCCTTGTTTCTTCAGCAACTTTTCTCCAACTCAGATCAGGAATGCTGTGGGTATGGTGTATTACAGAGGTGTACATTTTTGTAAGCTTTATACACCAGGACTGTTTTAGCATCAGTTACCGTCAGCAGCAAATGGTAGGAGATTTGATTTATTCAATTACTGTCTGCGATTGTCTTCCTACTCAGACCATTTTTAATCCTGACATCTTCTCCAGTCCTAGATCCCAGCATGCTGGTTCCCCTTTTCCAATTCTGGACTTGTGTGTGTCTTTACCAGATTAACAGCGCCACCATTATCAGAACCTCTACTCAATGTACCTGCCCTCCGATTTCTCACCCTAAACAACCTTGATTAGCTCCCACTCTCCCACCTTCAAAAGCTTCTTCAAAACTTACCTCTTTGAGTGAGCCTTGTTCACCTTCCCAACTCTCTCATACTTCCTATAAAACAGTGTGAGATATTTCCTTGCATGAAAGGCTCTGTATAAATGCAAAAATGTTGATTTCACAGGAGAAGCTCTGGTGTAGAATAGCAAAAGACCCTGTCTTATTTCCAATGGTTCTCAAACTATCTTTAATGTTCTTAATTTAAGCTTGGTTAATACATGAAACCAATTGGTTTTAAATGTTATCTATTCCATGTGACATTTATGAAATCTATACAAACATAGGCCTGCAAGCACATGGATAGAGCAAAACTCAGGTTAATATTTCTGGTGGAGGCCCTTCATTGGAACTACCCACAATCCACTGCTCTGATGACAAGTATGTTTGAAGCATTAATCTTTTCTCTTTCCAGATCCTGAATTTTTTCAACTTTCAGTTTTAAAACCTTCCTTGGCAATCCTTAGAAGTCCAGGTTTTTGTCTCTAACCATCTTTTTCTCTCCCTCTGATTTTTTTTTCTGCCTATCACACAAATGAGAAATGTGATATATTTATTTCAGTGCTAGTGTGATGCTAGGTATGTAGGCTGTACGTCCCAAAGACTGGCGGATTGTATCAAACAGTGTGTGCTTTCCACTGTTCGCAATGTGCAAGGTACAGACCGTACCCAACCAGCCCATGCTTGCAAAACTCAAAACAGTGTCTGACATTCGATGTGATTCTGCGATTAGACAACATGTGCTAAATAATCCTCAGTGTGCTAAAAATTACGCTGACAACCAATTTAAGATTGTCAGTTGGGCTCTCAGTGTGGCACATTTGCGTGTACTGGAAGTTACATATACACAGGGCCCTGTTCTTTGCAGACAGAAAGAACATGTACACACATTGGAAGAGTCATATGGACTCAAGACATTGGCCTGAGTTTTACACTCATCAGACGTGTGCAATCGGCGGGCCTGGGAGTGGATGTGAAATGGACCCCGACCGTGATTTCACTCTGGCTGGCCAATTAACAGCCAGCCAGCATGAAACTCTTTTTGAGAAAGGCTCAGCACTGCTGGTGGGGGCGGTAAGAGGGTGGACACTGATGTCACCGCGGGCGCTGGTGAGCACTTTCACTGAGCTCCCCGAAGGCAGACAGCTGCCTCGGAGTTGCAGACCTCCAAATAATAAAAGAAAGCACAAAAATGCTGCCAAAAAATGTCCATGCAGCACAACCAAGCATCTGAAAGCATATCTCATAAAAATGCTGTCGCCAGATATTTATTTTTATGTTATATCCTAACGGAGATTTCATCCCACCCTTGGATTAAAGCATGATTAAAACATGAAGTCCGTCCACCCGTTTTGCCAGTCCAACAAGCTAAAAATCGCACAGACAACTTTAAATCGCAGTCAAAGGCTTTTTAATGACCTTAATTGGCCGTTTAATTGTTGGTGGACGCTGCTCCGACTCCCGCGTGTGCCTGCCGACCTCATAAATTGCACACGTGTGCGATGATGTCGGGACACGTGCCCAATGCCTTTTGCGCTATTTTACGTGTGTTCGGGCCAGGCACGCGCCCAACCTTGGAATGCAAGATTCAGGTCTTTAACTGTGTTTCTCCCTCCACAGATGCTGCCAGACCTGCTGGGTTTTCCAGCATTTTCTGTTTTTATTATGTATACATGTTGTGCCTGTTTCAGCTAAACAAAATAAGTGATAGCCATTCACTGGTTCATTCCTCAGGGCAATGCCTTGACTAATCAGAGTAAAGATGCCTGGTTTAAATTTCAAACAATGTCTGACAGTTAACTGTCAATCAACATTAACTGGTGCGTTCTCCATGGCAGAGCCTCTACCCATCAGAGTCCACTTGCCAATCAATCAGCACTCTCTTCTCATACAGGATAAAGTTGCTGCTTCCCCTGACATTGCTATTCTTGCGATTGTCCTGATGAGTGCAAGATGATAAGGTTCAACAAAATGTCTTTTTCAGCAATACTCATGATTTTTTTCTCTTACTTTCTCTCTCTCTCTCTCTTCCCCTCTCTCTCTCTCACACACACACTCTCTCCCTCTCTGGCTTGCTATATTTCTGTCTGAGTTCAGTTAGTATTTTGTTGTAATCAGGCATTCTATTGTCCTCTGTAAAACTTACATGCAGAGCAAAATAAGAAATACAACGGAAATGCTGGAAACACAACAGGCCAATTAATAGCTGTAGAAAGAAAGAACTTGCATTTCTGTAGTGCCTTCCATGATCTCAGAACATCCCAAAGCACTTTCAGAACCAAAAAATGAAACTTGAATAAATATTTTTATGGTATCAGAACATAGTTGGGAAAGCGATTAAAGATGAGACGAAGTATAGGTAGAATAATCTGTAACCCACTTAAAAAACAATTAAACAAAAACAAAATTATCAGGTGCTGAGACGATCTTTACATCAGATAATAGACTGAAGCGTTAAAGAAATCAAAGTAATTTGAGAATACCTAAGGCAATGGCATGCAACTCAAAGAAGAGTCTGTAAAACAAATTGAAATCCCAAAGATCAGGTCTAAAATTAAAGCAAGAAGTCAGCTACATGGGGTAAGGGCTGTTAGCCCTAGAAAGGGAGGAAAAACAGGCCAACACAACAGGTTCGAACCCCTCCACTAGCAGTGAAGGGCCTAAATTGCTTAAGTGGAAAATAGAAATCTCTGACCATACTGATGGAAGAAGATGGCATTGGTCACCTATTAAACACCTCTCCTATTGACTTTAATAGAACCGAAAATGGAAAAAGGTGTCCAATGGGTAGCCAAGTCATTATCACCTATTTTACACTATCATCTAAAATCAAGACTCCATTGTCAGTTTGATAGAGCCATTTGCTGCATCCACGCAAGTATCAGCTTCACTTTTCCAGTTCAAAGTATAACTGTTTTGGATCAAACAACAGGGAAGTGTGTGCTTTAGAGTATTCTCCTATGGATACACTATTTCACCTCAATGACCAACTATGATTTTAATGTTTCAGTGGTGAATGCAATTACTAAAACCCTAATACTTCTTCCACTGTGCCTTTTAGAGCCACATGAAAGGGGAGTGGTGTCATGGGTAGAGGCATGTGTCCTCTGAGCATTTATAACTCTGAGCTGAAGAATTTGGCTTCAAAGATTATATTTTACAGAGTTGAGGTCAAGTCAGTAAACCTATGTTTGGTTTTTGAAGCCAAATTTGGCTCTGTGGCTCCAGTTTGGCTGCCTCACATAATTCTCAAAGGAAGTTATCCCAAAAGAAGACCCCATAAAGGGGGAAATACTCCTGAAAAAGATAACCTCTCCATTGGCTGAAATTTATTGATTGAACTACTTTATGTAGTAGACAGGAAGAATTATGTAGACAACCATTATAAACACAAGTGAAGGGTAAAGAAGAGCCTTCAGATTTGTACATTAAAGGACCTGAGCATCCACTCAACATAAGTAGCAGATAAGAGTTTTAGGAAGTTGAGCATATGGGTTTCTGTGTTCACATGGCAACAGCCACTCAAAGACTTTGACCCGCCAATAAATCCATTCTATTTAATTTAAACACTTAAATAAAAAAACAAAGTTCAAACACATCGCCATCAAGAGAGAGGTTTGTGTTGTGCCAGTGAGCCCACACACTTCACTAATTTCATCCTAACTGGGCCTTGGGATTCATGCTGTTCTGTCAGTCTCCTGTGTCACGCCAAGCTGACCACACATGCCACAAACAGCTCAGCTAGACTTTAAATGGAGCAATCGCTTATTATTCCCTGCTTTCTGCTACATGTAGACTGAAGCTGGGGAGAGATAATAAGTAGGAGCAGCCTGGTGCAGCAGATAGCAGCATGTGTTGTCCGCAATAGCGTCAATTGTTTTTACTCAGTAGCACTGATTTTTCAATATGCTGCGGCCTACCACTTTTTCTCCAGTTGTTCCAACGGTTTACCAAGCAGTGCAGGTATTTGAATATATGATTCCTGATATATAACACTAAGGTAAGGTCGGACATTTATTGATGCACTTCATGCTGTTGACATTTTTAACAGCTTTTTAAATCACAATAAAACCAATTGGTAGAGACCATTGAACATCTCCTCAACCAACACACAGAATTTTGCACGTTTGCATATTTTTGGACTTATCCAAGTGATGGATGATTTGCATTTATGTAGCACCATATCATTTTTCAGAAAGATCCTAAAGCACTTCACTTTTCATGCAAGTAAATGTGGCATCAGAGCAGAATTATCCAAAGAGGAATGAGATGAATCAGCAGTTGATTAATTTATTGCTGCTGTTGGTTGATGAAGGGTTATTGTCCAGGACATCAGGAGAACTTCTCTTCTTCAAGAACTGCCATACAATTTTCCATGGGAATCTTCAGGATAGGCATGCAGGATTCAATTTGAGGTGTCCTCTGAAGGACAGCATCAACAATGTCGGATTTCTTCAGTACTGCAGTGTACTTGATTAGTGTATATAAAATCCTGGAGTGGGGCTAGCACATGACCTTTCCAGGTGAATGGATTGCTTCTGCTTCTTATGCTTCTGCTTTAGTTGTGTCAGAATCACAGACTAATATCTGTATTCTGCCAACATTTATATGGGTAATACTAGCTAAACCAGGCATGACCTGCTGTGATGATGGTCCTGATAATTAAAACTTATAAATGTGAATAATCTAAAGATGGGTATTGAAGATTTTAAGTGATGGAGCTCTGACTATTTCCTTTGGCAGCTTGTTTCATTGTGGGATTGCCCTTCGAAAGAAAAATTGTTGATACACTGTCTTGGAAACAAATGGTCTTTGTAGTTTGTGTGGACGACTACCTCGGATTTCGTCATTGCCAGAGGGCACCAGGTACTTGTTTCTGTGAATTCCCACCAGTCCATTCATATTTTATAGAACTTGGTCAGTCTATTTTTCTCCCTCTTTTGCTACAGTGACTCCCATTCAAAATCTTTGATCAAGGATGTGACATTAGTATTTCCCACACCGATTCGTGCATCACATCTTGGGATCGCTTCAATGTTATTTATATTTCTCATATAAAGATCCCCCACACAAATTGCATATTTCAGAATTGGACGAACAAATGTTTGGTAAGCTATAGCTCTGATATTTTTGTTGCAATACCAAAAATTCCACCCCAGAAATCCAAGAACCATGTTTGCTTTGGATGTTATCTGCTAAATGTAGAACCCCATTGAAGGTTGTTTTTGAGATGAACCCCCAGATATAGCTGTGTATCTGCCTCCTGGAGAATTTGATTGCAGAACTTAAAGCTGTTTGTTGGTGGATCCTTTTTGTTGATGATGCACATGACATACCATTTTTTTGTCATTGAATGCCATCTCCCATTGTTCCTGCCATTTTTACATTTCCAGAAGATCATCTTGCAGTGAACTGATATGATCTTGAGTTTTCCTTGATGCGTAAACCAAACAGTCATCAGCAAATAGTCACACCCTGTTTTTTAAACTTGTTGGGAAGGTCGTTTATGTATGTCAAGGAGAGTGAAGGTCCTAACATAGTTCCCTGGGGCACTCTGGAGAGGACATCTCTCTGAGAAGATGATTCCCTATCACATACTACTCTCTATCTTCTGTTGGTGAGGAAGTGTTGGCTCCAATTTAACACTGTCTCTCTGATTCCATGGGCTGGATTTTGCCATCGGCAAGTGGGAGCGGGGCCTACTCACCAATGCGTAAAATGATGCGTGGTGACGACGGGAAGAACTCCCGATATCACCACGCCCCATTTAAATTTTCAGGAAGGCGGGGGCGAAGCCAAGCTGTCAATGGCCAATTGAGGCCATTGACAGAGCAATTAAAGTAATTAGTGGACCTGCCCGTCCAACCTTAAGGTTGGCAGGCAGCCAGGAGCCCTATCGGGAAGTAGAAAAAACATGAAACCTTATCCACAGGCTGGAAATTATGAACATGTCCCAACTCATGTGACATTGTCACATGAGGGGACATGTAAGGGAATTGTTTTTTTTCTATTTTTAATATTTTTGAAAGTAGAGGCGATCTCCCTGAGGCAGCACTTAGATTCAGGGAGATGAGTGCACATGCGCGAAAGAGCGCACTCTCAATTTTAGGAAACCCCCCCTCCCGCCCACACAGGGAGCGCATAGCGCTTCTGTGCTGACGTCATGCTGGGCGGGCCTTAATTGGCCCGCCTACATAAAATGGTGCCGCGCTTCCGATCGGGGGCACCGATCAGAAGCGCGCCCGCACGCACCCACCCATCAACTTTCCCCCCAATGGGGGGAAAATTCAGGCCCATATTGGTGAAGTTTGGACAGGAGCTTTTCATGGGGAACTTTGTCAAAGGCCTTTGAGAAATCTAGTATTGCCATGCTAGTAGTTTCATCTCTTCGAGACTTGAAGTTAGGTCTTTGACAGTCTGCAAAGTGTTTCGGTAGATATTTACACCTGAAAATCATGCTGTTGTGAGCTTCAAAGTGTTTCATGACTTGAGAATGAACAGTATATTCAAGTAACTTGCAAATGATGCAGGTGAGAGATACCGGTCTTTAGTTTCTGGCTGACTTTTATTGCCTTTTTTGAATATGCCACAGATGTTAGTTTGTCTCCACTGATCTGCTAAGTGGCTGATGTTGATTGATACTTGAAAGAGATTGGTCAATATTGAGGCTAGTTCATCAGCTGCTAGCTTTAAAATCCAGGGAGGCATTTCATCTGGACCCGGAGCTTTATTTGGATTTATTTCTTGCAATAATTTCAAAACACCTCTTTACCTATAATACACCCACTTTACTAATAATTTTTCTCTTGTTTTTTTTCGGCTTTTTCTATCTATGAACAGCATCAAAGCATTGTCTGTGAGTTAGATGTAATGCAGAGCTTGAAACATACCACCATATTGTGCCGCAACACCTACTGCACTCGAGGCATTTGCATTCAACTTGGCTGCTATCCTTGTAAGTGGTTCATTTAGCAGCAAATTAAGCTGTTTGTGCTGAACACAATGTGCCCTGAGAACATGAATTAAATTTGGCTAAACTTGTATCATTTGGCAACTTTATGTTCATTCATCAGTGAGAAAAACTTCCTATCTCTCTAACTTGGATTCACATTCAGGTGACAGAAATGCTAAGATTTCAGTCTAATGTTATAATTCAAAGTAAACTTAGTAGTAGTTAAGAAGCACAGTTCACTGACCTTCCTACTGCATCCCAGGGTACTCAGACATGGATTCATAACCAGCATTGAGCTCCTATTTTTAACAGTGATATATGTGAGAGGCACACAGCAGAGACCAGATACTGTTCAATAAGGCTGCAGTGTAAAATCATAGAGCAAGCTAGCTCATAAAACAGAGTGGGAAGGCAGAAACCTGGTATCAGAACAATGCTGATGCTGAGGAAAAATGGAGAATAAACATCAAGTAGACCTTAATCTTTAGAGCATGTTTTGATTGCTTACATACACATCTGGAATTTAAAACTTGAACCAGTTTATTTCTTGTGTACGAAGTTTTAATGATTTGAGCAGTAAAACAGGCAATATCATGAGTGTTATAAAGTGTCTGGGAATACCAGGTGTGTTTCTACAGTTTGCATAGGTATTAACAAGCATAGTTTTGCAGCATGTACAATCAAGACTTGGTTTGTAGGGTGCGATAGAGTTCCCAGAGAAGGTTCATGTGCATGAATGGAATTACCAGGTTGAGTTCGCCTGGTAAATGGGTGGCAGCTGCCAGAGGAAGGTTTACTTAATTGTCATCATTCCACCTTTCAGTGCAATCTTCAGTGCAGATACAGTGCAAGTGTAGGTTTCTGAAATGTGCAGCTGCAATAAGAGCAATGTGATTTTAAAGAGCAAAAATTGAGTTCAGTGCAGGTAGGAATGGCAGTGCAGTGATGAGATTAAGACGAGTGCTGTGAAATGTTGCCAACATCTTATGGGATATATACGTATAATATGGCAGTAGCTGGCCTAATGCCATAGACTTCTGTTTTCCTCCATGTCCATCCTCCCTTAAGTGTAACTAGGCAAACTGTAGGAGTTGGGAGGGGAAACAAAATGCCAATTTTGATTAATAACTCTAAAAAGGTTCTATTTTTAAAGGCCAAGTATTGCCTCTCATTCGAGGGTGGATATATGACCTAAAGAGGAAGGGAGTGCATTTCACAACATGTACAGAATTTTTAAAAAACTAACCTGGAAATTACACTGCAGCATTAACATATGGAGGTTTAATTTGTTTGGGTTAAATTCCTGTGACTACTATTTTAAAATTAGCTCCAAACGTTTATTTTAAAACTATGGAACTCCTTACCTCCCTCAGTCCTACTTACTGCTACAATCTACAGACTTTTAAAAACCGAGCTTGGCAGTACCTAATCACTACATTCTGATCTATCTTGGCTCTCTTCTACTCTTCTCAGCCTTGTTGGATGCTTTACACTGTGGGCCTTAGCCCTTCACCTCTTTTCAATTTAAACAAAAAATATGCTGATTATATATAATTTACACACATGAGTTATGCAGCTTTTGACATTGAGAGTATAATACTTCTGCTGCTGCACTAACCTTCCAGTGACTTCTGCTAATTAGATCTAATTTGCCGATCTGAGTTAGGTTAATTACAGCATTAACTTCTCGTGTAACTCTGAACCAATCTTAATGAAATGTGGAGGACATAGGTAAGGACGTTGTTGACCAAACATGAAGGAGAAATGTGCTGCAATACATCATGGAAAACAAACCTTCAGTGGTGCATAAACCATAGCTTATTAAATTAAATATATCCTTTACATAACGCTCTGTCAAACAGGAAGAATGCTGTTTAAATGCTTGTTACACAGGCAGAGTACGATGGCATTGCTATTTATAAATGCCAGAACCATTCACTCTCGAAAACCTTATAGCAAGGCTTTCAGTATTTCAGAGGCAAAAAGTTCGGTAACATGTACCTTTATTTAAATACTTGTTTTCTCCCCTCTGCTTATCACACCATTTAAGCTGTTTCTCCAGTGCAGTATTGAGGAAGTGCTGTGTTTCCAGATATGCCATCCTTTGGATGAGACATTAGACTGAGATCCCGTTAAATTCCGTGCATCAGGTTGAGGTTAAAAGTCAGGGAATTCTCCCAGATTCCTGGTTGATATTCTTTCTTCAGCTAATACCATCTAAATTGTAGTGATTCATTTCTTTTGTGGGATCTTTCTATGTGCAAAATGGCTGCCTCATTTACCTACATAACAACAGTGTACTGCAAAGTAACTTATAGTTCGTAAAGCACTTTGTGAAGTTTCCACAGGAAATGATAAATCACCATATAATTACAATCCTTTTCTTTTCTCAACCCATTCCATTCTAATATTATGGTATAGAATACAGAATATGTTATTTCTTAGTAATCAATATATAGTGTTCACTTGGCTGAGTTGGTGGCACAGTTGTTCCTGGGTCAATAGGTTAGAGTTAGAGGCCCCAGTTCAGGACTCAAGCACATAACCTTGGATGATATTACAACGCAGTGCTAGATAATGCATTGTTGGAGGTGCTGTTCTTTTAATGAGACATTAATCTGAGGTGTTGTTTGAATGTTCCATGTAACTATTTAAGGAATCCTGACCAACATTCCTCCCCCAACAGATACCACCAGAAACAAATTAGTCAACTGGTCATCTTATTACTTTGGTGGGTTTTTTGCAAAATGGCAAAGAAATCCATTGTGCATGGAATGCTGTAAAGTGTCTCTGAGGGGCAGGACATGTGTATATTTATATATATTTAAAAAGACAAGGAAAGATCATTAGGCTCATCAATGTTCATCCTGTTCACTAGACACTCAACCTCACATACCACTCTCGCCAATCACTGCTAATCATAACTCCTGGGGAGGAGAAAAAATTGAAGCCAATTTTATGAAAAATCTCTCAGAATTCCTCCTTGACTTTCTTAGGGCAATAAAATAAGCTGCAGGAAATTATTGTTACCCATGATACGTCACTAGACATTCATATTATAACCCACACATTCCTCCTCAGTCCCCCCAAATATTCCAGCTCCCTATGAACACTTGACTAAATAGGTCTGAAGCACCAAGTCCGCCCCAATCAGACCAGTCCCAAGGTTTCTCACTACACTTCCCTCTACTGCACTTCAATAGCTTTGTTGAAAATATTTCCATCATCCTCTTGAAGTTTATAACCTCACACTTTCACACCTCCTAAGGTAAACTCTTCCATCAATATGTCAGCCCCTTGTGTTAAATATGTCTCCTTTAACATGTAATTCAGTCTTTGTTTATGTAAAAAATGGATAATTGGGATTGAGCCATAAATGCACCGCCTCTAAAGTGTGAAGTTCTAATAGCTGTGAAACCTGCTTAGTGATACACTGCAACATGAATGGAGGAATGTAGTTATGTTTCTAAGTTTCCCACACAGTCAGTCCCTCATAGAGCTAAGAGCTTCCAGGGGCACATGGAGTAGACTGAGTAAAAGAACTTCAGACGGATTGGCAAAAGCCATTCTCATGCACCTTTTGGACAGCTAATTCAGAGCATCATTGGTGAATCATGCTGTATTCCATTGTCAAACACACGATGAGAGTGAGTAAAAAGCAACAGCAGAAAATTAAGAATGGGAGAAATAATCAAATATCATATGTGCCCTGAGATTGAGAGCAGCCTTTCGCTATTGACTATTTTTCTTTTAGACACAGAAGGTGTATATGGAATTTTAAGTTCAATTTTAACCAGTTTTGTCAAAGTTTCTATGCTTGTTTATTTTTGTTTGTTTTCATGAATATCAATGCAGTATTGAACCAGCATTCAGAGAGGGCATTGCTGTCTTTTGTGGCATTCTTGAAAGTTTTACTGGAAATAGATTTATAGGAAGTTCCATAAGCTGTGCACTTTATAAAACTCGTGGCTATAATATTAATTAGGACTCACTGAAGTGAAAAGAAACCTAGTGCTATTCTTCCATCCCAACTTATTTATAAAACATTTTTTTATCTGTATCAACAGCACTAAGTAAAGAGGGAGCCTTAAAAGAGGAGCATTTTACACCAGTTCTTTAACACTGAGAGAGCTGTAAGTTATACTTATTGGCTCAGAATCTCTGATGAATTGGAGAGCCATATAAAGATTTATCGTACATTTACGAAAACAGGAGAGATTCTTAGAAAATTGCAGTGTCATCTTAGCAAAGATTATATGCTAAGGTGAGCAAACTGCTTCTGTGCAAAATCATGGGAACTTTAAAGGAATTAAAAAAAAACCAACTCATTCATGCCTCCAGTTTCAACAAAGGCATTTTATTCCTTTAATTTCTCTTACTACCCCCCTCCCATCCTTTTCATTCTAAATAGTTTGACAGCTGCATAGAATCCCAATGCTTGAGAGAGGTCTTGTGTTTCTTTCTTGCCAGCAACCCCACAGAGCCGTGACGGAAACCGTTGACCCCGGCTTGCAATGTTTCTGTAGCAGTTTGTCAAACATCTGGAAATCAGCGTGCTCACATCTCCCCTCGATCTACTCATGCCTTTGCTCATTTATATTAACTGGTTAAGTTTGCGGTTTTCTGAAAATTTGTGACCCCCCTGCTCTCTCACAAGGTCAAGTGGCGATTGCCAATGTTGTCTGCTTTTAACACATGTTTAGTTCAGCAAAGCCAAAACAGTTCCCAAAAGTTTGGTAACCATTAAGGTACTTCCTCAGCTAGTTCCGGCTGTCAGGCCTGGGATATATTGGGTAGGGGGGTTGGGGGAAATGGGACAGTAATGAATTTTTTTTGTAGTTTTCCATGATAGGGATTAGGGCTGGCAGCTGATGTAACTAAGGACTAACTCACGCAAGGCAGCCCCAGACAGGAAACAGTTCTTCAGCTGGTGTTTTGATATGGGATCAAGAGATCAGGCGAGGAGTTGTGAACTTTACATGTAATAAAGGCCTGCATAGCTGTGCTGCACTCATCTTGAGGCGTAGAATAAGAAAGGAAATTACCAGATCATATAAAAGAAAAAACAAATAGGAATTGCAAAACAAGGAGGCGATACCTGCCACGTCGTGTCCATTATCATCTCTATCCAGTTCTCCTAATGTTTTTTCTGTTACTGTGAGCAGTGTTAACAATAGAACATTTCAAACTCCTAGTGTCAATATCATGTGGACAAAGGTTAGATGTAACTTGCGTTAAATGCAGAAGCAGTAGTCCCTGTTCCCTGGCCCCAACAGGAGGGCAACACCCCACCCAACCCCACCCGCCCCCCCCACCACCATTGCATCAAGGTGGTTTGCCCCCACCTTGTACGCAACGATCTCTGAGTAAAATTTCCACTTCAGTGCTGGATTAGGGGCAGTTTTATACAATGGAATCATAAGACTGAAACTACCCAAATTCATTTTGCTTAGGAATCTTACAGCTGGCAGACATGGACTGGTTTTATTTTATCACTCAGGCTAGAATTGAATCCAGGTCTCAAAGTGAAAGGGCAATGCTTAATGCGCACTGCACCACCAATTTGCCCCTTCCAGAGTTTTAATTTTAAATAGCTGACTTCCAATGGCATTGCTTATGAATCAGAAGATATGCAAAAGTGTAGCACTTAAAATCTGTCATGAAGTAAGAGGTGATTCAGGAAAGAGGATATCATGGGGAATTTGGTCCCAGATCTGACACTGTGCAGGCAATGCTGAAATTGGGCTTTCACATCTCATTAACATTTTACATGTGAGCTGCCATCACATGCCGCACATCCACAGGCAACTAATGGATTTGAAGGTAACGAATGATGTGCTGCTTGCCTCATCTGCAGTAAGCCGTCGACTTGTCCTAATCCAATTGAGGGATGGGAGGTGTGCATTCACCATGGCTAAGGAATCTGAGTGTGGTGGGGCGGGGTGGGGTGGGGTGGTCACTCCTGCTCCTCCTAGCTCCACAATCAGTTATTTTTTTAAGACTTTCGATTAAAAGCAGTTGTATCTTTCGTTGAGGGCTACTGCATAGGCTATTGAAAAGTCCTGAGTGGAGTAGGCCCAACCCCTGACCTGCTCATCGCTGTCCAATTTCTGACAGGGATCTAAAGCAGACATTGGACCTGCCATTTACATATTTAACGGACTCAACACCTGGTTTAACTGGACACTAAGGAAACTTGAAAATAACCTGATCCAATTTGGATGCTTTTCAGGGGCCCAGAAGCACAAAATGCTGGTCCCCAATATTGAGCCAAATTATCCCAATTTTTCCGCTGCAAAACAGGTCCAATGTGGCCCAATTTCTATCGCTTAATATATAATATTGAGATCTTCCCTCCACTGCCTTAACAGGGATCCCATTATTTTTTATCAGTGCACTGGTGATAGAGTACTTCAACCCTTGGTACATGTTCACAGATGTCATTCCTCATCCATGATATTTCCAATCACAGCCATTTTGTAGAGGTACAGAGGCAAGGCTCTTCCCAACACTTCCCATTTCAATTAGGAACAGAAAATGCTGGAAGTACTAAGCAGATCAGGCACATCTGTGGAGAGAGAAACAGAGTTAACATTTCAGGTTAATGACCTTTCATGGATTCTGATGAAAGGTCATCGACCTGAAACGTTAACTCTGTTTCTCTCTCCACGTGTGCTGTCTGACCTGCTGAGTATTTCCAGTATTTTCTGTTTTTATTTCAGATTTTGAGCATCTGCAGAATTTTGCTTTTCAATTAGGAACAAATCTTTAATTGCCTTCCCAGCAGGCCTGGTGTAGTACTAAGGAGATCAAATGCACTCATCTCCAATTCTGGCCTCTTGTGCATCCTTGATTCTAATCACTTGAATATTGGCAGTCTTGCCTTAAGGCAAATACCTGGAATTCCCTCTGTAAACCTGTTCGCCTCTCTTTCCTCCTTTTTAAGGCACTCCTTAAAACCTACCTCTTTGATCAATGCTTTGGTCACATGTCCTAACTGCTCCTTATGGGATTTGGTGTCAAATTTGTTTGATACTGCTCCTGTGAAATACTTTGGGATGTATTACTATATTAAAGCTGTGATATAAATCTATACTGATTTTGCTTTTTTAATAAAGGCAGAGCCTGGTATACTTTTAAGTCATATTGAGCAAAGTGTCCCAGCTTTTACTCGTAGTCAGTGCAGAGTTAGCTAGTTGTAGTGGGGACAACAGGGAGGAGCTGAAAATGGCCTCAGCACTGCTTGGCTAGGGAGGTGGATAAATTCAGCCACAGCTCTCATTTCTGATCACTATCCACTGACACCTGCTGGAAAGCATGTGAAAGTAACATGAGGCGTGATTGGGCTAAGCTGAAATGTTCACTGTCTGGACCCAAACATCAACTCAACGACTGGCTTCTTGAGCATACGAATATACACAGGGTACTGTCAACAAAAGAACATACAAATTAGAAGCAAGAGTAGGCCATTTGGCCACTCGAGCTTGCTCTGCTATTTGTTAAGGTCTTGGCTGATCTGATTGTGGCCTCTACTTTCCTGCCTACCTCGTATACCCTTTGACTCTTTTGTCAATCAAGAATCCATCTAACTCAGCCTTAAACAAATTCAATGACCCTGCCTCCACTGTTCACTGGACAAGAGAATTCCACAGACTAATTACCCTCAAACAGAAAAAAATTCTCCTCGTCACCAGCTTAAATGGAAGACTCCTATTTTTAAACTGTGGCCCCTAGTTCTAGTCTCTCCCACAAAGGGAAACATTATTTCAGCATCCACCCTGTCAAGTCCCTTCAGCATCTTATATATTTCAATAAGATCACCTCTCATTCTTTTAAACTTAAATGGATACAGGCCCACCCTGTCCAATCTTTCCTCATAGGGCAGCGCCTTCAACTCAGGAATCAGTCGAGTAAACCTTGCCTGTGCAGTTTCTAATGCAATGATACCCTTTCATCCAGGCAAAGTGGGGAGCATTCCATCACACTCCTGACTTGTGCCTTGTAGATGGTGGAAAGGCTTTGGGGAGTCAAGAGGTGAGTTACTCGTCTCATGATTCCCAGCCGCTGACCTGCTCTTGTAGCCACAGTATTCATCCGGCTAGTCCAATTCAATTTCTGGTCAATGGTAACCGCCAGGATGTTGATAGTGGGGGATTCAGTGACGGTAATGCCATTGAACATCAATGGGCGATGGTTGAATACTCTCTTGTTGGAGCTGGTCATTGCCTGGTACTTGTGTGGCGCGAATGTTATCTGGCACTTGTCAGCCCGAGCCTGGATATTGTTCAAGTCTTGATGCATTTGGACATGGACTTCTTCAGTATCTGAGGAGTCGCGAATGGTGCTGAACATTGTTCAATCATCAGTGAACATCCCCACTTCTGTCCTTATGATGGAAGGAAGGTCATTGATGAAGCAGCTGAAATTGATTGGGCCTAGGAGACTACCCTGAGGAACCCCTGCAGTGATGTCCTGGAGCTGAGATGACTGACTTCCAATAACCTCAACAAACTTACTTTGTGCTAGGAATGACTCCAACCAGTGGAGAGTTTTCCCCCTGATTCCCATTGATTCTGGTTTGTCTAGGGCTCCTTGATGCCGCACTCGGTCAAATGTGGCCTTGATGTCAAGGGCAGTCACTCTCCCCTCACTTCGGGAATTCAGCTCTTTTGTCCATGTTTGAACCAAGGCTATAGTGAGGTCAGGAGCTGAGTGGCCCTGGCAGAACCCAAACTGGGTATCACTGAGCAGGTTATTGCTACGCAAGTGCTGCTTGATAGCACTGTTGATGACCCCTTCCATTACCCTACTGATGATCGAGATTAGACTGATGGGACAGTAATTGGCCAGGTTGGATTTGTCCTGCTTTTTGTGTACAGGACACACCTGGGCAATTTTCCACATAGCCGGGCAGATGCCAGCGTTGTAGCTGTACTGGAACAGCTCGGCTAGGGGCGCAGCAAGTCCTGGAGCACAAATCTTCAGTACTATTACCAGAATATTGTCACGGCCCATAGCCTTTGCACTATCCAGTGCTTTCAGCCGTTTCTTGATATCACGTGGAGTGAATCAAATTGGCTGGAGACTGGCATTAGTGATGCTGGGGATCTCCAGAGGAGGCTGAGATGGGTCATCCATTCAGCATTTCTGACCGAAGATTGTAACAAATGCTTCAACCTTATCTGAACAACACTCCCACAACACTCAAGAAGCTTGACACCATCCAGGACAAAGTAGCCTGCTTGATTGGCACCACATCCATAAACATTCATTCCCTCCACCACCAATGCACAGAGGCAGCAGTGTGTACCGTCTACAAGATGCACTGCAGGAACTCACCAAGGTTCCTTCGACAGCACCTTCCAAACTCACAACCGCTACCATCTAGAAGGACAAGGGCAGCAGATAGATGGGAACACCACCACCTGGAAGTTCCCCTCCAAGTCACTCACCACCCTGGCTTGGAAATATATCACCATTCCTTCACTGTCACTGGGTCAAAATCCTGGAGGCCCCCCTTCCCTACAGCACTGTGAGTGTACCTACACCACATGGACTGCAGCGGTTCAAGAAGGCAGCTCACCACCACCTTCTCAAGAGGCAATTAGGGATGGGCAATAAATGCTGGCCCAGCCAGCGAAGCCCACATCCTGTGAATAAAAAAAAAAATTAGCGAAGCACAATTTCTCTTTCAAAACACCATTGCATTAAGATTTTCTATGATTTTCTCAGTACCTTTTCCCTGATGATTGTAATTGTTTCAAGTTCCTCCCTTCTTTCACCTCTTGATTTACAATTATTTTTGGGATGTTATTTGTGTCTTCTACAGTGAAGGCAGACACAAAATATCTGTTCAGTGTATCTGTCATTTCCTTATTTCCCATTCATAATTCCCCAGCCTTACTCTCTAAAGGACCAACACTCACTCTAGTTACTTTTTCTTTTTAAGTACCTGTAGAAACTCTGACCATCTGTTCTTATATTTCTAGCTAGCTTTCTCTCACTCTAATTTCTCCCTCCTATTTTTTTAGTCATTCTTTGCTGGTTCTTAAAATCTGTCCAGTCTCTGACCTGCCACTAACCTTCGTAGAATTGTACACTTTTTCTTTCAATTTGATATTACCTTTAACTTTCTTAGTTATCCATGAATGATGCATTCTTTTCCTAGAGTCTTTCTTTCTCACTGGAATGTGTCTTTGCTGTTATGAAATAGCTCCTTAAATGTCTGCCGCTACATCTCTACTGATCTATCCCTCAATCTAATTCTCCAGTTCACTTCCTCCAACTCTATCCTCATACTCTTATAATTGATACTTTTTTAAGTTCAAAACATTAGCCTTAGACCTACTCTTCTCTCCCTCAAACTGAATGTGAAACTCAATCATGTCATTGCTGCCAAGAGGCTCCTTTTATTATGAGGTCATTAATTAATCCAGTCTTATTGCATATCACCAGGTCTTGTATACATTGTTCTCTCGTTAGCTCGATAACGTGCCACTCTAAGAAACTGTACCAAAAACTCTCTTATGAACCCATCTTCCAGGCTACCTTTGCCAATCTGATTCACCAATGCATGTGTCGATTAAAATCACCCATGATTATCGCTGTACCTTTCTCACAAGCCTGCATTATGTCTTACTGTATACCCCGCCCTATAGTGCAGTTACTGTTATGGGACCTATAAACTACTCCCACAAGTGACTTTTTACCTTTGCTATTTCTCATCTTTACCCAAACTGATTCTACATCTTGATATTTTGAACTAAGGTCTTTCTCAATATAGCACTAATGTCACCCTTAATTAACAGAGCTACCCTACCACCTTTTCCTAGCTTCCTGTCCTTCCAGAATGTCAAGTATCCTTGAATATTCAGGCCCCCAGGACATTCAGGAAGTGTGATGAGTCGGTCATTCGGGAGGTGTTGGAGGTCGGACATTCAGGGGGTGTGGGAGGGGTCGGACATTTGGGGGGTGTGTGGGGGGTCAGACGTTTGGGAGGTGTGTGGGGGTCAGACGTTCGGGAGGTGTGGGGTGATCGGACATTCGGGAGGTGGGGGGGATCGGACATTCGGGAGGTGGGGGGGGGGTCGGACATTCGGGAGGTTGGGGGGGGTCGGACATTCGGGAGGTGTGGTGGGGTCGGACATTCGGGAGGTGGGGGGTCGGACATTCGGGGGGGTGTGGGGGGGTCGGACATTCGGGAGGTGTGGGGGGGGTCGGACATTCGGGGGGGAGGTCGGACATTCGGTGGGGTGTGGGGGATCGGACATTCGGGAGGTGTGGGGGGGTCGGACATTCGGTGGGAGGGGGTCGGACATTCGGGAGGTGTGGGGGATCGGACATTCGGGAGGTGTGGGGGGGTCGGACATTCGGGAGGTGTGGGAGGGGTCGGACATTCGGGTGGTGTGGGGGGGTCGGACATTCGGGAGGTGTGGGGAGGGTCGGACATTCGGGAGGTGTTGGGTGGGGGGGGCGGTGTCGGACATTCGGGAGGTGTGGGGGGATCGGACATTCGGGAGGTGTGGGAGGGTTTGGACATTCAGGAGATGTGATGAGTCGGTCATTCAGGAGGTGTTGGGGATCGGACATTCAGGGGGTGTGGGAGGGGTCAGACATTCGGTGGGGTGTTGGAAGGGTTGGACATTCGGGGGTGTGTGGGAGGGGTCGGACATTCGGGGGTGTGTGGGAGGAGACGGACATTCAGGGTGTGTGGGAGGGGAAGGACTTCGGGGGGATGTGGGAGGGGTCAGACATTTGGCGGGGTGTGGGAGGGGTCGGACATTCGGGGCGGGGGGTGGGAGGGGTCGGACATTTGGTGGGGTGGGGGGTTGGACATCATGAGGGCTGAGTGGGCCAGACATCGGGAGGAGGTGGAGGGGTTGGAAATTTAAAGGGGCTGGGTTGGAGGTCAGAGATCAGGGGGTCGGGGTCTGGCCGGAACCCGGGGGTGGGGGGTCCAATTGGGTCAGAGGGATGAGGGCCCGCAGTGGGGCAGGGGGAGCTGTTAGGTGAGGAGTTCCGTGCTGGTGGGGGAATCCCATGGTCGGATGGTGGGTGGGGAATACCATGGGGGAGGTGGTTAGTCAGGGGTGGGAGAGTCCCCTGGGGGTCAGTGGTGTTGAGGGAGTCCTGTGGGGATATTGGTCTGGGTCTTAACAATTATTACCCAGAAGTTAAAAGAGGTTTTAATTCTTCTAAATTTTTCCTTGGTAACTATTGGTGTAACCCTGTCGGAACCATCTGAAGTTTGCGTTTTAAATTGCATTTTTGGATGATTCCTAGTGCAGCGCAATTGCCCAGAGGAAGTGTGCACTTTTGGGCAATTGCCATGCAAATGCTTACCTGTGAAGTTCCAGGAGGGATTTCCCAGCGCATCATTGGGGTAACTCCCAATCCAATGCTGGGGAGCTCGGAAGTTATGGCCCAATTTCTAATACGATTGCTGCAACAATCTGCTGCTCTAACTCATCCCCTCCCAATACAGTCAAACTTATAAAACCATTCCTCATATGTTATTGTGACTTGTGTAAAACGTAAATAGAAAGAAATAAAAGCTTAATATTAGTACTTTAGTACTTTACTAATTGTACTTTTCCTAACTGTTTGAACAGTAGGATGATTAAAAAGGGTGCTGATTATGAGAATCTGCGACAGATTTCTTTAGGTTTGTTTTCGACTCCTGACTGGGGTCACCTAAATTTAAACTCCTGCTGGCTCATTGCTGGAGGAGGCCATAAACAAGTGCTATCCCCCTCATATAGTTAAGAGGATTTATCTAATTTCATTTCTCATATTAAAGTTAGAAAACTTGTGGTGTTCTATTATAGTGTTCTTGTTCCTAAGTGCCTGCTTCTTGTTACTAACCCTTACTCCTTTCCACACAATTGTTCTTAGTTATGACTCTTAAGTTTTGAACTTTGGAGATTTTCAGTACCGCAGCTGAGAAATATTGCTGATTATGCAGGATTGGAAAAAGCATTCCAACTCTCGATGCAGGATTTTGCACTGCTTCAGAGAGATTTTTTTAAAACTCTTTTCTAAAATCCTCACATTCAGATAAATTAATTTAATAAAAATATACAGACATTGCTGAAATTATAGAAAATTTGGAAGACACATTGAACCAATATCGATATCTTGCACCTTTAGAAGTCCCAGAATGAATTATAGAAGTGCTATATTCTCAAATTCCCATGATAGCAACTTCATTAGAGGCCAGTACTTCATACATAAATCATATTGTGTTGATGGCCCATACAGAAGATTTATTAACTTCAGTGAATTGGCAGATACACTCATACATTGCTTGATCTCTAGCCCATTATATGCAATAAATCCTGTCTGTACTGTTCATGATATTCCAAGTTTAGTTTTTGCCCTATTATATCTGACAAAGTCTCTGCTTTAAACAATGACAGCATCTTTTAAAGGGAACTGCTAAAACTGCAACTGCAGTGAGGTCTTTGATTTCCAGGCTGTGCCCTGAAGCGTAATGTTGTCATCATTTGAGAAAGTGATGAAGAGAGTTTTAGAGCAGGATACTTGAGAGATGTGAAGATGTGTTTGACAGCTCTCACCGGAGGATTTAAAATATTTCTTAAGCCAATGGCAAGTGAAAGTACAACTGTTCAAAGGGCCAGTGGTTTTGCCCAGTTTAACAAAGCTCACTTGGTCAATTATGCAGATTAAGCCCAGTTCATTGTGTGATGATTCAAGTCAACTCAACAAAAATCAAGATTTAAATGCAGCCTCTCACCAGGGCTTAATGGTGTCAGAATAAATTAAATTCAGTTTATTACATGGGATTGCAAGATCTTTACCACCATTGTCATGGAATCATTACAATACCATTCGGCCCAATAAGCCAACTTTAGGATCACAGTCAGTTCCTTTTCTTTTTTTAAAGTAACTCTCGAAGGCTTTGCTTCCAATGTAAAACATGTAGTTTTTAGTGAGAGTGTAGTGAGAGTTGAGTTGTTTTAACTTAAATACAGTTATACCTAATAGCCCCTGTGTGCTAGCCACATTGTTCAGGGAAGTTGACAGCTCAAATGCAACTCTGAATGTAGGCCTATTATCAGGCAACTACTTAATGATGACTGGATAACTTAAACTTTACTTATTACATGAGAGTCCACAATCTTTAGCTGCATTGAAGGAGGTGCCTTTACCCAAAGAAAATGGCTGATTCTCCTTGACAAGCTAATGGTTGATATATATGGATGCTCTCTCAATCAAACATTGAACTCACCACTTGCATATCTGCTGATTAGCGTCATTCTAACAGGACCCTCTTTACCTAACTAGGCCATCTAGATAATGGAAAGTGAGGAAAACCATTAAGGAAGAAGCAAAGTGGAGTTCACTGTTATGAAGGGATTCAATGGGATAGATGTGGATAAGATGTTTCCATTAGTGAGGAAATATAAAACTAGGAACCATAAATGTAAGATAGTCACTAATAAATACAATAGGAAAGTCAGGAGACTTTATTTTGCTCAGAGACTGGTTAGAACGTGGAACTCGCTACCATAACAAGTGGTTGTAGTGAATAAAATAGATGCATTTCAGGGGAAACTAGATAAACACATGGGCCTGAATTTTGCGCTCATCAGACGCATGCGATCGACGGGCCCAGAAACGGACGCGAAATGCACTTCCACCTGCGATTGGCCCCCGACCACGATCTTATGCTGGCTGGTCAATTAACGGCCTGGAGAAAGGCTTAGCACTGCCGTTGGGAGCAGGAAGGGGGCGGGCATTGATGGCCCTGTGGGCAAGCGCTTTGAAAGAGCTCTCTGAAGGCAGACAGCTGCCTCAGGGAGCTGCAGACCTGCAAATAAGAAAATAAAGCCCAAAAATGCTGTAAAAAATGTCCATGCAGCACAATCAAGCACCGAAAAGCAGACCTCAAAAAAACAGTCCCCAGATATTTCTTTTCTTTTTTAAATCCTAATGGAGATTTCATCCTGTCCTTGGATGAGGCATCATCAAAAATGTAAAGCCCGCCTGGCCGATTGGCTCATCTGCCAACTGTAAGATTGGATGGGCCACAGAAAATCGCTGACAATTGGGACGTTAATGGGCTTAATTGCCTCTTAATTGTTGGTGGGCGTCTTCCGACTTTCGCGCGCACCCGATGAGCAAAATATTGCATGAGTGCACAATGACATTGGGACAGTCACCCGATGTCATCTCGCATGACTTCACACCCGTTTGGGTCAGGCACGCGCCCGCGGGACTTAAAATTCTGGCCATGAGGAAGAAAGAAATTTTAAGAAAACTTGCATTTATATCACATTTTTCACGACCACCAGATGTCTCAAAGTGCTTTACAGATAGTGAAGCAATTTTTGAAGTGTTGTAACATAGAAAACGTGGTAGACAGTTTGCACACAGCAAGCTCCCACAAACAGCAAGGTGATAATGACCAGATAATCTGGTCTTTAGTGATGTTAATTAAAGGATAAATATCAGCCAGGATACTGGGGGATATATTAATAGGGTTAAATGAAGAGGAGGCTTGTGTGGAGCTTAGGTGCCACCATAGACCTGTTGGGCTGAATGGCCTGTTTCTGCGTTGTATAATTATGAAATTCGATGTAATTTTGGGCACACGCAGCACAGAATCTTTTGCCCATTCATTTGGATTACCCCTCAGGATTTTCAATATTTGGTACCGGTGGACGTGCTTCCCTGTCTGTAGGAAGTTACTCCTGAGCCCTCATCATTGAGGTTTACAGGGTAACAGTGCCGCTGCCACTGGAACCTCACCATTTGGAAATGTAATGTGATTTTATCCCTCATCAATTTGTCACAAAGATAAACTTTTAAGGAGCATAACTTCACAACGAATTGTCAGAGCTGAGCATTTCGGAAAATGTCTGAAATATCCAGTGCTGCGAAACAGTTCATTTATCAGCTAAAATGTACAGCAGTGTACTTGGTAAAAGAATGAGATTCAGTAGAAAGGGGGTTTCAGAATTTTTGCCATTGTACAATTTGACTATTGTACATTGTACGTTGACTATATTTTCCCAGATATTTTGTGAAAGATGCAACAACATTCATGTGGTGTAATTCTCTAGCATTAAATAATATTCACTCATGCAGTGTACCGGAGAAGGGCAGATTGGCCTAATTAAAAAATTGATTTACTCCAATTGCAAATGCCTCCAAAATGTATGCATATATAAAAATTGACAATCTGTATCTGTATCAAAGCATATATCTGACTAATTTTGCTCAGTTCTCAACACAATCTCTCGAGCACCCTTGGCCTTTCTATGCATGGCTGAGAGTTTCTGGGTCGGAAACCTGTAAGGATTCCATCGTTCCTTCAGAGGCTGGGGAATGGCTGTTGTTTTTCTTGAGTGCACTGATTAGCAACTTGTGAAGTGGAAGGTGATTTATCACAGCTGAGATTCACCCCAGGCTGAGTAGAAATCATGGCACAAATGAGCTCGTGATTTAAAAAAATAGGATCGCAATGCAGACAAATGTTGGAGAGGCAGTGCAGAGCAAATGAGGCTTTGGCATTCCCACTGCTCCTTTGAGCTTTATGTCAGGAGGTAGCAGTGGCCAAAGGAAATAATTCCCTCTCGTTGTTTATTTCTCATGGCACGTAGGAATCTGTCCTCTTGGGTGTTCTTCACTTTTACTTGTTACCACTTTCCTGCAGGGTCACAATTAACCCTAACAATCATCCAGTATGTTGACTTTACTGCATCTGAAACCAGCATTAGCTACTGAACAATTGACCAGCAATTGATTTCAATTCTCAAGATGCATTTACATTCTGGCAAACAGATCACCCAAATAAGGAATGGGATCCTTGTTGGAAGTGAAACAAGTGTATATTTTTACAGCAAATTAGAGCAGAGAAGTCACCAAGAAACAGAAGTGAAGAAGTTCACAGGAAAGGTTTGGAAAAACAGTCTTCCTGGTAATCCTCAGCTTTTCCATTACCTCTTTCTCAGTGACAAATTCTCCTGGCATGTTTTTTTGGGAAAGATGTGGAATGCCAAAAGTAAATTCATCAAGAAACAGTCCAACAGAGTTTTGAAGAGTTGCTGAGATATTTCTGTATTATTGCTAAGAATAGATTTCACATTATAGCTTCTCTATATCTTATAAATAGCAAGGTGGGTTATTACTCCCCCGCAACTTCTGATAGCATGACTACTCATTCTCCCATCCCAAACTGATTCTTTTAGCCTCTTATGTAATCACATTTCCTTAAAGTTTATAATTTGTGCTAAGTGTGTAGACAAAACCATATTGCAGTATCAACAAGAGAAGTTTGAATTTGGCACCAGATAGTATTCTTAAAACTGCAACAGCAAAACATTGACTGAGCAACCAAACCTCAAATATTGATTAAGTATCAGATTAAAATAACATGGCTGAGAAGAGGATTTCAATTTTAGGCTGCTGATCTTCCATATTGGATGCTTAAGTGCTTGTTTCTAGACCATTGTGTCGGAACTATGTTGTTGCCTCATTTAATTTTTGAGGGATTTTTTGTGTTTCTGTCTAACTCTAGATGATTATAACAATGAATCTGTTAAGTAGCATAGGTAAGACAGTGATGACGAGGTACTGTGGACTGTGGGGACGATGGGCTGCAGGGATGATGGGTGAGCAAACTGTTCCATGCCTAGCAAGAATTGCTGATCATTTTGGTTAGCCTGATAGCCTGACCCAAGTTACAAGCTTTAACAAACTACAGTACTTTGACTGAAATGTAAGATCTTTCTTCACAAGAGTTTGGTGTAGTTGAAATCCAACCAGTGTAAATCCACAAAACAAGGCACCATCTGACCAATTTCAGTTCAGGAAACCATAATCGTAGTGGAAAATGGAATCATTGGGTGACTTGGAAGAAGTTGAATGTATTGCTGTGCTTCTTGCTCTATAACAAGAAGAAACAGGAGTGAAATTGCAAATCAAATGAAGGCTTCAGTATTTAGTCTGTATTGTGTTTTCAACCTTCAGTAGTAAAATTCCTCAGACTACAAGAGCATTGTTGATTGGCCTTGGGTTCTAGAAAACAGAAATAAAAATACTGCTGCTTTCACAATGACTTTGGAAATCTGCTTTGGGCCTTTCTGAATGAGTTTGCAAACTTAGCAGCCATTTGTGGACAACTTTGTACTATGAGGACTGCAGCAACTGAAAAATGGTTTGTCTCTGGCCTCAGCTCATTCCTCAGATGACCATTGCAGCTCACAGAGAAGAGTCTTTCATCTCATTAGCTTGGTTGAACCTTGGTCTTGAGTTGACAGCATTGTCTGATGACCCACTGTACCTCCACTGTCCTGATTCCAATGCTTGGTAACAAAAAATGATATATTCTTGAAGTCTGTTGCATTCATCATACAAACTGTTGATGCCTGAGTCATGGGAGCCAACCACAATAACACACAGCCAGGGAGTAGCACTGTACTCCTCAGTAATGCACCTCTGACCACTTCTCATTTTGTCTTACAAGGTACATATTGGGTAGGGCAAAGGAGTGAGAATACTTAACTCCCAAGTGGGAAGAAGTCGGAACACATGGTCCATCTTCCCCCCTCTTGAGGACTGCGCTGGAGGGCCCCAGCCCGTTATACTGGCTAGACCTCAATTAACAAGCTATTGGTCTGCTCACCACCCAAAATGGGGTTCCATCTGGGAGTTCCAGTCTTATTCAATATTCAATTAAATGGGCTCTGCTGTCTAATAGTATGTGACCTTTTATCTTATCTACAATTCTAATGAGGGTGGAGTTGGCCTTTTAAGAAGTTAAAATCACTGTAGGAATCATGTGATTTTTAGGGACATTGGTAGTGTTTTAGTCACATTGCATCATTGTCAACCACCCAGTAATTATCAGTAAATTTATAGCCGAATTAGGTAAATGTCACTTCACCACAGTAGCCTGGCTTCAGCTGTGCTTATGCTTTGCGTCAGTACAGTACTATCGGCACATTTCAGTGCAAACCCAACCAGCTGAGCCCAGGGCTCAACAAAATCCAGAGGCATGCAGATATTCACTGAATAATACCTTTTGCTTCTGTTAATTGACAGACACTTAGTAATTGTTAATATGAGAAAACATTATTAAAAGATTTCAAATCAAAGAAAACAATGCACAAAATTATTATCAGATTTGAATCTTGGCTGAATCTCTGTTGCTCACGCCATAAATTACCTAACGAGATCATTTTATTTCCACTTTTGCATTGCATTTTGGACATTGATGCTATTTGGCTGAAATACATCCTCAAAACTACAGACCATTCCAGCTGATGGATTAATTTAGAAGGCCGGTGGAAAGGAGATGTATATCAAAAGTGGGCTTCAACTTAGCACTGTGTCCAAGCACTTAACAAAATGCCCTTCTAACAGTATGCACCCATGAGCATCCTACTGCAATCATTGTCTCATCCTGTTGTCACTTCAGTTTATATCAAACTGTATGCATATTAAAAAATTAGAATGCTTTCTAGCACTGAGAGCATTCTGTATAAGTAGGGACACAGACGCTTAATCAACAATTATCATAGGTTCAAAATACCAAGACAGGTTAAGCTTCCAGCACTTAACCAAATCAACTCAGTAGTTTGAGTCCTAATAGTTAATACATTCATCCAGCCAGAACCTAAAGAAGCCAGACTACCTACGGGCGGCAAGGACCATCAACCCCAAAAATTATTTGAGGAATGTTTCATTTTACATGAATTGAATTATGTTTTAAGACACACTAACTGAGGGTTAAAGGAATGAGCTGATCTGTGCAAGAAGACCAGTATCTTCATATCTAGGACCTGGGGTCAGGTATATTCCAAGTTAATGGAATAAACACTCCTCTTCACTAAAGCTATGAGGATACTGAGTGAAATAAATGTAGAAACTCTCATCCATTTCCAAGCAGATCTAATTCCAGTATGCCCAACTGTTTGTAACTCTGCATTAAACGAGCAGTTTAATTCAGAGAAACTTGGTCTCTTTGGCATTGGGGAAATGGTAAAATGGCCCTATCTGAATCTGTATAGTTAAGTGAATTGACAAGGCAAAATTATTAAAGGCCACAGAGCAATTAGTATATTAAATAAGTCAGTTTTCACCTTTAATACTGCTTACATATAACTCCAACAATATGCTGGTCTCAGGGGAATAAAAGGTTCAATCTGACAGGTCAACTGAAAGAAGCAAGATGGGAATGTTAAAATTTGGTGAGAATAGGTTTAATTGGCCAACTATCCATTGCGGGAACTAAATGCTGAGATCAAAGGTAGTTACAGACATCATTCATTGGATTCATAATCAACAGGATGTAAGGCTTGGAAATCTCAGCAGAAATGGTAGGAAGCTTCAGAGTAGATGGGGCAGAGCATGAAACAGGCATCTTAAATGGACTCAGCACTTTCCTTCACATTAACGTATCACATTGTTTGTGATGAGTTCTAAATGTAGTGACAAATTCGTTGCCTCATTTATTGTGAGTCATAGCTTTGTGTGCTTTGCAGAAATTTAGAGTACGTAGTCTATGCAACACCAGATTTGGGACAATATTGTATCCTCTGGCATTGTTCCCATCGATAGCATATAATTCATCCCAAGCACTTTTTGGGCAAAACAAAAATGTTAAGTTTCATTAAAATAAATAAAGATATAAACTTCTTATAACTGATGGAGAAGCATTTTGCTTGATTACAAAACAATTTGCTAGTTTTTTTTATTAGAGAGTGCTGTTTATTCAACCCATGTGGAAAAAACTGCAGTTTCAAAACCACTCCAGGACAACAGCACGTAATCGACTGACATTTTCATAGAGTAAGGAAGTGTTGCACTATCAGAATTACTGCCCTTTAAATGAGATGTTGAAACTATACATTGTCTACCTGTTCCAGTTGGTTCTGGTGAACTTTAAAATCCCACAAGTGTCTTCATAGAGAAGCAAGTCTCCAGGTGCCCTGGACAGTATTCCTTCATCGAACAGTATCACCAAAAAAAGATTATGTGGTCATTAATCATATTGCTGTTTGTGGGATCTTGCTGCGTAGGAAGTGGCTGCTGTGTTTGCCAAGGTAACAACAGTAACTACTTTAGAGTCATTGTAAGTAATGCATTCTGAGATGTGATAAGCTAAAAACTGTAGCTTTTACTTAAAGCAAAGCCCTTTACATCAAACTCCTCTACTACTGTTTGGGGAATATTTCACATTTGTCCTGATATTTTATCACAGTAACTGCTGCTGGTATAATTGCATGTGAATTAACAGATTGTTGGAGGTGAATTGCAAACCCTATAACCAATTCCAAACTGTGCTTCCCACAGGAGCACAAACACAATCAGTGGCACCATAGCCTTTTATAATTCACCCACTGACTTATTTTGTGTAACACAAGATACCATCTTACCTCACTCTCCATTTGTGAGGAATCACTGTCTAATTTTAGATTGTGTGCAAACTTGAAATGTGAAAGAAATAGCAACTTATTGTAAGCTATAAGTTGATGATGGGGAGTAATGTTGATGTTCTAACATACAAAGCTGCCTCGTGCAATGTAATTTATGCCCAGGCCCACTTACATGGTAACATACACACCGAAGACTTTTAAAACCCAAGGTTGATATCACTTAGTAATAAAACAGGAGAGAAAACATTAGTCCCAAACATTATTGTAAATTAAACTGTGACTGGTGTATTGGGACAGGCTTGATGGACCAGCTGGTCTTTTCCTGACCATCTATACTGCACGTTTGTAGAGAACAGACAGACATAGGTACTGATAAAGGACAAGTCCAGGCAAAGATGTACTTCTTCATGCAAAGAGTTTAAAGTACCTGGAATGATCTCTGAGGAGAGTAGTGGGAGCAAAAACTCTGGAATAACTCAAGAGAGATAGATTTTGTGATGGAGGATGGGCTAAATGGTCTCCCTTAACTTTGTGAATTATCTCTGCTTATTTTCTATTCTTTTCAATGATATTATTGTTATGCAATCTGGCTCCATTTCCTTCACTGAGTTTATCAAGGATACAAAATATTTTGCTTAGTGCCTGTATGCTAAGCCACTGATGGAGGCCAATCACAGAAAGGGAAGGAGAACATCAGTTGATCAGCTGCAAAGCTGTTTTGACAGAGCACCAGGTACATGCTGACACCCTTAGTTAGAGAAAGTTGCCTTACCACAAATGGTATCTAAAAAAAATGATAGTCAGGGATCTACTATATTGAATTATAATATGATTTTAAAAATACTTACTACCCATAGATCAGTTGGTAGAATTCTTGCCCCCAGTCAGAAAGTTGTGGGTCAAGTGCTACTCCAGAGACCTGAACACACAATGTGGGTTGACACTCAGTGCAGTACTGAGTGAGTGTTGCACTGTCAGAAGTACCATGTTTCAGATGAAATGTTAAAATGAGGCCCCACCTACACTCTCAGATAGGTATAAAAGATCCAATAACTATTATTCGAAAAAGAGCAGGGAAGTTCTTCTGGTATCCTGGCTAATAATCATCTCTCAACCAACAGCAGTAAGACAGATTATTTGATCCTTATTGCATTGCTGTTCATGGGATATTGCTGTGTGATCATTGACTACCATGTTTTCTACATTATGTAACTGGC
This sequence comes from Cetorhinus maximus, assembly GCF_964194155.1. Taxonomy (NCBI): domain Eukaryota; kingdom Metazoa; phylum Chordata; class Chondrichthyes; order Lamniformes; family Cetorhinidae; genus Cetorhinus; species Cetorhinus maximus. The sequence continues at coordinate 22,368,827 of NC_135887.1, read as the reverse complement.
TGTCCTGAGGTCATGATTGGCACTTTATAAATGCAAGTTCCTCTTAAAATGCACCCCAAACAATTGACTTTAAATCTTAATCTGTGTTGGAGTTGTTGCATATCCCATATGGAACAAAAGAAGCTTAATTTCAGACTGCCTCAGTTGATTAAGCAGGAGTCGGAGCGGACTGAAAATCATGAGAAAACCACAAAATCTGTGATGCTTGTGACAATCATACAGCTTTACTTATCAATTTAAGACCCTTTCCCATTAAAACTTATCAACAAGAGTAATATATCTTCGAAACCTTCAGACAAATCACCCAGTGCCAATCTAATTCCTGATGACAAAAGCAAAATACTGCAGAAGCTGGAAATCTGAAATGAAAACAGAAAATGCTGGAAATACTGAGCAGGTTTGGCAGCATCAATGGAGCGCAGCAGAGTTAATGCTTCAAGTTGTAATGACCCTTCATCAGAACTCAACAATCCTCCAACAATCTGTTAATTCACATGTTATTATACCTTGAGCAGTTATGAGTAGTACAGTGATAAAAGACCAGAGTTCTGATGAGAAAGACAGACCCCTGACTGGTCCATACAGAAGAGAAATGGAGCAGTGCAGTTAAGTGGTTTTCCTGCAGCATTGGCAAGTATATGCTATCACACTTGAACCAAGATCCTCCTGGATAGATAAGGACAGTAGTAAATTATATAATGGCAGCATTCTAGGGTATGAGGCAAATGATGATATCAAACTCACCCTTCAGCTGGCCTGCTATCTTCATTATACCATCCACTATTTTGAGCAAGTACCTTGTTTTTCTGATCCTTTACTGCTGTCAGCCTTTGTTTTCCAGTATCCAAAATACTCAAAAAGCTTTCCACAGCCACTGACGTGCAAAGCAAGCCGATTGCTTGTTGATTGCTTACTCCTGTTACAATGCCTCTTGCAGATGTAACTGTGTCATTTGTGGCTATGTGTACTTAAAAGCTTTGATTTAGCTTTTAGGAATTGTTGAATTACAATGAAGCTGCCTCAGGAGTCATGGGCCTTTCCATCCCAGAATGTCACTAAGCTGTGAATGAGCACAGATTGGACAAACACCTGAAGTCAGCAGGTAGCAGAAACTCAACTCCAACAATAGCAATTTCCTCTGCCATTTCCGCCAACTCCAGCATGATGCCACCACCAAACACATCTTCCCTTCACCCCCCTGGCAGCATTCCGTAGGGATCGTTCCCTCTGGGACACCCTGGTCCACTCCTCCATCACCCCCTACTCCTCAACCCCCACCTATGGCACCTCCCCATGCCCACGCAGAAGATGCAACACCTGCCCCTTCACTTCCTCTCTCCTCACCGTCCAAGGGCCCAAACACTCCTTTCAAGTGAAGCAGCATTTCACTTGCATTTCCTTCAACTTAGTCTACTGCATTCGTTGCTCCCAATGCGGTCTCTTCTACATTGGAGAGACCAAACGTAAACTGGGCAACTGCTTTGCAGAACACCTGCGGTCTGTCCGCAAGAAAGACCCAAACCTCCTTGTCGCTTGCCATTTTAATACTCCACCCTGCTCTCTTGCCCACATGTCTGTCCTTGGCTTGCTGCATTGTTCCAGTGAAGCCCAACGCAAACTGGAGGAACAGCACCTCATCTTCCGACTAGGCACTTTACAGCCTTCCGGACTGAATATTGAATTCAACAACTTTAGATCTTGAACTCCCTCATCCATCCCCACCCCCTTTCCGTTTCTTCCCCCTCCATTTTGTTTTTTCCAATAATTTATATAGATTTTTCTTTTCCCACCTATTTCCATTATTTTTAAATCTATACCTGTAATGCCCTGTCAGTCTTTCCACCCCACCTCCATTAGAGCTGTACCTTGAGTGTCCTGCCATCCATTCTTAATTAGCACATTCTCTTAGATAATATCACCACCTTTAACACCTCTTTGTTCCTTTGTCTGTAACATCTTTTGATTATCTGCTCCTATCACTGCTTGCTTGTCCCTACAAACCCCCCCCCCCCCCCCCCCCCCACCCCCAAACTTCTCCCCCCCCCACCACCACCACCACCTTAATCCAGCTTATATTTCACCCCTCTCCTGATATTGCTCAGTTCTGTTGAAGGGTCATGAGGACTCGGAACGTCAACTCTTTTCTTCTCCGCCGATGCTGCCAGACCTGCTGAGCATCACAGGAGTGTTATAATACATTGAAGTGCATTCTATTTAAAACTATATACATGGGTCTGTGCTGATGAAAGGGTTAAAACATGAACAGTTAAAAAGGAGGTTCATTGATCAGCAGCTTTCTTAAAATCAGTCTGTTAGAAAGAATTCTGACTAGCTTTAATATTTTTTCTCAACTCGGGGTAAACATTCCTACTTTTATTTCCCAAGCCACTGTTTCAGAAGAGATAGGTGGCCATCCTCCTGTCAATGTCCTTGGACCCAAAGTTGAAGGAATGACTTTCTCCACTAGTTGTGTCCTGAGTATAAATTGGAGGTTTTCAAACTCAGAGATCATATGACAACCCCAAAACCAACAGATTAATTCAAACAAAAGCAAAATACTGCAGATGCTGGAAATCTAAAATAAAAACAGAAAAATGCTGGAAATACTCAGCAGGTCAAGGACCAGAATGTCAGCACTGTTTCTGTCTCCACAGATGCTGCCAGACTTGCCGAGTATTTCCAAAAGATGAATTGCTGAGATTTCAGATTTCTGTATTGCTTGACTTTCTGGCAAAATATATCTACTAAAGGGGAATGGAATCTGGAACTCTCCCTCACTCCCTCCAAAAAGCTATTGAGGCTGGAGGGTCAATTGAGAATTTCAAAACTGAGATTTTTGTTAGGTATGAAGGAAGGAAAGGTATGAAAGAAGATATGAAGGAAAGGCAGGTAAATGGAGGAAAGATTCAGATCAGCTATAATCTAATTGAATGGTGAAGCAGGCTCGAGGGGCTGAATGACCTACTTCTGTCCCTATGTTCCCACTACAGTGGGCGGAATTTTCTGTTTTTGGCGATGGCGGGCGGCTTTTGCGATGCATATCCAGCTGCTTGGAATGGTGGGAAATTGCGCCTGATTCCACACTTGGAAGCTCATTAGTTATGTACAGGCGAGTATCTCACTGAATTACCTGGCAGGTTGGGAGCTGATTCGTCTGCCCCAGCGTCAGCTGGCAGGGTCGAAGGTCTGGGCACCATATTTAAGTGTCAGCCAAGCACATACATCTCTCTCTCTCTCCAGCCCACCTGTCTCCAGGCGACCCACAGAGATGTGGTTGAGCCAAAAGAAGGCGGCTGCAAGCCTCAAGAAGAAGGCAGCATCCTGCTTCAGCCACCAGGCCCCCGAGGGCTTGATCAGATGAGTGTGGGCACATAGGAATATCCTATATCCCATGGATGATTTTAGAAAGCATACCAACCTCACCTCTCTGGTTTCAGAGGCCATCGCAGGTGACATCAGTGCGGCTGGCAACCGCTTCCTTAACACCATCCAGTGCAGGGAGAGGATGAATGGACTCATCCGCTCTGCCAGGGTAAGTCATCCTTCAATGCCCTTCAATATCAAACTCTCATCAGGGCATCATGTACTCAAAGGGCTACTCTCTTTAGGGATCTCACACAACCATTAGCACATGCAGGGATCTCACACCACCACCAGAGGATGTCCACCAAGGTCATTGCAGACATCAGGACGTCGCAGTCAGCAGGCTGCCCCCACCTCTGCTGTGGATGCCGGGGCTGCGTCCAGGCATAGTATTAGGGTTAGGAAAAGTAAGTAATATTGAATTCACTTTTGGGTCACGGGTGTGCCACCACTGCAAAAATGTTGCAATTTTGTAAATACATTTGATGTTTATGTGAATGGCTTGGTCAACTGAAGGTGTTGTGATTATGTACATTTGAATCCTCTCATTTTGAGGTTTAGCCATTCTCCCACTCACTGATAGTGTCCCTCTCTGAGATTCACAGCCATGTGATGTCAACCTCACTGAAGATAGTTTCTGTACCCTGGTGTGATGTCAGGGAAATGTGTTAAAATCTTTATTGGAAGTGTGTGATTTATGAGCATGAAACCCTTCTTCCTCACAAAAGACCATTTTGTGAGGGCAGCAAATCAGCCTTGATTGATTAGTGGCAGTTGTGTCTTCTCAGTGGTAGTTCCAGAGGAGATCCCCAACCATGTCCTCATCTCACTGTCCACTGTAATTTCTTATTTATGTGGGAATGACTGCTTCAAGTAAGTTTTCACATTGCCCTCGTTGTGAGTGAACTCTCAATTCTCAGAGCGAGCGCATACAGAGGGCATAGCTGACCTTTGTAGAGATCATGGCCTGGTGAAGCATGAGGCCAGAAGGTGCAAGTGTCAATGCTGGATTTGTTCTTGATTCAAATGGTTGGAATCCCCTTGAGATGGAAGGGAGTGGTATTCAGGACCAGGAGAAATGTGGCCATCTCCCTTTGCCTTCACTTTACTCCTCCTGGAACCTGGCAGTGATTAAAGTGTCTTGGGCACATCTCCCATGTCTCCCTTCCTTTATGGCGTCATGGCCTTCAAACTGATCCTCATCACCGTCTTGAGGTTCCTGGGCCTCCTGATCTTCATTCTCCGAAGAGCTCCCATCCTCCTCCATTTAGCCCTCTGGCAAGGGATCACCTCTTTGCAGTGCCAGGTTGTGAAGGACGCAACACACAACGATGATGCGTGAAGCCTTAATGGGAGTGTATTGTAGTGTGCCATCTGAGCGGTTCTAACATCTGAAGCGCATCTTCAGGATCCCAATGGTCTGCATGATTAGGGAACATGAGAAGCTGTGAGCAGTATTATACCCTTCCTTGGAACGAGTCTGAGGATGACGCACTGGTGTCATCAGCCAGCATTCCAGTTGATAACCTCTTATCCCCAAGCAGCCATCCCTGCAGACATTCAGGCTCTTCGGAAATCTGAGACACCTGAGAGTGACTCAGGATGTTTGAGTCATTGGCAACTCCCAGGGTACCTGGCACAAATGTGCATAATATGCTTCCAATTATCACACACAAGTTGAACATTGATGGAATGATAGCCCTTGTGGTTTATAAACATTATGAGCTGCTGCCATGGAACCCTTAAAGCCACATGAGAAGTCTGAGATAGTTGGGAAGTCAGTGAATTTCGCAGCCTGGCTATCTTCGTGCAGAGCAAACTTCACATAGTGATGTGCCTTGCTGTGTAAAGGGCACCTGTGACCTCCTTTATGCATCTACGTGTTGCAGACTGTGAGATGCTGCACAGATCCCATGTGGACCCCTGGAACGACCCACAGGCAAAAAAAATTGAGCACGGCAGTCACCCTTAAGGCCACTGGCAGAGGATAGCCTCAAACTCCACAGGATATCAACTCTTCATGAAGAATGTGGCACATGTGATCTACCAGAGCTCAGGACAAGCACAGACATGTGCAGCATTGTCTCTCTCTCATTTAGAAAAGGAAGAGTCTTCTTTAATTTACCCAGATCTGGAGAGTTGCCCCCATTGTCTGGATCTCTCCTCCTGATCCTCTTGTTCTTGCTGTTGCTCCCCTTGACCCTGGACCTCAGGCTGGACCTCCTCTTAGAGCTGCGCTCAGCACCGTCTCTTCCTTCTTCACCTCCTCCATTGCATTAGGACCCTCAAAAAGGCAGCATTGAGCCCTAGATCCATTTTTGCTTTCACCTTCTCTCTGAAATGAAACATTAAAGACATTAATGATTCACAGGTCAAGATAGTGAAGCTCACAATTTGTTAACTATAGCAACTGTAATGGTCTATAGTGGTTTCTGCCCTACTTGCATTGTCGCTGATGCAGCCTCGCCTCTGAGACGCCAGCACACAGGTGACCAAGATGCCATCCCAGAAACATAACATCTGAATCCCTCAGTGGTATGAGAAGGTTTCAATGACATGCCCTGCTTAACCTACCTCAGTGCTCCAATCTCAGATCTGGCATACTAATTAACAATAAGTTGATGATGATTAATGACTGGATGCTCTTTGGCCTGTTATGAACGCCAATTCTGGAGGACACGTGACTGGCCTCCATTAATGGAATGCCGTATATGCTGCACTTGTGCCTCCTTAACAATTGCATGCATTCCCAAATTTTACATTCCTATGTGTCAATGTTGAGATGCAGCAAATGTGATGTTAAGCCATTGACTTCTGAGCATCCCTGTTACAGTGCTGATAAAGGCATTGGTTTCCAATGGCTTTCTTCGCCAGTTTAGTCTTGCAGCACCAACAAGTTAGAGGGCGCCCGCTGAAAGGGCACCTTACTCCAGCAGTGCACTCCTCCCACACAGCCTCAAACCCCTCCTGTTCCGAATTGCTTCTACTTTTGATTTATAACTGTGCCATAACTCTGATAGAGCAAGATGGTGGCTTTGCATTACTATTTCGAAATGAACTTCGACGCTCCCTCTCTCATTATCCATGTCCTAGAAATCTACCTGGAACCTCAAAATGTGAAGATGGAGCTCCCTCTGTAATTCTCCAGCCCCCCCGAATAATACGGGATCCCATAGTTGTTGTGATGGGCATTCCTATCCTCCCCCTGAGCCCATCACAACTGACGTGCCCATGCCCAATGTGGAACTCTACCGTCCCCATCTAAAGGCTGTGTGCACGAGGTGAATCGTGCCAGGAAAGCTTCACATACCACCCCCCTCTATTATGTGCTCCCCAAAAGCAGGCTACTGATGCCTCTCATTACCATCACCATCCCATCTGCAGCCCAGTACAGAGACAGACAAGCCCATGGACAGTGACTGTGAGATAGCCCTACACACCACACTGTGCATTATACCAATTAAGCACACAGTCCTTGCTCCTCCCTGGAGCTGGAGGGCACCGTGCTCCTAATGAAGATTCCAGCAGCATGCCCGCAGCACCCTATAACTGTCTCCAATCTCTGACTTTTGACAATGAGGTCTACGGAGCCCCAGGAGTGTATCTACTCTCAAAATCCTTTCCACCAAGCCCCAGGAGTGTCTCTACTCTCTAACTCCTGACTGCAAGATCCATACCAAGGACTTTGACGTTCACAAGGTTCCCTATTGCCCTTAGGACTGAACACCACACTGTCTCCCTTCTCAACCGACCCCCCATCTTGTGAGTCTCCGTGTGGCCCATCCCTCTAGTGCCACATTAACAACCCCCCCCTTCCCTATTCAAGAGTCTGCGTGCATCTCCTCCACCCCCATTCATACATGTGGTATCCCTCTCACCCCCTTGTTTGACAGCATTTCAGTTACTCTTGTCAGATTCCAGTTTCCCACCCCTTGGTCTACCCTCTGCCTCCCTCCTCCTCCACCTCCTTGCAAAACCTTCCTGCCCCTCTGCCTTCCATCATGCCCCCATCCACCTCCACCCCCTTGCAAAGCCTTCCTTCCCCATTGCCCATGTGTATTCCCCCTTCCCCTCAACTCCTTGCAAAGCCTTCTTTTCACATTGCTCCCCAATGTGTTCCCCCTTCCCCACCCACCCCCGTCAAAATGTTGTTTTCTGAATGCTCAGCCCTGTATGTGTACTGCTGCACAGTGATGTCCTTCTAGACAACAGTGGCACCCACCAGGATTAGACCACCCCTACGCTGCCTTGCTGGTCGCAGTATATTCTCTGAGTGTTGAGCTCTGCCTGAGTAGCACTGCACAGCAGTGTCCTTGTGACTATGGGAGCAACCACCGGGAGCAGACCAATCCTATAGCCGCAGCATTGTGACGTTCCACTGGCATTGCAACGAGACTGGCACAGCGCTGTGGAAGGTAGCCTATGTGTGTTGCACTCACCTTGAAGTCGCAAGCGAAGCCCGACCTGTGCATGCCACCCTTTTTCCAATGAGATTTGGACCGACATTATTTCTCACTAGCGTAATACAAGATTGGAAGGCGGCACGTGATTCTGGCAACGAGCTAGTTTAATGAGAGATTCATGAGATGGTAATGAATGCAAATGGTGTTCACACCACTACTCAGCGGGATACCCAACCCGCCATCGGGAAAATTGTGAATTATTTTTACACCAGCGGGTTTCTGATTTTTTGCCTCCCACTAAGTTCTCCACTCTCGCCTGCCACAAAACCTGATGCGGGCAGGATGGGTAAATTCCACCCAGTATACTAATAAAAATATTTTCTTCAAAAATAGCACTCTTTTCCTCTGGTTAGCTGACACTGTCTTTGAGAATTTAAGATGGGAGTTCCTGGGAATGTGAGCCATCACATTAAGTATACCTGTTCCTGCAGAGTGGGGAGCCAGTCCCAATAACATTCAGGTTTCCCGTTAAATAGCAAGAGCCCAACTGTACTGCAGAGACTGGCTTCCAAAAGAAATGTTTAAAAGGCGAGAGGGTATGTGGAAGTCACTCTTCCAATGGAGTGACAGTTGGGTTAATTGTGAAAGAGGCTTTCAAGCCAGGCCTTGCCTGGAGACAACTTTTCCTCTATATTTCTCCCTTTGCAGGAGCACTTGGCCGCTACCTAACTGATGGGCACAAGAGATATGACTATTTCAGGATCAAACCTTTGCTGATATGTTGCTGTTTTAATGTGCTGGACAATTACCTGGAATTAAAATTTCATTTTCATTTTTCATTAAATGACAAGTACTGAAGGACATTGGAAATGGCTGGAAGGAGTTACTGAGCCTAATAATGAGCAGGATCTGAATTAACATCAGTACAGATACAGTTAGTAACCCAGAGTACTTCAGAGAGTGTGTCAGTACAACTGTGTATATTAATTCAGCTGCCTGACACTGTCAGACTGGATAACTCGTGCAAACCTGATGAAGTCATTATCACTTACTCTTCAAACACCAGTGTTGAAAGAAGCATCAACTGGGAAAACACAAAAGGATGTTAAAAGTTAATGAGAATTCTTAATAAATGATTTTTGAAGTGGATTGAACCCTCACAGTGCAACTCTTTTTAAAGATGAGGAGAGAGGGTGTCCTAATTACGTGACCTCTTGATTCCAATCAAATCACATGTTTTGGAAACTTGTCAAAACATTTCACTATAATTAATTTGAGGAGCAACGACTGTTGATATGTAGATAAATGTAGCAACCACTTTTGCTCTGCATTTCCATTGTTATTACACCTTATTGTCAGCCTGTATTATACGCACAAATCTTGGAGTGGGGATTGAGTCTGCAATTTTCTGCCTATCTTACCTATTCAGCCAAGCTTACATTGACAATGATACATTTTTGACACAGTTCCTAACATCATATATACCAGTGAATCCACTGCACTTGGGAATGGAAAAGGGCTGACCTTCCTTGGCCTACAGACAGCACATGCTATTTTCTAATAGTTCTCTTATACTGCTAGTGAATTTGCTGGCTCTCCTTCTAGCCAATATCTAGCGCAGGGCAAAAGTATAAATGGAAGACAACAGGCGAGTCTTCCTGAAATGAGCACAATGACACAAAAGCACCTTTTAAATAGTATACCTGTTAGTTGGATTCAAGATTAATCTGCCATTAACCCTTTCTCAACAATGGCACGCCCACTGCAGCAATTTCTCAGCTCTTGAAAATAGAAGTATTCAAACATCTGAATGTAGAGGGGTTAAGCTGCCAGTATGCCTGAGCCCCAAAGGAATGTTTCATTTAAGATAGATGCCACTGTATTTCCTGTCACTTCAGCTTCATATTTTCATTCGTTATTCTCACATGCCTGATCTAACTTTTACAGCATCCATAGATTCACAGTCATACTCGCATTATCCTTGTTAGTGAGAGGCATTACGAGGATGTAGCTGGTAATTGGACCCAGCTGTGGTGTGTTACTACGCTGCGACTGTTCAGCCAGACAGTTATTTTTGCCCTACAGCAAGTGCAAAAACCCAAACGCCAATCTGGCGTTGAACATAAAGAGGATAAAATATCATATATTTAAATATATATAGTCATATGGTTATTTTTCCATGTTGACATGATTCTTGTTGCACTAAATCATTTTCAAAAATGAATAATAAAAAATAGCCCTTTTCTAACTTATCTTCTTTCCTGTGTTAGCGTAGATAAAGAGATCAAAATGCTTGCATTTGTATCATGTCTTATCATGCCATCCCAAAGTGTCTCACGCTGTGAATTATTTCTGAAGTGTAGTAACAATTATGCGCAAATGCAGCGGCCATTCTGTACCAGCATGATCCCACAGCCAGTAAGGTGAATCTGTTTTCTTGATTGTTTTGATTGAGGGAGGAGGTCGTGTCAAACATGACTAGAAATCCCTGCTCTTCCCCAAACATTGCCACGTGACAGCTTCTAACACCCTCCTGAAAAAGCAGAACGTAGAATTGTTCGAACATCTCATCTGAAGTACTGCCCCTTCTAGATTACACACAATTATCTAGCTTGAAACTCAAGGCCACAACATTCTGGACTGAGAGATGAGAATGCTACCACCTGAGTCAGGCTGACACTGGAGGGCTGGGGGTGAAGGGGTTGAGAGGTAGGGAGGTCAAAATAATTTGTTGCCTTAGCACAGATCTTCATGCAACAGGGGAGCATTTCGGACCCATATGATTTTTAATTTATTTTGATACACAAGAAGAGTGAGGGGAGAGTGGGGGATTTGTACCTGAATTCCCAATATGAATTACTGGCATGTGGCGCTTTACACTGTCGGCACTGAAGACAAACACATGTCCCTGATTTCTGATAATATAGGCAATTATCCCAATTGAAAGCAAAATAGCATCTTCCACAATCTCAGGATGTCCTAAAATACTTTACAGCTAATGAAATACTTTGGATGTGTAGTCATTTCTGTAATGTTGGAAACATGATAGCCAACTTGTGCACAAGATCCCACAAACAGCAATGTGATGATGACCGGATAATCTGTTTTAGTGTTGTTGGTTGAGGGATAAATATTGGCAAAGAAATCAGGGAGGACTCCACTGTTCTTCTTAGAAATTGTGTCATGGGATCTATTACATGCAGAGGGCAGGCAGGGCTTTGGTTCAAAGTCACAACTGAAAGATGGCACCTCCGTTAGTGCAGCACTCCCTCAGTCCTGGAATATCAGTCTATATTTTTTGTTCAAGTCTCCAGCATGAGACTTGAACCCATGACCTCCTGACTGAGAAGTGGGACAGTGCTATGGCTGACACTTAACCGGTTGAATCACCTTGCTCTATAATCTGTCAATGGGATTGTGCAAAAAATGACATGAGTTGGGCACTGTGTTTACCTATAGCCACATCTTCTCAGACCATCTGAAGTTGGTAATTTGCCATGTCTACTGCTCTGAAACCAGCACAGTCTGTGGATGCAGCATGGCGGCACACTATCTTGCTGCAGCGTCGAATGATCAAAGGAATGGCTTTCATCAAAGCCTGATACATAGGAAGCAAGGGCTGGAAGTTCTATAGACCCTTGGCAAAGGGCAAAGCATGTTTGCCATCTTCAGTTTTGGAATGTCATTGACCTTGTTTCAAATTGATGGTTATAGGATCATGTTAACTATATTTGGCAGGCACCACGCACTTGGTAAGCAAGGCTGAAGTAGCAGGTTAGTAGCCCAAGCTGGTACACACTTTTAATTTAATTCCTCCTGACTAACAGCCCATTTATGAAAAGTAATTGATCCCTCATTTTTCTTGTGATCACTAGCATCAATACTGAACTCAACAGATGTAGTACTCACAATTCCTGGGAACTCCCCCAAGCACACACTCAAAGTTGTGGCTGGATGTTAGAATGGGTTTGGGGTGGAGGTGGTTCTAAACTCTGTCTCCCCTACCCTACCTACCTCTGTATTTACAGATTAATTTAGTTAGCATAGAAAACAGTGAGTCTGGGTTCCATGCCAAATTTTCATTCTCGCAACCTTAATCATGACTTCCCCATATATTCATTTTTATTTTGTGTCCAACCTCAATATAATGGCTCAAACTGTAAAACAGATGCAAGTAGTTTGGACCAGGAATCGCTAAAAGCCTTTGTTAGAAGAATACAGATTTCTAGATTGGTGGAACAGGCTTTCGCCCAAAGCTCTACACACAGTGAGTTCCAGATCAGATCCACGAGCGGATTCAGACACTTTCTGAGTATTTAAAATGTCTAGAAGGATTCGAGAGAATAGATGCAGAGAAACTATTCCCTCCGATGCGGGAATCAAGAACAAGGGGATACAACTGTAAAATTAGAGGGTAATGCAGTGGTTATGTAATCCAGAAAATGTGAATTCAAATTCCAGCATGGCAGTTGGAAAGTTGAATTCAGTTTTATTAAAAAGGGACCCTAGACATAAAAGCTGCTGTCATTATAAATGGTTATGATTGTTATAAAAACCCAATTGGTTCACTGATGTCCTCCAGGGAAACTTTCTGCCCTTACCCACTTATGACCTATATGTGACTCCAGTCTCACTACAGCAATGTGATTGACTCTTAACTGCCCTCTGAAGTCGCTTGTCAAGCCACTCAGTTGTATTAAAGTGCTAGAAGATTGTAAAGTTAAAAAAGAAGGCCCACCACCATCTTCTCAGGTCAACAGGCACTGGGTAATAGATGCTGGTCTCACCAGTACCACATCCATCCCAGAATCTTTTTGAAATCGCATCAGTGATTTTGGAGGATTTAATACTTCTTGAAAAACTAGAATTCCCAAAAAGTAAAATTTCTTTACTGCATACTCTTTTCCCCATGACAGATAGAATGCTGCTAATATGTTATTTGATCCCCTCCTAAAGATTACAGTCACACTTGTATTTCACCGAGATTAATGAGTTTTAGCGTTTTTTAGAAGAATAAATTAATAATGAATTGTTTGATGCATTGTGTGTTCTGCTCCTTCTCCATGTTGATGTGTTTTCTAACAGCATCTAATTTGTATGGTTACATGATATCACTTAGTTTAAGGAGGTCTTTCACTAATGGTATCTGATGGTTCTTTAATTGTAAGACATAAAAACATGGTGCAAGCATTTAGAATCCTTTTAGTTTTAGTAAAAGCTCAGCAATTGTAAGGCTGCTCCTGGTCTGATAATGACAAAAAAATTCTTAATTTACACTTCCCTCCACTTTTGGAGTCCCGGTTCAAGAAGGCAGCTCACCACCACCTTCACAAGGGCAATTAGGAATGGGCAATAAATGCTGACGTAGCCAGCGACACCCACATCCCATGAATGAATAAAATAAACCTGTCTAAGTAAGGAAGCATGCTAGTTAACACTGAATTTTTCTGAGGATATTGTCCAGTTGGTGAAGCACACGCAGGTACTGGAATTATTCGGCAGCATCTTCTGAGGAGTGTCAATCACCGTCAGATTGCCACTTACCATCCTACCCACTCTGCCACCAAAACACTCCCACCCTTTCCCCTACCACCCACCACCCTGCTACCTATTTCCCCTTTTTTTTTTACACAACGGAGCTCCACATTTCTCACCCAGACTTCTGAACCAAGCCTCTTCAGAAATGCAGAGCGTACCTGTTCTCAGAGCCTTTCCTCATAGGGCAGAATTGTCAGGGGAAACCAAGCCAAGCCCCCTTTTTTACTGCCTTACCCACCATATTTTGTTAAATCTTCGTTCACTAAGAGAGTGAAAATCTTTGGGACATTTAAGTAGTTTTTCATTGTGTAAGTGAATGAGTGTGGGTAAGGTAAGTGGGAAACATAGAAAATAGAAGCAGGAATAGCTCATTCGGCCCTTTAAGCCTGCTCCGCCATTCAACATGATTATGGTTGATCCTCTATCTCAATGCCATACTCCTGTTCTCTCCCCATACCCCTTGACGCCTTTTGTGTCTAGAAATCTATCTATTTCCTTCCTAAATATATTCAGTGACTTGGCCTCCACAGCCTTCTGTGGTAGAGAATTCCACAGGTTCACCACCCTCTGAGTGAAGAAGTTTCTCCTCATCTCAGTCATAAATGGCCTATCCCGTATCCTGAGATTGTGACCCCTTGTTCCAGAACCCACCCCAACCAGAGGAAACATCATCCCTACATCCAGTCTGTCCGGCCCTGTCAGAATTTTATATGTTTCAATGAGATCCCCTCGCATTCTTCTAAACTCAAGTGATACAGGCCTAGTCAGCCTAATCTCTCCTCATACGACAGTTCTGTCATCCCAGGAATCAGTCTGGTGAACCTTTGCTGCACTCCCTCTATGGCAAGTATATCCTTTCTTAGGTAGGGAGACCAAAGCTGCACACAATACTCCAGGTGTGGTCTCACCAAGGCCCTGTACAGCTGCAGTAAGGCATCCTTACTCCTGTACTCAAGTCCTCTTGCAATGAAGGCCAACATACCATTTGCCTTCTTAACTGCTTGCTGCACCTGCGTGCTTGCTTTCAGTGACTGGTGTACAAGGACACCCAAGTCCCTTTGTATGTCAACATTTCCCAATCTATCACCATTTAAATAATACTCTGCCATTCTGTTTTTCCTACCAAATTTCACACTTATTCACGTTATACTGCATCGGCCATGTTTTTGCTCACTTACTCAACTTGTCTAAATTGCCTTGAAGCCTCTTAACATCCTCCTCACCACTCTTATTCCCACCTAGTTTTGTGTCATAAACAAACTTGGAGATATTACATTTAGTTCCCTCATCCAAACCATTGATATATATTGTGAATAGCTGGAGCCCAAGCACTGATCCCTGCGGTACTCCACCAGTCACTGCCTGCCATTCCAAAGAAGACTCATTTATTCCTACTCTCTGTTTCCTGTCTGCTAACCAATTTTCAATCCATGCCAATGCAATACCCCCATCCCTTGTGCTTTCTGAAAATCCAAATAGACCACAGCCACTGGTTCCCCTTTATCCTGCTAGTTACGTCCTCAAAAAATTCCAGTAGGTTTGTCAAACATGATTTCCCTTTCATAAATCTATGTTGACTTTGTCTACTCCCGTTGATACTTTCTAAGTTATCATATCTTTATAATACACTCTAGCATTTGGGTAGGATGGCAAGTGACAGGGTAATGGGTGGCAGGGTGGGTAGGGGGCAGGGTGGTAGATGGCAGTGTGGGTAAGGTGGTGGATGACAGGGTAAGTAGGTGGTGGATGGCAGGGTGGTGAGGCTGCATCTGGTTGGGCCAGTGGGGAGTTGGAGGGTCAAGGGGTTTGGAAGGTCAGTGGGGGCAAATCAGAGGATCGGGGGTTAGGGTGGGGAGTTAGGAGTGTCAGTTGTATAGTTACCCAGGAGTTAGATATGTTCTTTTTCTGTCTAATATTTTCTGGGTAACTATTCTGGTAAGTAAGTCGGAACCCTCCAAAGTCTCTGACTCTAACTCAGAGTTGGACACTTTTTCAGAGGGTTCTGGATGCAGGGGAATTGCCCATCGGAAGTTGAAACTTCCTGGGCAATTCCCATGGGGTTCTTGTGTTGGGACTTCTAAGGTGTCCCCCAGCACATCTTCTGGGGTACCTCTGGGGAATGGGCATCCGGAGAATGGAAGATCTGGGCCTCTGTGTTGGAAGCAGTTTGATTGTGTCAAGGTTCTGTGTACCCTCTCTGCAATAAGCAATGACATAAGTGTCAGCCTTTGCTCAGTTGGTAGCACTCTCACCTCTGAGTCAGAAGAAAGTGGATTCGAACCCCACTGCAGAGACTTGAACACAAATCCAGGCTGACAGTTCAGTGTAGTACTCAGAGTGTTTCCCCAGTGCATCTGTTAATGCAGGAATTCTTTTTGACTATGCAGTAGTTTATTAAATGTCAGCTTGGCTTATTGGAACCATTCCTACATAAGGCAGAAGGTTGTGAATTCTCAACTCACTCCAGGACTTGAGTGCATAATTTAACATTCCAATGCAGTACTAAGGGAGTGCTCTTATGCAGCACTGATAGGGTGCCCCCATGCAGTGCTGAGGGAGTGTGCCTGTGCAGTGCTGAGGGAGTGCTCCCATGCAGCGCTGGGGGAGTGCTCCCGTGCAGCGCTGGGGGAGTGCTCCCGTGCAGTGCTGGGGGAGTGCTCCAGTGCAGCGCTGGGGGGAGTGCTCCTGTGCAGCGCTGGGGAAGTGCTCCTGTGCAGCGCTGGGGAAGTGCTCCTGTGCAGCGCTGGGGGGTGCTCCTGTGCAGCACTGGGGGCGTGCTCCGGTGCAGCACTGGGGATGTACCCCCCCTGCAGCACTGAGGGAGATGCTGTGATGGGGTGAGATGTTAAACCAAGGGCAAGTCTGCTTTTCAAGTAGAGGTTCAAGATCTGTGAGTTATTGAGGGAAGAGTGGGAAGTTCAGCTCATGTCCAGACCAAGTAGATTTAACTGGTTGTTTATTTAATTGCAGTTTGTGGAATCTAGCTGTGTGAACTGAGGGCGTGTCCCCGTGCAGCACTGAGGGCGTGTCCCCGTGCAGCACTGAGGGCGTGTCCCCGTGCAGCACTGAGGGCGTGTCCCCGTGCAGCACTGAGGGCGTGTCCCCGTGCAGCACCAAGGGCAGGCCCCCATGCAGCACTAAGACAGCATATGCTCCATCACGACTCCTTAGATGCTGAAGCAGTCAATGTGGAAATGCAGCAAGACCTGCACAATATCCAGGCTTGGGCTGACAAGTGGCAAGTAATTCCGCCACATAAGTGCCAGGCAATGACCATCTCCAGCAAGAGAGAACCTAACCATTGCTCCTTGATGTTCTATGGCATTACTATCACTGAATCCCCCCAGTACCAACATCCTGGGGGTTACCATTGACCAGAAACTGAACTGAACTGAACTAGCCATATCAATACTGCAGCTACAATAGCAGGTCAAAGGCTAGGAATCCTACGATGAATAACTCACCTCTTGTCTCCCCAAAGCCTGTCTACCATCTGCAAGGCACAAGTCAGGAGTGTGATGGAATGCTCCCCACTTGTCTGGATGAGTGCAGCTCCAACAACACTCAAGAAGCTTGACACCGTCCAGTACAAAGCAGCTTGCTTGATTGACACTCCATCCAGAACCACTCACTACCTCCACCACCAATGCACAGTAGCAGCAGTTTGTATCATCTACAAGATTCACTGCAGGAATTCAGCAAGGTTCCTTAGATATCACCTTCCAAACCCATGACGACTATCATCTAGAAGGACAAGGGCAGCAGATACATGGGAACACCACTACCTGGAATTTCCCCTCCAAGTCACTCACCACCCTAACCTAGAAATATATCGCCGTTCCTTCACTGTCACTGGGTCAAAATCCTGGAAGTCCCTTCCTGAAAGCACTGTGGGTGTACCTACACCACATGGTCTGCAGTGGTTCAAGAAGGCAGCTCACCACCACCTTCTCAAGGGCAAATAGGGATGGGCAATAAATGCTGGCCCAGCCATTGAAGCCCACATCCCGTGAATGAATAAAAAAAAGAACAATGGCTGCTACATTTGCCTACTTCACAACAGTCAATCCACTTCAGAGTAATTCATTATATGTGGAATGTTCAGAAATAAGGTGCTTTATAAATACAATTAAATCTTTCCTCCATTTTACATTGACTGATACATTTGCTGAATATTTATTTTCAAAATTCTCACAGCCTTTGCGCAAAGGTTCACAACTCTGTCAGTGTATCATAATCATAAAGACTTTCTACACATTTGGTATAAACTGGGAAGAAAATAATTGCATAGAAACAGTACCAGAGTAAAAGTAAACACCTGCGATCATAATTAGACAACTTATTGGAGGCCTCTTAATGTGAGTAATGGCTTGCCGGAGGAATGGAACATTTTTTCACTTTTAGTTGGCATTGTTAGCAGTTTGGAGCCTCTGTGGGAGGCTGACAATTATTGCCAAATAAGGTGCCTTTGAGCACGTTGGACCACACCAATGAGGAACTGAGCTGAAACCGCCCAAACTGATCAGACCTTGGCAGCTGGAAGAGAGAGACAAATTATAGCCCCTGGATTTAAAAGTAATACAATATAATTAGAGTATATACAAATGTAGACGAGAGTCTTAAATTTGAATTGGCCATTTAATGGCATTCCATTTTGGGAAGATGTAAAAACACTGGGACGTGTTCCCAGGACATTAGCAGAAATGGAAAATTTTCCTATTCACTTATGGGATGTGGGCATCGCTGAAAAGGCCAGCAGTTATTGCCCATCCATAATTGCCACTTGAGACGTTAATAGGGAACCACCTTCTTGAACAGCTGCAGTCCTACCAGTGTAGGTATACCCACAGTGCTGATAGGGATGGACTGCCAAGATTTTGATCCAGTGACAGTGAAGGAATGGTAATATAGTTCCAAGTCAGGATGGTGTGTGGCTTGGAGAGAAACTTGCAAATGGTGATGTTCCAATGCATCTGCTGCACTAGTTCTTCTAGGTGCTAGATGTTGCAGGTTTGAGGTGGCTGCCAATGGAGCCAGTGGTGGAGGAAGTGAATGTTTAAAGTGATGGTTGCTATGCCTATCAAGTGGATAATGTTGAGCTTCTTGAATAGTGTTGGGGCTGCACCCATCCAGAAAAGTGCACAGCATTCCGTCATTCTCCTGACTTGTGCCTTATAGTTGGTGGACAGACTTTGGGGAATCAGGAGGTGAGTTATTCACTGCAGAATTCCCAGCCTCTGACCTGCTCTTGCAGCCACAGTATTTAAATGGCTTGTCTAGTTCAGTTTCTGGCCAGTGCTGTTGATGGTGAGGGGGTTCAGTAATGGTAATGCTGTTGAGTGTCAAGGGAAGATGATTAGATTCTCTCTTGTTGGAGATGGTCATTGCCTGGCACTTGTATGAATTTTACTTGCCACTTATCAGTCCAAGGCTGAATATTATCCAGGTCTTGCTGCACAGACTGCACAGACCGCTTCATGATCAGAGGAGTTACAAATGGTGCTGAACGTTGTGCAATCATAATGACTATCCCCACCTCTGACGATATGTTGGAGGGAAGGTCATTGATGAAGCAGTTGAAGATAGTTGGGTCTAATGAACGACCCCGAGGAAGTCCTGCAGCAGTGTTCTGGGGCTGAGATGATCGGCCTCCAATAACTACAAACATCTTCCTTTGTGCTAAGTATGACTGCAACTAGTAAAGAGTTTTCCCACTGACTTCAATTTTACTTGGGCTCCTCGATACTACACTTGATCAAATGCTGCCTTGAATGTCAAAGACAGTCATTCCACCTCACCTCTTAAATTCAGCACAGGAGAGGGCACCTGATCCAATATCATTGGTTTTACTCTATTGCCCAAAGTCGTAATGACTCCTGACAGTTCCCATTTGAAGGAATTGAAGCAAATAATTGGGAATGAGCAATGGAGGAAAAATCTTTTTTACATTTTATTTTTGCGAGGAAAGCAAATCCAGAATGAACTGAAGGGTGAAAACAATAATGTTCCTGCTAAGAAAGGCTGGGATTTTTTTCAGTGTTTTTTATTTATTCTTTCATGGGTGTGGGCAGAATGAGGCCAGTATTTGTTGCCATCCCTAATTGCCCTTGAACTGAGAAGTTTGCTGGGCCGTTTCAGCGGGTAGTTAAGAGTCAGCAACGTGGCTGTGGATCTGGAGTAAGGAGGACAGATTTCCTTCCCTAAAGGATATTAGTGAACCAGATTTTTTTATATGACAATCGTTGATTAGTTTCATGGCCACTATTACTAAGACCAGCTTTCAATTCCAGATTTTATTAGTTGAATTTAAATTCCACCAGCTGCCGTGATATTAATGAAAATTCAGGATTCCATCATTAAAATATTGCTAATGATTACAACTGGAACCTGATAAAACATGTGACTAGTTTACAGACAGAAGTTGCTGATTTGGAAAAGACAACTGACATGTTCAGTACTGATAATATTTTCTGCTTAGTTCAGGATTGTGCATTTGAACTGTTCTGCACCAATCGGGAACCCTATTTAATGAGTGCAATTTGTTTCTCCATTTGATAAGGTGTATGCATGTATCTGGAGTAAAGCAGCAGGCAAACCAGTGACAGGTAGCTACAGTTCAACCAAAATGCCCTTCCTCTCAGGAACACTCATTGCCAGGTGTGGTACATACAGGAGGGGCGAGGCAGCAATTCACTCACATCTAGAACTGCGCGGCTTGTATATGACTACTGTACGTGTTCATCTACGCTATTTATACTTCGTCCACAAGTAAGGAGCCAATGTTGGAGAGCATGGCATGTGGTTGAATTTGGTGTAACCTGTTTCCAATTTCAGCTAAGTACATTTTCCAAATAAATGGCATGCAGCTATCATATAAATACGCTGC
Organism: Cetorhinus maximus; assembly: GCF_964194155.1. NCBI lineage: Eukaryota > Metazoa > Chordata > Chondrichthyes > Lamniformes > Cetorhinidae > Cetorhinus > Cetorhinus maximus. The sequence goes on along the minus strand of NC_135887.1, from coordinate 22,348,637 downwards.
ATGTCCAGTGAAGGCTGTTATGCTTTGTGTGATGCCTAACATTTGTGTTCCCTTTCCTTCTGCATCAGTTTTATCTTCGTCTCACCCCAAGTCTTGAATTCAAAGCTTCAAGTCATTCTCCAATATCTTCCCTAAACAGCTGCTTGTTAGATGGAAGTCTAGACAGTGAATGTTTAGAGGTTGTTTCACCATGGAGAATGTCCAACCTGATCTCCATCCTAATCCTGTTCTCACCCTGTCTGTACCTTTTCCAGAGATCACTAAACTGCAGTCGGAGCTAGAGGGCCCCTGCTGATTTTGATTTTCTCCCTTCAAGTCCAGGGGCAGAAAGCCCAGTTGTAACAGCACAACTATCACCATAACTATCATAGTGCAAGATCAAACCTGGGACCTTCCTACCCTGCGTAGCTCAGTTCCAGATTGGGATATTTTCAGAATTTTCCCCAGTCATGTTGCACTAAGAAAATCTCTTTAGTAGCATCACAGCGAAACAAAATTTGTGAAAGTAAAATCATATAATATTCTCCATCCAGGCACAGCCTAAGAGAGCAGCTTTTGGTTACAGTATTCCTTAAAATCAGGGGTTCCCAAACTCTGGGTCGCTACCCCCAGTGGTATCGCAGGATGGGATTTTGGGTTTGCGAGCTCCAAGGCAGCTTGGACTGAGTTTTGACAGCTGCGAAGCATCTTTAAATAGTCAGGTTTTTTTCTGTCAGGGGGATGACTTAATTGTCTGTTCTCTGACACCCGATTTCTGCTAGAGCCATAGCTTATAAAGAGTTGAGTCTTCATTTTTTTCAGGGCAAGCCCAGCAGTTTTAAACCTCTACCAACCCCCACCTCTCACGACTATGTCCCTGCCCCCTACCTTCCTTCATCTCCCAGCCTGCTTGCATTCCCTCAGCCCTTACATGCACCCCCCTCCCAGCCCCACCAGCACTCCCTCCCAGCCCTATACCCTCACACCTCCCAGATCCAGCTCCTCTGCCCTCCCAGCCCCACCAGCACTCCACTCCCAGCCCTGCCAACACTCCCCTCCCACACTCCCTCCCACCTCTGCATCCTCACCCAGCCACACCTGCTCTGCCCTCTCAGCCCCACCTAGTGCCTCTCCCAGATCCATCTACATTCTCCTAGCGTTGTTGTTTCCCCTCCCAGCCCTATCTCCTCTCCTCTGCCAGCCCCATCTGCACTCCCCTCCCAGTTCCACTGCCACTTCCTTCCCAGCCCCACTTAGTGACCCATCCCAGCCCCGCCTGCTTTCCCCTTCTAGCCCTGCCTGCTCTCCCTTCCCAGCCCCGCCTGCTCTCCCTTCCCAACCCCGCCTGCTCTCCCTTCCCAGCCCTGCCTGCTCTCCCCTCCCAGCCCCGCCTGCTCTCCCCTCCCAGCCCCGCCTGCTCTCCCTTCCCAGCCCCGCCTGCTCTCCCCTCCCAGCCCCGCCTGCTCTCCCTTCCCAGCCCCGCCTGCTCTCCCCTCCCAGCCCCGCCTGCTCTCCCTTCCCAACCCCGCCTGCTCTCCCTTCCCAACCCCGCCTGCTCTCCCTTCCCAGCCCTGCCTGCTCTCCCCTCCCAGCCCTGCCTGCTCTCCCCTCCCAGCCCCGCCTGCTCTCCCTTCCCAGCCCTGCCTGCTCTCCCTTCCCAGCCCCGCCTGCTCTCCCTTCCCAGCCCCGCCTGCTCTCCCTTCCCAACCCCGCCTGCTCTCCCTTCCCAGCCCTGCCTGCTCTCCCCTCCCAGCCCCGCCTGCTCTCCCTTCCCAGCCCCACCTGCTCTCCCCTCCCAGCCCCGCCTGCTCTCCCTTCCCAGCCCCGCCTGCTCTCCCTTCCCAGCCCCGCCTGCTCTCCCCTCCCAGCCCCGCCTGCTCTCCCCTCCCAGCCCCGCCTGCTCTCCCCTCCCAGCCCCACCTGCTCTTCCTTCCCAGCCCTGCCTGCTCTTCCTTCCCAGCCCTGCCTGCTCTCCTTTCCCAACCCCGCCTGCTCTCCCTTCCCAACCCCGCCTGCTCTCCCTTCCCAACCCCGCCTGCTCTCCCTTCCCAGCCCCGCCTGCTCTCCCTTCCCAACCCCGCCTGCTCTCCCTTCCCAGCCCTGCCTGCTCTCCCCTCCCAGCCCCGCCTGCTCTCCCCTCCTAACCCTGCCTGCTCTCCCCTCCCAGCCCCACCTGACCTCCCCTCCCAGCCCCACCTGCACTCCCCTCCCAGTTCCACTGCCACTTCCTTCCCAGCCCCACCTAGTGACCCCTCCCAGCCCTGCCTGCTCTCCCGTCCAAGCCCCGCCTGCTCTCCCCTCCCAGCCCTGCCAACACTCCCCTCCCAGCCCCACCTGCTCTCCCCTCCCAGCCTGTGGGCATTGCTGCAGGAAAGCCTGGTCATAATTTGGGTAACCATGCACATGTGTAAGAAGTTAGAATTCAGAATCTCTCAAACTCAGTGACAGGCTTTAAATGAGAACATTTCCTCTGGAATTGCAAAGATGTGAATTCTCTTCCCAGCTGTGAGGCAGAGCACTCGTGCCCATGCAGAAGCTCCTTATTTTCCTGAAATGTTAATGTGTTTGCAATCTTATGAAATTAGTTTAAAGCATAGTGAAGATCAAACAATAGAAAAGTGGGGCGTGCAGTGTGGGCAGTGATTGGGTGGCAAGCATGTGATTATTCTTGGGCTTGAAATAACTCCTTTTAATGTCAGCTGTCAAATGTTTACAATTGAGATTAAGCTCAGCTCTGGAGCGAGATGCACCTTGGCTCCCAACCCAACACAAGCAGTAATTTGTCTTTCCCACTCTGTCTCGGAAAAGCAGCCTTTTTCTCTCAGGCATCTTCTGCTGATGGCTTGGAATTTTCTTCATTGTGTGAAATGACTTCCACCAGTCTGAAGAGTTTTTTCTTCTCTCTCTCTCTCTTTTTCTCTCTGCCATCTTCACCTTACCAACAGTCCTGCAACTCATCACCCGCTATGCAAAGTGACAGGTCACATCCTAGGGCAGCAGTTGGGACTTGCCTGCAGGAATGAACAGCCTGCCCAGGTTCACACTCATGACCCACGCCCCCCCTATCCCCCACCCAATTCACAAATGCATTTGCTCTAGTTCCCGTTCCTGGCTTCAGGCATAACTGGAACTCCAGGGAAGCTCACAGAAGAAGTCTTCACATGCTACTGAACACATAGCCATATAAGATGGAAAACAGAAGGAAATCTCAAGCCTGGCTAACTTTTGCCCAGAAAAAGTGTCTTTAGTATGGTGTTACTGTTCCTCCCTCAACCACTCAGGAATGTGACGTATATGTTCAGTGTTTACTTGAATTTTTGCTGGATGTTTTTAAATTGAATTTTTAATTTGAGCAGATGGAAACAGTAGATAGCTCTAAGGTTAAATACAGTCAAACAGGACAACAGCTGATCAAGTTGCAAAAGAACAACACTGAAATGGACTTCAAATAATGCAATTAATTCGGAAGTGACATTTGTTCCATTGTTTCTGCAGCACACTTTACTATTTGTACTATCTGTACAGAATGAAAACATTTTGTTTTAAAGTTCACTGTCAGTTTTCTCACCACCTTGCCTGGAGGAACAGACCTGTGTTGAGTTTTAGTTTCACCAGTACCAACTGACCTCTGCTACTGACCATCCGGCATACGTGAACCTAAGTAGTGAGTGTCTGTAGGTGTTTGGTTGAGGGGAGGGTATTCCATCTGAGTCCTGAATATGACAGATATGAATCTTGAGTTACGTGGAGAGACTAGAGTAGCTGGCATTATTCTCCTTAGAGCAGGGAAGGTTAAGGGGGGATTTAATAGAGGTGTTCAAAAACATGAAAAGTTTCAGTGGCGTAAATAAGGAGAAAGTGTTTCCAATGGCAGAAGGGTCAGAGGACACAAATTTAAGATTAATTGGTAAAAGAACCCGAGAAAACATGAAAAAAATTGACACAGTGAGTTGTTACAATTTGGAATCTGCTGCCTAGAAGGGTGCTGGAAGGAGATTCAATAGTCAGTTTCAAAAGGGAATTGGATAACTATGTGGACCTAACAAAGTTTGCCTACTGGGCAAACATAAACTTGGATTGTGTTAATTAATTAATTTTCATTCATTCCAGCGTTTATTGCCCATCCCTAATTGCCCTTGTTCAGAGGGCGTTTAAGAGTCAAGCAAATTGCTGTGGCCAGACCAGACCCCAGAACAATTGACTGATGATCACCATTGAATTCCAGATTTTTCATTGAATTCATATTTCACCATTGGCCATGGTGGAATTTGAACCCAGGTCCCCAAAGCATTACACTGAGATACTAGTCTAGCAACAATAGCATTATGCCACCATCTCATCTAGTGAAGAGACAGAAGGTAATGTGTCTAGGTTTGCTGATGATGCCAAGCTAGGGAGAAAGGTAAGCTGCAGGGAGGACACAGAGAGGCTGCAAAGAAATATAGACAGGTTAAGTGAGTAGAAAACAAGATGGCAGATAAAGTATAATGTAGGGAAGTGTGAAGTTATTCACTTTGGTCGTAAGAATAGAAAACTAGAATATTATTTTAAAAGATGTGAAATTTGTAATTATTGATATTCAAAGAGACTTGGGCATGCTCATACATGATCCAGGATCCAGGATTCTCTTAAGGTTACCTTGCAGGTTGAGTCGGTAGTTAGGAAGGCAAATGCAATGTTGGCATTTATTTCGAGAGGACTAGAATATAAAAGCAGGGATGTGCTGCTGAGGCTTTATAAGGCTCTGGTCAGACCACATTTAGAATATTGTGAGCAATTTTGGGCCCAGTATCTCAGGAAGGATGTGCTGGCCCTGGAGAGGGTCCAGAGGAGGTTCACGAGAACGATCCCAGGAATGAAAGGCTTAACATATGAGGAACGTTTGAGGACTCTGGGTCTATACTCAATGGAGTTTAGAAGGATGAGGGGTGATCTGATTGAAACTTACAGAATACCGAAAGGCCTGGATAGAGTGGACGTGGGGAAGATGTTTCCATTAGTAGGAGAGACTAGGACCCGAGGGCACAGCCTTAGAGTAAAGGGAAGACCTTTTAGAACAGAGATGAAGAGAAATTCTTTAGCCAGAGAGTGGTGAATCTATGGAATTCATTGCCACAGAAGGCTGTGGAGGCCAGGTCATTGAGCGTATTTAAGACTGAGATAGATAGGTCTTTGATTGGTAAGGGGATCAAAGGTTATGGGGAGAAGGCGGGAGAATGGGGTTGAGATACTTATCAGCCATGATTGAACGGTGGAGCAGACTCGATGGGCCGAATGGCTTAATTTCTGCTCCTATGTCTTATGGTCTTATACAAGAAACACAGAAAGTTAGCATGCAGATGCAGCAAACATTTAGGAAGGCAAATAGTGTGTTGGCCTTTATTGAAAGGGGATTGGAGTACAGAAATTGAGAAGTCTTGCTACAATTGTACAGAGTATTGGTGAGACCACATCTGGAATACTGTGTGCAGTTTTGGTCTCCACATTTAAGAAAGGATATACTTGCATTAGAGGTGGTACAGCGAATGTCCACTAAATTGATCCCTGGGATGAGAGAGCTGCCCTATGCTGAGAGGCTGAGTAAATTGAGCCCGTCTTCTGTGGCGTTTAGAAGAATGTAGGACGATCTAATTGAAACCTACAAGATTCTGAAGGGGCTTGATAGGGTAGATACTGAGAGATTTTTTTCCACTGGTCAGGGGATCTAAAATACAGGGGTGCAGTCTCAGGATAAGGGGTCAATCATTTAGAACTGAGATGAGGAAAAATTACATCTCTCAAAGGGTTGTGATTCTTTGGAATTCCCAACCCCAGAGGGTTGTGGATGCTCCATTGTTGAATACATTTAAGGCTGGGGTAGACAGATTTTTGGTCTCTCAGGGAATCAAGGGAAGTGGGGAGTGGGTGGGAAAGTGGACTTGAAGCCCGAGATCAGCCATGATCATACTGAATAGCGGTGCAGGATCAACGGGCCATACGGTCCACTTCTTGTGCTCCTACTTCTTGTATTCTTGTGTGTTCTTGGGATACATATGATAAAGGGATTCAATAGAGTTGATAGAGTGAAACTATTTCCTTTGTGGGGGAACCCAAACAGCAAGTTTAATCTTAAAATTAGATCCAGATCATTCAAAGGTGAAACTAAAAGCATTTATTCACAAAAAGGGTAGTGCAAATCTGCAACACACTCCCAACAAGCTGTGGAAGCTGAGTTAATTGAAATTTTTAGTACCGACTTGATAGATTTTTGTTAGATAAGGATTATCAAGATATAGGAAAAAAGCTGTAAATGTATTTGAGGTGTGGATCAGCCATTGAATGCTGGACCAAACTTGTGAGGCCGAATGGATCCCAGGATCAATGCTGAACAAGCCCAAGTTAGCAAAAACATGAACCAGATGCAGGCTAAAGTTCTGCTGCACTGGTTCAACAATGTACCTTAATACCAGTTTCTTCTGTACAATTGTATGTTTCTATCTATTTACAACTGTTATGGCAGGCGAATGGTAAATGCCAAGCTGCCCAAATCCCAGAGGGAAACTTGAAGCAGCTGCCACAGCTATTTGCAGTTTTACTTATTTCAGGATGCAGACTTTGAATTCTGTAAAAAGAAGGCCGCCAAGTCTTATAGGTTTCTTGTAAAACTAAATTCAACTTTATTAATAGAAGAAATGATTTTAAGCACATACATAGATCTACAAATTACGACTATGATAACTTCTAAATCCCCTAATTAATCTAACTCCCAGTTACACCTCTGTTAAGGCAACAGTAAAAGCATATTTATTTTAGAAGATGCAGGCCAAGTAGCACGATATCCTGAACAGTCGGATTCAAAGTGACTTTTCTTAACTTCAGTTTCTTTAGACAGCAGCTTGAGGCTTAGATGCTGGAGGCTTATCACACTTATTCGATCTTAGAATGCCTTCTTTCCTACACACAGCTTCATTTCCTTTATACAGATTTCCCCTTTGAATGTAAATTCCCATTGTTTCACTATGTCTTTGGACTTTACCTCTCTAATAATAAAAATCTATCATTGTACCAATTTTACCAATAATCTTTGGGAAAAATAAACACACTGTTTCTTAACTTCTCTTGGTTAAGTGAAACATTTCACCCCCCTCTTTTGAATTCAAGCTAGTCTGATTTATTTAAAAATGCAAATGTCCCCTTTACACCTCACATTCTAAAACTTCACCCATGTTTACCTACTTAACATTTCAAACCTAGCTTATCTTCTGATACATCAAAGCGTTCAGACCATAAAAAACACACACACACACAGTATTCCTTTACTTTACAATAAATTCCAATAACATTATGAAAATTATTATATCTTCCTGACAACAACACTGGCCATTCTATGAGCTGTACAATTGGGACTGCAGTGCAGGTGGGTTCTGAATATTGGGGAGCTTTAGTTAGTGGTCTTCACTGAGACTGGACCAGCTGATTCCATATTATGGCTTCCAAAGAGTGGACATGTTCATCCTGTCATTTTTCACTGGATTTGGACATAGTTTCATTTTAGTAACTCACTTTGATTTCCTCCCATATTTTGTGCTTTCACCTCAGCCTAGCCAGCCTTTGCTCAAAAGCCACGTGCAGCGGCATTTTGTCTCACTGGAGAATGCTGAATCGTGTGTGAAAGAATGATGCAGACAGTCAGAATGGAAGCTTGTTCAGAAGCCTGATTAAATGCATAAGAACTGGAATTTTGAACATGACCAGAACATGCAATATTTTTTAATAGGCCTTGAAAAGGTCAAATATGTTACATCGAACCGCTTCCTTGATCATCTGAGTAGACTTTCAACTGTGTTCGGATTCTTGGAGGTGTCAAACTTGCCATAGCCATCCGTACATCTCATCCACCTCACTCTGCCAATGGCCTCTGCCTGTTGCTATGTCAGTCCCAGATGATCCAACTGCTCATATACAGCATCGCCTCTGTCCTCTCCTATGATTGTGCATCAAGAGCTCAGTGAGTTTATAATGTCCAGTTGTCTGAAGATGCTCTCTCAGAAGATGCTCTCACAGGGAGTTAGTGTGGAATATGCCGAATGTGTATGCTAAATTTTGGGCAATAAAAGCTGGCCTTTCCAGTAACATCCAGACCCTGTGAATGAATTTAAAAATTGCATTGGGATTCAGCTCTTCAAGCCTGACTAATCTGTATCTTAATTCCATCTACCCACATTGATTCAGTAACCTTCAATATCTTTGCCTAACAAAAATCTATCAATCTCAGTTTTGAAATCTTCAATTCACTTCCAATCAACTGCTTTATGAGTGACATTTTTCATTAACCTTTGTGAAGAAGTGCTTCCTGATATCTCCTCTAAATGGTCTAGCTCTAATTTTAAGGTTGTGCCCTTTGACTTGCCCACCAGAGGAAATGGTTACTCTCTATCTACCACATCAAATTATTTAATCATCCTAAACACTTCAATTGGATCACTCCTTAATATTCTACATGCAAGGGTATGCAAACCTAGTCTATGCAACCTGTGCTTAGAATTTAACCCTGCTTAGCCCCTGGTATCACACCGTATTTCAGTATTTCTATGGTTCTATACGCTTGTACTGCAGTCAGACTTAATTTAAGTGAAAGCCAAAGATTAGAGAATTTTACTACTGAACACCTCATGTTGGGACTGGCTTCTATGTCACATTTTTTTTCTCCAGCCAGGCTTTATGTTAATATCCTCAAGGAAAGACTTTCTCCATCTTCTGTTTCTCATCTCCAGCGGCGACCCCCAGATAACTTCAATCAAGCAACAAATTATTTTTGTGGTTTACAGTACACAATCCTCTACCATGTTTGATCTTCAAAAATGAATTGAATAGTTGCTCCAACAGACATTCTTGGTGCTCAAGAAGATTTCACAAAACTTACCACATCAATTTTTAATACATCACAACAGGGAAGATTAGGACAGTTAAAGATTTCAATTCTGTTGCACAGAGCAGAACGAATGGGGCCAGGCGAAACAGGCTTCAGGTAACAGGTTCCAGTGAGGCTGTGTTAGTCATTTCTGTTTAATCCCCACCCACTCTTTCTCCCTTCCCAGTTATTAATGGTATATTGCAGCTTTTACGGTTACCAGTGCGAGTAGATTCAGTTAAGACACTGTTTAGCCAGGCTCGAGAAGCTGAAAGGCCTACTCCTACATTGCGAATTTAGGGTAGATCAAATTTTCACATAAATACTTCACTGCTTATTAAAAGATGCATCTTGCTCGGAAGAGGAAGGATTAGTGAACTGTTTATTTTGTGGTGAGTTGAAACAGGAATATAATAACAGATGCGAGCTCATCAGCTCCATCTAGATGTTGCAATTGAAGCTGAATTTAAAACACGAAAGAGGCACTCATTCAGGTAAAACCACAGTGTCTACACTGTGGACTCCATACTAACTTGGATCCCATCTGAAGGAGGCATTTTCCATCTTGAGCTTTTCTTCTAATAAAATCAAATCCAGGAACATTTTCTTCACACAAGGGCTTGCGAGCTTGTGGAACTCACTACCCCCAAAGGTCAAAGATGCAGAATCAGTGAAGGCATTTAAAAGGGAGGTAGATATTTATATGAAAAATAAAGATATTAAAGGGCAGGAATTTAGGATTTAAAAAAAAACTGTCATTGCTAAAGCAAACTCGATGGACGAAATCAGCTACTCCTGTTCCTATGTAAATATTGCTGGAATACTTAATAAATGAGTCAAGTTTCTTATCTGATTTGGCCTGCTCATCCCCAGTAGTTCCCTCTAAATCTGCATAGTGGCAGAATCTACCAGATTAGAAATATGAGGAAAAGTAGAAGAGAAAGCTACAGCCACATTAGGGGCAGAACCTCTTAAGATTCAGTCGACATTCAAAACACTTCTTTTCTCACAGCTTTAACATTATTTGTCCTTTGATTGGACTGAAGATCTCTAAGAGGTGTAAATATTTCAAGGAAAGAATTAAGGAACATTTGTACAATGCCTTAGAAACATAGAAACTAAGAGCAGGAGTAGGCCATTCAGCCCTTCGAGCCTGCTCTGCCATTCATTATGATAATGGCTGATCATCCAACTCAATAGGCTGCTCCTGTTTTCTCCCCATACCCTTTGATCCCTTTCGCTCCAAGAGCTATATCTAACTCCTTGAAAACATACAATGTTTTGGTCTCAACTACTTTCTGTGGTAACGAATTCCACAGGCTCACCACTCTCTGGGTGCAGACATTTCTCCACATCTCAGTCCTAAATGGTCTACCCCGTATCCTCAGACTGTGACCCCTGGTTCTGGACTCCCCCACCATCGGGAACATCCTTCCTGCATCTACCCTTTCTAGTCCTGTTAGAATTTTATAGGTTTCTATGAGATCCCCCCTCATTCTTCTGAACTCCAGTGAATATAATCCTAATCGACTCAATCTCTCCTCATATGTCAGTCCTGCCATCCCAGGAATCAGTCGGGTAAACCTTCGCTGCACTTCCTCTATAGCAAGAACATCCTTCCTCAGATAAGGAGACCAAAACTGCTCACAATATTCCAGGTGTGGTTTCACCAAGGCCCTGTATAATTGCAGCAAGACATCCCTGTTCCTGTACTCGAATCCTCTGGCTATGAAGGCCAATATACCATTTGCCTTATTTACCGCCTGCTGCACCTGCATGCTTACCTTCAGCAACTGGTGTACAAGGACATCCAGGTCTCGTTACACATTCCCTACTCTCAATTTATAGCCACTCAGATAATAATCTGCCTTCCTGTTTTTGCTATCAAAATGGATAACCTCACATTTATCCACATTATACTGCATCTGCCATGCATTTGCCCACTCACTCAGCTTGTCCAAATCACACTGAAGCATCTCTGCATCCTCCTCACAGCCCACCCTCCCACCCAGCTTTGTGTCATCTGCAAATTTGGAGATATTACATTTAATTCCCTCATCTAAATCATATACTTAGGATTTACCAAAGTGTTTTACAGTCAATGAATTATTTTTGAAGTCCGACCCCATGCCCACTGCCCTGTCGTTTAATTCAGGATATTGCAATAGCTCTGCTGCCAGTATAATTTGACCTGTCACTGACTCTTCATCCCTCCATGTTTAGTTTCCATCATTGGTTGGGCGTTTTAATGCTTAAATTTCACACACTTCCTCCATATCATTCTTCACTACTGTGGTTACCTTTTTTGAAGAGAAGGAAGCTATTAAAATGGATAGTCACTAAGGACAGGCTTCATTCAGTCAAAGATAAATAATACTAAACCTAAGTGGATATACAATATTGCACATTCAGATGATCATAAATTATTCGAACTTCATCTAATAGCTTATTATGTCATCTATCCCCTTCAGCGTGCGACAGACTTGAAACACACTACCAATCCTGTGATTTTCCTAGCTGCCTTATCCCCTGTTTTGCACTGCTTGTTCTGCATTCTTTACTGTAACACGCATTCCAAGTCTCTGTTACTTGCTGTGTAACATAACCCCAGGTGTATCATACTCCCACATATTGGTTATTCCAAAAAAAAACATTGTAACCAGAATTCTTCTCAGAATGAGGTCATAGGCAAAAAGTAGTTGTGAGGAGAATGAAATGTGGTTGCAAGCTGCTTTTGGTGTCTGGATCATGCAAGAATTGAGGTGGTTTTCATCCTGTATCACTTTCTTTCCGAAAGTAATCATTGCAGTGAATTACACACTTCATAGAACTAAATATGTATTACAACCAGGTTACATTTCAAGCTGTGAAAGGAATGAGGGAATTGCCTGACACCAGGGACAGAATTCTACCTGCAGGCTTCTGAACCCCACCACCAGGCTGAAACATGGATCAGAAACCCGCACTTTGGGAAATGGCCGCTCATTATGATTTTCCTTGGAATGTCCAGTTGTTGTCCAGAGGGCAGGCTCGTTGTCCAATTAAGGATGGTAGGCAAGTTCACAAAGTTGGAGGGCCAATCAGAGGCCTCCCAGCTTGAAAGGAGCAGCAGGCTGCAATAGAGGGTAAATAAGGGAGAGGGTGTTTCAAAATGGAGGCACCCTCTCGCCAATATTTTTAAAATTTAAACTAAAAAATGGGTTAATTTAGCCAGGCCACCAATGTGCTGGGGGAGCTCCTCTACAGAGCAGCCTGCAGCTGGCGCAGGCAGTCAGTGAGGGCCTCAGTGGAGACATTGAATAAATATTGTTGGTCCAATGGATGAAAGACCTTGCCCAGACTGAACCCTATTGCAGTTGTTAATTGGGGTTTCAGCCATTTGCGACTAGGTGCAAAAAGCTAGGAGAGTTTTGAATTAAAGTGATACAGATAGGATCCAGTGATTCTGAACTTAAGTATGTTTAATGAAGTCTGTAGAGAAAGGCATACACTGCTAGACACTATTGACAGTCTCTTAGTGCACAGTGTGGTAGAGTTAAGCAATATTGATCAGTGTGGTAGTGGAGTCATTTTTTAAAATTACATTGATTTGCAAAAATTCAATAACAGTCTAACCATAATGAACTTGATTTAATTCCAATTCCTCCCCCTCTAAAATAATTGATCATAAGACAAGAGTGATCATAATTGGGTGAAAATAAAACACTAAGGTACCTGATATGATGATCTGGGATGATGCAGTATATTGTTACAGCATCACTGGAGTTCTGTAATGTTTATCCATACTGTGTTGGATAAAATGCAGTGTACACTTCAAAATGCTGTCCAAATAACAGAAGGCAGGCTAAAATATCTGTGTACCTGTGTACAGTTTCGTTATGTGGTATATATATTATTTTACATGTATTATGAGAGATATTGAATTCTTATTGTTCTCAAAGTAATCGCCATGTAATTTTGCAAACAGATGTGTAATAACAACAACTTGCATTTATATAATGGCTGGGATTTTTCCTGAAATTGGCAAAGTCCAATATTGGGTGGGGAAATCGGTGTTTCACTAGCCAATGGCAATGTTGCAATTTCACCCCAACTCGTGTGGAACATTGTCAAAAAAAATCAGAGGCACAGGTTTTACATTGAATTGCTGGCTGAGTGGCCTCGGATTCAACTGCCCCGCTGTGACCGCAGAGCTTCAGTAATCTGGGCACCATATTTAATGGCCACCATATTTAATGGCCACCCCTGGACAGAGCTAGCACTCTCCAAGGGATAGAAAGCTGCTGGGAGCTGATGGCTGCCAAAGCTAGGAGACATGCTGCCCCAAAATTTAGTGACGCCTCCCTTGAACGCCTACTAGAATCAGTGGATACACATCCCGCTCTGGATGAAGATCAGCAAGCAAGGCCACCAATCCAGCATGGAAGGCGGTGGCAGTGGTGGTCAATGCCAACGCATTCCAAAAGAGGACAGCCGCCCAGTGTCAAAGGAGGATGAATGATTTCCTCCATTCCACCAGGGTAAGTCACTCTTCTCATCACTCTCAACTCTCACACTCACAAACCCATCACACATCCACAGGGAGCTGACTCACAACCAGCTCAAGGTACTTCATTCACTCTCTCAAACACACCTTCATCTGCCCTGTGGATCGTGTCTTCATCCCGTCAGTGGCACCACTTGCCACCCATACAGGCCAGGCATCCTTCTTATCTGGCCTGGCAGTTGTCCTGCTTACACTCTCACCTTCAAGCAGGACAACCTGGCGCACAACAAAAGGGAGAGGTCCCAGACTGGTAGAGAAATGCCTGATCTCAAGGTTCTGACAGACTTTGAAAATAGAGCAATTCAGCTGGCTGTCGAGGATGTGGACTGTTTGTGTGCTGAGAGTGAGGTCGGCGGCGCTTAACCAAGTGAGGATCCAGCAGTGCAACATTCATCAGACAAACATGCTGTGAGTGATGTCTCCTGTTTCACAGGCCACAGCCATGCACTAATTGTCTTTTCTTTCTTTCACAGGCACATGCGGGAATCAGTTGAGGGGGTCCGCGAGCCAGGTCCTCAACTCCAGCCCTGGGGACACAACGGAAGAGGAATCTGTAGACACCGACATTTAAGACCCATCACAGCGCTCACCCACACCCTCCACCAGCACAGAGACACACACCTCAGTGGGACCTAGTTCTAGGATAGCCTTGGAGTCACAATCTGGTGAGCACATCACACTGTCGGATCCACAGCAGGCAGAGGCAAGGACAACCCAGGGTGCCGGCAGTTGGAGGATTGCTGGAGGGCAGGAATCTGCTGAGCCCAAATCAAATGAGGAGCCTCTGAACTCAGTCATACCTCAGTTGCTAGAGCTGCAAAGACAAGCTCGGGAACATCGGGAAGGGATATCTGCTGCACTCCTCAGATTGCAAGGCACAATGGAGAAATCTATTCATCTTCAGATCAAGGTCAACACTGGTAGAGTGGTGGCCGCCATGGAGACCTTGGTCCTGGACATAGGATTGATGTCCTGCAAGAAGTGCACTTCATCACTGAGGCACTTGCAGGCATCCATCAGTGTCAATGCAAGAGGGGGTGGGGCATCTTGAGCTCACTCCAGCTTCCCCTCCCTCTCAAGGAGTCAGCCAGGGGCCTTCAGGCATCCATAGGGAGGAGGATCAGCAAGTGCACACCTTAGGGCCGTCCACCTGGGTGACTCCAGGAGTGTCCGGCTCATCCGAATCCTCTCTTCCTATGACCCCAGCAGTTCCAGCTCTGCAGGCCAAGGAGGGTGGCACTGCCATACAGCAGGACTCCAGAAAAGCTGGCCGGGGCCCTCCAGGTTTCAGTCATCACAGACAACAGGACGTAGCAGTCAGTAGGTGTTTCCACCTCTGCTGTGGACCTCGGGGATGTACCAAGACATAGCAGCAGGGTTAGAAAGGTCAAGAAAATGTAATTACACAACTTGGACTCGGGTGTTAATCGCTTGTACGCAATGTTGACCATTGTAAATACACTCCCAAGAATGGCTCCTTGTTATGATGAGCAGTGTTCGTATCAATCACATGTGAAACCTTGGTTCCTACACAAAACGAAGGCTAGTGTCACAGTCCAGGGCCTCTGCCCTGTGCAGTTTGTAACCTGAGCACAGTGATTGTCCGGCTTCAAAGTCACTCTCCAGATCAGTGATGCCTGCACCTCGATGTGGCTTGCGTTTGCTGCAAGAATCTCTGTGTCACTGGGTTCCATGATGTTCTCTGTGTGCGCTCAGCACCTTAGAGGCAGGGCCCCATCTCATCAGCATCCTGACAGGTGAAAGTATACTGCTGAAGGGAACAGGCGATGAAGGCTACCAACAGATCAAATGCTGTTAAAGTCCATGTGCCTGCTGTATCTCAGCAGCGTCTCCATGATATGAGCCTCTTCACAAAGTGTATGTGCGCTGCCCTCACCCGGACAGGTGTCAGACGTTCCCAGATGCAATGTGAAGATCTCAGGAGTGTCCTCCTGGAATCTTGTGGCAATGAGGGCCTCACGAGCATGCCTGCCTCCTCCCCTTCCAGGACCTCATCACCCTCATCCCCTTCGACTTCCTCTTCATTGGAGGAGACGTGCAGCTCTTCCATCTCCTCATCATCCAGGTCTTCCCCACTTTGCATCACCAGGCTGTGTAGCTCGCAGCAAACCACAATGATGCATGACACTCTCTGGGTAGTGTACTGGAGTGCTCTGCCAGATCTGTCAAGGCACCAGAACCTAATTTTCAGGATCTGTATGGTGTGCTCCACCAAACTCCGGGTTGCGACATGAGCCTCATTGTACCTTCTCTCAGCAGCTGCCTGAGACCGCCGCACGGGCGTTATCAGCCACGTCCTTTGCGGGTAGCCCTAGACCCCGAGGAGCCAACCCTGCAGCCTGTGTTGTCCCTGGAAGCCGTCAGGAATCTAAGACCTGCTGAGGGTGTATGAGTCGTGGACGCTTCCGGGGTATCTTGCACAAACATGCATGATCCATTTGTTATGGGCACAGACCAGCTGAACATTGAGAGAATAGAAGCCTTTGCGGTTCACATACTGGACTGCTTGTTGCCAGAGAGATTTAAGAGCCACGTGAGTGCAGCCAATGGCACCCTGCACCTATGGTAATCCGGAAATCTCAGCAAATCCCAGTACTGTTGTTTCCCGGTTTGTCTGATCTCTGTCAAAGTTGACAAAAGTTGTGTGCCTTGGCAAAAGTGGCATCCGTGACCTCCTGGATACGTTTGTGGGTGGAGGCTTGCAAGATCCCACACAGGTCCTCAGTGGAGCCCTGGAATTGAGCACGGCAGTCACCTTCACTGCCATTGGCAGTGGATGCCCTCCGAATCCCCATGGTGCCAAATCCTGCAGAAAGTGGCAGATGTGAGTGACCAGTTTCCTTGACATGCTCAATCGTTGGCAGCACAGGTTCTCGCTCATCTGCAGGTCGACCATGCGCCGTCTATAGACCCTGGGTCTAGTGAAGTGTCTATGAATGACAGCTCTCTGAGGTTCATCCTCTGAGTGTGAAGGAAGCCCCTTGGTCTTGAGGGTTCTGCTCCTCCCTTTGGTGAGACACGCGCCTCCGTCACATTCTTCTCCATTTTCTCTCCTGCCTATAAGCAATGAGGCAGACAATGAGATCACCAGGCTCCGTCTTCCTGATGGTCTCTTCAATGCAGCATCCAAGAGAGAGACGCGAGGGTCAACAGCTGTCTCCTAAGGGTCACAATTGGTCAAGTCATCACCTGCGACTGCCTCTCAAGGCCCCGATAAGCATGCTGGAGAGTCCTGGCCACCACATGGATGTCCAGTGTTTAGTGTGCTTGATGGCTGACCAAAGCCCCACCCACCACTGCTCCACACCACATGACTAAGTGGCTACAGCTTCGGCCACTCAACTGCATCCTGAACTCTCATCTCAGGCACAGGCATTGTCCTAACCTATGCACTCCATGTCTTCACAGTTTGCTTGGACTATGAGGGTGACTTTTCAATGTCTACTTAAACATAATGCAAAGGATTAGGAGCACATCCCTCTGTCAGTGTTCCATGGCCAAGGGGGTCCTCAAGCTTGTCCAGCCGCCCAATGGTCCTGCAGCACCATAGCATTCATTCAAGTTTCAAGTGTGCACATGAGGGGTTAACAGTAGAGGAACAATCATTGGCAATCTCAGGAATTAGTGCTGCTTGAGTGGATACAATTGCTTGACTAGCCTGATCAAGCATGTCAGTTGAGTTCAAGCTGTGGGTCTGGAGTCACATGTAGACCAAACCAGGTAAGGATGGCAGATTTCCTTCCCTAAAGGGCTTTGTGAACCAGATGGGTTTTTATGACAATTGGCAACGATTTTATCGTCATCATCAGACTTTTAATTCCAGATTTTTTATTGAATTCAAATTTCACCATCATACTGTGGTGGGATTCAGAGCATTACTCTGGGTCTCTGGAATACTAGTCCAGTGACTACGCCACCACCTTCCCTGTATCATTTAGTGTATGTACCACCCGACCTGTTTAGGTAATGATTTGCGTTCGGTGAATCTAGAACATCAGTACTTTAAATATGCCAAAGTTTAAGTGTGAAGCTCACAGAACAGGTAAGGTAAAGGAGCAGAGAAACTGTTTACTTCGGTTTCCACATTGTTGGTGTGCCTTTTGTAAATTGGAGAGTCAAAGACGGAGCATTCTGCATTCTACTCTGGTTTATTTATGGTATTCAGTAATGTTTTGGAACCATTTTCCGTTAAACATTATCTAACGTCACTTTCTAAAACATCTCAAGATAATACTCTTAACAAGAAAGGAGTTCTCTCTGTGTCCTGTCTCATATTTATCCCCAAACCAGCAACTAGAAACAGATTATCTGGTCATTTATTGCATTGCTATTTGCTGCGTGCAAATTGGCTGTCCCATTTTCTACATTGCAACAGTGACTACCCTTCAAAAGTACTTCATTTTCTGGAAATCTGGGACATCCTGAGGTTGTGAAATGGAAGTTCTTTCTGCCCTGAGTATTTGCCACATTTTATCTGGGCTCTGTCTTAGGGAGGTCATCAGCCCATTCTTTGGACAAGGATGAATGAAGGATGATGTAGGCAATCTGGCAGGAAGTGAAAACAATAACTTTTGGAAATATATTCACGTGAAGAGTATCAATGATATAATTGGAACTTGGGAGAGGATTTTCCCCTCATCGGGCAGGCCTGGGAGTGGCCGTGCAACGGTCCACCACCTGCGATCAGGCCCTGACCACGATTTCACACCGGCTGGCCAATTAACGGCCAGCCAGCATGATTTGCGTGCTGAAACACTCAGCGCTGCCTGGGTGGGGGGTGGTGGAGTAGGGCGAGCGCGGAAGTCAGCACATGCATGTGGGTGCGCTCACAGAAAGCTCCCTGAAGGCACAGAGCTGCCTCAGGGAGCTGAAGATTTTTCACATGAAAAATAAAGTTTTTAAAGAAAAGGAAAACATGTCCCCTCATGTGACTCTGCCTGCATGCCGAGGTGAAAATTCAGCCCTTAGTGACACTGGAGACTGATCAGGCCTGCAATGCTCCTCTTCAAGGGAGAATTCTAATGCAGCAGGACTTCAACCTGTGCCTACGAATCCACCCCAACCCAATCCATTTACCTTGGTCATGGTCATTTTTGATGTGCTGCAGGATTCCTCTGATCTTCTACTGAATAGTAAAAACAAGATGAATAAGAAAGTTGTGATTAGAAGATGTCGAGTTTATGCAAATTATAAAAGGAGAGGGCAAGCTAAAGACAAGGACTTCACAGTTTTGAGGTTCAAGGAAAGAATGAGTTGGAGTAACAGACCATGTAATGAGTTTGATTGACACTAGGATTCTTTCACCTTATGTTGGCAAAACATTATTTTTGTGGGGAAGGGGGCTGAAAGATGGAAATTGCCATGGAGGTTTTTAAAATGTAACAGTGTTCCCTTGGGTAGCTGACATTGTCTTTCAGCAGTTAGGAGATGGGATCCCTGGGACTGAATCATTATTTGCAGGAGATCATCACACAAAGAGGTCTGAAGCCACTGTACTAAATAAATCAAGTGCTAGTTTCAGAGGATATTCAGTGTCTGAAAGAGAAAGCCGGGTTAACACTCTGGGTGAAATCCTTCATTGGAGCTGAACAAATCTGTGTGGAAAGGTGATTGGTACACAATGATTTAACTTATATTTTTTTTAAAACTTTCAAAGTAATTCCAGGCACCAGTGACCACTGATTACACTATTTTATTAGCGCTCATTCTATTAAATATTTTCAAAACTCTTTGGCTGTTTCACAACAAGAGAGCTACTGAGAAGCAAACTTTGAGAGATAACATTGCCATGTTTCATCCTTCTCTTTGTTGGTCGATCCTGTGTTTCCTGGTAGAGTACATGCTGATTGATCATAGCTTTTAAAAGAAAAAGGATGGACGTTTAATTTATGCCCAGGAAACCCAATAGAATTTATTTGGCTGGTGGGTAACAGTTTGCCATCACTTCATGTTTACTATGCACCGCTGCCCATCGTGAGTGTATCACCCATCACATTGGGAAACATGGCATTCAACTGATCAGGATGTTTCATTTTAATTTGATTAGATTCTAAATGGAGCATTAAAACAACAACAACAATTTGCATTTATATATTGCGCCTTTAATGTAGCCAAACATCCCATGGCATTTCAAAGGGGCGTTGTTAAATAAGATTTGACACAGAAGGAGGGAGAAACATAGAAAAATTCACGACACTGAAGGAGGATATTGGACCCGTCATGTTCTTATCAACTGAAAAAGAGTTATCCAGCCTAATTCCACCTTCCAGCTCTTAGTCCATAGCCCTGTAGGTTATATACAAGTGATTTTTTAAATGCGATGAGAGTTTCTACCTCTACCACTCTTTCAGGCAGTGAGTTCCAAACCCCCACCACTCTCTGGGCAAAAAAGATACTCAATTCCTTTCTAATCCTTCTACAATAATTTGAAATCTATGCCCCCGGTTATTGACCTCTCTGTTAACAGAAATAGGTCCTTGCTATGAACTCTATCAAAGCTCCTCATGAGTTTATACCTGGGTGTACAGGTCCACAGGTCACTGAAAGTGGCAACGCAGGTGGATAAGGTAGTGAGGAAGGCATATGGCATGCTTGCCTTCATCGGCAGGGGTATTGAGTATAAAAGCTGGGAAGTCATGCTGCAGCTGTATAGAACCTTGGTTAGGCCACACTTGGAATACTGCGTGCAATTCTGGTCGCCATATTACCGGAAGGATATGGAGGCATTGGAGAGGGTGCAGAGGAGGTTTACCAGGATGCTGCCTGGTCTGGAGGTTATTAGCTATGAGGAGAGGTTGGAGGAACTCAGATTGTTCTCACTAGAGCGACGGAGATTGAGGGACAACTTGATAGAAGTTTACAAAATTATGAGTGGCATGGACAGAGTAGATAGTCAGAAACTTTTTCCCAGGGTGGAAGAGTCAATTACTAGGGGACATAGATTTAAGGTGAGAGGAGAAAACTTTAGAGGAGATGTGCGGAGCAAGTTTTTTACGCAAAGGGTAGTGAGTGTCTGGAATTCGCTGCCAGAGGAGGTGGTGGAAGCAGGTACAATAGCGGTGTTTAAGAGGCAGCTTGACAAATACATGAATAGGATGGGAATAGAGGGATATGGACCCCGGAAGTGCAAAATGTTTTAGTTTGACAGGCAATATGATCGGCGCAGGCTTGGAGGGCCGAAGGGCCTGTTCCTGTGCTGTACTTTTCTTTGTTCTTTGTTCTAAATCTCCTATCAGCCTCCTCTGTTTCAAAGAAGACAACCCAGCCTATCCAATCTTTCCACATAACTAAAATTCTCTATGCCTAGCAACATCCTCATAAGTCGTCTCTACATTGTGTTGTAAAACAGGTGACAAAAAGCTTGGTAAAACAGGTAAGTTTTAAGGAGCGTCTTAAAGGAGAAGTAGAGAGGCGAAGAGATTCAAGGAGAACAGTCCTTAGCTTATGACCTAGGCAACCAAATGTATAGCCACCAATGGTGGATCAGTGAAAACCAGGGATGTGCAAAAGGCCAGAATTAAAGGAGTGCAGATGACTCTGTAAGGTTGGGGGACATTACAAAGGTAAGGCAAGGGCATGGAGCTATATGAAAAAGGATGAGAATTTTAAAATCGAGGCTTTGTCAGACTGGGACTCGTTGTAGATCAGTGAGCACTGGGTTAAGGTACAGATATTTTCCATTCTTTCAGAACACTCCATAATAACGTTGTCCTCGTACTTCAATAAATCAATTGAAACCTCTTTCTTGGTGCTCCAAAAAACAGATAGCAGGAAAGATGACATTAAATCAGAACCAAATCTCACTGCTTGGACTTCCTAGTTTTTATAAATAATTTTAGTGCAGTTTCAGGAGGCACATACACACACACTCTCTTACTAATAAATACTTTTATCTCAATCTCAAGGTGAAATTTAAACCTAAAGAAGCTTCTCCCAGTGGTCAGCCAGCTATTAGGATTCTGAAGTGCTCTTCCAAGGCTCTTTAGAACATGGTGATTTTGACTGCATCCATTCTAAAATACTGTGGAGGAAACTTTCCCTGGATACTTTAGGCACTAAAGAACCTCCAAGGTGGGGCCTTGAACTGCAATGCCAGTTCAGCTCACCTTTATCACAAATCACCATCTTAGTGAAGGAGTTGAAACATGCAATAGGAACAATTGCTATGAAGATCGTAAAGTCTTTGATTGCCAATTAAATTAGCTGCCAGTATTTATTCAAGAAGCTGGACACCATTTTGGAGGCTAGTGCTGCAATTAATGATCTCTCCTACCAGCAACCAGTTGAACAGGAGTAAACAAGTTGTTGTACTACTTAAAGCCACGATCAATTTTCTTTGTTCACTTGTTGCTGGTGATAGACTGTATTTGAAGAAGAATTCTGAGACACATTAGGAACTTTCTGGACCACTTTGTCAAGACTTCACCAACAATCTATCAATATTTTTTCCTGGCGATTCTCTGAGGACTTCACCTAAAGAGAGTGAGCCCTCTGCTGCTCTACCTTACTGGAGACATTATGGAGTCACCAGGAAAAAGGGAGTGCTTGGTGAAGTACTTGCTAGGGGTCCCTGTTGGTCTGGACGTGGAATGTGAAGAGAGAATGAGGACAGGCAGAGCAGCAACAGCTGCTGCAGGAAAGAGGGAAAGGAGAAACAGGAGACGGTAGTGTAGTGGTAATGTCAATGTCACTGAATTAGTAATTCAGAGGTCCAAGCGAATGTTTTGGGGACACGAATTCAAATCCCACCATGGCAACCTATGGAATTTAAATTCAATTAATTAATTTTTAAAATCTGGAATTGAGAGCTAGTCTCAGTAATGGTGACCATGAAAATACCGTCGATTGTCGTAAAAACCCATCTGGTTCACTAATATCCTTTAAGGAAAGAAATCTGCCGTCCTTACCCAGACTGGCCCACACGTGACTCCAGACCTATAGCAATGTGATTGATTCTTAATTTCCCTTTGAAATGGCCTAGCAAGGCACTCAATTGTAGCAATTAGGGATGAGCAACAGATGCTGGATTTGCCAGTGATCCCATAAAAGAATAAAAAAAGGAGGATGAGGTGAATTGTTCCCCCACCCTGCCATTACATGATGTTCCTCTACCTCTGGGCCTCCTCCACCAGGATCACGATGCCGTGTATGAGGCTGTGTGTGCTCATTCCCTCAGTCCTTGAATCATCTTGCCACATCCCATTGTGTGCCAGCCAGTGCACCCAAAGCTTCAGTGGGAGTGGGTGCATAGAGGTACACATACCGCTCCACAATAATTGCTTCTAATCAGAGCTTGAGTGCTAACCCTGCTGGCGTCTGTTTTAGCGCCTCCAGGCACATATAAATCATGGTAATCATCAATTATCCCCAAAATTGCAGACTAAAACCAGACTTCCAAATTCTTATTAGCACAGCACCCACTTAGCACCTTTCATAAAAATAATCCCCTGAGCCTTTTCACAAGGACTGAGAAGAGACAATACTGATTAGTAACTAAAAAGAGTAGCTTGCATTTGAATTTCAAACTTCTTTTCACTCCAATAATTTCCCATCTGATTTTTAAAGTTTGATTTTATCAAATTGGCCAGAAAGCTAAGATTAAACCAGATGGAAAGATTCTTGAGGATGCTGGCTCTGAAGGCCACAGCGCACAACAGGCACTGAAGGTCAAAGATTTGCCTGAAGAGTGTGCTTCGTATTTATGGAGTGAGAATAAAATCATTCTGTGCTAGCTTTCATTTTCTGACTTAAAATGATATTCAGGCTGTTACCTTGGGGTTAAATATACGAGCCCTGTGTGTGAAGCTTTGGGCTCGCTGACCACTTTCTTTTGAAGTCTTGGAGCTTTGCAGTAAATTGCAACGGCTGCCTGTAGAAAGGTGGTAGCAATTTAATCTGTGGAGAAGTGCAGGTTAAGATGGATATCAGGTGTTTGTTATTGTAGCCATGCCTGGAAAGAGAAGTGGGGAGAAGAGATGAAGAATACAAGTGCAGTCAGAAGGAAAAGCCAGCATTAGTGTCAGCATCCACCCGAACCAATAATTCCATGTTTGTGCAGTCATTCGCCTAGTAATTGGCTGGGAGGTGTTTGAGCGCCTGTCGATTGGTGGAAAGGAGCAGCAGCTGCTGCTATTTTTGCAGTCTGCTGCTGGACAGACGCCTGTGATTACTGCAGCCACTAACATCACACTACTCTGGCAGCTCACTGCTCTCTGAGTCTCACTACAAGGGGCTGGCTCACAAAAAGAGCAGTGTTTCACTTTCAATCCTTATCCATTCCAGTAACTCTCAACATGGTTTTTTTGGGGGCAAGTTAATTTTAGCGTGTGTTTGTTTTATCTCCATTGAAGAAATTCAAAAAAACAAAAGAAAAGGATTCCTCTGTTTCTACAAAGAATGCTAGAGATACACAGCAGATTCAAAAGGGGTAACATTTTGGATGTAAACATTTTGGTCAAAACCTTCATTCTAATGAAGGATATAGATCTGAAACATTGACCTGTCTTTCCTCATTTCAGATGCTGGATCTGTGACATCTGTAATTTTGTTTTTGATATTCTGTCCTTATTCTCACGCAGTTTTCTTAAGTTTCCCCCCTCCACCATCTTCCTGTGATTTTTCATTGTTTGCATGTAGTTTGGTGAGTTGCCAAAAGAACAGAATATCTTAACTAAGAAAGAAATGAATAAACAGTAGAAAAAAACAGTGAAAAGATGAAAACTGGTGAGATTAGTACTAGTAAAAAGGAAAATAACTTGCATTTATATTGTGCCCACTGCAACCTCAGGATGTCCCAAGGTGCTTTACAGACAATGAAGTACTTTTAAAGCATAATCACTATTGTGATATAGGAAATGCAGCAGCCAATTTACACACAGCAAGCTCCCCCAAACAGCAAATGATAATGACCAGGTAATCTTTATTAGGTGCTGGTTGACAGATAAATATTGGTCAGGACATCTGCAAACCTGGTCAATCAATAGTCACTCCTACAGCACAGAGCTCCTCAACAGAGAGAATACAGGTTGTCTGTGTTTTCTTTTACTTAGTGTACATTGCAGAAAAAAAGGTTGTTTCCAGAATTAGTCATCAGTTGTTGGGGAAATGTGCCAGGTCCAGTCATTATAATGCGTAATCAGACTGAAGTTCGATTGTGGTCAAGAGCAAGTGTAATATTTGGAGTGAAACTAAAAGCCAAAGCTACCAAAGAACCATCAGCAGAATCACCATAAGTAAGCATCTCGGGATGGGAACAGAGAGTAGGGTTGGTACTTCTGAAATATCGTGAGGGATGCAAGTAATTGCCTCTGTCTGTTAATGTACACTAAGCAGCTTCCACAGCACTCTCGCTGACATGGAGTATTCCTAGGCGTCAGTCTGAACACAGCCTTAGTGTCTGTGTGGCTTAAAGTTAAATGTCTAAACACACAAGATTGGTGCCATTATGGGAAGGCACAGCTGCTGGATGTGTGATCTCAATTTTCACAAACTCAAGACTCCAAATTAAGCTGGTTGGAGAGAACACGATATAACAGATCAGTTTATGAAGGGAAATGAAAAAATTGCCATTTTATTCCCACAATATTACAGCTGTCTCGCCGATGGCAACAGATGATGATAATGTTGAAAGTAGAGGGGAATCCCATGCATTCCTGGACCATGTGACAATAATGGTCCGTATAAGCAGATTTGGTAATAGTATAAAAACAAAAAGCTAAAAGCTACTGCGGATGCTGGAAATCCAAAACAAAATAAAAACAGAATTACCTGGAAAAACTCAGCAAGTCTGGCAGCATCGGCGGAGAAGAAATCAGTCAACGTTTCGAGCCCTCATGGCCCTTCAGCAGAACTGCTGAAGGGCCATGAGGGCTCGAAACGTTGACTGATTTCTTCTCCGCCGATGCTGCCAGACTTGCTGAGTTTTTCCAGGTAATTCTGTTTTTATTTTGTTTTGGTAATAGTATGTTCGTTACCCAGGCACTGACAAGGTCTAATATAGGACTTGCTTTACTAGCACAGATTGGAGGTCATTTTGACTCTGCAATAGTGTTAAATGGATGGTAACAAATCAACAGCCCCGCTTACACCACTCCCTATTTTTATTCCCATTTAAGTGAATAATAGTTTTATTGATTTCAGGAACACCTGAATCCTGATGCTCAAAGCATGGAGTGGACATAGAAACAAGAGGAGGCCATTCAGCCACTCAAGCTTGTTCTGCAATCCAGTGAGATCATGGCTGATCTGTATCATAATTCCATTCACCTGCCTTAATTCTAAATCCTTTAATACCCTTGGCTTGCAAACATCTTTCGATCTCAGATTTAAAATTATTAATTGAGCTAGCATCATCTGCTTTTCAGGAAAGAGTTTAATGCTTCTGT
Source organism: Cetorhinus maximus (assembly GCF_964194155.1). Classification (NCBI taxonomy): domain Eukaryota; kingdom Metazoa; phylum Chordata; class Chondrichthyes; order Lamniformes; family Cetorhinidae; genus Cetorhinus; species Cetorhinus maximus. The sequence goes on along the minus strand of NC_135887.1, from coordinate 22,322,818 downwards.
CATATTTTATGGAGCCTGCTCGCTGACGCGTAAAAAGACGCGGACATCCCAACATCACCGCGCATCACCTAGATTGTCAGTTCAGCGGGCGCGCAGCAGCATCAGCTGCGCGCCCGCCAAACTGTCAGAGGCCTATTAAGGCCATTAACAAAGTCATTAAAGCTGTTAAGAATGCTGCCCTTAAGGTTGGGGGGCAGGCGAAGAGCCCAGGCAGCCTTCAGGTTTTTCATGAAATCTCATCCACGGGCGGGATGAGGTCTCATGAAGGGATCATTAATTAAATAAAATTTTTTCAAAAAATTAATGGACATGACCCAGCTCATGTAACAGTTTCACATGAGGGGACATGTCCTTAAAATTTTTTTTCACCTTTATTATATTTTTCAAGACATATACTAATCTCCCTGAGGCATCTCTGTGCCTCAGGGAGATTTCTGCGCTTTTTCGTGCACATGAACAAAAGAGCGCAGGCCCCAACTCAGGGAATCCCCCCCCACCTGCACAGCGCTTCCGGGTGTGCGTCACGATGGGCGGGTCGTAATTGGCCCGCCCGCGTAAAATGGCGGCGCGCACCCGATTGGGGGCGCCGATCGGGTTCATGCTCGCTTCTGCCCGCCCCCGCAAAACCCCCCCAACGGGGGGAATATTCAGCCCTATGTGAAGAAATGGTTCCGAATTCTCCTGAATGGCCTTGCTCTGATTTTAAGGTGATTTTTCCCTGGTCCTAAACTCGCTCACCAGCAGCAAAATTTTCTATTTGCCCTATTAATGCCTTTCAAAATCCTAACACCGAAATCACATCACCCTTTAATGTCTATACACCAAGGAACACAAGCCCATAGCTGGATGTGGCTTTAGATCCATGCCTCCCACCTACTGCCGCCCCAGCGACAGAATTCCCTATCTCAGCAGTGTGACTGTGAGAAAGCAGCAGGGAGGAACTGTAACCACAGACTGAACAAGCACACATCCGAGCAGCCAGTTTCACAGCCTTATTTTTAAAAAAAGCCTAGAAGCAGGTGAAACTTGAGGAAAGAGAAGGCATAAATATCTCTCAAAAGAAAAACACTTATCCTGGATGTGTGTCATTTGTCACAATCATTATCTTCAGAAAAGCCTCACAGTCCATGCATTGTACAATAATCACTAATAACTACCATGCCTGGGCAGTGTTGCTCAGAGCTTGTTGGATGGTGGCACACTGTTATGTAATGACGTGAGCATTATACCGGGTAACATTCAATCACAGGATTCAATCACAGAAGCTCCTCACGGATGAGGAATGCCATTCTACCCAATACCATTTCTCGGTAAACCTTTCATTCACAAACACCAGAGGTAAAATATTTATTTACATGTTCTATTTTTAAGTTTTGAGGCAATCCTCATGTTCGTGATTCTTAAACCTCTATATCATTTCTCCCGATGCTGTGAGCTAACACCACTGTATTCTCTCAGATCACTTCAGTACCCCTCACTGAATATACAATATATTTAACCTATGAGAAAGGCCATTTGGCCCATCTTAATTTTTCATCAGATTAATGCTACGCTATGCTATGCTATACTCACTGATTGCAACATCCAGTTGTTTCTTAATTGATTCCAGAGTCTTTTGCCTCCACTATCCTTCCTGGAAGTTTTGATTTGCATGCAAAGTAAATTCCCAATACAGGGTCAGTACTAAAATTACCTTTTACTAGTTTGAATCTGTTTCCCTCTTTAATCTTCCCAGTTAGCCTTTTCCATTTACTTTATTATCTGTAAGATCAACTCCCACGTACTTCTTTAAAGGGATGAAATCCCAAGTCTTTGCTCTTAATTCAGCCCCTGACACTGGAGATGAACCTTGTTTTTTTATTCAAAGTGTGGTCAACATTGTAAAGTCTATCATGACTTTCTCTGACTTGTATTCTATTGTTTTGGTTATGTAGCATTTGAGCATTGTGGATTGCAATAGTTGGACATGTTGAAAATTGAGTTTATGACTCTAAGCCTCCAATTGAGTCTTTCTTTCTTTCAGTTTTGTATATTTCACCACCTAACATGGAATATGAACATTGTCTGTTTTTCCCCTCTATGTGCAATATTTCACATTTGGCTATGTTAAATTTCAACTGCAGTTGTTCAGCCACTTACATGTTGCTTAGCCCATTCTGCAATCTTGTGCATTGTTCTGCTGCTGAGGTAGAGTTGCTTTTAAGCTGATCTTTTTCCTCTTGGCCAATAAATCTATTCCCAGAGCTTCAGTGCTGTTTATTAAGAGACATTTGGAGAATATAAGGTGTTTGTAAACCAATGGCCCCTGGTCAGAAAAGTCCAAGGCAATCAGGTGTCTTTTTTATGACTTTGACACTTTGATATGTGATGGTCACCCTCAAACCTTTTTATATAGATAAATAAATAACGATAAAATAATTAATTAAGCCATATCAATGTTGGCTTTATTATTATCAGTCACGTGACACATTATGCATCTAAGAACATTTATCATCAAGCTCATTGTGCCATGTATTCCTGTCAACTGATGTCAGCAGCTCTTGGCATCTTTAAAACATTACTCATTAGTTTTAAACAGGGAAAGTGTCATGGAAAGAAGCTGGATCTTGGGGCTGACTCTGACTCAGCCTCCCTTGGTGGTGAACTCCACTGTTTAGAGTTAAAACCTTATTTCCAACAGCGGGAAGCGAAACATGACTCCGTTTTTCTTCTGTTGTTCACCAAATTAGGGGACTTGTGAATTATAAAGCAATGTTTGGTTGCTGACTTTCATGATCCATTCAAGCTTTGTTGTCACAGTTCAGCATGTCATGTGTATCCTTCAATTATGTTACACTCGAGCCTCAATTGTTCCCTTATCGAGCTAACTTTGTGAGGAACCTTACTTGAGGGGAGCATGTATTTCAGAATGACTTACCGAGGACCGTCCTTTCCCACCGACTGAGGTTACCCTCTGGGAGCAGAACCTCACGACTTTTATCCTTATATTTATTACCAAAAAGCCTTGTGCGTGGTTTTAGAAGAGACACAAGTTGTCTGTTTTGTTATGCTTTGATTTTGGTCAGCGCAGTGATTTGATTGAGCTAGCAAACCTGCAGAATTTTGAATTTAACATTTGCGACATCTGCACTTATAAACTCTTCATCAATAATGCAAGCAAATAAGGCTTTATAGTTTCTAAACAGTTTGCATACGGGCGAGCACAGAAGTTCAAATTACTCTTACTCCTCTCTGCTTCATTATATCAGGATACAAGATCACATATGGCCACACTGAAATAAGTAAATGAAAACCATATTGATTGAAAATAAATACAAATAGCACAGTAGAATGGAGGGAGGAGAGACTCTGTGTTTCACCAGTCCATATGACAGTCTCTTGTTCTGACCTTTGGAAAAGGTTAGCCCTCCATCGTAATAAGTAGATTTTTTCTCTAAATTCTTCTCTCTATTGCTCTCTTCCACACTCCCTTTATCTTTGAATCCTCATGCACTCCATTGTTTTTCTTTACTCTTCCAGTTGCCTCCCTTCTGTTGTTCCTGAGCAGAATTTTGCTGGCATAAAACACCTGCTGTTACCATGTGCTGTATAACATGTTATAAACTTAAGGCAAATCGGTGAATACTTAGTGGATGTAGTACTGGGCGATCTGACCATATAGGTATGAGGTTCTATCCTTGATCTATGCTGATTTAGATGATCTTCACCAAGACTACAGTTACCCCAGCATTATTGCATGTAAGGAGCTTTCTCAACCCAGCCTGCAGTAATATTATAAATTGTCAGGTTATGGAACCAAGGTGTGTGGATGGAGTTAAGATACACTGAATAACGGAGCTTGCTTAAGGCTGATTCCCGTGTTCCGATGTTCCTACTCCATACTAACTGCAAAGTGAAAAAGAAATTTAAAGACTTCTGCCTCCAACTCATTGAGGATAGTTTTAATTATTATTGAGAGAAAAAGATATCAAATCGACACCCCCATTATACATCTTGCCTGATTTTGGTAAGAGAAAAGTGAGAGAGGTGTGAAATGGGTTGCCAGTTTGCAATCACCTGTTTTTTGCCCAGTGGTCAAAAATTAAAATGACCCCAATGTGAGTCAAGTAGATCTTTCTTTACATGAGGGCTAAGCTATTCAGATATTCTTGTTTATCTCTAATGTTCCATTTTTTCCATCGGAACACTGAGGGCAAAGGTTTCATTGCATTGAACAGGTAGTGAGTTCTCAGGTAGATATCAATTTTGGTGCCCAGCAAGAACACTGTACCTGATTTTCCATGTGCATTAGGGCCAATGCAGCCACTAAAAATGCAAGAAATCCTGCCCCTTGTTTCATTGCAATTTGACTGGGCGTGGGTTTGACACAATCATTCACCATTCACACAGTGATATACTATTCAGTTCTGATCCCACTCGGGTCAAATGGAAGAAAGTGCAGAGCAGAGAATGGTGCATGTTTGCTGATAGAAGGAAGACCACAGCGCAAGTAAACACATGAAGACTCAGAAGTGACCATGACATGGAAACAATTAACATTCCACCCGGTAGCTAACAAAACAAGTGGGCAGGCTGAAACAAAATTAGGGCAATTTTTTTTCATTCAATTCTGTAAATTGCGACTTCTTTTACCTGGTGTCCTCTTCATCATCCTTCTTTCTTTTCCTCTTGCCCTCATAATTTTTTGTATATATGCATACTTCTTTAATTAGTTCCCCTTGTGCACTCTCTCTATCTATCTTGCTCTCTGTCTGTGGCTGTTTATTATACATCCACTGGTGCTGCGTTGGTGCTGCCAACTCTCAATGCTGGAGTCTTATGCAGTGGGAAAGCACACCAGAGCTAAGCTTAGCAGATTCACCAAGCTCTGTTTAAACAAATGAGATCTCCTGGTCTTAGTGACTCTCGCACATTTACTTTGATGTTGCTACCAACTGCACATCTTCATACACCAGGAGGCAGCCGTTCAGGCATGGCTCCGGATCAATGTACAAGCAACGTTTTCCTGCCTTTCCCACTTCTCTTCTCTCTTTTCTGTATAACATAACACCTTGCATTTATATAGCACCTTAAACATTGTAAAAATATTCCAAGATGCTTCACAGAACCATTATTAGACAACATTTGCCAGGTAAAGGGCAGGATTTTGCCCTTGGCAGGGGTGCTCAGCAGGGGCAGGCGGGGGCAACCAGGAAGCCGACCACCGTCCGCGATTGGCTCCGCACGTGATTTCACGCGGGCATGGATTGTGAGCGGCAGCGCTAAGTGCTGCTTGTGTGGGTGGGGGGAGGAGGGAGAACTAGGCCTAGCGCGCAGTTCACACATGCGTGAGAAAGAGCACTTCAATCTTCCTGAGGCACGGAACTTCCTCAGGGAGATTGAAGCGCTGTGTTAAAAAAAATGAAAAGAATAAAAATTTAATAAAACATGTCCCCTCATGTGACTCTGTCACATGAGCTGGGGCATGTTTGTAATTCAAAAATAAAGTTTTCATATAATGTTTATTTGCTTTAGGAAGCCTCATCCTGCTTGTGGACGAGGTTTCCTAAAAAATGCAAAGGCCGCTTGGTCTTTTCGCCTGCCCACCAACCGTTAAGTTGGACAGGCAGTGTAAATTTGAATTTAATTAGATTCTTAATGGCCTTAATAGGCCTTTTGATTATCAGCGGGCGTGCAGCCGACTCTGGCGTGCACCCGCCGAACGAAATATCGCGAGACTGCGTGATGACCGTTGGGATGCACCCCTGACGTCATCATGTGTCATTTTACGCTTGGGCGTGTCAGGTGCGTGCCCGCACGCCGAGCTTAATATTCTGCCCAAAGAGATATCAAGACAAGTGACCAAAACTTTGATCAAAGAGATAGATTTCAAGGAGAAGAGAGAAAGGTGGAAATCTTTAGACAGGGAATTCTAGAGTCTTGAGCCTTGGCAGCTGAAGGCATGGGCTCCGATTGTGGAGAGATTAAAATTTGGGACGCTGAAGAGGCCAGAACTGGAAGAGCATGAGATCTCAGGAGGGCTAGCGGATTTAAAGATATGGAAGGGCAAGATCATGGAGGAATTTGAAAGTACCCTTTGAAAAGGATGAGAATATTAAAATTTTCCTTATCAGTTTCCCCTACATCCTTGAATGTATTTGATTTCTCTGTTCCTATTTATTATTATACTTCCTTGTTTACTTGTTGCACTTCTTTCTTTCTTCCTTCCTTCCTATCTATTTTTCCTTCTCTTTCCCCCTCTGCCTTTTGTTTCTGTCCCACTCCCATTCTCTATCCCAAACATCAAACAGTGTGTAAATTACTGCAGACACACAGTGTGCCCTTGTTTGTGGCAGAGGAGCAGAGCGAGAAACAGTGAGCGGACTGTGCACAGATCTCTCTCAATTCCCAGTGGGAGTGTTGTTTATAGAGCATTATAATTTATAACTGAAGAGAGTGGATTTAATTTCACTGGAGAGGCTCGCCAGCAGGGCGCCGGCCTGCAATCATATGAATCAGCAAGCTGCAAACTCCATTGAATGGAAAGTATTATCGCCAGCCACAAACGGACACTGTTTCTCCTTACACAGTTCACAGAGAGCGGGAAGACCTTGTCTCTTTAGGCATTGATTTTATTTATTGTCTCCTGCTATCTATCTTACCTATCACTTTTTCCTCTATCCTTCCTCATTGCCCTTCATTCTTTCTTCTGCCTTCTCTTTCTGCCCCTGCCTTTCCCTCTGAATGGTTTGTGATATTGGCTGTTCAGTTTTTAAGCACAGATTGCCTTTAATGTTGCCCCATGCTGTCAAAAATATCAACCCTTTGCCTGATCGGACACACTGTCAATGATGTCAGTGCAGACCTCACTCTTGCTGCTGATGATTGACATTATCTCCATTTCAGTTTCGACATCTGCCAATCCCATTGCTGCTCACGGGGGGTTCAAACTGGTTCTGCGACTGGGACATCCCTGTACCTTGTAATTTATGTTAAGTTACAACAAACATCAGTTTGGAATAATTCTACCATGGGAGAGTTGCTAAGTCACTAACACACATTTTAAATGTTAATTTTCTATGTATATTTTCATTGGAATCAAACAAAATTCTCATGGCTATAGTATTCTACTCCATAAAATGAGAATACATTGAACAAAAACTCCTCCAATTATTTTAACATTCAATCATGTTACAGTTCTTGTAGGAATATATCATAAATATTAAATTATTAGGTTAAAGCTGGGTGGCTTTGTTGTCAATGATTGGAACAGAAGGAATAAAAATCAAAGATTTAAGGAACCATTAAAACCTAGTTATATGTGTGCCTGCCGAGCAGGAGCCAAAATGGATTATACCTGAAACAGAATTCATAATTTTTCATACTTACATTAGACTTTTTTGGAAAAAAACATTTTAGCCCACAGGTACAAGTTACCTAATAATCAAACAGACAATTGTATAATACACTATGGCCACACAATCTGAAAACCAACCCTGCCTATGGTTATACTTCATCTTGACCAATACCCCACCATAACAAAGCCACACTCTGCTACAGGTCATGCAGGCCTGAAGCATTCACTAATTTGCTATCAAATTCCAGTCCTTTTTCCTCCATGGCCTCAACCCTCCCTAAATCTTTAATCTCCTTGAGCTGTACAAGCCTCCAAGGTCTCTGCACTCATCCAATTCTGGCCTCTTGCGCATCTCCAGTTATCATCATTGCACTATTGGCATCCATGCGTTCAATGCCTGAGCCCTAAGCTCTGAAATTCACTCCATAAACCTCTGTACTTCTCTCTCTTTTACATGGCTTCTTCAAACCTACCTTTGACCAACTGACTTAATTTTTTTTAATCCTTTCATGGAATGTGGCCATTGCTAGCTCAGCCAGCATTTGTTGCTCATCCCCAACTGCCCTTGAGAAGGTGGTAGTGAGTTACCTTTTTGAACTGCTACATCTGTTTATGTGGCCTGGGCCGAGATTTTCCTGCCCCGTCGCGGGCAGGAGCCGCCGTGGGCGAGGCGGCACCCCAGCCAGAAGTCCATTGACTTGCAGCAGGGCCGGAAGATCCTGGTGGTGGACAGGCACGGAAAATCCCACCCTTGGTGTTAAACCTTGTCTAATAATGCTCCTGGTACCATGAGACATTTTTCCTATGTTAAAGGAGCTACATAAATGCAAGTTGTTGTTGCCTGAAGTATTGCATATCCAGAGTGTGAACACTCATTCGATAGGTTCTTGATTTGAACCATGCTGTTAAGGACAAGGTGCCAAGTGGAGGCCTGCCTCATCTGCACATTAAAGAATCTCATACTGGATGATACGATGGCTTTTGGAATTTTGCTTGAAGTTCAATTAATGAAGAAAACCTATTTGAAGGACAGCAATGCACACATTTAGGGAATGGCAGTGCATTGGTACTTCAGCGTGGTACAGCAAGCTATTGAGATGTCCACCAGCATTCATTCTGAAGTTCAGATTCCACTCGAGCCATTTAACCTAATGTTAAATTTGATATGAAGTAATTGTTACTGAAATTACTCAGAAGAAAGCATGGAGATTTTGATAATTGTAAAGAAAACTCAGTACTCAAAGAGTTGCTAGGTTAGAGAAATGGTGACCATCCAGATTAGTCATGTATAATGTGTATGGAAGGTTGATTTGGTGCAATATAGCCAAAGAGAAACGGCATATGAGTTTGGAACCATGACTCCTACCTGCAGACAGTCCCAGACACTATTCTGGACATGGTATCACATGGAATCAGCAAAGAGAGTCCAGGGGAGGGATAGTATATCACAGAGAGGGTTGTCCTGCTTGCAGATACCTCAGATAGAAAGAGAAGATTGCCTCTGTGCACTATATAACAAAAACATAAAACTATTTATAAAGATCTATATAAGGAACGAGTTTCCATCTTCGTTACAGATAGCACTTTGAGGAAATGTTACCTCAGGAACACTTTAGCAGACAGTACTTGTGCTGTGTACAGCTCTGGCCACCTTGCTACAAAAAACAATAAACAAGCACAGGATAAGGGGTAGAGAAGAGTGAGGAGAATGATTCCAACTGTAAAGGGGATGGAGTGTTAACAAAGCAATTTCTGAAACCTAGAGAGAAGATAGGTACTGAGAGATGGTATGTCAATGTTAAATGACTTGAATAGCTTAAGTCCTGAATGTTACTTTAAAATAAGACAGGGTAATGGGGCCAGAGGCAACAACATTAAGCCAATGAAACTTAGGTCAAATACTAAACAAATTTAATTTTACAAAGGGATGATAAATGGTTGGTATAATTTACCAGGCATGGTATTGGAGATGCAGACTTTAGGAGCTTAGAAGCCAGAATGTGAGAATTCAAATGCTAGAGGTATGAGCTTAGGTGGATCAAATAGCTTTTCTCATCCTTAACTTTTCTGATATTTCAATGACTGCAAGAGGATGTCCTCAGGCTGGCCCCTTGGCTTTGACAAAGGAAAGGAAGAAAAAGTAATCATCTTTAGCAAATGAGGAAAGGCAGGCATCAAAGATTTTGAAATAAGAGCTAACTAAGGAATGCAGTGAATTTATTCCCTTTGTTTAATTTGAATTTGCTATCACCCTCCTCTCTACTCCATCTCTCCTTATCATAATCTCTCAGATGAACTTTCTTGCTTGGATTACACTCCTGTCCCTTCTCCTTCACTCTTTATTGCCCTGGTATTTTATCTCCCCCTTTCTTTTTCGATGGCAATTTTCTACAAATAAATCTTAGTTTGTGTGACACCAAGCAATTTGACTGTTTCTTCATGTGAGTACTTCAGCATAAATGAAGGGAAGGCATTCATCAGTCTGGCAGCTAGACTGTTATTAGTCATTTTTTGCACAACAAGCCGAAAGATTTGCCAGATTAAATCACTAACAACATCACAGGGATGTAAGTTTTTTGTTCACATTCTGATGAAGTTGTTAACAGGATGTGAGAAATGCTGTTTCTCTCCTAAACGAGAATAAATGGTTGTATATTTATCGAAAGATTTCCCTCCCATTTTTTTCCTATTTATATCAGTCACCTGCACATATTATCTCTATGGGAACATTCAAAGAAAAGGCTCTCCAAAAGCCTTAGCCTCAAGTACTTCCTGCTAAAATACACCGAAGTGCATTTATCTCATAAAAGCAAAATACTACCGATGCTGAAAATCTGAAATAAAAACAGAAAATGATAGAAAGCTTCTGTGAAACTGTTTCATTAATTCTTATGCAAGGTCACAAACCTGAAAGGCAAACTCTGTCTCTCTCCACAGACGCTGCCTGACTCACTCAGTGTTTCCAGCATTTTCTGCATTTACATTATCCTCTCCACTCAACTTTATACAGCGGGGAGGCTGGGAGCATGACCAGGATAGCACTGGCATTGTTGAATTTGGAAATGACAAAAGCATGAATCAGAGTTTCAACAGTAGATGAGCCAAGGCAGGCACGGAGAGGGGGACCTTACAGAGGTGGACTTAGGCAGACTTTACAATGGAGAGAATATGTTGACAGAAGCTCAGCTCAGGTCAAATACAGAGGCCAAGATTGTAAACACCTTGGTTTAGCCAAAGATAATGGCTTGGGAGGAGGATTGTATCGATGACAATAGCAGGGGACAGATGTTCCCTGCATCAGTTTTCTCAATGTTTAACTGAAGTAAATTGTGACCCATCCAGATTTGGATGTTGGGCGAACAAGCTGATGACACAGGGACAGTGGAGATATCAAGAGAGGCAGTGGAGAGGTAGAGTTGTGCAACCTGACATCATGTCTTTGGATGATGTTGCCGAGGGGAAGTATATGGATCAGGAATAGAAGAGAGTCAAAAAGAGGTCTTTGGGATCCTGAACCAGACGCAATAGTTTGTGTACAAAAGGAGCACTTGCCTCTGAGTTAGAAGGGCATGGGCTCAAGTTTGATTCCAGGGTTTTTTTTTAACAATTTGAGGTGTTAAGCTGAGGTCCTATGTACCTTTCAGGTGAATAGACTATTTCAAGAAGAGAAAGAAACTCTTCCAACATTCTGGCCAATATTCATCCCTCAACCACTCCCACCAAAACAGATTAATTGAGTCCTATGTTTGCCTACAAACTAACACTTCAAAAAGTAATTAATTGGTTTTGATTCTTGAGTGCATGACAGATGCAAATTTAAATATGGACATTTTCCCTCTTGACTGGAGGAGCAGGAGTTTGACTGAGAGATTGAACAGAAAGACTCCTGTGTCTCTGGTATTAGTGCTGCAATGCAGTCTCTGACAAGATGTACAGTCCTCACATTTAGCACAAAACTCACAACAAAAAAGGATGGAAGCTTGTCTTATGAATAAGGTTGGGCCTATACTCATTGGAGTTTAAAACAATGAGAGGTGATCTTATTGAAACATATAAGATCCTGAGGGGACTTGATAGGCTACATATCGGGAAGATGTTTCCCCTTGTGGGAGAGACTAGAACTAGGGGACACAGTTTAAAAATAAGAGGTCTCCCTTTTCAGGTGGAGATGAGGAGGAATTTCTTCAGAGGGTTGTTAGTGTCTGAAATTTTCTTCCACAGAAAGCAGTGGAGGCTGGGTTATTCAATTTATTCAAGGTTAAGTTAGATAGATTTTTAAAAGACAAGGCAGTCAAAGGCTATGGGGGAGCAGACAGGAAAGGAGTTGAGACCACAACCAGATCAACCATGATCTTATTGAATGAAAGATCAGGCTCGAAGGGCTGAATGGACTACTCCTGCTCCTAAGACCTATATTCCTATGTCAACTATGCAAAAGTCCCCGAGTTTTAATCCTTCCATGAACTAGTGAGGACACGAGCTCGTTGTAGGTTATTCTGTCTTCTGCTTATCGCTCAGGAAGTAAGAGAAAGAATGTGAGAGGTCATTGCTCCTTTATTGCAGATAAATCATAGCCTGGAACTGGTGTGCAAACATTCCATGATGCTCTCTGTTAGTCCTTCAACACGTTGGCATAGATATCAGCTTGCTGCTAAGGTGTAATTTGGTTTGCATCAGTAAAGCACAAATAAGTTTGGTGATTTGGTTTGGATCAATAGGGTAAATGTACTTGGTGATTTGACTTGGATCAATAGGAAGTGAATGTATGTTGATTCAATCAACATGATGTTAATGCAGTTTGTAGTTCAATTTGAATCATTAGCAAATAAATCCCTGATTTGATTGAGGTGCAAAGAAGCTGAACACAATGACCAATTTAATTGGTATCAAACAGAAGTAAGTGTGATTGGCAATTAGAATCATTAAGTAATAAATAAAATTAGTCGTTTCATTCAGCTAAGTAGATAATGAATGTTTAGCAAATGGATACAGGTGAATAGGAAATGAATGTGGTTCGTGATAGCCAATCAGTTTGGATTAATAGGAAGTGAATGTGGTTAGTGATAGCTCAATGGTTTGGATCATGTTGGTAACCTTCCATCTTGTAAGACAATGGTTTGAGCCAGTGGTGTTCAACTCTGTGTTAAGCATTGCCTAGTGTGGCTCAGGAAGCCACTCTGGCATGGCAGTCTCTTGTCATATTTGCTGCCGAGGAAGTCAGTGGGCTGGGAAGTTGCACAATTAACTGGCCTCTGTTTTCTCTGAGTCCTCTTCTCGGCTACTGAGATTTTTGTTTCTGCTCACCTCTTCCAATGTCCTTCCAAACAGTCAGCCTCCAGAGATCACAGCTATCAGCGACTGTCTCCCAGTTGTCAATATGATTGTCCACCATCTTCATACCTCACTTGCAGGTGTCCTTGTAGCAGAGGTATGGATGCCCAGGAAGTTGTGACCCAGTGGCCAATTCACTGTCCAGATGGTCTTTAGGTATAAGGCCATCATCCATCTGATGAACCTGGCTGAGCCAAGTGCAGACATAATTGGCTTAGCAATGAGTGTATGCTGATGAAATTAGCACACTCCAGGATCTCTGAGTTGGTGAACTTGTCCTACCAAAGGTTGCTGAAAATATGTCTGAGACAGCAAAGGTGGAAACTGTTCAACTTTTTCTCCTGACCAGCATATGTTGTCCAGGTCTCACCACTATAGAGGAATACGCTGAGGACACAGGCTTGGTAGACTCACAGTTTGGTGTTCTCAGTCAGGTTGCTGCCATTCCACACTCTCTTATTCAGCTTGGACATAACAGCTACAGCTTTGTGGCACGTGTGTGGATTTCAGCATCAAGCAACAGATTGCTGGTGATTGTGGAGCCTCGGTATGTGAAGGTATCAACAACCTCCAGTATCACATTGTCAATGCTGATAGATGGCAGTAAAGCAACATCCTGGACAGTGACATTTGTCTTCCTGATGCTGATGGTCAAACCAAACTTTCTGCAGGCACGAGAGAGTCTGTCCATTTGCTGCTGAAGGGATTCCTCAATATGGAATGCTAGTGTGACATCATCAACGTAGAGCAATTCTCTGAGGACTTGACGCACCTTTGTCTTGGATCTCAGGCAAGCGAGACTGCACAGCTTTCCTTCAGTTCTTGTATGGAAGTAGACACGCTCTGTAGATGACCTGAAGGTATATGACAGCAACAAAGAGAAGAATGCCAGGGAATGGCAGTGCCAGCACACAACTCTGTTTGACCCCACTGAAGATCTCAAAGGGTTCCAATGTTACCCTGTCATAGCTGACTTTACCCGTCATTTTGTCATGGAAAGAGGAGATCACGTTGAGCAGCTTCGGCAGGCAGCCAATTTTCTCCAGCAGCTTAAATGGCGCCTCTCTGCTCACATGGTTGAATGTCTTGGTGAGATCAATAAAGGAAATATTTGGTGGCCTCCTTTGTTCACAGCATTTCTCTTGCATCTGTTGGACTGAGAAGATCATGTCAATTATAGATCTTCAAGTTTTGAAACCACACTAGGATTCAGGATAGATGCATTCAGCCAAGATTTGCAGTCTGACCAGGGCAACAGGGGCAAAAACTTTTCCCACAGTACTCAACCAGGAGATGCCTTGGTAGCTGTTAGAATCACTGTGGTTGCCCTTGTTCTTTTACCGGGTCACAATTTTTGCATCTGCATATCCTGGTCACTGCCCCCTCCCTTCAGCAGAGACAGAGAAGTTCATGCAGATGCTGCAGGAGTGCCGGTTTCCCATGCTTGATGGTTTGGATCAATAGGAAATGAATGTGGTCAGTGATAACTGATCAGTTTGGGTCAATGGAAAGTGAATGCGTCCAGTGATAACTGATCAACTTGGGTCAATAGGAAGTGAATGAGGTCAGTGTTGGCTGATCAGTTTGGATCAATAGGAAGTGAATGCAGTCAGTAATAGCTGATCAGTTTGGTTCAATGGGAAGTGAATGCGTCCAGTGATAACTGATCAGTTTGGTTCAATGGGAAGTGAATGTGGTCAGTGATAGCTGATCAGTTTGGTTCAATGGGAAGTGAATGCGGTCAGTGATAGCTGATCAGTTTGGTTCAATGGGAAGTGAATGCGGTCAGTGATAGCTGATCAGTTTGGCTCAATAGGAATTGAATGTGGTCAGTGACAACCAATCAGTTTGGATCAGTAGGAAGTGAACATGCTATTTAATTCATAATAGGAAGTGATTGTGACTGCTTGGGAAGAGAAGTAGATGAACCCTGAGCTTGTGACACAGAGGGGCCTCTCATACTTGTTCTTGCTTTCCTCACACACCACAGCTTTGATGACTGTTGGCAGCTGGTGCACATGCTCAATCAGATGTACATGTAACAAGGACAGATTGAGAGGCTTTGACCCGCAAATGTAACCGAATGACCATATTTCTTCATTTAACATAATTAATTATCTTAACATTTGTATAGGTTTATGAAAAAAACAAACCTTTGCATGTAGACTGTAATAATAATTACAAATGGAAAGTGCAGTTTAATCTCCTATAGAATGTAAAGAAAGACGGGCCTTGTTAAAAAGGGTTACATGAAAAGCTTTAATTAGCTCTTAAGGTTCCTTGAACAGCATGCAAAATAGCAATGAGTTCAAAACTGCATTCTGCTACAATTGGAGAGCTCACCTCATTTTAAACATAGTTGTTAAGCTAACTTTTGTGTAAGTGGATGTGAAATAGCTATACAAAAGAGAATGGGATACCTACTGCAAATTATTTTATTTGTTTTCCATTTCCTAGTTTTTCACAAGAAGGTAAATTAGTTCAGTTAAGAGCATTTCACAGAATGGCCCACTTGCCTTGCTGTAGGATTAGGAGTGTTTTTATTTACATGTTCGGGGCTGGTTTTCAGCTTTGCCAACAGCCTTGGAGGTAGATGCATTGATAGATCCAGGACTGTATTGTACAAACCAGGTGGGTTCCACAGTCCATCCCATTCTGTGTGCAGTTAGTTAATCTCAGCTAGGACAGCAGTTGGAGCACGACGAATACTCCTTGACTAAGGAGATGAAAATCAGGCAGAGTTGTCACCCCTGTTTGCCACTCAGTGACTCCTGTTGGTTGGTGTAGACGTGTGGATATTGGTGGAGGATAGGATTAGGCTCAGTTGAGGTGTACCCCACGGTAGGATAGTCTACTGAATAGCCACTTGGATGAGGTACTAGAGGATAGCTGGCTCCTATGGAACAGGACTCCAGCAAGAGTTAATGCTGCCAGGATAGAGTGTGTTCTGAGATGGCCCTTCTATCTTGGACTCTGAGCATGGTACTTGGTTAGTAGACAGTCTGCAGTCATACTCTGGTATCAGTATAACAGTTGTTTATTAGTACTATATCTAAACAGGTTATAAAGTAGGCATAAAAACAGAATTACCTGGAAAAACTCAGCAAGTCTGGCAGCATCGGCGGAGAAGAAATCAGTCAACGTTTCGAGCCCTCATGGCTCTTCGGCAGAACTGAAGCATAGTTTCAACAAGGGAGAAATATAAATTGGTTTAAGGTGGGTGGGGGGGAAGAGACACATTGAGGGTGTGGTGTGAGCAGATAATCAAAAGATGTCAGAGACAAAAGGGTCAAAGAGGTGTTGAAGGTGGTGGTCTTTGTCTGAGAAAAGTGTTAATTAAGAATGGAAAACAGGATATTCAAAGTACAGCTCTAGTGGGGGTGGGGTGGAAAGACTAAAGGTTTTAGTTTTAGATTTAAAAATAATGGAAATAGGTGGGGAAAGAAGAATCTATATAAATTATTAAAATAAAAAAGGCGGGTGGGGGGGGAAAAGAAACGGGGTGGGGATGGGGGGAGGGGGAGTTTAAGATCTAAAGTTGTTGAATTCAATATTCAGCCCAGAAGGCTGTAAAGTGCCTAGTCGGAAGATGAGGTGCTCAATCTCATCATCCGACTAGGCACTTTACAGCCTTCTGGGCTGAATATTGAATTCAACAACTTTAGATCTTAAACTCCCCCTCCCCCCATCCCCACCCCGTTTCTTTTCCCCCCCCCACCCGCCTTTTTTATTTTAATAATTTATATAGATTCTTCTTTCCCCACCTATTTCCATTATTTTTAAATCTAAAACTAAAATCTTTAGTCTTTCCACCCCACCCCCACTAGAGCTGTACTTTGAATATCCTGTTTTCCATTCTTAATTAGCACTTTTCTCAGACAAAGACCACCACCTTCAACACCTCTTTGACCCTTTTGTCTCTGACATCTTTTGATTATCTGCTCACACCACACCCTCAATGTGTCTCTTCCCCCCCACCCACCTTAAACCAATTTATATTTCTCCCTTGTTGAAACTATGCTTCAGTTCTGCCGAAGAGCCATGAGGGCTCGAAACGTTGACTGATTTCTTCTCCGCCGATGCTGCCAGACTTGCTGAGTTTTTCCAGGTAATTCTGTTTTTATTTTGTTTTGGATTTCCAGCATCCGCAGTAGCTTTTAGCTTTTTGTTTTTATCTATAAAGTAGGCATGTTGCTCCTAGGCATGGTGTTCCAACCTCTCTCTCTCTCTCTGAAATCTAACACATGACTGACTGATGTCAGTGGTACATCATCTCCTATGTCATACATTAGCATATCCCATCTGTTAACCTTTTCTATCACACCTTGCCCTCCTCCCCCACACCTAAGTACCTAAGTATACTATTCTACTTTCAACAACAACATGAAACTATGTCCTTAACCATTTATTTTGCATTTCTGTAACTCCCTTTTTACAACTACAGATTCAACCCAATACGAACTCTTCCCTTTCCCAAGTCACAGTCCTGAGGGATTCAATCTCCCACAGTATTCTCAGCCCTTAAGGAAGGTGTCTTGGAGAGATGAGGGCTTTCTTCTGTATCTGGTAGGACATCCTCAGCTCCAGAAAGGACAGCACTTTAGCAGCATTGCTGGGAAGCAGAGTGTAGGTTGCAAGATGACTGAATTGCAAGGACAATGAAGACTTTTCAATGAAAGACTGATCCAAGAGAAAAGACTGCAGAACATCAACCTTTGGACCTTCTGGACCTAGAAAATAAGAATTCAGGACACTCTGATGAATTTGTTGCTCCCTTAAAGTGGACAAGGAAAGACCTTCAGAAGAGGAATGATCGTCAACTCCAGGGAAGAGTGTCACAGCCACATCATTCTCAGCTGCATCGCAAACTGAAAAAGCATTGAAAATCCGAGATTTCAATGAACTTAGATGACAAAAGGAAAAAATAGCAAAATTCCTGTAAGACTGTCAGGAAAAGAAGAGATAATTTCCCAATGATATTTTGGGAGGACTATCTACTTTCTGTAGGCAATGGTAAGAGAGCCACACTTCTCTCTGTGTGATTTTGCTCCACTCTGGGCAAAGAAAAGAATTGCAGAGAATATGGACACAAGACAGCCTCAGCCTCATCTTCTGCAATGAGATGGATTTCCTGTATACAATTAACTCAGGGATAAGATTGCTGTACAGAATTCTACAACTTCAGAAGTGATATAGGTTCTGCCACAGCTTCTGTGCTGACCTTCAACTCTGGAGGGAAGAAAACTTTCAGCTTGGTGTGAAGTATGGGTTTCAATTGAATTTCACCCCTGGAAGGTACCAGCTCTTTAGCAGTGTGATCCTCTATGGACTCTGACATGGACTCTGTCAAGGCATCCTTTATGGAGCCTCTTCGTGGACAGCAGGAGATAGAGTAGGCAATACATTGGTAGGTTCAGTGGAACAAAGACCTGAATTCTGCTCAGCCACTAGAAACACAGCTAACTCCTCTAAAAAGAAAACATACTTCATATGGTGCGTCCATCAACTGGAAAGATGAATCACCCTCTTGGACCTCAACCTCCAACAGCTGACTCAGTACTGCAAGGGCTTCTTCCTCATCACTTTCTTCTAGAAAAAGCCAATTCAGGTCCAGCAGGCCTTCATGGGGATGGTTACCATTTGTTGCAGTGCCTTCTGTATCTGTCACCCCCCAATTTACTTCAGGAAGAATGGAGAGATTCATAACTTCAGTCTCCGCCTGGGGTCTAGTGGATGGTGTCTCTGTGAAAGAAAGGAACTTACTTTTGATTCTATAAACTTCCTCAGCTCCTAATGGCCTGATGCTGCTCGGTACCAGAAAAAATGGCGTTTCCATAACTCCCACTGCTGACCTCTCTGTGGGCCCTTGAGGCAGTCAAATGGGTGGGGTAGGGGCAGGGACAGCTCATCAGGGATGATCCTCGTTACCTCTAATTCAATCGTTTTGTTACAAGCTGCTACCAAGATGTTCTTCATTCTGTGGTCCCTTCTTTAATACCTATGTGTTTTTTACATCGATACCGCCACTACTGCCACCATGTTCTGAGGTGGTCCTTCTATCTTGAACTTTAGGTGTGGTACTTGGTCAGTTGACAGACTGCATTCATACTCTGGTGTTTGCTTAACACTATGGAACAGGACTCCAGAAAAAGTTAAGACTGCCAAGATAGAGTGTGTTCTGAGATGGTCCTTCTATTTTGGGCACTGAGCATGGTACTTGGTTAGTAGACAGACTGCAGTCATACTCTGGTATCAGCATAACAGTTGTTTATTAGTTCTATATCTAAACAGGTTACAAAGTAGACATATTGCACCAAGGCATGGTATTCGAACTTCTCTCTCTCTCTCTCTATCAAGTGTCTAACGCATGACTGACTGATGCCAGTGGTACAATCATCTATAATCATACATTAGCGTATCCCATCTGCTAACCCTTTATACTACAAAGAGAGGAAGTGGGGGTTTGGAGGTGTGGGGGTGCGGTGGGGTGGGGAGGGGAGAGGATCATTAACATCTTGTTGTTGAGTCTTACCATTAAAATGAAATAAGCATTTAGCAATATTTGGTATCAGTGACACAGCTGCATCATTACATTACGGTTGGGGCTGTTGTAAATTACTGTTGTAATTACATAGATGTTACTGCACATAAACGAGCCATTCGGCCCAAATCATTTGTACTGATATTGCAGGAAATGCATGACCAATGTGTGCACAACAAGATTCATCAAACAGCAATGTGATAATGATCAAATAATCTGTTTGAGTGTTGTTGTTGAGGGATAAATATTGTCTAGAATACCATGGAGAAATGCGCTACTCTTCTTCAAATAGTGCCATGGGGTCTTTTACATCTCCTGAGAGGGCAGATGTACATCTCATCCAAAAGGCAAGAGTCTCATATCACAAAATGTTCCACAACCATTTCCCATTTTTTGGACACATGAGGCAGGATTTTACCTTCGGCGAGCAGGGGCGGGGCTCACTTGCCGACTTGTAAAATGACGCGGGATGACGTCGGGCGGGACTCCTCATGTCACCACGCCCCATTTAAATTTTCAGGAAGGCGGGGGCACAGCAAAATCAGCTGCGCGCCGCCGACCTGTCAATGGCCAATTGAGGCCATTGACAGGACCAATTAAGCAATTAAAGGACCTGCCTGTCCAACCTTAAGGTTGGCGGGCAGGCCAGGAGCCCCAACGGCAACTAGAGGAAACATGAAACCTCATCCACCGGCGGGATGAGGTTTCATGTAGGGTTTTAAAAATTTTAATAAAGTTGTTATGGAAATTATGACATGTAAGGGAATTTTTTTTTTCTATTTTTAATATTGCTGAAAGTAGAGCCGATCTCCCTGAGGCAGCACTTAGCCTTAGGGAGATGAGTGCGCTCTTTCGTGCGCATGTGCGAAAGTGCGCACTGTCGATTTTAGGGATCTCCCCGCCCGCACAGGGAGCGCATAGTGCTTCCCTGCGGACGTCACGCTGGGCGGGCCTTAATTGGCCCACCCACATAAAATGGCACCATGCCTCCAACCGGGGGCGCCGATCGGAAGCGTGCTGGCACACGCCCGCCCATCCACTTCCCCCCCCCAATAGGGGGAAAATTCAGCCCATGGTGTAGCAACTTTCAAGTAATGTTAAATTCAAAGTGGACCAAGATGAAATATCTTGAGAGTGCACAATTTCACAGTTGAACTCAAATATCAAAAGAATAAGAACAAATATGGTCCATCTAACTCATCCTTCTATAGATACTACAGTCCCCCTGTCCTCTCATCCAAACATCTAACTGAATCAGTCGCATGGTAGTACAGAACTTGAATATTGCTGAAAAGGAGACATGTTGCTGAAGCTTTTCATCTTGCACTGATCAGGACAAATGGAAGAATGCCAAATTTTAAATGATCACAACAATTTATACTACAGGAGAATTTTTTTTTTTAAATTCATGGCCTATGGGTTTTGCTGCCTAGGTCAGCATCTATTTTCCAATCCTGGTTGCCCTTGAGAAGGTGATGGTGTGCTACCTTCTTGAACTGCTGCAGTCATTGTGTTCTAAGAACATCCATGGTGCTGTTAGGAAGGGAGTTCCAGGATTTTGACCCAGCAACAGTGAAGGAATGGAGATATAGTTCCATGTCAGGATGGTGTGTGACCAAGTAACTTGCAAGTGGTGGTGTTCCCATGCATCTGCTGCCCTTGTCCTTCTAGGTGGTAGAGGTTGCGGGTTTGGAAGGTACTGTCGAAGGAACCTTGGTGAGTTGCTGCCGTGCATCTTGTGGATGATACACACAGATGCCACTGTGTGTCAGTGCTGATGTTCAGGCCGTGCACCTTTTTTGAATTACTTTGAAGCTTGAGGAGCCTATAGTTCTCCGTTGCTTTCTCCACAGCAATGCCCAGCCAATCAGAGTAGACTTGCCAACCAACCAGCACCCTTTTCTCCTGTATTATCAAGTGTTGTGATTGTTTGAAATTTGTCATTCTTGTATTTGTCCAGATGAGTGCAAGATGAAAAACTTCAGCATCATGTCTCTCTTTTCAGTGGTTTCTAACTGAATGGTGAGTGATTCCAGAGATTTGCCTGCCATGAAGAACATTTCAACTATTGATGTCTTTGCATGAAGTGCCATCCTGTTTTAAACCAACCACTAAAAATATCATGCATGTGGGAAAGAAATAGCTCTAGAATTGTATTTGTAATAAAGGCATCATTGGGATGTGGAAGAACTTCCAGTCCCATGGAACACCGTTGATCGAGTCCTGGCCAATTCTGAATTTTATATTTACATTTCAGTGCCAGAGATAGTATGCAGTAGTGGGACAGTACCACACAACACAACGAAATGGCAGCCCAGCAACGGTCAACCTATTGAGTATGACATTCAAGCAGGTATTTTTTTTTACATCATTGTAATTCATTTGCTCATTAAGCCATTGCTGAACTTTTTGACATATTTTAATAGTATATTTGGAGTGATGCTCATTTATTCAAAAGCACTTCTTTCGCTCCCTCTCCTGAATCCCCGATCCTGCCACTGTAATAAAGTTTCTCTTTTAAGTGTTTGCTGGTTAGTAGTCTGTTAACATAAGTAGTCACTGAATGCCATCTATGATGTTGTCTATCGAAAAGCCAAAGGGCTTCTTCAGAGAATGATAGTATGATACAGCACAGAAGCAGGCCATTTGACCCATTGTGTCTGTACCAGCTCCCAATTAGTCTCACTCCCTCGCTCTTTTTCCGAGCCCTGAAGATGCTTCCCTTTTAAATATTTATCTGGTTCTCTTTTGGAAGTTAATATTGAATCTCCTTCCGTCACCCTTTCTGTCAGTCTATTTCCGATCTTAGCAATTCACTGTGTTAAAAAAAGGTTTCTTCATCCTTCCTCCAAAAATGAATTACTTTACACTTCACCATATTAAATTTAATCTGCCCTGTGTATACCCATTTCGCTAGTGTATCTATGTCTTCTGAAAGTCTGTTACTATCCTCCTACTGTTTATTAAATTTCTGAATTTTGTATCTGACAATTTTGAAATAATGCACTGTGGTCTAGTTAATCAAACACAACTTGCCTTTAACAAAAACAATTTCCAGATTTCCAGCATCCGCAGTATTTTGCTTTTGCCTTTAACAAATCTGTGCTACCTTGCATTTATTAACTCATTATTTTTCAAATACCAATTAAATTTTCCCAGATTATTGTCTTTAAAAGTTCTTCCACCAATGATATCAGGATTATGCCTCTGCCCTTTTATGAACAGAGATGTAGCATTTGCAATCCTCCAGTCCCCTGGCACATTCCCTGTATCGAAGAAGGATTGGAAGATTTTGGCCAGAACCTCTACAATTTCTAGCCTTACTTCTCTCAATAATCTCAGATGGACATCAACTAGACCAAGTGACTTTCCTACTTTGAGCAGTACCACCTTTTAAGTACCTCCTCTTTATCTATTTTTATTCTATCCAATTTCTCTACTCCTTTACTGTGACATTGACAACATTCTCTTCTTTAGTGAAGATTTGAATTGCGTAAACATTCCAATTTTATCAAGAACAGACAACCACAACATAGGCCAGAATTTAATGAAAGAGCAGGATGTCCTGCTGCCAGGACCAAAAGCGGAACTCGATTCCGCAGGGGCAGGCGGCAGGACCCTGGGCAGCATTTTAAGAGGCTGCCGCCTCGACTGCCATCCAATTGAGAACAGCGGCCCAATCAGAGGGCTGGCAGTTCAGCACCCTCAGCAGCACCACGGATAGAGTTGGCACTGCTGAGGCTACAGGAAGAATAAATACAAGGTACTTTTTTTCATTCACAAAAGGGATTGATTGATTGTGATTGATGGTTGCTCCCTCTAGTGGCGCCAAAGCTGTGGGGTTGTCCATCACCGATGTGTGGGGGGGGGGGGGGGGGGGGTGGGGGTTGGTGGTGTCTCCGTTGACTGGCCATAAAGGAGGGCCTCCCTCTTGGAGATCTGCTGGAAGGTTGCCAAGGTTACCAATATGGCAGCGGCTCCTCCTGATGTAAACACCATCAATGGCAGGAGGTGGCTGTTAATTAGCCACTTAATTGGTTTAATTGGCCCCCACTGGAGCTGGGCAGCTGTACTGCTGAGGTTGCCGCCACTGGTAATATCCCACGGTGGCAGGTAGATGCCGGGCTCCTGTCCCAACGCCTTCCACCACCATTTTATGAGACCTTCCGACTCCCCTCCCATCTCCAGAGGGCTAATAAAACTCAACTCATAGAGTAAATCCTTCAGTCCCTTCTCAAGTCAGTGATGTATGGGAGCCCTTTTAAGATCATCAATGAAAGAACCGTAAATTGAAGATGATGCGAGGGCATATACAGAATTGCTGATGCACATGTTAGTCACTACAGAGTGATGACCACAATGTTCACAGAATACTGAATAAAGATATAAAAATAAAAGAGTGCAAGCCAGGTTGCACTTGCTCTGGTCACATTGCACCTGGAGTACTACATCCAGTTTCAATTACCAAGGCCCGAGAGTGGCTTTGAAGCCCTGAAACCCATGTAGAAAAGAGCCATAAGGCTGATGCCTTGCATCAGAGGGCTAAGCTATGTGGAAAGACTGAAGAAACTTAGCATTATTGCACTTAGAGGGGAATTTTGAGGTGTTATGCAAATACTTAAAGTAATAGACAAACGGACAAGATGAATCAAAACACTGTGGCAGTAACAAAATAAAGCACAGTATCAAACCAAAGAACAACAAATTTAGGACTGATATCAGACAGTTCTTCATACAAGTAGTAATCAACATATGGAATGGTTGTCCTGCTAGAGTGGGGAAGGTGAAAATCCAGAAATCATTCAAAGAAACAGTTGAAGCAGAGTTACAGTGCCAAGAAAGAAAATGGGAATTGGGATTAGTAAAAAAAATACTGACAGAATCAAGACTGATTCTGAGTGACCTCCGGCTGTGTTTTAAATGGCTTCAAAATACGGTGTAAGGACTATAAGGCTTTTCTGCATGGATGTGTTTAGGTGGACTGTATAATCTTTTTCGTCTATATCTGTCTCGTGATCTTACCCCTTTAAATACCAGTATGTCCTAGTTTATTGCCACTTGTAGCACTTCCTACCTCTGTAATCCAATGATTTTCTATTTAACCATGGAGTGGATCTCTTTATTTTCAGTTTTTTTGTTTAACATTAATGCATTGATTAAATTCTCTGCATTGTTTCAATAGCCTCGTTATTACCATAACTATCTCAAAGGGTTAACCCTTGCTGGATGGTGTCCTACATTATGTTGTATAGTTGGGAGGCATGCTTTAGACCTCGAAACTGATTAGAAAACCTATGTGTTGCAGTTGAGAGATCAAGGGGGAAAGTTGATGAATGTCATAGCAAAGGTTGGCAGCATGAGAGGGGAGTGCCCCGCATCCCAGTCTCTGACTCACTGATCAAGGTTGCTTTCAGTTCATTAACTTTCTGCAGAGCCTCATGCTCAGTGCGAGCTGAGTTTAATTTTCAGGCCTATCAGTGCAATCTGGTTGCATTCCCACACACTTTTACTGCTTTACTATCTTTGAACATTTCATGCACAAATATTTAACCATTTAACCCTTTCGCTAGTCTAGTTTGAGATAACTCAAGTTTATTATTTGATGAACTACATACATGTATTCAGCCAGGCCTGTTACTGTTAATGCCAGCATTTGAATACTTCCCTCTCCCCCTAAAGACCAGGAGCACTGAGTTCAGGCTACTGGTGTGAATAATTCTACATGTTACAGGGAAATAATCTGTAGTTTATGTCTATTCCACTAAACATTAAAAATGATCTCCATAGTGCCAATAAATTGGCCTTTCTGTTAAACTTGTACATTCCTTATGGTACAAAAAAATAAGGGAAAAAGGATTTGCTTGTGGAATGATGAGAAAAAGAACTGAAATAGTCCTCGACCCACCCCGAGAGCAGTCAGGAGGATGTCTGCAGTATCTCATCCTGCACTGACTACACATTTCTGGCATCATTTGAGGCAGTTGAAAATAGCTACATATAACCTTATTCCTCTCCTGTACTTTTTCTTTTTTTTTGCTTAGTCTCTTCCTTTTTTCTAATTCACCACAACTGGAGATCAAACCTGGTGCAGACTTTAGGAAAGAACTGGCACAGATGTAATGGAGGAAAGAACTTGCACTTATATAGTACCTTTCACACCTCAGGATGTCTCAATACCAATGAAGTGTAGCCAGTATTGTAATGTGGGAAATGTGACAGCCACTTTGCACACAGCAAGATCTTGTGTTTTCTTTCATAAATACTCCCTTCCCGATTTTTTCCCTCCCATAGAGAAGATGTTAACTTCTTGCTGGGGTTCAGTACCATGGGTATCATCTGGTATCTCACCCAAATAACTATTCTTCACACAGGAGCCGAGGCGTTGTGTACCAATAGACTGGGGAGCATAACAACAGAGCCCTATCTCATCATCATGCACGCAGGTCACTGGGTAGTGATCGGGAAAACAGTAACACTGGCTGATTTTGTTATTCTTAAGGACAAACATCACCACCTTAGTTGAGATCAGCTACTTCACCAAAATTGGAAGTCAAACCTAGTGCAGATGTTAGTAAAGAACTGGCACTGATGCAATGAAAGAAATAAGTTGGATTTATCCAGTGCCTTTCATACCTCAAGAGATGCTTCAAAACCAGTGAAGTATTTTGAACTGCAACCACTGCAGTTGTAATGTAGGAAATGTGGTAGCAAAATTTGCACAAAGCAAAGCCCCACAAAGAGCAATGAGATAAATGACCAGATGATCTGTTTTTAGTGATGCTGGTTGAGGGACAAATGTTGACCAGACATCAGGAAAAACTCCCAGCAGTTCTTCAAATAGTACTGCAGTTACATCCACCCGAGAGGGGCCTCAGTTAAATGTCTCACCTGAAAGATGGCACCCCTGTCAATGCAGCTGTCCCTCAGTACCATACTGGAGTTGTCAGTCTAGATTATGTGCTCAAGTTTTTGGAGTGGGACTCGAGCCTACAACCTTCTGCCTCTACTAAGACTGCTGTCATCGAGCTGGGATGGGCTTGCTCTCTGCCCTCAATTCTTCAGTGAAATCTTCTGGTCTGTGTGATTGGGCTGTTCATTCTCTCAACCAGCTGAGTCTGAAGAAGTCTTTATGTCAGGATATTTGTTGTTGTAAGATGGATGAAAATGTAAAACAGGAGAAGGTGGATAAAAAGTAAATTCTCCATCAAAAATCAGGCATATTTAATAATTCCATGTTTCAAAGACACGGTGTTATTTTCTCACATCTCCTTTCAGCACAGTCCTCAGCTTTAGATTGGAGTCAATGTGTCGACAGCTTAAACACTGGTTTGCCTGGATAGCTGTATTTTGGTTTTCTTGATTTTAAATTACAACACATCAGAAACCGTGTGGTATTTAGTGCATGAAGTGGATCTGATTCATTTAGAACTTTAACAAAGTGAAAAAATAGATCTCTGTAATTATCAAACAAAAGCAACATTCAGAGATAACTTCACAGAGGTTTAGCACCAATTTGCGAGCATCTGTGCCAGTCTTGGGCTGGAAAGATAGTTAACGATGTATTGCTTTGGAAAATTGTGTGTAATTATATGTTTGTGACCTACTCCTTACTGAGGCAAATTGACAAACTGTGAACCTGATATCCCCAACCGCATTTCCCAAACATTCTGTGTTTCTATTTTTAATTATTTTATTGTGATGGAGATATGAGATGTTCATTCTGGGAAATGGAACATTTTCCACATGAACATCAGGCATTCCCAGGTCAGGTGTGTTGCAGGAAGCATTCTCCAGTCTGTCCAGAAATGTTTCTCAATCCTAGGAGGAGAAAAATTCCCCTGGCTGCACCAGTGTGACAATTTTCTGTTTCCCACACCAGCCAACTTGTGCCCCCTCAATAAGATTGCCATTCTGAGCCAAAATTCGGGCAGTTTTATGTTGTGGACAATGTCCACTGGGAACTGACTGAGACTGGCTCACCCTGTTTTCCTGGCCAGTTCTGCTGCTGGAATATAATAATGCCAGATTGTTTCTGTACAGCTACAATACATCTATAGCAATGGTAACAAGTAAGTATCTTTTCCCCAAGAGCCAGTCTTGGGTGAACAGAAATTCTTTGGCTTTTAACAAGAATTGACTGTAGCCCGCACAGGTCTCTGTGGTCACCCTGTGTCCTGTGGAATAATGCGTGGCAGAGAGATAGGAAAAAGCAGCAATCCACAGTTTCTGTTTTGTGACCTCAGTATAAACCAACTTTGTTTACATAATTTTGATACGAAAGTATGACATTCCTTAGTCACAGGACATCCAGTTCTAGCTAAGCATGATGCAGAAGTGTAGAATGAATTATTTTATTTGTGCCTCATAATCCTGATAAATATTTTAGAAATGATCTTCTATGATTTAACTCAACTTATTTTAAACATTTGGAAGAGAGACTGTTTAGTCCCACGTGACAGATGCACCCTCTGTGTGTCTGAAATCACCAGCAGAGCTCTAGAAGCACTCTTAGCTTTGAATATGATAGCTCTAACAATATTTACACAGCCCTGATGCCAAATATTCTAACATTAGATTGGAGAAGGGTTCCCTTCATGGTATCGTAGGCAGAGGTACAGTCCAGCGTAACACTGTAGCAACATGACCAAAAAAGCCTAGGTTAAGTCCTCAGTCTATGTTCGGTTAGCTGATTTCACCCAGATAGCAGTTCAGATGTTGCAATTGGCCTTGACACTTATGAAGGGGAGAAATCAGCTATGAAGGTATGATCATGGGTGTGATGCCTTTCCAGTATGAATAGCCTACCAAAGCTCAGTGCACACTTAAGGAATAGCCATTTGAGTGAGGCACCAAAACTTGACTAGCAAACAATCCATAGCATGCAAACATATGAACATACAAATTAGAAGCAGGAGTAGACCATTCGGCCCCTCGCGCCTGCTTCACCATTCAATAAGATCATGGCTGATCTAATTTTAACCTCAACTTCATATTCCTGCCTACCCCCGATAACCTTCCACCCCTTTGCTTATCAAGAATCTCTGCTTTAAAGATATTCAAAGACTCTGCCTCAACCATCTTCTGAGGAAGAGAATTCCAAAGTCTCACAGCTCTCTGGGAGAATAAAATTTCCTCATCTCTGTCTTAAATGGGCAACCCTTTACTTTTAAACAATGACCCCTAGTTCTAGAATGAGTCAAGATGCCTCAGACAGGACTAGTGGGAATTAAGCAGGGAGAGGTTTCAGTGTTGGGTAACAGGTCTCTATAACCTTTTCATAGCCATGTTCCTAGTTGTGTCCATTCCAAGTTGGAGAAGCATTGAGTTAAAATGCAACAGTTCCCTACAGGACAGAAGGGAAAAACGCCCAAGCTACTCACCCAGTTCTTGTCCTCTGCTTATGGATAAATATTGGCAAAGGCTGATTAGTTCCTCCCGTCCTTGGCTGTGGAATAATGACTTGAAAAAAGATTTCTGAAAAGGAAAAAAAAGAAAAAGGAAGTTGGATAATTCTTAACCAGATACGCTGTTAAGAGTTTCAGCAGTGGCTCAGTTGGCAGCTCTCTCACCTGTAAGTCAGAGGTTGTGAATTCAATTCCCACTCAACAGACTTGCGCACATAAATCTAGGCTGAGACTCCAGTGCAGTACTGAGGGAATGCTGCACTGTTAGAGGTGTTGACTTTTGGTTCAGATGTGAAACCAAGGCCCTGAGCTCTTATGTGGATGTAAATGATCCCATGACACTATTTCAAAGAAGAACAGGGGAGTTCTCCCCAGTGTTCCTCAACAACATAATTGAAAAAAACATTATCTGGTCATTACCATGTTGCTGTTTCAGGGAATTTGCTGTGTGCAAATTTGCTGATGTGTTTCCTACATTACAACAGTGGCAACATTTCAAAAGCACTTCATTGACTCTAAAGCACTTTGGGGTGTCATGTGATTATGAAAGGAACTATCATTACAATATCTTGCTGTTTCTTTCATGGCTCCAATCACCTTGCTTAAACCTCCTTTCCTGCTAACAAACCTTGGTTGGCACTGTGTCTGTCTGTCTTTCATCTGTCCTCATTCTGAGGGTTGGTTATACTATGAACAATCGCTGCCCTCACTGCCTGCCCTATAGGGAGGCCAGTCCACATTCTGATATTATCCATCCATCTTGGATCTTCCTTGTGCACATTTTCCAGGTGTTTTGCTTTGCATGTTCCCTTTTTCCAAAAACTTCCCTCCTATTCGCATCACATGTCCATAATATGTGAGCTTCCTTGATATCACTGCCTCAAACAAGTTCCTTTTAACAATAGCTTTCTAGAGCACCCACTCGTTTGTCCGCTGGGCTGTCCATGGCACATGTAATATCCGTCTGAGCCCTTTCATTTCAAAAGCTCTTATTCAAACGTTGTCACTCTTCTTAATTATTCAGTTTTCACAGTCATACATTGTCACCAGCCACACAAGGGCTTTCAGAAGATGAATTTTTGTTGTAATCGAGATGCTGTGGCTACTCTATACTCTTTTAAGTGAATTCACAGTGTCTAGCCTGAATTTTTTTGGTAGACTCTTCATCTTCTGTGATGAGTGACTCAAGGTAGCAGAAGGTATCAACCCGTTGGCTCTAGTCTTTCACCATAAACTGCCTCAGCCTTTCTTTCACCAGGCCATCCAGACAGACCCTGAGCATAGGTTTTTCGTTCCCTTTTGTTACCTCTGACAACAGGAAAACTATTTTTCCAACATTCCAAGTTCAGTGATTCACCAATTGTCCTGTCAGAAAACTGTCTCCCTTTTTTCGCTTTTCAAGAGTCTTTGCAGTTACCCATGTTGGATTCCAATGGCTAACAGATCTAACAGTAGTAGATGCGGCTGTTTGCTGGAAGCCTTAGGTGAGATGATGAATTAACTATCTTCCCTGGCTATTGTGTAAATACATCTTCACTGCCTGGTTCATTAAAGTATAACTCCTTTTTGTCTCAACGCCCACAGCAATTGTCTGAAAGGAAATTTGTAAAACCTATATGAAATCACCTTAATTTAAAATATACATCTTAAGTGTAACTCATTTCTAAAATCTTTCTGTGAAAAAATGGTCCAGGACCTTGAGTCATGACAGAATTGTTTAGGTCCATTGAAATTCTGTGCTTCAATCAGGGAGGCATTTATCTGGTGCATGGGGAGTTTAAATACAGTAGTTCAAAAACACAAATGGTTTTGATAAATAAATAAGGAGAAACTGTTTCCACTTGCAGAACATTGGTTGGTAACCAGAGAGCACAGATTTAAGTTAAAGAACCAAAAGGGAGATGAACTAAAATGTTTTATGCAGTGTATTGCTAGATCTATAATACATTGTCTGAAAGAGTGGAGGAAGAAGATTCAATAGTAATTCCAAAGAGGAATTGGATAAATACTTGAAGGAGAACAATTTACAGGGCAATGGACAAAGGGCAGGGGAGTGGCACAACTTGGATAGCTGTTGCAAAGAGCTGGCACAAACCTGATGGACTGAATAGCCCCCTTCTGTACTAAACGATTCTATGATTCTGTGTCCATCTGTTCCATACACAGTGATTAGTGAGGTATAGCTATCTCTGTTATGTGCCAGTCTGCTTCTAAAGGACATTTTTATTTCCACCCAAGTCACAATGCAGCTCCTATTTAATACTGATTTATTTATTGAGCTATATTAAAGGAGAGCAAGTCTAAGCCTGGTCAGAAGCTTTGAATAGTCAGACAAATTTACAAAGATGGTTGCACTCAGTGTATCGCTGTATGGTTAAAATTGAATTAGATCTAAAAAAATAAAACCACGCATACTGGGTAACAGAAAAATTACACGCAAAGCTCTTGGCAGAACATCAGGAAAAAGGATTTGCATCAAACTGACAGATTAAAAAGGTATGAGATTGGATAAGTGATTACTTGTGAGAATGTTTTCCAGTTATTGAGGACACTGATCTGCATAGAGTTTGATGTTTGAGCTGATCTCTGGTGCAGGTGTTCATTGACCCCTAAAGATTTCAGATGGGGAATGCCAAAAGGCAGATACTTGGAGAATATTAAGTAATGGCTTGCATTTATGTGGCTCTCACCATCAAAATGTATGAAAACACTATACAGTGATTTAAATTTTGAAGTGCAGCCACCTTTATGAATCGGCAAAACACCAGATTTTTAGTGGTGTTGGTTGAGGCAAGAATGTTGGGAGGACACCAGGAAAAATTCACTTGATGCCATGAGACCTTAATGTGCATCAGAACCAGACATGATCTCAGTTTAATGTCTTGGGAAAGAGCATCTGAACAAGTCAGTGTTGAAAGAGGTCTAGCCATCTGACTGGATTTATGGTGAGGCAGCACAATCCATGTGAGGGTATTTACAATCTCATCAATGCCTGGTCAGTGGTATTTCTGTACTTTGTATAAAGGGATAGAATCATCCACTGATTGCTTCACCTCTCTGTTTAGCAGGTACAAGCCCCCAGCTTATCAACTCTCTCTAATGGTACCATGGCGATCAGGACCTTACCATTCAGGACTTAAGAGTCAGTTGTGGTTCAGTAATAGCACCCTACCTGCTGAGTTAGAAGATAATAGTTCAAGCGCCATTCCTGAAGGAATATTAATAGGGCAGGTTATGTAGCTGGGCGGGTGAGGAAGACTAAATGGTCACAGAATTTCATACAGGACACCCAGCAGTCTGGATTTCCCCATCTCCTGTGGTGTTTTCATGGTGTGCATCTCCTCAGCAGGTTTCTCCACCCAGATAGCAGCCTGATTAACAGGCTTGGCTGGGTGGAACCCCAGAGCAGGCCACAGGAGCAGGTGTCTCCGATCTCCAACATTGGGTGGGGGTGTTAGGTGGCAGAGCAGGGCTTTCCAATCCTTGACCTCAGTTTTCTTTGAATGAGGGGAGAGCTTGGCTGGTGGTGGAGGGTTGGGGGAGGAGGGGGGGGGGAGGGGGGAGGGGGGGTGCAGTGGAAGCGCTCCTCCTCCTGGCCCACAAAAAGTGCTGTCTTGGCACTTGGCTTTTATTTAAAGCTGTCCTCACCTCTATTCAGTTGCTCAGTATCCCACAGTCTGGGAAACCCACTATAAAACCTGCTAAGCAGGTTAAGTCAGAGACCCTCCCCCTAACACCCCCACCCAACATTGGAGATTGGCGACACCTGCTCCTGTGGCCTGCCCTGGAGGTTCCACCCACCCAAGCCTGTCAACACCCCTTTGACCTTTTGTTTATGCCATCTTTCGCAATCTCTCCTTTGCCTTCACCTATCGCTGGCCTTCTATCCAGTTTCACCTTTCCCATCCCCCTTAAACAGTATATATTTCACCACATTTTTACTTCTCTTTAGTTCTGAAGAAGAGTCATACGGACTCGAAACGTTAACTCTGTCTTTCTCTCCACAGATGCTGTCAGACCTGCTGAGATTTTCCAGCGATTTTTGTTTTTAAGTCAGAAACCGCTAGCCTCATTAAAATATTTAAAATAACTACTAATCTCCTGGGAACAGTTTAGCTGCACCTCCCCTTGATCAGTCTCAGTTAAACCTGAAGTCAAGGTTGGGGTCGATTATCATATTTCTAAGATTTTAACATCTGACCTGAGCCCAAGTCTCATGTTTTTCGTTGTTAAAATTGAACCCATAATCTAGGCTAACACTCCACTGCAATATTGCGGGAGTTCTGCACTGTCAGAGGTGCCATCTTTTGGGTAGACTATTTGCCAAGGCTCAGTCTGCCTTCTCAGATCCATGACAATATTTGAGGAAGAGGAGGGGAGTTCTCCCAGTGTCCTAGCCAACATTGATGTCTCAACCAATGTTACTAAACAGCTTGTCTCGTTATGTAGTTTCAGGTTGTTTTTGGTACCGTGTTGTGTGTAAATTGGCTGCTACATTTTATGACATTACAACTATGACTACAATTCTAAAGGACTTTATTGACTGTAAAGTGTTTTGGGATGTTCTGTGGCCATGAAAGGTGTGATTGAAATGCATGTTCTCTCTTGCTCTGTCTCTTAAATCATACCATGGTTTTTGCACCCATTATCTATCTGGAGTTCAATCTACACATTCATAACTCAGGGCAGAATTTAATGCCCTCCCTTGAGGTGAGGGGCATTTATTAGGCTGGGAGGGTGCCAGGTGGGGATCCTGCCCACCCTGTCTGCACCCTGATTAAGTCTGGGGTGGGCAAGCTTCTGGACAGCCTCCCGCTCCGCTGCTAATTCAACCAGCAGCGGATGGGGTAGTTGCCATGCGGAGAGCTTGAAAAGCAAACCCTGACATGTTTGCTTGCATCTCCCAGGGAGGTCCCTCATTGTCAGGCACTCAGTGCCGAATCAAGGGACCCAGTATCGGGAAGTGGAGGGTTGCCGCTGAGAGTGACCGAGTACCCTTGCCTCTGACCCCCCACCCCCTGTCTCCTGTGATCCTCCCCAAAGGAGGCGATGCGGGGCTCTCACCAGGTCTCCAGCCAGTGGGTAAGACCCCGTCACTTGGATTAACTTTAACCCTGTATGTGTGAAGAGCTTTCTTGTATCAGTCCTAAATTTGCATTTCCTGACTGTGTTTCCTGGTCAAACCAGGAGTTGTAGTTATTTTGAAGCATGTTCCAGACTTCTTCTTCAATACTGTTAACTACCTGAGATAGCTTTGTAAGGCCATTTACCATGAGCTGAAAAATCTTTCTAAAGACTTTCAGTGACATTATAGTTAACAAGATAGTTTCTGATGAAGTAGAATTCCTATTCATAAAATTCAGATGTTACAAATTAACTTCTATGTCTTCCTACCACAAAAACCAAAACCTGGGAGATCTCTTTGTTACTTGGTTTAGCTTTTCTCTCTTTTTCTTACCTTTATTCTCTTATGATCTCCCAGAAGCCAACTGAAGCTGAGAAGCTGTTCAGAGATACACAGGACCAGCCCTAGGGTAACTCTCCTTCCAGTGGAGAAGGTGTCTGGCATCTATTAGATAGGTGCCTTCAATTGCCCTGCTGAGATTGGGACCTCAGTGATATGGGGGATCCTCTAAGCCTGTGATCCCAACACTGCCATGGAAGTGAGCGTTTGTGCTCCCACCTCTGCATCAGTGCTGCACCTCCACAGCCAAAACATACAGTAAGAGATCTTCAGTTGCCGTCAAGTGGAAGCTGATGTTTTGATCCCAAATCATGAAATGATATAATCAGGTTCACACTCTGAACATGGATTGTTGTTGAGCCTATGCATCATTGTCTCAAGTTTATTTTTCTTCCTTTCCTTTTCCACCAGCAATTCACACATCCTGTCCCAGTGACTCGCTAATAAAAATAGGGTTAGGTAGTATAGTGGTCATGTTCCTGAATCCATTATTTGATCAATTTGTATTTATCCAAAACTTTGCTACCCGTATCTTAACATGCTCCAGATCTATTCACCCATTAATCCTGTGCTTGTTGACCTTCACTGGCTCCCTAGCCGACAACACCTCAGTTTTAAAATCCCCATTCTTGTTTTCAAATCCCTCCATGGCTTCATCCCTCCCTATCTGTATAGCATCCTCCATCCTTACAAGCCTTCGCAATCTCCGCATTGCTCCAATCCTGGTCTCCTGCGTGCTCATCCCAGATTTTATATACCCCATTGGCGGATGTGCTTTCATCTGGGTGGGTGAAATTCCCTCCCTAAACCTGTTCGCTTCTTTATCTCCCTCTCCTGTTCTATGATGCTTGTAAAAACCTACCTCTTTGATCAAGCTTTTTGGCATTTTTCCTGATTTTTCCTTATGTGACCCGTTGTCAAGATATTTTTATTGTTATCGCTCTTGTTAAGTGCCTTCAGACATTTTACTATGTTAATGTGCTATATAAATGCAAGTTGTTATTAACCCAGAGGCCTAGACAAATAATCCTGTGAATGTAGCATGGTTCTCAATTTACAAGAGAAAAGTCAAATTTATATTTAACTTGATTCCCAATGAAATTGATGGCAATTTTTTGTTTTATTTGAGTTTTGCTGTTGTTATTGGGAGAGATAAATAGAACTAGAGTAAGAAATTATAAGTTATTAGGTGGGGTCAAAGTAAGAGAGAACGCAATAAGGTCTAATTTAGGTTTACAGTTCATGTATGTGAATGCATGGAGCATGATAAATAAGGTTGGTGACGTGTGGGTGCAGATAACCAAATGGGAATATCATGTTGTGGAGATAACGGAGACCTGGCTCAAAAAAGGGCAGGACTGGGTACTAAGTATTCCTGGATACAAGCTGTTCAGTAAAGATAGGAAAGGAAAGAAAGGAGGAGGGGTGGCAGTATTGATCAGGAGAGTATTACAGTGCTGGAAAGAGATAATATACTAGAGGGGTCAAGGACAGAATATATTTGGTTAGAGCTAAGAAACAGTGCCATTACAGACTGAGTGTATTCCCATCAACTAGTGGGAAATATGTAGGGGAATAAATTTGCATGGAAATTACAGATAAGTGCAAAAACTATAGAGTGCTCACAATGGGGGAGCTATAACTATCCTAATATAGACGGGGGAGAGAATTTTCCTCCCGTCAGGGGTTTGTGCAGGGGCGGGTGCGGACCCGATCGGCACCCCCGATCGGGTCCGTGCCGCCATTTTACATGGGCGGGTCAATTAAGGTCCGTCCAGTGTGACGAGCACCCAGAAGCGCTGTGCGGTCCCTGTTCAGGCGGGGGGTGGGTTGCGGTGGTTCCCCGATTCAGGAGTGCGCCCTTTCACGCACAATGCGTGCAAAAGAGTGCAGAAATCTCCCTGAGGCACAGAGGTGCCTCAGGGAGATAAGTTTAAAAAATTTTAATAAAGAAGAAAAAAAATTTAAGACATGTCCCCACATGTGACAGTGCCACATGAGCTGGGGCATGTCAATAAACTCTAATGGAAAAACTTATTCAATTTATAAACCCTTCATGATACCTCATCCCGCCCGTGGATGAGGTTCCATGAAAAATGCGAAGGCCGCCTGGGCTCTTTGTCTGCCCACCAAACTTAAGGTTGGACAGGCAGCTTTCTCAAAAGGGTTAACCAGTTAGTTAATGGTCTTAACAGGATTTTGACAGTTTGGCGGGCGTGCAGCTGACTTGGTTGCACGCCTGCTGAACTGAAAATCTAGATGACACGCGGTGACGCCAGGATGCATGCCCGACTTCACCC
This sequence comes from Cetorhinus maximus, assembly GCF_964194155.1. NCBI lineage: Eukaryota > Metazoa > Chordata > Chondrichthyes > Lamniformes > Cetorhinidae > Cetorhinus > Cetorhinus maximus. The sequence goes on along the minus strand of NC_135887.1, from coordinate 22,286,442 downwards.
TGCGTCATTTTACGCCTTGGCGAGCGGGTCCTGGCCCTGCTCGCCAAGCCAAAAATTCTCCCCTGAGCTAGTAATAATGTAAAAGTCAGAGAAGATTTAAAACTTAAAAGACTTTTAAAAAGGAATATTAGCATTTTTATAGCACCTTATCACAACGTCAAAACACCTCAAGATTTTTTGTACTTTGAATTTAGCAATTGTTATTAGTCTGCCAACAGGTTAGCAAGGCCATAAAAAAATCAAACCAAGCATTAGGCTTTATTTGTAGAGGGATAGAATTGAAAAGTAGGGAGGTTATGCCAAACCTGTATTGAACCTTGAATACTGCATACAGTTCTGATTGCCATATTAACGCCTTCCAAATGCTTGATGTTCAATGGCATTACCTTCACTGAATCCCCCACTATCAACATCCTGGGGGTTACCATTGACCAGAAACTGAACTGGGCTAGCCATATAAATACTGTAGCTACAAGAGCAGGTCAGAGGCTAGGAATCCTGCGATGAGTAACCCACCCCCTGACTCCCCACTTTGCTAACCAAGATCAGGAAGAGATAGTTGGAATTTCTTGGGCACGTAATAATAAATTATGATTTAGAAAGTCTGATGCTGATGGGAAAGATCGATAGTGTAAGAGATCGAGGTAGACAAAGAATGATCTTTTTAAAGAGCCTCGCGAACTGGATGAATGTATCACCAACAAAGATGATCCATGCCTCTAGAGCAAGATTAACATGAAAGCCCATGGTCACCAGTGCCCTCTTAGGGCATGGGAGCTAAAGAGAAAGAGATAAAGGGACTGGAGAGGGTGCAGATAAAATTTACAATAGAAATGCATAACAGAAATGCATGAACATACATATCAGGAAAGAATTAACAGACTGGGTCTCTTTTCTCTTGAAAAATGAAGGCTGTGGGGTGACCTAATAGAGGTCTTTAAAATTATGAAAGGTTTTGATAGACTGGATACAGAGAGAATGTTCCCTTTTGTGGTGTGAATAATAAGAATGTGGAACTCACTACCACAAGGAGTGGTTGAAGCAAATATAAGACGCATTTAAGTGGAATGCTAGACAAGCATATGAGGGAGGAAGGAATAGATGGTTATTATGGTAGATGAGAAAAAGATGGGAGGAGTTCAACTGGAGATTAAAACCAACGTGGACTGGTTGGGCCTATGTTGTATATCCTCTGTAAGCCTATGTAATCACAATCGCCTTTCTCCAACTTCGACATTCCATAGCCAACTGAGAAAGACCAGGTCATTTATAAGGAGGTGTATGTTGCCAATGGCTGTGGCTCTTCCTAAATGGGCCCTGGTACCATTTAACCTCCCCCATTGAAAAGATAGATGGGCTCTGTGTATCCCTTGTGTATCAGGGACCCTGATTTAAAATCTCATCCGAAGGCAGCATCTCTGTAAATGCAGCATTACCTTTCAACTACATTGGAATGCCAGTATAGATTCTGCACTCAAGTTGTGGTGGGGAGTTTAAACTGACATCCTTCTGAAGTGTGTATTGTGTGGATTTAAAGCTTCATTCATTGGATTCATGTTCAATATAAATTGCACAAGTTCTGCACAAGAAATGAGAGCATAAAGAGCAGGAAAAGGCCATTTGGCCATCAAGCACACACCTTCCATGGACTGTTAATCCAGGTATTCTAATAAAATTCGACTATGCAATTAAGCTGATAGAACTTTGAAAAACAAACAGATGTTTCTGCTTGTTGTTAGGGAGTTATAGGCCAGTATTTCCTGAGGGGTGTACTTCAAAGAAAGACATTGTATAATCTTCTTTGTGGAATTGAATTTTCTAGCAATTCATTGAAAATCTTCTGAACTCTTGCATTTTAGATGGTAGAACTTATATTGCACAATGCAACTCCTGCCAAACTCCTCCCTTTAAGAGACTGAAGAATATATTTTCTTCTATTCCTACTTTAACTCACTTCCACTTTTTCATTAAAAATAGCAAACGCAGCAAAGCATATCCTGGAAAGGCTATTTAGAGCACCTGAAATCAATCCAAAAGGCCTACATGTAAGGCAGATAACAACCAGGGCAAGTAGCAGGTTCCCCATAACAAAGCATAGTCCAATAATATTTTGTTATAAAATAGGTTTAATGATGGAAATATGTAGCACATCTGTCAGCATGTGATGAACAGTCTACATCCAAATTGCTTCCTGCCTCTTCTCATTCAGGTTGACTTTGGATTTACTGCATAATTCTCACCTTTTCTGTCCTCACCTTGTGTATTTCCACCAGGAGTCAATGAACATCAATCAGGAAAGGGAATTCTGACCAATTTTCTCCTTCGTAGCTCAAGAACACTGAGACTAATTAAGTGTTGCTTTCAGTGGCCTGATTGAGATCAGCTAATTCAGCACAAACCTAGGATCAAATCTAGCACCTTATTGATTCAGCTACTTCCAGACAAACTCGGTGTTTTTCATCTATAGTTCACATTGAAATTTGCAATTCTTTCCACTGCGAATGTATTATTTATTCTTAAGATAACTCTGCCCATAGATTAGACAGCTTTCATAGTGGAACTTGTTGGTTGAAGAAGGTGATTTTGATTAATTTAAGTGGAGGTATGTTGCATGTGTGAGAAAGAAGAGAATAGAGGCTTATGGGGACAGAATGGGAATTGGTACCACAGAATCACAATCTCAGAATCTTAACAGCACAGAAGGAGGCCATTTGGCCCATCATTTCTGCACCGGCTCTCCAAGTGAGCATTATCACCTAATGCTATTGCCCTGTCTTTTCCCCATACCCTTGCACATTGTTTCTATTCAAATAATCATCTAATGCCCTCTTGAATGCCTCGATTGTACCTACCTCCACCACACTTCCAGGCAGTGCATTCCAGACCAGAACCACTCATTGTGTGAAAAAGTTTTTTCTCACGTCACACTCGCTTCTTTTGCAAATCACTTTAAATCTGTGCCTTCTCGTTCTTGATCCTTTTATGAGTGGGAACAGCTTCTCCCTATCTACTCTGTCCAGCCCCTCATGATTTTGAACATCTCTATCAAATTTCCTCTCAGCTGCCTTCTTTCCAAGGAGAGCAGTCCCAACCTCTCCAATCTACCCTCATAGCTGAAGTTTCTCATCCCTGGAACCATTCTTGTAAACCTCTTCTGCACTTTCTCCAATGTGTTCACATCCTTCCTATAATATGGTGCCCAGAACTGTACACAATATTACAGCTGAGGTCTAACGAGGGTCTTATATAAATTCAGCATAATCTCCCTGCCCTTGTAGTCTATGCCCCTATCAATAAAGCCCAGGATATTATATGCTTTATTAACTGCTCTCTCCACCGGCCCTGTCACCTTCAATGATCTATATACACACATACACCCAAGCCTTTCTGCTCCTGCACCCACATCATAATTTCACCCTTTATTTTATAATGTCTGTCCATGCTCTTCCTACCAAAATGCATCACCTCACACTTCTCTGCATTAAACTTCAACTGCTGCCGATCTGCCCATCCCACCAACTTGTCTGTGTCCTCTTGAAGTTCCACACCATCCTCCTCACAGTTCACAACACTCCCAAGCTTCATATCATTCGCAAACTTTGAAATTGTCCCCTGCACATCAAGATCTAGATCATTAATATATATCAGAAAAAGCAAGGGTCCCAATACCGACCCCTGGGGAACTCCACTGCAAACGTTCCTCCAGCCTGAAAAATATCCACTGACCATTACTCTCTGCTTCCTATATTTCAGCCAATTTTGTATCCACGCTGCTACTGTCCCTTTTATTCCATGAGCAATAACTTCTCTCACAAGTCGGTTGTGTGGCACTGTGTCAAATGCCTTTTCAAATTCCATGTTCACCACATCAACAGCATTACCCCCACCGACCTTTTCTGTTACCTCTTCAAAAGACTCCAGCAAGTTAGTTAAATACGATTTCCGCTTTAGAAATCCATGCTGGCTCTTCCTTATCAACCCATATTTTTCCATGTGACTACTAATTCTATCCCGAGTAATTTTTCTAGAATCTTTCCCACCACTGAAGTTAAACTGACTGGTCTGTAATTGCTGGGCTTATCCTTGCAGCCATTTTTGAACAAGGGCGTAATGTTTGCAATTCTCCAGTCCTCTGGCACCATCCCTGAGTCTAGGGAAGGCTGAAAGATTATGGCCAGTGTCCCTGTAATTTCTACTCTCATTTCCTTCAATAACCTTGGATGTATCTCATCTGGTCCTGGTGACTTGTCAACTTTAAGTACCTACAGACTATTCAACACTTCCTCCTGATCAATTTTGAACCCTCCTTGTGACAGAGTTTCCTCACCTGTCACCATGGCCTGGGTAGCATCTACCTCCTTGGTAAAGACGGATGCAAAGTATTCATTTAATACCTCAGCCATGGCCCCTTCGTCCACGTGTAAATTCCCTTTTAGGTCCCTAATCAGCCCTACTCCTCCTTTTACCACCCTTTTACTATTTATATGCCTATAGAAGACTCTGGGATTCTCCTTTATGTTGGCTACCAGTCTTTTCTCATAACCCCTCTTCGCTTCTCTAATGTGCTTTTTCACCTCCCCTCTGAACCTTCTGTATTCCGCTTGGTTTTCAATTGTATTTTCTACCTAACACCTGTCATAAGCGCACTTTTTCTTCTTTATCTTAATTTCAATCTCCTTTTTCATCCAGGGAGCTCTGGATTTGTTTGTCCTACCTTCCCTTTTTGATGGAATATATCTTGACTGTGCCCAAACCAATTTTTTTTTGAAGGTAGCCTATTGTTCAGCTACAGTTTTTCCTGCCAATCTTTCATTCCAGTCTATCTGGCCCAGCTCCACTCTTGCCCCATTGAAGTTGGCTCTTGTCCAGTTAATTATTTTTATCCTGGATTGCGTATTGTCCCTTTCTTTCATCATCCTAAAACATATAATACAATGATCACTGTCTCCTAAATGTTCCCCCACTGACACTTGATCTACTTGGCCCGCCTCATTTCCAAGAACCAGGTCCAACACTGTGTCTTTTTTTGTTCGATTGGACACAAACTGCTGTAGAAAATCCTCCTGAACACAATTTAGGAACTTTTGCCCCTCTCCACCCTTTACACTACCACTGTCCCAGTTTACATTTGGGTAATTAAAGTCCCCCATTATAATTACTCTATAATGCCTGCATCTCTCTGTAATTTCCCTGCAGATTTGTTCTTCTACGCCCTTCGCGCTATTTGGCAGTGTTTCGACTGCACTGAGCAATGTAATTGCACCCTTTTTGTTTCTTAGTTCTAGCCAAATTGATTCTGTCCTTGAACCCTCTGGGACATCCCCTTACTCCAGCACTGCAGTGCTCTCCTTAAACAATACCACCACCCCTCCTCCTTTCCTTCCTTTTCTTTCTATTCTGAACACCTTGTACCCAGGAATATTTAACACCCAGTTCTGCCCTTCCTTGAGCCAGGTCTCTGTTATCGCCACAACATCACATTTCCACATGGCAATCTGCACCTGTAATTACCCAATCTTATTTACTATACTCCGTGCATTCACATACATGCATAGCAACCTTGATTTAGATTTTGTTACTTTCTCCCTTACCCTGACTTTATCTGTTAACTTAGTATTCTCTATACTAGTGCTATCTGTCCCTCCCAGTATTTTGTGTGGCCTGGCATTCATCTCTAATATTTTCCTTGGTTCCCACACCCCTGCCGAGCTAGTTTAAAGTGGGAGGAGGCTCTTGTGGATTATAAATGCCAGCATAGACCAGTTGGGCTGAATGGCCAGCTTCTGCACTGTATTTTATATGAAAGTAATTTAGGCAACTCCAGCTTTAATTTAGACTGCCCCACCTTGCAAAAAAGAGTAAATATTTGGTTCAAAATCTTATTTATTGTAATGAATCAGAGGCATGGCTTGAGCACACACTTTGGCCTAAAGTCTGTCACATGGATGTCTGCATTCGCACTGTATGTGAGAATCTTGGTTTCTCAAAGGTCATTCAGGACCAAATTTGAAACACCAAAGGGCCAGAAAGGATTCCGTAAATTTCCATTGGGATCAGCAAACCAAATATTAAAACAGAATTGTACCATCCACAAGCTGAAGTACGTGTCTAGGGAAACAGTTCAGAAGGAAGCTACTCAACCCATCATGCTTGTGTCAGCTCTTTGCGGGATCTATCCAATTAGTCCCACTCCTTTAGATTAGATGTAATTAAAAATTTCCCCTACGCAGGGGCTTGGAGTCTAGATTTCTCAAAAAGTCCATTGTTGTAAAACCAAGGCTCTTAATGTTGAAGACATTAAAGTTGAAAAGAGGGAAAAGTCATGAAAAATGGATAAGTAGCGTTTTATGTGATACCGAGCTTGGGCTTCAAAAATCTATTGATTATAAGAGAAAGTCCTGTACTTTAGGCTGGGGAAAAAGCAAGTAATTCTTTGTGTAGATTGGAGGCAGTTTTCTCAAATGGCAGGTCATTATATTGTCTTCACTTTAAAATTGCAAAAATAACAAATATCTTGTCTGTCCGTATGAGCAGCACATTGTCCTTTCAACCCAGGTGCCTTTCTGATTTTTAGCAGTTCTCTATTGTTCTATACAGTAAGCTTTCAACGTATTTATGGTTAAAAAAAATGTTCAGCGATTGCTGCAAATCAATTGAAATGCAGTTAGATAATGATCTGATGCTGTGTGCAGGCGGGTTATTTACCACACAATGAAATCAATTAGACCCTCTCCATCAGAGCCAAGAGACAGATTTCTAACCGTCCAATCACTTTTCACACATCACCCCCATTAGGTTGGTTAACGTTTTCAGATGAATTATGATGAATGAGGCCCTTTTTATGAATATGCAGAAAGGTCATAACCCCACAGCAGTCTCCAGACACGGCTGACGTTTAGCTAACATTCCCTGCAAGGCTGAAACTCGTTTCCCTTTCCCTCACATGAAATGTCGAGATTTTTTGGAGTCAAACATCCATTTTGCTCAAGCAGAATGCTTCAGGATAAGCCCAGGAAGTTCCCTATTGCAAGTTTGTTGAAGTGCATGTGCTGCATGGCTCCTTTCTGGATAGAACACCAGATATTATTGATTATTTGAGACAGGAAGACTGCAGAACTGAAACTCCAGGGAAATCTCCAGGTCACTCAGACCCACAGCAGAATCAGTAAACTAATTGTCTGTTCAGGAGTGCAGGTTCACTTGCCGCTTGCTGTTTTCACCAATACTGCACAGACTCTGATATGATGGGGTTCTGTTAGGACGCTCATTAACAGAAGGTGCCAAGAAACACTGGCTTTAAAAGTATGGTGTGTGAATGTTAACATACTAACTCTTAACTTGTTGGTGTGAAATTCCTTTGAACACTTTTAAAACAAATGTGTTGTTTTAAACGGGTTAGCACTTCCATTAAAATATCCTGCAAAGGAATGTCATATGAATGTGTGAAGCATTCATTCACTAATGTTCACAGAGCCATTTCAAGGGCACTCTCTCTTCACTTCAAAATTCCCTGCCCTTCAACAAACAACAACCTGCACTTCCATTGTGCCTTTAATGTATCAAAACGTCTTCAGGCGCTTCTCAGGAACTTTGTGAAACAAAGTTTGACACCGAGCCACACAAGGAGCTATTAGGACAGCTGACCAAAAGCTTGGTCAAAGGTTTAGGTTTAAGGAATGTTTTACAGGAGGAGAAAGGGGTTTAAGCAGCTGAAGGCATGACCATTAATAGTGGAGTGATTAAATCAAGGATGTGCAAGAGGCCAGAATTGTAGGAACGCTGAGATCTCTGAAGGCTGCAACGCTGGAGGAGATTACAGAGATGGGGAGAGGTGACATCCTGGTGGGATTTGAAAGCAAGGGTGAGAATTTTAAAATTTCAGTACAAATCTCTGGTATGATCAACCGTTGACAAAACATGGTTTTCTTTTGACTTTTTTGAGCTAGTCTTTATGCTCATCAATGTGAGATATGTTGGTACTGGAGAATGGAGCATTTTCTCTTTTATGCATGCAGTGCCAGCATTAAACACTTCTAGGTCAAACAGTTGCATGATAAAGGTTCTTTTGCTGTTCACAACAATGTAGCTAGATCTCAGTCTTGGAAGAGAAACATCTACTGGCAACTTTGGGCATTCCAAAAAGAATGTAACCTAGAGGGGAACTTCGGGGAGAGAAAGGAATGTGGCATCACATCCTTCTATGATCTATAGTTAGTGCATTTCATCAGTAATTATTATTTTTTAAAATAATGTTTTAGTCTTTGTCAAGGGAAAGGATGTTATAGGGAAATCAAGGATATTCCAATTCAGGTGCCCAATGTCAGTATCAAGTTGTCCTATCAGAATAAAGCTCACTCTACACTATTCCAAACATGCATCTCAAGCTCAGCGAAGTGACCCCTCCTGTACCAGTGTGGCATTTGTTTCCATTTCCCTACATCGACCATCCTTGCCTTCCTGAGTGTCATTGCATTGCAGATACAGCAACTCATACCAGCCTACAATAGGCCCTGGATAACATCCAGACTAGGTGTACATCTTGAAAACAAAAGTCCAGCCACCTCCCCTTCATCTTCAGTGACACCGATATCACTAAAGACTCCACCATCAACATCCTGAGGGTCACTTCTGACTATTAGCTGAACTGGAGCAGCCACATCAGCACTATGACTACAAGCATAGGGTCGATGTAGGTTGCTCGTTGATGACTGGCTTTTGCCGATAACCTCTCAAAGCTTCTCTGCCAGCTACAAGGCTCAAGTCTTGAGTGTGATGAAATATTCACCAGTAATCAGGATGAATGCAAAGGCAACAATACTCAAGAATTTCAACACCACCCAGAACAGAGCAGTTTGCTTGTTTGGTTTCACCGCCAACATCCTCCCTGCATGCCTTACCACTCCTTCCCAAACCTCCACTATCAATGTTCAGTGGCTGCAGCTGAAAACAGGTGGGTTTCAAACAAAAATAAGTGCCAGATCATGGTGTTGTGCAGAATGATTCATATTTACATGCTCGCATTCATACCTATTCACACCTTACACACTTGCATTCATCCATGTAATCCGACATAACGTTTTGACTTCTTTGATTCCTTCCCAGTTTCATTATTAGCTCTACAACTCAATTGCATTTACACTCTTGTTTAGTCATCCCTGTGGAAAATCACACTGTGCTCGTTCAATCTGGGCCACTTGCAGAAACAACCAGTAACACTGCTTTCCAGGGCTGTTGAGGGGTACAGGGCCTCACATTGCTTGCAACTTTCTTGGAGATTCTGAGTCATCAGAATCCTGAAATCCCTAAAATTAAGAACAGTAAGATGTCTGGCTCATGAAGCTTTGATGAATGTGTTATAGCACATATTGGAATTCTACATCATGGACCTGGGTTTTCATCCTCAAGGCAGGTAGTGGGAGTCAGAAAAATTCCCAATTATGAAAAGTGGCTTCGGAGGCGTGATCTTCATTGCTGGGGAATGGGTGCTGGCACCAGTTGGGGTGGCTGACCATGGAAACATTTCTTAGGCAGAGGCAAGACATGATTTAGGAGGTGGGCTGCTCACTACTCAGGCCCTATATATAAAGAGCCATCCTGGAATCCAGTCACTGCAAGAGGAAGGAAGTTGTCAGGGATTCAAAAGGCTGTGTGGGAAGACATTTCAGAAGCTGTCAGGTGAGTGAAAGTTAAAAATGTTGGGCAACTGGTTTTTAATGCTGTTGGAGCTGGCCCATCATGAACCTTTCATGTGAAGTCTGGCCATTGGAAATTTGTAGAGTGTCCACAGAGCAGTCACTCATTGTTGCCAATTCTCCACATGACCAGCCATGTAGATATCTGCATCTTTGCAGCTGCAGCAGGTCACAACACTGTGGCAAGTGAAATGAGCGTGGTAACTCAGGGGCTGATCTCAGGACCCCACTTGCAGATCCTTCATGTTTTGCCACATGTCTTTTACATAGCCTAATTTCAAGTGTGGGCATCCAAAAGTGCTGATGTCAGCACACTCTCTTCACTGGCCTTTGTGACTTCAACGAAGTAATCCAGCAGGGTCCTATAAGCTCCAGAACAAACCATGCCATTTTGGGGTGCTCACACACAAACATGGTGCACCAAAGAGGGTTGCCAACACTTCAGGATTACCCTGGATTCTCCAGCAATGGATGGAAAGGCTGTTTGGACACAGGAGTTCATATGATGGAACCTCCAGGAATATCTCCTACCACAGCTGGCAACCATACACCCAAAGTGTGAATGGACCCCTTCAACAACATCAGCCTGTGCTCTAGATTAAGGTCGCAGCAGGAAATTGTACATGGATATTAAGCAATGCTGCACATAGCAAGAATCCTTGAAGGAATTGCATGAAGGAATAGTATCAGGCCAAAGGTTCAGCTCATATGGTTTCTGATATTGCACTGTAACTGCATGTGCTCGCACACTAGCATTTGATGACCATTCTTATTTTCCCTTGAGAAGGTAGTGGTGATGATATGCCTTCATGAGCCACTGCAGTCCATGTGGTGTAGGTACACCCACAGTGCATTTAGGAAGGGAGCTCCAGGACTTTGACCCAACAACAGCACTTTCACTCAAAGTCTTCATGGTGTGCAGCCTGGAGTGGAACTTGCAGGTGGTGGCATCCCCATGCATCAGCTGCCCTTGTCCTTCCAGTTGGTTGAGGACACAGGTTTGGAAATTGCTGTCAAAGGAGCCTTGTGAGTTGCACTTGTTGGAGCGCTGCACTCGTCCAGACAAGTGGAGAGTATTTCATCACACTCCTGCCTTGTGCATGATGGAGTTGGTGAGTTACTCACCATGGGATGTGGGCATTGCTGGCTAGGCCAACATTTAATGCCCGTCCCTAATTGCCCTTGTTCAGAGTCAACCACATTGCTGTGAATCCGGAGTCACATGTAGGCCAGGTGAGGACAGCAGATTTCCTTCCCTAGAGGACATTAGCGAATCAGATGGGTTTTTACAACAATCAACAATGGTTTCATGGTCATCATTAGATTTTTAATTCCAGATTTTTATTCAATTCAAATTCTACCATCTGCCATGGTGAGCTTCGAACTCCGGTGTTCAGAGCATTACCCTGGGTTTCTGCATTACCAGTCCAGCGACAGTACCACTAACCACTGCCTCTGACCTGCTCTTGTGGCCACTGTATTTATATGGCAGGTCCAGTTCAGTTTTTGTTCAATGGTAATCCTGAGGATGTTGATAGCTGGTGAATTCAACGATGGTAATGTCATTGAATGTCAAGAGAAAATGGTTATAGTCTCTCCTGTTGGAAATTGTCAATGCCTAGCACATTTATGGCGCAGAATTTTGATTCCATTGGTCCATCAATCATATTGACGTGCTGAGTCTTACCGAACACTACATAGGTGGACTCGACATAGGGGCCAGGCTTCACTCAGTCACTCGGTTACTTGCTCACTCTGTATTTCACAGCATGCAAAGTATACTTGCAGGCCCCTCTGTTGCATGGCATCTCAAGGTTAATCCCTCAATGTGGCTGAATGCAGACTTATAATGGTGAACATTTCAGTCATTGTGATGTCAGAGAATCTCAAGGACACTTCCAGAGTTTCTCTCCTATCAGAGGATAAGCACCTCCTGGAAGCGGTGAGGCGCCTATGGTCTCAAGGGCACTTATATATCAATGGCTTGACAGCCATTTGCTTCTGAGGGTGCATCTATGTCCTCAATGTTGATTATGAGAAGCACCTCTGTATTAGGTCGCCACTGTTGACTATAGCTTTTATTTCTCCCCCTTCCCTCTCTCCTTCCCTTTTCAAAGTTGTTATCTTTCTCTTTGGGATGCTGTTACATGTCTGGTGGGTCCAGTGTCCATTCAGCATTTGTCCCAAGCAGCCACTACTCGCTCATTGATCATGACAGTGAAGGTCAGTACACTATTCAACGTGGAGGTGATCAGAATTGAGCCCAATTAATATTTGTGTGAGTTATTTTGTGTTCACCTGTGCCCCACTTCCAATAACAGGAATAGACATGATCTTATTCCGAGGCCTCATCTGCCCTCAGGTGAACGCATAAGGTCTGATGCAGGGGAGTTCTCTCTTTAACTGAATTAACAACAATTACTTGCATTTATAGAGTGCCTTTAATAAACTAAAGCATTCCTAGTCGCTTCATAAGAGTGTTACCAAACAGAATTTGACACTGAACCATATAAGGAGATATTCAGATGGGTGACTAAAAGTGTGGTCAAAGAGGTAGGTTTTAAGGAGTATCTTAAAGACAGAGAGAGAAGTAGGGAGTTTGAGAGGTCTAGGAGGGAATTCCAGAGATTAAGGTCTAGGCAGATGAAAGCACAGTCCTACAGGCACTAACTCCACAGGCACTAGTGAAGTGATTAAAATCGGAATGCACAAGAGTCTGAATTAGAGGAGGGCAGAGATCTCAGAGAATTGTAGGGCTGCAGGAGGTTACAGAGATAGGGAGGGGTGAGGCCATGGAGGACTTTGAAAGCAGGGATGCAAATTTTAAAATTGCGGCATTGCCAGACCAGGAACCACTCGAGGTCAGCGAGCACAGGGATGATAGGTGAACAGGACATGTGAAAGTTAGGATACAGGCAGCAAAGTTTTTTGACTGATCTCAAGTTTGTGGTTTTTAGTTAAAGGCACTTTATAAATTCAAGTTCTTTTTTATCTTTCTTTACTTTTGTTGAAATTGCTTTTCATAATTATACCAGGATATTACTCTGTCTCCATTAAAATAACCAACGGAGGAAATTCAGATAAGCATGATGCACCATTGTTATTCCACAGTAAAATTTCAATAACTGTGTGCTTTGGCTGATGCGGTGATGTGAGAAATAGCTTTCGTTAGGAACAATCCACATTTCATCCTAAATATCTATAAAGTCCTAAGGTGTCCATCCTCACTGTGTACATCACAGGCCCTCAAAGCCCCCTGCAGTTTGGTTTAAGCTAGCCTAACAGGCTCACTCAACGTAACTCAAACCTATTTCATGTTTCAAATGAAAAGAAAATAATGAGTCAAACAGCTGGCATAGTGTGCTGCACCAAACACAGTCTCATGCTTGCAATTCTCCACTTACTCAGCTGCTGAGCTTTATGGGAAGGAGATGGTGACTGGATGCCAGCCAAAGAGGCAGGGTTGAAAGGGCTATCCAGTATAGTCTCCTGATCCTTCTAGTGATCTGTTTTAGAGGCCACTGAGGAGGCCTGGGAGAAGGGAACAGCTCATCCCCTGATAGGAGATGATGCAGGACAAGATGCATAGAAGGGGGCAAAAATCATTAAAAAAGAGACCTTATCTTCAAAAAAATTAGGTTAAACCAAAAAAAATTGACATCCCATGTGTTTAAAATACAACAATGATAGGACTGAAATAAGATAGCCAACCCTCAAGTTTTTTTATTCACAGCCCTTGTATCATTCAAACAGCCCTCTTGTTTAAACCCGCCACATTGACACTCTGGTACAGTACAAGTCTGATTTGAACAAGGTAAATATGGATCGCAAAACAGAAACATGAGCAATTAAGACATTTACACACTTTGGCAAAGATTTAAATGGATTGCAATGTGCCCAATGCATAAATGTACTTGGTTTCTAATTTCCGTCATTTAACTGTTCTGATCACTAATTGGCTCCCAAGGATAAGGCATTGGAGAGTACCTCTGTGAACGCATTGGAGAGAGTGCAGAAGAGGTTTATGAAAGTGGTTCCAGGGATGAGATACCTCAGTTATGAGGAAAGATTGGAGAAGTTGGGACTGTTTTTCTTGGAGAGGAGAAGGTTAAAAGGAGACTTGATAGAAGTTTTCAAAATCATGAGCGGTTTGGACAGAGTCGATCGAGAGAAACTGTTCCCGCTCGTAAACAGATCGAGAACCAGAGGGCACAGTTTTAAAATGTTTTGCAAAAGAAGCATATGTGAACTGAGAAAAAACTTTTTCACACAGCGAGTACTTAAGGTTTGGAATGCACTGCCTGGAAGTGTGGTGGAGGCAGGTTCAATTGAGGCATTCAAGAGGGCATTGGATGATTATTTAAATAGAAACAACATGCAGGGTTACAGGGAAAAGGCGGGAGATTGGTACTAAGTTAAAATGCTCAGAGAGCCTGTGCAGCGACAATGGGCCAAATGGCCTCCTCCTACACTGTAACAATTCTGTGACAAAGGGCAGTGCTGTTTGTGGCTTCTTAATGCTAATGTTTAGTGGAGCTAAACCCAAACACCTCCCAAAGCTGTCACAGTAAATTAATGGCGAAGGTTGATTTTTATTGGTGCCTATAAGAATACGTAGGAATATATTCCCTTCCCTTACCCCCATATCTACCCTCTTTAAAAGTTAACTCATCTTCTTTGTGTATGAAGTCTATGTTTCAGCCTATTTGATCCTGAACTATTGCCTGTGTGTTGAAGTCTATTTTCTCTGAGCTGAAGTAATGTGCATGGGAGTTGTAGAATGGGCGGATGCACATAGTTATTTCATCATAGCATGTATAATTCTATCAGTCCCTGGTGCCAGTATAGGGCCTCATCAACTGACAGTACCAATCAGAAATTCAGACACACACTTTCCGATTTATGTCACTGGTGGTAAGGCTCATAAAATTACTGCCAGAGAATTGCCCATTTACTCCTATGTCATGATGCAACAATAACAATTGCCTGGTAAGTGGTTAAAAAGCTCCACAACACTTTACAGGAATATTTTGACATATAGGGTGGAATCGTCCCAGATTTGCACTAATTGTGGAAGGGGCATGAGAAAGCTGGCCGCAATGTTGGCTTTTCACACTGTATCATCCCAATCCTGCCTCATTTAATCATGCATTCCCGGGAAACACGCCGCTTCGACGGTGGGCAGGCTCTCATTCACCGGCCACACTGTCACTTTGCCACTTCCTCACACCGTGCGCCATATTTAAAATGCAGCCGCGCACACACCTCCCAGTGCTTCCACCCAGGACTGCTGCACAGAAGACATGACCCCGAAAGGCAAGAAGGCTGCAGCTCCCTGATTCAGTGACATATCTCTGGAATGTCTTTTGGACATCGTGGAGGCCCACTGTGATGTTCTGTACCCCTGCTGTGGCCGCAGGAGGGATAGCAACATCACCAATCCAGCTTGGAAGGCGGTGGCAGCAGTGGTCAGTGCCAATGCCCTGCAAAAGAGGACTGTCACCCAGTGCTGAAAGAGGATGAATGATCTCCTCTGTTCCGCCAGGCTAAGTCACTCTTTTCATCACTCTCATCTCTCACACTCCCAAACCCATCACACATCCACGGATATCACCATTTGCGCTCTCGCACACACCTTCATTGGCCTCATCCTGTCCGTGGCACCACTCTCCACCCATACATGTCAGGCATACTTACCATCTGGCCTGGCAGGTGTCCTGCTTACGCTCTCTCCATCTGTCTTCATGCAGGGCAAACTGGCACACAACAAACTGGTGGAGGAATGCCTGAAATCAAGTTGTCTCCTTGCTGCATGTCATCATCATCCTCCACGAATCTAGCAGCTATAAGGGCCTCCCTACTGTGCCTGCTTCATCTGGCCGGTTCAATAGCCTCATCGCTGGCATCCCCACCTTCGAGGACCTCCTCATCCTCATCCCCATTGACGTCCTCCTCATCAGAGGAGACATTCAGCTCCTCCATCTCTTCCTCAGCCTGCTGCTCTCTCCATTGCAGCGCCAGGTCATAAAGAGCACAGTAGGCAACGACGATGCGCAACACCCTCTGCGGACTGTATCGCAGGGCTGCACCAGACCGGTCCAGGCATCATGTGACGCATTATACCTTCGCTCTACTGCAGTCTGAGACTGCCACACGTCCTCTGCAGGTAGCCCTTGTCCCCGAGGAGCCAATTCTGCAACATCTGTGACCCTGGAAGACATCAGGGATCTGAAAGCTGCTAAGGATGTAGGAGTCGTGGACACTCGCTGGGAACCGTGCGCAGACCTGAAGGATGCATTCATGGTGGTCGCACACTGGCTGAACATTCAGCAAGTGGAAGCCCTTGCGGTTGACATAGTTGACTGCTTCTTGCCACAGAGATCTGAACACCACGTGAGTTCAGTCGATGGCACCCTGAAACTGTGGGAAACCTGAGATCTGAGCAAATCCCAGTGCTTTTGCATCCTGGCTTTCCTGGTCCCGGGAAAAATGCACAAGGTTGTGTGCCTTTGCAAAGATGGCGTTCATGACCACGTGGATGCATTTTTGGGTGGAGGCTTGCAATATCCCACAGAAGCCCTGAAAAGAGCCAAGGAGCCACTGAAGTAAAAATTGAACACCACAGTCACTTTCACAGCCTCTGGCAGTGGATGCCCTCCATGTCCCCGTGGCACCAAATCCTGCAGCAGGTAGCAGATGTGACCCAGTTCCCTAGACATGTGCAGTCTTCGGCGACACTGGTTCTTGGTCATCTGCAGGAATGAAAGGCAGCGCCTATAGACCCTAGGTCTAGCTAGGCGCTAACCAGTGACAGCTCGCTGTGGCTCTTCAACAGCATGAGCGGAAACCCCAGCGGCCCCCTCTTCCTGAGGGTGCTGTTCCTCCCTCTGCCCAGCCAGGCACCTCCCTCTTTCTTCTCCTTCACCTCTGCTCTCTGTTGGCCATGAGGTATACAGTTAGGTCATCAGGCTCCATGATCCTGATGTACTCCTCCAGCAGGATAAAAGACAGACGCATGGGTTAGCTTGGGTGTTCTAAGAACCCCTCTTGGTTAAGTCTGAAGTTCCCTTAACGCATCTCAGAGAGTGATGGTTGGCCAGAGTTTAGTGCGCTGCATGACTGCCCGAAACCCCACCTACCTCCACCCCACTCCACCTGACCGATTGGCGGCACCTGCACATGCTGGACTACATGCTGTGCTCTCAGCTCAGGCGCAAGCATTCTCCTAACCTGCTCTGCAAGGCTGTGCTGTCAGCTTGAACCATGGGGGAGACTGGGCCAAACCTGAATGACGATATTGCAAGGGGCTATGAGCGCCTCCACCAGTGACTGCTCTGTGGTCAGCTTTCGTAAGGAGATTGTACAACTTGCCCAGTCGTCCAATTGTTCTGCAGTCCACTAAAACGCTCATTAGTTTGCAGACTGTGTCCGAGGTGTGAAAAGCTCTGGAGCATTTGCTGGCACTTTCAAGCCTCTGTGTTGCTTCAGTGAGCAGATAAACTTGAGGCCCGACTCCAAGCACGCCAATGTGGCTGTGCCTGAACTGTCTCAGCTGCAGAGGACTGGTCATTTTATACAAGGTTTTCCAAATGCATGGCCGCTTCTCACCCCACCCCAGCACATGCTTATGCATTACAATCAACCGCAGGGCAGCCCTTACAGGCCCAATTCACCTCAACCGGACCAGGGTGCAGCCCTTGTGGCAGCCCCCCCAACTCAGTTCAACACCTTAACCGCAGGGCAGCCCTTGCTCTGGCACCGCACAGTCAGCCAGCCAAGAAAAAGCAACTTGCCTGTGCCCTTGCCTGACCTTGAGGCCCAACAGGCAACCCCTGCAAGCACTGCGCAATGTTACTGTGCACTCACCTCTGAGTTCCCCTCAAAGTGCAGCTTGCCAGCTGCATGCCTTATAATTGATGTTGTGAAACATGTGGTGTGCAATGTTGCCGAAGTGCCCAGATTATCCAGCATGGGGCAAGGATTCTGGCGAGCTGGGCTTATAAGATATGCAGATTTATTACAATGAAGTTCCCGAGCTGTGGCGGCGGGAAGCATGGCCCGCCATTGACTGGCAGAGCAGACGGTTGCAAATGTGTTTCATGACAGGATGGAACCAATTTTTGGCTGTCCCGTAATATTGTCCACTCACGCTGCCAAGCTGGCATGGAAATTTCCGCTGAGACACATAAAGAGATATTAGGACAGGTGACCAAATGATTTGTGAAAGAGGTAGAAAGCAGAGAAGTTTAGGGAGGGAATTCCAGTGCTCAGGGCCCAGGCATGTAAAGGCACACCTGCAGTGGTGAAGCCATGAAAATCATGGATGCACAAGATGCCAGAATTAGAGGAGCTCAGAGATCCCAGGGTGGGGTGGAGGGGTTGGTGTACGGTTGAAGGAAGTTACAGAGATAGGGAGAAACAAAGACATGGAGGGATTTTAATGTGCCCCTGGCCAAGCTGTTCCAGTACATCTACAACACTGGCATCAACCCGGCTATGTGGACAATTGCCCAGGTATGTCCTGTACACAAAAAGCAGGACAAATCTAACCTGGCCAATTACCACCCCATCAATCTACTCTCGATGATCGGTAAAGTAATGGAAGGGGTTATCAACAGTGCTGTCAAGCCTTACTTGCTTAGCAATAACCTGCTCACTGACACCCAGTTTGGATTCTGCCAGGGCCACTCAGCTCCTGACCTCATTACAGCCTTGGTTCAAACATGGACAAAAGAGCTGAACCCCCGAGGTGAGAGTGACATTGACATCAAGGCGGCATTTGACCGAGTGTGGCATCAAGGAGCCCTAACAAAACTGGAGTCAATGGGAATCGGAGGGAAAACTCTCCACTGATTGGAGTCGTACCTAGCAATAAGGAAGTTGGTTGTGGTTGTTGGAGGTCAGACATCTCAGCTCCAGGACATCACTGTAGGTGTTCCTCAGGGTAGTGTCCTCGGCCCAACCATCTTCAGCTGCTTCATCAATGACCTTCCTTCCATCGTAAGGTCAGAAGTGGGGATGTTCATTGATGATTGCACAATGTTCAGCACCATTCACGACTCCTCAGATACTGAAGGAATCCATGTCCAAATGCAGCAAGACCTGGACAATATCCAGGTTTTGGGCTGACAAGTGGCAAGTAACATTCACGCCAAGCAAGTGCCAGGCAATGACCATCTCCAACAAGAGAGAATCTAACCATTGCCCTTAATGTTCACTGGCATTACCATCACTGAATCCCCCACTATCAACATCCTGGGGGTTACCATTGACCAGAACTGAACTGGACTAGTCATATAAATACTGTGGCTACAAGAGCAGGTCAGAGGCTAGGAATCCTGTGACAAGTAACTCACCTCCTGACTCCCCAAAGCCTGTCCACCACCTACAAAGCACAAGTCAGGAGTGCAGTGGAATATTCCCCACTTGCCTGGATGAGTGTAGCTCCCACAACACTCAAGAAGCTAGACACCATCCAGGACAAATCAGCCCGCTTGATTGGCACCGCATCCACAAACATTCACGCCCTCCACCACTGATGCACATAGCAGCAGTGTGTACTATCTACAAGATGCACTACAGGAATTCACCAAGGCTCCTTAGACAGCACCTTCAAAACCCACGACCACTACCATCTAGAAGGTCAAGGGCAGCAGATAGATGGGAACACCACCACCTGGAAGTTCCCCTGCAAGTCACTCACCATCCTGACTTGGAAATATATCGCCATTCCTTCACTATCACTAGGTCAAAATCCTGGAACTCCCTTCCTAACAGCACTGTGGGTGTACCTACACCACATACACTGCAGTGGTTCAAGAAGGCAGCTCACCACCACCTTCTCAAGGGCAACTTGGGATGGGTAATAAATGCTGGCCCAGCCAGCGAAGCCCACATCCCATGAATGAATAAAAGAAACGCAAGAATGAGAATTTTAAACTTGAGGTATTGCCAGACTGCGGGTCAGTGGAGGTCAACATGTACAGTGAAAGGTCTCTGTGGAACCCTTTCCCAGCAATAATGAGAGCCTGTTGTAGAATGGGTGAGAAAAATTAATGAGTCGGTGAATTAAAATAACATTACATTAAATTGCATAGACATCACAGCACAAAAACAGGCCATTTGGGCTCAACTGGCCTCTGCAACGTGCTCTACATTAGCCTCCCCTCATCCTACTTCATCTAACTCTATCAGCATACCCATTTATTCCTCTTAAGTGTCCTTAATCTATGCTATTTGCGTTCACCACTCCATAGGGTAACAGGTTGCACGTTCTAACCACACTAAGAGGTTTCCTCTGACATGTCTTCCTTAACCGAGGTTTTCCACCCACAGTGGTTGACAGGGCCATCAACCATGTCCGGCCCATCTCCCACACATCTGCCCTCATACCTTCCTCTTCCTCCCAGAACCATGATAGGGTCCCCCTTGTCCTCACTTATCACCCCACCAGCCTCCGCATTCAAAGGATCATCCTCCGCCATTTCCACCAACTCCAGCATGATGCCACCACCAAACACATCTTCCCTTCACGCCCCCTGGCGGCATTCCGCAGGGATCATTCCCTCCGGGACACCCTGGTCCACTCCTTCATCACCCCCTACACCTCAAACCCCTCCCACGGCACCTTCCCATGCAACCGCAGAAGGTGCAACACCTGCCCCTTTACTTCCCCCCTCCTCACCGTCCAAGGGCCCAAACACTCCTTTCAAGCGAAGCAGCATTTTACTTGTACTTCCCTCAATTTAGTCTACTGCATTCACTGCTCCCAATGCGGTTTCCTCTACATTGGAGAGACCAAACGCAGAATGGGTGACCGCTTTGCGGAACACCTTCGGTCTGTCCGCAAGCATGACCCAGACTTCCCTGTCGCTTGCCATTTCAACACAGCACCCTGCTCTAATGCTAACATGTCCGTCCTTGCCCTGCTGCAATGTTCCAGTGAAGTTCAACGCAAACTGGAGGAACAGCACCTCATCTTCCAACTAGGCACTTTACAGCCTTCCCGACTGAATATTGAGTTCAACAAATTTAGATCATGAACTCTCTCCTCCATCCCCACCCCCTTTCCGATCCCCCTTTTTTTCCAATAATTTATATATATTTTTCTTTTCCCTCCCATTTCCATTATTTTTAAATGTATTTCCATCCATTGTTTTATCTCTACCTTTTAGCCTATTTCGATCCCTTCCCCCCACCCCACCCCCACTTGGGCTATCTGTACCTTGCTCGTCCTGCTTTTTACCCTTAATGTCACCTGTTAGCACATTTCTTAGATAATATCACCACCATCAACACCTCTTTGTCCTTTTGTCTATGACATCTTTTGGCAATCTCCACCTATCACTGGCCCTCTATCCAGCTCTACCTGTCCCACCCACCCCTTTAAACCAGCTTATATTCCACCTCTCTTCTATTTTTCCTTAGTTCTGTTGAAGAGTCATACAGACTCGAAACGTTAACTTTGTTCCTCTCCGCAGATGCTGTCATACCTGCTGAGTTTTTCCAGGTATTTTTATTTTTGTTTTTGTTTTCTCCTAACTTATTGGCTTATTAGTTATTCTTTTATTAATAGCCTTTAGTTTCGATCTCACATAAAAGTATAAATATCAACTTTATGTCTACACTAGCAAACCCCTTCCTTAATTTTAAATGCCTTTATTAGGTCACCTCTCAACTTCCTCTTATCCAGAGACCGAGTTCTCTTGTATGTTATCTATTTCAGGTGTTCAGGTTTGCCAACTTAATCGTAATCATACTGCTTCAGAGAAGTAAGAATTGAACATTTGTCCAGTGAAACAAGAGTCCATAGTTATGTCATATTTAAAGATCCCCACAACCTGAAAAGTTGGATTATTATCTCCTTATGTGGCTCGGAGTGAAATTCATTCTAACATTCTTGTGAAGTACTTTGGGCCATTTTACTACATTGAAGTCACTTTATAAAAATTAAGCAGTTGTCATTGACAAACATGTCGCCTGTTAACAATGTTTCCAGCATTATTATGATAATTGTAATGATTACTTAACAGTGAAGATTTTGTTGTCCAGTAGACCATGTAACTCCATGCACTAACCCAGCACTCAAGTGGTTAATGCACATCCAGAGCTTGTGCCCATTCTTCAGCTTTATTTAGCCTTAATCTGTAAGGTTGATTAACTCTCAACCCTTAGCTGTCCACCTCCTTTATTGCACAGCAGGAGTTTACTGCGGTATTAGTGGCATCAAGCCCAGGTTTTGGGACAGGGTAAAATCACTTCCTGAACAGGGGGAAAAGAAATAACATAGAAGCTGCCAACTGCTGAGAGGGCATTTGTAGCACAGTGCAGCAGAACAGGACTTTGATGTTGGCTGTGGTGTCAGTCCTGAATTCCTGCTGTAACTTGGTAACTCTTTAACTCTGAGGGATTTCCTTTAATCATAAAAAACCTTTAACTCTAAATTCCAGTTCAAAATCTACCTTATTTCATGTAACCTGCAAAGAGGACACATTTTATTAAATTCATATTTGTGTATGGAAGAGAGGGTTGCCTTCCTATGAAACACAGAAATTTTCTTCTAAGCAAAGGTTTTTTTTACTCTAGTTCCTCCCCTGTAATTCTGCACTGAACAGAGCGGACACACATGGAATATGGACCTCAGATGGTGGCAGCCCTCAAATAAATATGCATTGCATATTGTTCCTGCATTTTAGATGGCCGTACATATTGACATACTCTTAGGGGTTCCCTGCAAATATTGACACACTCCTTTGGATACACTTTTGGGGATTCACTTAAATATTCACGCACTTATGGGGACCCTTTACAACTATTGACACACTTTTGGTGATTCCCTTAAATATTGGCACACTCCCTGGGACTTTGCAAATATTGACACACTCCTGTGGATCCCCTGAAAATATTGATGTGTCCCTGGGGACCCATGCAAATAGTGACTCATTTATGGATTCTCCATTTCTAATTTCCAAAGTGCTAACTACCCAAAGGAAAACAGTTTAATAATTGTACAAAATATGTTTTAATCAGCATATCATAACAGAAGCAAAGTGATGGTAAATCAACCAATACAGAAAAACAATTGAAGAGAGAATTACTGAGGCATTGTGCATATGGCATTCAGTATGCTCGGCCACTTAAAATGATCCTCTGACTTGCGGCATCTTTAGTATCTGGAGAAACAATTTTTTTGCCATGTAGTAAACATCAAGTGGGTTAGAAATAATCTAACCACATAAAAAGGCTGGATGTCTTTGTTTCTATGATGTTTGCTTTTAGAAAGATTTGCATTTTTACATTACCTTTTCGCATCTCTCTGAGACATCTGAAGTCAATTACTTTGAAATATAGTGACTGATGTTCTGTTGGTGAACCCAGCAGCAAGATCCCACAAACAGCAACGGAAGAGGAGTTGACCTGATTTTTTAGTGGTGCTGATTGAAGGAGAGATGTCAAACAGGAGGGATGTCAAACACTTCTTCAGGTAGCGACATGGCTGTATGGAATTGTCTGCTTTGAACTTGACAGCCCATAATTTATGCCCATTAAAAATAATGGGGGCAATAGCAAGGGACTAACGAAGGCAGAAGCAGAATGCTGACAGTTAGGGTCTTTAACATCCACCCGTGCCAATATACAAGGTGTGCAATCAAGTGTGTGGTGGGTTATGCATAAATATATGGTGCATGCAGTCTGGAGTGAGAGAAATTGTGAAGCACTGTGGCCGTTGGCAGAGTCTTGCTGCCCATTGTCCTGCCCACACTGGAGGAACTAAGTCTAAGTAAGCAGTCAAAGATTATTCAGAAACATAACATGTGCAGTGAGTTCTTCACAGACATACCATAGAAATGTCAAGGGTTATTCATTGCTGTATCCATCTGCAGCCCAAGATGTGGTGAATTACTCACATCTGCTATGTACAAAGACATTACTTATTTTTTGACACCCTGAAGAAAAAGCTGTGAATCCAGCAGAAGCATTATTTAGAATTAAATCTTCCCCGTTCCCTATTCAAGAGAGTGTGTGGAAGACCTACCTCCAGTTCTCTGCCACTTCTGCTCCATTCTGCTCTTGAAAACAATAACCTGTCATTTACAACATCGCTCGTCCGCCAAAAACCCAGAGAGTGTATCTTAGACTTCCCCCCCCTGAACCACACCCCCTCCTTACCTCTCTTCTTCAGTAAGCTCCTTAAAACCTACCACTTTGACCAGGTTTTCAGGGCTAACCCCTTGATAACACTTGTGTAAATTGCCTTGGGACATTTTACTACCTTAATGTAGTTATATAACTGCAAATTGTTGCTAGACAACCTCTGTAACGTCTTATAGCACTCCAAGTATGTGTTGGAGGAAAATAAAGATGTCAAGTTGGAGACGGAAGAGTGAGTTTCAGGATGAATTATGTGAAAGCATCAATGAAAAGAGAGGTGTCTGAAAGTTGAGAAAGAGATGAAGGAACAGTAATTTTTGAAGAGTTCCAAAGGCAGGAGAGCCCGAAGGATCACCAGCCAATGATGGTGTAGGGTACTTGAGAATTACACAGCAGTGTGGTGTTGGAGAAGCAAAGGATGTGGTGAGAAAGGCATCTCTTTCTTTAACGTAGCAAGTTGTTACAATACGGAATGCGCTGGGTGATGGAAGTTGATTCAATAGTAACTCCCAAAAGGGAATTGGATAGATACCTGAAGGAGAAACATTTGCAGCGCTGTCATGAAAGAACAGGGGAGTGAGACTAATTGGATAGCTCTTTCAAAAAGCTGGCACACACAAATTGTGGAACAACTACACCAAGGGCAAAGTTTTCCATCAAGCTTCAGGACCCAGACACAGGACCAAGCGGGAGTCCCAAGCCCACACTTACTGGGAGTGCACCCAACAACACAACGGTGGCTGCCTTCGCACCCGCAGGCAGGGTCTCGACATTGCCAGCCCAATCAGAGAACCGGCAGCTTTGGAGCCTCGGCAGCCCCACCATGACGTGGTCACACTGAGACAAGTCTGGAACTATGAGGGTGCCTCAACACGGAGCTGCCGTCAAAGGTGTGTATTTAAAATTAAAATTATGGGAAGCTGAGGGTAGCCCTCTCTGGGTGCATCATTTGGGCCATGGGTGTGGTCTTTCTTGCCAACAACCCCCTCTTTGGAGCATGAAGCCTTTGGAACATGGCGATGATGGCCTCCACAGATGGCGGGAAGCCACTTTGCTGGCGGTGCACTCTCAAAGTTGGACTTAATTGAGTCCATAATCACTGTAATTGGCTGCCCAGCTTCGTGCTGCGGGAAGCTGATCCTGGTCCCTGCCCACCATGGGAAACTTCCCTGGCAGTGGGAATGCAGCAGGGAGCTATCCCAATGCATCTCCCCACTAATTTCCTGGCCCCCATCATCACGGGCTGGGAAAATTCAGCGCTAAGTTATCACATGACATTGCTGGCAAGAGAAAATAATTAGCCATGAATGCAGCTCCAATTGCTGTCTATTTATTCCCAACTGCAAAGTAAACTTGAGGATAGGATCAGACTCGACTGTGATACTGCACAGTTGAAAAGTATGCAGACGCTGTATGTTCACACAAAGAATGACCATTTGCGAAAGGTTCTGGAGTCAGTGACTGTGAAATTATAGCACAGCCAAGAGCAAAATGCCTTCAGGGAAGGAGGGCTAAGGGGAGAAAACAAAAAAGCTGATCTGAACATGTACAAGATAGCAGGAAGATGTCTGTTCTTTACAATTCCACCAGCGTTGATGGTGTACAAGTTCAATTCTTCACTTGCAAGTGACATAACAAACTGACACACAGGACCTTTAATGACATAAATTTTGGGGAACTTAGGAGTAGTTTCAAGTCGGAAGTCACCTGTTGGCAATTACTGCAAATGATATATGCCAGCTTTAAACAAACTGCCCTCAGCTGAATACTGGTTCATGCATCGGTCAGACAGTCTTCATTTCCTTTTAATTGAGTTAAGATGCCCGAACAAGAGAGCTGGACCGAGCAGACTGAAGCAACTCAGTTAGAGAGATAAACAAGTATCTGTTCGACTTGCATGACACTCAGCTTCAGAAGAAAAGTCTTTGAGCAGAAGGTGGAAGCAAATCATTCATCTGCTAAGGGCCTCCTAAATCGATCATAAAGAATAAAGATAATTGTGATGTATGGATACAGGATTCTCTTGAGTATCGAATGGCAGACTGCAGTAACCCAGTGTTAAATGGATAAAATACTTCACAGTCTGCTACAAGAGTTCAGTTGCAAGCAAAGTTGTTCAGTCAATGTTCAAAACTAGGTGCTGTGCTGGAGGGATTTGTAAATATTTTTTGACCCTACTCTTGGTACATGTTTGAATAATAGTTCAAATATCCCACATTACTGAAGTGACTGCACTTCAGAGTACTTCATTGATATAAAATACCTTGGGACATCCTTGATGTTCTGAAAGATGCTATAAAAATGCAACTTCTTGCCTTCTTTGTGCTCTCCTGGCGCCTCGGTGGTGCAGTATGTGGTGTAATGTTGTGCTTTAAAGTTTATGTCTTATTCAATCCGCAGACCTGTACTGAGCTAGCCAGTCTCAACTGGGTGAAAGAGGGGGCAGTGTTGCAGTTGAACTCAGCATTGTCAGCCCTAGGGGGGGAACATTAGCTAGTGTGTGTACTCCTGATCTGCAAATCTAGAGCTGGAAGTGTGTCATCCAGCAGATCTTTTAGACCAGATGGCGCTAACTGCAGCTGTGGGATTCACACTGTAACTTTTATACTTGCAGAACATTGGCCCAGAAAGTCTGCTGGTCAACCACCCTGCCAGTAATGCTGGACATCACTAGTTTGCAGAGTCAGCAAATGGGTTTCCGAATTTTACGTAAGTGCCATCAGGCGTTCACTGTCTATGGGTACATCTCCAGCCATAAATCACAGCCCCAATCCCACCATCAGAGGTTGTCCAACTGAAACCCCAGCTATCTCTCACAACCCACAATCAGTAACCTGTGACTCCGATTTACACACCTGGTTTGAACTCTCAACCTTCTGACTCTCAAGAGGTGTGAGTGGTACCCACTGAGTCATGGATGACATACCCAGAAAATCAGCCAACCGTTCTATTATTTTCCAGATTTAGTCATGTGTTTATCCTGAACATGAAAACAGATGAAAAGAAAAGCCGCAAACATTAAAAATCTGAAACGCACAGCAAGTCAGACAGTATCTGAAAGTAAAAATAGCACGAATTAGGCTACAGCTGAAACATTAACCTATTTTTCTTTTCCAGAAATTGATCAAGCTGCTATACAGGCCTGGCAGTTTCAGATTTTATTTAAATCTAAATTTTGATGCAATTGGTGCAATATTTTTAATATTATTAAGTTCCAAGTGTTAGCAAATGATTCACAGAGAATCTGTAGTACATTTACTAATGCAGCTGTTATCAAGCATTGTTTCTATTTATGGTCTGAAAATGACTTGATTACTTGAACTTGTGCTGTGGGATTTAACAGAATTGTGAGGTGTTCAATGAAAACAGAAGTGTAGGAAAAACACATCAGATTAGTCAATCCAGGGGTTCACACTCAAAATATTAACCTGTCCTTTCTTGTTTACAGATGCTAACTGACCTGTTGTATATTTCCAACATATTTTTGCTCTTAATATTTCAGATTTCGGGCATTTACAATTCTTATTTTTTCTCTATAATAATTATGAGCACCTTCCTGACAAAAAAAGAAAGACGTGCATTTTTATAGCGCTTTTCATGACCACAGGATGTACCAAAGTGCTTAACAGCCAATGAAGTACTTTGCAGTTCAGTAACTGTTGTAATGTAGGAAACACGGCAGCTAATTTGCATACAACAAGCTCCCACAAACAGCAATGTGATAATGACCAGATCATTTTTTGTGATACGATTCAGACTAAGGCTTCCTAATAAAATGTCCTAGAGCACTTCATAGGAGCTTAATCAAAGGAAAATTCTACATGAAACCACACAAGGAGATATTAGGTCAGGTGGCCTAAAAATGTGATCAAAGAATAGAATTTAAGGAGCGTCTTAAAGGTGGAGAGAAATAATGAGGTTTTGAGAAGGAAGTCCAGAGCTTAGGTGGCTGAAGACATTTCTGTCAGTGGTGGACTGATGAAAATTGGGGATGCACAAGAAACCATAATCACAAAGGCAGAGAGATCTCAGAGAGTGTAGGACTGTAGACTGGACAAGCAGTCAGCATCTGATAATTTGCCCGTGTGATCTTGTCACATATAGTTTCTTTGCAGTGAATTATTAATGGTAGAAGCAAAGAAAACAGAAGCGGCAAAAGAGATAGGGTCCACGTTTTGCCACACAGCGGGGTAGGGGTGTAGCTTTCTTATTTAAAAAAGCATTAAGTGCAAACTTTGTTCACATATCATGCCAGAACCAACAGCAAAATAAATCAGCAGCTTGTGACTCTGATTTACAGACCAGGTTTGTAGATTGCTGACAGCAAACTTCGTAGCACCATTGGTGGCTTGCCAAAGGTTAAAGTTCACTGCTTGTAATAGGTTCTGTACCAGAGCAGCCTCTTGCAGTTTGTTCCTGTGTTGGTTTTAGCATTACTTTATTAGATTTCACCTCTAATGCCCCTAATTGTGTTAAAGTTGTATCGTGTAATACCCAAACTTCCTGACTTACAAACGATGGCAGTTTACTACAAATGAAATCAAGTTAGTTATCTTGAAGATGAAGATCATAAACTGGTGCAAGTTATTAGAGGAACAGGCAAGTGAAAGGCAGCTAAATGAGATACAGATTCAATTGTGCAAAACTGAAGTTAAATCCCAGTCTCCTGCTGTTTCCACCGCACCCCCAAATCCTCCCCCCCACCACTCTATTTTCACCCCTTCTCTCCTGAAGAATTTGACTATTGACTAGAAAGAGAGAGTAGTGGTTAATGCATGTAATCAGTGGTGTTCCCTGGGGAATGGTTGCTGGGACTCTTGATCTTAGGGTATAGGAAACATACTTTTGTGTGATCTGCAAATTTTGATATTGAGAAATGTGGTTAGCTGTGTAGAGGTTTTATGTGATTTCAGGGAGGTCAGTAGATTGGGCAGAAAGGTGTCAGATGAGACATAATGCAGAAAAATGCAAGGCGATGCATTTTGGGAGAAATAACAGTAGAGGAAATACACTAAATGGTAAAACATTTACCGGAGCCAAAGAATAGACAGGCTTAGTGCTTCAGATATACTGATCTTTAAAGATGGGAGGGCAAGTTGATAAATCTTTATTTTTTTTTTAAAAAAGCAGATGACATTCCAGGTTTTATAAACAGGGACTTAGAATACAAAAGTCAATGGGTAATGCTAAACCTACACAAACCATTAGATAGACCACAGTTGGAATATTCTGTCCACTTTTAGGGCACAGATGTCAAAAGTGCAGAATGGATTCATAAGATGATGCCAAGGCTTGAGACGCTTTAATTATCAGGAGAGACCAGGGAAACTGGAGTTCCTTTTATCAAAACGAGAGAAGTTTAAGATCTGATAGAAGTATTCGGAATTATAAAGTTTTGAAAAAGTTAAATCAGCAAAATTGTCTTTACTACTTGGGAAATACCAGGGAGAACCTACGAAATAAAAGCAGGATCAGGCCACACAGCCCCTGGAGCCTGCGCCACCATTCAGTAAGATTACGGCTGATCTTCCATCTCAGTTCCATTTCCCTGCCTGATCCCCTTATCCCTGGATTCCCTTAATGTCCAAAAAAATCAGTTCTGAATATGCTTGATGACTGAGATTCACAAACTTCTGAGTGAAGAAATTTCTCCTCATCTCAATACTAAATGGTCAATGCCTTATCCTGAGGCTATGACCCCTAGTTCTAGACTCTGCAGCCATAGGGAAACAGCCTCTGAGCATCGACCCTATTCATTTATGGGATGTGGGCGTCGCTGGCTAGGCCAGCATTTATTGCCCATCCCTAAGAATGCTTTTTATCTTTCAATGAAATCATCTCTCTTTCTTCTCAACACCAGAGAAGATAAGCCCATTCTATCCAATTGCTCCTCATCGATCAGCCCTCTGATTCCAGGGCAGAAATTTTTGCTCAGCGGGCGGGCACACGCCCGACTCGCTTGAGCGTGAAATGATACACATTGGCTTTGGCCAAGCGTGCCAACGTCAACATGCAATTGCGTGATAGTTCGGTTGGCAGGCACGCACCAGAGCCAACAGCGCACCCGCCGACAATTAAAAGGCCTGTTAAGGCCATTAAATAAACAATTAAGGTAAATTTTTTGCAGCCCGTCCAACCTAACAGTTGGCGAGCAGGTGAAAAGGCCAAGTGGCCTTTGCATTTTTTTGGAAACCTCATCCATGGGTGGGATGAGGCTTCCAAAAGCAGACACGTTCAATGACATTTTTATTTTAAAAACAATTTTTTCATATCCCCTCATCTCTCTGAGGCAGCTCTGTGCGTCAAGGAGATTACGAAGCACTCACTCACACTTGGTCTGCTGCCCCCCCCACCCAACCACACAGGCAGCGCTCAGCGCTGCCGCTTGTGTTTCACGCTGGGCGAGCCTTAATTGGCTCGCCAGCATGAAATTGGGTGCGGTGCCAATCGCGGGTGGCAGCCACCTTCCCGACTGCCCCTGCCGAGCCTGCCCACTAAGTGCAAAATTCTGCCCCAGGAACCTTCATTTCAGGCATCTTCATTTCACACCCTCAAAGGCAAGTAGCTGGAGAGAATAAATTTGAAATAATTAGTAAAAGGTTGAAGAGAGGTTAGGAGAAATTCTCTTATCAACAGCTAGTTATTATAACATATTGAGAACAGTGCTGGAAACAGAATCCATAATAGATTTTAAAAGGGAACTTGGTAACTGTTTGAAAAATAAAAATTTAAGTGATAATGGAGGATGGGATTAAATGGATAGCCATTTCAGAGGACCAAATGACCTCCTTCTGTGCCATCAATGTTCTATTCTGTTCCTGGCGTACAGCTCTATTGGTTAAAACCATACATTTCTAACTCTTCAGTCTGAGCCTAGAAGATAGTTTTGGCAAGATATTCAATCAAAGGGGACATCACAATCAAGCTCAGCCCAGCTTTCATCTGAAATGCGTACACACCAATTACAAGTTTCACTTGTTACCAATTGGAAGATAACAGCATATAATCAGGTAGCTGCATTCAACCCTTCCACAGTGTAAGCCACCACCCTACATCCATGCACTCCGGAGCTGAGCTTTTGAAACTTTGCAATGATATGTGCGCTACAGTAATTGGGACACTGAATGGAGTTTGAAAAGGACACGTGATAAAGTCTTGTTCTCAAGAGACAGTGGTTCTGTTTGTAGTAAAAAGTAATAGAAATACATTGTGCCTTCACCAACTGTCAAAAACATAGTTTTTTTAAGACCCTTTGCTCGGCTTTTGTCATTGATTGGATGAAAATGCAAAATGTTCCGCCTCCTCCCCATGCACCCCACCTAAAAGAACAGCTTTACCCTGTTTCTGGAGGTCAGCATCCCTCGGAGCAGCAGCTCAATCATAAGTATTCAGCAACCTATCCGCATATTTTATTCATCATTGCTCCTAGCTCATCTAAGCTTCTCATCACTGTACAGCATAGTTCCTGGATTTAGCACTGCCCTCCTGCCTTGCTTTCCCTGTGTAAAAAAGTTCTGTTTTGTGTTGGATCACACTGGTAACTCAGAAAAAAGAAAGAGCTTGCATTTATATAGGGACTTTCATTATCTTATAATGTCCCAAAACACTTTACAGCTAATAAGTTACTTTTGAAGTGTAGACACTGTTATGATATAGGAGGTTAAGCAGCCAGTTTGCACACACAAGGTCACAAAAATAGCAACAAGATAAATGCCCAATATGCTGTTTTTAATGATTGGAGGATAAATATTGACCAAGACACCAGGGAAAACTCCCCTGCTCTTCAAATTAGCGCTTTGGGATCTTTTACATACATCTTAGAGGGCAGATGGGGCCTCAGTTTAGCATTTCAGCTGTTAGCTGGCATCTTTCTTTATTCTTTCATGAGATGTGGATGTTGCTGGCAAGGCCAGCATTTGCTGCCCATCCCTAATTGCCCTTGAATTGAGTGGCTTGCTAGGCCATTTCAGAGGGCAGTTAAGAGTCAACCACATTACTGTGGGTCTGGAGTCACATGTCGGCCAGATCAGATAAGGATGGCAGATTCCCTTCCCTAAAGGACATTAGTGAACCAGATGGGTTTTTATGACAATTAATGATAGTTTCAAGGTTACCGTTACTGAGACTTGTCATCATATTGCAGATTTATTAATTGAATTGAAATTCCACCAGCTGTCTTGATGGGATTGCAAACTGTGCCCCTAGAGCATTAGCCTGAGCTTCTGGATTACTAGTCCAGTGAAAGTACCACTATGTCACCACCTCCCATTGCTGTTTGCACTGGAGTGTCAGCATCGATTTTGTACTCAAGTCTCTGGAGTAGAACTTAAACCTGCAACTTTCTGACTCGGAGACGAGAGTGCAACCCACTGAACCAACCCTGCAAAGGCTTCATCTGAGTCTGTAGTTGGGGTTAGACTGAGTTGGCACTTGCAGAAATTACTAATTTAGACAGGATATGGTAGTTAAAAATGAGAGCCTTCGGCTAACACCTGTACAAAGGCTACTGGTCTGTCTTGCACTTGGGCCTCAGAGCCTTCAGCAATTTTACTTACAGAACTCTTTTGAATTCTTATCATGCAGTCAGTCCCCGTTTAACCTCCCAACAATTTGATCTTGTATGGCCAGCCTTGTTACAATGGTGACATACTACTTTTCTTCCTTTGCCTTCTACCTTACCATCTTCAACTAGGTCCTTGTTACTAATCTACTAACACTTTTACCATCACCAGGTTTTCTATACCTCCAGTTTCCTTGCTGACTTGATCCTACACTCAATTGTCTGTGTGAAGTATCATAAGTATCGACTAAAACAGCAGCTTCCCTGATCTTTTTACTTTGTCTTTCATCTAAGTATATCTTGATAGTTACTGGAATACTATTTCTAAATTCGTCCATAATCATAATTTCTCTTACATGTTCAAAAGTCTTGTCTAACCTCAGTGCCCTAAACCATTGACCCAGAGATTTTCTTTTCTTTTGCAAATGCTACAAATGTTTGTTTGGGTCTCTTTCTTACAGTCCTAAACTTCAATTGATAAGCTTCAGGGACAAGGTCTTAAGCATTTAGTGTTGCTCTTTTAACTACCTCATGGTCTGCAGATTGCTCCACTGATAAGCTAGCATGCACATTCATTGCTGTACCTGACAAAACTCTGTAACATTATGGTCCAAGTATCTCTTGGCCAATTCAATTTTATAGCTATATTTTCAAATGAGATGAAATATCTTTCAGCTCTGTCCTTCATAAATTTAGGCACCAACCAAAGATTTTTAGTTAAATCAAATTCATCAAAAGAATCAAAGTCACCAAGTGAATCACTATCTCTCCTTCCCTCCCTTATTCTAAGTTTCACTTTAGACAATTTATACTGTCTGGCATCTTTCTCTCTCTGAAACTCTCTATCTCTTTCCTTCTTTCTTTCCTCACTTGCTACCTTCTCTCTCTGAAGTTGAAGTTCAAGCTTTCGCATTTCTATTTCTTACAATCTTTTATGTTCTTTTTCTTTCTCCTCATTTTCCCACTGAAACATTTTTAACTTCTATTTTAATCTGTCCTTTTCTTTTTCAAGTTTTTTTTATTTCTCTTTCTTTTTCTTCCAATTCAAGTTTCTGCCTTTCCCTATCTCATTCAATATCATGTAGCTTCATCTGCAACTGAAGTTTTCTACCTCCAGCTGTGACACATTAGTTTCAAGCTTCTCCCCCTCTAACTTTAAATGCTGAGTAAGTACTTTAAGCATATCAGCCTTATGAAATTCTGCTTTATTTCTACCTGCACTTCATCTGCTAACTCTCTCAGCTGAGTTTTAGTCAAAGATTTCAAATACTCCACAATCACATCTTCCACTCCCATAAAAGTCTTAGCAATTGCCAAAGCCATGTTGCAGTCCAGCCACATTAAAACCATTCAACACAAAACTCCTGAGTTCAGTACTCTGCTCTACTCTTTAAATTCACAAATCCCAATTCAATCAAGAAATTTTAAATCTCGCAAAGAGCCCCCAAATTTGTTACGACCGCAGCCATTGTTATTTGTTGAGCAAGCCAAACCCCAGAGGGAAACTTGTCTTACTGATCATAATCTTTTTGTAT
This sequence comes from Cetorhinus maximus, assembly GCF_964194155.1. Taxonomy (NCBI): domain Eukaryota; kingdom Metazoa; phylum Chordata; class Chondrichthyes; order Lamniformes; family Cetorhinidae; genus Cetorhinus; species Cetorhinus maximus. Next base: position 22,252,504 of record NC_135887.1, on the reverse strand, counting down.
TTTGAAAACAAGGGGAAAACTACTGAACGCAGAAGCATAGAATCCCAGTCACACTTTTAGGACTTTAAAAGTTAAAAAAATTATGAACAAGAAGAAAAAAAATTAAGCGCACAAAATTAAAATTACACAGTTAAAACAGCCCTACAAAACATTTCCACCACCACCCCCAACCCCCAAAAACCCACTTGGTCAGAACACACAAGTAAACTACTTGGCAACAGCTCCCTTATAGATTTTTAACCATAAAAATCCAATAATATTGCCCAAGGCATAAACTGCTGATACTTTAGTGAGTATTGTACATAACTCCTCACTCTCTTCCACTCTGCTGTGGAAATCCAAAAAAGTCCAGAACCAGACTGCTTTCTGAAACACAGACTTCCCTGGCTTGAAATTGGATGGCTGTTTCAAATTCACAACTTTTCTAAGCACTAAGTTGGTCTCAGGACATCTCCCCCACATAGCCATCACAACTCAACTAAACATCTTTCCTTAAATATCTTTTTTTCCTTTCATCTTAAACTCCATTGTCCTAAGTACCTCTATGAGCTCAACATTTCCAAAATATAAAAATCTTTCATTTTTTTCCTATTACCTTCACTTTCAGGTCAAAGAAAATTTAATAACCTTCTCTTGTTTACTTATGTAACCTTTGTGGGTTGTAAAAGTCCCCTGTCATCTCTAAACTACCCTTTGATATTTAACAGCTGAAAAGTCAAGTCCATACCTCTCACCTAATGCAAATTTTAAAACTCAACCTATTTACTCATACATTCAACTTCACCATAGCCTCTCATTACAAATGCTTGCATCTAGCTCTTTACCTTTTATCTCTCAGTTCCCATAGACAAGCTGTATCTATGAACCACGCGCGCGCGCACACACTGTTCTTTACAGAACATCACCACATTCCCAAAAATATTAAAAAAGGTAACATCTATCTTCACACAGGATAAGGACTCATGGAGTTGGGGGTAATATATTGCAATGGATGTAGGATTGGTTAATGGACAGGAAGAAGAGAGTAGGGATAAATGGGGCATTATCAAGTTGACAGGCTGTAACTAAAGTGTTGCAAGGATCAGTGCTGGGGCCCCAACAATTTACAATCCATATTACTGACTTAGACAAAGAGACTGAGAGTAATGCATCCAGGTTTGTTGACAATACAAAGCTAGGTGGGAATGTAAGCTGTGAGGAGGATACAAAGAGTAGAAGTGTGAGGTTATTCACTTTGACAGTAAGAATAGAAAAGCAAAATATTTTTAAAAGGTGTGAAACTTTTAAATATTAAGTTCAGAGATTTGGGTATACTTTTACAAGGAACACAAAAGACAACATGCAACTACATCAAATAATTAGGAGGGCAAATGGCTTGTTGGTCTTTTTTCCAAGGGCCGGGAGTTTTTTTTTATTCATTCATGGGATGTGGGCTTCGCTAGCTGGGCCAGCATTTATTGCCCATCCCTAGTTGCCCTTGAGAAGGTGGTGGTGAGCTGCCTTCTTGTACCGCTGCAGCCCATGTGGTGTAGGTACACCCACAGTGCTGTTAGGAAGGGAGTTCCAGGATTTTGACCCAGCGATAGTGAAGGAACGGCGATATATTTCCAAGTCAGGATGGTGAGTGACTTGGAGGGGAACTTCCAGGTGGTGGTGTTCCCATCTATCTGCTGCCCTTGTCCTTCTAGATGGTAGTGGTCGTGGGTTTTGAAGGTGCTGCCTAAGGAGCCTTGGTGAATTCCTGCAATGCATCTTGTAGATAGTACACACTGCTGCTACTGTGCATCAGTGGTGGAGGGGAGTGAATGTTTGTGGAATTGGTACCAATCAAGTGGGCTGCTTTGTCCTGGACGGTGTCCAGCTTCTCCAGTCTTGTAGGAACTGCACTCATCCAGGCAAGTGGGGAGTATTCCATCACACTCCTGGCTTGTGCCTTGTAGATGGTGGACAGGCTTTGGGGAGTCAGGGGCCGAGTTACTCGTCGCAGGATTCCTAGCCTCTGACCTGCTCTTGTCACCACAGTATTGATATGGCTAGTCTAGTTCAGTTTCTGGTCAATGGTAACCCCCCAGGATGTGGGGGATTTAATGATGGTAATGCCATTGAACATCATGGGGTGATGGTTGGATTCTCTCTTTTTGGAGATGTTCATTACTTGACACTTGTGCTGCGTGAATGTTACTTGCTACTTGTCAGTCAAAGCCTCAATATTGTCCAGGCCTTGCTGCATTTGAACGTGGACTGCTTCAGTATCTGAGGAGTCATGAATGGTGCTGAACATTGTGCAATCATCAACAAACATCCTCATGATGGAAGGGTGGCCATTAATGAAGTAGCTGAAGATGGTTGGGCCGAGGAAACTACCTGAGGAACTCCTGCAGCTGAGATGACTGACCTCCAGCAACCACAACCAATCTCCTTTGTGCTAGGTATGACTCCAACCAGCGGAGAGTTTTCCCCCTGACTCCAGTTTTGCTGCCTTGATGTCACCTTGGGAATTCAGCTCTTTTGTCCATCTTTGAACCAAGGCTGTAATGAGGTCAGGAGCTGAGTGGCTTTGGTGAACCTAAACTGGGCATCAGTGAGCAGGCTAAGCAAGTGCCACTTGAAAGCACTGTTGATGACCTTCCATTACTTTACTGATGATTCAGAGTAGACTGATGGGGCGGTAATGATGGGTTGAATTTGTCCTGCTTTTTGTGTACAGGTCATACCTGAGCAATTTTCCACATAGGTAGATGCCAGTGTTGTAGCTTGGCTAGGGACACAGCAAGTTCTGGAGCACAACTCTTCAGTACTATTGCTGGAATGTTGTCAGGGCCCTCAGTCGTTTCTTGATATCACCCAATCACCATCTGTCGTGGTGGGATTTGAACCCAGGTCCCCAGAGCATATGGGGAGGCTGAGCTGAGATGGATCTCAGCTTCTGGCTGAGGATTGTTGTGAATGCTTCAGCCTTATCTTTTGCACTAATGTGCTGGACTCCTCCATCATTGGGGATGGGGATATTTGTGGCTCCTCCAGTGAGCTATTTAATTGTCCACCACCATTCACAACTGAATAAGGCAAGACAACATGATGGAGGGTATCCTCAATGTGAGGACGGCACTTTGTCTCGCAGTGCGGCGGTCACTCCTACCAATACTGTCATGGACAGATGCATCTGCAGCAGGCAGGTTGGTGAGCATGAGCAAGTATGATTTTCCCCTTTGTTGGTTCCCTCACCACCAGCCACAGACCCAGCTATGTCATTTAGGACTCGGCCAGTAGTGGTGCTACCAAGCCACCCTTGGTGATGGACATTGAAGTCCATCATCTGCCGTGGTGGGATTTGAACCCGGGTCCCCAGACTATTACCCTGCATCCCTGGATTACTAGTCCAGCGACAATACCACTACGTCACTGCCTCCCCCTACATGACAAGACTATCAAAGTCTTGCTACATTTCTGTAGGGTTTTGGTGAGACCACACCTGGAGTACTGTGTGTAGTTTTGGTCTCCATATCTAAGCAAGGATATACTTGTCTTGGAGGTGGAATCAAAAGATACGGTGATTGGGTGGGAAAGCGGAGTTGAGGCAAAAGATCAGCCATGATCATATTGAATGGGAAACAGGCATGACAGGCCAAATGGCCTACTCCTTCTTCTATTTCTTGTGTTCTGTATAACGAGATCTCAGCTTGAGCTGCTTGGTTGACAGTGAAAATTCCTTGAAAACCATAAAGGGGAAGGAACTTGTAGGTTAAGTGCCTTTGGAATCTGCATCCTAGCTGATCACATGGCTTCGCCGTTTCCAGAGCTACTGAGTGGCTCTACAGTCAGCTTGAAGTTGTCCTCCCTGCTGTTATGGAGCTGCTGCAAGATGTTTCGCAAAGCAGTCAGGCTGGGAGGGAAACTTCACCCCATGCTGGTAGGAAAATTGATGTTTTCATTAAAGTTCTACAGAGTCTATTATTTTGCTCGCTATAAAATAGGGACTACTTTGAACTTGTCGTCTTCTTTAATAACATTATTAGTTATCGCCTCCACATCATACAGTACAGAAATACATGGAAGTAATTGCACATTTTTTGTTGAAAATTAGCATTTTGGTGTCCAGTTTACTTTTTAAACCACTCAGACTGTCTAATTCAAAACTAAGAAGGAGTTTTCAATCTCACCGCACTTAGATCTCTGAAACAAATATTCTCCCTTTTCTCCTGTCTCCAAATGGCTTTCAGCCTTCCCTTAACTATGTTTTAGACTGGCTCCTCCATATGAAATTGAGTTCTATGCTGTGCAACTAAAACAATCAGCTCAATATTTGATGCCTGAGGTTTTTAGGGAAGGCCATTAACTTTTGTAAGAATGCAATTGATGTCCCTCCCCACCATTTAACCTGACCCCACAGGCAGATACTTGAATGCGAATCAGAAGTTAGATGAAACATTTAAATCGCCTGAGACAATGGGCAGGATTTCCCTTTCATCGCGCAGGTGGGCCCAGGAACGGCCGCGAAACAGACCGCCGCCTGCATTCAGGCTCTGACCGCAATTTCACACTGACGGGCCAGTTAAGGCCTGCCCAGTGTGAAACGCGGCTCCGCACTGGCTGGGAAGGGCCGAGTGGGGGCTGGGACCTGTTGGCCATCGGGCCCAATGGCGACTCGACAGCCTGTTTAAAAGCAGCGCAGGCAACCCCCAGAAGGCTGCCATGGAGGACGCCCCTGAACCTTCACAATGGACCTGATTGCGGCAGGATGCGGCAAGGGGGAGGACAGGTCGGGTGGGCACTCGGCCTCCCGCTTTTCTGATGAGTGCCTCGCCATCCTCCTGGAGGAGGTGGCTGCCAGGAGGTACACCCTTGTCCCCCGGGGTGGGAGGAAGAGGCCATTGCACCTCACCAAGAAGGCCTGGGAGGATGTGGCAGCAATGGTGAGCAGCCATGATATGGTGCAGCGCACATGGGTGCAGTGCCATAAGCGCTTCAATGACCTGCTGTGCTAAGGAAGGGTGAGTACAGTGTTGGCGTGGGTCAATGTGCAGATGTGTTAAGGTCTGGATGCCCCCCTGTGGACCTCAGGGTGCTAGAGTCTGAGCGCCAACTGTCAGTCACGCCAGAGCTGGCCAAGGGGCTGAGCCCTGGCTGCTCAGACTGTGTGCCTTGACCCCTGGAAAGAGCCAGAGGCATAGAAGTTGAGGGCTGCTGTGACCTTCAGAGCCATTGCCATGAAGTGTCTACCCACACAGTTGGAGCTGATCTCAGGCCCAATCATCTGACAAATGGATAACACGCTCAAAGAGGCAGAGCCTCCTTCAGCTTGCACCTCAGACATATTGAGGTAGCTGCATCATTGCATGTAAACCCTGGCAGCAGGATAGCGGTGCTTCTCTGGCCCCTTCCACCTTGGACTTCTTGCTGGCCCTGTGCCCCTTGCGCTTGTGCCTCTCCTCCCACAGGTCCCTTCCCTGGAAGCTGCAAAGGGATATGTGGCCTCCTCTCTCTTCTGCCCCTCTCTTTCTCCTCAGGGGAGGTGCCTCCAGCGGAGACCACAATCCCCATTACCAGAGTAAGGGAAGGCTGCCTGATTCATGGAAGGGTCCACACGGTCTGAATCCTCCGGGGGACTTATAGACAGCAATGAGTCCTGAAATGAAGCCTGGAAATGCTAAGAATGAAGCCTCAAACAGAGATGAGACTGCCAATAAGCAACCAGCAGCAAACTATCTCCATAACTCCTCACTACTCACACTGGCAATGCTGCTGATCCTTTTTATCCTGCCCTTGGATGAAGTTTGTGAAAGTGTCAGCTGGGTCCCTGCCCATTTTGCCCGTACGACAAACTGGAAATCGCAAGGGCATGAAAGGGCACATTCAATTGGACTCTTAAGGGCCTTAAGTGGTGGCTTAATGAATGGCGGGTGCTGCTCCGGCACCCGTACCCGCCTGCCAAGCGAGATATCGTGCGAGTGCACGTTGACATTGGGACACTCGCCCAGCATCATCGCACACTATTTTACTCCTGATCAGGTCGGGCACACATGCACTCGCCCACAGGACGTAAAATTCTGCCCAATGAATATGCATTATAAAACCACCCAGTAAATGTTCACACATTAGTGAGCTGGAGTGTGTCATCCTTTTCGATCTTACCTGAAGCGATTTTTAAACAGCCAGTTTTATTGACAGGTCAACCTCTGGACATGAAAGGAATCAAGATCTTTAATGTCCTATCCAGAGAAGAAACGACAGATATGGAGAATTGATGTCCTTGGTCCGTAGCTAAGTTCTGCTGAGCGAAGCAGGTAAGGGTCTCTGTCAGTCTACCTCAAAAAGACAGCTGACCAAGCCCAGAACAAGTGTGGATCCAATTCTGTGTTGGGGCTGACTGAATAGAAATGCTGCTTAGTCCACAAACTGGGACAAACTGGTGTGGCTTATTATCCTTTTTATTATAGGAGGGCTTGACTTTACATAAACAGGAGGGCTTGACTTGACATAAGCTGAGATTCGCTGTAACTTCCTTAATATGTTCACTGAACTTACTGTAAAGTAAAGCGTTTGTTCCTGGCCTTATTGTGTTAAAATGTTAATTAGCCCACTTTTTGAAAAATTGGAGAGTTGCATTTGAGAACACATACTGATGACTATGGTATCCAGTCCATAAAGCAGGAAACCCTATTGTTACACCAATCTGAGACATAATTCTGTATGTCTAGATATTTGGTAAAGAAAGATCACTCCTGATTGTATAGAATGTAGGGCTGGATTTTCATCCTAGAGGCGGGTAGCGGGAGTCATTAAAATTCCCACACTATCCGCCCGCCTTTGAAGAAAGTGCCCCGCAAGAACAGGATTTTCATTGCAGAGTAGGAGATTACAGGCTCGAGTCGGGCAGCCAACCCTCGGAGGCAGCCACACGGGCTGCTGGGTGCCGAGGCTGGCTGTTAAAAGGCCTGCCTCGGTGCTGTGGGACTTTGCGCCATTTATAATTAAAACAGAAAGACCCTCCAGCCCTCACCCCATCACTCCCCTCACGCTCCCCATGCCTCATCCATGCCACTTCATGCCTCTCATGCCAAGGTATGGCATTTCCATGCCCATTCACCCACTTTATATTGTATAGAACCAATGAATCCTATAGTGACAATAGTATGTGTAAAAAAGCTTTGAGAAAAGTCATTGATTGATAACTTACCACTTTCTCTTTAAAAAACCCTTTTTACTGCAGCCCAATAAAAGTGTCAATCATCCAGACCCTTGAATGGATCAATAGCTGAAGCTGCAAGCAGTTGAAACATCTTTATATTGTGTAAATAAACATTGTGCAATTGGCAGTATAGATCAGAGAGCCAGGGCTGTCAGTCGATCAGTGTTTTCCCTGGGGCTCAGGTGTTTTAGCATTCCAATGGATGTCTGGCCTCTCAGCCAAGAATATATAACAAGACTTGGCCAAGAGCCCAGAAATCCGTTAGCCTGTTGAAACACACTCTCTGCTCTATGCTGTCAATTACACAATGTTTATTTGCACAAGATAAAGCCGTTTCAAGGGCTTGCACTTTCAGCTATTGATACTTTAAAAGGTCCAGATAATTTGGCACTTCTATTGTGCTGCAATAAAATGGAGTTTTTTTAAAGAAAGTGGAAAGTTATCAATGAATGACTTTTTTTTAAAGCTTTTATACACACCCTATTGTCACTATAAGGTTCAATGGTTCAATACAGTGTATAGTGTGTGAATGGGCATGGAAGTGCCATAATATAAAAGCAAAATACTGTGGATGCTGGAAAATCTCAGCAGGTCTGACAGCATCTGTGGAGAGAGAAACTGAGTTGATATTTCGAGTTCATATGACTCTTCAGAGAGTTTCTCTCTCCACAGATGCTGTCAGACCTGCTGAGTTTTTCCAGCATTTTCTGTTTTTGTGTGGAAGTGCCATAGTTTGGCATTGGGGAGGGGGGTGTTGGGGGGTGGGCTGAGGGACCATGGGGTTGGTTGGAGGGGAATACCTTGGTATGGGGGTTATAACAGGCCATAGGCGTTCATTGGGGGGACATATCTTGGCATCAGGGGCATGAGGGGCTATAGGGAGTGGGTGGGTGCTTACCTTAGCATGGGGGCCATGGGATATGGGTGGGGTTGGCATTGGGGTCATGAGGAAGACTTACCTTTCAAAAGATTCCCTCACTTCACCTCTGAGATACCATGAACCCATGACTCTTTGTAAAGCTGGCTTGACTCCTTGAAAATTGGAGAGGACTAGGACATGTGATTCCCTTCAATGGAGCTGGCCAGGTTGGGAGTGCAGGGTGCAGGCTCGTGACTTGAACCAGCCCACACTCTTAAAAGGCACTCCTGAAAATTGGAAATCCCGCGAATGGAGTTTACTCCTGCTCCTAATTCGTATATTCGGATATGTATGTTCGTAATCTGCGCCCGCCCACCATTTTTAAAGGGCTCCTAAGTCATCCTAACTTTGTGAAATTCCAGCCTGTAGCGTTCACTTACAGAGAGACCAGTGATGTTGAACTCGAGATTATCTAGAAGAAACCTAAAATTTGTAGGACCAACACAGTCCCTTCTTAATTTATGCAGTGGCAGAGCACTTAGTGCAGCTGGTAAACTTTAACATTAAGATGATCTGTCTAATGAAAACATTTATTTCAAGAAAGATTTAAGTTCAGTAACGCCTCCAGACAAAGAAAGGCTATGTTCCTAGCGTGTTAATCAGCTCCATTGCCTTGACCTGTGTCTTTCATTTGTAACTAGAGGTTACTGCAGAAATGTAGGGAAACAAAAATCAGGACAAAGTAATGATTATTTAAATTACGCCCACATACAGCAAATGAGTTTGGCTAATTTGTGGTGATGCTTCCTGCTTCGGTCGCGGGTTCAATTGCCAGCCGAGGCCAGTGCACAGCTCTGCTTACCAGATGTTTGACAGCTTTGTTCGCTTGGCCTTGAGATTGACAGTTGGGCCCCTGTGACACTAGGACTATTAGTTCTCAGAAGATAATGGGATAAGATTGGTCTTTGGAACGAAATGGGCAATAGGGAATTGGCAACCAGTCTTACACCTGCCCAGTTCCATAAAAGTCATGGGAGAGAAATCAGCTGCAGTGAGACTCGCTGCCTATTCACTATCATACATTTCGCACTTTCGCCAAAGACCAATTTCACCCTTAGGACATTTTAATGATATTTTAACATATTGCTAACATCACAAACACAACTGAAATCATAAACACCCAGTTAACTTAAACTGGCAATAATAATCACTGATGTCAGACAGGAAAGTTTTCTAATTCATACTCAATCTCCAACTGTACTGGCCTTTCCTTACGGCTTTTCTGAAATGAAATTGTTGCTCCTTTGTGTTTCCAACTTGGGTGAGGCTTGGGATTCATTGTCAGGGGAGTACAGCAGTGATCAGTGTCACAGGGTTCAGGAATACAAGTTTTGTGCTGAGTTCTGCCCCCTCGAGTTCCTGAATCAAACCACAATGTTCCCTGCCCTTTCCCCATAACGCTATAATTTTTTTTTCCTTTCAAATATTTATCCAATTTTTAAAAAGTTATTGAATCTGCTTCCACCACCCTTTCAGGCAGAGAATTCGAGATCATACTATCTTGTTGTGTTAAAAAAAAAGTTTCCCCATATCACCTCTGGTTCTTTTACCAATCACCTTAAATCTGTGTCCTCTGATTACTGACCCTTCTGGCACTGAGAATAGTTTCTCTGTATTTACTCTATCAACGCCATTCATGATCTTGAACACCTCTAACAAACCTTACCTTCTCTGCTCTAAGGAGGATAACCCAAGCTTCTCCATGCTCTCCACTTAACTGAAGATCCTTTTCCCTGGTACCATTCTGTAGCAACTTTAACATAGTAAACTGTCCCAAGTCAATTCATAGGAGCGATTATCAAACAGATTTGGACACCGAGCCACATAAGGAGATTTTAGAACAGGTGCTAATAGCTGATCAAATAGCAAGGTTATAAGGAGTATCTTAAAGGAATACAGAGAGTCAGGGGGGTTGGAAAAGGAACTCCAGAGGTTTAGGGCTTGGACTTGAGTTAAGGCTTTATGCTTGACCTCAGGCTCCTCTAATAGGGAGGAGAAAAATCTGCCAAATGTTCCCATTCCTGGAACACTGCTCAGTGACTGCTTTGTTAGTTGAAAACCTGTGTGTAGATGTCAGGATCAAGCTCAGCTGTGGTTGAGTCCAGCCAAGATCAGAAAGCACGTCAACATACGACTGCCCAGGCTCACAAGGGAAGAGTGGGCCCCTTGGGTCAAGTATGGAATTGCTGCCAGCCCTTTGTACCCAACAAGAGTCAGCACCTTCCAGAGAGGAGGGGGAATTTCTTTTTCTTTAAAAAATAATTATGTGTACTAACTGCTATTCCATTAGTGTTTTTTTAAAGAGCTTGATGAGGCAGTAGCTCAGGAGTAGAAGTGATTACAAACTACTTATTCATGCAGAGGGCAGAAAAAAGGAGCAGCTCACTGGGCACAGAAACAGAGTTCATGTTGAGTACAAAGATCCAGAAACTGAGGACAATCCAGTTAGAACTCCCGTCATATGACTGCCTGCTTATTCAAGGTGCCGTTCCTCATCAAGGCACATCAATTTGTTTATGGTGTAGCACTGCCTCCTCAGACGGTTCCAGGAATATGTTTCAGCCAAAAAAAATGGCCAAAAGAAGTTAGTGCACATTATCCTGCTCTGAACAGAGTCAGGTCCTCAACTGTAATTTTTTAAATTCTTTCATAGGATGTGGGTGTCACTGGCAAGGCCTGCATTTGTTGCCTATCCCTAATTGCCCTTGAGAAGTTTGGACAGTTTTTTGGGTAATGATTAGGAGAGGCCCTATTCTGTGCAGCAGGGACCTGAAACAAATCAGCTGTGAGTAACAGTTCTGTGAGACCCTCAGTAATGGCCTTGGTGAGACCCTCAGTAGCAGCCATGGTGGAAGCCTGAGAAAGATAATAGTTACATTAGAAATCGCAGCTAATAAATTATAAAGTGCTTGTAGCAATCAGAAAAATCTGTCTTTGCGTTTAGTACTTAAAAATTTAGCAGCTTTTCTTTAAAAAAATGAGCTGACATCACCAACAAACTTTGGAAATAAAATCTGTTTTCAGTGAATATGTTTGGGTGGTGTTTAAAGGCAACATAAATGGAAAGATGTTTACAAATAGTGTTCTTTTGTGGCAGAAGTAGAGAAGTGGAGAATCTTTTCAAAACTAACAATGTGATCATGTATACCTCACACAAATCTCTGGGTCAGAGATAGTAGGTTGAAATTCAGCCCCATTACATAATCTAGTTTTACGTTTCAGTGCTACAGGAGTACAGCATTGTCAAATGTGTCCTCCTTTGGATGAGACAGCATAAGAATGAACTTGTTTCTGTAGCACCTTTCATGGGTTCTCTCGTGTCCTGGCCAATATTCCTCCCTCAACCAACAGCAGCAAAAACAAATTAACTAGTTCATCTCAAATGTGGGATTTTGATGTGAGTAAATTGCTGCTGCATGACACAGCATGTTTGAATAACACTGTTCATGAAGCATTTTGAACTCTTTGATGCATAAGGCATTGTATACATGCAGGCATATGGTCGTTGGTAAGATTTTAGAGTCCATTATTAAGGATGAGATTTCAGAATACTTGGAAGTGCATTGTAAAAAAGGGCAAAGTCAGCATGGTTTCATCAAGGGGGAGGTCATGCCTGACAAATCTGTTAGAATTCTTTGAGGAGGTAACGAGTAGGTTAGACAAAGGAGAACCAATGGATGTTATCTACTTGGACTTCCAGAAGGCCTTTGACAAGGTGCTGCACAGGAGGCTGCTCAGTAAGATAAGAGTCCATGGTGTTAGAGGCAAGGTACAAGCATGGATAGAAGATTGGCTGTCTGGCAGGAGGCAGAGAGTGAGGATAAGGGGGTCCTTCTCAGGATGGCGGCCGGTGACTAGTGGAGTTCCGCAGGGGTCAGTGTTGGGACCACAACTTTTCACTTTATACATTAATGATCTAGATGAAGGAACGGAGGGCATCCTGGCTAAGTTTGCAGATGATACAAAGATAGGTGGATGGACAGGTAGTATTGAGGAGGCGGGGAGGCTGCAGAAGGATTTGGACAGGCTAGGAGAATGGGCAAAGAAGTGGCAGATGGAATACAACGTGGGGAAGTGCGAGGTCATGCACTTTGGTAGGAAGAATAGAGGCATACACTATTTTCTAAATGGGGAGAGAATTCAGAAATCTGGAGTGCAAAGGGACTTGGGAGTCCTAGTCCAGGATTCTCTTAAGGTTAACTTGCAGGTTGAGTCGGTAGTTAGGAAGGCAAATGCAATGTTGGCATTTATTTCAAGAGGACTAGAATATAAAAGCAGGGATGTGCTGCTGAGGCTTTATAAGGTTCTGGTCAGACCACATTTAGAATATTGTGAGCAATTTTGGGCCCCGTATCTCAGGAAGGATGTGCTGGCCCTGGAGAGGGTCCAGAGGAGGTTCATGAGAACGATCCCAGGAATGAAAGGCTTAACATATGAAGAACGTTTGAGGACTCTGGGTCTATTCTCGATGGAGTTTAGAAGGATGAGGGGTGATCTGATTGAAACTTACAGAATACTGAAAGGCCTGGATAGAGTGGACGTGGGGAAGATGTTTCCATTAGTAGGAGAGACTAGGACCCGAGGGGACAGCCTCAGAGTAAAGGGAAGACCTTTTAGAACAGAGATGAGGAGAAACTTCTTTAGCCAGAGAGTGGTGAATCTATGGAATTCATTGCCACAGAAGGCTGTGGAGGCCAGGTCATTGGGTGTATTTAAGACTGAGATAGATAGGTCCTTGATTGGTAAGGGGATCAAAGGTTATGGGGAGAAGGCGGGAGAATGGGGTTGAGAAACTTATCAGCCATGATTGAATGGCGGAGCAGACTCGATGGGCCGAATGGCCTAATTTCTGCTCCTATGTCTTATGGTCTTATAATATCCCTCACACAATACTGAACTTGCTGAGCGACAGAGGCATTGCTTCGCACTGAGGTGAGTGAGTAGACAAGGGCCATTGTTTATTTTCGCCCTTGAGGTCTCAGTTCCTGTGAGCACCTATCAGTTTTGAGAACAGACACCAAGGGAACACACCACTTTTTTTTTTAAATCCCTTGCATTTTCAGTGTAGATCATTGAGGTTGTAGATAGGGCAGTAATTTTGGAGATTAGTGTCCCCAACTCGGATTCCATGCTTTTTTGGGCCAGGTTCTGATGAAAGATTTCCAAACCTGTGAGGTTGTCTGCAGCTGATGTTTGATATCGATACCAGCCGAGTTAGAAGCTCAGATGTTGTCCCCTAATGTTGACATTCTTTCACTGTGCTACTACTCAGCACACAGACAGATCACCAGTATGAAGCAGCAATCGTTTACTTTGACACATGTTACTTTTCTCCCTGCATTCTAAGTCACCCCCGAATATCTCAATCAGAAACTACTTGTTTCACTTGTTCTGAGATACTACAACTACTTGAATTTATATAGCACCTTTAAGATATTAAAACATTCCAGAACACTTCACGTATATGTAAATCGGAACAAAAAGTGACACTGAGCCAAAGAAGGAGACATTAGGATGAGTGCCCAAAAGTTTGGGGCTGTAACTTACAAACTGCAGGGCAGGGGTACCCCAGTGCAGTGCTGGGGAGCCCCCCCCGCCCCCAACCCCCCAGAAGTTTCCAGGTAAGGTTTGCACAACAATTGTCCAGGAAGTGCAAACTTCGATGGGCAATTGCCCTGCATTGGGAACCATCCAAAAACACAATATAAATTACAAACTTTGGATGGTTCCGACTGCCTTACACCAGTAGTTACCCAGAAAAAGCTAGAAGAATTGAAACTATTCGTAGCTTCTGGATAACTATTGTACAGACCCACATCAACCCTCATGGGACACCTCCCACAGCCCTAAACCCCCAAAGGACTTCCCCAAACCCCTGACTACCCCCCAGGACTCCCACACCCCTCCCCTCCCAGCAGCAACCCCCCGACCCCGACTGTCTGTCCCCCTCAAGTGCCTGACCCCTCCCCAACTATCCACCCCTCCCAACCATCTTTTCCACTCCCCCCCCCCCACCCCACTCCCACCGACTCAGCTGTCCAAACCTCACCCCCCCCCAACCCTGGCTGTGCGACAGGCCGACTCTGCCACCCTGCAAAAGTTCTGGCCCATAGTTTTAAGTAAAATCTTAAAGGAGGAGGATGAGTAGAAAATTTTAGAAGTTTGCTGAAGGAATTCCAGAGCTTATGGCCCAAGTGGCTGAAAGCATAACCGTCAGTGTGGGGTGCAGGAAGTACAAGAGCATTCATGATACCCATGAGAAAGATCAAAGCCTCAGCATGGCTGTGCAGAGCTCCATGTTCAACTGAACCATGAAACTCCCAGGTATAATCGACAATCTGCTGTTTGCTGATTTTAACCATGGAGTTGCCGAGGTTGCTACATTTGGCCTCATTGTTTCCCAGTGTGCTTCCCTTAACAAGCTTATTATCTAGAGAACCCCCCTACCGCTGGAAAATATGAATGTTGGGTGAGAACAGGATCAGGCTCATCAGCTGAATAGCCTGCCAGCACTCACTACCAACCCAACATGAAGAATGGCCAAGTAAGTGAGGTACCGAAGGGTACCCATGGGACAGTATTGTGACACTAATCTTTATTTTATCCTTAATTAATTATTATGATAAAACAAATTTTTAAAAACCCTGAAGAAGTTTTGTATTGTAAGAGTTGGTGCTCCACATATAGCATCTAGCACATTGGCAGACACTCCTCAACTAGCCATTCTGGAAATGCCAACTTGGCACCGTTCTCTGGGTGAGAAAGTTGTGAGCTTTGTATTCACATCTGGCCTGAAGTTCATAATCTGGGCTGATATTCCAATGCAATATTTATGGTCAGAAGTGCCATGATTCAAGTAAAACATGAGAACATTTATCTGCTCAGGTAGATTTCTGAGATCCCACAGACCTATTGGAAGGGGTTCAGGGAGGCTTCCTGGCCCAATACTGCCCAAACATCCTCCCTCAAACTGTACCACCATAAACTAGATTTATTGGTCACTCATTTCATTATTGACCTTGACTGGTGCTACGTTTTTTCCACAATTCACTCCAAAAAGCAAGTCATTGAATGAAATGGCTTTTGAATCTTTGTGCAATCTCATGATGTACAATGAAAGCCTTTGCTTTTTTCTTTCCTCCAAATGAACTGGTCGCAATCTCCTGTCGAGTTTGTTCTGTATTTTGTTTTTTTTTGAGATTTTATCAAGCCCCATCAATAAAAATCTTTTTTGAAAAAAACAGAAGTGAGCTGTCCAGCAACCAGCCACCTCTGCACCTCCTGACTGTGCACTGATCCTACCTCTCCTGACTAAGGTCCCTGACACTAGCCTGCAGCGAAACACCGGTCCCAGGAACTACACTGTGCATCTTTTGTCTGTTGCATCCCGGCATTCACACGTAAGGCTGGTCGTTAGCGTGCTAACTCCACCGAGGTCAGCTTCAGACTGTGGTGAGGAGAAATGAAAAACATGCCATGCACAGGACCAGAGTGGGGTCAACAGCTGGCTGGGGATGTGGCAATCATTTATACAAATATGCTCTCTCAACCTCGCAAAAACAAAAAAAACCAAACCCAACAGCTGGGAAGGGTTGAAAGTAGCCCAGAGGCTGGTTAGTCTCCTTCCAGATGGGGGAGGTTAGGCTGAGGCTAGCCAGGCTGTTCTACATGGACTTCCGTTGGAGTTGGGGGTGGGAAAGAGGGAAGATAAACAGCAAATTGTAACTGCAGATCTAGGCCCTTTGTGTCTCATTGAGTCAAATAAACTAGCCCTTCCGAAAGGAAGCAGCGCATTTAGCAATCTCCGCTTCACGCTCTTTCCTTCTGAGTTCCTGTTACAGTAATTTCATCAGCATGCACAGTCGGTGTTTGTTAAGAGGTTATTAACCTGCTTGCCCTTGAAATTTGCACTATTTAATTTCTAAGTGATACAGTTGAACCTCACTATAACAAAGTCTGTAATTGCAAGCTCCTCGTAACAAGCCTTATTATCAGGATATTCTCATTGTTACAGATGGTTTGTTAAAACAAACAATATTTTTCAAACTTTGTTATTACAAACTTCCATCCTCGTTCCTGGGTTAATTTCCCTTATAAATAGTAAGGAAGATTAATCCCAAACAGCCAAAGGAACAAGAGTATGGCATTCGACCCCTCAAGAGTGTTCTGCCATTCAAATAGACTGGCTGATCTGTATCTTTGCTCCATTTACCTGCCTTTGTTCTATAACCCTTAATACCCTTATCTAAACATAAAATTAATTATCAATTTCAGTTATGACATTTTTAATTGATCTGCAGCCTCAACAGATCTTTGGGGATAGGGAATTTCAGATCAAACAACTTGATTGGAAGTCACAGTTTAAAGTTGTAATTCACTGGGAAGAATTTTTCCCCCGTCGGGGGGGAAGTGCAGGAGTGGGCGTGGGCAGGCGCGCCTCCGATCGGCGCTCCCAATTGGGGACGTGCTGCCATTTTACGTGGGCGGGCCAATTAAGGCCTGCCCAGTGTGACGTCCGCCAGGAAACGCTATGCACTCCCTGTGCGGGCGGGGAGGGATTCCCTCAGCCGAGAGTGCTCTCTTTCGCGCATGCGCGCAAAAGAGTGCGCTCACCTCCCTGAGGCTAAGTGCTGCCTCAGGGAGATCGGTGCCAAATTTAAAAATGGTGAAGGTGCACAAACAAAATTTCCCTGACATGTCCCCTCATGTGACACTGTCACATGAGTTAGGACATGTCCATCACTTTAAATCAAACATTTATTAAATTTTAAAAACCCTCATGAAACCTCATCCCACCCATGGATGAGCTTTCATGCTTTTCCTGAAGCCCACCAGGGCTCCCGGCCTGCCTGCCAACCTTAAGGTTGGACGGGCGGGTCCATTAATTATGTCAATTACTTTTTAAATGGCCTCAATAGGCCGTTGACAGGTTGGTGGGCGCACAGCTGATTTGGCTGCGCCCCTGCCGACCTGAAAATTGAAATGATGCGGGGTGACATCGGGAGTTCCGCCCAACCTTATCCTGCGTCATTTTACACGTCGGCGAGCGGGCCCTGCCCCCCGCTCGCCAACCTAATGATCCTGGCCACTGAGAGTTAAAAGCAACCCTCACTCCAGCCGCCGCCCCCCCCCCCCCCCCCCCCAGAAAATATATAACGTGTATGTATTGATTTCTAGGCATTTCACAGTATTAACTTGATACCTCCTAGGTTGGAAGTTCATTGCTTTAGAGCCCCACATTGGGGCCTGAGCTCAAGCATAAGAATTTGAAGCAGAAGTAGGCCATTTGGCCACTCAAACCGCCATTTGATAAGATCATGGCTGATCTGATTGTGGCCTCAACTCTACTTTCCAGTCTACCCACTATGCCCTTTGACATCCTTGTCAATCAAGAATCTATCTAACTCAGCCTTTATAATATTCAATGACCTGGTCTCCACTGCTCTCTGGGGAAGTGAATTCACAGACTAATGTCCTTCTGAGAGAAAAAGTTTCTCCTCATTTCCATCTTAAATCGGAGACCCCTTATTTTTAAGCTGTGGCCTCCTAGTTCTAGACTCTTTCATAAGGGGACCTCGCAAAAAATGGATCAATGTCCAGAGTTAAACTGTGGGAGTGTTGCATGGTTGGAGAGGTGCCACCCTTCCAAACTTGTTTGCCCATTAAAGATCAAAAGCTGTATTGGAAGAAGAGAGCAGAGTTCTCCTGGTGTTCAAGCCAGCATTACTTTCTCATCCAGTAACTATGTTGAGCGACATTATTAGCTAGAGCTGACATGTACAACCAGGTCCTCATTGCATGAAGTTCTACAGTGTTGTGCCTCCTAAGGAAAGTTGATGTTATTCCACCAACCAGTCACTAATGCTCTGATGCTATCATCAATTTGCATCCAGCTGCTAATATAATGACAATCTGTGGACCAGATAAGCCCTGACAGTAAACATTCATCCTACATCCATCAGAGCCACGAATGCTGCACCCAACAATAGAGTTTCACGTTCTCTTTTCCCTCTGCTGAACCTCTCAGCAACAATCACCTCCAACAAGGGGAAATAACCACTTCCCTTGACATTCAATGGCTTTACTATTGCTGAATTTCCCACCATCAACATCCTCAGGGTCACCATTGACCAGAAACTTAACTGGGCCACCCACATAAATACTGTGGCTACAAGAGCAGGTAAGACACTGGGAATTCTGCAGCGAGTAACTCACTTCCCAACTCCCCAAAGCCTGTCCACCAGCTACATGGCACAAGTAAGGTGTGTAATGGAATACTTGCATGAATGAATGTACCTCCAAAAACACTCAAAAAGCTCAACACCACAAGCACCAAACAGCTTCCTTGATTGGCACCTCAGCCAGCATCTTAAATATTCACTCCCTCTACCCCTGATACACAGTGGCAGCAGTGTGTACCATCTACAAGGCATGCTGCAGCTACTCACCAAGACTTCTTTGACAGCACCTTAGAAGAACAAGCGCAGCAGATGCATGGGAACACCACCACCTGCAAGTTCCCCTCCAAGTCACGCAACACCCTGACTTGGAACTATATGCCCATTCCTTTACTGTGCTGGGTCAAATTCCTGGAACCCCCCACCCTAACAGCACTGTGAGTATACTTGCACCAGATGGACTGCAGCAGTTCAAGAAAGCAGCTCCCCACTCCCTTCTCAAGGGCAATTAGGAATGGACAGTAAATGCTGGTCTTGCTAACGACACCCACATTCCATGAATGAATGAAAAAAGAAAGCGCCCCCTCTGTCTCAACCACTTCTGCAGATTCTCACTACTTTCTCCAATATGTAGTTCTTCTTTGATGTACTTTATTTTTAAGAGTGAAAAGTGGACTTGGTAAGGAACTGCTATGACTGTGTCTCAGAGAATTGGTTTGCATTGTTTCGATGGAAAATGATTGAGTAGTATTTTTGATGGAATGTGATTGGATTAAAAATGTGACTGCATAGGTTGTTTGTAATTGGAGAGAAAGGTATTGCAAAAACTTATTGATGAAAACAAAAGTAGAAAATGACCATTTGAATGGAAGATTAACACAGTTGTAGCCAATGAGGAAGGAGAGAACCGATTATGACAGATGCAAGAATTTTCATTATGAAGCTTTAGTTCCTCATTTAGAACCTGTACAGAAATAAATCATTGCTGTTGCTGCTGTAGCTACTCCTGCCAGGAGATCTTTGTATATATCATTCGATCTATGTATATCCCATTTCTCTAATCACACTGCACAGTATGTAACCTTTCTTAGCCTTTGAGGTGGCTTATCTAAACAAATTGAATTAGGTAGGTATAGCTAGATCAAACGCGAACGTGACTTATGATTGGAGCACTAAGCTCCACACCTTCAATCAGATTGTAACCCAGTCCTAAAGTTGGTTTCTCATTGGGTTCTGGGAGCTTTGGGGAGTTGTTTACTGACCAGATGATTCACTTCTTCCTTCACAATCAGTAATCTTCCTCTCTGAATGTCGCCAGCACAATGAGCATGATAACAACCAGCATCTGCTGGCATGTAATGTGACCGAAATGGAATGGAACTTTTCCAGTAAAATTGAAACTGTATATTATATAACAACAGAAAAGATTCCAACAAATAATCTTCAGGCTATAATCTAAACTCATGCAGTGTGAAGAGGTGGGGAAGAGCAGATGACAAACAAAAATGCTGCAACTGGTTTCTAACTGTTGTGGGATCCCACGATCAAGGCAGTATCTTGCAATCATAAATATAAAATAGTCACTAATAAATCCAGTAAGGAATTCAGCATAAACTGAAAGAGTGGTTAAAATGTGGGACTCAGTACCACAAGGAGTAGCTAAAATGAATGGTATAGATGCATACAAGAAGGAAAAAGGAATAGAATGTTATGCTGATAGGGTGCGCTGAATTAAGGTGGGAGGAGGCTCGTTACAGCACAAACCAGGTGGGCTGAATGGCCTGTTTCTGTAGTATACATCCTGTGTAATTCCCAGAAACCTATTACCCTCCGTTTTAACTTCCTCTGCTATGGAGCAAATACAAAGATTGCTTTTTGACTTTGAGTTGTTTGGGCTGAAAACTGGTTGGAGGGTGCAGTTCAGGCACAAACTTAACAATAACTTGCAGTAATGACACAGGAACTGAGTTTCTGGGAATTAATGTAAATGGCTTTGAGGGTTTTCATTTATTCCCATTTACAGACCCTTCATTTATCAGGCCTTCGCTTGAGTGAAATTGACCATCTCCCTGCAGGTAGTGTGGCTCTTTGTCATTGTAGATTTCCTCCCTATGGGTAGGATTCCAGTACAACCTTAGTTTGAAGTAAATTAAGTGGAAGCTTTGCCTTGCAGTGCACTGAGTCCTGATGAGCATGCTATTCACAAGTAATTAATAAAACAGATAGTTCTTACATGAGACAAAATAGCTGCATTTAGAGCAAGGTCCTGGTCTGCCATAGGGTAGGAAATGCCAAGCCTAGTATTAACCCTTCTTAGACTGCAGTGGAATCTTAATAGCCCCAGAGTAACATAATGAATGGACAGTCAAGAGATGCTAAAAGTCCCCAGTGCCTCATGATGGATTTTCATGAACTGCGGTGAAACTCAACTTGGATAGGAATGAAAAATGGGCATCTATCGCCTGTAGTGCGCCCCGTCCAATCTTTCACTCTCTTGGCTTTGGTGGATTTCAATATCGGCAGAGTGTATTTCTGGCAGCAGATGCATTCCCATCTGTTCTGTGCTCCCTCCCAAGTCGCATGTGTTGGAATTTGTGATGGAGTTAGAACAGCTACCTTCCCTCCTCACATTCCTGATTGCCACATTCCGTTCTTCAATTGAGAGGACAGTTATGCCATATTTCAAATGAGTCATTATATTTTTCTTTCCTCATCCCACCCTTTAAATGATTGTTAAGTGCAGGAGGCAACATGGGCTTCACTCATCCTTTATCCCTGTGGGAAATCACAGAAGCCAACCTTCACATTGCAGCATCTTGCCCACTAATCTGTGACCCAGTGAGAAAGGAAACTTACTGAGTACAAAAACCTATGCATTAATCCGCATCCTCTCACTCCATGCCACCTTTTAAATCACCATTCCACATTTCTCAACTGAGGGCCCGTGACAGTCAAAATGGCCCTCTGCTGCCTGTGTCACTAGTTGCTTGGAGGTCTGCTAGGGTGTTATGATTAGGTGCTTAAGTTGTCTCATAATGGCCTTAGTGTAATGGGTTTGTGATTGTCCTGAGGAATAATGGCATCGTAACCAAAACATGTTGTGGGTAATTTTAACCTAACTCACCAGGCGGGAAATTCACCACTTTGGGTGAAAGGTTGCACTTGATCCCGTCAGTTTTCTTACAGACAAATTAGTTTAAAATTGCCGCACCATGTTAGTGCACAGCTGCACTATGCCACCCAAGTGTCCCAGCACCCAGACATATGCAGACAGTAAATATCCAGCTCTTACAGCACCAAAAACTTGCATTGATAAAGCACCTTTGATGTAGTAAATTATCCCAAGGCCCTTCACAGGACTGTTATCAACATAATTTATTATGTTGACACATTAGGAAATATTAGGGCAGATGACCAAAAGCTTTGTCAAAGAGCTAGGTTTTATGGACCATCTTAAAGGAGGAAAGAGTGGTATGGAGGAGTAGAGTTTAATGGAGGGAAGTCCAGAGCTTAGGGCCTTGGCAGCTGAAGGCACGGCCTACATAGCTACTTGGACTATGATACCTAAGATCCCAGTCAAGCTGGAAGAAACATCAGATGTCAGCTTCCTGCCTGGCCAAGGCCCAAGAAAATTAGAACTTTTAAAAATGTGTTTATTTAGAAGTAATTTTTCCAGCCAACATTATTGCTTCCTTTAGATGAGATGACCTGAAATGAAGATACTCTCACAAAATGTCTAATCATTGACAAGCTACTGTTCAAAGGTGGGAGCATTTAATTCACAATATTGGAAGGTGAGGAGAATGTGTGGAATAGAACTTCAGGAATTGTTAAGTGCTATGAATGTAACTGCTGTTTGCATGGCCAGTGTCATGTTGCCACTGCTCGTGCAGCCACGGTTTGTGTGGTTCACTTTGTTATTTTAGCTCTAAACAGCTTTGATGGTCATCAGGCTTTAAAATGTTGACCATGATTCTGTGCACCATGACACACTAATAAATAACCCCAACTGTCACCCGTCAGTCTCCATGGAATGAGATGGCTGTGTGACCAATTTAAAACCGGCATCCAAAATCAACTTTATAAAAACCCATGCTTCAGACAGCATGTTCCACCCACATTGCCACATTCTGCAGCTGCCAACTTGAGGGCATAGGGACAGGTGCAGCCCAATTAGACAAAGCACCTCTATGCTGTTCTCCATTGAAGAGCCAGCTGAGTAGCAAGGGTAGTGCCTGAAGCCCTCAGAGTGGGAGCTGAATGAAAAACATCAACACCTCTCCTTACATACCTTACATGCACTTGAATCACTGAGAGCCTGTTATCTCAAGCATTTCGAGTAAACACTTTTGTTAAAATAAGATTTAAGGTAAGAGGCAGAAGACTAAGAGGGGAGTTGAGGAGAAATTTCTTCACCCAGAGGGCGGTGGGAGTCTGGAACTCACTGCTTGAAAAGGTGGTTGAGTCAGAAACTCTCGTAACATTTAAGAAGTATTTAGATGTTCACTTGCGTTGCCATAGCCTCCAGAGCTATGGGCCAAGCGCTGGAAAATGGGATTAGTGTAGTCAGATCTTTGTTGACCAGCGCAGACATGATGGGCCGAATGGCCTCCTTCTGTGCTGTAAATGTCTATGAGTCTATAAAATAGAGAATGGAGGAATTTCAGTGCTGTGTATTAAACATGTCTGTAACTAATATTGACAGGGCAGCCACCCCAGCAGAAATGGTTGAACAGAGAAAGGAATGGGGAACTCAGCGCCGACCTTCTAAAACACTTAAAACACTGAGTGATCCAGCAGCAAACTGCAGCTTCTTATGATTTCCTGATATTTATTGCTCAGAGATTCGGACTTGCGTTCCCTATTTTTTTTTGAGTGTTTATAAGTAATCAGGCATTTGGAAAAGACACGTTAATTTCAGCCCAATCCCACTAATTAGCACACATTGCGTACAAGCCCAGTGTGCTGTCCCTTGCCCCTGCCCCAGATCCTATCTGATTTCCTATTACATTAGACTTGGGAAATGAGGTAATCTAAAACTACCTGAAGCCATCAGGCATATCCTTAAAGATTTCCACTTCACTGTTCAGGGCCGAGGTTACAACCCCATGACTCTAAAGGTCACAGGTCTGACTCTCTTTTGCCCTCCTTGATTCCACGGCATTGGCCCACTTCCTCTGAGACACCCAGAAGCTCATTGCGCAGGTGATGAGAAAATGGAGACAGCACTCAACAGGCATCAAATTAGAAACCCTTTAATCGACGAGTTTCTAAGTTAAAGACCTTATTTACTGAGCACTCATCATTAAACTCTGCATGAGTGACCAGCTTACTTTGAAGTCAAATAAGTGACTTCCCTTCATCCTCTTAACAGTGGTTCATGGGACTTTTTTGGCTTTTTTTAAATTGAGTGATTTGCTCTTTAATAAACCTGGTGAGACCTTAAAGTGAAACATTTCTACTGACATGAAGGGATCCTACTGATTTGTTAACTTCATTTTTAGACTTTTATTTGGTGCTTTGGTATCTTGAGAAATTATGTTAGAAATGTGTACTTAGTTTTGTTTCCCTTTTTGTTCTTGAAATGTGACAGGCAGTACTTACCTCCAATCCCTGGTTGCCCTGGGGAAATTAACCACTCGGTATGATACCAGAATCACTTGTATGCCAGACCATGTCGAGATGGTAGCTTCCCTTCACATGAAAGCCATTAGTGGACCAGTTGGGTTTTAAGGGCAATGTGACTGCATTTGTGGTCCTGATAACTTGATGATTTTGTAAAATGTCAATTGAACATCAGGGTGTGTTATACCAGTGATTCTGGTCTTGGACTGGAATGCAGAGATCATAGTTAAAGCATCATCAAGCATTTTTCTTCACAGTACCGTTGGTGGCTCTACCGTTAGCTGTTAAGACCTGGAATTCTCTCTCTAAACCTCTCTGCCTCTCCTTCCTTAAAATCTATCTCTTTGACAAAGCTGTTGGTCACCTATCCTATCGTCCCCTTATGTGGCTTGGTGTCAGACTGTGTTTCATAACACTTCTCTGCACCTAGGGACGTTTTATCATGTTAAAGGCACTATATAAATGCAAGTTGTTGCTATCAGTTTATCTGGTGCCAGCCAGATATACCAAAATCTATTTTGTATCATGCAACAGTGAGATTTCAACATGATCTCTGATTTGCTAGTCCAGAACTATTGGGTAACTGTACCCTGATGTTCAGTTACCAATGTCCAAATTCCTCAAGTTATCAAACTGTAGTTTTCTGGGGAATCATCATATTCCTGTCCATCTGGCCAGCCATAGAGAACACTGTGTCTTGAGAATTCTGTATATTTCTTTTGTATTTGTTGACTTACTAACATGTTATTTCTGCAAACTTGTTATTTGTGACCTTTACCCATTGCAGTTTAGAAGAATGAGAGGTGATCTTTTGAAACATATAAGATCCTGAGGGGACTTGAGAAGGTGGATGTTGTGCTCTTTGTGGGGCAGTCTAGAACGAGGGGACACAGTTTATGAATTTAGGGGTCTCCCATTTAAGACTGAGATAAAGAGAAGTTTTTTTTTCACTCTGAGGGTCATTAGTCTGTGGAATTCTCTCTCCAGAAAGCAGTGGAGGCTGGGCCATTGAATACATTCAGGGCTGAGTTAGACAGATTTTTGATCAACAAGATTCGAGGGGAACAGACAGGAAAGTAGAGTTGAGGCCACAATCGGATCAGCTATGATCTTATCGAATGGCAGAGCAGGCTTATCCCTGCTCCTAATTCGTGTGTTATTGTGTTCAGTATTTGTCTTTGGATCACTAATTATGCCTTTTGAATGTTAGGACAGACGTCCTCAGGAATGTGTTAATATTTGTAGGGGATTTCAGGATTAATTGGAGAAGGTCCCTTAGGGAACAACAGGAGCTCAACAGTATTTACAGAGGGTTCCCTGTGATGTAGGTTGCACTGGCTTGTTTCAGTATTGATATGAGCTCTCAGTGTCAGTATTTGCTGCAGGTCTTTCGAAGCTTTTCAGTATTTCTAAAGGGCCTTCAAGAGTGTGTCATTAATTGCAGGGGCCCCAGGAGTGTGTCAGTATTTGTAAGATGTCCGTTAGATTGTGTCAGTATTTTGTAATGTGTCCCAAGGTGTGTCAGTATTTGTTGGGGAGCCCAAGGAATATGTCAGTATTTGTAGAGTGACCCCAGGAGTGTGTTCGTGTAAGTAGGAGTGTCCAGGATTTCCTTCCTGAAAGGGCATCAATGAACCTGATGGGTTTTTGAATCAATTTGGTAGTTTCATTGTCACCGTTGCTAATATTAGACTTTGAGGGAGCTCCATTTTGATCTTTAAATTGCAGTTAACAGAGCAACTGAAGTTTGCAGTTGTTCATTAGTCTTGTAACCATCTAGGACTTTTGCTTGAGGCATGAAACCATCTCAGCCATCTCAGATGGATGTGGAAGATCCCATGGTACTATTTGAAGAAGACCTAGGAATCTCTCCCCAAGTGTCCTGACTAATATTTATCCCTCAACCAACATCACTAAACCTGGCCACTATCACGTTGCTGTTTCTGGGACCTTGCTGTCCTCAAATTGGCTGTCACATTTCCTACATTGCAACAGTGACAGCACTCCAATAAAAAGTGCTTAATTGTCTGTAAAGCACTTTGCGTTGACTTATGGTTGTGAAAGGCACTATAGATATGTAAGTCTTTTCTTTCTACTTCTTCCTTTAACTGTTCCTGAAGTAAGTGATTTATTTAAAAACATGAATGTTGCGTTACATCTCTGTGGAAACGCTATCATTTAAGACTGTTAGCTACAGCATGCAGAGCTTCTTTATACAGGGAAGAAAAGGGGCAGGGAGAAACAAGCTGGAGGAACAAAGTGCAGTGCCTTGGAAATGGAATAGTGAAAGAAATCCTTGTACTTAACTAACATCTAACAGCTTCATGCAAACCTCTCAAAGGAATTCACATAGTGAAGTAATCTTTGGGATGCAATGACTGTTCATGTAGGCAAATTAAGCACCCATTCTAGACCAACAATGTCTCCACATGAGATGAATAACCAGTTGATCAGTTTTACTGAGATTTAATAGCACTCAGAAATGACCTTGAATTTGTTGCACAGGTGAATTGAAGATGTCACTTATCCTGAGTCACATCACATCACAGGAACAATGAACTAACCTTTCTCGACTGGCTGATTAAATATTCGCATATGCTAAAAGCCTTCCTCTGTACTCCCACAACAGGTGATAAAAGGGGGCAGATCCTCTTCGGGGAGGGGGGTGATGGTCACTGTGCTGTGAGAGATTCCTGGCACATTCAGCATCCCCCTCGGATCAGCCTCTTAAAATCAACACTTTAGTGCCCACTCAGCCATCACCCTCAGCTTTGGGACAATTTGACACATCAGTTAAGGTAGATGGCAAAAGGTTGGTATGGATGAACTCGTTGGCCAGAAATAGTTGCGAGCAGCTTAGAAAGAAGGCTAGACAAGGAATACGAGTAGATCTGCCTGCGCAGATACAGTTTGATTTAGTGCATCAACAGAATTTAGAAACTTGTTCACAGCAAAATTGAACTAATTCCGATT
Organism: Cetorhinus maximus; assembly: GCF_964194155.1. Lineage (NCBI taxonomy): Eukaryota > Metazoa > Chordata > Chondrichthyes > Lamniformes > Cetorhinidae > Cetorhinus > Cetorhinus maximus. The sequence continues at coordinate 22,225,620 of NC_135887.1, read as the reverse complement.
AATGGGCTCAACTTTTGTTTATATAAGCAGAATGGAGCAGAAATTCATCCCGGGCAGTGGCATAAAACTGGTGAAATCGGGTCTGCCACCCATTAGACCCCGCTCCTGCTGCTTAATTTCATTGACTGCTATAGAACTGAATATCAGATGCTGGTGTAACAAGTGGCTGATCCGATACCTTCCCACTTGTGCCCCCACATGAGATGAATTTCCACACCCACGTCATTTTTATAAATCTTTCTTATTGCCCCTCTTGCAGAAGTATTTTTGTTAATCGTTTTCACTGGCAGTTCGCACCATGCAACATTGCTTAGCTGAGAGACAACTGAGTTCATAACTTAATTTCTTCAGTCATTGCTGCTGTTATGTAGGCAGTTCAAAGGCACATGAGAGTGCCTTGCCAAGCAAATATTTAGCTGGTGTTAGTTATCACACAGTGGACAGCACCCTTGCTTCTGAGTCAGCAGGTTATAGATTCAAATCCCACACCTGAGACTTGAGCAAATAATCCAAGCTGATGTTTCTGTGCAGTATTTTTTTATTCGTTCCTGGGATGTGGGCGTTGCTGGCTAGACCAACATTTATTGCCCATCCCTAACTGCCCTTGAGAAGGTGGTGATGTGCTGCCTTCTTGAACCGCTGCAGCTCATGTTTTGTAGGAACATCCACAGTGCTGTTAGGAAGCGAGTTCCAGGATTTTAATCCAGCGACAGTGAAGGAGTGGTGATATATTTCCAAGTCAGGGTGGTGTGTGACTTGCAGGGGAACTTGCAGCTGGTGTTGGGGTGGTGTTCCCATACATCTGCTACCCTTATATAGAGGTCATGGGTTTGGAAGGTGCTGTCGAAGGAGTCTTGGTGAGTTGCTGCAATGCATCTTGTAGTTGGCACAAACTGCTGCTACTGTGCATCGGAGGTGGAGGGAGTGAATGTTTAAGGTGGGGTGGATGGGGTGCCAAACAAGCAGGCTGCTTTGTCCTGGATAGTGTCAAACTTCGAGTGTTGTTGGAGCTGCACTCATCCAGGCAAGTGGAGAGTGTTCCATCACACTCCTGACTTGTGCCTTGTATATGGTAGACAGGCTTTGGGGTGTCAGGAGGTGAGTTACTGTACTAGGCGAGTACTACTGCTGGAGGTGCCGTCTTTCATATGAGATGTTAAACCAAGGCCACGTCTACCTCTGGTAGACATAAAAGGTGCTATTTCAAATAAGAGGAAGTGAGTCCTCCCCGGCATACTCAACCAACATCATTAAAACTGGATTCTCCAGGGTCCACACCCTTTGTTTGCAAATCAGCGTTCTAAATTATGATTGGTTGTTATAAGTGTAACAAATATTGAGATTACTGGACCAATTGGATACACATGATAAAACGCATAGATGATGAACTAAACAGCACTCAGGTGCTGTTTCAGGGGTGTTGAGGGAGGGTGAATGCAAACAATGATTGGCGACTCATGTCAGCTGCTCTGGCACGTCTTCAAGTAACAAACCGAGCAGCACGTTCATCAGAGGGCTGAGTGCTTCTCTCAGCTGAGTGAAGGTGAGAGGCCCAGGGACCAATAAACTATAACAAGGGGGAAGGGAAAATATTTTATCTTACTGCTCCAAATTGTGACTCAAATTTCTTATGACCATTTGCAACAGCTATAACAATTTGCATTTATATAGCAGCTTTCATGTAATAAAACATTCCACTCCACATGAGTATTATCATACAGAATTTGATACCAAGCTATGTAAGGAGATATTAGGTGAGGACAGGTGACCTAAAGCTTGGCTAAAGAGGTAGATTTTAAGGAGTGTCTTAAAGGAGGAGAGAAAGGTAGAGAGGGGTGGTACTTGTTCATGGAACTTTAAAGACCAGTGCTGGGGGAGCTGAGAGAATGAGATAGCACTCTGTTGAGATTCCATCCCAGTTTTCACTTGAGAATTTTTTCATTCTCTTTTCTCTGGCTTTTATTTCTTTTTCAAGACTTCTCCTCTTCTTGACTCCCACTCTCCTCTCTGAGCTGGAAAGATGGTACAGCCAAGCCTATAGAGCTGGCCAATGACATCAGTGCACAGCCGAGAATGTTGATGAAACTTGGCCCTCATTGCCGCCAGATTTATGGTTTTAGGAGAACTTTGGAATTCTAACTCATGACTGCAGGGGGCAGCTAAGGTTGACCATGTTAATAGCTGCCCTGCTGGGTGTGTGAATTTACTGGTGTTGAACCAATGTAGGCTGAGAGTCTTGTGTGTGGATAGCCTGCAAATAGCTGCCTTTCTGGCGGTGGTTCTTCCCTGCTGTTAGAGACAGTCTGACTGGCCAGCACATGATTTACTAACTGTTTCCCAAACATTTCCTCACCCTACGCCTCTCTGATGTATGGCCCAATCTCAGCCTCCTGTCAAAGTCACAGATTTCGCTTGCTTAAAGCTGTCTCTGTTTACAACTTCTTCCGGAAATATCTACAAAGGGAGCCCTCAACATTCTGAACGCTTTATTTTGCAAAATCAGTACTAGCCCAATTTATTTCTGAAAAGCAGATATTTGAGGAGATTTATTGCATCAAACTCCACAGGGAATGGCTTCATTATATTCAGTGTTTAATTTCTTCCACTCACAAACTTTATAGTTTATGTCGCTTCAAGAAATGCGGCAAGTAAATATTTTGTTAGTGGCTGGAGCTTACTGGAAATTCTCTCTGGGTTTGTTATAGTCATCCCAATTAACTGGTCGGGTAATATTTTAACTCACTCCACCCAGCGGAACACAGGCAGCAGAGGAGCTGAAATGGAGTGATAGACATCACCACATTGCCGCTCAGGTGCCATCTCTCCCAGAGCCTTCAGCTGGGCAACTGATTACTCCACATGGATCGAGTAGGAGCTTCACTGATCATTGCAAATCAAGGCCCTGCAACTTACATTTATCCCAGTAGCGTTTTAACAGTCTGCCATATGTACTCTACTCAGTAAAACCTGACGGGACAGCAGAGGCCATTCAAGAAAAGTGAGAAAATTATTTTTGTGGGGCCAGGAGGGACAGGAGTGCCAAGTAAAGCTTGTTCCATTCTGCACAACATTATGGCCAGAATTTTCTGGCCCCATAGGTGTCGGGCATCAAGGCGGGCAGGGTGGGTACAATATAGCGAGAAGACCAAAAATCGGTTTCACGCTATCATGAAACCAGGGGGAGAATTTTTTCCCTGTCGGGTGGGCTGGTCGGGAGTGGGCGCGGGCGGGCACGAAGCCAATCGCCACCCACGACCGGCTCCGTGCCGCCACTTCATGTGGGCGAGCTAATTAAGGTCCACCCAGCGTGATGCACGGCTGGTAGTGCTCAGCGCTACCTATGCGGGATGGGGGGGATGAGGGAGAATCGGAGCCTGCGCTCTTTCACGCATTCGCGCAAAGGAGCACAGAAATCTCCTTGAGGCATGGAGCTGCCTCGGGGAGATTAAGTTCATATTGATATATTGAAATAAGGAAAGGTAAAAATTATTTAGACATGTCCCCTCATGTGATAGTGTCACATTAGCTCGGACATGTTTATGAAATGTGAATAAATTATTTTTTTATTTAATAAAACCTTCAGGAAATCTCATCCCGCCCATAGATGAGGCTTCCTGAAAAATGCGAAGGCCGCTTGGGCAGGGGTAGAGGACATTAAGGCGGACCGCCACAGTATCCAGAAGGTGTCCCAGGGATGCATCATTGAATCGGGGATCTGCATTCTTCTTGGTTTTTGGGGCCACGTCTTCACCAGAGCAGTCCTGGGCTGCAAGCATTGAGAAGTGTGCACACAACTGCAGTTTAAATATGGCGCTCTATGTGAGGAAACGATGAGGTAACAGTGTGGCGGGGAAATTGGAGGCTGTCCGCCAGCAAGATGGTGTGTTTCCTGTGGCTGCATAATTATTGAGGTGGAAATGGGTGCGAAAACCCACCATTGCGGCCGGCGGGTAAAATTACTTTTATCCTGCCCACTACCGCACTTTGTGCAAATCTGGGATGATTCTGCCCTATTCTTCAACTTCAACCTCAAAGGAGCAAACCTTCACCAGTGTGACAAATTCCCATTTCTCACACCTCTGTGAGAGAGAGTGCCAGTTTTATGCAGTGGACTCCATATTATACAGAGCCTTGTTTCATGATGAATCCTTGAAGCAAGAGGAGATAACGATCCTATCAGGATCAGGTTGGATTTGAATTCAAGTCCGTGAGGTGAAAGACTAGTATCTGTCCCACTGGACCAGGTACGATAGAGTAATGGTTATGTTAGCAATCCAGGGGCCTGAACAAATAAACCAGAAGCACTAGAGGTCAAGCCCTACCATCGGACTTTTGAGAATTTGAATTTAGTTTTTAAAAGTCTGTTTTAAAGAAAAAGTGACCATGAAGCTGTCAGATTGTTGTAGAAGCCCAACGAGTTCACTGGTGTCCTTTAAGGAAGGAAAACTGCCATCCTTGCCTTTTCTGGGCCTATATATGCCTCCAGTCTCACATCAACGTAGTTGACTTTTTACTTCTTCTGAAATGGCCTAACAAGACACTTAGTTGTACAAGGGTGACTGGATGGCAGCTTTGCCAGTGTTGCCAAAATCCTGAGAATGAATAAAAAATTGCCCAGACCCCTGCTAAATTCTTTTCAACAAAAGGTGATGAACTGTTCTTACCTGCTGAAGCCCAGCTGGTAAAAAGGAGGATTTAAAGGGGATCTCTCACTTATAATTAGAATCACTTCCACTAGGAATATTTCTCATTCAGGTTTTGGATCCTTGTTAATTTGTTAAATGTTATGGGACTGATCCCAAAGCCCCAGCCTGTGCTGACAAGAACAATGCTCTGGTTAGGGTTGCCAACTCTGTTTGAACATATTCCTGGAGGTGTCATCACATGACTTCTTGCCTGCAACCACCCTTCCACCGCGCTGCAGCCTTTGGTTGCCCAACATGTTCCTTCTTGTGGTGCACTACCTCCCCAGCCAATTGGCATATTATTGGCCCGATGATTTTACTCTAGGATTGCACACAGGAGTGTCCTGATAGTTTCTGGAGAGTTTATGGCAATCCTGGAGATTGACAACCTTCCCTATGGCAGCCAGCACTGCAGGTGGCCACCACTAATGTATTTTACTACCAGCATCAAGGGCCAGAGGAGAAAACACCCTCTGCGGGGGTATTCCATATTACCAAACTCACAGCCATTGCCTCATTCACCTTCCAGGCCCATGAGGGCATTGCCAAACTAAATAGTAATTGTGAGACATGCACATCCATGGGAATAAGTAAGGCTTGAAAGAAAAAAAACTTGCATTTATATAACGCCTTTCACAACTTCAGGACCTCCCAAAGCACTTTACAGCAAATGAAGTAGCATTTTGAGGTGTACTTACTGTTATAATGTAAGAAATGTGCAGCCAATTTGCATTCAGGACACTCCCACGAACAACAATGTGATAAGAACCAGGTAGCACCAGGGAAAGCTCCTTCGCTCTTCTTTGCATTGGGATTATGCTGTAGGATCTTTTGCCTCCACATGGCCTTGTTTTAACACCTTGTCCCAAAAGACGGCACCTCCAACAGTGCAGCACTCCCTCAGTACTGAACTGGGAGAGACATGTGACATGCACTTAAGTCACTAGAATGGTGCTGGAACCAAGGACTTTCAGATTCAGTGGCCAGACTGAGATGGAGTGAGCCAGCTTAGGGGCTACTGTATAACATCAAACACGCAGCCTTCCAGCACTGAAACCCTGAAAGTGGGCCTGCGAAGTAAATGTAGCGCTATGTGGAAAATATGGGAATAAGTCACTCCTTACACCATGGAGCAGTGGGCTTTGCTGCTCTGAACTTCCTTGTGTTGGGGGAGGGAGGAATTTTTGAATAAAATGTAATTGTCATCATAATCAGTGCCATGACCGCTCACACCATTATCCTTTCAAAAGGACCAAAATGACAGAGTTCAAGCAGCTCAGAAAAAAGAACTGACAGAACCAGTGTCAAAGAAAGTAAATTTAAAATATTTTGAAGGAAAAAAAGCCTCTGATTGTCCAGAATGACAAGAGCCGCATGTAGAAGTGTCTGTAAAATGTATTTGTGTGTGACTTTTATCCATTCTGGGGCTCGGTTTGAGTCTGGAGTGCCATTGTACTCCGAGAGCTTTTGAGGGGCTTTCTTTATAAAATGTGACAAAAAAAAAGTTTCAACTGAGGCTGAAGGACTGGGACCCATTGTTCCTGTGCGCCACTGTTAAATTTGATTTGAAATTAGGACCTGAGGGCAGACTATGAATGGCCAGTTTTCATTTTCTGCCAGCATTTTAATCGAAGCTGCGCTAAGCGTGGACAGCCAACAAAAAGCACCAGTGTTTTATATAAAACCTCCCGATTTGGCTGCAAGAATACAGGAATCTGGGATCTGTCATCTGTCCAGTATTAGCCTCTGCTGTTTCCTGTGGATTTATCAAAATTTCATCCCTGTCTCCTGTTACCTTTGAACCGGGAATTTAGAAGGAAGGAAATAAAAGGTTGCTAAGCATCGCCTGGGCACATCCATGCTTTCTGACTGGGCCACCTCCTCATGGCTAAACTCATGCAAATCAAACGAGGCAGAGCCCTCTCTCCCACTGTGATTCTGTCTGTACAGTCTGTAGGGTCCAGCAAAGAGTGTTATAGTAAGTGGGGCAGCATGGTTTTGTGTTCACCAAAATGACTGCTGCTTGGTCATGGAGCAGTTCCCGTCTTGGGTTTTCAGCATCAGATGTTTCCAGGTCAAATGTAACATAGTTAGATGCCCAGCAAAGTTCCCTGTTTTCTCCCAGCAGTGTTCCTTAGCCTCAATTTCAGACGAACTCCTCCCATACACCAGCAAGAGTGATTTTTCTCAATTCCCCATATCAACTACAGTGGCATTGTGAGTGAGTGTACTGAGTGAGGGTCAGTTTTTTATACAGTGGGAACTTTTTACAGGGAACTGGATTGTGACTGCTCACATTCATTCCGCCTACAGTCTGCAGACAAAACTGTCATCCCATTGGGCTGGGCTTGATCTGAGCTCACATCTAAGAGAATGTTTGGTGGCGATTTACATCGAATCGGCTGCATTACAGGCCTGTGATCCTTCCCACTTAATTATCCTCTTTGTGCCCCATCTATGTGCTGCTTTATACCCAGTCATTGAAGAGGAAAATCTGCTCCACTACAACTGACAACAGCAACTTGCATTTATATAGTGCCTTAATGTAGTAAGACATCACAAGCCACTTCACAGGAGCACTCTCAAACAAAATTTCCCACTGAACCACATTAGGGTATATTGGTGACCATGAGTTTGGACAAAGAGATAAGTTTTAAGGAGTCACTTAAAGGAGGAAAGACAGATAGAGAACCCACTGCAACACCCAGTTCTTGGAAGAGGGTACACTACTAGCTATATCTGATTTGGGACTGTATATCGGAAACCATGGTATTTGATGCGCCTTTATGTTGATGGTATTACATCATTTGTGTAGACAGTCAAATCAATACAACACTGAAGCATGCAAATTGATGCCATTGTCCCAACCTAAGCGATCTGTTACGAAATCCTAATTTTGATCCTCGCATGCTTAGTACTGGGAGGGTCAGTCCTGTTATATATATACAGTCAATGCTGGGACACTCAGTCCTGTTATATATACACAGTGCTGGGACACTCAGTCCTGTTATATATACACAGTCAGTGCTCGGACACATAGTCCTGTTATAAACACACAGTCAGTGCCGGGACACTCAGTCCTGTTGTGTACACACAGTCAGTGCTAGGACACTCAGCCCTGTTATACACTCACTGGGCAGAATTTTGTGCCTCGCGAGTGGGTGTATGCCCGACCCGATCGAGTGTGAAATAGTGCGAAAGACATCAGGCAGGCGTTCTAACGTTATCCCACAAGCGCACAATCTTAAGGTCAGTGGGCACATGCAGGAGTTGGAACCGCGCCTGTCATCAATTAAGAGGCTACTTAAGGCCATTAAAAACTCAACTGAAGCCGATTTTATGTTGCCCGTGTGATTTCGCACGCGTCGCACGGGCAAAACGGGCAGCGACATTTTGCAAAACCTCACTTAAAGGCGGGATAAATAGGTTCAGCAGCATTGCCAGTGTGAGTGGTGACGAGTTCAGGAGATAGTTTGCTGATGGTTGCTAATTTGAACTTGACAGCTTCATCTCCATTCTGAGCTTCATTCTTAGCATTTCTTGGCTTCATTTCAGGACTAATTGGTGTCTCCAAGGCCCCTGGAGGATCTTGACCATGTGGACCCTTCCAGGTATCAGGCAGCCTTCTATGACCCTGGTAATGGGGATTGTGGTTTCCGCTGGTGGCACCTCCTCTGAGGAGGAAAAGAGGGGCAGAAGAGAGAGGAGGCCGGGTGTCTCAATGCAGCTTCCAGGGGAGCGACCTGTGGGAGGAGAGGCGCAGGCATAAGTAGCGCAGGACCAGCAGGTAGTCCAAGGCAGAAGGGGCTGCAGAAGACACCACCATCCTGCTGCCAGGGTTTACAGACAGTGATGCAGCTACCTCAATATGTCTGAGGTGCAATGTCAAAGGAGGCTCTGCCTCTCAATGGAGTCCGTGACCTCCATTTGTCAGATGATTGGGCCTGAAATCACCTCCAACTGTGTGGGTGGAAACCCCATGCCAGTGGCCCTGAAGGCCACAGTGGCCCTCAACTTCTATGCCTTTGGCTCTTTCCAGGATTCAGTGGGGGATCTTTGTGGAGTGTCCCAATCAGCTGTCCACAGCTGCAACAAGCTGGTGACGGAAGCTCTGTTCAGGCAAGTAATTACATTTATTCATTTCTGTACAGTTGAGACCAGCCAGGCTGAGTGAGCCAGACGGTTTTCAGCAATTGCTGGGTTCCTCCACATCCAGGCTGCAATTGACTGCACACATCTGGCCATCAAGGTGCCAGCGGGTCAGCTCGGTGCCTTCGTCAACAGGAAGTTCCACTAGATGAGCGTCCAGATAGAGTGTGACCACAGGACGCAGATTCTGCAAGTCTGTGCACGGTACCCTGGCAGCTCCCATGACGCTTATATCCTAAGACACTCCCAGGTGCTGAGGCTATTCAGTGCTCCAGCCCGACTGGATGGATGGCTGCTGGGTGATGAGGGCTATCAGTTGAAAAGGTGGCTTATGACGCCTCTCCACCACCCAAAAACAGAGGCAGAGCAGCTTTATAAAAAGAGTCATGCCTCCACAAGGGTGGTGATAGAGAGGACCATAGGTCTTCTGAAGATGCGCTTCCGATGCCTGGACCGTTCAAGGGAAGCATTACAATACCCCCCACAGTGGGTGTCGCTGATAGTGGTTGCATGCTGCACTCTCCACAATCTGGCATTGGCAAGGGGATACCCACTGGAGGAAGAGGACCTTGACGTAGCTCCACAGGTCACAGAGAATGAACCCAGTAGTGAGTCAGAAGAGGAGCACGGTTGGGAGAGCGCTGAGGGCATGGAGGCAGACCTCTTCTGGGACGCCTTGATCCAACGCTTCTTCAGCTAGGCTGCCAGAGATTTGCTTCCACCTCATGCCAGAGCTGCGAGCTCCATCCCGGATGCCTGAACACTTTCATATGAACCCAAAGTCCACTCAATGCCTGCGCAATAAAGTTTAGAGCCACTCAGGTCCAGCATTACATACTGGCATACCTTGCACCAAAAAAATACAAAGGTGAAGCATACTCAGGCCATTAGGACAGAAACAAAATTCGTCTCATTTTGACAATCCAAAAAAATTAACATCACCTTCCCTGGTCTTAATTCCCAGACCAGAAAACATAAACAAAACATTACACAACAGAAGATCACCTGTGACCAGTCCCTCTTGTGCTCGTGGTGCCTTAAACTAATGAGTGCTATGTCTTGGTGCCCTGATCCATGCCAACACGGTACTCACCCTTCCTGAGTGCAGCAGGTCGTTTAACCTTTTGCGGCACTGCACCCATGTGTGTTGCATGACATCGTGGCTGCTGCCTTGAACTGCCACTTCCTCCCAAGTTCTTTTTGTTAGTTGCGGTGGTCTCCTCCTTCTATCTCCGGGGACAAGTGTTGCCCTCCTGGCAGCCACCTCCTTCACCTCCAGGAGGACCACGAGGCACTCATCCCAAAACCAGGGGGGCCAAGTGACCAACCAACCTGGCGTCTCTAGGCATGCATTTTTTTTATATTCATTCATGGGATGGGCTAGGCCAGTATTTATTGCGCATCCTTAACTGCCCTTGTTCAGAGGGCATTTAAGAGTCAACCACATTGCTGTGGGTCTGGAGTCACATGTAGACCAGACCAGGTAAGGAAAGGACATTAGTGATCCAGATGGGTTTTTACAACAATCAACAATGGTTTCATGGTCAGATTCCAGATTTTTTTTTAATTGAATCTGCCATGGTGAGATTTGAACCCAGGTGGGATTTGAACCCAGGTCCCCAGAGCATTACCTGGAATACTAATCCAGCAATAATACCACTATGCCACCGTCTCCTTGATGCCATAAATTCGGTGTCCACAACCGAAGATACATTGTTCCCTGGCAGCCTTCAAAGAGCTGCCTGTGCCGTTTTTAAACTGGCCACTGGATCGCCAGTGGACCCAGTGGATGACAGGCCCCTGCCCGCCCTTTCCTGACCCTTCCCGACCATTGGGAGGACGCGTTTCACACTGGCGGACCTCAGTTGGCCAGCCAGCGTGAAATCGTGGTCAAGGGCTGATCGCAGGCGGCGGCATGTTTCCTGACTGGTCACAGGCCCGGTGATCGCACCTGCCCACCAAGGGTAAAATTCAGGCCACAGTGGGTGCTGGGACACTGGGTCCTGTTATACACACACAGTCAGGGCTGGGACATTCAGTCCTGTTTTACACACACACAGTTAGCGCTGGGACACTCAGTTCAGTTATACACACACAGTGTTGGGACACTCAGCCCTGTTATATTCACAGTTCATGCTGGCATATTCAGTCCAGGATCCAGTCAGTGGTGGAATGGAGTACCTTTTTTGGTGGGATTTCTCCTTACTAAGGTTCGAGGCCCTCTGCTGACTAGTGGGGTTTCTGCTGGGGCCATGAGAATAGTTTGTTATAATGAGAGATTTGTAATAATAAGATTCAACTATGCACTGTAAAAGTATCCTTTTTAACTTTTTTTTAATAACTGTCCTCAAATGTTGGAGAAAAATGAACTTTGATTAAAATTGCAAACTGATAATCTGAATGAATACTTCAATGACTAGTTAATATCTCTCGAATATGGTAAACAAAGGGCTCTCATATATTGATATTATGCAGCGTGATTTTCTTTTTTTAATATCAGATTCTTGCAGGAGCCTCTGTTCCATTTACCAATGAACATTATCCTTGATGGCAGGTAGCTTCCACCTGCATATCTGCCATTGACACTAGTAACGTAGCACATTCTATGTTAAATTGTGCCATGGAGAAATAGAGTTATCTTTATACCTTATCACTGACTGCAAGGTGGTATGGAGACGTTGAATGCAGTTGGGCCAGCCAACCCAGGAAAAACGTTGGAGGCAGACACAGGGGCTACTGGTTGTGGAGGCAGGCTGTTTAAAAGGCCCGCCTTGGTGCTGTGGGACTTCATCCCAGTTAAAATTAAACAGAAAGGCTCTCCAGCCCTCACGCCTCACACCCCTTACCCCCCACACACTCTGCATGCCCCACCCATGCTACCTCATGCCCCCATGCCAGGTTTTGCATCCCCCAATCCCCATGGCCCCTCATGCCCCTATGCCAAGGTATGACCCCATCTGCCCCATGGCCCTTCATGCCCCTATGCCAAGGTATGACCCCATCCACCCCCATGGCCCCTCATGCCCCTATGCCAAGGTATGCTCCCCACCCACCCTCATGGTTCCTCGTTCCCCCTGTGCCAAGGTATTCCCCCCACCCAACCCCCATGGCCCCTCATGCACCCCCAAACCAAGGTATGCCCCCACCCATACCTCATGCCCCCTATGCCACGCAATGACACTTCCATGCCCATTCATCCATTATACTGTATACTGTATGCAACCAATGAACCCAAAAGTGACAATAGGTTGTGTAATAAAAGCTTTAAAAAAAAGCCATTCATTCATTACTTTACACTACGTTAAAAAAGTCCTTTCAATACAGCACAATAGAAGTATCAACCTTCCAAACCTTTAGAGTATCAATAACAGAAACTGCAGGCTCTTGAAACCTCTTAGCCTTGTGTAAATAAACATTGTAAAATTGACAGCAGAGATCAGAGAGCCAGAACTGTCAATCAAGCAATGTTTTCCCTGGGGCTCAGGTGTTTCACCAGAGTAATGAATGACCCCAAGTGACTCTTATTTTTCTCTCGATTCTTGCAGTAATCTCCAGCCTTTACTTGATGCCTCCAGGTTGAAATTGTATTGAGATCAGAATCTCACTTTGTGTTCCACCAAAACCACTTTGCTTCATTTATGATTGTAGGAAAATAGTGTTAGCAAGCTTTCCAGTTGTAGAAGAGTTCGATCCAGCCCTTTCCCAATGCTCACATATGCAAGAATCAGTAGACGATATCCAGGATCATGAGCTTTCTCCTCATTAACTGATTCACTAACTTTAGTCAAAGCCCTAGGTAAGATCAAGTGACTCAACAAAGAGCAGGAGTTCATCACTTTTTGATTACAGTGATCTGCCTCCCTGCAATAGTGCATCAACACACTGTCTCCCTGCAGCATATTGACACTCTGCCTTCCTGCAGTGTATTGACACTCTGTCTCCCTGCAGCGTATCGACACTCTGTTTCCTTGCAGTGTATCGACACTGCCTCCCTGCACTAGTGCATCAACACTCTGCCTCCCTGCAATGTATCGACACTGCCTCCCTGCACTAGTGTATCGACACTTTGTCTCCCTGCGGTGTATCAACACTTTGTCTCCCTGCACTGTATCAGCACTGTCTCCCTGAACTGTATTGACACTGTGTCTTCCTGCACTGTATCGACATTCTGCTTCTCTGCAGCCCATTGATGACAGTCTCCCTTGCAGTGCATCGACATTCTGTCTCCCCGCAGTATATCAACATTCTCCTCTGCAGTATACCGATACACTGTCTCTTTGCAGTCTATCAACACACTGTCTCTCTGCAGTGAATGACACACTGTCTCCTTGCACTGTATCATTACTGTGCTGCTCAACACTGCCTACTGTGAGCCTATTTTGAAGCTGGCAATTCCCTCTATGATCTAGTAAGCACCAGGTAGCCTGCTGAGACCACTATCTATCTGCACAGTGTTTCAGTTTACACTCTCTTTATATGTGTGTACGAATGTAAAATCTTTTTAATAATGTATCATTAACTCAACAAATGCAGAGCAAGGCACAAAGACGTTGGTGAACTTCTTGGCAAGGATTAGCATGAGGCCACAAAATGAAATAGTACTGAGCTGTGTGGGTGTGAAAAAAATGTAAGAAACTCATTTCATTGAGGAATATTTTTATGTCGAAATCAAAAGCTGTTAATATGCAATCTGTAACTATTTGTTACAGCCAGGACTGAGGAACAAGCAGATCATTCTGTGGGAAGACTGAGGCTGTATTGTTGCCTGGTGCTGAATGGATCTTGCAGAAATATTATAAAGGGTGACACTCAAGAGTTTAATGCTCTAAGTGCTGATTCCTAATGGGCTAAAAGTACAGTTAAGTAACAGCTGGGTCACATGGTGGTAATTCAGTGAGAGACAGTCTCCACTGCTATGTTTAACATAATTTCCACAAAGATATGTTGCTTGTCTATAGGTTATCAGTTTAAAAGGCCAGTAGGATAAATGCTTTTATTTACATGTGACATGTGGGGTTTGTCTCATTCTTCACCAACACTACCACAAACCGTGTATATTGCACGGTGTGTTGTCAGTGCAAAGCTGTGAGAGATATTCAAAGACCCTCACCAAATACAGGAGCAGCTTTAAAATATTGGAAAGAATTGGATTGTGGAGTCTTGGGTTTGGGCTTCATAACGAATTGAATGTTATCAAGGGGAAAGGTCATCTTTAGCTGAAAGAGGAAACTGATCTTTATTGAAGACAACTTTACTAATGAAAGAGATGCAGGAGTTCCATTTGAGTTCATGGAGATATTGAGACTACAAAGATAAATACATGCATTAAAGGTGAAACCAGCTATGCCTGGAGCTGTTGGTTCGACTTGCAAGGTCATGAAGAAGCTGTGCCTTTGCAGAATGAGAAGAAACAAGATCTTCATTGGTCATTAAATGGCATGGAGATGGAGTAATTCAACTATTGTCCCTTAGAAGGACTGTCAATTGTGAACTCTGAGGGCTTGTAATCTTAAGGAAGCTGATGACTGTAGACTGGAATCATCAATAAAAGTAATAGAAACATGCTGGAAATACTCAGCAGGTCTGGCAGCATGAGATCTCAGAGTTCTGATGAAAGGTCACGGTTCTAAAATATTAATTCTGTTTCACTTTCCACAGATGCTGCCAGACCTGCTGAATATTTCCAGCATTTTCTGTTTTTATTTCAGACTTCCATCCAGCATCTGCAGTATTTTGCTTGTGCATCATCAATAAAAGAATGGGTTCAGATAATTAGCAAATTAATTTGTGCATGAATTTGTGTTGCTTTTTCATTGAAAAACCCCAAGTGATGGACCAAAGTTCATAATGCAGAATCCTACAAAGGTTGCTGGTGTAACTTCAGAAATAGTGATTAGGTGATGCTATACTTGGATTTCAGGAGCCTGCAGGTTACAGGAGAGAAGGGAAGCGTGCCATAGTTTTGGAATTTTAGGAAGGAAAGGGTTGGGGCAGGAGACGCTGGGAGGGCACAGATACAAAATGTTAATGCAATGAGAATGGAAAGGATGGAACAGTGCGTAGGTGAGGTAATTGGAGCTGAACAAGCATGAGAGGAAAGTTCAAAGGAGCATAAGAAATAACACCACCTGCAAGCTCCCCTCCAAGCCACACACCATCCTGACTTGAAACTACATCACCGTTCCTTCACTGTTGCTGTGTCAAAATCCTGGAACTCTCTTCCTAACAGCCCTCTGGGTGTACACCACATGGACCGCAGCGGCTTAAGAAGGCAGCTCATCACCACCTTCTCAAGGGCAATTAGGAATGGGCAATAAATGCTGTCCTAGCCAGCAATGCCCACATCCCCTGAAAACATTTTTTAAAACTAACCACTGTAGTATTGATGGCAGAGACAAGAAAGATTACAGTGGGGATAGAGAGGTTGCAGATGGATTTGGAGGTGAGAGATGGATCACCAGCAAACAAGCCTGATTCATGTCCACATAGAGGCCACTTGTCCTTCATTAATTCAGTTCATCCGGCCCTTAACAAATATTGGAGAGGGTCTAATTTTCCTTCGAAACTACACTGGTGTGTTGCCATAGCAATCTGGTACGTATCACACGGTACAACAATTAGGCCACCAAGCAACCAATGTTCCCCGATGCACCATCACAACCGGACAGGAGTCTTAAAGGGCCACACACAACAAAGAAAAATTAGAGGGAGCATATTGAGAGAGATTATCAAAATAATCTGGTTCAATTCAGTGATAATTTTACATATCGCACCACTCAGTTTCAACAATTCTATGTCAGGTTTCTAGTAGAACAATTCAGAAGTAAAACCTGCTTCACCCAGACCCAACTTCAGCTCTGCTAATACATCATGATTGACTTTGAATTCAAAGTAAAGCTGTCTTGGCTGGATTCAAGCTACTCGGTAGTGCAGCTGTGTTGGTTAAGAGCTGAGCCAACAGAGGTGAGAAGCTAAGAAATAGTTTGGCAAAGAATTCAGGGTGACCTGAGTTGGATTGCTACAAATGGCCTCAGTAAGTCTACTGTAGGGAGCCTGTGTCTCTGCTTCTCATTGCCCCGAATGACATCTGTTAGAAACTATGTGCTTGGACCACCCCCAGTAGGGCTTGACAATTACATCTTTCTTGGCCAAGTAACCTGTCGACACTGTTTAGCAAATGTGAAAAGAATGTACTTAATATGCAAGGTTGTCAGCTCTAGTTGAATTTATTGCTGGAGGTTTCATCACATGGGCCTGAATCTTCGGCTCGGCGAATGGGGGCGGAGGCTCGCCGAGGTGTAAAATAATGCGGGGTGACATCAGGCGTGCGTTCCGACGTCACCGCACGTCATTTAGATTTTCAGTTTAGCAGGCACACAGCCAAGTTGGCTGCGCACCCGCCGAACTGTCTAAGGCCTATTAAGGCCATTTAAAAAGGCAATTAAGCAGTTACCTGAGTTGCCCGTTCCTTGGCGGGCAGACGAAGAACCCAGGCGGCCTTCACATTATTCATGGAACCTCATCCACGGGTGGGATGAGGTTTCATGAATGATTTTAAATTTTTACACAAATTTTTATTAAAATTAATGCACATGTCCCAGCTCATGTGGCAGTCTCACATGAGGGGGCATGTCATAAAAATTATTTCTCTACTTTATTAACCTTTTAAAACTTAAAACTGTGCCTCAGGGATATTTCTGCACTCTCTCGCAAGCACTCCCGACTCAGGGAACCCACCCCCTCCCCACAACCCACACAGGGAGCACACAGTGCTTCCGGGTGCGTGTCACGCTGGGCAGGCCTTAATTGGCCCGCCCACATAAAATGGCGGCACGGACCCGATTGGGGGTGCCCATCGGGCCCATGCCCGCCCCCACACAACCCCGTTGACGGTGGGGGGGAAATTCTACCTATGATCTCTTGCCTCCAACTGCTCTGGCCCCATTCTCATGCCATCGGTTACCCAACACATCCAACCTCAGGATGCACAACCTTCCCATGGCCAATTGGAAAGTGAAAAGACTCTTTGGTACCCATGTGAATTAGTCTTGACTGTCAAACAGCCTTTCTCCCATCTTCAGTTTTGTTTTATAACTTATAAAACCAAAGTGTTCAAAGAAAGTGAAAAGAAAATATTTTTAAAAATGTCTTTATGATGTTTCTCCCCAGGTTGCTCACAGCAGTGTCCTGAATGTTAATCTTCATTTCTAGGCGACTCCAGGCCAATCCTGGAGAGTTGGCAACCCTATTAATGTGTGAGATAGTCCAGGGCAGCACATGCCCATGAGACTGTATCAGGACCCTGGCATCGTTTTTTTGAACAGTTGGCCCATTGGTGGTCAGGGTATGTGCTTGCCATCCAATTAAGGAGGCCCTCAAGCCCTGAGAGGTCGGCAGCCCCACCGGCAGAGGTGAGAGCTGTCGATGTAGGTGAGAGAGAAAAAAGGCGCCTCCCTCTGAAGACTTTTTAGTGAAGATTAAATTTATGCTTGCCACAGCTGCGAGACCTGAACTGGAGATTTTATGCTGTGGGCCTGTTTGGCACTGGGTTGGGACTGCCCCAGACTCATTTCAGGAACCTCTTGTTCTTGTCAAAGCTCCAAGGACCTTCATTTAGTTGCAAAACAGTGGGAGCAGCCAGTGAAGGAGCTCTTAATGAAACACATGTTGAGAAGTCCTGTGGCATGTGATTCAATTGCCAGGATGCAGAACCAACAGGAATGGCAATCTGCCAGTCATAACCCACAGCAGTAAGGCACTCGATGATAGTTTTGCAATTAAAATAAATACTCTGGTAAAACAGTTGACAGAAAGTAGTCCAAGACTTCTTGTTACTGAAAAGTACCTGGAAAATAAATGCAATTTTAACAATTGGGCAGGCAGTGTTTGAAGGCATTTGTTTTTTCTCTTCTACGTTTATGCTGTCCAGAAAAGTCTCTGTAGACCACTGGTGTAATAGCAGCTTAGGTTGTAAAGTGTTAATTGTGCATGCTTTGAACGCATCAGCAAATCCCATTCAAATTGCATGTAGAGAAATTAGGGATTTCAGCCTTTTTGGGAAGTATTAGATCCATGATATCAGAGTGCTTTATTGAATATTTTATTGACTGTCTAGTTGACCTTTGCTGACCTGACTGACATGCTAAGTTTCTCTCTAGCTAGAGACAGCGTGTCAGGTTGGATTAGGCAGTCTAGCGTTCCTTTTCTTATTCTTCCTGCGAAGCAACTCGCTCCCAGTAGGCACACACTACAACTACATCAGGAGAGGAGGAGATGCCAGTCAGAGTGGCCATGAGGAGGGGGGGGAATGTGAAATGGCTGTGGAATGAAGATAGAAGGCTTGATGTTATAAGGTGCAAGCTTTTTAAGGAGGAATACATTTCACTAATGTTTTCCATTTTAGTCGTACTCTGTTTTACATGGATTTGTGCATTTCTGTTGACAATACTCAGCTTTACAAACTAGTGATGTGCCCATAGAGGTCATGTAATAAAACACATGATTAGGAAACTGCAAATGAACCTGGGGATTCCAAGAATAGGTGATACTTTGAAGCAGCATGGCCCACCCTTCAGAAGAAAGTAAACCCCGTTATTTGGTGACAGAATTGAAATTGGTCCAGTGAATCTTACAGTAACCTTGAGGATTGGCTGAAGTCACATTGTGAGGCTGACAGCTTTTAGTCCTTGTTAACACTGGCATGGACAGCTTCCTTCAG
This sequence comes from Cetorhinus maximus, assembly GCF_964194155.1. NCBI lineage: Eukaryota > Metazoa > Chordata > Chondrichthyes > Lamniformes > Cetorhinidae > Cetorhinus > Cetorhinus maximus. The sequence goes on along the minus strand of NC_135887.1, from coordinate 22,207,068 downwards.
CTTCTGTCTCCTATTCTGAGGGCACTGCCTCACAATGGGATATAATTTCATGAGTGTCAGTATCATCCCACCCAGTACCAGGAATAAACACACACTCCCTGCTGCAAGCACTGGATTACAGAATTATCTCTCATACCTGCTGCCTCTTGGGATCAGTTAAAAAAATAAGGACTGGGTTTGATCCTAGGACCTTCCTTGTCTCCATGTACTCACTAACTAGGGGTAATTTTATAGATTTGCACTCTCTGCTCACCTGGAGTACACATTGGGAATTCATTCCTTTTGTAAACTGAGACCCCTGGCTACTGAGCCTAGTAAATCTGGCAATGGTACCTTTACAACACTGCATGAGACTAGTGCTCTAAGACGCACACTCAAACACACTTTCCAACACAGTACTGCTGCATAGAACTAAATACAAATCAAAGAAAAATTAAAATGTTTCTTGAGAAATTGCTAGGCTTTGTATTTTAGCAGATAACTGGATATTAAATTTAATTCTTTTGATATGTTGTGATATGTTGATATTTTGCATCCATCCTTGAATGCTAAGATTACTTTAAACTCATCCACCCCCTGTGCTTGGCTCCATTTTTAAAATATATATAGAGGCATTTTGGACTAAGTTGAATGGCAGGGTAAATTGAAGCGTTGTGAAGGGTGAGTTGGAGTGCTAGAGGGGGGTGTTTGATGGGCCAAGTAGCCTTTCTGTATTCTTGAGTATTTTCTAAGGTCTTTAGAATGGTTCAGAAACTCACCAGGCAATGCATTTAACTACTGCATTACAAGGGGAACTCCCCCCACCCCCCCCTCACCTTCTTTACCAGCAGGAGGGAAATGCTGTTGGACTACGCAGCATGAGTGACAAGAGGGCCAGAGTGCCCCATTTCACTAGCAGAGTGAAGATAACCGAGATTAGGGCTCCTGTAACAGGAAACTAAATTACATAGTAAACATAATAGAGATCTAACAGCACAGTACTTAAATGAAAGGTTAGGGTCCTTCAAGAAATAGCAATCACAGTGACCTCAACAATTAGACCTGCCTTAACCATGCCATTGAACCTACCTTCTGATTTTGCTTTGAGCCTTGAGGATATCCTGGACTATGCTGGGTCTAATAAAATGCTCTCTTGGATAGGATTGAAACCAAATTTATCTGAAGCATATATCACTATGTAAATATAATTTCATAAATACTCAAAAATAGTGGGATGTTAGTCTTCGCCCTCCTCCCAAAATGGTTGGCAACAAATGAATTCCCCCAGGCCTTGGTGTTTGAGAGCTATGGGAAGCTGGTATTTTGACCTTTGGAAAACTGCAGCCAGTGCCCTGGCTGACCCATTGAGACTGGCTCTGTTTACGGTGGCTGCTTGATGACCCCATTTCCCAAAATGGCAGCTGTGTGGGTAGTCTGGGTCTTTTTTCTCTTGTGTTGTTGTTTCATTTGCGGTTTTCTATCTTCATTTGGTAAAAATATTTATCTGGAACTGTTGATTTCCACAATATCCCCACTCGTAAACATTTCAACTCTGGAGACAAGCTGTACTGAATAGAGCCAAGCTGTCTGTGAACTCCTGGCTCATTCAGCACCAGTGGAAATCAGAACTGGACAGGGCAAGGTGGGATCAGGACCTGAGGAGGGAACGGAGTGGTGGGGACAAGCAAATCAGGAATGGGCGTCTGACATTTGCTTTGTGACTGATGAAAATTAATTGAAAAACTTTTTTGCATCATGTCTGCAGGGGTTTCCGATAAATGGGACACACCTTAAAATTAGAGCCATGCGATTCAGTGCTGCCGGCAGAAAGCATTTCTTCACACAAAGAAGTGTTGTGGGTATGGGGTCAATTGAAAATTAATATAGGCAAGGGTATTAAGGGTTTTGGAACCAAGGTGAGTCGGTAGAGTGATATTGATCAACAATCATCTAATTGAATGGAAGAACAGGCCTGATGGGCTGAATGGCCTATGATGTTCTTATGTTCCTAAAATGCAATCCTCCTCCTCATAAGCCACTAAAAATAGCTTAAAAAATGTATTAGCTGTCCTATTTAAATCTTAAGCAACCTACTCAAAGAGAGGACAATCTGCTTCAGAAGGTGAATGGGGATTGTAAATGTAAGCCCATACCATTTGTGAACATCCAGGCTCAGTAGACCCAACAACCTCCACCAATACAAAGTGAGCTTTCACACATTTTAGTTTATAATTGCAACAATTTTGTTACCCCCTTAACAAAAACAGAATTACCTGGAAAAACTCAGCAGGTCTGGCAGCATCGGCGGAGAAGAAACTGATGCTGCCAGACCTGCTGAGTTTTTCCAGGTAATTCTGTTTTTGTTTTGGATTTCCAGCATCCGCAGTAGTTTTTTGTTGTTACCCCCTTACTTTGTTTTATAAAAATAAATAAGCCCAGACTGATGTGTTCATTCGGGTTTGTGATCCTGTCTAATTCTAAAATGTTAGACTGATTAAGAAAATTGTGAAGATGGGGGAAGATAACTGGGTCTAGTATCCATTCCTTTACACCTGGAATATCAGCACAATCCAGGGGCCTGTTAGACACCCAAGGTCTGCAGGAAAGCCCACAGCAACTTTGGCTTTCTGAGCTGGAGAGAAGGTGTCTTGAGAGGTGATCTTGTAAAGGAATACAAAATAATAAAGGGTGTAGTAAAGTTAAATCCAAGCTTTACTTTAAATTAAATTGAGAGAGTAGTACAAGGGGTCACTGATTCAGGCTGGTAAGATGAAAATTTAGTACTGATGTCAGAAAATTCTTGGCACATGGAGTGGAATTTTAACTGTGAGGTGTTGTTCCCGACAGTGGAACAGGGAGTGGGCACCACTTCCACTCTCTTGTTTTTGCTGGTTTCCACACGATTACAATTAAAATTTAAAGTGCCAGTGGCGCACATGTGCGATCATGTGGTGGAGGAAGCTTTTCAGTGGTGAAACTCACTGTCAGCTGACAATGCAGCAGGTACAGGCAGGCTGTTAAAGAGCCTCCTGGACAAATTGGGAGCCTCTTCATCACGGTCATTACTTTCCTGCCCAACTCAATTGCAATTAGCATAAGAATTATTGCGAGCACAAAGGTGGCTTTTCAAGTTTAAATCCCACTTGTAAATATTTCACATTATGTTAGTTTCACTTCATTCATGTGTGCATCATCATTATTTGTTGAGACTAACTTAGAGAGCTAATAATGTTGACACGCCTCATGGTTGGCACACATTGATGGTTACAGGGGATTTAGCGTTCACTCTTTATTGAAGGTTCATGTTAGTGTCCAATGTTGTATTTGCCATTCTGTAGGATATGGCTAAACTTGCAGGCTCAGCTGGTCCTCCCTTCTATGCATTGTAAAGAATGTTGTCCGAGATCATTCTCAGCGTGGATAATTGAAATGTCGCAGGTGAACTCAAAGCACTGTTAAGGACACCTTAGAGTTAATGACCTGAAGGGAGAATTTCTGTTTCCTGTTGCAAAATAAACCCAGCCTGTTTGCCTGCTGCAGGCCCTGTCCCAGTCCCAGTCTCAGTCCCAGGGCTTTTGATGCTCAACTTTTTCCTTGTGCTTGTTTATCAATTAAGTGATCCTGAGATTTTCAGACAGTGTAGGTGAGGAACTGTTTGCTCCAGATTGGCTAGAAGGGACCAGCAATATAGTGGTCTTGATATGCACTAGTAATCTAGAGGCCTGGGCTAATGTTCCAGAGACTTGAGTTCAAATCCGACCATGGCAGCTGGGGGAATTTAAATTTGATTAATTAAATAAATCTGGAATAAAAGGATTGTCTTAGTAATGGTGATCAGGAAACTACTGGATTGTCATAAAAACCCAAGTGGTTCACTAAGTGAAGGAAATCTGCTGTCCTTACCTGGCCTGGCCTTCATGACTCCAAACCCAAAGCAATGTTGTTGATACTTAACGGCCTCTGAAATGATGGGCCACTCAGTTGTACTCAAGAAGGTGGCTAACCGCCACCTTCTCAATAGCAAATAGGGTTAAGCAATAAATACAGGACTTGCCAGTAATGTCCATATCCTGTGAACGAATTTAAAAAAAAACTCACCTTTCAGTGCCTGGGGTTATCCAGTCTTTGGCTTTATTATTTTCACTGCCAAATGATAGCAGTGATCTTCCATTTATCCAGGCCAACCTAGATTTCCACTGTAATTATTTATCCTTATAAAAGAGCACCGGGAATCTAAGGCCAATGTCCTACACCAGCAGCTGGAGGTGCTTTTATGTTTTTTTTAAAACGCGAAGCACAGGCAAAAACCCAGTGTTGGACACTGCCAACGTTGAGAAGTGGTACAGTAAGACAGGAAGCAGTGAACAGGTATGATTAAGTTTGGACTTCTTCCCTATAGCATCCATCCCAGTAACTTCTCTGTGAATGAGAAACCTCTTGTCTTATATTCCGAATGAATGTGACACCTGAATGCAAGCCAAGTGACTGAGGGTCTGTCCATCCTGTCAGCAACGAGCCTCGGCTTTCAGGTGGTTAGGAAGCACAGTGACTACCACAGACACTGAGGAATCAAATTGAGCTGCAGTTACTAGAAACCTTACAAAACTCTTACTTGCAAACCCAGTAATGGCAAATGATTCAAAGTTCCTCCCTTCCTTTCTCAAACACGTTTGACGGAATCGTCCCAGATTTGCACAAAATGCGGTAGCGGGCGGGAAAAAAACCGCCTGTTGCAATGGCAGGTTTTCGCACCGTATCATCCCATTCTTGCCTCATTAATTATGCAGCCACAGGAAACATGTTGTCTCACTGGTGGGCGGCCTCCAATTTGCCTGCCATGCCTTTACCTCGCTGCTTCCTCACGCAGGGCACCATATTTAAACTGCAACTGCGCACACTCTTCTCAATGCTTGCAGCCCAGGACTGCTCTGGTGAGGACATGGCCCCAAAAGTCAAGAAGAGTGCAGCCCCCCCAATTCAGTGACGCAACCCTGGGATGCCTTCTGGACACCATGGAGGCCTGCCACGGTATCCTCTACCCCTGCTCTGGTCACAGGAGGCCCATCAGTCTCACCATTCCAGCTTGGGAGGCAGTGCAGAGGTGGTCACTGAATGCTGCACTCAAGAGGTTGGCCATCCAGTGCAGAAGACGGATGAATGAAGTCATCCATGCCACCAGGGTAAGACAACCATCTTATCACTCTAAACTCACACACAAGGCAATCACACATTCACTGGCATCTCACTCACTGCCAGCTCAAGGGACATCACCACTCACTCTCTCACATACACCCTTACATCTCCATCTGGCCTTATCTCCTCTGGAGACTACCTCCTCAGCCCTCACCATCTTGAGGCCACTTGCACAGATGAACATGTGCCCCCACACACCCCCTGGGGTACCCCTCTCCCCCAGTATAGCCCATGCCCTGCAGCCTCTTCCTTTGCCTGAGGCCATTTCTGCCACTTCCCAAGCAAACCCTAGCCCTGCAGCCATTGAAATGCCACCCCCACCTTATGGCTGGCCTGGTAGGTAGACACCTGCACGTGAGCCCCCTAAAAGAGGTGCTGTCTGCGAAGCCTTGTGCTGCTGACCGTGAGTGCTGCCCGAAACAAGGTAGGCAAACAAACTTCGAACTCCCAAGCGAAGTGGAGCTCGCCAGTTGCATGTCGCTTATGTAGAGTTGTGAAACATGTTGGCAGGCAATCACGCTGATGTGCCCGGATGATCCAGCATGGGGGGATGATCCAGCATGGGGGGATGATTCCAGCAAGCGGGGCTTGTAATGAGAAATTAGTTCCCGACATGCAGAGGCGGGAAATACGGCCCGCCATTGATGGGTGAAGTGGACTATCGCAAACTGGTTTCATTACGGTGTGAAACTGATTTTTGGCCTTCTCACCATATTGTCCCCCTCCACCTGCCACAATGCCCGACGCCAACAGAGGCGGAAAATTCCGGCCATTGACTCCCTGCTGGATCTCCAGGTTATGTGACCTCAGAAAACATCACAGCCAGGTTAATCCAACTCCCCAAATCAGTAGGCACACATATGAAATGGGTAACGATCGGGAACAGGGACTGGTTCTGATCTCCCCCCCTCACCGAGCCACTCCTCCACCACCTCACCCACCTCCTCCACCTTACCTCACTGGCTCAGCAGAACTGTTGACTGTGTTTTCACCTCAGCTGCCATCCTAACTGAGGTTAGCTAACACAGCACAGCGCAAGCATTTTACCTGACATCTTTTGCCTGGGCTTCAATACTACACTCAGTGGTCCATTCATGGCCTGAACAACCTGTGGGACTTAAATTATAAGAACATTAAAGGGATAGGCAGCTCCTCGTGTAAATTTATTCAAAGGGGCAGATGCATAGTATAATTATAATCCACTTTAAATACTGATCATGGACTATAAGAAAATAATGGTTTGCATTTCTATAGCGCCTTTAACAAGCTTAGGGCATCCCAGGGCACTTTACAGCCAATGAAATATTTTTGAAGTATAGTCACTTTGTAATGTAGAACGTTCTTAGTACTCATCAAAATGTTATCATTCCCTTTAATTAGTGAGATGGGTGATGACAAACATCAAATTAAATTCATTCAGAACAGTAACTGTATCCAATTAACCAAAATGGTATTATGATATGTAATGATCACCATGCTAACTGATTTGGTATTATGTCAATGGCCCTTCTGCTGAAGTGGCTTTATTTATTAATATTTTTAATTTATTAGATGACATTTTTCAGACCCTTGAAATTGCGGCCATCTGACAGCCTGTCCTTTATTATTTTTCTCCTTTTAACAAAAAAGCTGAGAAAAAGATGAGCCTTGCTTAAAAAAAGGTCTTGAAAGGTTCAGAGCTGAAGGTCGGTATGAGAGCAGTGAACTGCTGGTTTGTCTGATCACCCACGCATCTCTCTCGCCCAGGGAGCTTATAAAACTTTGATAGAAGAATTAGGTTGTTGTTCATCTTGCACCTTACTGCTCATAGTATTGACAGTACCAGTGAACAGCTTCAGGCAGAGAGGGTTCAGCATTCACCGCGCTATTCCGGCTTTCTGCTCCCAACAACATCAGAAGTGTTTTAACAGGGTTTTAATGGGCAGCCTCTGTGGCTCCTTGGAGGGTTGCAAATAGCTGCAGTGAAAAGCCATTTCTGCTGATTAGAATTGACATGCCCTCCTTTCTCATCCAGCTGCCTCTTGCTCCTGAAACCAGTGCACTGGAGACGATAGTATATATAGTGAAAGCTTTCCAACATGCAAACGTCTCAATTCACCACTTCAATTACAGGTTCCTTCCCTCACAACCTCCCTCAGAAGAAGGGGTTGAATACCACCACCAATAAAAAGTTAGGTTTGGATCTTCCAGGCAAAAATCAAACAGAAAATGGTTGGAATATGCAGCAAGTCCTATGGTATCTGCAAAGACAAGAGGTGGTTTTTAAATGTTTTCTCATCAGAATAGAAAAGCACACAGTCTGGTTTTGGCAAGCACTTTAATTTGCATGGAGCTATGTGTGAACTTCATGTCACACAGGTTCAGAAACACATCTGTAGTTTGCATATGAGCTGTGGATGGGACTAGAGTTTTCAACCGAGAGTGAATAGCGCATTAGAATTTTAAATCTGGCTCAAATACAGTTTTCACCCTGGCTCAGTGGGTAGCATTCTCGCCTCAGTCAGAAGTTTGTGGGGCTCAAGTTCCACTAAAGGGGCTGACTCCAGTGCAGTACTAAGGGAATGCCATCTTTCAGATGGGAAGTTAAAGTGAGTCCCCATCTACTGTCTCAGCTGATGTAAAATGTCCCTTGGCACTATTTCGAAGAAGGGCAGGGAGTTCTTCCCAGTGCGCTGGCCAATACTTATCCCTCAACCAACACCCAAAAAACAGATGATTTGGTCATTATCAAATTGTGGGAGCTTGCTGTGCACAAATTGGCTGCCTCGTTTCCTAGAATACAACGGTGAGGACACTTCAAGAGTTATTAATTGGCTTGAAAGCTTTTTGAGACATCCTGAGGTCATGAAAGCCTCTATATAAATGGAAGTTCCACCTGTTTTTCATTGGGATATATATGGAAAATGCAGGGCCAGTCAGTACCGAAAAGAAAGAAAGGTAAAAGGATACAACGGGATATAGATCAGTTGGAGACTTAGGCGGAGAAATGGCAGATGAAGTTTAATCCGGACAAATGCGAGGTAATGCATTTTGGAAGGTCTAGTACAGGTAGGAATTATACAGTAAATGGCAGAACCCTTAAGTGCATCGACGGGCAGAGGGATCTGGGTGTATAGGTCCACAGGTCACTGAAAGTGGCAATGCAGGTGGATAAGGTAGTCAGGAAGGCATATGGCATGCTTGCCTTCATCGGCAGGGGTATTGAGTATAAAAGCTGGGAAGTCATGCTGCAGCTGTATAGAACCTTGGTTAGGCCACACTTGGAGTATTGCGTGCAATTCTGGTCGCCACATTACCAGAAGGATATGGGGGCATTGGAGAGGGTGCAGATGAGGTTTACCAGGATGCTTCCTGGTCTGGAGGTTATTAGCTATGAGGAGAGGTTGGAGAAACTTGGATTGTTCTCACTAGAGCGACGGAGATTGAGGGGCGACTTGATAGAAGTCTACAAAATTATGAGTGGCATGGACAGAGTAGATAGTCAGAAGCTTTTTCCCAGGGTGGAAGAGTCAATTACTAGGGGACATAGATTTAAGGTGAGAGGAGAAAACTTTAGAGGTGATGTGCGGGGCAAGCTTTTTACGCAGAGGGTAGTGAGTGTCAGGAATTCGCTGCCAGAGGAGGTGGTGGAAGCAGGTACGATAGTGGTGTTTAAGAGGCAACTTGACAAATACATGAATAGGATGGGAATAGAGGGATACAGACCCCGGAAGTGCAAAATGTTTTAGTTTGACAGGCAATATGATCAGCACAGGCTTGGAGGGCCGAAGGGCCTGTTCCTGTGCTGTACCTTTCTTTGTTCTTTGTTCTTTGTTCTTAACATTTCAAATGGGTCCTGAGACATGATCTGTTCTTTATTCTTCCAGGCACCTTGTGCCCTCCTGTTTCATTTCAGGTTTTCAGGACTTGGGGTTCTTTTTGAAACTCCACAACCTGGCCTTAAATGTGAAGTATCACATTTACATTATGTTTTAACTCTTTTAGGTAGTATTTTTCCCTGTTTTGCACTTAAACCCAAGTATTTCTCTCATTGCCCATTCATTGACTTTAACAAGAGGGCTGTGTGTGATTGAGACATAATAAGTTGGGCTCCACCAGTTACCCATCACTTCCCCCCACCAAATCCCCTTCATTCCAAGAGAGGGATTCCAGAGCTTAGGGCCTAGGAAGGTGAAGGCACGGCCAGATGTGGCGGATTGATTAAAATCTGAGATGTGCAAGAAGCCAGAATTGAAGGAGCAAAGAGATCATGGAGGGCTGTAGGGTTCAAAGTGGCTGCAGGGTTGGAGTGGGGGGAGGCCATGGAGGGACATGAAAACAACAGTTAACGTGGAAGAAGTCTTATATTTACATGGTGTTTGTGACAAAGTATAGATAGGAAATGAACTGCTAATAAACCCTGTGAGGTTTGTTTATTTGCCTTTAAATATGTCTTTTTTCAAATAATCGTTTGGTAGCACAGAACTTGAGTATTGCTGAAAATAGAGATGTCGAAGCTTTTCGTCTTGCACTCATCAGGAAACTTCAAGAATACCAATATAAGGGGAAAATAACAATTTATACTGTATGAGAAGAGAGTGCTGATTGGTTGGCAAGTGAACTCTGAGTTGTTTTCCCCTTATATTGGTATTCTTGCGAAGTGTACAGATAAGTGCAAGACGAAAAGCTTCGACATGTCATTTTTTTAAGCAATGTCTTTTTTCATTTCATCATGTATGTCCTGTTCCACTTAGGAAAATCTATTAAATGGGTTTAAGACATAAACACTTGAGGCACATTATGCTGTGGAATGTTTGTATGGCTAGGCTACAGATGGAAGGAGGAGAGCTGCTGTCATGCACAGGCTGCCACATGGTGAAACGTTGACCTTAAATTAGAGAGTTTACTCCAGGAGGTGACACGATGGGAAGCTGTGCAATGTGAGGGCGCAATTCTGAGGTTGGGGAATGAAGGACAATGTTAGGAAGGGAGGAAGGTCACATGGAGCATAAACATTGGCAAAGACCACGGGCAGAATGGCCTGTTTCTGTGCTGTAAATTGTAGGTAATTCTATGGGCAAATTTTGCTTTAGCAGGGCATCTAATGGCATCTGTCATTAGTAAACTCACCCTTGCCATTTACTTTTATAAATAAAATAGCTACTGTGGAAATTCGGTTAAAAGAAATAAATGGCTGAGCATGGGAGCAAATGAAAACTAAACTAAAAATAATCTTTTAAATCAGGAAACTGTGATGAAGCTTTAATGTAGTAGTGCCAGCTATTTACACAATTTAAATAATTGAGGGTGATACTTATTCAGAAACATCAGCTCTGTTGGTTTTATGATTGGAGGATAACTCCACCACTCAACCTCTTTACCAAACAGGAGAAAATGTTTACCAATCTCAGCAAGCGATTATTGTAACAAGGAGAAAATAAAGCAGAGTGCACAGAATGTTTGTATTAACTAACGGGGCTGTTAAAGCCCTGACTCTTTGTAATGGAGGTTTGCAGGCTGAAATGTGGCTAAATTGATGTGATAATTAGGGGGTTATAATATTGATAAGACCTTGTAATGGTAAGAGACTTTAACAAGTGGAGGTGGAAGTAGGCGCTCTTTGTGATGGACTGGTCATGCGGGTCAGAAACTCAGCTCAGGATTATACAGGACACCGAAGTTGCAAATAATCTAGTTTTAGCCCGATACAGCGGTCAAGGAGTCCGCAGTAAGAGAACAGAGGTTGGGCCAGAGGCTGAAGCTGATGGTTTCGACCCTTCCAATATTTAGCTGAGGAGGTTATGATTCACTCAAAACTAAATGTCAGATGCACAGTTTGGCAACACGGAGGCAGTGGAGGGTCAAGACACATGGAGATTAGCTTGGTGTCATCAGTGCAACTGTAGAAGCAGACCCCATCTGTGCAGATGATGGTACCAAGGAATAGTATGCAGATGACAATGGCTTTTGGTCTTTCTATATTTAATTGAAGGAAATTTCTGCTCGTTTAGTACTGAATACCAGACAAGCAACTTGACAATTTAGAAAAGGAGGTGTCAGCTGTGACTCAGTTCATAGCACCCTCGCCTTTGAATCAGAGGGTTGTGGGTTCATGTCCCACTCCCGGAAACCAAGAACTGTGATTGTACTCGAAAGAGTTGCAATCTGTGACTGTTGATAACTCGAAAGAGTTGACAATTTAGAAAGGGAGGTGTCAGCTGTGGCTCAGTTCATAGCACCCTCGCCTTTGAATCAGAGGGTTGTGGGTTCATGTCCCACTCCCGGAAACCAAGAACTGTGATTGTACTCGAAAGAGTTGCAATCTGTGACTGTTGATAACTCGAAAGAGTTTGACAATTTAGAAAGAGCGTATGAGATCAAAAAAGGTGGTGATGAGGTAGAGCTGCACCGCTTACCTGTGGAAACTGTCACTGTTTTCAAGAATGTTGCTGAGGGATGTAAAGAGGTGATGAATAAGAGGAGGCAAGGACAAATCCTTGAGGGACACCAGAGGTAATGGTGTAGGAGCAGGAAGTGAAGCCATTGCAGGTAATTCTCTGGCTATGATCAGACAAATAAGAATGGAACCACGTGAGTGCAGTCTCACGCAGCTGGACAGTGGTGGAGAGACATTAGTGGAGGATGATATGGTCAACTGTAGACTGCAGAGAGGTCGAGAAGGGAAAATTTACCTTTGTCACAGTCACTTAGGATGTCATTTGTGATTTTGATAAGAGCCATTTAAGTATTGTGACAGGGGTCAAAACCTGATTGGAGGGATTCATATATGGAGTTCCAGCAAAGATGGGTATGGATTTGGTTGGCGACAACACATTCATGGACTTTGGAGAGGACAGGGAGGTTGGAGATGGGGCACTAATTTGCAAGGTAGGGGTTGAAGGGTTGGTTTTTGAGGAGAGGCATGATGATGGCAGATTTGAAGGAAGAGGAACAACACCTAGAGAGAGATAATCATTAACAATATGAGTTAACATGGGAGTTAAGAAGGGAAGTTAGGTGGTCAAAAGTTTGGTGGGAATAGAGTTGAGGAAACAGGAGGTTGATCACAACCTCAGAGAGGCATGAGGAGAGAGAGGAGAGAAACTAGAGAATGATGCAAGTTCAAGGCTAGGGACAGGGGAGAACTTTAGAGGAGGCCTGGCCCAGTGAGCTAGGGGAAGGGAGGGAAGTGGCAGGGGCAGCTGATCAGATGCTCAATGCTGATGTTCAATACTGAAAGTGACTACCATGTGAACTCTGTACATTCTCTGTTAATTACTATCATCCTCATCTAATTTATTATCCTCAGGATTCATTCCACAGCGTTGCACAGTCTTATTTCAGACTTGTGATTCTCAGCACTAAACTTATTACAGTTACATTTTGCCTCTGACACAGTACACAGTAGCCCTCTGTGTATCTCACATGCTTTTCATTCTGAAATCTCACGCCTCATAATGTCATGACCTTCAGAATTCATAGGTTTATGACCTTTTTTTAAAATTGTTTTTAACTGAGTTCACCAGTCATGCTCTTCACTCAGCAGATAGCTTACCATTTATCTCACTCTGGTATTTTTCCCAAAGGGATCTTCTATATTTGTGAACAAGTACCTCCAAAGGTGAAGGGTGGATGAAGTGAGCTCAAGCTAACTATCAGTATCCACCAATATCCAGCAGGGCAGCAATTGAGTGGCAATTTTCTTGTTCCCGATGCCAGTAGCACTCAGGCCAGTAGCAGCGCTCCTTATTTGCTCCCTCAGCTCGGATCAGCTAATAGACCAGAGACCAGGGGTCGAGCCTGGAGACCTTTGATTGAGGTCATTTGATGGACGTGTCATTGCATTAGGAAGCATTTGGGCTCACAGGGGTCTGAAAGTGCTGGGAAAAAGCTGTTCTGCAAGCCCTTCCTGCAGTGTCGTCATTTTGGACTCTGTTGTGAGCTATATGGCACATGCCGACTTCTATAATCTGCTATTTGTATTCTTGTCTTGGTATTTCTTTCAGAAGAGACTTTTTAAAAATAAATTTGTAACCCCTGATATGATCATCTTCCATAATGTGGCCAGACCCTTCTCTTAGCCTGCGAGCTCAGCCTGCAAGATTTGTACCATGCATACATTGCCCCTTTAAGTAGAGCAGTTAATCAAAATCATAGGATGAAGTGAGGCAATTTAAAGCACCAAGGCTGCCTGGTTATGTTTGTAAAGAGAATGGATCAAACAGCTGCTGCATTCTCATTGGCCGGGATTTTCTGTGCCCGCCGGCATCGGGCATGTTCGGTGGTGTGAGCAGATAATATGGCGAGAAGGCCAAAAATCAGTTTCACGACATTGTGAAACCAGTTTGCAATCATCCACGCCTCCCACCGATGAGGGGCCGCGTTCCCCGCCATCGGATGTCAGGAACTTCATTGTAATATATCAGAATATCCTTATAAGGCTGGACTCATCCCCCCCACCGCCTGCTGGATCACATGTCAACGTGTTTCACAACAGTATATATAAGGTGTGCACTTGATGGGCTGCACTTCACTTGGGACTTGAAGATTTGCCTACCTTGCTTCGGGCAGCACTTGCAGTCATCAGCGCCAAACTTCACAGACAGCACCACATCACTTTTAGGGGGGCTTACAGGCAGGTCTCTACCTACCAGATCAGCCGTTTGTGTGTGGGTTTTCAATGGCTGCAGGGCAAGGTCTTGCTTGGGGAAGGGGGAGAAGTGGCCTCAGGCAAGGGAAGAGGCTGCAGAACGAGAGCCGTACTGGGGAAGCAGGGTTTCCCAGGATGTGTGTGGGGGCACATGTTCATCTGTGTAAGTGGCCTCAAGATGGTGAGGGCTGAGAAAGCAGACTCCAGAGGAGATGAGGCCAGATGGACATGTGAGGGTATGTGTGCGGGAATGGATAGTGATGTCCCTTGAGCTGACAGTGAGCTAGATGCCAGTGAATATGTGATGGGCTTGAGTGTGAGAGTTTAGAGTGATGAGATGGTTGGCATGCCCTTGGCTTCACGGATAAGATCATTCATCCTCTATCTGCATTGGATGGCCAACCTCTTCTGTGCAGAGATAAATACATCCAGAAATGCTGGCACAAATCTAGTTTTTCTCAAAGCCATAGAAGTGCATGGAGATGTCTACTTACTTTTTTTTTACTATATTGTATTGGTAGGAATTTAGATTGACTCACTCTTGCCACATTCAATGTAACATTACTTACTATTTTTATCACACTTTTGAGAATAGTAAAATTCAGGGAAAAAGATCCTTATAATTTCCTCAGTTAAGACCATAGTTTAGTGGCCACGCTGGAAAGTCATGTGCCATTTATATCATTTAAAGCCAATCTGTCATCCATCCCTTGGATGCAACAATAACTTGCAAATAGCACCTTTAATGTGGGAAAACATCCCTAGGTGCTTCAGAGGAGTGTTGTAAGTTGACACCTAGCCACATGAAGAGATATTAGGGCAGCTGGTCAAAGATGTTTTAGCAAGTGAATTAAAGGCAGAGAGATCAAAAAGGTTAGGGAGGGAATTCCAGAGCTTAGGGCTTAGCTGAAGGCATGGCTGCCAGCCATGTATCCATGCACGGAAATATTATACATGCCAAAGTTATGCTGGTAGTCCAGACCCATGATGCATAAGGTAATCTATCACCTGTGTGATAGAAATTCACCAGACTGGTTGAGAGTGAAGATGAAGAGCAGTCACTGGCTCTAAGGGATTGAACTTCAAGTCTTGGGCTGTAACTTTGAGGGGAAGGCCAACAGCTTGCTGATTTGACCTCTTACTTTATCAGTCTAGGCCAAACAGAAATGGTCTAAATAAACGAGAAAAATTCTCAGGCAGCCCTCGTATAAATGTTGCATCATCGCCACCAATAAATGTTCTGTTTTCCTTCAGGGACTTGGCGGGGCTTTAAAAAGATGCTGCCCCTCACAGATGACCTGAAGGAACAATAATTTAAATCTATCAGAAGAATCAAAGGCAACGAATTACTCGTTATTTAAAGCCGTTCTTGTCTTCAAAAGCACCAGGAAGTTTTTTTTGCTCCAAATGGATTTTAAATTCTGGAGTTTTTTTTTATATGACCCATAAATAAAGATAGTAGCTGATTGATGGAGTCCAACAATCATAGCCAATGAGTTATATTTGGAATACTTTGAACTTGGAGGCAAAGCACTGGGAAAGCTCAAAATAAAACTTATAGGAGGGCTGGAAATTGTCGAAAGTGTCCATAGGGCTGGATTGTCAGGTTGCTGTTGTTAGTACAGAATTCAGGGTTGACAAGAGTCCAGGGATCTTTCTCTTCTTGACCTGATATATCCCTTAAAGAGAAGCAATGAGAGAATGTGAACATAAGAACATAAGAAATAGGAGCAGGATTAAACCATACAGCCCCTTCAGCCTGCTCCACCATTCAATATGATCATGGCTGATCGTCTGCCTCAACTACACTCTCCTGGCAGCTCTTCATATCCCTTGATTCTTTGAGAAACAAAAACCTGTCTATCACAGTGTTGAATATAGTCAATGATGGAGCATCCAAAACCCTTTGAGGTAGAGAATTTCAAAGACTCACTCCCTCTGAGTAAAGGAATTCCTCACCATTTCAGTCTTAAACGATGGACTCTTATCCTGAGATTGTGCCTGCTATGTATTTTTATTGTCTTTTGGTTCCCTGCGGTTGTTAACAATCACAATTTAAGCTTGGAAAAATCAGAAACTCTTTATGTTTAATTTTGCCATACTGCCCAGTACAATAGAAGGACTGGATGGAACTGGTTCTATTATACATCACATGAGTCTCTAGTACAGCCGTGAGATGTTGCTCCCTGGAACACTTACACACAACACATTAATTCCTAGCTAATTAGTTACTAGCTCTTTACAGATAATACAATATTTAACATACCTTGTTCTTTAAAACGTAGTGCCCGTATCAGTGTAGCTATTCCAGTCAGTAACTTTTATAAGTTAAAGAAGATTATCAATCAACTTTTGAAAATAAACTGAACCCCTTTTTAGCATCTTTTCTGGGATGTATTCTTTTCTAAAATGTTAATCACGATATCGCTTAGGTGGGTAAGATGTGCCCCCATCTTGCATTTTTGCCATTTGTGGTAAGTTGGCATGCTGTACAGGCGATGTTGTATGTGTTGTCCCTGGTATTGCAAGAGTTGTGTTTGCTGTTGCCAGTGTTGTGTCATTTTCTGGTGATGTTGTTAATGTTGTCTCCCTGGATATTAATGTTTCCGGTGTTGTTGCTGGTCTTGTCTGTTTTTCCAGCTCTGGCGTAGGTCAAATATGGAAATCCATTTCTTCTCATTTGCTCATCGGTTTGGGTCTCAATTATGTCCAACCTTGGTGTCTCGGCTTCAGCAACAACTTTTGCTGGGCTCTAGGTTTTCGTGATTGGATCCTGTACACATACACTTTGTCTTTTCAACAGCTCAGGTAGGGATTTAGCATGTTTGTTGAAAGTGCTTCAATGAGTTGTTGTCTCACTTCCTCCTGGTCATTTGGAGGAGTTATTTTGCTTGGCGGAGTAGTCTTATATTTTCTCTGCAGGTGATTTCATGTAAGCCTTGAGAGGTATGGATGATAGTGTCAGTGTCAGTGAGGCAAGGTTTGAGTCTTCCCTTGTCTCTTGGCATTTTGCAATGGTTCTTTTCACCATCTGGATGTGTCTTTCTATAAATCCGTGTCCTCATGGCTAATATGATGATGTTGAACCATACTGTTCAGCGAATCCCTTAACTTCCTTGGATGTGAACTGGGTGTCATTGTCGCATATTAATCTTTCAGAAATCCCTTGCTCAGCAAACAAAACTCGCACTGCTGAGCTAATTGTTGTGGCTCTCAAGTCTTTCATCTTCCGGATAAAAAGAAACTTTGAGTAGTAGTCGGCGACAATGAGATTTTTTTTTATTCATTCATGGGATGTGGGCTTCGCTGGCTGGGCCAGCATTTATTGCCCATCGCTAGTTGCCCTTGAGAAGGTGGTGGTGAACTGCCTTTTTGAACTGCTGCAGTCCATGTGGTCTGGGTATACCCACAGCACTGTTAGGAAGGGAGTTCCAGGACTTTGACCCAGTGACATTGAAGGAACGGCGATATATTTCCAAGTC
The DNA here is from genome assembly GCF_964194155.1 of Cetorhinus maximus. Lineage (NCBI taxonomy): Eukaryota > Metazoa > Chordata > Chondrichthyes > Lamniformes > Cetorhinidae > Cetorhinus > Cetorhinus maximus. Next base: position 22,189,785 of record NC_135887.1, on the reverse strand, counting down.
AGGATGGCGTGTGACTTGGAGGGGAACTTCTAAGTGGTGGTGTTCCCATCTATCTGCTGCCCTTATCCTTCTAGATGGTAGTGGTCGTGGGTTTGGAAGGTGCTGCTGAAGGAGCCTTGGTGAATTCCTGCAGTGCATCTTGTAGATGGTACACACTGCTGCTTCTGTGCGTCAGTGGTGGAGGGAGTGAATGTTTGTGGATGTGGTGCCAATCAAGCGGGCTGCTTTGTCTTGGATGGTGTCAAGCTTCTTGAGCGTTGTGGGAACTGCACTCATCCAGGCAAGTGGGGAGTATCCCATCACACTCCTGACTTGTGCCTTGTAGATGGTGGACAGACTTTGGAGAGTCAGGAGATGGGTTACTCATTGCACTATTCCTAGCCTCTGACCTGCTCTTGTAGCCATAGTATTTATATGACTAGTCCAGTTCAGTTTCTGGTCAATGGTAACCCCCCAGGATGTTGATAGTGGGGGATTTAGTGATGGTAATGTCATTGAACATTAAGGGGCGATAGTTGGATTCTCTCTTGTTGGAGTTGGTCATTGCCTGGCACTTGTGTGGTTCAAATGTTACTTGCCACTTGTCAGCCCAAGCCTGGATATTGTCCAGGTCTTGCTGCATTTGGACATAGACTGCTTCATTATCTGAGGAGCCACAAATGGCGCTGAACATCGTGCAATCATCAGCAAACATCCCCACTTCTGACCTAATGATGGAAGGAAGGTCATTGGTGATGCAGCTGAAGATGGTTGGGCCGAGGACACTACCCTGAGGAACTCCTGCAGTGATGTCCTGGAGGTGAGATGACTGACCTCCAACAACCACAAACATTTTCCTTTGTGCTAGGTATTACTCTAACCAATGGAGAGTTTTCCCCCTGATTCCCATTGACTCCAGTTTTACTAAGGCTCCTTAATGGCAAACTCTGTCAAATGCTGCCTTGATGTCAAGGGCAACCACTCTCACCTCACCTTGGGAGTTCAGCTCTTTTGTCCATGTTTGAAGCAAGGCTGTAATGAGGTCAGGAGCTGAGTGGCCCTGGCGGAACCCAAGCTGGGCATCAGTGAGCAGCTTATTGCTAAGCAAATGCCACTTGATAGCACTGTTGATGACCCTTTCCATTACTTTACTGATGTAATGGAAGGGGTCATCAACAATGCTATCAAGATACCGTTCTTAATTAAGTGTGAATAAATTGGCTGCCATAATTTGCCACAATCTGGGTGGCATTTTTGTAGCTACCATCTCCTGTTTCTGCTGTGTGTTTCTGTACTTCTGGCATACATTGCATGTAGACACCATATTTTCAATGTCTTTGTGTATGCCTATCCAGTACACAGCTGATCTGGCACTGAGCTTAAAAGTCTCCATTCCCATGTGGCCTTCATGGATCTTCTGGAGAAGTTCTTCCTGCATTGTTATGGGTATGATTGTTCTTGATCCAGCTAACAGAACACCAACTTTCAGTGAAATGTCATTTCTGATAGTCGAGTACTGCTGTATTTTGCTGTATTTTATCAGGCCATCCCTTGAGCACTTGCTGAGAGAGCATCTGTAACTCCTCACCTCCAATTAGACTCAGTCTTGATGGTGTTACATTCACTAGATGATGGACCTTTATACCTAGATCTTCTATCTCATGTTTCTCATCTGGCGACAACAGAGATAGGGTATTTGCCAGCACCATTTCTCTCCAGGGCTTGTATTTCAGAGTGAAATCGTAACTCTGATGCCTCAAGAATAACCTCTGTAGTCTTTCTAGTGCTTTACACAGATTCTTCTTGTAGATCTGCCCCAGTGAATGATGATCACTCTCACTATGAACTTTCTTCCACGGAGAAATGTTTGGAACTTGTCACATTCATATATGACTGCCAAAAGCTCTCTTTCTATGTGGGCATATCTGGTCGCAGCTGAGGTTAGAGCTTTGGATGCAAATACTATTGGCTTTCCCTCTTGGACCAGCTCTGATCGCAGTCCCTTATAGAAGCATCCACTTTCCCCACATGCAGAGTGACAGGTTTCTTTCTGTTATAGTATGACAGTGTCTCCTGGCATATTATCTTTTTGAGTTTGAGTTTTGAGTTTTTGAGAAACTCCCGTCATGTGACTCTGGCCACTGGTACTCTACATCTTCTTTCATCAGCTCCCACAGGTTTGCTGTGTGCCCTGACATATGCAGTATGAAGGAGCTCATGTTTTGGATCAAGCCAAGAAAACTCCCTCATCTCTTGGGGCTTCCATTCCAGAGATAGCCAGGATTCTTTCAGTGCCTGACTTGATTCCGTCAGGTGCGTACACCATTCTGAAGAACGAGCATTCTGTCACCTTCTCAATGCAGTTGTCTGCATTTAACTTGATCCCAGGTTTCCTAGCTAACTAGTTCCTCTCTTTACACATATTTACGATAATACAACAATATATAACAGTGCCCCCATGTTCTACGTTCCCCAGACAGGGAAACAATCTCTCAGTGTTTACTCTGTCAAGCTCTTTCAGAATCTTGTATGTTTCAATGAGATCACCTCTCATTAATTCATGTGTCACGAGAAACTTCTTTACCCAGAGAGTGGTGAGAATGAGAATTTCGCCACCACGTGGAGCGGTTGAGACAAATATAATAGATGCATTTAAGGGGAAAATAGATAAACACATGGGGGATAAAGGAATAAAAAGTATTGCTAATACAATGAGATGAAGGAGGATGAGAGGAGGTTTGGAACTTAAACAGTGGCAAGGACCAGTTGGGCCAAATGGCTTGTTTCTGTTCTATAAATTTTATGTGAAATCTTTATTGAAAGCCACAGGTTGGTCCTCTCCAAGGGTAGAACAGGGATAATTAATATGAAAGTAAAATACTGCCGATGCTGAAAATCTGAAATAAAAAAAATGCTGCAAAAACTCAGCAGTACTGGCATCATCTGTGGAAAGAGAAACAGAGATACTGTTTCAAATCCGTATGACTTTTCTTCAGAGCTGGATAATTAATAACCTGCTAATGAAATTCCATTCTCAGAAATCACATTTCACAGGCATGTATCTCCTGATTTCATTGCTGGACCATTATCCATTAAAAGAGGAATTTCACTCTCTTCTCCCACATTCACAGAAGTGCTTTCCTAGACTCATAATTAAGTAAGAATCATTACTGTTTGACTCCCATTAAATGAAACTTGAGATTTAAAAGATGCAATGAGAGGTACATCTGGTCATGACACCTGCTTAGCACAGTCATGGAATGCCAAGAGCATTGTGACAACTTTGCTAAATATATCAAGAATCAGCTTCAGCTCTCACTAGAGATAAGTAACAAGGTAAATTTGATAAAAATGGATTTGGTGTGAATTAAATAGCCCAGAATAATTTGGAAAAATTGGCAAGCTGTACTTGATTCTCTGGTGTCCTGTGTGATAGCACACGGCATGGAACATGTGCCATTCAGTATTCAGTTCCTCATTGACGGGGTGTGACAAGATTCTAGAAATGGTGTGCAATTGGACCCAAGCTGATCTGTCGTTCTCCGTTACAGGCCTCCAATTAACAATGGCAGTTGTCTTAGTTCAGACCTTCCCATGTGAGCAATGATACAGGAGGAAAAGACAAATAAAAGGAAAGAACTTGCATTTATCTAGCACCTTTCACAACCTCAGGACAGTTCAAAGCACTTTACAACCAATGAAGTACTTTTGAATGTAGTCACTGTAGTAATGGAGGAAAGGCAACAACCGCATTTTGCACAGCAAGATTCCACAGCAATGACCAAATAATTTGCTTTAATGTTGTTAGATGAGGGATAGATATTGACCAGGACATCAGGAGAACTTTCCTGCTCTTCTTTGAATAGTGCCGTGGAATCTTTTGCATCTACCTAAGAGGGAATTTAACACTTCATCCGAAACACGGCACCTACGACAGTACACTGCAGCACACTGTCAGTACATTACCAGGGCGTCAGCTTGGATTATGTGCTCAAATCTCTGGGGCAGGTCTTCAGACCGCCACCTTCTGACTTGAAGGTGAGAGTGCTATCAACTGAATCAAAGGTGACACCTAAAGTAGTTCGTAAGTGAAAGGAATGAAAACATTCTATTTAAGAATAGGAAGAAAATTTGCCCCTTGAGAGCAAATATCCCACTGTAGTCACACCAAATTGGAAATCAGCATATTCAAGAAAGGCACTCAACCTGTTCAGTCTCCTTATTCTACAAGATTTAACTATAATTTTAAGAAAAGACATTTTGGAGAGAGTTTTCTGAGTGCCTCTGAATAGTATTTGTCTAGCTAACATCAGATTATTTCATTGTGCATTCTCAATATTTAAGTGAGGTTCTAAAAAAGGCAGCTAGAACTGTGGGAATTGATGGCTGCTCACTAGCTAATCACATGGCTCAATTTTCCAAATTTCTTATCAATATACCATTGTAAAGTTTAATTTTTCATGAATATGGTTCATTCCTGTTGGACAGGAGGGCACAGTGGGGTCACTGATGTTTGAGAGAGGTTTTTTTCAAAGGGGTTCAGAATTACCTTCACATTGGTTAAATGCTCAGGTTATTCTTCCTTTTTTAATCAACCTAATTAAAACATATGAAACATATTAAGCACATTTCACTTCATGAATTTTCTTGCCAAAATGTGCTTAATTTGCTTTTGCCCACTCTTCTCAATCTGCTGGAATCAAATCATGTTGTATTTCAGCGGTACACCATTTTATGAACACAACAAGAGTACGAAAACATGAGCTAGTGTGTCAAGCCTGTCCCTTAATAGAGTGGACCATAGGGATGACTGATTTCCCCTTCACCTCACAGCCATTCAATGTTCTTGGCAAGGCAAAATTGAGGTGAAAAAATACCTTAGCCAATTTGAGACAAAATCTCTGGGAAATTCCTCTCAGCTCCGTGGGCAAGCTCCAGGAGACCTCAGTGAATTATATCACTGGTCCCTGTTACCCCCCATCTTCTATAAATTGAGATGTCTTCCATTCAAGAGCTTAGGCAATTCCTTTGTGTACAGATGCTTCCAGCAAATCTATCCTTACTGCACGTGCTGTAAACCGTTTCCAGAGGTCAACAACTCTGCAAAAAAACTTTCTAGCTTCCAATCTAACTCTTGCTTACATATCTTGTACTGCCGCCCTATAGTTCTCCCCTGCATATCTAGCTGAAATTACCTATCAACTAGGACACAATCTTATCCCTTCATTGTTTCAACCATCTCAATGATACCCCTTCGAAGTCTACACTTTTTCAAGGTAAAGCTTCTTGGTCTCGAAGTACATCACGTGCACTGGGATAGTTGATATTGATAGTTAACTAGCATTGAGTGCTGTATCACTTGTGTCTCAGTGTTAACTTCTCGTTTCAATAAAACATCACTATGTCTCTGTGTTAACTCTTTGTATCTATTACTATATCACTTGCGTCTTATTGTTAACTGCTTGTATCTAACACTATATCACTTATGTGTTTCAGTGTTTACTCCTTGTATCTACCTCCTTATCAGTCATGACTCATTGCTAACTCTTGTAGCACTGCAAACTGGCCTTTCCTAGTTGAGGGTAAATATGTGAGAACAGAACAGGCTATTATTTTTATATTCATTTGTGGGATGTGGGCCTCGTTAGCAAGGCCAGCACTTATTGTCCTTAAGAAGGTGAACCACCTTTGTGAACCGCTGCAGTCCATGTGGTGTATGTACACCCACAGTGCTGTTTAATATATTGGTGTCATACAGTGAGGTACATACCTGCGGATTAAATAGCATTCTGCGCCTATACAAAGTGTGTATCATTATCAACATCAGTTGCTGTTAGTGTTTTGTTAGTTGCATACAATAATCTAACATGTTTGGTGTACATTATGGTCCTGTTAAGCATTACATTTCCCAATAGATAGCTCATTGACTTCGGAAGAAGGTACTGCAACATGAGATTGGTAACTGCTGATTGTATTAATCGGGAGACCCCGATACATACTTCTACCCTCCTTCAAACAGCCCAGGCATGAAACTTGACCTTTTCACCTTTAAACTTTGCTTGAACCTCAAGTGCGACTTGTGAGAAGAAAGATGTTGATTATATGTTACTGTACCGGTGACACGAGTAAAATAACCCCACTTGTGTGTATGTGTGTGTGTGCACTGCTATGGCCTGAGGGTAATGAGCTTACACAACATGCTTCACAGTAATCCTGTCTTTTGGATGTATTCACACAATGGATGATTATTCAAACATGAATTGGGACTGCAGTGAGGAGCCCAGTTAAACAACAGTTTGGTAAAACTTGGCGCCTGGTGAGTGAGGAATGTGCACAAGGTCTTCTGTGTCCTTGTTTGTGAGGCGACTCCCAAATGGTTCAATCATGTATATCATTATTAGTCTCATTATTCATGTGTACTGATATTTGTTTTAACCCCTTGATACTCAGTGGCTTTTGGATCCCATACATGGGACTGCTCTCCATCTCTTTCTCTCTCCTGTCTAAACTTCTGCCAGTGTTAGTTATCTTTTTTTTTCAAATATTCCTTTTGTTTGGGGAAAAACAGGCATGTATCATGATAAAGGTTAACTCTTTAAAATCTAAGTTTCAGTTTTACTTCTGTGCTTTTTGTATTTTCTACATTGCCCCTGCCCAAGCATTCTGATCTTGGCTCAGAATGTGTCATCGTTGTCAACATTCAAATAGATGTACCAGTCAGAAGGTTTATTTTATTTGGTACTGTTAATATCTTGTATTGACACAGTGCATTTAATGTAGGTCCCCAGGTGCTTCAATTGTCATTAAGTCAAAGAAGGAGAGATTAGGAGGGGTGACTAAAAAGCATGGTCAAAGGGTAGGTTTTAAGGAGGATCTTAAGAAAGGAGAGAGTCGGGGAGATTCAGGGAGGGAATTCAAAAGTTTATGGCCTACATGGCTGAAGGGAGTGGGAGATACGCAAGATGCCACAGAAGGAGGAACATGGATTCTCGGAGGCTACAGAGATAGGTAAAATTGAAGTGAACTCAGATCAGCCAGAACATTCTCTCCTGACTGGAGTCAAAACTAACACAAAGGACAATGGTTGTAGCTGTTGGAGGCCAATCACCTCTGCCCAGGTCATCGCTGCATAAATTTCTCAGGGTAGTGTCCAATGCCCAACCATATTCAACTGCTGCACCAATGACATTTCCTCCATCCTAAGGTCAGCAGTGGGGATGTTCGCTGATGATTGCACAGTGTTCAGTTTCATTCACAACTCCTCAGACAATGAAGCAGTCCGTGCCCACATGCAGCAAGACTTGAACAACAACCTGGGCTGATAAGTAACAGGTAACATTTGTGCCACGCACTGACTATCTCCAACAAGTGAGAGTCTAACCACAGCCCCTTAGCATTCAGTGGCATTACCATCATTGAATCCCCTAGTATCAATATTCTGGGGTCAATGTTGACCAAAAATTTAATTCTACCAGCCGCATAAAGACTGTGGATAAAAGAAAGGTCAGAGGCTGGGCATTCTGCAGCGAGACTCACGTTCTGACTCCCCAAAGCTGTCCACCACCCACAAGGCACAAGTCAGTAGTGTGACAGAATTCTCTCTATTTGCCTGGACAAGTGCAACTCTACTGACACTCAAGAAACTGGACATCCAACACAAAACAGTCCATTTGATTGGTATCCTATCCATCATCTTAAGCGCTCACCCCCTCCACTTCTGTGCAATATGGTTACAGTGTGTACCATCTACAAGATGCAGTGCACTAACTCCTGAAAGCTTCTTCAGCATATCCCAAACCCATGTCCTCTACCACCTAGAAGGAGAAAGGGGCAGCAGGAGCATGGGACCACCACTACCTGCAAGTTATCCTCTAAGTCACACACCATCCTGATTTAGCCATTCTGCCATCATCGCTGGTCAAAATCCTGGAACTACCCACCTAACAGCACTGTGGGAACACCTTCACCCTGCGGACTGCAGCTCTTCAAGAAGGCAGCTTACCACCATCTTTTCAAAGGCACTTGCAGAGGGACAGTAAATGCTGGCCTTGCCAGCAACGCCTACATCCCATGAATGAATAAATAAAAAGGCATATATAAGGCTGTGAAGAGATTTGAATAACCTATGTTTGAGAATTCTAAATTGGAAATGTTGGGGACTGGGAGCCAGCATAGGCCAGCGAACACAGGGTTGATGGGTGAATGGAACTTGGTGTGGAATAGGATACAGACTACAGCTGTATGAGCTGAGGTTTTTGGAGGGTGTAGGTTGGGAGGCCAGTCAGGAAAGTGTTGAGGTGGCAAAGGCATGGAGACAATTCATTTCTCCTCATGAACGACAGGATTGGGAGCTGGGTACTAGAGGAAATGATGGATGCAAACCATCCTTTGCTGAAGTATACCTGAGTACCAACATAGTGTGGTGCTGCATCTTGTAAAAATTTCTGGAATATTTGAGACAGTCACCCTCCAAACCTCTTCTAAACCAATCACCAGGAACAACACAGGAGTGCTCCTGAGTGACACTTGTGACTGACTGTTTCTCCCTGTGGGTAAATGGGTAGTTAATGGTAATTGGCTGGGCAGAGCAAGAATGCCTGAGATCTCTCGTCTGAAATGGATAGGGTTGCCAACTCTGGCTGGACGAATTCCTGGGGATTTCCATCCTTCGAACTCTGCAGCTCTATTCTCCTGCCATTGGTCACCCAATACATCCATCCTCACAGTATCCCGACTTCCTTGCCCCCGCCATTTGTTGCTCGACACATCCATCCTGGCGGTGCCCCACCATCCCATGCTAATTGGAAATCAGCAGACTCTTTGGACAGAATTTAACTGGCCCCATGGCGAAGAGCTTGGAGGCACACAAGCCACTAAAAATGTTGGTGGAATGCATCGGAGCAGAACCATGGCGTCTTCCCACCACTGGGCAAATTTCCCAGGGTGGTTGGGCAGCAGGATCAGGAACACTCAGAACAGTAGTGGGCAGGTAATTGAGGCTGTTAAGCAGCCAATTGACAATGTTTTGAAGTGAATTTAAATTTCCCTGGGCCGCATAGGTTCCATGGAGCACCAGCAATTCGCTGCTCAAAGGAGGCGAGAGTTCTGCTGCAAGTTAGTTGTGGCTGCAAGTGGCAGCCATTGATTTACAGCTTTGTTGTCAACTAGGCAGTCTGAGGTTCAGTTAAGCAAAGCATTGAAAAGGTGGAGGGATTGCACAGTATGAGTCCATATCAGAGGGCACTTATTGAAAGGGTGTCTCCCAGATCCACTTCTGCTTGTGCAAGCATCACTTGGAGGTTGAAAGACTTTGAGTCTCAAAAGCTCCAGCTCTCAATGGCTGGTACGCACTCTGGGTTTGACTGTTCTAATAAGGAGGAGGCTGGGAGAGAGAGAGAGAGAGAGAGACAGGTTCAGTCACATGAAGCGGGGTTGCAACAGCAGAGGAGCCCTAAAGTCATTATGGTGCGGGGCACAGGCGAGACGGACACACAGGGCCATAATGCAGGCTGATGTTCACAGATAGCTCTACCCAGCTGTCAGGTTGACGGCCAAGAGGCTTAGCTTCATGGAAATGCCGGGGCACCAGTGTCTCCTAAGACTGTGCCTGTCCATGCAGGTGATAGCGGACTGTGCAGAAAGCTGGAGGAGTAGTTGAGGCCAATGGGATGTGGTATGCAGCTGTGGCACTTAAGGTGATGGGTGATTGACTGGTTTTATGCCTCAGGTTCATTCCAGAGATCGTCTGAAAGTAACAGGTAGGGTGGATAAAGGGGAACCTGTAGATGTGGTGTGTTTAGATTTCCAAAAGGCATTTGATAAGCAACCACATCAAAAATCACTACACAAGATAAGGGTATGTGGTGTAGGGGTAACATATTAGCATGGATAAAGGATTGGTTAACAGGAAGCAGAGAGTAGGGATAAATGGGTCTTTCTCGGGTTGGCATTTATGACGAGTGGAGTGCCACAGGGATCAGTGATTAGGAAGGCAAATAGAATTTTGTCATCTATTGCAAGGGGAATGGAATATAAAAGTAGGGATGTTTTGCTACAGTTGTACAGGGTGTTGGTGAGACTACAAATGGAGTACTGTATACAGTTTTGGTCACCTTATTTAAGAAAGGATATAAATGCATGAGAAGCAGTTCAGAGAAGGTTCACTTGACTGATTCCTGGGGAGTTGGGGAGTTATCTTACGGGAAAAGGTTAGACAGGTTGGGCCTGCGTCCATTGGAGTTTAAATTAATTGAGAAGTGATCTTGTTGAAACATATAAGATCCTGAGGGGACTTGACGTAGTTGATGCTGAAAGGATGTTTCCTCTTGTGAGAGGGGACACATTTTAAAAATAAGGGGTCTCCCATTTAAGACAGAGATAAGAAGATTTTTTTTCTCTCAGAGGGTCTTTGGAACTCTCTTCCCCAGAGAATGGTGAAGGCTGAGTCAATGACTAACAAGGAGTCAAAAGTTATCGGGCATAGTGGGAATGTGGAGTTGAGGCCACAAGCAAATCAGCCATGATCTTATTGAATGGCAGAGCAGGCTTGAGGGGCCGAATGGCCAATTCGTATGTTTGTATGTCACTACAGCAATGAATGGCACACCACCTCCAGCCCCAGCATTGTGAGCGAGCTTCTACTTCAAGCACATACATTTGCAGTATCATTCTTGCCTCATAGCCCAGCCAAGCTCATCAGCCTGGGCCACTTTCCATGTAAATCATCATGCCATTTGGAGAGCTGCAAGTGGCCATTCAGCCTTGTCAGTGCAGCGATTGCTCTGACTGACCATGGGCCTCCACCTTGAGTCAACTTTGCATTTCAATGTGGACACTGGCCCATGATCATGCCTAATGGATGAGTTGGCCACCTCACCTAACATCCCAAGGGCACTAATTAGACAATGCAGGGCTGCGAGCTTGCTATTATGAATGTTGCTGACGTTCCCAGACCGTACCAGGTCATTGAAATGCTAGTGGTGCTGCACCCATGCTCATGCTTCTGACTTCCTGGCTACTTCCAGCCATGCCTTCTTCAGGAGACTTGCTGACCTCAACCTCTCATGCACTGGAAACAACACCTCTCTCCATTCCCTTGCAACCTGAAGGAACATCTCCAAGGAGTCGTCACTAAACTGAGGATCCACCCTTCTTCTGACTCCAGCCATTCCTGCATAACATCCCTCATTCAGCACCCTTCCAACGCCCTTATGTGTGCAGCCTATATGGAGACTGCTGACTTGCCCTTGAAATATGGCACCTTCCTCTGATATGTCAGAACATCCTCTCACCCGCCACCCGTTATTGGATAACTCCATGCATGTTGGATGTTAATTGGCTACAGATGGGAAAATCTTCGAGGATGTCTCTCCACTCACTCATACAGCTGTGTGACCCAAATTTGACCATGGCGTCAGGTCTTCCTCTCAATAGGGAAAATTCTGCCTTTTGTTACCTGAACAGATGTATCTTGACTGTTAGTCAAACATCTTTTTTCCAATCTCCTATATTTTTATAACTAGTAAACAAAAATAGACAAAGAACATTTGTGAAATGTATCACTTTTTTGCCCTCCCCATGACTTTGTTTCTGGGTGTTGCTCGCTGCAGTGCCCTGGAGGTTAATCTTGAATTCCTGGAGACTCCAGGACAATCCTGGAGGGTTGGCAACCCTATAACTGTGCAAGACATGCTGTGCACTAAGCTACTTCTCCTGATTCTATTGCACAAGGCATCCGTGCCCCAGCAGGCTGTCCCGCCACCTTTAATTAATTATATAATCAACTGACCTTTTGTTTGGGAGCAGTATTTGCATTTGGGAAATGGGGAAGCCAGGTCATTTATTAAACAGGACGGATGCTTATTAAGTTACTTAAACAAATTACTTACTAATAGTCCACAGGCACAGGGTTCTGTCTGTTTTTGTAGTTTAAATTTTCACTTATAATATATATATAAAAACCTCCAATATTTGCAACAGATGGAACACATGACTTACTTTGAATGTGACTTTATGCATTTCATACCCTGCCCATGCAAAATATCCAGCAAATTCACCCGAGTACTGATATAGCCTCATATCCTGCTAGGATCAAGGTTCACACAGCAGAATCACAAGACCCTGTGACCATCATTGGCTGCACATTGCCTGTTGGGAAATTTCTTGTTTCATTTCCCCATTCCAGTTTTCTGCCCTTCCTCTCCGAGTCACCACTTCTTCACTTGTGAGCGTAGACAGTAAGCTGCTTGGCTATCACAGCCAAGTGTGATGCTGTTCTTACTTAACATTGGTGTTCCTGGCTGCTACGGGTCACTACACTTTGACCCTTGCTGAAAACTGCACGTGTGGGCCTGAGGTAAGGCTGTGGCCCAGGGTTGAACTGCCTGGAGCCACTTAGGCCTGGATTTTCCATTTGGTGTCATCCCGTTTCCAATAAATGGGTTATGCCGGCCTTACAATAACAGCACTCAGAAAACCTAGGCCTGAATGTCCAGCTTCATGAATGTAAAATGGCACATGGGCAAGATACCTTTCAAATCTTGTCACAATCCCCAATCTCATCTCAAATCTGAACTGGGTTGAAAGCTGCAACTGTGCAGTTTCTTGGTCACGGACTTATGTGTAGTGCAACTAGACCCAAGCAGGGCAAGGAGCAGACGATAAAATTGCTTTTAAAAAGTCACTGTTAAATTAATTTGATCGGCCTAAATCCAGTTCATAATGTTCTTGAACCCATAGCTCAATATTTTATAAATTAATTTTCAGGTTGTGGGCATTGCCATCAAGATTGGCATTTATTGCCCATCCCTAGGGAGCCAGCTGAGGAGTTTGCTAGGTCACTTCAGAGGGTAGTTATAGGTCAAGCCCATTGATGTGGGACTGGAATCACCTATAAGCCCAGACTGGACAAAGGTGACAGGTTTCCTTCCCTAAAGGCCATTAGCAAACTAGTTGGATTTTTACGTCAACCCATCTGATTCATGGTCACTTTTACGGAGACCGGGAGACCATCTTTTTATTTCCATATTTCTCAAACTGGATTCAAATTCTAAAGCTTCCACAGTGGGATTTGAACTCATATTCCCTGGATTATTAGTCCAGGCCCCTGGATCAGTGTTCCTGTACTGTTGTAAGGTTGTTTGGTATCTCATTAAGAGGTCTGGAAACTTATATGGTTAAACATAAACCGTTTATTGGTAACCCATAACCATATACATATCCAAGGTACTGCCATGCTCCATGCTAGCTCCTTGCAAACTCTACACACAGTCTCCCATCATACCGTGGGTGGTACTGTTTTCCAGTCCCACACCACCCCTTGCTCTGCCGAGCACCCTCATACTACACCCCACCCCCCCAAGACCTTACCCAAATATGTTTACAATGCAATCTTTACTTTCCTTCCTATCCCTTCTCTTCTCCCCCGCGCCCACCCCCCCTCCCCTCCCCCCACCTACCTCACCCCTTTCAAGTCTCTGACTTCATAAATTCAGACAGTCTGGAGGCTTGACAACTCTTTCAGATCCTGTTCTGTCACGTTTGCATGAATGATAGTCTCAGTTATTTTGGTTGACTTTGATAGTTTGGCGTTGAAATTGTAATACTCTGTGTTTCCAGCACTTAGTTGTTTCCATTCATTTTCTGCGTTCCTTCCAGTTGCATTTCTTTTTATCGACATCCCATCTGCTTTGTTCAGACACCGTGGGTGTATCCTGTTCCTTCTTTTTCACTCCATTCATTCCTAGAATGGACTCAGATTTTCTTTTTCCATGGGGTCCACCATGATCTTGCTGGACACTGATGTTTCAAAAATGGAGCCTTCATTTCCACTTATTTCATAATTTCACCCAAATATTTGTTTACTCTATTATTTTCTGCTCCTTTTTCAAGCTTATGAATCTTTCCATTCAGCTCAGCATCTAATCTGGTGAGTTCAGTTGTCATTGCTTCAGAGTTATCTGCTTTTAAAGTCTGGATTTGTTCTTCCATACCGTGCATCTCATATTTCAGATTGGGTCGAAGTTCAAGAATTTCATGGGCTGAATCTTCCCCCCGTCAGGGGCGAAGTTGAAGGGCGGGCACGCACAAGCGCGCTTCCGATCAGCGCCCCCCCCATTGGGGGCGCAATGCCATTTTACATGGGTGGGCCAATTAAGGCCCACCCAGCATGACGGCTGCACGGAAGAGCTGAGCGCTCCCTGTGCAGGCAGGGGGGAACCCCAAAATCGAGAGTGCGCCCTTTCGCGCATGCGCATGAAAGAGCACACTCATCTTCCTGAGGCTAAGTGCAGCCTCAGGGAGATCGGCTCAAAATGTAAAAAACCTAAAAGTAGAAAAATAAAATTTCCCTAACATGTCCCCTTATGTAACAACGTCACATGAGTTGGGACATGTCCATAATTTTCACAAAAACTTTATTAAAATTTTTAAAAACCTACATGAAACCTCATCCCGCCCGTCGATGAGATTTCATGCTTTTTCTAGTTCGTGCCGGGTCTCCTGGCCTGCCTGCCAATCTTAAGGTTGGACAGGCAGGATCTTTAATTACTTAATTGACTCTGCCAATGGCTTCAATTGGCCATTGACAGGTCGGCAGGCGCGCAGCTGATTTCGCTGTGACCCCACCTTCCTGAAAATTTAAATGGGGCGCGGTGACGTCGGGAGCTCCCCCCAATGTCATCGCGCGTCATTTTACGTGTTGGCGAGCAGGCCCCACCCCCACTCGCCAATGCGTAAAATCCTGCCCCATCAGTTTTGGCTGTTAATTCTGCTGTCAATCAACTTCTCTGATTCATCAGTAATTTCTTTCCCTCTTCCAGGCATTTTTCACTATACCAAATAGAGACTTCTGATACTTAAAGTTCATCCAGTTCTAAATTTTTATTAGCAAACTCATCTTTCATATGTCGGTTTTCTACACTGAACAGATTTTCCTTAGCAGAGCCTAATTCCTGTGTGCTATCCTTGAAGCCCACATTCTTTAATTTTACTTCTGCTAGTTGTTTCTGAGTCTCTTCACGCTCCCTTGTGAGAACTTCTACTTTCTCTTGCAGCTGTTCATTTTTTCTTGACATTTTGGGTTCTTGATTTTCATTTCAGCCATGTCATTTTTCAACAACCCAATGGTTCTCAATACATTTGAGGCATCCATTGCTTTTCCTCTTAGTTCCTTGAGCTTCAGCATCAGATTTGCATTTTCTGATCATATTTCTCTCTTTTCTTTCTCCGCTGCAGCAGAGCTTTGTCCTTGACCTTCATTTTGGTTTCACCGTTGGCCAGGCCTGTCGCCAGCAAGTCTTAACTCCTTTCCGTTCTGTAATTGTGCTACTGATTGGCTTCATTATCCATGTGTAGCGTGGAAAGTTCTACGGCTTTTCCTTCCATTGCCTCCTCTTTTTCATTCAGCTGGTTCTTCATTTCTTCAGCTTCTTTCTTGTACCTCTTGACTTCCTTCTGGACTATAGAACATTGCTGAGTCTCCTCTGCCAACTGGTTCTTCAGTTCACTCAGAGTGACATTAAGTTCATTTTGCTTCTCTATGTAATTTTCCAGAAGAACAAACTTTGACCTGAGGGATTCTTGTGAAGGTCCTTCAACAGGTTCCCCTTTTCTTTGTGAAGCTCAATTGCTTTGTCTTGATCTTTCTTGTAATTTAACAGAGCCACCTCCAGTTTCTTCTGCTGTTCTTCTATTCTGCTGTTCAAGACAGTCTTAACCCTTCAGCAGCATGAATAAATTATGTACTCATTTTGCATTTGATCTAGAAGGATAATCAGCTGTTCTTTCAGCCGTTTATTTTCTTGTTGACTGCTTGCCAACTCACACTGCGCTTCAATGCATTGCTTTGCTGCTACTGATAGTTCCAATGCAGCTTTTGCTCAAGTAGTATTCAACACCTTTTTTTTAGCTCCTCATGTTTTTCCAGGGCTACATATTTATTCTTCAAAGATTCTTTGGAGGCAGCGACTTCTTTGAGCATCTTTTCTGCCTGCTGTTATGTCTAGCTGTACTTCTGGTTGAGTTCTTCCAACTCAGCTTTGATACAACCATTTTACTGTGGAATTGTTCCACTTTCTTTTTGCAGGTTTTGTTTCTTTTGGAGTTAGCCCAAATAGCTTTATTTCATTCACAACCAGCTGATTGCTCAGCACTGCCACCTGCTGTTGCAGTTTGGATAATGTGTCAGCATTTTCAAAAAGCTCTATTTTTAAGACTTTCGGCTGCTTCACAGCCACTTCTTTCTTCAGCATTTAACTCTTCGGCTCGTGCACTTCATTGCACTGACATGATCTACCACCACCTTGTGTTTTGCTTAGGAATTGTCTCCCTTGGCCTGGGTCTCCTGTGTCCCTCAGCATGGGGTCTTCTGTCTCCTTCGCTCAGGGATCTTCTGTCACCCTCACTCTGGGGTCTCCTGTTTCCCTCGGCCTGGGGTCATTTGTCTCCCTCGCTCTGGGACCTCCTCTCCCCTTCGGTGCTTTATTAAGGGTGTTCTAGACCTTTTAAGTTATGCACCTTCAACAACTTGGAGTTTAAAATATTTGTAAAAGACTTTTAATATCTCACCAAATGTGGTTGAGGATCCATCTACGCCATGTCTTAGGATTATTTCATCCACAAACACACCAGACAAGTATAAAAACATATTAAATTGTACTCATTCTGTTTCCTTGCTTAATTCTGATATACTCCTGTAATCTGAAAGATTTCTCCTCCATGACCCCCATTTGTGATTCTGGTTTATCCCTTGTCTTAGCCTAAACTGGTCTGGTAGTTTTAGTTTACAATCCATGGCTGTTTTTTCTTGAGTATTGCTGAAAAAAGAGACAAGTCTAAGCTTTTCATCTTGCACTCAACTTATCATTTTCTTCTTCTTCAAGATGGTTCTGCAGCTGCCATTTTCTCTTTTCTCTTTGAACTCCCCATGCTTGTTGGCTTTTGGGGGGGCTCCCATTGCACTGACAGGGCCATTTTTTCAAATTATTAACTCTGCAGGAAACATTTGAAACAAGACATGTGAGCCAGCTATGTGCTTTTTTTAAGCTTGGGAATCAACTGGAAGGTGATTTTTATAACTCTGCCTGCCATTTTTAAAACCTTTCTTCCCTTCAGTTCAGCTCAGCCACCATGTGTTATGGTGCTGGCTGTGGTCCCGTTGCTGCAACTTTCTTGCAGCTGCGCTTTGGATGTGCTGATCTTGATTCCTGCCAATTTTAAAAGGTAATTTCAGCTTTTTACTGTATTTTGCTCGCCCTTCTTGTGATTTGGCTGGGTCCCTTCACTCTGCATTCACTCACGTTCTTCTTCTCATCTGCACAGTAGATTCTTCTGCTTTTCAGCCTTTTTTCCTTTTTTGAATTTAGCTCAGCCTTTTTGTGATTTGGTTAGGTCTTTTGACTCTGCTTCTGCATTCAGTCAGGCCTGGCATTTCATGTGCACAGTGGTTTATTTTGCTTTGCAGCCTTTTTCCCTTTTTGAATTTTGCTCAGCCTTTTATTGATCTAGCTAGGTGCTTTGACTCTGCATTCAATCTGGTATGGCAGTGGACCTCCACATGCCCTGGTAGAGTCCTTCAGCCTCCACATCTGCAATGGAGCTTCTTTTTAGGCGATCTTCAACTGTGTCTTCAATTTAGGTGCACTTCTTTCAGGTCAGACTTCAGTTTCTTTAGTTTTTGATGCTTTGAGAATCTGGGTTCCTTCTCCAGATTCTCTGGGATTTCTGGGTCCATCCCACCACTGCCTCCATGTCGTAAGGTCGTTTGGCATCTCACTAAGGGGTCTGGAGGCTTGTCAGGTTAAATATAAACCATTTATTGGTACCCCATAACTATACCCAAGGTACTGTCATGCATGCCTCCATGCTGGCTCCTTCTACACTGTACTCACACACAGCCTACCATCATGTGCCTCTCTACATCATACCATGGACAGTACTATTCTTCAGTCCCACATTAACCCTTGCTCTGCCGAACACCCTTAAACTACTGCTATTGTTTACCACCAAAGTCCCTGAAATTCTGGGAGTTCCTTTTGACAGGCTAAGGTTTAGTGAAGCTCCCAGATCCCATCCCAAACCACAGTCATGGCTGACAACCCTCCAGGACTCTTCTGGAGTCTCCAGGAATTGAAGCCAGGGCACTTAAAGAGCAACACCTGGGAGAAAAATCATAGGGGACATGCTTTTCATTTTCTTTAAACATTTTAATTTATTAGTTGTAAAAATATTGAAGACAGGGAAGAAAAAGCTGTTTGACTGAGAGCCAAGATAATTCAATTGGGTAACCAAGGCGAGGTTTTGCCAGCTCCAGGTTGGCAGGCTAGGAGGCTGGCAAAATGCCAGGGAGCCGCGTCGCGATGGCTCCCAGTTGCTGGGCAATTTTACCAGCGGCAGTGAAGGCAGCAGCTTGGCTATCTGCTTACCGGATCAAGCAGCCAATTTAGCCAAATAAAGGCCAAATTAAGAGTCGTCTTGCCAGCACTTTGTCAATGGCAGATGAGTACACTACCACATGGAAAGGCCATCAGCTGCAAGAAGGTGACCTCCCCGTGGCTTCCCGGGGAGTGGAGGGGGTCCAACAGAGTTTGAGGCTCCATGAGCCAAGGAAAGGCCCCCAACAGCAAAGGTAGTCCTGGTGTCTTCAGTACTGGCGTAGAAGGGGTTACTCCTCCAATCACCAGGAACTGCCTGCCTAATCTAGGTGGAGAAAAAGGTTCTTGACTCCCCTGCAAGGGTGCCTCAAAATGGAGGCATCCCCTTGTTCCCCTTGCAGCCTCAGCAGTGGGTGAGGCCGTTGCTGGGAAGATTGCCACTGTGGTCCCACTGCCCGCCCATGTGAGCTTAGGACCCACATATATTCCCAATAATTGGGATTTATCCTTGCATAAGAGTCTGCTCATTTTTCTGTTGACCTTGGGAAGGCAGTACGCCTAGATGATGACCAATGGCAGGAGTGTGGGATGTGGCAGTGTGAGGTGAGTGGCCATGTGATGTAACATCAGGAATACAGCCAATCAGAGTTGGGAACCTTAGTTGGCCAGTAACACCTGCAAAGAAGCATTGATGGTGCCCACGTCAACAGGGACCTGGAAAATCAGAACAGGGAGAAAAGTGGTAGGGACCAACAGCAGATGGAATTGGAAAGAGTTTGATGAGACAGTTTAGAGGGAAGTCTGTATCTAAGACCATAAGAAATAGGAGCAAGAGTAGGTCATTTGGCCCCTCGAGCCTGTGCTGCTATTCAGTAAGATCATGGCTGATCTGGTTGTGGCCTTAGCTCCACTTTCCTGCCTGCCCCCGATAATCCGTGACTCTCTGTCTATCAAAAATCTATCCAACTCAGCCTTGAATATATTCAGTGACTCAGGCGCTACTGCTCTCTGGGGAAGAAAATTCCAGTCTAATGACCCTCTGGGAGAAAAAAGTCCTCCTCATCTGCTTAATTTAACTTAAATTGGAAATCCTTTATTTTTAAACTGTGCCCCCTAGTCCTAGGCTCCTCCACAAGAGGAAACATCCTCCAGCGTCTACCCTACCAATTGCCCTCAGAATCTTACATGTTTCAATAGGATCACCTCTCAAAACTCCAAAGGGTATAGGCATAACCTGCTCAACTTTTCCCTGTTGAGATAATCCCTTCACCCTGGAATCAGCCGAGTGAACCTTTTCTGAACTGTATCTAATCCTGTGCTGTACCTGCCCTGGGAGTTTTTGACGGGGACTGTGTAGAGGGAGCTTTACTCTATATCTAACCCCATGCTACCTGCCCTGGGAATGTTTGATGAGTCAGTATAAAAGGGGCCTTTACTCTCTGTCCATCAGTGTGTAGCTAACTTGGGATTGACCAGCCTTGAGACTGAAAAATCTCTCACTGCCCAGTGCTGCGATCTCTCACTTTGATAAACTGTGCTGCCTTAAAACCCAAAAAAAAGAGAAATGATTAACAATTGAGAGTGTTGGTAACTTAAAGAAACATTTCCAGGGACTAAGATTGAATATTGAATGTTTAGTGTGGGAAATAGTAAAGTAGAAGCACGAGGCTTGTCAGGAAGTCATGCAATTTACTGTAGCCTTAATTAGATGCAGTTGTTCTACAAAATCTGTGATAAAATCCCTTTCTAACATTTGTCTGTGGGACACTGTGGGAAGATTTAAACATGTTAGAATAAAAGGGAGGGGGTGAGGGATGTGTTGATGTGATTTCTGATAGTTTCCAAATGCAGCCCATGTAGGTTAACCAGAAAGGATGCCGATCTTTGAGCTGGGTTATAGAGGAAAGCAATGTGGTGAGACTGTTTTGAAATGCTGGTGTATTTAGGAAATAGCACTTAGCAGGGTCTCTCTGAATGACTGCCAGGTCAGGAAGCTGAAGTGCAAGCATTGGCTGGGATTCAGGCCTCCAAAGATCCGTTCACTGACCACACAGTACGTCAAGAATATGTCATTTAGCAAGCAAAGGGAAGGCTCCACTTTGCCTCCAGAGTGCCTTAGCATGGAGCACTTTCACATAACCCAAGTGCTCCTGAGGGAAGGCAGGCACCCTGGGACCAGGGAACTGACAACTTTTTTGTTTCTATTTTAAATATAAATGTGTAAATAAATAAAGCCTGGGAACAAAATGTTTGTCCCATACTTTTCCCACTTTTAGCTGTGTCCTTGGGACTGACCTGTCTGTAATTCACACAGAAGAATTGCCACAGTTTCCAGTGGGAAGTTCAACTCACGCTCTGGCATCGAATGAGTGTTTCTCCCCTTGGGGGTTCAATTGCTAAAGAGATGGGGAAGCAAAGCACCTTCCAGTATGTGGGTCAGCACTCTGTGCCTTCCGACAGTTGGTAATCCACCCACCAGTTTCTGCTCAATCTCAGCATTGGGGCATTTCTAAAGTTAGACCTTTGGCCAAACATTTAAGACTCCATTAGTAAAAAATGATATAAAAGGGCATGCAGTTCTCATGATGGAAAGACCTCCAGCACTAAGGGGAGATGAGAAAAGCATGGAAAGCTACCGTCACAAATTAACCCTCAGAGAATGAGGGCAGTAACTCTGTTACCTGAGGTCAGAGTTTATTATAAGCAAACGCCCCAGTGGCTCAGTAGGTACATGCACTGTGCAATGTGATACTGAGCTTGATTATATCACTGGCCAGTGTAGGGTTTACTGAGCTCTGCTGGGATAGCAGTAGGAATTAATCATGTGGTCTCAGAATCATACAACACAGAAAGAGGCTTTCTGTCCATTGTACCTGTGCAGCTTTTTGAAAGAGTTATCCAATTATTCCCATTGGTCCCTGCTCTTTCCCCATATATCTGCAAATTTTTCATTTTCAAGTACTATATACCATCAATTCCTTTTTGGAAGTTACAATTGAATCAGCTTCCACCACCCTTTCAGTCAGAGCTGTTAGACTACACTGAAGAGAAGAAGAGAAACAGCAAGGGGTCCTGCTCCTGATCAATATCCAGTCATCGCTGCTAGAAGGCGCTCAGATTGTATGTCGTCAGATGTGACGCCCTCCAAGGTCGAATGGCCTTCGCTGTCCAGGCTCATAAAGAACAGCTTTTTAGGTGAGGTACTGGCAGGTGGCGCAGAAACTAGTCAACAAGAAACAGCAATCTCTATGAGAATTCTGGGTCAGGGGTGTGAGGTCACTGTTGTGGAGAGACTGCGTCATTGGAATGTTGCAGTGCCTGTCACTGATTCCATTTTTTAATCCCACAACCCCAGTTTAAGGCGGAAATCATTTCTGCACATGTTATTTTGAAACCTGCATAGGAAAAGGTGCAATGAAGCACAGAGCCTGATCACTGTGTCTCGGAGTTTAGTGAGAAGTCATTCAGTTGTAATTTAGAAATCTATCTCTACAAGATCTGATTTTATTTAAGATAGTTCACAAGGACTTTATTCATATGGTGAGGGGCGGGTTGAAATAAACAAAAGCATCACAATCCATGATATTGCAATCTGCAGCACTGTCTCATTTACCTTCCAACTCTCACTATTAGACTCTGATATATCCCACACCGCCCTCTCACCATCACACTCTCTGATAGGACCCACATCCCTCACAGTGACACTGTCTGACATAATCCCAACCCCCACATTCTTCACTGTAACACTCTTTGATATACTCCAGACCCCTCACTGCAGCACTCTCCAATATACGTCATGCCCCTCACTGTAACAATCTCTGATATACCCCACACTCCTCACTGTAACAATCTCTGATATACCCCACACTCCTTACTGTAACGCTCTCTGATATACCCTACACCCCTCACTGTAACAAACTCTGATATACCCCAAACTCCTCATTGTAACACTCGCTGATATACCCCATACCTCTCACTGTAACACTTTCTGACATATCCCATACCTCTCACTGTAACACTCTGATATATCCCATACCTCTCACTGTAACACTCCCTGATATATCCTACATCCCTCACTGTAACACTCTCTAATATACCCCACATCCCTCACTGTAACACTCTCTGATATACCCCAAACTCCTCACTGTAACACTCGCTGATATATACTACACCCTTCACTGTAACACTCTCTAGTATACTGGAACACACTGATGCTCTCATACCCCTCACTATAAGTCTCTGATATGCCCAAACTCTCACTCTCGTCAGTATTGTACCCTACACCCCTCAATTTGACACAGTTATAGCCACATCCTTGACCTTAACATTATTAGAAATATCCCACACCACTCATTGTAATTCGGTCTGATATAACGGATATTATTGAATGTTACCTTGTTAGCTGTGACTGCATAAAACACTTTTCAGTAATGATAGTAATCACTACAATACACTAGTCTTTCGCTAGGATTTTGCGCTCCCGCCCGTGGTGGTCGTCATGGCGGCGGGAGTAGAAAGTATCGCGAGAGCGAAAAAATCAGTTTCATGGCATGAGTTTCCCGCCATGCCATGTCAGCAGTATCATTTTAATATGTTTGAATATTATGCATACTCACTATAATGGCTGCTCACTGGAATCACCCCTCCATGTTGGATCAATAGGCCATGTCGGCGTTTAATTAGACCGACATGCTTCAGAACCATATATAAGCAACATGCACCTGGCAACCTGAACTTCACTCGTGACTTCGAGGTTCATTCGACAGCCTTGCATTGCGCAGTGCTCGCAGCACCTTGGACTCAGTGCCAGGCTTCGCAGGCAGCACCACACCACTTGCAGGGGGGTATCACAGGCAAGGCTTTACCTACCAGACCAGCAGTAAGACGGGTTGGCTTGTAATGTGCTGCAGGACAAGGGCTCAACTGGGGTGGCGGGGAGGAAGAGTGGTGAAGGTTGCGCTTAGGCACATGACTAGGGGATTGCGGGGTGGAAGTGTCCTCTGGGCCAAAATGAGGAAGAGTGTTTTACAGAGAGACTTAAGCAAGCTGGGGCCAAAATGGGAGTGAAGAATCCCGTCAGTTTACATTGCTGACCTTGCAAAGACTGTCCTTGTCCCAGATCAGGTAGGGGGAGGGCATGTCAGTCCAGTGTCAGTCATACCCAGCATTTTGTGTGCAGGGTGTGGTCGTAACATCAGGCCCATTGGTCTGGGGGGTTTCTGACATAATACTGGGCTGCAGATGGCACAGAGTCAGGGGAGGCCTCAGCCGCCTATAGATGTAGGGGCAGTTGAAGGTCTCATGGTGGGAGCCTCTATATTTCACTGTGCAATATGCCTCAAGATGGGGAAGGGCAAGGTCCACATGGAGCATAGGCATATCCACCTCAATTGAATCAGGGAGTAACACGGGGATAACCACCACAATCACGATGAGATCAAAGATTGGAAGGGGAGGCTTGCGGGGTATTGGAGGGATGGAAGCCTGAACAGTATGATCCTCCATGACAATGGGAGGAATTTCCACAGTCAGACAGGGAGGGTCCAAGCTGGTCTGGTAATAAGACCTCAGCATCACCATCTTGCAACCTGAAGCGATGGTGCTGTACAAAATTAAACAGAGGAAAAACTCGGCTGGTAAGGGCTCTGAAGGCTGTTTGGAGAAGTGGTGCAATGCACTGGGAGCCGATTAAAGGGGCACCCAACTGAACTGTGTATCCCCAAATGAGGAGAGATGCACAGCTAAGACGTGTTAAGAACTTTTCATTGACAATGCAGGGAATCAGGCGAGTGAAGCAATGAAGTGCATTCATGTTAGACTAATCCAGAATAGTGGCACTAATCAATCTCTTTGCATGAGCCCCTTGTTCCCATCATGTAAATTCCCCAGAACGATAACGAGGTCAGGAGCAATTGGGCGACTGGTCAAGTTACAGATGCGTGTTAAAAGCAGGAGCTCAGAATTTTGGTGCTGACAGGCTCACAGATGAGAAGGCTCAGCCTCCCTTAAAGTAATCCCAGTTCCTCATTAAACATGAGCCCTCATGTGTATTCCAAAGAGTGTAGTCTTAGAGTGCAGTAAATGAGGAGCCCAGCACCTCGCCTGAAAGCAACACATCCAAGTGCCTGGCCAAAGCAATCTCATAGCAGTGGGGCAAGTAAAGGGGTTGTTGGGGGGGTTGGAAGAGCATCTTGAAATGTACCTAGCGCTGGCCAGGATTTCAGTGGCGCAATGGTGCCAACACTGGAAACAAACCCTTGAACCCAGAGTCGCTCACTGGTCATCGACAGAACTAGGACCTTTGGAGGGTCATGCTGACTCATGTCTTTTTCTCATGATGCTGCTGCAAAGAGGAGACCTTCAGGAAGATGGAGGCTGGATTTATTGCTGCCTGTATAATCACATACAGGCAGAAGAGAAGGCAGAGAAGATTGCGATGGCAGCACCAGGCTTGCCAAAGGGAGGAGCTTCACCCTCATGAGCAAGGGGCAGCAGGGCCCCCTCCTGGCGCAGAGGATGGACTCACAGAAACATCGTGCGTAGGCGGCTCTCAAGATCAAGAGTGTACAGAACACACATGTCTTTTCTGCAGATGAGCAAGAGACAGTGTCACCGATGCCTCCACATGTCTAGGGATCTGGTGGCTCACATCTACCACATTCTCCATGAGTTGGCGCCACGAGGACTGAGAGGACATCCATTGCCAGTGGCTCTGAAGGTCGCTGCCACTCTTAATTTCTACGCGAGTGGCTCTTTCCAGGGTTCCACTGGGGACCTCTGCGGGATCTCTCAAGCTCCCATGCACAAGTGCATACTGGAGGTGACAACACCCTTTTTGCCAAGGCCCACAATTACATTGACTTCGCTAGAGACCAGGCAAGCCGGGACGCTAGAGCACTGGGCTTTGCTGCAATTTCCCACAGTGCAGAGTGCCATTGACTGCACTCGTATGGCTATAAAAGCCCCCTGGCGACAGGAAAGGCTTCCACTCACTCAGTGTGCAGCTGATCTGCGACCACAATAAACAAATCATGCAGGTTTGTGTGAAATACCATGGAAGCTGCCACTACCCATACATCTTGAGTAGATCGCAGATCCCAGGCATCTTTGAGGGACCACACAGGATCCAGGGTTGGCTCCTCAGTGACAAAGGGTACCCTCAAAGAATGTGGCTGATGATGCCCGTACAGCGGCCACAAAATCCAGCTGAGAGACGGTACAACGATGCTCATACTACTACCCGAACTTGATGGAGCACACCAATAGCATCTTGAAGATGCAATTCTGATGCCTTGACAGATCTGGCAGAGTACTCCAGTGGGCTCCCCAGAGGATCTCATGGATCATTGTGTTTTACTGCGCACTGCACAACTTGGAGCTGCAAAGGGGGTAGGACTTGCCAGATGCCAACATGGAGGAGCTGCACATCTGCTCCAATGAGGAGGACATTGAAAGGGATGAGATCGAGGAAGCCGAGGCTTCAGGGGAAGAGACCATAGCATGAACCAGAC
Organism: Cetorhinus maximus; assembly: GCF_964194155.1. Lineage (NCBI taxonomy): Eukaryota > Metazoa > Chordata > Chondrichthyes > Lamniformes > Cetorhinidae > Cetorhinus > Cetorhinus maximus. The sequence continues at coordinate 22,163,924 of NC_135887.1, read as the reverse complement.
GAGGCAGGCATACACGTGAGGCCTTCATAGCCATCAGACTCCACGAGGAGGATGACATGTTGTAGTTAGTATCCTCTTGGACAAGTGCCCTCCATCATGGGCCCAATGAACACCAGCGTTTCTATCCCTTTCATTTCAACCATGCACTTCAATCTGAGAGTAAGTACTCACACATTAGGCTCACCATTGTCTTAATCCTTTGAAGGATGATGAAGCCTCGGGAGTATGCGTCCTTGCTGAGATGAGGTGCTAACTAGAGGAGGGCGTACTGGCATCAGACGTCAGAAGGTAGAAGATGCTGCCTCTTCAAGTGTCTCTCCAGCATCCCAGTCACTACTGCAGCCTAATAGAGGTAGGAGCTGCTCTACAATCCTCAGCGGTCTTGTAGCTCTATGCCTTCAGTCTGACAAAGCTCCTCAAGGAGATCCATCCCCATCAATGGGTCAATGCTTTCTGTGTCACCTCAGTGGTGATACTGGTAGGCCAAGGCAGCCAAGGACGTTCCACAGGTGTTAACCCATTTTGAAATCACTCAGTCTCCTGTGTCACCTTCTTCTCCATCACATTGACATCCAACACTCTCAGTTAGGGATGAGGGCCTGCGTTCATTCTCACCTTTCTATGGATGTGGACCACCTGAGGATGACAATGTTCACACACTTGCCTGCCAGACATTAAAACGCATCCTCTTTAACAAAATCTGCTCTCGTGGCCAGCCTTGGCCCTTGCAAACTCCAAAATGCTAAGACAACATGAAGCCCCTAAGGACCTGCTTCATTGACAATAAAGAGCACACTTCAACTTCACTACATCCTCGGTCCTATCCCACTGTACCCCTCAGCATTGTCTAAAGCTATCATATGCACTTCCAGAGCATGCTCAAAGGCTCCATTGACCGCCAGACATCACTATTTGGATTTATCATCACTGACCTTGGTGACTGTTTAGACGAGGGGATACTACATGGAATGTATGACACAGCACTGTATCCCTACATTGTGATGAGAGCCTTGCGGCCAAAATACAGACAACTGCAAAGTGAGAAATGCTCAGGGTTGTAGGTTCAAGCGCCAGAACAATAATGTGGCTGCAAGGGGCAGATCTCCGGCACATTGAGGTGGCAAGATGATCACTATTAATGGTGAGCTTAGCATACGTACACTCAGAGAGTTGGCAATGCGCTAGGCAGACAGGAGTGCAAATGTGCTCTGAGTGTGGGCTCATAGATTGAAAAGCCTGCCATATGACAGAGAGTACATGGAGTTCCAGAATATATGACCTTCTCCATGCGTTAAAACTTCTCTTCTTATACACTACACCTTCACCTTTCAATGATGAAGACGAGGTAGGAGAACACCTCAGCCTCAATCTTACACAACCAAGAGTGAACATGACATGACCCAACAAGGCATGTGAACGAGGTTCCTTCCACAAGCAGACTTAACATGAAGGAAGAGGCATCACTGATGTCTCACACTGTGGTGATATGGAAGCAGAAAACATTGACCAGATGTACACGATATCGACATCAGCAATAAGTAGGGGGAGGGGCCATAGTGTCACACCTGATTGACAATGACACAGCTCATCATAAAGAGGAGGCATACACAAGAGGAGATGTGAAATGGTTGCGATTCTGTTTACACTGGTGAAAATTATGTACATGTGGTTAACACCAGTGCCACCATCCTGCTCCTAATATTGCTTAATTTTCCTAACCCTACTGCTACATTCCCAACATCCACAGCAGAGGTGGAGGCAGCCTGCTGACTCCTGTTGTCTGTGATGACTTTGGCGGGCATCCACTGGAGGGCCGAGACTTAGAGGGGTCTTCATACAAGAGAACTGCAGGACGACAGGACCCTGCAGACTTTATCCTTTATTTTGTAGTGCCCACCCTTCAAAGCCCATCTCTGCAGAGAGACTCTATCTGTTAGTAGTCCTTTGTTCGTGTATGTGTGTGTGTGTGTGTGTGTGCTGGGGGAATTCTTTAGAAAGAGATAGATAATTATACTTCCCAAATAGAATTGTGTGTTAACCAGTACTTGCAACTTGTTAGAAGAAGTTTTGTTTTAAAATAATCAGAGTCTCTTTTCTTCTGGGTACTAGAGGTGTAGGTACACAACTGGCCATTTTGGTGAGAAAATTAAGCATTTAAATTAATGGTACGGCCTGCGGAGTAGTGGGGCTTGATAATTCGTGCACTCCTCCCATCCCGGTCATAACAAAACAACCTTTCCACATCCACCCTGTCAAGTCCCCTCAGGATCTCATGCATTTCAATCAAGTCGCCTTTACTCTTCTAAACTCCAGCAGATACAGGCCTAGCCTGTCCAGCCTTTCCTCATAAGACAACCTACCCATTCTAGATATTAATCTAGTAAATCTTCTCTGAACTGCTTCTAATGCATTTACTTCTTTCCTTAAATAAGGAGACCAGTACTGTACACAGTACACCAACTGTGGTTTCACCAATGCCCTGTATAGCTAAAGCATAACCTTCCTACTGTTGTATTCAATAACCCTTGCAATAAACAATAACATTCTATTAGTTTTGCTAATTACTTGCTGCACCTGCACACTAACCTTTTGTAATTCATGCACCAGGACACTCGGATCCCTCTGCACCTCAGAGCTCTGCAATCTCTCACCGTTTAGATAAAACGCCCCTTTTTTATTTGACCTGCCAAAATGGTCAGCCTCACATTTTTCTACATTATATTCCATTTGCCAGATCTTTACCCACTCACCTAACCTATCTATATCTTTTTGCAGCCTCCTTATGTCCGCTTCACAACTTACTTTCCTGTCTATCTTTGTGTCATCAGCAAATTTAGCAACCATAACATTGGTCCCTTCATCCAAATCATTTATATAAATTGTAAAAAGTTGAGGCCCCAGCACTGATCCCTGTGGCACACCACTCGTCACAGCTTGCCAAGCAGCAAAAGACCCATTTATGTCTACTCTTTGTTTCCTGTTAGCTAGCCAATCTTCTATCCATGCCAGTATGTTATCCCCTACACCATTTATTTTCCACAATAGTCTTTGATGAGGCACTTCATCAAATGCCTTCCAAAAATCTAAGTACAGTCCATCCACTGGCTCCCCTTTATCCACAGCACCCGTTACTTCTTCAAAGAACTCCAATAAATTGGTTAAACATGATTTCCCTTTCACAAAGCCGTGTTGACTCTGCCTGATTACCTTGAATTTATCTAAGTGCCCTGTTATAACATCTTTAATAATAGCTTCTAACATTTTCCCTATGACAGATGTTAAGTATCTCTGCTGGTGGAGGGTATAGGTGAGCGCTGTGATGAGTCTTCTATTGTGCTATCCTCTGGTTCCTCATCCGAGATGTCCTTGCTGCTGGAGATGAGGGCCTGGCTTCTTGATGCCCTTGGGCGCTTTCCAGAGGTGCCTATGAAAGAAAGTAGAGATAATTAGGCAGGTGACTGGAAGACATGGCAATGCACTCACAGTATCATTGTCTGAGGGATGAGCTGGTGCAGGGTCCTCACTTGGGTGTGCACCATCGACCTCACCGTTACCACAGGCACAGGCCCAGTCCTCTCCAGCCAGTGCGATGGCACACTCTCATAGGGAGTGAGAGTCTTAATTTCTGCCACTCCACTCCCAGTCTTGGACCTCTCCTTCCTATTGTCTGTGAGCTGGTCCTGCATAATGACAAATGGAGAGTGTGAGCAGGACGCATGCCAAGGCAGATGATAAGGATGCCTGCCTTGTGTGGGTGGTGAGTGGAGCCATGCATAAGATGGAGACGGGAGCTACACAAGATATGAACCCAGATGGAGATGTGAAGGTGTGTGTGAGAGAGTGCATGATGATGTCCCTTGAGCTGGCAGTGTGTGAGATCCCTGTTGAGTGTCATCCTGCAAATGCCTGATGGGCTTGTGAATGTGTGAGTTGAGAGTGATGAGATGGTTGACTTACCCTGGCAGAACAGATAAGATCATTCATCCTCTTTCTGCACTGGATGGCTGACCTCTTCTATACGATGTTAGTGCTGACCGCCAATGCCACTCCCTCCCAAGCCGGAGTGATGTAATTGGTGGACTTCCTCCGGCCATGACAGGGGTAGAGGACATCCCAGCGGGCCTTGGCCGTGTCCAGCAGGTGGCCAAGCAAGGCATCACTAAATTTTGGAACAGCATGCTTCTTCACTTTGGGAACCATGTCTTCCATGGAGATCTTGAGAAGGCTATATACGGGTGCAGTTTAAATATGCAAAGATCTGCTGAGGTCACAGCAGGGCAGGTGAATTAGAGGCCACCTGCCCGCAATCAGACATGTTTCCTGCTGATGCATAACTAATGAGATGGGAGGTGGACAATATGTAGTGAAAACCCACCATATTTCGCCTGGCGGGAAAAACACACTTTTCTCGCCCGACAGCTCACTTAGTGCATGAAAGGGAAAATCCTGCCCTTTATGTGGCTGTTATGCAGGATTTTATATGCATATTTTTTTTAATTCATTCATGGAATGTAGGCATCACTGGCTAGGCCAGCATTTATTGCCTATCCCTATGACCCCTTCCATCACTTTACTGATGATCAAGGGCAGACTGATGGGGTGATAATTGGCTGGGTCGGATTTGTCCTGCTTTTTGTGTACAGGACATGGGCAATTTTCCACATAGCTGGGTAGATGCCAATGTTGTAGGTGTACTGGAACAGCTTGGCTAGGGGTGTGGCAAGTTCTAGAGCACAAGTCTTTGGTACTATTGCTGGAATGTTGTCAGGGCCCATAGCCTTTGCAGTATCCAGTGCCTTCAGCCGTTCCTTGATATCACGTGAAGTGATTAGAATTGGCTGACGACTAGCATCTGTGATGCTGGGGACCTCCGGAGGAGGCCAAGATGGATCATCCACTCGGCACTTCTGGCTGAAGATTGTTGCAAATGCTTTAGCCTTATCTTTTGTACTGATGTGCAAGGCTACCCCATCATTGAGGATGGGGATATTTGTGGAGCCTCCTCCTCCAGTGAGTTATTTAATTTTCCACCACCATTCACGACTGGATGTGGCAAGACTGCAGAGCTTAGAACTGATCCGTTGCTTGTGGCATCTCTTAGCTCTGTCTATCACATGCTACTTATGTTGTTTGGCATGCAAGTAGTTCTGTGTTATAGCTTCACCAAGTTGAAGCCTCATTTTTAGGTATTGCCTGGTGCTGCTCCTGGCATGCCCTCCTGCACGCTTCATTGAACCAGGGTTGATCCCCTAGCTTGGTGGTAATGGTAGAGTGGGGGATATGCCAGGCCACGAGGTTATAAATTGTGGTTGAGTTCAATTCTGCTGCTGCTGATGGCCCACAGCGCCTCACGGTTGCCCAATCTTGAGTTGCTAGATCTGTTTGAAATCTATCCCATTTAGCACGGCTGATAGTGCCACACAACACAGTGGAGGGTATCCTCAATGTGAAGACAGGACTTTATCTCCACAAGGACTGTGCGGTGGTCACTCGTACCGATACTGTCATGGACAGATGCATCTTCGGCAGGCAGATTGGTGAGGATGAGGTCAAATATGTTTTTCCCTCTTGTCGGTTCCCTCACCACCTGCCACAGACCCAGTCTAACAGCTATGACCTTTAGGACTTGACCAGCTCGGTCAGTAGTCGTGCAACCGACCCACTCTTGGTGATGGACATTGAAGTCCCCCACCCAGAGTACATTCTGTATCCTTGCCAGCCTCAGTGCTTCCTCCAAGTGGTGTTCAACATGGAGGAGTACTGATTCATCATATGGGATTTATATCACTGTATTTAAACAGGTGTACACAATGGAAAGTTTATATAGTTGTGTTACAAGGGAGACTTGGTGTAAATTGGACTTTATATTGATGCATTATGCAAACGTTGTACTTTTGTTGGCTTTTTTTTGCTAACATGGAACTGTAAGTGACTGAACTGAGTGTTCAAATGTTTCAGTGCCTCCCAGCCATAACCTGCCCACATTTCCCCATCCCTTGCACTGTACTCCCACTCTTTCCTGCTGCGTGCAATTTCCCCCAACCTCCCCCCCCCGGCAACCCCCCCAGTCACCCCATTACAGGATCACACAGAGGAACTCTGGGGCCGCTACCTGTACCTTTGATTGGTCAGTGTTAGCGGACAAGAACAGTTGGAGGTGGCACAGATGCTGATTTTTCCCCCTGCTGGAGCTCGCTGTGTATGAGATGGTGTTTTATCCATTTGTCCCTGCAGCATATCAGTAATCAGTGCAGTCAAATAACTGATCTGCTAAGAATGCTGATATTTCTGCCTGAGTGTTTGGTTGGCTGGAAGGCTGTGACCCTGCAGATCACTTACATTAAGGCTTACAGAGGTTTTTCCCAGGGAATCATTCTGGGTCCGAATACTTTCTGGGATTCAGTTTATTCTTAGTACCTGCAGTTGTAAGCAGTGGGGAGGAGGATTTCCAGAGAAATTTATCCCACGGTTTGATCTTTCTTGAGGAAATGCTGTTTGGAATTTCTCAGATAGAGGGAATGTGCTGATGTCAGGGAAAGGCCAATCCGTGGTGTGAAAGGAAGTGGCAGAGACTGAACGTTTCTTGTATTTCTTTTTTTAAACTGATGTGAGGGAGCTGTAATTTTTCCCTTAGATTTCCCCCCCCTCTCTGGACGGCACTATACGTACTGTACATTTTTGGGGTACACAGGTTGTCGGGCACCTTGCAATACCTCACGCCAAGTGGCCATTCTGCCTAAACCTGGAGGATCAACAGACTGTTCAACCATGAGGAGATCACAGCTGTGCCCATTCCTATGTGTGCGTGCGCAACCACGTACACACACATGGCCCTCCAAGTATCTCACCATGCTGTCTTGGAAATATATTGCCGTTCCTTCACTGTCACAGGGTCAAAATCATGGAACTCCCTGGAACTCCCTTCCCAACAGCACCATGGGTGTACCTAGACCACATGGACTGCGGCGGGTCAAGAAGGCAGCTCACCATCGCCTTCTCAAGGGCAACTAGGGATGAGCAATAAATGCTGGCCCATCAGCAAAGCCCACATCCCGTGAATAAATTAAAAAAACATGCAGATCCAGCAGAAGTCATTGGATTACAATTGTTGAATGCTGAATTTATTCCCACCCTGAGCCTAAAGGCAATGTCATTTATGATTGAATGTCACTGATTCCCAACATAATCACGGAAACCTTTCTGTTCTAATGTATTTTTTTTTTCTTCATGCCTTCTTACATTATTTCTTGTTATATGGACAAGGAAAAGTTGGTTGCCGAAGAGGTACACAGGAGCACCCCATGGTGACTGCCTGATTTTTCTCTTTGACCTAGTCAACTAGTACTTGGCTTCACCCTCCATCTTTTCTCTTTGATGGCACAAGAACACAACAACAAAACTTGCATTTACACAGCGTCTTTAACATGGTGAAACATCCCAAGGCACTTTATAGGAGCATATTCAAACAGATTTTGATACTGAGCCACATAAATGGATATTGGAACCAATGACCTAAACTTGGCACAGGTAACAATTGAAACGTGTTACTGGGGATTTGGGAGGCAGTGTGCACCCTACTTGCAAGAAGTATGAAAAGAAGATTTAACATCTGCCGATTAAAATTGACCACTTCTTACCTAACCATTGTGAGATGTGAAGCAGCAGAAATGGTCAATGCAGTATTTGACTCATTATGGTAGGTGTAGCTCAGAGGTTTGGAGGTTTTAGGGCCATAGCTCTGTTTCCAGACCAGACTTCCTTCTAGTACAGACTCATGCAGGAACACAGCCTCACTGTGTTCGTCTATTGCTATGATATGGCAGGTGGTGTTTGCCAGGCTGACCAAAGGGAAACTTGGCCACACTATCACAATGATTTTGCAATTTGTATTTATTACGAGAAGGCTTGTGCACTGAAGTCAGAAGTAATGAGTCCAGTACCACCTTTAGAGATTTTTACGATTAAATTAAAACATTTGTTAACAAAAGAAGAGGAAACTTAAACACCCACAAGGTTACAGTTACAGAATTATAACAGTTCCCAAAATTTCTACTTAACCAGATTCCCAACTACACACCCCCTTTAAAGCAACATTCCAAATAGATTCCAAACTTATAAAGTCATCCAGCAATATTACCACAAGCACCCACTGGACAATGGACTTCAAAGGCTATTAACACAACTTTGGTTACTGGAACAGCAAACTTCTTCAGAGTGGCTAGAGTCTTTTTCCCCAAGTCTGCTTCACACAGTCACCTTTCAAGATCTCACACAGCCTTAGATCCTTCTTTAAATATATTTTATCCATTTTGATTTTTAAATCCCATTGTTTCCATTGTCTTTAGAAGTTACTTTTCCCAGAATATAAAAAACTTTCATTTTCTCATTATGGCCAGCACTTTTGGGAAAATAATCTTGCCTTATTTATCTTGCCAATGGTAAACATTTTCCATGTCCCTTTGAAAATCAAACACTTCTCCACTTATCTAAAAATGCAAATTTCATTCGCACTGTATCTGCTGACCTCACCCTGGTTCTACTCATCTCCATTTTAAGTGCTTGTTTTACACCTCACTTCTTTGATAATTTAAACCTTGCAGCCTAACCGTCCCTAGTTTAATTAAATTAGCCACACAGACAGAACCGCGCACACACACACACACACACACACACACACGCCTACTTTAAAGTATCTCACAATAATATTAGGAAACATATGATAGTTCCTTGATGCTGTGTATACCAGGCAGAGCTCCAATCATCATTATCACAGTGGCTCATTGGTAGCACCATGCCCTCTGAGTCAGACACTTGTGCACTCAAGCCCCACTCCATGATTTGAGTACAAGATCTAGGATGACAATTCAATGAATTGTAAGGAAATGCTGGAGTTTCTGTCCTTCAGAGGATGCCCATGTGCCTGTTTGGGTGGGTAACAGAGATCTCATGACAGTGCAGGTATTTCTCTGGAGTTTCTAGGGGTCCTGGCCTCCCTCAAATAATAATTAAATAAAGAGAAATGTTGGAAATACTCAGCAGGCCTGGCAGCATCTGTGGCGAAAGAAGCAAGATTTAATGTTTCATACCTGTGACCTTTCTTCAGAATCTAACTCTTCATCTGACCTCCTGAGTATTGCCAGCATTTGATGTTTTTATTTCAGCTTTCCCAGAAGCACAGTATTTTGTTTATGTTTCTAAGTGTAGATTAACTGCTTGTTCATCTAATTTCTTCCATAACAGTCTCATGCAGGAACACAGCCTCACTGTATTTTTCTGTGTATACCAGGTAGAGCTCCAATCATCATTATCACAGTGGCTCATGGGTAGCACTGTGTCCTCATTTCTGGTTACAAAATGCCTGTTACATTAGCCGACATAATAATCTTTCATCTGCTAATATTGTCAAGTGCAGCTCCCTGGGCTCAAACATAATTTGCAATATAGCAAGAAACAACTTGAACCAAGAGTCAGGGAACAGGTACAATGGCCAGGATTTTCCCTGCCATTGTTCGGATAATATGGCGTGATCGGTTTCACAATGGCAGGAAAACAGTTTGCATTCGTCCACTCAGCCCACTGATGGCGGGCCACGTTTCCAGCCATCGGATGTCAGGAACCTCATTGTACGCATCAGCATATCATTATAAGGCCAAACCGCCGGACTCATCCACCACCACCCCCGCTGGATTGTCCGCCCCACCAACGTGTTTCACAGCAGCACATAAGCGACGTGCACCTGGCAGACTGCACTTCGCTCAGGACATTCTCATTAAGGGCGCACATGTTGGACATTATATAGAACCGGTGGAATTTTCCATGCCCGTTGGCATCGGGCGTCATGGCGGGCGTGAGCGGACTTTGTCAAACAAGTTTGCAACTGTCCGCTCCACCCATCAATGGCAGGCCACCTTTCCCACTGCCGGACATCGGGAACTTCATTTTAATACATCTGCATATCATTATAAGCCCTGCTCGCTGGAATCATCCCCCACCGCTGAATCATCTGGGTTCGCCAACTGAACGTAAGCGACATGCACCTGGCGAACTGCATTTCTCTCGGGACTTTGGGGTTTGTTTGCCTACCTTGCTTCAGGCAGCACTCACGGTCATCAGCGCCAGGTTTTGCAGTCAGCACCACATCACTTTTAGGGGGTCTCACGGCCAGTTCTCTACTTACCCCATAAGGCGGGGTGGCTTTTCAAAGACTGTAGGGCTAGGGCTTGCTTGGGGAAGGGGGAGAAGTGGCCTCAGGCAAGAGAAGAGGCTGCAGGGCTAGTGCATTACTGGGGAAGGGGGTTATCCCAGGGTGTGTATGGTGTTGATCTGTGCAAGTGGCTTCATTTTGATGAGGGCTGAGGAGACAGTCTCCAGAGAAGACGAGGCCAGATGGAGATGTGAAGGGGTGTGTGAGAGTGTGAGTGGTGGTGTCCCTTGAGCTGGCAGTGAGTGAGATGCCAGTTAATTTGTGATGGGCTTATGAGTGTGTGAGTTTAGAGTGATGAGATAGTTACCTTACCCTGGTGGCATGGTTGAGATCATTCATCCTCTTTCTGCACTGGATGGTGAACCCCTTCTGTGCAGTATTGGCACTGACCACCACTTCCACCGCCTCCCAAGCCAGAGTGGTGGCACTGATGGGCCCCCTGCAGCCAGAGCAGAGGGTAGAGGACATTGCAACAGGCTCCAACGGTGTCCAGAACTGGTGCCAGGGATGCGTCACTGAATTGGGGGGCTGCAGTGTTCTTAACTTTCGGGGCCAAGACTTCTGTGCAGCAGCCCTGGGCTAGAAGCACTGAGAGGTGTGTTCACGTGGGCGCACTTTAAATATGGTGCCCTGCGTGAGGAAGCAGTGAGGTGATGGTGTGGAGGGCGAATCAGAGGCCACCCACCAACGAAACGGCGTGTTTCCCACGTGAGGCGGGATTGGGACAATACAGCGCGAAAACCTGCCATTGTGACCAGCGGGTAAAATGTCCTTTTTCTTGTCTGCTACTGCACTTCATGCAAATCTGGGACAATTCTGCCCAAGGTCTATCGCAAAATGCTGGAAAATGTATGAAGTAAAGACTAAAAATTAAAATTTTCAGAAGGATCAGATCCTCTTGGAAAACAAGTTTCATAAATAATAATTTACCAAATTCTGCATCATTGGGCTCACATTGGAGTCCCATGAGCCAGGGTCAAGGATGTCACAGAATGGCTGCAGAGCATTCTGAAGGGGGAGGGCGAACAGTCAGAGGTTGTGGTTCACATTGGTACCAACGACATAGGTCGAAAGAGGGTTGAGGTCCTGCAACAAGAATTTAGGGAGCTAGGTAGCAGATTAAAAAGCAGGACCTCAATGATTGTAATCTCTGGATTACTTCCTGTGCCACATGCTAGTGAGTATAGGAATAGGGGGATAGAGAAGATGAATACGTGGCTGAAGAGATGGTGCAGGATGGAGGGCTTTAGTTTCCTGGGTCATTGGGTCTGTTTCTGGTGAAGGTGGGGCCTGTACAAGTCGGACGGATTGCACTTGAACTGGAACAGGACCAACATCCTTGCGGAGAGGTTTGCTAGTGCTGTTGAGGGGAGGGGGTTTAAACTAAATTGGCAGGGGATGGGATACAGAGTGGAGATACAGTAGTGGGTGATGCACAGCCAAATATGGAAGAGGTTTATATTTGACTCTATAAGACTAAGGCTAAGACTATCCCAGTTAATATTTGGAAGTTGAAATCTCCTACTATTATTACCCTATTATTTTTACACTTCTTTGAGATTTGCCTACATATCTGCTCCTCTATCTCCCCCTGACTGTTTGGAGGTCTATAGTACATTCCCAGCAAAGTGATTGCCCCCTTTTTATTTTTAAGTTTCACTCATATGGCCTCATTTGAGGAACCTTCTAAGATATCCTGTCTGGAAGGCAGAGCAAATATAGACCTGTTAAGGCAGAAAGGAATAATGCAAGGTTGGATTGCATCTATTTTAACACGAGGAGCCTTACAAGTAAGGCAGATGAATTGAGGGCATTGATATGATATTGTTGCTATCGCAGAGACATGGTTGAGGGAAGGGCAGGACTGCAACTCAGTATACCAGGGTATAGAATCTTCAGGTGTGACAGGGGTTGGGGGGTATAAAAGAGGAGGTGGCATTGCACTATTGATCAAGGAGTCAATTACTGCAGTAAGGAGGGATGATATCTTAGAAGGTTCCTCAAATAAGGCCATATGAGTAAAACTTAAAAATAAAAAGGGGGCAATCACTTTGCTGGGAGTGTACTATAGAACTCCAAACAGTCAGGGGGAGATAGATGAGCAGATATGTAGGCAAATCTCAAAGAAGTGTGAAAATAATAGGGTAATAATAGTAGGAGATTTCAACTTCCAAATATTAACTGGGATAGTCTTAGAGTGAAAGGCTTAGAGGGGAATTCTTAAAGTGCACCCAGGAGAGCTTTTTCAGCCAGCATGTAGAAAGTCCTACAAGAGAAGGAGCGGTACTGGACCTAATCTTAGGGTATGAAGCCAGGCAAGTGGTAGAATTGTCAGTGGGGGAGCATTTCAGGGATAGTGACCATAACTCTGTAAGATTTAAGGTAGTTATGGAAAAGGACAAAGATGGACCGGAAAATAAGTTCCTGAATTGGGGGAAGGCTGATTTCAATATGATAAGATAGGATATGGCCAAAGTGGACTGGGGCAGCTACTTGTAGGAAAGTCGACATCAGACCAGTGGGAGTCATTCAAAAAGGAAATAGTGAGAGCTCAGGGCCAACATGTTCCCGCAAAGGTGAAGGTTAGGACCAACAAGTCCAGGGAACCCTGGATGTCAAGAGATATAGGGGATTGGATAAGGAAAAAAAAGGAAGCTTAAGGCAGATATAGAGGGTTGAAAACAGCAGAAGCCACAGAGGAGTACAGAAGTGTAGGGAGGTACTCAAAAAAGTAATTAGGAGAGCGAAGAAGGTGCATGGAAAAACACTGGTGGGCAAGATAAAGGAAAATCCCAAGGCATTTTATAAATATATTAAGGGTAAGAGGATAACCAGGGAAAGGGTAGGACCCATTAGGGACCAAAGTGGCAGTCTGTGCATGGAGGCGGAGGACGTAGGTGAATGATTAATTATGAATGATTAATTTTCAACTGTGTTCACTATGGAGAAGGACGGCGTAGGTGTAGAAATTGGGGAGGGGAACTGTGATATACCTGAACAAAATAGCTTTGAAAGGGAGGTGATATTAGCAGATTTTAGCGTGCATAAAAGTGGGTAAATCCCCAAGGCCTGATGATATGTATCCCAGGCTGCTATGTGAGGCAAGGGAGGAGATTGCAAGGGCTCTGACACTAGTTTTCAAATCCTCTCTGGCCACAGGAGAGGTGCCAGAGGACTGGAGGACAGCTAATGTGGTACCATTATTCAAGAAGGATAGTTGGGATAAACCAGGTAATTACAGGCTAGTGAATCTAACATCAGTTGTAGGGAAACTATTGGAAAACATTCTGAGGGACAGGATTAATCTCCACTTGGAGAGGCAAGGATTAGGGATAGTCAGCATGGCTTTGTCGGGGGAGATCATATCTAACAAATTTGATTGCATTTTTCAAGGAGGTAACTGGTTGCGTAGATGAGGGCAATGCAGTTGGTGTAGTCTACATGGACTTCACTAAGGCTTTTGTCAAGGTCCCACATGGGAGAATGGTCAAGAATGTAAGAGCCCATGGGATCCAGGACAATTTGGCAAATTGGATCCAAAATTGGCTTAGTGGCAGGAGGCAGAGGGTGATGGTCGAAGGTTGTTTTTGCGATTGGAAGCCTGTGACAAGTGGTGTATCGCAGGGATCGGTGCTGAGACCCTTGCTGCTTGTAGTGTACATTAATGATTTAGACGTGAATATAGGAGGTATGATCAGTAAGTTCACAGATGGCACTAAAATTGGTGGTGTCGTAAATAGCGAGGAGGAAAGCCTTAGATTACAGGACGATATAGATGGGCTAGTAATATGGGCAGAGCAGTGGCAAATGGAATTTAATCCTGAGAAGTGTGAGATGATGCATTTTGGGAGGACTAACACAGCAAGGGAATACACAATCAAAGGTGTATTCCTAGGAAGTACAGAGGGTCAGAGGGACCTTGGTGTACATGTCCATAGATCACTGAAACTGGCAGCACAGGTAGATAAGGTGGTTAAGAAGGCATGTGGGATACTTGCCTTTATTAGTCGAGGCATAGAATATAAGGGAGGTTATGTTGGAGCTGTATAAAACGTTAGTTAGGCCACAGCTGGAGTACTATAGGAAGATGTGATTGCACTGGAGAGAGTGCAGAGGAGATTCACCAGGATGTTGTCTGGGCTGGAGCATTTCAGCTAAGAAGAGAGACTGGATAGCCTAGGGTTCTTTTCGTTAGAGCAGAGAAGACTGAGGGGGGCCCTGATAAAGGTATACAAAACTATGAGGGGCATAGATTGGGTAGATAGGAAGAAACTCTTCCCCTTAGTGGAGGTGTCAATAACCAGGGGGCATAGATTTAAGGTAAGGGTCAGGAGGTTTAGAGGGGATTTGAGGAAAAATTTTTTCACCCAGAGGGTGGTTGGAATCTGGAACTCACTGCCTGAGGAGGTGGTCGAGGCAGGAACCCTCGCAGCATTTAAGAAGTACATAGATGAGCACTTGAAACACCAAAGCATACAGGGCTACGAGGCAAGTGGTGGAAAATGGGATTAGAATAGATAGGTGCTTGATGGGCAGCACGGACACAATGGGCCGAAGGGCTTGTTTCTGTGTTGTATAACTCTATGACTGTATGACCCAAAGCTACAAAAGTGGAAGTTCAAATAGTTTCTTGGGAGCCTATAAGCAAGTAGCAATAACTTCCATTTGTATAGCAGAGAGAACCTTTGCAAGCCCTCAAAGGCATAGGGATGTAAAAACACTTCTTGCATTTATAGGAAAGCTGCAGAATTATTTGCTACCGAGACACTTAACTGGACAGTGGTAGGCTTTCCCTGGGATTATGGACCACCCACTGAGAGCTACCAGCCAATCAGAGACTGGCAGCGCTATTGAATGGCAGTGTCACCAGGGAGGCTGCCAGTATGACGTGGATCTGAGGGCTAGGATCATCGTTGGATCCCAGGCCACGTGTGAGTGATGGTGGGAGCAAGGGGTCGCAGGGGGAGGTGAGGTGAGGGGATCAGCAGTAAGGGCAGGAACCCCTTTCCTAATGCTAGCCACCTCAATCAGGCACTGAATGCCTTTGAATGAAAGACCCTTCCCATTCACCCCCCTCCCCCCCCCCCCCCCACAGCTCACATCCCCTCACCCTTCCCCCCACCCCCAGCAGAAGCCCCCAACCCCATACCAGTTTGCTTGTCTTGTTCCCCGCACAGAGGACCCCACCCACTGCTGGGTTAATACCAGCAGCGGCGGGCTGAGGAAAGCTGTCCACGAACCTTCTTAATCCTTCTGGAGGTAGGAAGGCAGCCCATCCTCATCCTCCTGCCTGATTAAATGCCAACTAGCCACCAAACTTGCCAAAGAGGAGGGCGTTAAATTCTACCCAAAGATGTGGCCGATGCTGAGCAAAAAAGAGGAAAGATTTGGGGAGGGGGAGGGGGAGGGGACTAAGGTCGGGTCAGAAAACAAAGTCCTCACAAAGGCTTTTTAAAGCAGCAAGGAGAGGTACAATGCACCCCCTCCCCCCAGCATGTTAGTGTACCACTACTTGCATGGTCTTCACCATCAGAAAGCCCATCTGCTGACTGCCTTGTCACAATTACTGTATTTGATTGAATGCAAGTTGCAGGTCTGTAACAGCCCCCTCGGGAGGGGGCATGTTATGACTTAATATATGGATTGTCAGGAAACTGAGAGCGAGAAAGCTGCTCACTAAAAAACAGTATGTAAAATGATACAATGCTAGCCTGCACACTATCTGAATGTCTTTAATCAGCCAGCATCTGTTTCCCATTGTATTATTCTTCCAAAAAGGAAAGGTTCTCTACAATTTTGTGTACAAAGATCAAATATTTGTAAATTGATTGTAGTTAGGCTGTTGGATTTTGAAGTTTCCATTGGGTTTAGTGACAGTGAATGCTATGTCCTTTACCTAATTATAGAAATTTCAATTTCTGGTCTGTTTCATCTATCCCTCCAAATCAGACAGACTCTGACCCCTGTCTACCAGATCAGAGCAATAAAGCGCAGCTCGTGGTACCAGGGTCGATCCCTGATCTGTGCTGAGTTAGCTGATCCCACCATCCCATTGTTTGAGTGGTACAAGTGCCCTCAGCAGCACAGCATTAGGGAAGAGGAGAAAGTCTTCCTGATCAGCATCAAGTGCCTGTGTACACATTCAGGGGTGAGGACTGAATCAAGATCGAATTCCCCAACAGGATAATAGCCAACTGACTTTCACTGGCTGGGTTCCCGTGCTAAGAATTGCCACATGGGGAAGGTAGAGAGGGGCTGGTGGTGCCTGTAGCATCATACCTAAGTGAGGCTGAGTACCTTCAGGAGTAGAAAAAAATAAAAAATCAAGCAGTTAATGTTGAGATGGAGGAAAGAAAGGGCTTCCAAACCCGCGACCTCTACTGCCTAAAAGAACAAAAGCAACAGATGCATGCGAACACCATCACCTTCAAGTTCCCCTCCAAGCCACACGCCATCCTGACTTGCAACTATATCATCGTTCCTTCATTGTCGTTGGATCAAAATCGTGGAACTCCGACCCTAACAGTACTATGGGTGTACCTATACCACATGGACTGCAGTAGTTCAAGAAGGCAGTTCACCATCACCTTCTCAAGGGCAATTAGGGATGGGCAATAAATCCTGGTCTAGCCAGCGACACCCGCATCTCATGAATGAAAAAATAACAGAGAAATACTTGCATTTAGGAACGCCTTTCAGAACCTTTTACATCTAAAAGTGATTTGCAGCCAATTAAGTACTTTTTTGGAAGTGTAGGTCCTATTGTAATGTAGAAAATGCTCCAACCAATTTGCACACAGCAAACTCCCACAAAGAGCAATATGACAATGACCAGATAATGTTTTATTGAGTTTGTTGAGGAATATATATTGGCCAGGTCACCTCGGAGGACTCCATTACACTTCTTTTAAATAGTGCCTTGGGATCTTATACATCCACCTGAGAGGGCAGACGGGGTCTTGGTCTAACGTCTCCTTCCAAAAGATGGAAATTTGCATATGTGTGCGCGTGCATTTGCATGCCACATGTGTACATGTGCTTCTGTATGTTTGCATCTATTTCATCAGACTCCATCCTGGAAATGGTATAGTAATTCCCAGTTTTGTAACTTGTGCTAAAAATAATTACACCGGAGAGGGTAGGGGGGTGGAGGTGGGGGGAGAGAAGGGGGGCCTCCAAATTTTGCTCCCAACTATGGGTAAACTGTCAACATAGGGTCAGTATATAAAGCCCAAAATTCCAACTACACTTTGTTCAAGCAATTAAGAGGAGTAACATTAATACCAGATGAGACTATTTAAAGAAAAATATATGAATGATGCTTTAATGCAATGTAACTGTGCGTTATTTTAAGATACAACCTTGCTAGGAGTTAAGTAAATCAATGTGGAGGTAGAGCAGCAGGAGCTGTCGGAGTGAGTGGGGACGCCAGCCTGTCTCTGAACATATGCAGCCCTCCCCAAACACAGAGATGCAGGAAGAACCCACTATAAATCACAGGAGATTAGAGAGTCCTCGCAGTCAGCTTGAGATTGAGCTGCACTGTGTAATGTCAAGACAGAGCCATTCTCATTTATTAAAGTCTCCTTTGAAATTTGATGAAAAAAAACTGTTTATGTTCAGGCAAAGGGCTGAATGAGAGATTCCACTGTCTTCTCCACCCCCTTTACACCTTCCCCCCCCAACCCAAGCACTGACTCCTACTGGGGTGCAGTGTTGGCAAGCCTCTGGTACCATGTCTAAATGGTCTTTCTTTCATGTGCATAAAGACAATAGTGATCAGATGGATGGTTAACTGTGGTAGGCATCACTGCTGAGCCAGATTCTGCTCCTGCTTGATGTCCACAACAGCTGCACATAGAGATGTCAGCACTGGGAATTTTGGATGGTTATTCTGCTTGGCAGGCCAGGGGCTTTGCAGCACTCAGTCAGCACTGACCAGGGTTCAAATTTGAAACCTTCTAGTTGGAAGGCTCAGTATTCAGTGTTACACTGGTGGCATGTTTAGCAATATTGAACCTAAGAATTTTTTTTCTTTTATTCGTTCATGAAATGTGGGTGTCACTGGCTGGGCCAGCATTTATTGTCCATCCCTAATTGCCCTTGAGAACTGGGTGGCTTGCTAGGCCATTTCAGAGAGCATTTAAGAGTCAACCGCATTGCTGAGGGTCTGGAGTCACATGTAGGCCAGACCAGGTAAGGACAGCACATTTCCTTCCCTAAAAGACACAGTGAACCAGATGAGTTTTTACAATAATCAACAATGGCTTCATGGTCATCATTTGGCTTTTAATTCCAGATTTTTTTTTTAATTCAAATTTCACCATCTGCCGTGGTGGGATTTGACCCTAGGTATCTGGAATAGTCGTCCAGTGACAATACAACCACGCCACCACCTCCCCTCGCAGCTGGAGTAGGCCATTTGGCCCTTTGAGCCTGCTCTGACATTCAATAAGATTATGTTTGATCTGCTACCTCAATTCCACCTTCCCTCATTATCCTCACATTCCTTGATTCCCTTAATGTCCAAAAATCTGTTGACCTCAGTTTTGAATGTACTCCATGCATGAACATCCACAGGTCTCAGGGGTAAATTCCTTTGAGTGAAGAAATTTCTTCTTGCCTCAGCCCTAAATGGCTGGTCCCTTATTCCAAGACTGTGCTCCTGTGTTCTAAATTCCCCAGTCAAGGGTAACAACCTCTCAGCATCTACCCTGCCAAAGCCCTTAGAATTTTATGTTCCAGTGCGATACCTCTCATTCTTCTAAATTCCAAGCAATATAGGCCTCATCCACACAATCTCTCCTCACAGGACAATTCCTTCTTGCCAGGAAGCAGTCTAGTGAACCTTCATTGCTCTCGCTTTTGTGCAAGTATGTTCTTCCTTAGATAAAGAAACCAAAACTGCACACTGTACTCCAGGCGTTGTCTCACCAATTCCCTGAAAAATTGTAATAATACTTTGTTGCTCTTATACTCTAAACCCTTTGTAACAAAAACTAACATAACACTTTCCTTTCTGATTGCTTCTGTACCTGCATATTAACTTTCTGTGATTCATGTACAAGGGCAAACAGGTGCCTCTGAATGCAAACATTTTCCAGTGTCCCATCATTCAAAAAATATTCTGATTTTTTTAATTTTTCCTACCAAAGTGGATAACTTCACACTTCGTCACATTATAATTCTATCTGCCATCTTCTTGCCCATTCACACAACCTGTGCAGCTGTGGATGTTCATGCATGGAGTATATTCAAGACTGAGATCAACAGATTTTTGGACATTAAGGGAATCAAGGAATGTGAGGATAACGAGGGAAGGTGGAATTGAGGTAGTAGATCAAACATAATCTTATTGAATGTCAGAGCAGGCTCAAAGGGCCAAATGGCCTACTCCAGCTGTGAGGGGAGGTGGTGGCGTGGTTGTATTGTCACTGGACGAGTATTCCGGATACCTAGGGTCAAATCCCACCACGGCAGATGGTGAAATTTGAATTAAAAAAAAAATCTGGAATTAAAAGTCAAATGATGACCATGAAGCCATTGTTGATTATTGTAAAAACCCATCTGGTTCACTGTGTCTTTTAGGGAAGGAAATGTGCTGTCCTTACCTGGTCTGGCCTACATGTGACTCCAGACCCTCAGCAATACGGTTGACTCTTAAGTGCTCTCTGAAATGCCTAGCAAGCCACTCAGATCTCAAGGGCAATTAGGGATGGACAATAAATGCTGGCCCAGCCAGTGATGCCCACATTCCATGAATGAATTTTTTAAAAATTCTTAGGTTCAATACCTCTCTGCAGCCTCTTTACATTCTCCTCACCGCTTACTTTTCAACCTTTCATTAACAAACTTGGATACGTCTCATCTAAATCATTAATAAAGATTGTAAATAGCTGAGGCCTAAGAACTTATTCTTGCAGTCCCCGACCATTTACAACCTGCCAATCCAAAAATGTCCCATTTATTCCTGCACTCTGTTTTTTGTCCATCAACCATCTTCAATCATGCTAACATAATATCTCCAATTCCATGATTGCTTTTGTTTTTGATTGTTTGCTTTGATGCTTATGAGTTTGTGCTGGAGAACCTCCAACACTGACCATATTCGAGCATTAAATGACCAGCCTGGTGTACTCAGAGGCACAGAGTGGCAGTGAGAACAGGATGCAATTGGGAGGCTGCAATTAAGACCTTAAGCCAACAGTTATCCAATAAAGTTATTTTCAGTGCGATTTTTAAAAGCCTTGGATCTTCATTGCTGCACTTTGGACATGTAAGTTTAAAGCAGCTTTATTAGTCTTTAATAAATTTCACAGAAATTTTTTCACAGAATTGTTACAACACAGAAGGAGACCATTCAGCCCGTTGTGTCTGCACCAGCTCTCCAAATGAGCAATTCAGTTAGTGCCATTCCCCCACCTTCTCCCCGTAACCCTGCACATTCTTCCTTTTCAGATAACGGTCTAATTTCCTTTTGAATGCCCCGACTGAACCTGCCTCCACTACACTCTCAGGCAGGGCATTCCAGACACCAATCACTCGCTGTGTGAAAAAGTTTTTCCTTGTTTTGCTTTTGCTTCTTTTGCCAGTTACTTTAAATTGTGCCCTCTCGTTCTCAATCCTTTCACAAGTGGGAACAGTTTTGCCCTATCTACTCTGTCCAGACCCCTCATGATTTTTTAATACCTCTATCAGATTTCCTCTCAGCCTTCTCTTCTTGAAGGAAAACAGTCTCAACTTCTCCAATCTATCTTCGTAATTGAAGTTCCTCATGGTTGGAACCATTCATTTGAATATTTTCTGCACTCTCCAATGCCTTCACATCTTTCCTAAAGTGCAGCACCCAGAACTGGATGTAATACTCCAGCTGAGGCCAAACTAGTGACTTACACAAGTTCAACATAACCTCTTTGCTCTTGTACTCTTTGCCTACAATACTGTGATTTATTAAATGCTCTCTCAACCTGTCCTACCACCTTCAATAACTTTTGCACATAGACATCCAGGCCCCTCTGCCCCTGTACCCCCTTCAGAGTTGTGTCCTTTATTTTATAATGTCACTCCATGTTCTTCCTACCAAAATGAATTACTTCACATTTCTCCACATTGAACTTCATCTGCCACTTGTCCGCCCATTCAACCAACTTGTCTATACCCTTCTGAAGTTCTACAATATCCTCCTCACAGTTCACAATATTTCCAAGTTTCATATCATCTTATTGAAATTGTGCCCTATACACCATGGTCTAGACATTAATAAGTATCAGGGAGTTCAAGGGTCCCACCACTGACCCCTGGGGAACTCCGCTACAAACCTTCCTCCAACCCAGGAAGCATCCATTAACCACTGTTCTCTGTTTCCTATCACTCAGCCAATTTCATATCCACGTTGCTACTGTCCTTTTTATTTCACGAGCTATAACTTTGCTTACAAGTCTGTTGAGTGGTGCTGTATCAAATGCCTTTTGGAAGCCCATGTACACCACATCAACACCATTACCCTCATCAACCCTCTCTGTTACCTCTTCAAAAAACTCCAGCAAGTTAGTTAAACACAATTTTCCCTCAACAAATCCGTGCTGGATTTCCTTACATAACCCACATTTGTCCCAAATTATTGTTTCTAGAAGTTTCCCCACCACCAAAGTTAAACTGACTGGCCTGTAGTTGCTGGGCTTATCTTTGCACCCTTTTTTGAACAAGGGCGTAACATGTGCAATTCTCCAGTCTTCTGGAACCGCACTGAGCCTAAGAAAGACTGAAAATTTATGGCCAGTGCCTCCATAGTTTCTATTCTCACTTCCCTCAGTGTACTTTGATGCATCTCATCTGGTCCTAATTCTTCATCAACTTTTAAGTTTGACAGCCTTCTCCTTATCAATTTTAAATCCTTATAGTGTGTTAATTACTTCCTCTTTCACTGTGGCCTTGGTTGGTTGTCATCTTCCAAAATTCTGTCGATTCTGGAACAGTCCCAGTATATTGGAGGGTGGCAAATGTTACCCCACTATTTAAAAAAGGAGGGAGAGAGGAAACAGGGAATTACAGACCAGTTAGCCTAACATCAGTATTAGGGAAAATGTTAGAATCTATTATAAAGGATGTGGTAACAGGACACTTAGAAAATATCAACGGGCTTAGGCAAACTCAACATGGATTTCTGAAAGGGAAATCATGTTGGACAAACCTACTGGAGTTTTTGAGGATGTAACTAGCAGAATAGATAAGGGAGAACCAGTGGATGTGGCGTATTTGGATTTTCAAAAAGCTTTTGATAAAGTCCCCACAAAAGAGGTCAGTGTTCAAAATAAAAGCACATGGGACTGGCATGTATTGAGAAGTGGTTAGCAGACAGGAAACAGAGAGTAGGAATAAATGGGTCTTTTTCGAAGTGGCAGGCGTGACCAGCGGGGTACCGCCAGGATCAGTGCCGAGGCCCCAGCTATTCACAATATATATCAATGATTTGAATGAGGGAACCAAATTTAATATTTCCAAATTTAGAAAAATAGAAAAAAAATAGAAGCAGGAGTAGGTCATTCGGCCCTTCAAGCCTGCTCCGCCATTCAATATGATCATGGCTGATCCTCTATCTCAACACCATTCTCCCACTCTCTCCCCATACTCCTTTGCTGATGACATGACAACGAAATGGTGAGAATGTGAGTGGTGAGGAGGATGTTAAGAGGCTTCAAGGTGATTTAGACAAGTTGAGTGAGTGGACAAATACATGGCAGATGCAGTATAATGTGGATAAGTGTGAAGTTATCCACTTCGGTAGGAAAAACAGAATGGCAGAGTATTATTTAAATGGTGATAGATTGGGAAATGTTGATGTACAAAGGGACCTGGGTGTTGTTGTACACCAGTCACTGAAAGCAAACATGCAGGTGCAGCAAGCAGTTAAGAATGCAAATGGGATGTTGGCCTTCATTGCGAGGGGAATTGAGTACAAGAGCAAGAATGTCTTATTGCAGCTGTAAAGGGCCTCGCTGAGACCATACCAGGAGTATTATGTGCAGTTTTGGTCTCCTTACCTAAGAAAGGATACACTTGCCATAGAGGGAGTGCAGCGAAAGCTCACCAGACAGGTTCCTGGGATGGCAGGATTGTCGTATGAGGAGAGATTGGGTCGACTAGGCCTTTATTCACTGGAGTTTAGAAGGATGAGGAGGGATCTCATTGAAACGTATAAACTGGACAGACTGGATGCAGGGATGATGTTTCTTCTGGCTGGGGGCTCTAGAACAAGGGGTCACAATCTCAGGATGTGGGGTAGGCCACTTAGGACTGAGATAAGGAGAAACTTGCTCACTCAGAGGGTGGCGAACCTGTGAAATTCTCTACCAAAGAAGGCTGTGGAGGCCAAGTCACTGAATATATTTGAGAAGGAAATAGATAGATTTCTAGACTCTAAAGGCATCAAGAGGTATGAGGAGAGCGCAGGAGTATGGCGTTGAGATAGAGGATCAGCCATGATCATATTGAATGATGGAGCAGGCTCGAAGGGCCGATAGACATACTCCTACTCCTATTTTCAATGTTTCTGTGTTTCTTGGGACACAGATGCAAAGTATTCATTTAATACCTCAGCTATTCCCCCTGCCTCTATGTATAAATCCCTTTTTTGATTCCTAATTGACCTTACTCCTTTTACCATCCTTTTACTATTTATATGACTTTGGAATGGCTTTGGGATTCTCTTTTATGTTAGCTGCCAGTCTCTTTTACATACCAGCATGAGAAATAGGAGCAGAAGTAGGCCATTTGGCCCCTCAAGCCTGTTCCACCATTAAATAAGATCATGGCTGATCTGTTTGTGTTTCGAATTCCACATTCCCATATACCTTCAATAACCTTTGATTCCTTTGCCTAACAGGAATCTATCTACCTCCACCTTAAAAATATTCACTGACCCCGCCTCCACCTTCTGAGGCAGAGAGTTCCAAAGTCGTATGACCCTCTGAGAGAAAATAATTCTTCTCATCTCTATCCTAAAAGGGTCACCCTAATTTTAAAACAATGTCCCTAGTTCTGGACTCACCCACAAGAGGAAACATACTTTCCACGTCCACATGTAAAGGTTGTTCAGGATCTTATATACTTCAATCAAGTCACCCCTCACTCTTCTAAACTCCAGTGGAAACAAGCCCAGTGTGTCCAACTTTTCCTCATAAGACAACCCATTCATTCCAGGTATCAATCTACTAAACCTCCTCTGAACCGCTTCCAACGCATTTATATCCTTCCTTAAATAAGGAGACCAAAATTGCATACAGTATTCAAGATGTGGTCTCACCAATACCCTGTATAACTGAAGCATAACATCCTTACTCTTATGTTCAATTCCCCTCGTAATAAAGGATAGCATTCCATTAGCCTTCTTAATTACTTGCTGTATCTGCATACTAACCTTTTGTGCCTCATGCACTAGAACACCTAGATCCCTCTGCACCTCAAAATTCTGCAGTCGTTCTCCATTTAAGTAATACTCTTAATACTTTCTTATTCCCTCTTTGCTTCTCTTATTTACTTTTTCACTTCCCCTCTGAACCTTCTATACTCATCCTGGTTTTCCATTTTATTATCCACCTGACATCTGTCATAAGCATACTTCTTCTTCTTCATCTTAATCTCTATATCTTTTGTCATCCAGGGGTCTCTGGATTCATTTACCCTACCTTTCCCTTTCAATGGAATGTACCTTGATTGTGCCCGAATTAGCTCTTCTTTGAAGGCATCCTATTGTTCAGCCAACGTTTTTCCTGCCAACCTTTGATTCCAATTTATTCAGCCCAGATCCATTCTTATTCCATTGAAGTTGACTTTCCCCTAGTTAATTATTCTTATTCTAGTTTGTTCTTTTGTATAGCCAGCTTAAACCTTATGATACAAAGATCACTGTCGCCTAAATGTTCTCCTACTGATATTTGACCATTTGGCCCACCTGTTACGATCCATGGCCAGACCCCAAAATGGGGGTGGAGGGGTGGGGGGAGGGGTTGGTGGAGGACATCTGGTTAGAGACAAATAACGTTTTGTTTAAAGTACATAAAGGTTGAGATTCAAGACACATGCTTTTGGAATAAAGCCACACGATTCCACACGTTTTGAACAAACAAAAACAAGCTTTACTGCACATGTTCAAAAGATAAAACAATTTATAATATGCATCTTATACTCTAAGGTAAGTATGAGGTACATGTGAATTAATGGACGAGCTGTGGTTGAACACACCACAATACAGAGTAAATGACAGATGCAACCAAGATAGAGTCCATGGATTTCTCAAAAACCCACCTAGACGTCAGTGAACACCAAGTCAAACAATTTCATTGAACCTTGTCTTACAAGGGATTCTCAGCTTCACCTTCAAAGATCTTTCCTTAGAATTCTCTCCAAACATCGCTCCCATTCGGATGGATTTAACAATGGCCCACCTCACTGTATTTCAATCTCACCTTCCAAGATTCCCTCTGCCTGGATTCCAGAGTACACTCAAACACTAGCTCACAAGCGTACTTTCAAATCTATGGCTGTGCCAGGCAGAACACCACTGCTCCAAAGGGGTACCTTTTCCCTGGTGGCCCTCTTTACTTAAAGTCTGCTCCCTGCAGCTCCTTTTTTAAGTTGGAGCCTGTTTCTGTGCTCTTTTCTTTTAACTTAACTGGAACCTGTTTCTGTCCCTTTTGTCTTTGTGACACTTGTTGGCTGGCAGACTGCCTCAAACTGACTGCCTCAAGAAGAACTGTTCACTGACCCTTGAACTGATCTGGTGACCTATCAAAACACTCCCAGTGGGACCCACCCTTGTTACTAGGCAGGAACCAATGTAACAAGCATTGGAACATCCTGTACCTTAAATATTACAATCTCCACAGAGTTCTAATTTAACACCCAGGGACACACAGATCAATGGATTTCATGACACACCTAATTCCCAAGAACCAGTTGAAGCATTGCCTTCCCTCTCTTTCAGTTGGAAACATACTGCTGTAGAAAATTTTCCTGAACACACTCGAGGAACTCTTGCCCCTCTTTGTCCTTTACACTACTACTATCCCAGCCTATATTTAGATAATTAAAGCCCCCCCATTATAAGTACTCTGTAATTCTTGCATCTCTCTGTAATTTCCTTGCAAATCCTTTTCACTAGTTGGTGGCACATAGACATACTGAACAATGTAATTGCTCCATTTTCTTCCTTAGCTTTAGATATAGATTCTGTCCTTGATCCCTCTGAGATATCCTCTTTCTCTTCAGAACTGTCCTTAATCAATATTGCCATATTGCTCCCATTTTCTTCCTTTCCTGTACACCTTATATCCAGGAATATTTAACACCCAGCCCTGCCCTTCTTTGAGCAAGGTTCTCTGTTATAGCCATAACATCATATTTCCACATGTCAGTCTGCACCTGTAACTCAGCAATCTTATTAACCACACTCCCATGCATTCACATACATTCACATTAACCCTGATTTAGACTTTATTACTTTCTCTCTCCCATACTCTGACCCCACCTAACAACTTACCATTCCATACTCTAGTGCTATCTATCTCTCCCAGTATTCTGTGCACCTTGGTATTCCTCTTCCATAATTTCTCCTGGTTCCCACACCCCTGCCAAGTTAGTTAAACCCTCCCCAATAGCACTAGCAAATCGCCCTGCAAGGAACTCAATCTCGGCTCTATTCAGGTGCAACCCATCCTGCCTGTACTGATCCCATCTCTCCCAGAGACAGTCCAAATGTCCCAAGAATCTAAAACCCTCCCTCCACTCTAGCCGTGCAATCATCTGCTTTATCCTCCTATTTTTATACTTATTTGCACGTGGTACTGGGAGTAGTCTAGAAGTTACTACTTTTGAGGTCTTGCTTGCCAATTTCCTACCTAGCTCCCTAATTTATTACTGCAGCACCACATCCCTCATTCTCCCTGTCGTTCATGTCAATGTGTACAACAGCTGATGGCTGTTCACCCTCCTCCCTCAGGGTGCCCTGCAGCCGCACAAACGCCTGTCCAATCCTCTAACTGTTGAATCACCTACCACTATTGCTTTTCCAGACTTCTTGTACCCCGCTGCACAGCTGAGCTACCCATGGTGCCATGGATGTCATTCTGGCTGCACTTCCCAGATGAACCATCACTCTCATCTGTATTCAGAACAGAATACTGGTTGGACCATGGGATGCACTCGACGGACTTATGCACTACCTGCCTATTTCGACTTGACTGCCTGGTGGTTACCCATTCCCTCTCTCCCTGCATTCTTTTAAGCTGTGGGGTGACCACACCTATAAACGTACTATCCACGAAGCAGTCAACCTCACAGATGAGCCGCAGTGACACCAGCTACTGCTCAAGTCCCAAAAACTAAAGCTCAAGCTGCTGCAGCTGACGACACTTCCTGCACAAATGGTTATCCAGGACACAGGAAGAGTCCAGGAGTTCCCGATCTGCTTCACAGTGATGCTTGTTATGACCACAGCCAATCTTAATTGCTGCGCAAACCAAATCCCAGAAGGAAATTTGGCTTACAGGCCATACCCTTTTTTTGTAATCTAAAAATGAGAGAAAATGTACCAATCGCAGCAGTAAGAGGTCCAGTAACACTTCTGGGGATTTTTAAAAATTAGAAGTAAAAGTTTTATTAACAAGAATGAAAGAAAACTTAAGCACACAAGATTAAAGTTGCACAATTAAGGTTAGTCTTACAGACAATCCCCCAAAAAACTCTCCCCTTGGTCAGACTCACAAGTAAACACCTTCCAGGCAATACTCCCTTATAGATGTGTCCCTTTAAGAAATCCAGTAATATTACCCAAGGCAAACTGCTGTAAAGGCATACCATATGATCTGTAACTCACTTTCACTCTGCTGTGGAAAACCAAACTTCAGAATGCAACTGCTTTTTGCAGCCCAGGACTTTCCTGGCTTAACTGGATGGCTGGTTCAGATACCATCTCCTCCCAGCCCAGAGCTAACAGCTCCCAGCTCAGCTCCAGCTGCTATCTCAACAGCTCAAACAACTATATCTCCAGCTGAACAGTAACTCTAAAATACAATTTTTCCCGTTTCAACTCAGGTTCCATTGTTTTCACACCTCTTTGAAACTCAATCCCTTCCCAATATAAGATCTTCCATGTTTCCATCTTGTCTTTGATTTCGGCTCAATAAATATAATCCCCCTTCTATTTACCTATGGAACTCCTGCAAGATGCAAACATGTTTCTTTTTACCTCTGACTCCCCTTTGATATTCAAACAAACACTCAACTTATCTAAAAATGCAAATGTTAGATCTAACTTTGTACCTCAACCTAACACCTCTATCCTTTTCATGTTTTAACCCCTCCAGACAACACGTCAACTATTAATCTTTGCCCAGCTTAATTAAATCATACACCCACACAGACACACAGCCTTTTCCACAGAATAACACAATATATCCCCCAAAATAAAAAAAATATCTATTTCTCACATGCTGACCTGTTGCAAACTCCTCCCAGTCTGCTTCACCATGATGCTGACCTGCTTCATGCTCTTCCTGGTCTGCTTCACATTGATGCTGACCTGCTGCACATTCCTCCCAGGCTGCTTCACAGTGATGCTGACCTGCCGCACGCTCTTCCCAGTCTGTTTCACAGTGATGCTGACCCATTGCAAGCTCCACCCAAAATATTTATGCTTTTGGCATAAAATCTTACCATGTATTGCGTTAGTTTGATCCTCTTCTAAAGAAACTGGTGGACAGATCTAGGGGCATTGATTCAGGGAGGCGGTGGGATAGTGGTATTGTCACTGGTCTAGTATTTCAGAGACCCAGGGTAATGCACTGGGGACCTGGGTTCGAATCCCACCACGGCAGATGGTGAAATTTGAATTCAATAAAAATTCTGGAATTAAAAGTCTAATAATGACCATGAAACTGTTGTCAATTGTCGTAAAAACTCATCTGGTTCACTAATGTCCTTTAGGGAAGGAAACCCACTGTCCTTACCTGGTCTGGTCTACATGCGACTTACGACCCACAGCATTGTGGTTGACTCTGAAATGGCCTAGCAAGCCACTCAGTTCTCAAGAGCAATTAGGGATGGGCAATAAATGCTGGCCCAGCCAGTGACAACCACATCCCATGAATGAACTAAACCTCCCCCAACTCCCTATATCTCACACAAGCAACCATTTTTGTAATATGTAAACCCAGATAGTGAGCATTGACAGACTATTCAACCCCAGAGGTCATCATTTTCAAGTGTGAAAGCAATTAGGAGAAGGCAGAAAACTTATTATTCCCCTTCTCCTGCAATCCGGAGGAGATTGAGGACAACTGTAGACCTGAACTGTTACCCCCCACAAATTTTAGCTAATTCTGTACAGACTGGAAAATTGAACCCAGGGTCTCATGGTTTGTATATCAATAAGAAGTCTAATCAATGTTTTTTACTATATTGTATGAGCCGAGTCCACAGAGAGTGACTCCTCTTGGTTAACTGCATATCCGGCATCAGATGCCAATAGTTACAAAATCAACTCGAGAAACACTGCATGATTCATAAGGAGCTGTATGGTCTAATTTCAGTTCATTTTCTTTATTTTCTTTTATTTATGAAGTTAACAGATCTGCTGTTTTAAAGCACTTTACCTCTCCCCTTTTGCCCACTTGAGTCTCCTACTGCCAAGCACCATCCATGGTGCAGAGAAAAAGCATTCATGGGTGTATATCCTAGAGGTTTATGTTAATAGTTAATTCACATAAATCTCAGGCTGTGTATGATGGCAGATACAGATATAACTAAGGATTGATCCAAGAATAGGCAGCAGGTGTCATCATGGTCCTGGTCTCTCCTCTGGGTCAGAAGGTTGCAGGTACAAGTGCACAAAGGGAGTGCTTTCCTTGGGATGAAATGTTAAACTGATACCCTGTGCCAGGCTTCCTGGAACTCTCCAGCGAAATCAAGTCAGGAGCACATGGCAATTGAGGGGACTGAAGGCATGACAGGGAAATATGCCAATAAGAGAAGAGTTAGTTAGAGGTGCTTAAAATAATGAGGGAACTGGACAGAGTAGACAGGGAGAATCTGTTTCCATTGCAAAAGGGTCAAGAACCAAAGGACACCAATTTAAGGTGATTAGCAAAATCACCAAAGGCAACATGAGGAAAAACTTTTTTGCTCAACGAGTGGTTAGGATCTGGAATGCAAAGCCTGAGAGAGTGTGGTGGAGGCAGATTCAATCATAGCTTTCAAAATGAAATTGGATAAATGTCTGAATAGAAAAAAATGCAGGGCAATGAGGAAAAGGTACATGACTGGAACGAACTGATTTGGTCTTGCAGAGAGCTGGCGGGCCAAATGGCCTCCTCCTTGTTGTAACTATTCTATGATTCTAAGTCACGAAACCTGACAGCTGCTTTCTTGCCTGATTGTGTGAAAGGCTTGTTCACAGAACTTGTGCTGAGGGGTTATTTTCACAACTTTGGAGGTTGTACACCTGATCTCCATTTTGGATTTCTGATCTATCAGATTGTTATGGGTGCCACTTGTGTGATTTTACTTTGGACCCTCAGATGAGGAACAAGATATCCAGCAGCAACAGCACCAGCAGGAGCACCAACAGTCTGTTCCTCACAGACCTCCCATGCCACAGGAGAGAGGGAATGGGCAGAGATGTATAACTTGTAACAGGCCATACTCACAGCACAGGGAGTACAGGCAACAGGTGAGCTTCCTCAGCAGTCTCAGGAATCTCAGGGTCTTTTGTCAGGTGGTGGAAGACATTTGCAGCCTGCTGGAACAAGAGTTGCTGACACGTGCACCTGGTGGCCACACTTAACCAGTGGCTGTCAAAGTCATTACACCCTCAACTTCTTTGTCTCTTTCTGGGGCTCTGCAGGTGACATTTGCATAATCTCTCAGTCAGTAGCCCACAAATGCATAAAACAAGTGACTAATTGCTTGCTTGCCAGAACACTCAATTATGGCCATGATCAAATTTCATTTGCTGCTGACATCAAGTAAACATGAGTGAGTCTTGTATGCCATGTGGCTGATATTTAATGTAATTCTATTACCAGGTATCTGAGAGGCCCCATCACCCCATCTCTGACTGACAGCATGCAGAGACTCCGCTGATATCCAGTGCCTATTCCTCTGCAGCTGTCAGTCATGAAATGGCTGGAGTCCACCTCTGGTTCTGTGCCTCTCCCTCATGTTCTGAGATCCCTTATGCCAGGAAGGAAAGAATAGACCAAAGAGTGACAGTAATGGGATATGTTAAATAGATGGGTAAAGTTCATTTGTTGAAGATGACAGTGAGGGACAGGACTGACATTGCATAAACATGAAAGTGAGTGTCAGTGGTGGGTGGACAGATGGGGATGTGAGGAAGTGCATAGAGATGGGTGGGTGTCCTTGCAAGGCAAGTTGGTGTGAGGTGTGATGTACTGAAGTAAGGTTGAGAAGGCAGAGTGAGAAGTTTGCAATGATACACACATCAGGATGTAGTTGAATGTGCCACTGTACTCATCTTTCCTGCCCTGCTTCAGTAATTAATCCACTTTTGGATTTGAATCCACGAACATTATGCCACATGCCTGTTGCCAACCTTCTCCATTACCTGCAGCCACCCCTTCTTGCTTTCACTGGCAGACTTTTTCCTCCTGTCAATAGGAAACAGTATCTCCCTGCTGACCCCTACAGCCACCAGCATCCCATCCAGCGGAGATGTCACTGAAACTAGGCGCAACCTTTGTGTGCACTCCATTCTGTGAATTTGCTGTGTTCTACTCCCAACATGAGAACCCATTAAGTTTCATGTTTGCAATGGCCCTTTAAATGCTGGAGTTGAATTCAACTCGTGGGACTTCATCAGTTCTGCTCAAGCTAATTGGTTGGGAAACCCGGAAATGACATGGTAATTCAGTGGCTATTTTAAAAGACGCATTGCATTGGCTTTCAGGTTTCCTGTGTGCTACCGGATGCTCCAACCCCCTATCCTTCACCAGCTATGACATGAGTCCACACTTCAAGTGAGGAGGGGAGAAGAACTCTGTCAGAACCCCAAATCAAGGGATGATGTGTTGAGGGTGGATTGGGAAAGACTATTAGCCTTGACCTCATTTGCCTCATGATACAGTAGATTGTTCCACATAGCATCAGATTTCCATGACAACAAGGCCTCTGTGAATCATTTCTGGCACAAAAGAAAAGTCAGCCAGGCTGCTCTTTGAGTACTTCCAAAAGGGCAAGCATTATTGGCAGAGGTAATAATGCTGCTGGTATTAGGCCCTGTGAACCCTCCTGCCAGTAAGCTGACTGCACAATCAGATCAGATTTAACAGTAAACACATGTATTTGAGTCGGTCTCACACTTTTTCCTCGTAAATCTCTCTCCTAAATTTCTCTGCCGTTGACAGCTCCATACACAGAAAACATCCGGCATCCGGGAGGCCAATGGCTCATGATTAGGCTTGCCAATTCTGGTTGGATGGATTCCTAAAGGGTACATCGCCTGACCCGCCGCCCCACTTGGTCAAACAGCCTTTCTTCCCCCGTCTCCAATATTTTCAGAATAAAAAAAGCCAAAATGTTCAAAGCAAATATAAAATACAATTTCTTATTACCCCTTTAAATATACTCCCCCATATATCACAGTGTTACAGTGAGGGATGTGGGGTTTTTCAGACAGCCTGAACTCTACCTCACCATCAGCTATCTCGACGACTCCACTATTGCTAAATTATCAGTCTGTTTATCCAACATCTAGTACTGGGCGAGCAGAATGGCCTCCAATTAAACATCAGGAAGACTGAAGGGATTGTTTTCAGTCATTGTTCAAAACTCCATTCCCTACCTACCAACTCCATCTCTCTCTGTGGCAACAGTCTGAGATTAAGCCAGTCTGTTCTCAACCTTGGTGTCACATTTAACCCCAAGATGAGCTTCCAACCATATACTTGTGCTGTCGCTAAGACCATCTATTTCCACCTCTGTAACATCGCCCAACTTTGCCCCCGTCTCAGCTTATCTACTACTGAAACTCTCATTCATGCCCTTATTAGCTCTCGACTCAATTATTCCAATGCATTTCTGCCTGGTCTCCTACAGTCCACTCTCCACATACTTGAGGTCATCCAAAGCCCATATCTTAACTCGCAGCAATTCTCATTCTCCATCACCGCTGTGCTCCCTGGCCTATATTGGTTCCCAGTCAAGCAACATCTTGATTTTAAAACTCTCATCCTTCTTTTGAAATCCCTCCACGGTCTCACCCTTCACTGTATCTGCAATCTCCTCCTGCCCCACAACCTTCCAAGATATCTACACTCCTCCAATTCAGGCCTCTTGTGCTTTCCCAATATTAATCACTCCACCATTGGTGGCTGTGCCTTCCTTTGCCTAGCCCCCAAGCTCTGGAATTCCCTCCCAATGCACCTCTATCTCTCTACCTCGCTTTCCTTACATAAGATACCACTTTGATCAAGCTTTTGATCATCTGGACTAATATCTCCTTATGGAGCTAGGTGTTATTCTTTGTTTTGTAATGCTCCTGCGGTGTTTTGGGGGGTTTACTGCATTAAAGGCACTATATAAATATAAGTTATTGTTGTTGAAATGTTACATTTGCTTCAAAATTGAGCCTAGAGCAAATGTATAAAATATAGTCATTTGCATCAGGCCTTGTTTAGGCTTCTGAAGTAGGGTCATGAGGTCATCACTAGGTGGTAACCAGAGGGTCATGAAGCAGCACTTAAGCCCAACAGTTAGTGTTTTATTAGCAAAGAACAACTTCATAAAACCACAGGAGATCCAATCACTACATGGCAGGGTGGCTTGAAGGCTACAGACCATGATGGGTCAAAGGTCAGTCAACAATTCAATCAACCAGTCGCTAAGAAAGTAAAGGGGGGGGATGGGAGAGAGGGAAGGTGTTAAATCTGCTTTTGAAATGAAAACACAAACTTCTACCCACAATGCGTTTACTTCCTCTGCAGCTTGTGATTTTTCACGCGATCTTGCCTAGTTCCCATTTCAGGTTCTGAATAACCAACTCTATGTTAATGGCTGAGAAGAGTTCACATTATCTTAATGCTAGTCAACCTTCTGATGTGATTATAACAACAATGTCATCGCTAAGTGTTAACCCTATCAGGCTGACACCAGTCCAGTGGGCAGTTGTGAACAATGAACCCAGCACAACAATGCAGGCAACAGCAACAACTTGCACTTAAAAAGCACTCTTATTCATGGAACAGAATCGGACACAATTTAGCAGTGAGCCACATGAGTTATTAGGGCAGTTGAGCAAAATCTTTAGCAAAGAGATAGGTTTTAAGTTGCAACTTAAGGAAAAAGAGAAAGAGAAAGATAGAGAGGTTTGGGGAACGAATTTCAGAGCTTAGGGTTGAGGTAGTTGCAGGTATGGTCACCGATGATCAAGTAATTGGATTCAGGGATGCACAGGAAGCCAAAATTGGAGGTGTGTAGAGATCTCAAAGGGTTGTAGAGCTACGGGAGATTACAGAGGGATGAGGCCATGGAGGGATTTGAAAACATCAGGGGGGTGGGGGTTTATAGAGGAGCAGGGGTCTCACCTTGTGGCTGGAGAGGCAGCGAGAGACCTCCGTCACCTCATCTGGGAAGGCTTGCCGATATTGAGTGCCTCTCAGGCCTCTCACTTAAGTGGCCACTGGTGGGCATTCCTCAAATTCAAGGACCCTGGTGTCAGAAATTCTGCCTCCAAGAGCTGCCAGCCAGTCAGAGGCTGGCAGCTCTTTTGATCACCAGTAACACCAGGGAGGCAGTGGCTGCTGTTGGAATGATAGCCACCAGAGGCCTATGAACAAGGAGCAACCTAGGCCAGAGGTAAGGCATGACGGGAGGAGTTTCAAGGGGTGGGGGCGGGGAGGGGGGGAGTTGGGCAGCAGGGGGCTGGCTGTCAGCTAGCCCCCACTTCCTGATGCTGGTCCCTCGATCAGGCACTGAGTACCTTTGAATGAGGGACACCCCCACCACTGCCAGAGACCTCAAGCAGCCTGCACAGTTCTACTTGTTGTGCATGCTGCATGGCGACAGGCCCCACCCACAGCTGGTTTAATGCTAGCAGAGGTGGGATGAGGCCCTTAAGTGGTCATTAATTGGCCAATTAAGGGCCTCAATAGGAAGCAGGATGGGTAGGTTAGCCATGGGCCTTCCTGCCCTGGAATTAATTTTGGCAGTGGTAGGAAGGCAGCGGGATGCTCACACGCCACTCTTCCGCCTGATTAAATGCCCACCCTGCTTTCAAACAGGCCACAAGAGTGGACATAACATTCTTTCCTTGGATGCAAATTTTAAAATCAAGATGTTGCTGGACCTGGAGTGTAGGTCAGCAAGCACAGAGGTGATGGATGAACAGGACTAGATACAAATTGGGATATCGGAAGCAGGGTTTTGGATGTGTTCAGATTTATGGGGCGCGGAGTCTAAAAGGTCAGCTAACAGAGTGTTGAAATAGTGAAGTCTAGTGGTAACAAAAACAAGGATAAGAGTTTCAGTAGGCAGATGAGCTGTGGCAGAAAAACCTATATAAAGGAAATCCAGAATTGGCATGCAGAAAACTTTATTCATTGATGTTCATCAATGAATACAGGAAAAACATCAAACACTGAAGACAGTGTTTGTGGTCTGTCCCAGCTAGACACAATCAGATGACCTCGCAGGACCCCCGAGTGTTCACCCACCCCAGTTCGAGAACCTATGGTATCAAATAGTGGGCATGTTTCCACCTAAGTGACTAATTTCATTATGAGTAACACAAGGCCATGATGATGTTGGTGAACTTTGTCAGAGTTTGTGGGGGAAGGTGGAGAGTAGTTACTGAATCAGAACGAGCGTTTATGGAGGAGGAGCTGGTTTAACCTGTGGCTCCAGGAGTCGGTGCCAGCAAACCAGGCAAGTCGTATATCTGACACATCATCAACTGTGACTGTCTGCATTACCCAATGCTGCCTATCAGTAAAAGGACCAGCTTGTAACCACTGAAGTTTATTTTTGCAGTGCCTCCCTGAAAGTGGCTTTCAGTACGAGTGTTGTTTGGAGTCTGTCCTGTGAAGTGCTCCAGTAATTGAGATTGAGAACTGCAAGGGTGTCCAGCAGTTTCAGACTCAAAGCAACAGCCCTACTACTTGGGATATCGTCACTGTGGAGTGTGGCACAAATATGCCGTCATGTTGTCTCTTTCCTCTAGAAGTGTTAGTGTTGTTGAACACAGCAGCATTGCATCTCTCAAAGAACAGTTTATGGGGGCCCTCCAACTCTTCAGTGTATAAATGTACCACATGGTGTGTTGTACTGAGCAATCAGACCAAGCTTGAGTTCCCAGAGCTGTACGGTTAGCACTGGTAAAGAGGCTTCAATAGGTGCAGCTAGCACTAGCACTCATGGGCTAGAGATTTTTTTTATTCGTTCATGAGATGTGGGCATTTATTACCCATCCCTAGTTGCCTATTTCAGAGGTCATTTAAGAGTCAACCACATTCCTGGAGTCACATGTAGGCCAGACCAGTAAGGACAGCAAGTTTCCTTCCCTAAAGGACTTTAGTGAACCAGATGGGTTTTTACAACAATCGACAATGGTTTCATGGTCATCATTAGACTTTTAATTCCAGATTTTTACTGAATTCAAATTCCACCATTTGCCGTGGCGGGATTCGAACCCCAGTCCCCTGAGTATTACCCTGGGTCTCTAGATTACTATACCACTATGCCATCGCCTGACAATAGTACTGCTTAAATCAGGTGATTCCTACTCCTGGTTACAATCCACTGACTCCTTCTGAAAACAGTGCTGGTACTGTTGGCATTGTCTGAGAACTAGACTGCAATGGAGCTCCAGCTCTGGCAGCTGCACAACCACCAACACCCCCCCACCCTCATTTCCAAGGCTCACGTGACAGAATGAACACTTGATGAGGTACCAGAGGCTGGCAAATGTCTGTAAAGACAACTTTCACAGCCTCAGGACACTGAAAAGTGCCTTACAGCCAATGAAGTACTTTTGATGTACAGTCACCATGTAGGAAACCCAGCAGCCAATTTGCACAGACAGCAATGTGATAATGACTAGATAATTTGTTTTATATCGAAAAGCAGAATAATGTCAAGGTTGGAAATCTGAAATAAAAACAGAAAATGCTAGAAATACTCAGCAGGTCTGGCAGCATCTGTGGAGAGAGAAACAGAGTTAATGTTTCAGGCCAATGACCTTTCATTAGAACTGGCAACAGTTAAAAATGTAATAGGTTTTGAGCAAGGGCTGGGTGGGAAAAGGGACAAAGGGAAGGTCTGTGATAGGGTGGAAGATAATAGAGATTAAATGACAGAAAAATTCGTCTTAAAGGGCCGATGAGAATGGTGATGGGACAAGAAAAGAAACAAAGAAACAAAAAATGTGTCTCAAGCAGGTCTGAAAGTAAAATTAAGAGAAAAGCTGAAACAGGCAAAGAACAGGAATCAAAATGGAGGCAAGGATTACGGTCTGAAATTTTGGAACTCATTGTCGAGTTCAGAAGGTTGTAAAGTGCCTCATCGAAAGATGAGGTGATAATAAACTTGGAGTGCAGGACAGGTTTCTTGTTAGAAACAGTGAACTTTATTTACAGCCTCCAGATAAGGCTACATGTGTGTTCTAAGACCAAGGATAAAAAGCTTCACCCCCCCTAAGATTCCCTGTGCTTAGGGCTGATAAGTCTATACAGTCACATGATCCCCATAATAGTAAGAAATGTTTTAACTTACAATCATTATATTCCTCTCTCTTTAATTTTGTTTTACTCTCTTATTTACAAAAACATCTTAACCCTTATTATATACAATTAAATGCAGTTCATGTCATTATAAATTTAGCCTTTGAGGAGGTTTTCGGATTCGGGTAGGGCGACACAACTCTACAAAATGAGGTTCTTCTATTGGATCAATTTGCACTGGAACTGCAGCTTCAGGGACACCCCTAGATGATGGCAATTCAGAATTATTTACTTCAACAGAGACATCCAGTGTGTCTATTCTTTGCCGATCTGGCACCTTGGGCGTCGAAATTGCGATTTTGATTGCAGGTGGATTAACTGGTTGTTGGAGGGTTTCTCGACTTCTGAGATGATCCACGTAATGTCCTAACAATCCTGTTTTCTACCTGATAGGATAACGGTCCTGTTTCAGAGACGATTGTACCAGGGATCTATCTCAGTCCAGTTGCAAAATTTCACACAAAAACTGTCTCTCCCACAATAAACTCTCGACCTTTACTGGCCTGAATCTTCTGGTCGGCGTGTGGGGGACAGGCCCCACTCGCCAACGTGTAAAATGATATGCAGTGATGTCGGACGTGCATCCCGACGTCACCGCGCATCATTCCAATCTTCAGTTCGGCAGGCGCACACCAGAGTCAGCTGTGTGCCCGTCAAACTGTCAAAGGCCTATTATAGCCATTTAAAACTAATTAAAAGAATTAATGGAGTTGCCCGGGTGGGATGAGGTTTCATGAAGTGTTTATAAATCCAGTAAAATTTTTTATTAAAATTCATTGACATGCCCCAGCTCATGTGACACTGTCACGTGCGGGGACGTGTCTGAATAATTTTTTTTTTCTTTATTTCAATTTTTCATAATCAGACTAATCTCCCTGAGGCAGCTCTGTGCCTCAGAGAGATTTTTGCGCTCTTTCGCACACATGCGCGAAAGAGCACAGGGCCCCGACTCTTCCTCCTCACCCCGCCCACACAGGGAGCACTCAGCACTTCCGGGTGCGCGTCACGCTGGGCGGGCCTTAATTGGCCCACCCACGTAAAATGTCTGCACACCCGCCCGCACCCTTCCCGCTCAGCCCCCCCGATAGGGAGAAAATTCTTCCCCATGTTTCTAGTTTCCCTTTGATAGTTTCTTCATGTCTGTTTTAAAGGCTTGTACTGCTCTTTCTGCTAATCCATTAGACGAGGGATGACACGGTGCTGTTCTGACGTGTTTAATCCCATTTAGGTTCATGAATCTTTGGAATTCAGTGTTAGTGAAAGCAATACTATTGTCTGACACGATAACTTCAGAATACTGCAACTCTGGTGCAGTTTTTCAGGGGTTGCAGACGAAGTAGGTGATCTCACTTCAATAACCTCCATCCGTTTGGAATGTGCGTCGATAATCACAAGAAACATGGTACCTAGAAATGGACCTACATAGTCTATATGTAGTCTAACCCCAGGATCGACCAGGCCACTCCCACTGATGCAGTGGAGCTGAAACGGGCAACTTCTGTTGTTGCACTGGCACTGGGGACAGTGTTTCACCATGTTTTCTATATCCCTGTCTACTCCTGGCCACCAGATATAACTTCTTGCGAGTGTCTCCATTTTTGAAATATCAGGATATGCACTATGAAGTTCTTCTAATAACAGTTCTCTTCCTTGCACAAGGATAATGACTTTTGCTCCCCATAACAAGATACCACCTTGACTACTCAGTTTGGATCTACGTACAAAAAATGGTTTTAATTCTTCAAGGACTTATGCATTTGACCATCCTTGTAATACTTGTTCATGGACTCTAGCTAAAATTGGATCCCGATTTGTCCAATTCTTTATCTGTCTTGCACAGACTGATGAGGAGTCCAGGAAATTCAACACAAATACTACCTTTTGAGGTACTGGTGCGTGTGTAATACTATTTGGCAAAGGGAGATGACTGAGGGCATCGGCATTTGGTATATGCACACCAGGGTGGTGCATAAAAGTGTATTCATGTGCTGACAAAATTAAAGCCCATCTTTGAATTCTAGCAGAGGCAATCAGTGGGATTGCCTTATCTTCACTAAACAACCCTAACAGTGGTTTGTGGCCTGACACTATGGTGAAGTGTTGATCGTGTAAATATTGATGGAAATTCTTTATTCAGAACATGATAGATAAGCCCTCTTTTTCA
This sequence comes from Cetorhinus maximus, assembly GCF_964194155.1. Taxonomy (NCBI): domain Eukaryota; kingdom Metazoa; phylum Chordata; class Chondrichthyes; order Lamniformes; family Cetorhinidae; genus Cetorhinus; species Cetorhinus maximus. Next base: position 22,123,765 of record NC_135887.1, on the reverse strand, counting down.
ATTTGTGAGTAACCTTTATCGGCCGCAGAAAGGGTTCTGGATACATATCCTATCGGTCTTTCTGCTCCCACTCCGGAGGGAGATGCATCACAAGTGAGTATCAATTCCTTAGACAGGTCATAGTGCACTAGCAGACATGACGAGTGTAAAAATTTCTTGGCTGTTGTGAATGTTTCCTCTTGCTGTTTTTTCCAGGACCATATGTGGTTCTTCTCTAATAATAAATGCAATAGGGCTAACTCTGTGTATAGATTAAGCAAAAATCAGCTGTAATAGTTTACCATGCCCAAAAAAGACTTGAGCTCCGTGACGTTGGTAGAAGGCGCATCCTTGATTGCCCTGACTTTCTGCTCTAATGGATCAACCCTAGGGCATCCACTCGATGGCCCAGATATGCAACTTCCTTTGCTTGGAAGGTACACTTTTATTTTTTTTAAACGAACACCAACCTCTAAAAATCTCTTCAGAACCTCTTCCAGGTTTGCCACATCTTCTGCTTTGGTAGATCCTGTGATTAGGACATCATCCAGGTACACTATAACTTGGGGAAGTCCTTGTAGTAAGCTTTCCTTGGTTCTTTGGAAAATCGCACAGGCAGAGGACAGACCGAAGGTTAGGCATGTGTACTGGTACAGGTCCTTGTGCATGTTTATGGTGACATAACTTCTTGATGTGTTGTCCAACTCAAGCTATTGATACGCATGGCTCATGTCCAGTTTAGTGTAGGATCTTCCTCCTGCAAGTTTAGCATACAGATCTTCAACCTCAGGGATTGTGTATTTGTCTAATTTTGCAGCCTTGTTTACTGTTAATTTACAATCTCCGCAGATGCTAATGGTTTTGTCTGGTTTTAGCACAGGGACTATGGGTGCTGCCCATTCTGAAAATTAGGCTGGCTATATCATTCCTAACTACTCCAAACAACATAATACCGCATCTACCTTTTCTCTCAAGAGTAAAGCACAGGTCTTGCCTTAAAGAAATGCGGTGTTGCTCAGGGTCCACTTATATTTTAACTTGTAGACCTTTGATTTTCCCCAACTCATCTTGGAATACGGTCATACTTTTTCAGCAACTCTGGAATTCCTTCCGTCCTGACCTGAAAAATTTCAGACCAATTTAATTTGATTTCTTTCAACCAATCACGGTCCAGAAGGCGACGTCCTTCTCCTGTTACAGCAATTATTGGCAGCTGAGCTGTCTGTTGCCTGTATGATACAGGTACAGAGCTAATGCCTTTCACCTGTATTACTTCTCCTGTATATGTTTTTAACTGAGCAGCAGTTTTCTCGAAACTGAATGGCTGGGTACCTGCCCTGAGATATTTAAAGATGTTTTCTCTCACCACTATGGTCAAGGCTCCTTTGTCCATCTCCATGAGCAGAGGCTTCTCATTTACTTGAAGTATAACAGTGATTGGTTCAGTTTTCCTGGCCTTCAAATTGTGTAGGGAATAAATGTCAGCCTCAGTAACTGCTGATTCTTCCATATTGTGTACTTCATTTAACTTGACCTGATGCCTGAATGGCTAGTCCTGCACTGTTCAACAACATGCCCTTTTTTGTGGCAGTAGCAGCATTTTTTCTCTTTATATCTACAGACTTCAGGTGCATGATTTCCCCACTTTAACACTTTAACTTCTGGGTTACTAGTGAGCTGCTTCCAACCTTTCTTTTTATTTTTCTAGCGGTAGGAACTGTATCCTGCTTCACGGTAGCCTCCCTGATCTTCGTGCCAGGCCCGGCAGCAGGTTCCCGTCCTAGCTGCAGAACAGTGCCATGTTGCACACTCTGCAAAGCCTGTGAATCCCTCTTAGCATTATCCATCGCTAGCGCTATCTCCATGGTGCGCTTCAGGTCCATCTCAACTTCGACAAGCAAACGGCGTCTTCGTTTATGCCGCAAACTAAACAATCTCGCAACATGCTGTTTAAAGTATCACTGAACTCACAATGCTCCGTTAACTGTTTTAAATTTGCGATGTACATTGCAATCAACTCACCGGGGGCCCTTGCTTGAGAAGTAAACTTAATCTTTGCATGATAACTGAGGGTTTAGGTTGAAGATGTCCTTTCACGAGGTGGACCACTCGGAGAAGGATCTGGAATTTGGCACATTTGGAGCCGTCAAGCTATGGATTAGGTTATAGGTTTTGCTCCAGCAGATACTTAGGAGAATTGCCTTCTATTTCTCCTCTGTCATTATTTCGTTAGAACCATAGAACACTACAGCACAGAAAACAGGCCATTTGGCCCTTCTAGTCTGTGCCGAAATATTATTCCGCTAATCCCATTGACCTGCACTGCTACAAAGAAGAAACCTAATCACTCAATGCATTGACTCCAGTCCTCAACGGATGAGTCATATAGGTCAATTCTTCCAAGCAGAGGCATTGTTGGTGAGTATATTTCTTTTCTTTCTTTCTTCCCTTAAAATATCAGAATACTCACAGTCGCTATGCGAGGTGCTGCGTTGGCGCTATTTATCCTTGTTGCCAATTGCAATAAACTTGGAGTGCAGGACAGGTTTCTTGTAAGAAACAATGAACTTTATTTACAGACTCTAGATGAGGCTACATGCGTGTTCCAAGACCAAGGCTAAAAAGCTCCACCCCTAAGATTCCCTGTGCTTAGGGCTGATTGGTCTGTACAGTCACATGATCCCCATAACAGTAAGAAATGGTTTAACTTACAATTATTACAGAGGTGCTGTTCCTTGCATTAAGCTTCACTGGAACAGTGCAATAGGCCGAGGACAGAGATGTCAGCATGAGAGGAAGGTGGAGAATTAAAACGATAGGCCCCCGGAAGCTAAGGGTCATGTTTGCAGACTGAATGTGTGTGTTCCACAAAGTAGCCACCCAATCTGCATTTGGTCTCCCTAATGTAGGAGAGACCGCGTCCTGAGCAGTGAATACAGTAACTAAATTGAAGGAAGTACAGGTATGTCACTGCTTTACTTGAAGGAATGTTTGAGGCCTTGGATGGTGAGGAGAGAGGAGGTAAAAAGGCACATATTACAATTCCTGCACTTGCATGGAAAGCTGCAGGAGGAAAGAAACTGGATGTTGTGGGCCATTGAGGAGTGGAGCAGAGTTCCACGGAGGGAATGGTCCCTTCAGAATGCTGAAAGGGAAGGGAAAGATGTATTGGTAGTTGCATCATGCTGGAGGTGACAGAAATAGTGGGAAATGATCCATTGAATACGGAGGCTGGTGGGGTGAAAGGCTGGTGGGGTTTCATGGTTCTGGGAGGGAGGGGAAGTGGTCAGAGCAGAAGTACTGGAAATGGGTTGGACAGAGTTGAGGGCCCTGTCAACCACAATAGGGGGCAAATCCTCGATTAAGGAAAAAAGTAAGACATATCAAAAGGTGTAGAAGTATTCCATTTGGAAAGGCAGAATATAGCGGATGCTGGAAGACTAACTCTTCTGTCATTTAATCTCTCCTGTCTTCCACCCTATTACAAACCTACCTTTTGTCCTTTTTTTCCATTCATCCCTTGCTGAAAACCTATTATATTTCTAGCTTTTCCCAGTTCTATTGAATCTGTTTTCAATGTTGGTTGAGGGATAAATATTGTCCAGAACACTGAAGAGAACTCTCTTGTTCTTTTTCAAAATAGTGCCATGGGACTTTTATGTCCACCTGAGAGGGTAGATGAGGCCTCGGCTTAATGTTTCATCTGAAAGACTGCACCTCAGACAGTGCAGCACTCGCTCAGTACTGCACTGAGAGTGTCAACCTACTTCAAGTGCTTGAACCACCGCCTCAGAATTGAGAGTGCTACCAATGAGTCAAGGATGACGCCTGAGAGTTGGACCTGTATCCCAACAAGAGGGGTGAAAAAAATGGGGAAAAGAAGGAAATGCGAATGAGGCAGTTCAGAGAGCCTTAGAGAGGAGAGGTACTCAGGGGATAGGCATCAAATAGTGAGAAAATTTATACTGTGAGTCTTGGAAAGTTCCCTGCACAGGTGAAATGCATATTGGGTAGGTTTCAACTAGATTGGGCTTTGTACTTACATGGGCCTCAGAGTTCATCATCGCACCCAGAGTTCCTAGTAATGACACATTGAGAGCCAAGGCTTGTTTTCAGTCATCTTTGAGACAAACCTTATTGAGTATTGGTTGTTGTCTGAGATTGCACCAGCTCCTTGTGCGTAAACAAGTGATTTAAGTGAGAAGACGTTGTTAGGAGAGACAAAGAAGTTTAACCTCAGTTGTGGAAAGTTATTGGAATCTGTCATTTGGAACAGTGTGTGAATTTGGGAAAAAATTGAGCTGATCAGAGAGAGTCAGGATGGATTTGTGTGAAGTAATACACCCCCATCACCAAGCTCCACCCATATTCCATACTCTAGCAAATTGATTTCACCATTGAATGGCTTAGCTCTAATTACAAAGTTGCACCCTGTTTTTCTGGACACTTCAACAAGAGGAAATATTTGCCCCTATCCACCCTATCAAATCCATGTGTCATCCAACACACCTCAATTAGATCACCCCTTCATCTTCTACAGTCAAGAGAATACAAGCTGAATATGTGCAATAGAATATAGTCAGCCATTATGACCTTGCCTCAGGAACTCACTCCTTAACCCAGTTCAACTTTGCCACCTCAATCTTCACTGTTGGAAACCTTCTGTCTTTAACCATGCTTTTGGTTCATCCACACCAACACCTGCTGTTCACCCTCCTTAACATAAAGCAAATTTGATAATCTCCTGTACGTGACGTGTAGGTTTTTGATGTGTTATTAGGACAACAACTTCGGCTCTTCCTGCGATTTTTGGATCTGGTACTCAATCAGCACTCAGGGCTGCCACAGAACATAGAACATTCAACATTATCAGTGCCTCACCTGTGATTACATCCCTGCTCTCTGCTGATTTGGCTAATCTGATCAGGGGATATGTACCAACATACCTCAGTGCTCATTAGGGAAGTGGGAGATCAGCCAGTTTTCTGGCTCCTGATCAACAGTTCAGTAACTCCTGCTTGTTCCTAAAGTCATTTCTGAGGGCCAGCCGTCTTCAGCTGCTTCATCGATGACCTTCCCTCCATCGTAAGGTCAGAAATGGGGATGAACACTGATGATTGCAATGTTCAGCATCATTTGTGAGGCATCAGATACTGAAGCAATCCATGCCTGCATGTATCGAGACATGGACAAAAATCTGATAAGTGGCAAGTAACATTCATGCTACACAAGTGCCAGGCAGTGCCATCTCCTCAATAACAACAGTCTAACCACCTCTTCTTGACATTCAATTATATTACCATAATCAAATTATCCTAACATCATCAATTGATCTGAAACTTAACTGGACCAGCCACATAAATACTGTGGTTATAAGAGCAAATCAGAGGCTGGGAATTCTGCTGTGTGACCCACCTCCTAACTCCCCAAAGTCTTTGCACCATCTGCAAGACATAAGTCAGGAGTAATGAAGTACTCCAACAACACTCGAGAAGTTTGACACCATCCAGCCATCCAGAACAAAGCAGCCACTTGATTGGCAACCATCCACCACCTTAAACATTCACTTCCTCCACTATCAGCATACCATGGCAGAAGCATGCATCTACAAGATTCTCTGCATTTTCAACAGCGCCTCTCAAACCTATGACCTTTACCACCTAGAAGAACAAGGGTAAAAGGTACATAGGAACAACGCTACCTACAAGTTACAACAAAAACAGAAAATGCTGGAAAAACTCAGTAGATCTGACAGCATCTGTGGAGAGAGAAAAACAAAGTTAACGTTCCAAGTCCATATGACCCTTCTTCAGAGCTGAAGAGAAGTGGAAATGGGATGAAATTTATACTGTTTAAGTGGGGTAGAGCCGGTGGAGCTGGACAGAAGGCCAGCGATAGGTGGGGACAAAGGAGGGATTGACAAAGATGTCATGAACTGAAGGACAAAGGGATTGCTAATGGTGACGGTTAGTGCTAAAAAATGGTGCTAATAGTGGCTTAAAGGTAAGAAAGCAGAATATGATTATAGCAGAACAATGGTAGCATTGTGTGAAAGAACGTCATGGAACAAGTGGCAGATGGCCCTCTAGGGGATGGGGGGATGGGGGGCAATGGTGGGAAAAAAGGGATAGAAAATGGGATAAAAAAAGGGGATAAAACTACGGATAAATGAATAAAAATAAAACAAGTGGATAAAAAATAAAAATGAATGTGGAAGAAAGGGCATAAAAAAGGGGGTGAGGTTGGAGGAGAGAGTTCATGGTCTGAAGTTGTTGAACTCAGTGTTAAGTCCAGAAGGCTGTAAGGTGCCTAATTGGAAGATGAGGTGCTGCTCCTCCAGTTTGCGTTGGGCTTCACTGGAACATTGCAGCAGGCCAAGGACAGACATGTGGGCATGAGAGCGGGATGGTGTGTTGAAATGGCAAGCGACAGGGAGGTCCGGAGGTGTTCCGCAAGCAGCCACCCTGTCTGTGTTTGGTCTCCCCGATGTAGAGAAGACCACATTGGGAGCAGGGGATGCAGTAGACTAAATTGAAGGAGGCACAAGTGAAGCGCTGATTCACCTGAAAGGAGTGTTTGAGCCCTTGGACGGTGAGGAGGAAGGAGGTAAAAGGTTGGGTGTTGCACCTTCTGCGATTGCATGGGAAAGTGCCATGGGAAGGGGATGAGGTGTTGGGGGTGATGGAGGAGTGGATCAGGGTGCCCCAGAGGCAACAGTCCCTACGGAATGCTGATGGGGGGGGTGAGGGGAAGATGTGTTTGGTGGTGGCATCATGCTGGAGTTGGCGGAAATGGCGGAGGATGATCCTTTGAGTGTGGAGGCTGGTGGGGTGAAAAGTGAGGACAAGGGGGACCCTATCATGGTTCTGGGAGGGAGGGGAAGGTGTGAGGGCAGAGGCGCGGGAGATGGGTCAGACACGGCTGAGGGCCCTGTCAACCACAGTGGGGGGAAACCTCGGTTACCTACAAGTTCCCTTCTGAGCTGGAGCTATATCACTGCCCTCACTGCTGCTGGGTCAAAATTCTGGAACTCTTTTCCTAACAGCTCTGTGGATGTACCATATGGATTGTAGCAATTCAAGAAGGGCGGCTCACCACCAACTTCTCAAGGGAAATTAGGGAAGGGTAGCAAATGCTGGCCTTGCCAGTGGTGCTCACATCACACAAACAAATTAAAAAAAGACTATATGAGCATATGTGTTGTTGGGTGCAGAGAGGAGTGAATTTAACGGTGCTACCCTCATCACCAAGTAAGAATTTGCTTGACATTGACTGTCTCAGCTCGTATGCTTGATTTCTGTGGAGCCATAGCCTAGCAAGGAATCAGTGCCTTCAGATGAGAAGCGAAGCAATGACCCAAGTTTTTCCATCAAAATATCTGAAACCATTGAGAATACTGACAGCATTTCTTTTAAGGGCGCTGTGCATGTGTATATGTGTGAAGGGGTTTCTGTGCCAGCCGTCGCTACCTCATATATTATCTGATCTTAGTGATTAAAACAGTATCGATAAACTTGTAAAAGAACGCGTTAGTGGTGAGTAATGAGGTGTCTTAGTTATTTTGCTGATGGTTTAAGGCCGTAACATTCTCAGCTACCACCTCAGGAGGTCAAAGTTCAAGTATAGTCCTGGCCTGAAGTGACTGTCAAGAATTCACAAGTGAAATATAAGGGTCAAAGGTTACCTTGATCACTGAGGTGCTCAGCAGCAGAGCAAAGAAGTAAGTTGAGAAGGGAACCCTCAAGCTCTTAAAGTGGTATTGTCACCATAGTGGGGACCACTATATTTGGATACTTGGCCAAAGCATAATTTCAGAATCTTCTTGAATCAGCACAAAATTACATAGTGGACCTTTTAGGTTCTTTTATTTTTACACTTTCTGTTCAAATTTCCTACATTATAACAGCCACCACACTTCAAAAAGGACTTAATTGGCTGTAAAGCTCTTAGGGAAGTCCAGTAGTCATGAAAGACGCTATATGAATCTTTTTTCCAAAGCACAGTGCAAAATAACTTGACTACACAGAGCAGTAAGAACATAAGAAATAGGAGCAGGAATTGGTCCCTAGAGCCTGCTCCTTCATTCAGTGAGATCATGGCTGAAACTGCTGCATCACCTCCACTTTCCCACCCTATCCCCATATCTGTTGATTCCCTTAGTGCTCAAAAATCTAGTGAAATCAGTCTTGAATAATTTCATCAAGTGAGCATGGAAGAGAGTTCCGAAGGCCCCAGGTTTGAACCAGTTGATTTAGCTGATTTCAGCCAGGTTGGAGGTAGCACACACTACCTTTTGTCTCAGGACCCCTAGGTTAGGGAGAGGTAAAATGAGTCAGTGTTCCCACTCCCAATTATCATACACTGACTCGCTCCCTGCTGGTTTGTCCACAGGCATGAGCATCAGGCAGGGGCAAGATCTGGCTAGGTTGTAATTCTCCCATGATTGAGCGGCCAGTCATATGGGCTATCTAGGCTTATACACAAAGAATGCTCACTCAGATAGGCTAAAGGTGCATGACCATTTGAACCCATCCACCAACATGGGGTCAAGGTTATCCCCTAGAGGAGCGGGAAGAGAAGGATGAAGAGATTCCCCCTGGCATTTCCATTCTTACTGCAAACCTCCTGATTTTCCTTTTTAACTTGCATCCCTGGGGTTTTGAATGGTTTGTACAGATGAACTTTGCCAGTTCCCTTCACGTAATTTTGTCAATTCCCCTTTAGTGCAACTGGCCCCATAAGTAACTGTATTCCTTCAGTCAGTATACATGTTTGTGTTTAACAGAGAGATGAGCAGAGAGTTTTTTTTTACATAGAGCTGATTAACATCCTCTTCATCTCAACCCTGGGTCTAAACCCATAGTAGATTAGATTACAGTCAAGTTAAGGAAATGTATCTGTGATAAATTATTTTCAGTGATGTTGTCAATAATTTCCGCAGCGGTCGGCTTCTAATTCTCCTCAAATTACAGCTCTCCAAGGCTCAGATGTGCTCCTTCGAGTCAGACAATATCAGATATTGTTTTCATCAAAAAAATCCAATTTTTCCTCTCGATCGGACAGCCAGTGACATCGTTGCTAACCTGTCATGACAGGAGAGCATGTGAGATTATAGATGAAGGGATCAGATGCTAAGATTTTGTAAACAAAAAAAAATAATTTAATCAAGCTAGGGTTGGAGACAAGTGTCTATTTATAGTGAATTTATAGAGGAAGAGACAAGGAAACAGCAATCAGCACCGTGGTTCTGTGAATTATTTTCAACAAATACAATTCCATTTTAAAAAATATTTCCGAATATATCCTTTATTTGTGGAGCTCCTCCCAATGGATCATTCAGGAAATACACCACCCAATGTGTTACTGAACCATTCAAATCAGGAAGGTTCTGGAATGCAGGCCTTCCGCCATCCATACACTCCAGTTCTTCTAAAACTCTGCTTTCCAGTATCCTCCCTCACACTAAGCCCTGTTCACCCATCACCCCTGCGCTCACTGTCCTTCATTGGCTCCATGCCTGGCAATGCCTCAGTTTTAAAATTCTCATCCTAGTGTTCAAATCCCTCCATGACCTCACCCCTCCCAAAATCTGTAACTTCCTACAAGTGTCTGTGCTCTGCCAACCCTGACCTTTTGCGTATTCCTGAATTCCTTCACTCCACCGTTGATGGCCCTGCCTTCGTCTGTCTAGGCCCTAAGTTCTGGAATTCACTTCCTAAATCTCCCCACCTTTCTCTGCTGCTTTAAGTTGCTCCTTAAAACCTACTTCTTTGACCAAACCTTTGATCACCTGCCCTCAAATCTCATTATGTGGCTTGGTGTTAAATGTTGTCTAGTAACACTCCTGCAAAGTGCCTTGGGACAGTTTACTACATTAAAGGCACTTTATAGATGAAAGTTGTTGTTTGTCAATGCTGGTTGTACTTGGGTTTTAACTACAGTGTCTTTGAGGGAGGGAGAAAACCAGCCAGATTCCCTCCTCCAGACTGATTTTCGGTGGTGCATGTTGGACAGTCTCTGTCCACAGGCTGTCAACTTAGGGCAGGCTCAGGACTAGTTGTGTTGCTTGGACACTGTGTAAGCTTACTTTGGGTATGAGGGTGGAAGAGGGAGTCAGTGGCTTCAAGACAGGAGGATGGGAAAAGTCATGGCCGTAGAGAAATTCAGCAATTTCTCATTACACATCCTCCAGGAATCTCTGTTCACACAGACAAAACTCATACAGCATTCCCCTCCAATGATGCACACATTTCTAGGTTGGGTTCCAGGTGGAAATCTTGGCCTTTAACACATGAAATAAAATTCTGATTCATTTTTAACACTTATTAGATTTTTAATTTCAAGTAAAAAGGTGACAGAATTGGCCATGATCCATAATCGTTCATCATTACACCCTCAGAAGTTACCTCAGCAGTCACCCTCCCTGCCCTTCTGTGGCAATCTCTCTGCAATTTTCCCACCTTCACAAAAGCACTCTGCCCTTTTAACCTCCTCACCCTGTCCCCTCCCACATTGTCCACATTGATATTCTTCTCCACACCTGCCTCCAGTCATGTCAGGACTCTCCTTCCCCCTCCAGTTTCACTGTCACTCTAACCCCATCAATTCCTCCTGGCAGTTTCTCACCCCCCGACCCCCACCATCACTCCCCACTCTCACTTCTTAAAAAATCTGCAATGGGCAGCATTTCTCATAATAGTTTGCATTGGGAATATATATGATCTGTCCCTGGGTGACACAATGCCATGGAACTAGAACTACAATGATGCAAACTCTTGGTCTAACGGGTAAATAGAATTTCTCAATATCACCCTGTGTGGCATTAATAGTGAGAAAGTAGGAAAGACACAGATCTGCTTTTGAAGTAATAAGCTTAGTAAATCTGACCTAAAAAGGGCTGATTCCAGTCTGTGCAGTGAATTTCCACACACAACGTCCTGATCTGATTGTGTGTTGGGTGAGATTAAATTGGTTAAGATCCTTAGCTGCTCTAAATCCCTCTCAGTGATTCCTCATTAATCTCTTTTCCTCCCAAAGACGGCAATGGCAGGTTTAGGAAGATTTGTCTCCTAACGTGCCTGGGCTCCAATGTGAGCACAATCAAGGACCAGCTCTCCCCAATGTAGATGCTCAGGGATTTTTATTTCTAACAAATGGAGGGATGTATGGAGCATATCACACAGAGTTAAGTGTCATTAGGTAGCACGCTCACCTCTGAATCAGAAGGTTTGAATACTGAGGAAGTGCTGTACTGTTAGAGGCGCCATCTTTCGAATAAAATGTTTAACTGAGGCACCATCCGCTTAGGTGGGTGCAAAACATTGCACGACACTATTTCAAAGAAGAGTAGGGGCATCCTCCCTAATGTCCTGTTCAATATTTATTCCTCAACCAGTATCACTAAAACTGGTTATCTTTTCATTGTCACATTGATGTGGGATCTTGCTGTACACAAATTGGCAACAGCGACTACAATTCAAAGAACACTTAATTGGTTGTAAAACACTTTGGGGATTCCTGAGTTTGTGAAAGATGCTTTATCAATGCAAGATTTTCTTTTACCACGTAAAGTTGGGGAGCCTGCAGCCTGGCTTTCTCTCGGGTATACTAAGCAGTAGGTGCCATGTGTGTTTAGTCTGATTCTATTACCATACACATACCCAACCTAGCAGCTTGTTCTTTTCCTGCCTTTTTAAAATGTGGCCATTGGTTTCAGAGGTTTCACTCATCACAGCCCATCACAATGGAATTCTCTTCCTCAAATAATCCACTTTATAACCTCCCTCCCATCTTCAAAAGTCTCCTCAATGCCTACCTTTTCTGAACTCCCTAACTCCTGCTTGTCAAATTCCCACTCTTTACTTCTGTGTGCTAAAGTTCTTGGTTAGTTTCCTGTGCAAGTTTTGTAGATATATGCCATGCAAAATGGCCTGGAATCTCTAGGAATTAATGATTAATCTCCCAGACACTACTGCAAGCAACACTCTGGAGAAAAATAATAGGAGCATGAAAAAATTTGTATCTTTTAATTTCTTTGAACAGTTCTGTTTATTCGTTATGAAAATATTAGATGTGGGGAAAAAGGCTGTTTGATTGGGAGCAACAGCTGGAGGTAGGAGGTCATGTGATGAAACCTCCAGGAATATGTCCAACCAGAACTGGCAACCCTATTTTGAGGTGAACTTTTAACTGCTAACAAGCAAAGATTGAATGGGGCCATTCAGTGAAGCTGGAAGAATATGTGCTTACATGGTCTCTGTAAGGTCATTTGAGCTCAGTCCACTCCACAGGTTAGTCAATAGTCTGAAGGGTAAGTCTGACCACATTCCACTTTGGAATTCCACCTTTAGACATAGATGAGGAGCTACTCGGGTTTGTGTGAACAGATTCTTTTACACATCACTGTGACTAGGGTGATAACTGACATACAACTTTCCTGTCATTTTGTGGTTCATCCAGCTGGCACAGCATGGCAATCCATTCATGTTCTAGACCCTATTAATATGGTGCTGGTATTCACAAAGGTTCTGCTTCATTAAAAGAAAGAATTTGCATTTATATAGCGCCTTTCACATCCACATGACATCCCAAAGCATGTTAGAACCAACTAAGTATTTTTTGAAGTGTAGTTACTCTTGGAGGAAATGCAATAGTCAATTTGTGTATAAGCTCCCACAAACAGCAAATTGATAATGTCCAAGTAATCTGTTTTATTGATGTTGTTTGAGGGCTAAGTATCGACCAGGGCACTGGGGAGAACTCCCCTGCTTCAAAATAGTGTCATGGGATCTTTAATGTCTACCTGAGAGGACAGACCTCAGTTTAAGATCTCATTGAAAGACAGAACTTCTGACACTGCAGTACTCCATCAATGCTGCATTGGTAATGTCAGCATAGATATTATGCTCAATTTTCTGGAGTGGGACTGGAAATCATGACCTACTGACTCAGAGGTAAGTGTGCTAGCCACTGAGAAAGGGAGCCAGTAATTGTACTTCTCGAAATAAAGGAGAGTTGGGGGGAGGGGGGCAGTGTTGCTGGGTGGTGGTTTAAAATTTGGGACACTTTAATAATGTCCATGCTCTTGTGCTGAACCTCTCTTGACTGACTGGGTGGAAGGGTGTCAGGTGCAATTGTGATGTTGCAACGTGACTGGAGCCTTAGCAGGGGTGGAGATGCCTTTCTGGGTAACCTAATAATGGGGCAGACGTTGGGCACTGACCAGTGTTGAGTGACATGGCAGCACAAGCTGTTTGTTTACCAGTATTCACAGCCATCAAGTTCCACTGCAGCTGGTACAGTCACCTCACACGACATGAGTAACACTCTTAAACCAGATAATCCGCCGGCTTCTCTAGAAGATTTATGTCGCCAGAGAGGGTCAGTGGTGTTAGACGCCACAGCTTGAGGTGCGAAGTTTAATGCTGACCTTGCTGCGAGTGTGTGAATCGCCCAGCCACTGGCCTATCCAGGGAGCTGTAAAGAAAGCTGCCCTGCTCCCCACCCCACCCGTTTGACATGGGTGTTCCTTTGTCTGCCACAGATAGTTGTTTAAGCAGTGTGTCTGCAAAATGTAGTTTATTGTTAGTTAATCTGTTGACAGAGCAGGCAGCATTTTTCAGTGAATTCCAACCTGAGGACCATGGCTAATTGAACAAATTAGCACAGCGGGTGGTGGTGGGTGGGAGTGAGATAGGCTGACTGCAGTAGTATTAGTGCCTCCATAGATTACTGGAGTTTTTCACTGTTTTCTCCGGCTCTGGAATTTCTTCCATAAACCTCCTTTAAGACGGCCCTTAAAATCTACCCCTAGTCTTGCATTGTTCCAATATCTCCTTATGTGGCTCAGTGTCAAGCTTTGTATAATTATGCACCTGCAAAGTGCCTTTGAGTGTTTTACTATGTTAAAGGCTGTAAATAACCATAAGTTGTTGTTTATTGCCATCGACTCCTGGAAGTGCTGACTTCATCTGTGATGTAATTCTGCGAGTGCTGTCAATTGTATATTCCCATACTCAAATGGTCAATATTGCTGTGTGAACTCAGAACAGGAGCATCCAAACTATAAAAACAAAAAGCTAAATGAATCCCAGCGTTCAGGCTCGCAATACCCCAGCAATACCATCCTTTCTCTACTTCCATCTTGTCGCCACTTTGTCCTGTTTGTAGATTTTGGCCCTGGCCATTTGGAGAGGCTGTTCTTGGCATGATCAGAGTTGCTGTCATTTGATGAGATGTTAAACCGATATTATACAAATACAAGTTATTGTTGTAACGTTGCAATTGTGAATTTAATGCCTTGACTGAATACAGGGACCTTCTCTAGTGCTAAGAGGGAGATCTTCACAGGCGAGCAATGCAAAGCACATTCTGCTTAGGCATCAGCCTAAGTAGCTGAGTGGGTTGCACTCTCACCTCTGAGTCAGAGAGTTATGGGTTCAAGACCCATTCCAGAGACTGGAGCACACAATCCAGACTGACAAGCCCAATGCAGTGCTGAGGGAATGCTGCACTCTTGGAGGTTCTATCTTTCAGATGAGCTGTTAAAATCAGGTCTGCCTTCTCAGTTTAAAGTAGATGATCTGGTCATTGTCATGTTGTTAATTTGGGAGCTTGCTGTGCAAAAATTGGCTGCCATCTTTCCTACATTGCAGCAGTGACTACACTTAAACAAAGTGCTTCATTTTTTATAAGTGCTTTGAGGTGTGAAAGGCATTATAGAGATACATGAGTTTCTTTCTTTGTGGTTAGTTCAGACAAGCTACAAGCTTCCAAGGTATCTACATCTCCCATTGGCCCCCGTTTAATACAGCTATGTCTTCAAAAGTTAATCAATTATCAATATAGCCTGGGCACTCGATGGCAGCCTAATGTCAGTGGCAGGGAGTGGCATGTATTGAGGCTCGCCCTGTTGCTGTCTCCTTTCTCACTCAACCACAACTTCAGTATCTTTCAGGGTCTTATGTCTTATCTCTGATAGACTTACAGGAACGGCTTTTACACTGCACAATGTCTCTGGAGAGCCTCAGTGAACTGCACCACTGCCCTGCTGCAATTGAAGCCCATGTAAGCAAGCTATATAGAGAAGGCCCACCATTCCCAATGAACAGGTCATCAGGGTCAAGATGCTGTCAGAGTTTTGGAGTAATGGAGATGTGGCATTTGTAATTGGTCAAATGTATTCTGTCGTGCAGATAACCCAGGCCCAGAGAAGTTTTGTAAACAGCTTCTGGAGGTTTAGGACTGGATGGGGAGATGGGTAGATGAGCCTTACAGTGATAGACCCTTTCCCAGTTGATCCCATGGAGTGGGTTAGTGTTTACCAGGATCCCCAGGAGTGTGTCCATGTTTACATGGGTTTCCCAGGGCTATGTCATTGTTTGCAGAATCTCTGGGAGTCCAACTGAGAGAGCAGATGGAGCCTCAGTTTATTGTCTCATCTGAAAGTCAGCATCTTTGAAAATGTAGCACTCCCTCAGTCCTGCACTGAAATCCTAGCACCTTTGGTGGTGCCTCAACCTAAAACTAATGAATGTAACACAGCCTGAGATTGAAAATGAAACTTGAAATATTTTTATTAGCACCGTTTAGGAACCCTCACTAATCATGGTCACTGTCAGATGTGTTTAACTACAACTCTAATTATTTTTTGCTGATTATTTTTGGGAGGTAGGAAATGCTTCTGTGAAAAAGTAGGTAATTTATAGATGGTCCCTTACTCTGGATAATTTTTTGTGAATGAAATCTCTGTAAATTGTGAATGAATATGTTTACAGTGGACTGATACTTTGTATACATTATCTAGATCTCAGATTCAGTAATGCATTTAAGTAATATTAACCTGCTGGTTTTTTTTGTTCTATGTTTATATATTTTATAACCTTGCTTTGGGTGCTTTGCCTTGGTGCCAAATGCATGACAAGTCATTGGCTGTGAACGGGCACCTGTGCCCAGTGGCCGGTCAAAACCATTCCATACCCAATTGCACCAGAACACCCTGTTTGTCTCAAATTGAACTTGTTGTGTCACTGAAGCAACAGGTCAAGTACCCGCCATTTGCAGGATATAAACCCACAAACCTCCAGGTGAGGCACGCTCTTTAACATCCTACAGCCTGAGTATCATACTGTTCTGCCTTGAGAAAATGTTGATTTTGTCGTGATTTTAAAATCCTCAACGTCATGTTCAAATCTCCCCATGGCCCCTTCCCTCCTCATCTCTGTAACCTCCTCCAGCCCTATAACCCTCCATGATCTCTGCGTTCCTCTAATTCTGGTCCTTACATTTCTCTAATTTCCTTCAACCCACCAATAGCAGCTGTGCTTTCTGCTGCCTAGGCCCTAAATTCTGGAATTCCACCCTAAATCTCTCTGCCTCTTCCCCTCCTTCAACACACTCCTTAAAACTTTAGCCTTTAACTAAATTTTTGACAGGTTCCCATTCCTAATCAACCTTTGACGATATCTGGTAAAAAGTGTGTGTGTGTGAATAGGAACATAGGAACATTGGTCTTAGGAGTAGGAGTAGGCCATTCGGCCCTTCGAGCCCACTCCACCATTCAATAAGATCATGGCTGATCTGGCTCTCAGCCCCACTCTCCTGTCTGTCCTCCATAACCCTTGACTCCCTTGTCTAACAGAAATCTAGCTAACTCAGCCTTGAATAAATTTAAAGACACAGTCTCCACTACCTTCAGGATATAATATAATAATATAATATATTGTATAATATACCTGAATATTAAGAATAGGATTGGACTTGGTTATTATGCCCACCATGGATGACAATCCTATTCACAGTCAACATAAGAAATAGAATCAAGCTTGCTCTGCCATTCAATAAGATCATGACTGATCTGATCTTGGCCTCAACTCCACTTTCTTGTCTATTCCTCATAATCCTTGACTCCCCTATAGTTCAAAAATCTAACTCAACCTTGAATACATTCAGTGAGACAGAATCCACGGCTCTCCGGCGTGAGAATTCCAAAGATTAATGATCCCCTGAGAGAAGAAATTTCTCCTCATCTCCGTCTTAAATGGGAGACCTTTTATTCAGAAACTGTGCTGCCTAGTTCTAGATTCCCCTGCAAGCGAAACATCCTCTCAGCATCCACCCTGTCAACCCCTCAGAATAGTATATGTTTCAATAAATTCACCTCTCATTCTTCTAAACTCCAATGAGTATACGCCAACATGCTCAGCCTTTCCTCATAAGACTACCCCTTCATCCCCTCCTAGGCCTGTAAACCACTTGGTACAATTAAAAGGAGACTGCGTGGAAGCATAGAACAGCTACTTCCACAAAAGTCAGCCACCATTGAACCCATACCCGCAGTGAAATCCAGCATCCATGGAATTCATACCCCAACAAGAGTCAGCAGCCATAGAACCAAAGATAGAGCAAAGCTTTAGTGCCCATTGACCCCATACGCCAGTGAGAGTCACTATCTGTGGGACTCGTATTCCAGTGAGAGTCAGTGTCAGTGAAAAGCGTACCCCAGTGAGAATCAGTGTGTGCAGAATCCGTACCTCAGTGGGAATCAGTATATGTGGAATCTGTGCCCCAGTGAGAGTCTGTTTGTATGTGGAACCCATACCCCAGTGGAGTCAGAGAATGCAGGACCTGTATCCCAGTAAGAGACAGTATGTGTGGAGCCTATACCTCAGTGAGAGTCAGTGTATGTGGAAGTCATACCCCAGTGAGAGTCAGTGCGTGTGGAACTCATACCCCAGTGAGAGTCAGTAGGTGGAATTTTCCGTGCCCGCTGACATCAAGCAGCGTGAGTGGACAATATGGTGAGAAGGCCAAAAATTGTTTCAAAATGTCGTGAAACCAGTTTGCAATTATCCGCTTTGTCTGTCAATGGTGGGCCATGTTTCTCACAGACGGACAACGGGAACTTCATTTTAATACACCTGCATAACATTATAAGCCCTGCTCACTGGAATTATCCCCCCATGCTGGATCATCCAAACACCAAGCCGACATGTTTCACAACTGTACATATGCAATGTGCACCTGGCGAGCTGCACTTCGCTCAGGACTTCAAGGTTTGTTTGCCTACCTTGCTTCAGGCAGCACTCACGGTCATCAGCACCAGGCTTCGCAGAGAGCAGCACATCACTTTTAGGGGGGCTCATGGGCAGGTCTCTACCTACCAAACCAGCCAGAAGACAGGAGTGGCTTTTCAACGGCTGCAGGGCTAGGGCTTTCTTGGGTGAGGGGGAGAAGAGGCCTCAGGCAAGGGAAGAAGCTGCAAGGTGAGGGCTGCACTGGGGAAGGAGGGTGCCCCAGGGTGTGTGTGGAGGCGCAAGCTGATCATTGCAAGTGGCCTCAAGATGGTGAGGGCTGAGGAGGCAGTCTCCAGAGGAGATGAGCCAAATGGAGATGTGAGGGTGTGTGCAAGAATGGGCGTTGATGTCCCCTGAGCTGGCAGTGAGTGAGATGCCAGTGAATGTGTGATGGCCTTGTGACTGTGTGAGTTTAGAGTGATGAAATGGTCGCCTTACTCTGGCGGCATGGTTGAGATCATTCATCCTCTTTCTGCATTGGATGGCCAACCTCTTCTGTGCAGCATTGACACTGATCATCATTGCCATCGCCTACCAAGCCGGAGTGGTGAGATTGCTGGGCCTCCTGCCGCCAGAACGGGGGTAGAGGACATCATGGCAAGCCTCCACAGTATCCAAAAGGCTTTCCAGGGACACGTCATTGAATCGGGGGGGGGCTGCAATTTTCTTGCCTTTCGGGGCCATGTCTTCTGTGCAGCTGTCCTGGGCTGGAAGCACTGAGAGGTGTGCATGTGGCTGCACTTTAAATATGGCACTCAGCATGAAGAAGTGGCAAGGTGACGGCGTGGCTGGCAACTGAGAGCCCACCCACCATCAAGACGGCGTGTTTCCCGGGAATGCATGATTAATGAGGTGGAATTGGGTCGATACAGTATGAAAAGCTGCCATCGCGGCCAGTGGGTAAAACATTCTTTTTCTCGCCCATTACCACACTTAGTGCAAATCTGGGACGATTCCGCCCAGTGTGCGTGGAACCCAGTGAGAGTCAGTGTCTGTGGAACCTGTACTCAGGTGAGAATCAGCATTTTAGGAGAGGGGAAAACTGGGGTAAAATAGTCCATTTCTTGCTGATTATCATGTTCACTGGCTGCCTCAGTTTTCACATATTCTAACCCCAAACATACCTGCGTTGTTACTGACTGATTCTCATGGACATATTGTGGGCTGTGTGCTGGATTTATGCTTGGGCTGGGGGCTGAATGAAACTCACTGCGATTGCTTTCCTGGAAGCCTGCCCCCTCTCAACTCCCCAATCACAGGTTTGTAAAGCAAACTTCAGACTTTGACTGTTTGCTTTGGCAGACCCTAAGCTGCTGCGATGATCTGTAAAGTGGATTTGATATTTGGCTGTTTTAGTTGGCAGTGGTTGAAAGCCAAGCCGCTGATTACAGACACAGATGTCATTGCACGCTTCACTGTTCAGTGTTAACCCAACTTTAAAGTTTTAATTTTAATCCACAAATAGCATAACCCCTCCCTCCTCTCTCTATCTTCTTCCATTCCTTAACCTGGAACGATCTCAACCCTAGAACTGGCACTTTCCTTGTGTGTCTCAGAAACTTTAATGAGAACATTGCTTCACCAAGAGGTTTATTCTTTGAAGGAAGTATATTGTTTGGGTTGTCTTGGCTGCTGACACCAAATTCTTCACTTCCTTTAATAAGTAGGCCATGTAGATGAAGTGGATATCAGCCAAGCAATTGGTTTGAGACCCAGTTCATAGCACTCATATTCTAGGATTCAGCGGCCTCCCAACTGCGTGTCTGCAGATTCCTCTAATACTTCATGAGTTACCAGAAATGAAGTATCTCCAAGGAAGCAAACCAAACTTTTGCCCGCTCATCTTGGGTCCCCGTTTGAAACCTCTCCCCTCCAAGCAGGTGGTATTGGAGCAATTCATCCCCCTTCCTTCTCCAGCTCCTCTTCCCATTCAGTTCAGATAAATATTGGCCAGGACATTAGGAGAACCCTGCTGCCTTGCTTCAATAGTGACTGTGGGATCATTTTGCTTACCTGAATGAGCAAGCTCAGTTTAACAGCTCATCCAAAAGATGGCATCTCTGACAGTGCCACTCTCCCTCAGCACTGGACTGGGAGACTAGATTATGGGCTCAAGTCAATCTTGAACACACAACCTTCTGACTCAGAGACAAGAATGCTACCGATTCGGCCATAACTGACCTGTAATTCCTTATCGTTTTTATTATTCATATTCATTAGCTGACCTTTTCAAGGGCAACTGGGAAACTGGACAATGCTGGAAAGGTCAGCATGTACTGCCCATCCCTAGTCGCCCTTGAAAAGGACAACTAAGCGGCTTGCTAAGCCATTTCAGAGGACAATTAAGAGTCAATCACATTGCTGTTGGCCTGGAGTCACATATAGGACAGGCTGAGTAACAAGGGCAGATTTTCTTCATCAGGGCATTAGTTCTAATTCCACGGGATGGAGAACTGAGTGGGGAAGGAGAGGACACACCTAGTGGCAGATTACCCAGAGGAATAGCCAAGAGGTAACATTGAAGGTTGTCTTAAAGCAAGCACGAGGTAGACTATCCCTGGTCCCCAAACAGAAATTAACACTGAGAACAAAAGCAGTGCAAAGTAGTGGAACAAGATCTGCCATTCAGCTTCCAGCTTCCAACAAGGAGTTTGCGAGTACAAGTCTAATTCTCATACAACACATGATAGTCCTGCTTTTTCAATAATGGCAAATCCCTGCAGAAAACCTTTTGAAAATCAGGGTTTACAAGTGAAAAAGGAAAATGAGAGGGGAGGAAAAGAGAATTATGCTTTAATCTCACAGTGTCCCAAAAGGAGCCATTGGATTTATCAGCTCCTTCACCTTGTTGTAGAGCCAGGAACTTTCAACACGTGGCTCCACTTAAAGTGAACTTACTAGCCTCAATCAGCAGTTGCCAACATACGTTCACTAGGGAACAGAATCTGCCATCATTAGTCTGAAACCCCATGGTGCCTTGTAAATGTGGTCCGCGAGTTCAGTACATCAAGCTACTTAAAGTTGTGATGGAGCGTGCAACATACATTGAGCCAAATCAGAGACTATCCAGAGTCTGATGACCCTGGATTTTAATTAAGTATTAGAGAATTTGTTCTTAAGATTGAAGGTGGCAGTGCTGTCCTGTGCCCATCTTGTGGAGATTCTGTTGGAGGCCCAGTTTGGTAACTAGAGGCATTTTCTCCTGCACCTACAGAGAGCACAGGCACAAGGCAGCGCCAGCTATGGCTCAGTTGGTAGCACCCCCGCCCTTGAGTCAGAGGTTGTGGGCTCAAGCCCCATTTCCAGGACTTGAGCACAAAATCTAGGGTGACTGACAGCACAGTACTGAGGGTGTGTGAACTGGCAGAAGTGCTGTCTTTCGGATGAAATGTTATACCAAGACCCCATCTGCCTTCTCGGGTGATGTAAAAGATCCCATGGCCACTACTGAAAGAACAACAAGGAAATTCTTCCCTTATTTATCCCTCAAATACTAGGCCAATATTGCTCTGAAGAAGAATCATACGGACTCGAAAAGTCAACTCTGTTTTTCTCTCCATAGATGCTGGCAGACCTGCTGAGTCTTTCCAGCATTTTCTGTTTTTATTTCAGATTTCCAGTGTCCGCAGTATTTTGCTTTTATCTCGGCCAATACTGGTGTTTGTGGAGCCTTGCTGTGTGTTAATTGCCTGCTACATTTCCTATAATATAACAATGATTACACTTCAAAAGTACTTCGTTTGCTGTAAGGTACTTTGGTAATGAGGTAGTGAAAGGCACTGTAGAAATGCAAGTGCTTTCTATTTACAGTGTAAACATGGCACAGAGATGCAGAGTATGTGCTGTGCCATCAAACCAGGGCAAAGTTGCTTCAGACAATCAAGATTCTCAAAAATTTGAATCTTTTTTATAGTTTGAAAATTGAAAAAAATGCTATCATTCAATTTGCTCAAATTACTATCACTCAATAATTAATGACCTCAAAGTGAAAGTGTCCCTAGGTAGCAGTGATCATAATATGATTAAATTTCACATTCAGTTTCAGGGAGAGAGGAGTGGGACCGAGGACTAGTGTTTTAAACTTAAGTAAGGGTAATTATGAAAGGATGAAGACAAAACTGGCTAATGAACAGGGAAATTAGGTTAAAGGATAGGTCAGTAGAGATGCATTGGCAGACATTTAAGGAGATTTTCAGAATACACAGAAAAGTTACATTCCAATGAGAAAGAAAGACTCTAAGAGAAGGACACACCATCCGTGGTTAACTAAAGGAGCTAAAGATAGTATCAAATTGAAAGAAAAAGCTTATAATTCCGCAAAGATGAGTGGCAGGTCAGAAGATTGGACAGAATATCAAGAACAGCAAAGAATGAAAAGAACAACAAAGAATGACTAAAAGGAGGGAGAAATTAGGGTACAAGAGAAAGCTAGGTAGAAATATAAAATCAGATAGTAAGAATTTCTACAGGTATTTAAAAAGGGAAAAAGTAAGTAAAGTGAGTGTTGATCCTCTAAGAGTGAGAATGGGGAATTAATAATGGAAAATAAGGAAATGTCGAATGAATTGAGCAGATATTTTGTGTCTGTCTTCACTGTAGAGGATACAAATAACATGCCAGAAATAATCATGAATCAGGAGATGAAAGGGAGGGAGGAAATTAAAACAGTTACAATTGCCAGGGAAAGGGTACTGAGAAAATTATTGGGACTAAAGGCTGACAAGTCCCCAGGTTCTGATGGACTTCAACCTATAGTCTTTAAAGAAGCGGCTGCTGAGATAGTAGATGCTATGATTTTAATTTTCCAAAATTCCCTTGATTCTTAAAAGGTCCCATCAGATTGGAAAATAGCAAATGTTACTCCTCTCAAGAAATGAGGAAGACAGAAATCAGGAAACTACAGACCAGTTAGCTTAACATCTGTCTTAGGGAAATTGCTGGAATATACTATAAAGACATTATAGAAGGGCACTGAGAAAATTTCAATGCAATCAGGCAGAGTCAATATGGTTTTGTGAAAGGGAAATCATGTTTGACTAATTTATTAGAGTTCTTTGAGGAAGTAACAAGCAACGTGGATAAAGGGGAACCTGTGGATGTGCTGTACTTAGATTTCCAGAAGGCATTTAACAGAATGCCACATCGAAGGTTACGCAAAATAAGAGCTCATGGTGGAGGGGGTAATAAATTTGCATGGATAGAGGATTGGTTAGCTAACACGAAACAGAGGCCGGAATTTTCTGGCCCCATTGGCGTCGGATGTCATGGCGGGCGGTGGAAGGGTTGGGGGGTGCAATAAGGCGAGAAGTCAAAAATCAGTTTCATGCAGTCGTGAAGCCAGTTTGCAATCATCCTTTCCACCCATCAATGGCAGGCTGCATTTCCCGTCACCACGTGTCGGGAAACTAATTTCAATATCTTAGCATCTCATTATAAGCCCTGCTCGCGGGAATCATCACCCCATGCTGGATCATCTGGGCACATCAGTGTGCAATCATGCCAATGTGCACCTGGCGAGCTGCACTTCACTCGGGACTTCAAGGTTTGTTTGCCTTCCTTACTTCAGGCAGCATTCATGGTCACCGGGCTTTGCAGGCAGCGCCACATCACCTTTAGGGGGACTCACGGGCAGGTCTCGCTACCAGACCACCTGTAAGACGAAGGTGGCTTTTCAACAGCTGCAGGGCTAGAGCTTGCTTGGGGAAGGGGGAGAAGTGGCCTCAGGCAAAGGAAGAGGCTGCAGGGCGAGGGCTGGACAGGGGAAGGGGGGGAACCCAGGTTGTGCATGGGGGCACATGTTGAACTGTGCAAGTGGCCTCAAGCTCGTGAGGGCTGAGGAGGCAGTCTCCAGAAGAGATGAGGCCAGATGGAGATGTGAGGGTGTGTGTGAGAGAATGGGTGGTGATATCCCTTGAGCTGACAGTGAGTGAGATGCCAGTGAATGTGTGATGGCCTTGTGAGTGTGTGAGCTTAGAGTGATAAGATAGACGCCTTACCCTGGCGGCATGGATGAGATCATTCATTCATTTTCTGCACTGGATGGTCGACCTCTTGTGTGCAGCATTGGTACTGCCCGCCTCTGCCACCGCCTCCGAAGCCATATAGGTGAGACTGATGGGCCTCCTGGAGCCAAAGCCAGAGTAGAGGACATAGCAGCAGGCCTGCACTGTGTCCAGAAGGCATCCCAGGGATGCGTCACTGAATCAGGGGGCTGCATTCCTTTTGGCTTTTGGGGCCATGTCTTCACCGGCGCTGCCCTGGGCTGCAAGCATTGAGAAGTATGCACGCAGCTGCACTTTAAATATGGTGCCCTCTGAGGAAGCAGTGAGGTAACGGCGTGGCGGGCAAATCGGAGGCCGCCCACCAGCGAAATGGTGTGATTCCTGTGACTGCATAATTAATGAGGCAGGAATAGGACGATATGGCATGAAAACCCACCATTGCGGTCAAGGGGTAAAACAACTTTTTTCCCGCCTGCTATCGCACTTTGTGCAAATGTGGGGCAGTTACCCCAGAGTAGGCATAAATGGGTCATTTTCAGGTTGGGAAGATGTGACAAGTGGAGTGCCACAGAGATCCATGCTAGGGCCTTGACTATTTACAATCTATAACAATGACTTGGATGAAGGGACTGAATGTATGGTCGCTAAAATTGCTGATGACACAAAGATAGGTGGGAAAGTAAGTTGTGAAGAGGACATATGGAGCCTGCAAAGGGATATAGATAAGTTTGTTTGAATGGGCAAAAATTGCCAGATGAAAAGTAATGTGGGAAAATGCGAACATATCCATTTTGGCAGGAAGAATAGAAAAGCAGGCTATTATTTAATTGGAGAGTGATTGCAGAACTCTAAGGCACAGAGGGATCTGGGTGTCCTGGTACATGAATCAGGGAAAGTTGGTATGCAGGTAGAACAAGTGATTAGAAAAGCAAATGGAATGTTGTTGTTTATTGCAAGGAGAATGAAATATAAAAGTAGGGATGTTGTACAACAGTTGTACAGTTGGTGAGACCACATCTAGAGTATTATGTACAGTTTTGGTCTCCTTACGTAAGAAAGGATGTAAATGTGTTAGCAGCAGTTCAGAGAAGGTTCACTCGACTGATACCTGTGATGGGAGGGTTACCTTACAAGGAAAGGTTGGACAGGCAGGGCCTGTATCCTGTGAAGTTTAGAAGAATGAGAGGTGGACACTTGACAGGGTGGATGCTGAAAGGATGTTTGCCCTAGTGGGAGAGACTAGAACTAGGGGACACAGTTTAAAAATAAGGGGTCTCCCATTTAAGATGGAGACGAGAAGAAACTTTTTCTCTCAGAGGGTCGTGAATCTTTAGAACTCTCTCCCCCAGAGAGTGTTGGAGGCAGGGTTAATGAATATTTTTAAGGCAGAGGTAGATAGATTCTTTACTAACAAGGGAGCCAAAGGTTATCGGGGGTAGACGGAATTTAGAGTTGAGGCCACAATCAGATCGCCATGATCTTAATGGATGGCAGGGCAGGCTCGAGGGGCCAAATGGCCTATTCCTGCTCCCAATTCGCACGTGCATACGAGAGTGTCAAATCCATGCAGCAGTTTATTAAAATGTCTGCAGAGAATAAAATGTGGACCCTACACTAACATCAAGCAACAGTGTTTGTGCTGCTTTTGCAAGTAGAGATTGAGAAGAAAATAACTTCAGTTTAGAAACAAAAGAGACATATTGAAAGGTCTAAAGCCTTGGGCAGGGCCATGTCAGGTATAATAATTTCTTCACTCAATCATCCCACCTACAAACACTGCCTGCTCCCATTTAGACACCAATTGTCTGTCACATAATACAACTGACAGGGGCAGGACCTTGCCACTGCATTGAGGGGATACCTTTAGGCAGCCAGGCTGGCCTTGCAGGGGATGCTGTTAGGCCATAGGCCTTTGTCCAGTAGGATCCATTCTGTTAAAAGGAAAACAGGGAGGATTAACTTTCTCTGAGAAAACACAGATCTTTAGTCAAGCCAGAGAGAGCGAGGGGGGGGTGGGAAAGGCTGAGGTTAAAGTGAGACGCTTGAGTTACAATCCATCCTAGAGGACAAGTATCCGAGGCCTAGCAATATACGGTTTCACCTGTGGATGTGTATTGTGATAAATTTGTTGGCTGTAGAGGAGCAACTGAGAGCTGGAGTGTTCACAAAGCGATTCAAGCATAGGCATTCAAAGCAAAATCCATGAAGTTAACAAAGAGAGGCGAGGAGTGGATCCAGAGGATTGAGTGGTGAGAATTCACAAACACAGCACAGGGTCTTGATTGCAGAAATATGTGTGTTCAGTCCCAGGCACGTGGGATGAAGGCCACCAATATGTGACATAACCGCCCAATCCAGATTCAAGAATTGAAGTGCTTTTGCACTTGGTTGCCAACTCTGGTTGCACATATTCCTGGATATTTCATCACACAATCATCTGCCACCAACTCCACACCTCCCCAGGATCCCCCAGTTGTTCATGCGACATTCATCCTTATAGCACACCACCTTCCCACAGCAAACAAGCTCTTAATTACCCAATTGGATGGTGTTTGACTGTCAGTTGAACAGCCACTTTACCCCATCACCAATATTTTTAAAAGTAATAAACAAAAGAAAATGAAAAAAATTCATACCCTGATGATTTTTCTCCTGGGTGTTATTCATAGCTCTGGAGATTAATATTTAATTTCTGCAGACTCCAGGACAATGCTGGAAAGTTGGCATCCTACTTTGCACTCTGGTAGAACTCTGTTCAAATTCCCTAAAACTGTTTAAAGTAACATCCCAAGATTGCTCAGAGATCAGAACATCAGCAGGAGCCTGCATGAACTTTGGGAAAAGTCAAAGACCCAGTTCAGGGGCTGCTTATAAACCATCCTATCTGTGAAATTGCACAAGGAACCAACCACATCCTCGAGAGGACGCCTAAAATAGAAAAGAAAGAATTTGCAGCTCTATGGTGCCTTTCATGATCTTGAGATGTCACAAAGGATTTTGCAGCCAATCTGATGTAACGTAGGAAACATAGAAGCCATTTTGCGTGCTGCAAAGCATACAGAAGCTCTCTGATTACTGCCTCTGTGACTTTGGTGGAAGCACACAGTCTGGAGAGATTGAAGAGCTTCCCTGAATGATACCTAATGTTGATGCCTCCAGGTGGCTTCCTTAAGCATTGCGGCAAAGAAGAGATTGGAGTTAAGGAGCCACAACATATCCTTGCTTTTCGCCACTGGTATCAGACATATCCAATCATACCATCATGCAGTAGGTGCAGGATTTTGACAAACTTGTTTGGATATCCTAGCTCGGTGAGTGAGTACCATAAACCAGATGACTCTCACTGACCAAAACTTTAGTTAGATTTATGAACGGCATATATCGATCCTAATGTTGCTTTCTGCAATTTTCGTGTAGTTGTCTTGCTGCAAACACCATATTGGCTGTCCCACAGTTAGCCCTTAAAACAACACTGTGATTCCGGGAGGAAATCATCTACGAGGCTGCCTAGTAGATAGCTTAATAGGATCCTTCCTGCGATTGTGAAAAGACTTATTCCTTGGTAGTTGTTGCATACAATTTTTGATCTTTTCTGCTTCCAGATGCTAACTATGTTGGCATAGTGGGATTTCAATATGCAGGTAGACTGGGAAAATCAGGTTGGTAGTGGATCCCAAGAAAAGGAATTTGTGGAATGTCTACGAGATGGCTTTTTGGAGCAGCTTGTGATGGAGCCCACTAGGGAACAGGCAATTCTAGATTTAGTGATGCGTAATGAGGCAGATTTGATAAGGGAGCTTAAGGTGAAGGAACCCTTAGGAGGAAGTGACCATAATATGATTGAATTTACCCTGCAATTTGAGAGGAGAAAGCTGGAATCAGATGTAACGATATTACAGTTGAATAAAGGCAACTACAGAGGCATGAGGGAGGAGCTGGCCAGAATTGACTGGGAGAAGAGCCTAGCAGGAAAGACAGTGGAACAGCAATGGCAGGAGTTTCTGGGAGTAATTTGGGAGACACAGCAAAAATTCATCTCTACGAAGAAGAAGCATACTAAAGGGAGGACGAGGCAACCATGGTTGACAAGGAAAGTCAGGGACAGCATAAAAGCTAAAGAGAAAGCATACTATGTGGCGAAGAGCAGTGGGAAACCAGGGGATTGAGAAGCCTACAAAGACCAACAGAGGACAACTAAAAAAGAAATAAGGAGGGAGAAGATTAAATAGGGTAAACTAGCCAGTAATATAAAAGAAGATTGCAAGAGCTTTTTTAGATATATAAAGGGTAAGAGAGAGACAAAAGTGGACATTGGGCTGCTGGAAAATGACGATGGAGAAGTAGTAGTGGGGAACAAAGAAATGGCGGAGGAACTGAATAAGTACTTTGCGTCAGTCTTCACGATGGAAGACACGAGTAACATCCCCAAAGTTCAAGAGAGTCGAGGGGCAGAGGTGAGTAAGATGGCCATTACCAAGGAGAAGGTGCTAGGAAAACTAAAAAGTCTGAAGGTGGATAAATCACCTGGACCAGATGGATTACAGCCCAGAGTTCTGAAGGAGATAGCTGACGAGATAGTGGATGCGTTGGTGGTGATCTTTCAGGAATCATTGGAGTCAGGGAGTGTCCCAGAGGACTGGAAAATCGCTAATGTAACCCCCCTGTTTAAGAAGGGAGTGAGGCAAAAGACGGGAAATTACAGGCTGATTAGCCTGACCTCGGTTGTTGGTAAGATTTTGGAGTCCATTATTAAAGGTGAGATTTCAGAATACTTGGAAGTGCATGGTAAAATAGGGCAAAGTTAGCATGGTTTCATCAAGGGGAGGTCATGCCTGACAAATCTGTTAGAATTCTTTGAGGAGGTAATGAATAGGTTAGACAAAGGAGAGCCAATGGATGTTATCTACTTGGACTTCCAGAAGGCCTTTGACAAGGTGCCGCACAGGAGGCTGCTCAGTAAGATAAGAGCCCATGGTGTTAGAGGCAAGGTACTAGCATGGATAGAAGATTGGCTGTCTGGCAGGAGGTAGAGAGTGGGGATAAGGGGGTCCTTCTCAGGATGGCGGCCGGTGACTAGTGGAGTTCCGCAGGGGTCAGTGTTGGGACCACAACTTTTCACTTTATACATTAATGATCTAGATGAAGGAACGGAGGGCACCCTGGCTAAGTTTGCAGATGATACAAAGATAGGTGGAGGGGCAGGTAGTATCGAGGAAGCGGGGAGGCTGCAGAAGGATTTCGACAGGTTAGGAGAATGGACAAAGAAGTGGCAGATGGAATACAACGCGGGGAAGTGTGAGGTCATGCACTTTGGTAGGAAGAATAGAGGCATAGACTATTTTCTAAATGGGGAGAGAATTCAGAAATCTGGAGTGCAAAGGGACTTGGGAGTCCTAGTCCAGGATTCTCTTAAGGTTAACTTGCAGGTTGAGTCAGTAGTTAGGAAGGCAAATGCAATGTTAGCATTTATTTTGAGAGGACTAGAATATAAAAGCAGGGATGTGCTGCTGAGGCTTTATAAGGCTCTGGTCAGACCATATTTAGAATATTGTGAGCAATTTTGGGCCCCGTATCTCAGGAAGGATGTTCCGGTCCTGGAGAGGTTCCAGAGGAGGTACACGAAAACGATCCCAGGAATGAAAGGCTTATCGTATGAAGAACGTTTGAGGACTCTGGGTCTATACTCGATGGAGTTTAGAAGGATGAGGGGGGGATCTGATTGAAACTTACAGAATACTGAAAGGCCTGGATAGAGTGGACGTGGGGAAGATGTTTCCATTAGTAGGTGAGACTAGGACCCGAGGGCACAGTCTCAGAGTAAAGGGAAGACCTTTTAGAACAGAGATGAGGAGAAACTTCTTTAGCCAGAGAGTGGTGAATCTATGGAATTCATTGTCACAGAAGGCTGTGGAGGCCAGGTCATTGAGTGTATTTAAGACTGAGATAGATAGGTTCTTGATTGGTAAGGGGATCAAAGGTTACGGGGAGAAGCCGGGAGAATGGGGTTGAGAAACTTATCAGCCATGATTGAATAGGGGAGCAGACTCGATGGGCCGAATGGCCTAATTTCTGCTCCAATGTCCTATGGTCTTATGGTCTTATACTTGAGGTCCTGTGGAACTTTATCCTGATCCCAGATTTTGAGATGGCTGTAAATTTATACTATGTACTATTTGCTCTGTAATATTACACTTCCAGATCTCTGCTTGACTGCCACCTGGGCCAGGGGTTTTGCCTTGTTTGGTTGATTTGATTGCCTTTATCACCTCTTCAGTGGAAGGAGGAAGAGACAGGTTTGTTTCTCAGGCAACTGCTCAATTTGGTGCAGAGAATCTGTTGAGATGATGTCTCTGTTGAGGAGTTTGGCAAAGTGCTCACACAACCTTCCCATTACACCTGCATTACCAGTGACTAGTTCATTTCCATCGGATCATATTGTTAAGATAGGAGCAAAGGTTGTGGTGGATGGGCCATATACAGCCTTCAGCACATGGTAAAAACACAGATCAAGCTCTCAGCAAGATGTTGCAACTCATCAGCTTTTGCGTTCCACCTGTCATTCTGCATTTCTCATAAAGTACACTGGAGCTTGTGTTTAGCATTTTTATAGATTGATGCTTGGTTGTTGACTATGGACAGCTAGAAGATTTGTGTGTGCGAGCTGTTTCTGTTTGAGAAGTTGGGAGATGTTTTCATCATTCCCATCAAACTAGTCTTTGTGCTTACATTTGCAGAATCTGAGGACGTCTACTGAAGTCTACAAACAGTGATGTGATAATGGCCAGATATTCTGTTTTTTTTATGATGTTGGATGAGGGATAAATATTGGCCAGGGCACTGGGGATAACTCCCCTGCTCTTCTTTGAAATAGTGCCATGGAATCTTTTACGAGAGGGCAGAAAGGGTCCTGTCATAAAGACAGCGCTTCCGACAATGTTTCAGTACTGCAGTGGGAGTGTCAGTTTGGATTTAATGTTTGGAGAGGAATTTGGATGTAAAATGCCTTCCCAAGTGCTCTCATTTTCAATCTCAATCTGATGACGCACATTTGATAATGTACTTCTGGTGTGAGATTGGAGCCAAAAACAAGCACTACGCTGACATAAATGAGTGAGGTATAAGAATTGGGCCACTTGCAGGTGCCAGTGAGTTTACAAGCTGTGTTTCTGTGTCACAAATGAATTTGTAAATTAGGACTTGAGACAGACACATGAACAGAAAACCTCGTGTTTGATTATTTGCATCTGATTGGCTAGTTCAGGGGACATATGGAAATTACCCTCTTGACAAGCAAAAAATTCACATCAAATTTTTAATTTTGAGCTATGCAAGATGCTCAATCTCTCAACAACAAATTGAAATGATTGGAACTCTTGAGTTCTTCTTTAAATTTCCAACTGTGCCTCCTGGTGTGATTGGGCATTGCCCTCGCGTACTTGGCTTCCCTCTTGCCAGAGTGTCCTGACGGCTGATCCATTTTGTTTTGGATGATTCCACCCATTGAGTAGGCAGAAACAAATATACTGCAGTTATACAACAACAATAACAACCTGCATTTATATAGCATTATTAATTTAGTAAGATGACCCTTGGCACTTTACAGGAGCAATTATGCAACAAAATTTAACACCAAGCCAAATAAAGAGATATTAGGAAGGAGGCCAAAAGCTTGATCAAAGAGACAAGCTTTAAGGGGCATCTTGAGAAAGAGAGAGAAGGGGCTCTTTAGGGAAGGAATTACAGAACTTAGGGCCAAGGCAGCTGAAGGCAGAGTTGCCAATGGTGGAGTGATGAAAATTGGGAATGTGCTAGAGGCCAGAATTGGAGGAGCACAGTGATCTCGGAGAACTGTAGGGCTGGAGGAGGGTATAGAGATAGATCGGATTAACTTTCTCTCAGAATGGCCACATTCTGTTCAGTCACAGCCCATATCTGTGGGACACAGACCCAGCACCAGAAATGGGAACATAATCAGAAAACACCAAGCTAAGTCTATATAGGCAATGGTCAGTGCCGCAAGCAGGAATGTTCTAGTGGCAACACAATGAAACCTACATGTATCACAGCTTGTGGCACGAGTGACCTTTATTTTTTGGGTTTTCCCTCCATCCTGTTACACAAGGGTTGGCAACTCTGATTGGATTTATTCCTGGAGGGTTTATTCCTGGAGGCTTCACTACATGATCTCCCATTTTTATCAACCCTGCCCCCACACTCCCACCATCAGGCACTGACACGCTGCCTGCCCAAGGCCAATTGGAAAGTAAGCAGATTCTTCATTATCCAGTTGGAGTAATATTGCCTGCCAGTCAAGTTTCTTTCACCTCCCCGCCCACCTCCCGCCATCTCCAATATTTTTAGCACTAAAATGTGAAAGTGTTCAAAGAAATGGAAAAACACAATTTTGTTGAACACCCCAATGATTTTTCCCCTGGACGTTGTTGGCAGCAGTGTCTTGGAGATCCATCAACTCCTGGGAACTCCAGAACAACCTTGGGAGTTTGGCAACCCTAAGAATTGTGCCCAGTGATACTTATCATTTGATAACCTATTGTACAGACTCCAAAGTGTCTAGACAGCAGAAACCCAAATACAATTATTAGCAGCACAAACTGGATGGAATTTGAACTTTGCACACTTAGAAGAGGATTGCCTAAAAGCTTTTTCACACTGGCTCCCCTCACAAAACCTCCCCGCCTCTCCGTCTCTTAAAGGGGTGGAGGAAGGGAGCATATTCCCATAGTTTTGTTTTGCTCAGCTTTTCTTTCAAGAGGGATCCCCCTTGTTCCTGCAATGGACAGAGGGAAAATAAAAACATTCAAAGCCACTCTTCATTAGGCTATAGACAGGACATGTCAAATTTGGAACTACAGGTGGAAAGAAAGAGAGTAAAAATAGGACATGGAAAGGAACCTGGAAGTGTTTGGTCGAAATCAATTCAAAGTTTCCCATTGGTCCAGGGATAAATGCTAGTCCGTGATTATGTTATTGTGTATGTGTGTGTTTTCAACAGTTAGTATCTTTGTGTATATGTATGTCTGTGTGTATTTGTGTTTGAGAGTTCTTTTATGTATTGGTGTGTTTGTATTTTTGGCTGTTTATTTGTTTTTGTGTGCGTATATATGTTTGTATATATGAATATCTGTGTGTATTTTTTTGTGTGCATGAAGTTATGTTTTTGTGTGTATACATATTTTATGATGGATGATATGTTATTAAAATGACAAGTTGGATATTTTGGAACATCAAGCCTAGGACAGCAGTGAAATAGGTAGCTGCATGCAGTGGCACTGCAGGACTGAGCTGTTCAGACCAGAAGATCCCAGGTTTGATCCCTTAGGTCCATGTTCCCCTCCCCCGAGCAAATGCGCCAGAGTAGAACAGTCGTCTCAAAAATGGAGCAGTGGCCTGATGCCATTAGGGGAAGCTGGACTAAACTTTCTGCAGCCGTACCCACCCTCTCCTACCCACACATCCCCCCAGGCCACCCACCTCTAAGAGGACAGATGCTGACCTGTCCTTAGCTGCGAGGCAGTCTCAAGGAGCATTATGTGTTCGTTTTAAAATAAATATGTAACCAAAGGGATCCAGCGAAGAACATAAAAGGAGAACCTGAACTGTCTCCCCAGGGGCCAAGGGTATCTCAATTGCTCGTTCCACACAGCCTCATAGTGCAGACATTTACTCTCAGTCACTGTGATATCTGCAGGTGTCTGCAGAGGCCAGATCCTGGTCACCCCCTCTTAACGCTGTCATTATGGCAGCATTCCATATCTGAACCACTTTACCGGCAGGTTACAGACTCAGTCCTCTGAGCATTTACCAGTGGAGCCAGCTCAGTATTCTCTTGGGTCAGAGTGCTTGAGGTGGACTTCAACCCCCTCCATCAGCCTTGACTCACCTGTCAATGGCCTTCAGTGTGTGGTGAGGCTCCACAGTCCCACTTCATGGCTGCGATTGTCCAGCAATCTATCCTTAGAACACTGAGCACTTAATCATTTCCCTGCTTTATCACCGTGCCAGCACCCTTCTTGCAAAGGGCAGATAGTGTGTGCTAAAGAGCAGCAAGGAAAAATCAATGCAATGTAATACAAAATAATGTCAGATGACTAGCATATTACAGCATTGCTCTCCTTCGAGCAATGAAGGTTAAGGGAACATTTAATAGAGTTGTTTTAAATTATGAAGGATTTTGATAGAATAAGCAAGGAAAAGCTTTCCTCTGGCAAAGGATCAATAACCGGAGGACAGAGTTTTTAGAAAATTGACAAAAGAACCAGAGGGGAGATGAGGAAGATTATTTTTTATGCAGTGAGTTGTTATTATCCAGATTGCTCTGACTGAAAGGGTGGTGCAAGCAGATTTCATAACTTTCAAAAGTGAATTTAATTTATACTTGAAAAGGAAAAGATTTCAGAGCAATGCGGAAAGAACAAAATAGAGTAGTTAACTGAATAACTCTTACAAAGAGATGATATGGGCATGATGGGCCAAATTACCTCATTCTGTGCTATACAATCTACTGTACAAATATCCTCTGTTTAAAGCATATTCGAATAGCGCATTTTCGTTTTAGCATGATTCGTAAATTTGGAAATTTACCCGAATAACGATGTTGGCCTTGACCTCCATTTTTGTTTTAGTGCAATTGCTACACAAGCGCCAAGAACCACGATGTAACTGTTTCTTTAAACATTTCCTTCTGTTTCACTCACCATCTCCCCTGACCCTCCTCACTTCCTGCCACTCACCATTTCCCTAGCCCAAGCCCTTGGCTGCTTCCTGTTCCCTTCTCCTAACCCCATTGCTGCTACCCGCTCTTGGATTTCCTCTCCCAAACCCATTGCTGCTACCTGTCCACTGCTTCCACCTCACGGTCCCATTGCTGCTACCTGTTTACAGCTTCCCTCTCCCAATCCCATTGCAGCTAACTGCTTACGGTTTCCCTCTCCCAAGTCCCTCACGGCTTCCCTCCCGCTGCCCCTCTCCCAACTTCCTCACTCCCTCCCACTCATTGACCCCCCCCTTACCCCTCTTTCCACTTCCTTCTTCTGACCCCCTTCACTGTTTATAACTCAACACCCCTCTCATCACCGCTCGTCTATGAGCGAGGGCTGGAGAGAGGAGCAGCAAGAGTGAAGCGGCAAGGGAGGCGGTGGGGGGATCAGGAGAGGAGCGGTGAGAGGTGGTGGGAAGTGGAGAGGAGGATTGGGATGGGGCAGTGAGCGGGTGGTGGGAAGCGGTGAGGGATATAGGACAGTGGCAGTGAGCAGGTGGTGGGAAGTGGCGAGGGGATTGAGAGAGGGGTGGTGAATGGGTGGCGGGAAGTGGCGAGGGGATTGAGAGGGGGCAGTGAGTGGGTGGCGGGAAGTGGCGAGGGGATCAAGAGAGGGGCGGTGAGCAGGTGGCGGGAAGTGGCAAGCGGAAAATAAGCAGAAAGAGTAGTAAGTATGTAGTAAGAGTAGTAAATAGAAAGAGGATTTTTGGGTTAATTAAGTTCAAGGCAACCAATAGGTTTTTAATCTAGGTATTAGAAGTGCAAAGTGTTTCATTTTGGTAGAAAGAACATGGGAAGATGTTATAAAATAAAGGTTGCGATTCTAAAGGTGATGTCGGATCAAAGGCACCTGGGTGTATACCTGCATAAATTGTTGAAGGTGGCAGGACAGGTTGAGAGTGCGGTTAAGAAAGCATAAGCATCCTAGGGTTTATTAATAGGGGCATAGAGTGTAAATGTAAGGATGTTATGTTAAAATTGATTAGAACACTGCTTCAGCCTCAACTGGTGTATTGTGTTCAGTTCTGGGCGCCACACTTTAGGAAAGATGTGAAGGCTTTAGAGAGAATACAGAAAAGAATCACAAGAATGGTCTGAGGAATGAGGAACTTCAGTTACGTAGATAGATTGGAGACGTTGGGATTGTTTTCTTTGGAGAACAGAAGGTTGAGAGGAGATCTGAGGGAGATTTGATAGAGGTATTCAAAATTATGAGTCTGAACAGAGTATATAGGGAAAAACTATTCCCATTGGTGGGAGGATTGAGAACAAGAGGGCACAGATTTAAGGTAATTGGCAAAAGAAGTAATAGTAATATGAGGAAAAACACTGAGTGGTTAGGATCTGGACTGTACTGCCTGACAGTGTGGTGGAGGCAGGGTCAATCGAGGCATTCAAGAGGGAGTTGGATTGTTATGTGAAGAGGAAGAATGTACAGAGTTACGGAAGAAGGCAGTTAGTGGCACCAGGTAAATTGCTCCTACACAGAGCCGGTGCAGACACAACAGGCTGAACTGCCTCCTTCTGTGCTGAAACAATTCTGTTAGCCTGCGATTACCCACCCTTATTACATGCTTTCTTATGGGAAATTAATTTCCATTTAGCATGTTTTCATTTCACAGGCTGTTTTTTAGGAAACTCTTTAGGAGTGCTAAACAAGGGATAGCTGTATTGTATTTATGTTACATGTAATTAGAAGAAAGTACTGAGTTACACAGTGTGTTAAAGCCCTCCCCTTACAACTCTGAGGTCAGGAGCCCCCAGACTCAGCAGATGAATACACTGCCCAGTGGGTGATCCTTGTACTAAGCAGGCAGGTTCCAGGTTTGATTGCTGGTCTGTGCTGTTAGCTTTTCTCATTGTGGGGTTGGGTAGGGAGCAAGTGTGTGATTAGGGCTCTGCAGTTTGCTTTAGTAATCTCAGGCTAGGGAGGGATATCTCATGTCAGGTTCCTTGGCTACTCCACTGACCCATGTTGGAAGATGTGATTTGTAAAAACAAAGAGTTGCATTTATATAGTGATTTTCATGATGACTGGACATCTCGGAAGTGCTTTACAGTCAGTGAAATATATTTGGAGTGTCGTCGCTGTTCTAATGTAGGAAATCTGACAATCCTCATTGTCTGAGCTGAAACATGGGGGAGATTTTTCTCCCTGTCGGTGGGGTTGGGTGGGAACGGGCACGGGTGGGTGCGCAGCCGATCTCCACCCACGATCGGCTGCACGCTGTCATTTTACATGGGCGGGCCAATTCCAGTGTGACGTGAACCCAGAAGCGCTGTGCGCTCACTGTGCGGGAGGGGGGAGTAGGCTGAGTCAGGGCCTGTGCTCTTTCATGCATGCACGTGAAAGAGTGTAGAAATCTCCCTGAGGCACAGAGCTGCTTCAGGGAGATTAGTTTGATTTTTAAAAATTTTAATAAAGAAAAAAAAATTCTAAGTCATGTCCCCTCATGTGACAGTGTCACATGAGCTGGGACATGTCAATGAATTTTATTAAAATTTTTTATTAAACTTCACGAAACCTCATCCCGCCTGTGGATGAGGTTTCATGATAAATGCGAAGGCCGCCTGGACTCTTCACCTGCCTGCAAACCTTAAGGATGGACGGGCAGCTCAGTTAATTATTTTAATTGGTTTTTAAATGACCTTAATAGGCCTTTGACAGTTCAGCAGGCGCGCAGCCGACTCCGGTGTGCGCCCACCAAACTGAGGACCTGAATGACGCGCAGTGACCTCGGGAAGCATGCCCGGCATCACCATGTGTAATTTTACGCATCGGCGAATGGAGCCCACCCCCGTTCGCCAACCCGAAGATTCTGGCCATAAAGAATGGGCATTGGAATGAAATACTGAAGGGTGGCTGGTATCAGTGGAACTGATCCCTTCAAAAATTATTGGGGTAGTGGGAGAGTACCATCTGGGACTAAACTTTGCCCAGAGTGGAAGAACAAAGCTCCCCTCTCCTCGATATCAATAAAGCCGTAAGTCAATATTTCAGATCAGTCCCGAGCTATTTTCTAGTGGGTATTTGTTGATGTCGTAAACTCTTTCTTAACTTGGAACAAATCAAATTGAGACAAGGAACTTAAACAAAAACAGACCAGGGGCTATCTAGTTCACCTCCCACCATTCTGGTAGTCATATGATACAGTGATAATGGAGATGTTGACCAGTCACAACAATCAGTCTCTGTCAATTAGTCTACAATAGACCCAGGCATGAGGTGAGGAAAATCCCCCGTGATGGAGTGTTTTGGGAACCGTAGATGCAAAGTCATCTGTTCCTCCCAAGCTTGATACACTAACCATGTGATATCCCCAATTACTCATATACTGTATCCCTAAATGAACCACCAAATATGTAAAAACAAGGGGCCAGATCAAGAGTGTTGCTGAGACTGTGGAAGAGTCTGAGTACTCCTGCCCGGTCTATTGGAGTGATTGGGTTGAGGTGAGTGACCCCTCAGAGGGCGACTTTTGAAGAAAGAATGAGCGTAAATGACACTTCCATATCTTCTCTTGTTTCAGGTACATTTGACCGCAGTGTGACACTACTGGAAGTGTGTGGCAGTTGGCCAGAGAGCTTTGGACTGCGTCATATGTCTTCTATCGATAATACAGACGAAGGCCTACGTGAACGTCTGGCAGATGCCATGTCTGAATCACCCAGCAGGGACGTCGTAAGTTCTGGAACAGGTAAGGATCAAGCCACGTTAGTGCATAATCCTCAAAACTAGTCATTGCGATGAGGTTGAGATAATAACCTGGGGAGCTTCTTGCCCTGGGCAACAATTATCTTCACCACATCGTAACAACAGCAAAATACCATCAGATAGGTTTAGGCAATAATCGTAAATGTATCTATTAGTATTTTAAAATAGCAAATTAATTTCCATTATCTTTATTAGCTTTTAAGGCATTGTGGGCTTAATGTTCACCCAAGATTTATACCGTGCTGTGCAGAAAGTCTATTTTCTTTATGTTTGCAAGGCACTGTGGGACTGTACAGGTGCAAAACAATCTGCAATGTGAATTTAATTGGGAGTCAAATGGATTAGGTTAAAATTACACTCAAAACGTTTGACACGAATTCAGAGACTGTCAGGATCTCTTCTACCATGTCACAGGTAGAAGAGCCTCATTTGTATGAATATCGTAGATTTCAAACTGGTCCACGTTGACATGGTCTGACACAGTCCAACGTAACAGGTGAGGAATGAAACTTCCAACACTCCCAAGTTACAATACGAGCAATATGACGTGATCTAATTTGAATAAATGCAATGCAAACACTCGAATATGTGACCTGCTTCATGATGTTGCAACAGATCTTCCTCCTCCCCTGCTCACTTTCCCCTTTGAAAGTTCACAGTGTATTCAAAGTTAGTACTTGACAATACTATGCCCAGAATCAATGGAAGATGAGACAATTATTGGATTGGGAGAATTCTGCCAATCAGAATTAATTGGTATTACCAGCTGCCTTGCTGTAGATTGGATCATCTATTTTTTTGAGTAAACTTTCCAGAAAATTATTCAATCCAAACCAGTTACCAGAAGCTTTGATCCCACCCTCTGCCTGGTCTTGACCCAGAACTTCTGTCTGGATTTGAAATTGGCAAATCTGACAACCATTTGCAGCTAACTGGAAAATCTTGACATTCTGTCTTATCTACTAAAACAACCCAGCAGCCTCATTCCTTCATTGGTATTCTTTGTAATAAGGTGAGCTGGTTACTGAGTCTCGTATGTTTTGATCCGTTAACTTATTGGTGGTCATTATATATTGCGATGCGGGCGTGGCAGGGAATGAGGATGGAAATGTGTGTGGACAGAGGCTGCACTGGCTCAGATGCTGTTTACTGCTCTCATGGAGAAGGTACTTAGGTCAGTAGATTGCTGATAAATAATGCCTTCATGAAAAACACTCAAGAATGTGCTGACAGGCTTCCAGTCTGACATCCATTAAACCATTTTTAGTGTAAGAATTGCAGAAATACTAGGAGATAGGCCAGGGCAGCCGTGCTGTATTTTATCATGTGACTCTCTGACTCTGAGGACCTTATACAGTATCCCCTCCCCCACGGACAGCAATGTCAATGTGCAACCACTTTATTTGGTATATTTAGAAAAGAAAACCAGAGTTCTACAGATGACCAAGAGTTTACCTGTTACTGCAGGGAATTAGGCCCATGTACTGGCCTGTTCTAAACGTACGAATATACGAATTAGGAGCAGGAATAGGCCATTCAGCCCCTCGAGCCTGCTCTGCCATTCAATAAGATCATGGCTGACCTGATTGTGGCCTCAACGCCACTATCCTGCCCGATACCCTTTGATTCCTTCTACCTTAAAAATATTCCTCAAAAGTTCCACAGACTCACAACCCTCTGAGAGAAAAACATTCTTTTCATCTCTGTCTCATTGAGAGCCCCCCTTATTTTTAAACTGTATTCCCTGGTTCAGGTCTCTCCCACAAGGGGAAACATGTTTTCAGCATCCACACTGTCGGGATCTTGTATGTTTCAACAAGATCACCTCCCATTCTTCTAAACTCCAATGGATACAGGCCCAATCTGTTCAACCTTCCCTCATAAGGCATAAGGCATTCCTCATAACCTTACCTCATCCCAGGAATCAATCGAGTGAACCTCCTACGAACTGGTTCAAATGTAATTATGTCCTTTCTTAAATGAGGAAACCAAAACTGTACACAGTACTCCAGATGTGGTATCACCAATGCCTGTATTGCTGCGCTAAAACTTCCCTACTTTTATATTCCATTCCCCTTGCAATAAACAACATTCCATTTGCCTTCCTCATCACTTGTTGTACCTGCATACCAACATTTTGTGATTCATGTACCAGGACACCCAGATCCCTAGTTATTTCTTTTTTTAAATTCTGGTTATGTAATTATTCTATATCAGGTTTAGCTTTGTGCCTCTTTTGTTCTGCAGCCTTGGCTAAGACAACTGTTAAGCCAACCAATCAAAATAGTTTTTTGTTACCTGATTTCTCACCCCTGACCTCCCTTTGGGGAAGTAACTGGCTTTGAACCTCTGACTGAGAACCTAATATTGGGATCGTGCCTAGGGTTGCCAATTCTGTTTGGATGTATTCCTGGAGATTTCATCCCAAGACCACTCAGTCCTGAGTGTCTCGCCTCCAGGCTCCAACCATTCATCACCCGATATGTCCATCCTCATGGAGCCCCACCTCTCCACTAATTGGGAAACAAGCATTCACTTTGTTACTAAATTTGACTCTCAGCCAAAGAACCTTCTATCCCATCTCCAGTATTTTATAACCAAAAAGAGAATTAAAAAAAAAAAATCCAATGATTTTTCTCCTGGATGTTCCTCACAACAATTCCAATTCATGAAAACTCCAAGATAATCTGAGCAAGTTGATAACACTAACCATGCATGTGGCAGAGAGCGGGCAGCAGACCCATGTCCCACTGTCCTGATTGGCTACCTGTCAGTAACTTCAAGAATTCTCCATATTTCTCACCTTTTCTCCAGAAGCCCATGATCACAGTGAGATATAATTCCACCGGCACCTAGCCACCCCAGTACCTTGCTCCAGGGATTAGTCTTTATGTGTAAACCCAGGTTGGTTCACTATTGAAGGAGGGTCAGAGCTAAACCCAAAGCTGCTCTCATTGGCTACCTGTACACAAGCACTGTGCAGTTGGGCATCACTCAGAGGCAGATGTAGCAAGTGATAAAACGGGTTGGGGCTGGGGATGGTGGGGAAATGAGAGGAAATATCAGCATGTTGTAGATCCTCTGATAATCTGAAACTACCAGAGTAATAACACCTTGTATTTAAACAGCAACTTTAATCTGGTAAAATGTTCCAAAGTGCCTCACAGGAGCATTACGCAAATTTTGGTACTGAGCCACAAAAGAAGATATGGGGACAGATGACCAAAAGCTTGCTCAAAGAGGTAGGTTTCAAGGAACATCTAAAAGAAGGAGAGAGAGGTAGAGAGACAGAGAAGTTTCGAATGGGAATTCCAGAGCTTAGAACCTAGGCAGTTAAAGGTACGACCAACAGTGGTGGAGTGATTAAAATCACGGATGCGCTAAAGGCCAGAATTGGAGGAATGCAGATATCATGGAGGGTTGTAGGACCAGAAGGGAACAAGGTAACAGGAAAGCGGATGCAGTTTACTGGCACCCATGTTCGGGCATTTCAAATGGAAAGGGTAAGCTGGGGATCGAGACAGTGACACATAAATAATGGGAAACAAGCACTTTGACAGAAGAGTGTTTAACTCATTTAGGGACGATGCCTTGTTCCACCGCTTTCCCTTAACAACAGGCTCTTTCATATTTCAGAGGGATGCAAGTCTCAGTCTGGACCGTGCAGCTCAGAGCAGAAAGGTCACAAGGCTGTAATGCAGTTAGCATTGACTGCCCCCTCTTGTAGTGCGTCTATTAGCCTGTAATTTGATTTGTAGCTATTCATTGGGAGTCCCTGCAGCAGTGTGGTGTGGGCTGCCATATAATTGGTACTGTCTCTATTTTTACATCATTAGATTAGCCCCTGATGCCTGGCCACTTGTTGTCTGCACTGGGCCTACCATTTATATGCCTTTAATGTAACATAAAATTCATTACTGACCACAGACAGCAATCGCACCTCCCCCTTCCCCGGAGCTGAGCTTTGTGCAAAACATGTTTTTAACCCTTTGTGGAGCCACGCAACTAGGATAATGTCTTCAGGGTGCGTAGTGAGGGGATTAAAATGCTAAAGCTTTTATGGGGTGAGGTTTACCACGTTGTGATCTCATGGCACGTTTTCACGCAATGGGAACGTGAATCAAATAGTTGTGGGCAGAGGTTACCACATCAGATTTGTGTCCCTTGTGATTTTCAGTCCACTGGATGAACCCATCATATGGCCACAAATTGGGCACACTGACAGCTGCCCAAAATGTTCCCATATAAGGTGAATCCCTGTAACCAGCAGCATTGCATTGTAAATGCCACCATCAGGTACAAATATTTTAAACCTCATTCCACGTCTCTCCGTGTGTCATTTGTTAAACCATCTATTAATCCAGCAAGCACACAGCACACTCTGTAAGATGTTAAAATTTGATTTTAAAATTCTCCTCCTTGTGTTTAAATCCTTCCATGACTTCACCTCCTCTTTATCTCTGCAACCTCCTCCAGCCCTACAACTCTATGAAATCCCTGCCCTCCTCCAATTCTCGCCTCTTAGATTATAGAGATAGAGGGATGAATTATACATGCCCCCGGCAGGCATGGTTCCCGTGGGAGGGGCATGTAAAATACGGTGGGTGCCCATCCCACGACCTTCCCACCCACCCCCAAGTTCTCCCCGATAATACTGGGGGAGGTGGGCGGGCGCCAAAATTGGCAGTCTGCCTGCCATATTTAAATGCATAATCAAGGGTCAATTAGGCTTGTTAACAAACCAGCTAACCCTGATAATAGCTGCCCACTCCATAAAACGTTTGGCATGGGCAGCAGTGGGAAGCCCGATTTTTAAAATCAGATGCTTCAAGGGTGGGAAGGAAGGGGGTTCACTCTTCGAGGGCTGCCCTTTGCCAATTGCAGGTCTCTCCTCTTAGGTTGATGCCCCCTTT
The DNA here is from genome assembly GCF_964194155.1 of Cetorhinus maximus. Taxonomy (NCBI): domain Eukaryota; kingdom Metazoa; phylum Chordata; class Chondrichthyes; order Lamniformes; family Cetorhinidae; genus Cetorhinus; species Cetorhinus maximus. The sequence goes on along the minus strand of NC_135887.1, from coordinate 22,080,305 downwards.
CCTTCCTACCTGCTCCCTTTCGTAAATCCATCCCTTCCACCTCCCCCCCTCTCCTCCTCCACCCCTCCTCCTCCTCCCACTCCTAACTTATCCAAACCCTCCAGGCCCAAGACTTACCTGCCCCAGGGATCCATGGGCCTAGATCTTCTTCTTCTCCTGTCGTCCCAGCAGCCGCCATTGACGCCTTCCTGGCGCTGCTGGGACTGATGGAGCTGCCAAAGGATGATGAAGGGCAGAAATCCCACTCAGCCTTCGTTAGTCCACTCCGCAGCGCCTTATGGCTGCAGGGCAGGTCAACATGGTCTCTAGGAGGCATGTCGTCCTTCCGCAACGCCCCCCCCCCCATATTATTCAGCCCAGAGAGTGGTGATTGAGAGGCTACAGGTTTGAACACAAGGATGAGAATTTTAAAATCGATTTTTAACATTTTAACACATCACTCATTATGCTAAATTCCTCTATTTGCATTTCAGATTAACAGCAGTTTAACAAATAGCTTACAGAAGGACCAAGTACGAAGTATAAAGTGTTTGTACCTGAACTTAGTTAATTGGAATATATGACTGCCCACTGGATAACTTTAACAAGAAAGGAATTTCAGTCTAATGGGGACCAGGTGCAGTGCAACAACCACTGAATATTGAGACTGCAGGTATTTGTGGAGGAAGTATTTTCTATCGATGATATTGTTTTGAAAATCGATGATACTATCTTGTCAGATCAACTTGATCATGATGAGCTGATCATTGTCGAGTAGAAACGCTGCAAGCAATGAATAACCAAAGATCATGCCCAGAAATGAGAATATTCCACCCAACACCATCCCCAAATCAGAAATTCTAGGGCTGCAGTCCTGCCAATCCAAACAAAATAATTGATTTCAGGGAAGAGATTGAGTATGACACTGGTGTGCCGAATGATCATCTTAAACACCCAATTTAAAAGAACACAACCTCTCCTGCTCCTCTGTTGTACCTTACCCATCTCAGTATCACACCCTAGTCCCTGGTTTAGACAGCACCAAGTTCACTAGGTCGGTGTTAACCAATAGGAATTGCTGATTTGTCACAGACTAGTGAGGCTGCAACAACACTGTTTTAGCCACATGCACTGATTTTAGTAGAAGGCCTCATGCACACATATAAAAGACATAAATATATTTCATGTCTGTGTAGTTACTTAACAAACATCTAACACCATTCAGTTACCAAAGACAAACAAAAAAACCCTCAGATTCTGCTTTTCTTCCCGCCATTTTACCAACAAATGCAGAAAAGGTTAAAATTCACATTTACACAGGGTGTGATCATGAGTATTGAGATCAGATGATCAGTGACGGTGTCTATTAATCATTTTTTAATTTACTAATCAGAAATGCAATTAGCCACATCTGGATTTCCAATTAGCCACATGTGGCTAGTGGCTGAAGTATGGGACAACAGTACACTGAGTGTGTGCTGACTGATCCCTTCTCCCTGCTCCATTGGGAAAGTAGCTTCCTTCCTCTGGGGCTCACTGCAGGAGAGGCCGCTGTCAGTTCTCGAACATGCTGCCTTTTCAATCCAGACTGTTTCTCCATCATCAGCCCTTCAAATACACAGGCTCAGTTGCTGTGGGTTACAGCCTGCAGCATTCCAAGCCACAGTAGTGATAACTTGATTAGTCCTGAGGACAGGCAGTGTAGCCCTGGGCCAGAGAGAGTTCTCAGGACAGAAACTCCTTATGTCAAAATGAGAGTCTACTGGAATTTGAATGACATTAATGGAAATATTATGTGGTACATATCTTAGTTCTTACAACATGTGTATAGTATGTATAATGTTTGTAATGATATTGCATATAATGAAGTGTAAAAGTGTTGAGTCTGTACAAACATGACTCATGTAGCTCATCCAAGTAGCCATTCAGCGTGTACGATCCTGAATAGTGATATTCAACCATAGAAAGCAGCACAGCTGAATCTCATTCTTTCCTGAAATGAAATCAACATTCACTTTACAAGAGGAGACAGTCACCACATTGTAATTGGGAGTGAGTAACCTCAATACGCTAGGTACTCTGAGTAGGGTCACTAACTCTGGCTAGAGGCATTCCTGGAGATTTTATCATGTGACATCTGGCCAAATGAAATCTGACCACATAAATGATCATGTGACATCTGATGAGATGATTTCTGATCATATGACCACATAACAACTGACCATGAAACAACTGCAAATGTTACTGTATTTACTTGAGAAAGGATGGGTCCACTCTAGTCAAGTATTTTTGCTCATGGCTTCACACCAGCAGATGTTGTGCAAGAAGTTCCGAGAGGCCATCTGTGAACAGGGAAATGGAAGTCAAGGCAGGGGAAGAAGGGAAACTGAGGGAAGAGAGGAAACTGAGGGGGGGAAGAGAGGAATCAAGGGACAAGTGGGAAGCTGAGAGTGGAAGGGTTCAAACTGAGGAAGAAAGGAGAAGCATGGGAGGCGAAGAAGAGAAACTGAGGAGGAGTAAAGGAAAACCAAAAGCGCGGAAGAAGGAAACCGAGGGCAGTGGCACAAAGGAAACCGGAGGCTGAGGATGGGGAAAGCAATGGTGAGGAAGAGGGAAAAGTGAAGTTGAATTGGAAGCCTGAGTCAGAGACCATCTGTACTAGGACTTCACATGTCAAAAATGTACATCGCAGACCCTTTGCATGATAGGGCATTCAAAATGATACACAGTACATGTAATGGGATCTGACCCTTCATAAATACTGACAGAATCCTGAGGAACACCTTTTAAATAGTGACACACTCCTGGGGAACACATTGTAATTAGTGACACACTCCAAGGGAACCCCTTGTATATAGTGAGACACTCCAGGGGAACACCTTACAAATAGTGACACATTCCTGGGAAACTGCTTATAAATAGTGACACAATCCTGGGAACCACTTGTAAATCTTTTTTTTATTTGTTCATGGGATGTGGGTGTCGCTGGCTAGGCCAGCATTTATTGTCCATCCCTAATTGCTGCCCTTGTTCTGAGGGCATTTAAGAGTCAGCCACATTGCTGTGGGTCTGGAGTCACAGGTAGGCCAGACCAGGTAAGGAAAGGACAGCAGATTTTCTTCCCTAAAGGACATTAATGAACCAGATGGGTTTTCATGACAATTAGTAATGGTTTCATGGTCATCATCAGACTTTTAACTCCAGATTTTTGTTGGATTCAAATTTCACTACCTGCCTTGGTGGGATTTGAACCCAGGTCCCTGGAGGATTATCCTGGGTCTCTGGAATACTAGTCTAGTGACAATACTGCTCTCTCCCAATCTGAGGTGACAATTAGTGCAGTAGTGAAGGAGCGCTGCACTGTTGGAGGTGCCACCTTTCAGATGAGTTAAACTGAGGCCCTAAATGCTCTCTCAGATGGATGTAAAAGATTCCATGGCACTGTTCAGAGAGGAGCAGGGAAGCTCTTCCTGAGGTCCTGCCAATATTTATCCCTCAACCAACATCAGAAAGAGAGATGAACTGGTCATTATCATGTTGTTATTTGTGGGAGCTTGCTATACACAAAATGGCTGTTGCATTTCCTACAAAGTGTTTTGGGAGATCTTCATGTAGCGGGGCCTCCGGCAGCAGGTTGCAATGGTGGGGGAGAGCACCGAGCAGGACAACTGGTCGATTCTTGTGGGTTCCTCCCTGCAGGGAGCAGTGTCTTTGACAAGCTGAGGAGCGGAGCTTGATGCCATAAGATGAGGGAGAAAGCAGCAAGGACAAGGCTAGGACTTGTAAGTGGCAATGTGGCAGGAGCCTAGGGCAGCTTAAACCCCTCAGGGTAGCTAAAGGCAGGGAATTAGAGACTCTAGTCAAACAGACTGGCAGCACCCCTGAGCCTGAAAAGCATCATGGAGAGGAGAGAAGGACTGCAGCCAGGAGCTAAAGCAGCAGTTCAAAATTGGTGAGTTACTGCATTGGGGAGCCGAGGCCACATATGGGGCTAAGATCTGGATCATAGGCTATGAATATTCTCTGTTAATAATTTGTTCCTTGAGGTTAACCTTTCCCTGGAGGGTTGATATCACTTTGATACCAGTGGAATAAATGAACTTTGTTTTATAACCTTTGTGCAGTCTGTGTGCTTAAATCTCATGTTACATCTTGATGTCAGGAATGGCATTCCACAGTACAGGCATCAGGCAAAGGTAGACAAAATGGAAAGGCGCCTTGCCGAGATCAAGCAGATGGAAGTTGGCTCTGCCAGCAAAGGAGGCTGAAGTAACTGCAGCTCTAGCAGAGGCGCAGGCTTCACAAAATGAAACTGAGAGTTGAAGCAGTGACCAGAAAGAGACTTCCAGTATGCCTTCCTTTAACGTAGCAGGGATGGATGGAATATCCTGTCATGGATTTTTCCTGCCAATGGATAGGAAGGTAGACAGATTTGGGAGAAGAATAGAGATGTCCAGTGACCCCTAGGCCAAGGACTAGATTGAGAATGCACAACTGGTGATGGCTCCAGAGGCCTCAATGAGAGGGAGCAGATAGCGTTTGTGATGGAACATTCATGTGGGAAAGCTCGCCGGGAAATACTGGAGAGAGATACAGATGTTCAAAGAAGTCCATAGCAGATTTTTGAGGTCCTGGCATGGGGTTTTGGGGACAGCACTAGCCTGTCACAGCTGCACAAAAGTTTTATGAGTACAAGCAAGCCGAAGGAGAGGACCTGGACTTAGTACCCCTGGAGCTGGTGAAGTTGTTCAACCTCATCGACCTCCTGGATCCCTCCTTCAGATCAACCAGGGACATACAGCTGAAAAATCACCTAGCTGAAGCAGTGAGGGTTGAAGTTGTCCAAAGGGGGTTTAGGAGTTTCAGCAGTGACAAATGTGACTGTCCTTCCTTGATGAACGAGATTATATCATCCAGATGATGGTGGAAGACTGGACTCCTAAGACAAGGAAAGAGGCCACAATCAGGGAGGTGACTGTCGGCACCTACACGGGGATGTAGACCTCATGCTGAAGGCAGAACAGATTGCTGCACAGCAAGCACAAATCCATTCTTTGTTGTGCTATCTCTACAGTAAGCCTCGCAATCAAGCACGCCCAAGCGATACTCCAAATAGCTGCTGGAATTGCAACAGGGTTGGGCACTTCCAATGAGACTGCTCTCAATAACCACAAACTTCACAGAGATCAGGCATGGCAACCCAGTCCAGTGCAACTCCATCCCTCCTCCCTCACCTGGGAAGATTCGGGCCCGGCAAAGGAAATGGAAACACTGAGGCCCCCAGCCAGAAGACTGAATATGGAAGGCAACCCACTTTTGCCAATTTAGAGAGGATGATGGCCGATGCCACACCCATGTCTCAAGAAAACGGCAGCATTCCCATCTCAATCCTCTGTGAAATCTAGTAGGGAGTCATCAAAGTACCACCAATGTGCTTATGAGGGAAATCCAAACCCGATCTAGAGTGATAGAGCCACATACAGCTTCACCTTGGCCATCCATCTCAAAAGAGGACATAAGGCAGTTTCAACTGGTCAATGAAGACGTTGGTACATTTCACTTTTACTGGAAGACTAAACATCCACTGACCCAACATTGCCTAATGAAGGAGCCCGAACAGGCACATAAACTGCTGAGGTGCTGGAAGAAGATTAGGGAAGAGGAAGGAGTGCTCTATCGGCTGATTCATGACAACAGAAGAGAGGTGAAGCAATTCCTCCTGCTCGGCAGTCTCAAGGGTCAAGTATTAACCGCATTTGATGATCAGGTAGGACACTGAGCTTCAGAGAAGATAGCTGCACTGCCAAGAAGGTGGTGTTACTGGCTAAGAATGGCTGTCGATATTGCCAACTACTGCCGGAACTATGAGATGTATTCTTTGGCTAAAACAGGGAAGCAGCTTAACACTAATGGTCACACCCATGATGTCAAACCTGAAGCTGGAGGGCAACCTCAGAAGACTATTCCTAGAGGGGAATTTCTCAATGCCAAAAGTCTAGTGGATGATGTCTGGGCAAGCAGCCACTCAATGGCATAGCAGAACCTGAAGCGCCAGCCAACAGTGGCCTGAGTGAAGAGGAGCCGGATAGTGAAAGGGAATCCTGGAATGAGTGTGTCAGGGAATCCAGGGTGCATCAGTGTGAAGAGGCCTACTCGGTGCCAGAAGGAGATGCCAAGATGTCAGGCAGGGAGTTTGCAACTGAAGCAACCAGTGCTGCTGATCATATGGTCCCTGGAGACACGACCGATCTAGACCTGTACCTGGCTGACCCATCACAAAGCCTGTGTGATATTGAAAGTCACAGTTCGGAAGAGTAGCTGAGAAGATCATCTTGAACAAATGCTGAATATCATCCGAACCTGTACCATTTTCCCAGATCGATGATGCACAAAGGGAATGCTGCCACCAGTGTGGACTCAAATCCATTAGCTGTCATATCTCAATTGAATCTGCTGATCATGCAATTGCTCAGTAAACAGTCACTATGTGATGTGTCTAGTTGTCAGGGTGGCAACTCTCAAGTAGGGAAATGTGTGGAGGGGTCTCCGACAGCAGGTGTCAATGGTGGGGAAGAGCAGGGGAACTGGGGTTGGCCCTTGTGGGCTCCTCCCTGCACTGAGCAGTGCCTTTAACAAGCTGAGGAGCCTAGCCAAATGCCACAAGGCGAGGGAGAAAGCAGCAAGGACGAAGCTAGGTGCAGAATCATCCCACATTTGCATCAAGTACGGTAGCGGGTTTGAAAAAGAACATTTTAGCCGCCAGCCGCAATGGCGGTTTTTCATGCCATATCATCCCAATCCCGCCTCATTAATCATGCATTCCTGGGAAGCCCGCCGGGTCGCTGACAAGAAGACTCTTGTTCGCCCGCCATGCCGTAACCTCACAGCTTCCTCACACTGGGCGCCATATTTGAAGTGCAGCCACGAGCACATCTCTCAGTTCTTCCAGCCGAGGACTGCAATCTCCGATTCAGTGACGAATCTCTAGAAAATCTTTTGGACGCCATGGAGGCCCGCTGTGATGTCCTGTACCCCTGCTCTAGGCGAAGGCCAGCAAGCAAGGTGACAAATCCAGCATGGGAGGCAGTGGCAGCGGTGGTCAGCATCAACAGCCTGTAAAAGAGGACAGCCACCCAGTACCGAAAGAGGACAAATGGTCTCATCCGTTCCATCAGGGTAAACCGCTCTTCTCATCAGTCTTAACTCACACACTCACAAACACATCACACATCCATAGGGATCTCACACCTCAAGGGACAACACCACCAACTCTCACACCCTCACATCTCCATCAGGCTCATACCCTCTCGAGCTCTCGTCCTCATCCTGTCCATGGCTCTGCTCGCCACACAAACATTCCACACAATGCCATGCGCCCTGCTCACACTCTCGCCATCTGTTTTCATGCAAGAGAAGCTTTCATGCAAGACAACAGCAGGGAGAGGCCCCAGACCAGGGGTGGCATGGCCCACATTAGGTCCCTCACTTATTTTGAGGAGCGTGCCATTGCGCTGACTGGTAAAGACGTGGACCATGCCTGCAGCAATGTTGAGGTTGGTAGCGAGCACCCACGTGAGGATCCTACACCACATCACCCCCTCTCAACGTAGATGTGAGTGCTCTCTCCCCTGCTTTTGACTCTGCTGACATGCACTAATTATCTCTACATTGGTTCACGGGCGGTTCTGCCAAGCAACTGACACCCTCAGCCAGCCAGTCCCTCAGCTGCTTCCAGGCCCTCACCTCCAGCCAAGAGGACACCTCCTCCATTGAAGAGCTGGAAATAAGCAGTCTGGAAGATCTGTCACATCACTTACCCACACCCTGCACCAGCGCAGAGACACACACCTTGGTGGGACCCTGATCTAGAGCAGGCTCGGGTTCACAATCTGGTGATCATCACACGGACACGTGCCCGCAGCAGAAGGAAGCAGGTTCAGCCGAGCTCCCCGGCATTCAGAGCACTGCTGGGGAAGAGGCATCTGTGAGGTCCGAGTCAGATGATGAGTCCCTGGATTCGGCCTTCCAACTCATCGTGGAAAATAAACAGAAGGCGGGGGAACGTCACGCAGAGCTGTTGGAAGCCCTCAACAGAGTAGTTCACAAGTCTGAGGAGTGTGTCCACCTCTCTGATGAAGTGGTGCCCACGTGTGTGCACATGGAGGTCTCCATGGGAAGGATGGCGGATGCCATGGAGACCCTAGTCCAGCAGAATGCGGAGATGGAAGAGTTACTGCAGTGGCAACACAAGAGGGGAACGGGGCACCTCGCCATCCCTCTAGGTGCTCCTTCCCCTCAAAGAGTCAGGCCAGGACCCTCGGGCACCCGAAGGGAGAAGGAGTGGCAGTTGGACACTGCTGGCTCATGCATTCAGGAATCTAAAGGCTGTCCTCTCCCACCGAGTCCCCTTTGTCTGTGACCCTCTCAACCTCACCCCCTGTCACCGTAGAGGGAGCAGCTGGCCCACAGGAGGACAGCCAAAGTAAGCTGGGGCCCCCAAGGCCTCAACTGTTTAGAGGACCCAGCCGAAGTCATCAGAGGCATCAGGGCCAACCATTACACATGCTGTGTCTACCCCTCCTACAGATGTCAGAGCAGCACCTAGAGGTTTTAGGGCAAGAAAAGTTGAGAAATTCAGATCGCAATTGGTTGCACAGGTGAACACATTTTGTCATTTTATAATCTGAAAATATATTCACTTTCACTGAATAATGTGTAATGGTGTCTTTCAGCTTCATTGACAGGCATCGCATGTCCCTCCCCTTCATCCCCCCCACTAGCAGTTCAGCTGCATGCAGCTGGTCCACGAGTGATTCTGAGGGGGAGAAATATGTGTTTGGCAGGGCCTTTCAGAGCTTCATGCAAGCATTCTCCCACGCATGCGGACCCTTCCTTCATCACACTCATCTCAATGTCTTGAGCATTTTCAGTGCTGCCTGCTGGGGTTCTCTTTCAGTTGTCCATCTGAGCTGACCTGCATCTCTGCCCTCTCACTGATCACACTCCCACTCAGCACCTGTTCCTGCCCACCACGAGTTGTCTTTCATTTTGGGATTTAGAAACATGGTGCATATGATATTTATCTTTAGTACCCCTGTCCTTTCCCCTCCCCCATTCACCCATTTCCTTTCCCCCATCACTGTTGACCCCCCTGGCATCACCTTCCACCTCCCCACTGTCACCGACCAGCCATAACCCTTTTCTTTCGGGGATGTCCAAGTGAACATGTCTGTTCCCTTTCTTCCTGAAAAACCAGCCCCATCCACATTAACCTCCCCGACGTCCTCTTTCCCACCCCAGGGTCCGTGCCTGCATCCGAGTCCCCACTAACCACCCTCGCCGTCCCCTCTATTGATACATTCGCGCCCTCACCCTCCCACCCTCCCGGCTCACTCTGCCCTCTCTCATTCTCACCATTCCCTCCTATTACCCCCATCCTCATTGCGACCCCCAGGAGGCAGTTATCGACTCCACAGACTCCTACTTTGCATATTCACCTGGACACCCAGCGGCCCCCACCCCTTATCCTTCCCCTCTGGAGTCCTTCCTCCCTCCATGGACTCCTTCCTCCCTCTCCGGACTCCTTCCCACCCCTCCCCCCAGACTTCTTCCTCCCCTCCCCCTGGACTCCTTCCTTTCCTCCCTCTGGACTCCTTCTTCCCCCGGACTCCTTCCTTCCTCCCCGGACTCCTTCCTCCTCCCTCCCTGGACTCCTTCCTCCTTCCCCGCATTCCTTCTTCCTTCCCCTGGACTCCTTCCCCCCTCGGAACTCCTTCCTCCCCTGCAGTCCTGCCCCCTTGGGAACTCCTTCCCCCTTCCGATCTCATTCCCACCATTGGGTTCCTCCCTTTACACATTCCGCCCCCCCTTACACCTACCTCCCCAGTTAAACCATAAGACATAGGAGCAGAAGTAGGCCATTCAGCCCATTGAGTCTGTGCTGCCATTCTATGAGATCATGGCTGATCTGATAATCTCAGCTCCACTTTCCTGCCTTTTCCCCATAACCCTAGATTCCCTTACTGATTTAAAAATCTGACTATCTCAGCCTTAAATATCATTAACGACCCAGCCTCTACAGCCCTCAGCGGTAAAGAATTCCATAGATTCACTACCCTCTGAGAGACATCAAATAGCGAGACTTCAAACTGTTTAAACAGCGAGATTCGGGGACAGTTTTTTTAAAAAAAAGAAAAAAACTTAAATAATTTTCTACTTAGCTTAAATTTAGGGTAAGAGTATTTTAACTAAAGGTACAGCAGGGGAGCTCAGCTTGCGTGTTGCACGGCCCACAGAATGTGGGAAGTCTTAAACGCTCCTGGCAGTCTGGATGACCATATCTGCAGCAAGCGCCACCAGTTTGACCAGCTTGAGTGCTGGATTTCGAAGCTTAAGTGTCAACTGGAGGCACAGCAGTGCATTCGTGAGGCTGTGAGTTACGTGGATAGCCCGTTTTTAGATGCTTAAGGAAGCGCAGTCAGAGAAGGAATGGGTGACCACCAGTCAGAAGGAGGGAGGTAGTCAGGAAAACCCCAGAGTGCATCTCCCTCAAGAATAGTTTTTCTGTGTTGGAAAACGGTGAGAGTGACGGTTCCTTTGGGTAGTGCAGCCAAAGTCCAGCTGCACAAGGCAGGAGGAGAAAGAGAGAAAGAGCAATAGTGGTAGGACACTCAATAGTGAGGGGAGCAGACAGGCGTTTCTGCAGCTGCAGATGTGACTGCAGGATGGTGTGTTGCCTACCTGGGGCCTGCGTCAAGGATGTTACTGAATGGCTGCAGGGCATCCTGAAGGGGGAGGGTGAACAGTCAGAGATTGTGGGTTCACATTGGTACCAACGACTTAGGTAGAAAGAGAGATGAGGTCCTTCAACAAAAATTTAGGGAGCTAGGTAGCAGACTGAAAAGCAGGACCTCAAAGGTTGTGATCTCTGGATTACTCCCGGTGCCACGTGCTAGTGAGTATGGGCATAGGCGAATAGAGCAGATGAATGTGTGGCTGAAGAGTTGGTACAGGAGGGAGGGCTTTAGATTCCTTGATCACTAGGTCCATTTCTGGGAAAGATGGGACCTGTACAAATCGGACGGGTTGCACCTGAACCGGAACGGGACCAACATCCTTGCGAGAGGTTTGCTAGTGCTGTTGGTGGGGGTTTAAACTAAATTGGCAGGGGGACTGGATACGGAGCGGAGGTATAGTACGGGGTGTTGCACAGACAAGTATAGAAGAAAAATCAAGTCAGCCTGGAAGGCAGAGCATATATAGTCAAGTTAAGACACAAGGGAGCATTGCAAGGGTGGATGACATTTATTTTTATGCAAGGAGTCCTGCGAGTAAGGCAGATGAATTGAGGGTGTTGATTAACACATGGGGATATGATATCGTTGCTATCACGGAGACATGGTTGAGGGAGGGGCAGGATTGGCAGCTCAATATTCCAGGGTATAGAATGTTCAGGCGTGATGGGTGTGGTGGTTGTAAAAGAGGTGGTGCTGCAATATTGATCAAGGAGTCAATTACCACAATAAGAAGGGATGATACCTTAGAAGGTTCCTCAAATGAGGCCATATGGATAGAACTTAAACACAAAAAGGGGGTAATAACACTACTAGGAGTGCACTAAAGACCCCCATACAGCCAGGGAGAGATAGAAGGGCAGATATGTAGGCAAATCTTTGAGAAGTGTAAAAATAATAGGGTAATAATAGTAGGGGATTTCAATTCGAAATATTTACTGGGTTAGTCTTAGTGTGAAAGGCTTAAGAGGGGGCAGAATTCTTAAAATGTATCCAGGAAAGCTTTTTAAGCCAGCACGCAGAAAGTCCTACAACAGAGTGCTGGACCTAGTTTTCGGGAACAAAGCCGGGGAGGTGGGATAAGTGTCAGTGGGGGAGCATTTCAGTGATAGTGACCATAACTCAATAAGACTTAAGCTACTTATGGAAAAGGACAAAGATGGAGAGGAACTAAAGGTTCTGAATTAGGGGAAGGCCGATTTTAATATGATAAGACAGGATCTGGCCAAAGTGGACTGGGAGCAGCTACTTGTAGGAAAATCTACATCAGAGCAGTGGGAGTCATTCAAAAAGGAAATACTGAGAGTGCTGGGCCAACATGTTCCCATAAAAGTGAATGGTGGGACCAACAAGCTCAGAGAACCCTGGATGTCAAGGGATGTACAAAATTGGATCAGGAGAAAAGGGGAAGCTTATGGTTGATACAAAGGGCTCAAAATAGCAGAAGCCCTAGAAGAGTACAGAAAGTGCAGGGGTTACTTAAAAAAGAAATTAGAAGAGCGAAGAGGGGGCATGTAAAAACACTGGCAAGTAAAGTAAAGGAAAATCGAAAGGCGTTTTATAAGTATATTAGGGGCAAGAGGGTAACGAGGGAAAGAGTAGAGGCCATTAGGGACCAAAGTGGCAATCTATGTGGGGAACTGGAAGACATAGGTGAGGTTTTAAATGAGCACTTTGCATCTGTATTCACTTTAGAGAAGGATGATGTAGGTATAGAAATCAGGGAGGGGGACTGTGATATACTTGAACAAGTTAGCATTCAGAAGGAGGGGGTTTTAGCGGGCTTAAAATTGGATAAATCCCCAGGCCCAGATAAGATGTATCCCAGGCTGCTGTGGGAGGGAGGGGAGGAGATTGCAGGGGCCCTGACATTAATTTTCAAATCCTCTCTGGCCACAGGAGAGGTGCCAGAGGAATGGAGGACAGCTAATGTGGTGCCATTATTCAAGAAGGGTGGTAGGGATAAACCAGTTATCTATAGGCCAGTGAGCCTAACATCAATGGTAGGGAAAATTTTGGAAAAAATTCAGAGGGACAGAATTAATCTCCATTTGGAGAGGCAAGGATTAATCAAGGATAGTCAGCATGGTTTTGTCAGGGGCGATCATGTCTAACAAATTTGATTGAATTTTCCAAGGAGGTGACTAGGTGTGTAGATGAGGGTAGTGCAGCTGATGTAGTCTACATGGGCTTTAGTAAGGCTTTTGACAAGGTCTCACATGGGAGACTGGTCAAGAAGATAAGAGCCCATGGGATCCAGGGCAATTTGGCAAATTATATCCAAAATTGGCTTTGTGGCAAGAGGCAGAGGGTGATGGTCTAAGGCTGTTTTTGTGACTGGAAGCCTGAATCCAGTTGCATACCTCAGGGTTCAGTGTTGGGTCCCTTGCTGTTTGTAGTGTACATTAATGATCTAGACATGAATTTAGGAGGTATGATCAGTAAGTTCGCAGGTGACACGAAAATTGGTGGTGTAAATAGCGAGGAGGAAAGCCTTAGATTATAGGACAATATAGACGGGCTGGTCAGATGGGCAGAACAATGGCAAATGGAATTTAATCCTGAAAAGTGTGAGGTGATCCATTTTGGGAGGACAGACAAAGCAAGGGAATACACGATGAATGGTAGGACCCTAGGAAAAACAGAGGATCAGAGGGACCTTGGTGTGCATGTCCATAGATCCTTGAAGGCAGCAGGACAGGTAGATAAGGTGGTTACGAAGGCATATGGGACACTTGCCTTTATTAGTCGAGGCATTGAATGCAAGAGCAGGGAGGTTATGGTGGAAGTGTATAAAACGTTAATTCGGCCATATCTGGAGTACTGTGTGCAGTTCTGGTCATCACACTATAGGAAGGATGTGATTGCACTGTGAGTGCAGAGGAGATTCACCAGGATGTTGCCTGGACTGGAGAATTTCAGCTATGGAGAGATTGGATAGGCTGTGGTTGTTTTCCTTGGAGCAGAGAGGGCTGAGAGCGGACCTGATTGAGGTGTACAAAATTATGAGGGGCATAGATAGGGTAGATAGGAAGAAACTTTTCCCTTTAGTGGAGGGGTCAATAACCAGGGGCATAGGTTTAAGGTAAGGGGCAGGAGGTTTAGATAGACCTGGAAAATGGGATTAACATAGTCAGATCTTTAAAAAACAAAAAGCTAAAAGCTACTGCGGATGCTGGAAATCCAAAACAAAAACAGAATTACCTGGAAAAACTCAGCAAGTCTGGCAGCATCGGCGGAGAAGAAATCAGTTAACGTTTCGAGCCTTCATGGCTCTTCGGCAGAACTGCAGCATAGTTTCAACAAGGGAGAAATATAAATTGGTTTAAGGTGGGTGGGGGGTGGGGGGGGGGGAAGAGACACATTGAGGGTGTGGTGTGAGCAGATAATGAAAAGATGTCACAGACGAAGGAGTCAAAGAGGTGTTGAAGGTGGTGGTCTTTGAGAAAAGTGCTAATTAAGAATGGAAAACAGGATATTCAAAGTACAGCTCTAGTGGGGGTGGGGTGGAAAGACTAAAGGTTTTAGTTTTAGATTTAAAAATAATGGAAATAGGTGGGGAAAGAAGAATCTATATAAATTATTGAAAAAAAAGCGGGTGGGGGGGATAAAAAACGGGGTGGGGATGGGGGGAGGGGGAGTTTAAGATCTAAAGTTGTTGAATTCAATATTCAGCCCAGAGGGCTGTAAAGTGCCTAGTCGGAAGATGAGGTGCTGTTCCTCCAGTTTGCGTTGGGCTTCACTGGAACAATGCAGCAAGCCAAGGACAGACATGTTGGCAACATGTCTGTCCTTGGCTTGCTGCATTGTTCCAGTGAAGCCCAACGCAAACTGGAGGAACAGCACCTCATCTTCCGACTAGGCACTTTACAGCCCTCTGGGCTGAATATTGAATTCAACAACTTTAGATCTTAAACTCCCCCTCCCCCCATCCCCACCCCGTTTTTTATCCCCCCCACCCGCTTTTTTTTCAATAATTTATATAGATTCTTCTTTCCCCACCTATTTCCATTATTTTTAAATCTAAAACTAAAACCTTTAGTCTTTCCACCCCACCCCCACTAGAGCTGTACTTTGAATATCCTGTTTTCCATTCTTAATTAGCACTTTTCTCAGACAAAGACCACCACCTTCAACACCTCTTTGACTCCTTTGTCTGTGACATCTTTTCATTATCTGCTCACACCACACCCTCAATGTGTCTCTCCCCCCCCCACCCCACCCACCTTAAACCAATTTATATTTCTCCCTTGTTGAAACTATGCTGCAGTTCTGCCGAAGAGCCATGAAGGCTCGAAACGTTAACTGATTTCTTCTCCGCCGATGCTGCCAGACTTGCTGAGTTTTTCCAGGTAATTCTGTTATAGTCAGATCTTTGTTGACCAGTGCGGACATGATGGGCTGAATGGCCTCTGTCTGCCCTGTAAACGTCTATGAGCCTATGAGAGGATTTGAGGAAAAGTTTTTTCACCAAGAGGTTGGGGAGGTGCCTGGAACTCACTGCCTGAAAGGGTGGTAGAGGTGGGAACCCTCACAACATTTAAGGAGTATTCAGATAAACATTTGAAATGCCATAGCATACAGGGCCATGGGCCAAGTGCTGGAAAATGGGATTAGAGTAGATAGGGACTTGATGACCAGAGTAGACATGATGGGCCGAAGGGCCTCTTTCCATGCTGTAAATTCTATGACACTGTGAGATGAAATTCCTCCTCATCTGTTTTAAATGGGCGACCCCTGCCTCTGAGATTATGCCTTCTGGTTCTCCCACAAGGGGAAACAGCTTCTCAGCACCTACCCTGTGAAGCCCCCTAAGAATCTTATATGTTTCAATAAGGTTGCCATTCATTCTTCTAAACTCCAATGAGTACAGGCCCAACCTACTCAACCTCTCCTCATAAGAAAATCCCTCCATTTTCGGGATCAACCTAGTGAACTTTCTCTGAACTGTATCCAATGTCAGTATATCTTTCCTTAGATGAGGGGACCAAAATTATTCACAGTATTCTAGATGTGGTCTAACTAGTGCCTTATATAGTTTTAACAAGACTTCCTTATTTTTATACTCCATTCCCTTTGAAATAAAAACCAACATTCCATTTGCCTTCCCTATTACCTGTTGAACTTGTATGTTAGCTTTTTATGATTCGTGCATGAGGACCCTCAAATCCCTCTGTGCTGCAGCTTTCTGCAGTCTTTCTCCATTTAAATAATATTCAGCTCCTCTATTCTTCCCGCCAAAGTGCACAACGTCAAATTTTCCCACATCATATTTCATTTGCCAAGTTTTTGCCCACTCACTTAACCTGCCTATATCCCTCTGTAGACTTTGTGTCATCCTCACTGCTTGCCTTCCCACCTATTTTTGTGTCATCCGCAAACTTGGCGATACTACATTCACTTCCCTAATCCAAGTCATTAATATATATTGTAATCCTCCCCATTACCGCCTCCTCCCCATACTCCCTCCCCCAACCTCATCACCTGACACCTTCGTTCCCCCCTCCCAACCTCACCCCACCTGACACACCTTCCTCTCCCAGTCAAACCTACACCTTTCTCCCCACCCACTCGACGATCATCTATAGTAGACCATGGCCAAGACACTGAAGTCCCAAAGCAGACCGTCAACGGTGACATACCACCTTCCGTGAGCTGCTTCGCAGCGTAGCCATGTCCATGAGAATCTACCCAGCATGCGATGCATGTTCCTCCAGGTGTTGGGGTCCAGCATCTTCTGCTCCTCGGATGTCCACGATGTGAGCAAGGCCCTGACAGCAAGTCCCAACTTCTGCATGTCACACTTAGCAAGACATGTTCTGCACCAGCTTGTTTTCCCGCTGACGTGGATGGTAAATTTGATATGCCATTCCAGTGAGCTGGGCTTATAATGATATGCAGATGTATTGCAACGAAGTTCCTGACATGCGGCAATGGGAAACAAGGCCCGCCATTGACAGCAGAGCGGATGATTGCAAACTGGTTTCACAATTTTTGGCCTCCCATCATATTGTCCGCTCACACCGTCATGATGCCCAATGCCAGCGTGCACGGAAAGTTCCGCCCTAGGACTTGTGAGTGGCAGGAGCTTAGGGCAGCTGGAAGCCTCTAAGGGTGGCTAAAGAGCCAGGACGGGGAGTTAGAGAACCTCACCAGACAGTTTGGCAGCACCCCTCAGTCTGAAAAGCCTCATGGCGAGAGAGGAGAAAAGGACTGTAGCCAGGAGCTGAAGCAGCAATTCAAAACTGGTGAACTATTGCGTTGAGGAGCCGAGGCCATGAATAGGGCTGAGATCTAGAGCATTGGCCGTGAATATTCTCTCTAAATAGTTTGCTCCTTGAAGTTAACCTTTCCTTGAAGGGTTGATGTCACTTTAATGCCAGTGGAGTAAACAAACTTTGTTTTAAAACCATTGCGCAGTCCATGTGCTTAAGTGAAAGGAGTTATATAAATGCAATTTTTGACATGATTCCTGTGCTCACTGACCTACATCAGCAGCAACCCGATTTTAAAATTCTCATTCTTGTTTTTAAATCCCTCCATGGCCTCACCCCTCCCTACCTCTGTATTCTTGTCCAGCCCCACAACCATCCAAGATACTGCACTCATCTAATTCTGGCCTCCTGAGCATCTCTGATTTTACTATTCCAGCATTAGTGGCTGTGCCTTCAACTGCCAATGTCTGGTATTCCCTCCATAAAGTCCTCTGCCTCTCTACCTTTCTTTCCTCCTATATGACACCCCTATTAAAATTTACCTCTTTTGTCCAAGTTTTTGGTCATCTGCGGGAATATTTCTTTCTGGAGCTGTGTCAAATTTTGTTTTATAATGCTCCTGTGACATTTTATTATGTTAAAAGCATTAAATAAAGAAAAAACAACAACATTGTGTATTTATGTGAGTAATGTAACCCAGTGGAAAATGGTAAAAAGACAAATTATCTCTTTAACCTGTCGGCACAGTCTCACACCTAGCCCTTCTAGTATTTACAGAGAGCTGAGGCCAGTAACCACAGGGGCTGTGTACATCAGGCAGATACAGCACCTGAGCTGGGGAGTGCGCTTGCACCGTGCTTTATCAGATGGGAATACTGAAGAGCTCTTTCTTCTCTTCCTGTCCCTTTAAAGGATTTAGTATTTTTCCCTCTGCCCCTTTCTCTCAGAATGAGCAGAGAGATGAGGACCATCAAAAGAATGGTTGTTTTTCAGATTGGATGAAGGTTTATAGTGGAATTCCCCAGGGGTCAGTGTTGGGACCCTTGCTCGTCCTGATATATGTTAATGACCTAGATTGCAGTGCACAGGGCATGATTTCAAACTTTGCAGATGATACAAAGATTGGAAATGTTGTCAACTGTGATGAGGATAGTCTTGAACTTCAAAAGGACATAGATATGTTGGTGGATTGGGCAGACAAGTGGCAGATGAAGTTCAATGCGAAGAAGTGTGAGGTGATCCATTTTGGCAGGAAGAATATTGTGAGACAGTGTAAAGTAAAAGGAGAACTTCTAAAAGAGGCGCAGGGACAGAGGGACCTCGGCGTATATGTACATAGGTCATTGAAGATGGCAGGGCATGTTGAGAGAGCAGTTAATAAGGCATATAGTACCTTAGACTTTATTAATAGGGGCATTGAGTACAAGAGTAAAGAGGTCATGTTGAACTTGTATAGGACACGAGTTAGGCCTCATCTGGAGTACTGTGTCCAGTTCTGGGTGCCATACTTGTGGAAGGATGTGAAGGCATTGGAGAGGGTACAGAGGAGATTCACAAGAATGATTCCAGGGATAAAGAACTGTAGCTACGAGGAGAGATTGGAGAGGTTGGACTGTTTTCCTTGGGGAAAAGAAGGCTGAGAGGAGACTTGATAGCGGTATTTAAGATCCTGAGAGGTAGGGACAGGATAAATAGTGAGAAAGTGTTCCCACTCAAGGGAGCATCAAGAACTAAAAGGCACAGATTCAAAATAATTGGCAAAAGGAGTATATGTGATGTGAGGAAAATTTTTTCACCCAGAGGGTGAACGAACTTCCTGAAAGGGTGGTGGAGGCAGGTTCAATTGAGGTATTCAAAAGGGAATTAGCACTGTGGTACAGGAGCTATTCAAGCGGGGGGAGCAAAAAGGAATGTAGTGGTAGTAGGGTATGGTATAGTGGGAGGGATTGACACTGTTCTCTGCAGCAAAGAGCAAGTGTCCAGATGGCTATGTTACCTGCCCGGTGCCAGGGTTCGTGCCTTCTGCTCAGGGCAGGAGAGGAACTTGCAGTGGGAGGGGGAGGATCCAGTCGTCATGGTCTATGTAGGTACCAATGAGATAGGTAGAACTAGTAAAGAGGTTCTGCAAAGTCAGTATGAGGAGCTAGGTACCAAATTAAGATGCAGAACCTCAAAGGTAATAGTCTCTGGATTATTACCTGAGCCACATGCAAATTGGCATAGGGCAAATAAGGTTAGAGAGACGAATGCGTGGCTCAAAGACTGGTGTGGGAGAAGTGAGTTCCAGTTTGTGGAGCACTAGCATCAGCACTGGGGAAAGTGGGGGCTGTACCGTTGGGATGGTTTGCACCTGTACCGTGCTGGGACGAGTGTCCACGCAAATCGCATAACTAGGGAAGTAGAGAGGGCTTTAAACTAAACAAGAGGAATGAGGGATCAAGCTTGGGTAGAGGTAACAATTCAAGGTGTAAAGTCAAGGCAGGAGAGCAAAATAGTAACATGAGAAATGAGAGTCAGAAACGGCAGGAAGAGACATAGAGAAAAAAAACCTAAGACTACACCAACAGTCAAGACTACATATTACAAAGGCAACAAAAAGACAAAACTGAAGGCACGTAGCATTCATAACAAAGTAAATTAGTTGATGGCCCACATTGAAGTAAATAAATGTGAACTGATAGCAATTACGGAGACGTGGCTGCAGGACGACAAAGATTGAATTCTTAATATTGAAGGATACATAACATTCAAGAAGAATAGGAAGCTAGGTAAAGGTGGAGGGGTAGTACTGTTACTCAAAGAGGGCATTGATGCAATAGTTAGAGATGACCTTGGTTCAGGAGATCAGGATGTAGAATCAGTTTGGGTGGAGATGAAGAATATTCGAGGATAAAGGTCATTAATGGGAGTGGTCTACAAGCCCCCTAACAGTAGCCACAGTGTAGGACAAAGTATTCAAGAGAAAATATTGTGTGCTTGTGATTAAGGGACAGCAATAATCATGGGTAATTTTAATCTACACATAAACTAGAAAAATCAGATTGGCAGTAGTAGCCTGGATGGGGAGTTCTTAGAATGCTTTTGAGATAGTTTCTTAGAGCAGCATGTTCTGGAACCAACCAGAGAGTAGGTTATATTAGATTTGGTATTATGTAACGTGACAGGATTAATTAATGACCTCAGAGTAAAGGCACCCCTTGGTAGCAGCGACTGGTTTGAAAGGGAAAAGAGTGGGTCTAAAACTAGTATCCTAAACTTAAATAAGGGCAACTATGTGGGGATGAAAGCTGAGCTAGCTGAAGTGAACTGGGAAACTAGGCTAGAAGATAGATCAATGGAGAAGCAAAGGCAGACATTTAAGGGGATATTTCAGAGTATTCAGAATAAGTACATTCTTACTATAAAGAAAAATTCTAAGGGGAGGATCTACCATCTGTGGTTAATTAGAGATGTTAAGGATAGCATCAAACCTGAGGAAAAAGCATAAAACTCTGTAAAGATGAGTGGCAGGACAGATGACTGGACAGAATATAAAGAACATCAGAGAATGACTAAAAGGTTAATCAGGAGAAAGAAATTAGAGTATGAGAGGAAGCTAGCTAGAAATGTAAAAACGGATAGCAAGAGTTTCTACGGGTACTTAAAAAGGAAAAGAGTAAGTAAAGTGAGTGTTGGTCCTCTAGAGAGTGACAATGGGGAGTTAATAGTAGATAATACGGAAATGGTGGAAGAAATGAACAAATATTTTGCTTCTGTGTTCACTATAGAGGACACAAAAAACATTCCAGTAATAGCTGCAAATCAGGAGATGAACGGGAGAAAGGGACTTGGTGAAATTGAAATCACTAGGGAAACGGTACTGAGCAAACGGTACTGAGCTGCAGGCTGGCAAATCTCCGGCTCCCGATGGACTACATCCTTGGGTCTTAAAAAAAGTGGCTAATGAGGTAGTCAGCTGGTGTTAATTTTCCAAAATTCGCTAGATTCTGGAAAGGTTCCATCAGATTGGAAAGTAGCAAATGTAACCCCTCTATTCAAGAAAGGAGGGAGGCAGAAAACAGGAAACTATAGGCCAGTTAGCTTGACGTCTGTCGTGGGGAAGTTATTAGAATCAATCATTAAGGAGGTTATAGCTGGGCACTTAGAAGACTCAAGGCAATCAGAAAGAGTCAGCATGGTTTTGTGAAAGAGAAATCATGTTTAACCAATTTATTGGAGTTTTTTGAAGGAGTAACATGCGCAGTGGATAAAGGGGAGCCTGTAGACATACGGTACTTCGATTTCCAGAAGGCATTTGATAAGGTGCCACATCAAAGATTATTATGAAAAATAAAAGCGCATGGTGTAGCAGATAGCATATTAGCATGGATAGAAGTTTGGCTGGCTGGCAGAAAGCAGAAAGTATGCATAAATGGGTCTTTTTCTGATTGGCAGGATGTGATGAGTGGCATCCCACAGGGATCTGTACAGGGGCCTCAACATTTTACAATTTATACCAATGACTTAGATGAGGGGAGTGAAGACATGGTAGTTAAATTTGCAGATGACACAAAGATAGGTAGGAAAGTATGTTGTGAAGAGGAGATGAGGAGGTTGCAGATGGATATACTTAGGTTGAGTGAGTGGGCAAAGATTTGGCAAATGGAGTTTAATGTGGGAAAATATGAAGTTGTTCACTTTGGCAGGAAGAACAAAAAAGCAGAGTATTATTTAAATGGGGAACAGCTGCATAATTTTGAGGTGCAGAGGGATCTAGGTGTTCTAGTACATGAGTCACAAAAAGTTAGTATGCAGGTACAGCAAGTAATTAAGAAGGCTAATCAAATGCTATCCTTCATTACGAGTGGGATTGAACATAAAAGTAAGGATAAAAGCAAAAAACTGCGGATGCTGGAAATCCAAAACAAAAATAAAAATACCTGGAAAAACTCAGCAGGTCTGGCAGCATCTGCGGAGAGGAACACGGTTAACGTTTTGTGTCCATATGACTCTTCAACAGAACTAAGTAAAAATAGAAAAGAGGTGAAATATAAGCTGGTTTAAGGGGGGATGGGACAGGTGGAGCTGGATAGAGGGCCAGTGATAGGTAGAGATAACCAAAAGATGTCATAGACAAAAGGACAAAGCGGTGTTGAAGGTGGTGATATTATCTAAGGAATGTGCTAATTAAGGGTAGAAAGCAGGACAAGCAAGGTACAGATAGCCCTAGTGGGGGTGGGGTGGGGTGAAGGGAAGGAAGTGAAATGCTGCTTCATGTTTCTGGGAGGGAGGGGAAGGTGTGAGGGCGGATGCGCGGGAGATGGGCCAGACACGTGAAACATGATAGGGTCCCCCTTGTCCTCACTTTTCACCCCACCAGCCTCCGCATTCAAAGGATTGCCATTTCCTGCCATTTCCTCCAACTCCAGCATGATGCCACCACCAAACACTTCTTCTCTTCACCCGCCCTGGAGGCATTCCGCAGGGATCGTTCCCTCCGGGACACCCTGGTCCACTCCTCCATCACCCCCTACACCTCAACCCCCTCCCACGGCACCTTCCCATGCAACCGCAGAAGGTGCAACACCTGCCCCTTTACTTCCCCTCTTCTCACCGTCCAAGGGCCCAAACACTCCTTTCAAGTGAAGCAGCATTTCACTTGCAGTTCCCTCAATTTAGTCTACTGCATTCGTTGCTCCCAATGCGGTTTCCTCTACATTGGAGAGACCAAACGTAGACTGGGTGACCGCTTTGCAGAACACCTTCGGTCTGTCCGCAAGCATGACCCAGACCTCCCTGTCGCTTGCCATTTCGACACTCCACCCTGCTCTCATGCCCACATGTCCGTCCTTGACCTGCTGCATTGTTCCAGTGAAGCTCAACGCAAACTGGAGGAATAGCACCTCATCTTCCGACTAGGCACTTTACAGCCTTCCGGACTGAATATTGAGTTCAACAATTTTAGATCATGAACTCTCTCCTCCATCCCTACCCCCTTTCCGATCCCCCTTTTTTTTTCCAATAATTTATAGAGATTTTTCTTTTCCCACCTATTTCCATTATTTTTAAATGTATTTCCATCCATTGTTTTATCTCTACCTTTTAGCCTATTTCGATCCCTTCCCTTCACCCCACCCCACCCCCACTAGGGCTATCTGTACCTTGCTTGTCCTGCTTTCTACCCTTAATTAGCACATTCCTTAGATAATATCACCACCTTCAACACAGCTTTGTCCTTTTTGTCTATGACATCTTTTGGCTATCTCCACCTATCACTGGCCATCTATTCAGCTCTACCCCCCCCAACCCCCTTAAACCAGCTTATATTTCATCTCTACTTTTACTTAGTTCTGTTGAAGAGTCATATGGACTCAAAACGTTAACTGTGTTCCTCTCTGCAGATGCTGCCAGACCTGCTGAGTTTTTCCAGGTATTTTTATTTTTATAAAAGTAAGGACGTTATTCTTCCGTTATACAGGGCATTGGTGAGACCGCACCTTGAATACTGTGTTCAGTTCTGGTCTCCTTATTCAACGAAAGATGTAAATGCATTGGAGGCGGTTCAAAAGTGGTTTACTAGATTGATACCTGGAATGAGTGGGTTGTGTTATGAGGAAAGGTTAGACAGACTGGGCTTGTTTCCACTGGAGTTTAGAAGAGTGAGGGGTGATTTGATTGAAGTATGCAAGACCCTGAACGGCCTTGACAAGGTGGACGTCGAAAGGATGTTTCCTCTTGTGGGTGAGTCCAGAACTAGGGGACATTGTTTTAAAATTAGGGATTGCCCTTTTAGGACAGAGATGAGGAGAAATTTTTCCCTGAGGGTTGTGTGACTTTGGAATTCTCTGCCTCAGAATGTAGTGGAGGTGGGGTCATTGAATATTTTTAAGGCAGAGGTAGATAGATTCTTGTTAGGCAAGGGAATCAAAGGTCATTGGGGTTAGATGGGAATGTGGAAATCGAAACACAGGAAGATCAGCCATGATCTTATTGAATAGTGGAGCAGTCTCAAGGGGCCGAATGGTCTACTCCTATTCCTATTTCTTATGTTCTTATGAATTGCTACCTGAAAAGAAAGAATGTGCAAAGTTACAGGGATAAGGCAGGGGAGTGGGACTAGGTTGAATGTTCTTTCAGAGAGCCAGTGCAGACTCGATAGGTCAAATGGTCTCCTTCTGCACTGCAAAGATTCTATGAAGAACTTTAGGTCGCCAGGTTTTCAGCAGTGGGTTTTTTGGACCTATTTTTTGGGCATGAGTTCTGTGCAGCTCCAGCTATCAGAACCTGGAATTAAATCTGCTATTTCCATTCCTGAGTTTAAAATATTGGGAAGGGTGAATTAAAGCAGGGAAATATGTTTATTCTGTATTAGAGCAAAATATTGCAGATACTGGAAATCCAAAATTAAAACAGAAAATGTTGGAAATACTTAACAGTACTGGCAGCATCTGTGCAGAGAAAAACTGAGTTAATATTTCAGGGTTGTGACCTTTCATCAGAACATTTCTATTTCTGTGCATTGGGTCTTCATTTGTGGTGGGATACTGATCAGGGAATACAATCCTGACAAGAGGCTGATATGAACAGTACGCACAGTCAGATCCTGGGAGCCATGATCTATCCAGGCATATCCAAAATCACTTACAGATGGTCTAGACTTCTTGTGTAAACTGAAATTGAAATAAGCATGAACTTATCTGACACACCTTAATAGTTCAGTACCACAGCAAGTAACTGGTTGGAGTTCTTAATGTGTACACACACCCTCCCCCCCCCAAACTATTTGTCAACCCCACCCCAATACAGCATAGCGGAGTGAGGGAGCTTCAGGTGTCCTTTCAGTCCAAGTTGGCAAGCTGTCTGCTCACCTGTGCCCACCCTCATAGAAGATAACATTACATCCTTATAACTGTTGGGTCCAGTGGATGGGTGCAAAAGTTGTTCCCCCTGTAGAGGTAGCATTGATGGTAGCAAATGTTAACAACCACTTGCATTTATAGCGCCTTTGATGTGATAAAACATCCAGTGCCTCTTCACAGGAACCTTATTAGACAAAATTGAAACTGAACCATATGAAGAGATACTAGGAAAGATGACCAAAAGCTTGGTCAAAGAGGTAGAGTAGTATCTTAAAGGAGAGAAGAAACTCAGAAAGATTTCGGAAGGGAATCCCAGAGCTTAGGCCCAGGCAACTGAAGGCACAGCATATATCCCAGAGGGTTATAGGATTTAGGACATTTTACTACATATATTATATAATATATATACAAGCTGTTGTTTTTGAATAAGGTTACGATTGGCCATTAATTAGAAAAAGAATTAAATTAAAATAAAAACTCAAAAGGCAGAGAAAGCATAGGGAATAGAAAGCAAGGAAGAAAAAGCAGAAAAATATTGAATATTTATATGTTTAGAATTTAAGAATTAATTACATCAATAGAGTTATTACCAATTTTTTTATCAGTCTTATTACTTTAAAGAGCTTGTATCTCTATAGCCCCTTTCACAATTTCATGATGTCCCAATAGCTTTGCAGCCAGTGAATTACTTTTGGAATATCATTACTGTTATAATGTAGAAAATATTAATGTAATATTAATTTGTTTTCTCGTCCTGCGCATGGAGGTAGTTGGCACAGGGAGTCTGAACCTACTGAGAGTCCAGGGTTAATTTCTACTTATAGTAGAGCCTGCATAAAAAACCTGAAAAGGAGAGGGTTAAAGCAACATGAATGGTGAATTTGGTAATTGGGATGCAGGGGGAACTTTGGGTAGAACTAGAATAAACAATCTCTAATGGTTTAACAGTTCATTTTCAAAATGGTCTCTTTTTTAAGCTGTTGTGGATGACCCAGTGTCGGTCTTGTTACAAAGAGAATCATTTATTGAAATCAGTGACAGCTTCCAGGCATCCGGTCAGAAGGACACACATCCTGTGCTGATCCAATGGACCATTTTTCATGCAGCAAGTGTTTATAATCTACCATTCCGGCTGTGGTTTTAACCCCCTCACGTACAGGACTACTCACCGGCAGTAATTAGCACTGAAATGACCGTATGGTTAGACCATCTGGCCACCTGGAAGACAGAGGATGGGTAAAGAACTTCTTCAAACTCTTGCCCGGGGAGAGGAGGGCTGCCAGTTTCAGTTCCTGTGACCGCCTGTTGCTCCTATCCACCTTATAACAAAACTTGCATTTGTATAATGCATTTTTAACATAGTAAAATTCTCCCCCCAAACCTCCCTACCATTGTCCAGCTAAGTGGGTCTGCATTCGCCTAGTTCCATTCTTATTTACACGTAGCTAGAGTATCACTTCCAATGGCTTCTCCCTGTTCCTGCCCTGTTACCTCTGGTGTTGCCCAAGGATTTTCAGTTTTCACATATATGCTGACAACACCCAGCTCTACCTCATCACCACCTCTCTCAATTCCTCCACTGTCGTCAAATTATCAGACTGCATGTGTAACAATCAGCACCGGATGAACAGAAATTCCCTGCAATTAAATACTGGGAAGATCGAAACCATTACATTGGTCCCCGCTACTGACTCCATCCCTCTCCCTGGCAACTGTCTGACACTGAACCAGATTGTTTGCAGCCTTGGTGCCATATTTGCCCAGTGATGAACTTCTAATCACACATCCATGCCACCACTAAGACTGCCTACTTCCTCCTCCCTCCTCTTTAAGAACATAAGAAATAGAAGCAGAAGTAAACCACACAGCCCATCGAACCTGCTCTTCCATTCAATATGATCATGGCTGATCTTGGACTTCAACTCCATTTTCCCGCTCACTCCTCATATCCCTTAATTCCCTGAGATCAAAAATCTATCCCAGCCTTAAATGTATTCACCAGTGGAGCATCCACAACCCTCTGCTGCAGAGAATTCCAAAGATTCACAACCCCTTGAATGAAGAAATTTCTCCTCATCTCAGTCCTAAATGATTGGACCCTTACCCTGAGACTGTGCCTCCGTGTTTTAGATTCCCCGACCAATGGAAACAATCTCTCAACTGTCTACACTGACAAACCCCCTCAGAATGTTGTACGTTTCAATGAGATCGTCTTTCATTCTTCTAAACTTGAGAGAATATCAGCCCAATTTACTCAGCCTCTCATCATAGGACAACCCCCTCATCCCAGGGAACAATTTAGTGAACCTTCGCTGTACCGTCTCCAATGCAAGTATATCCTTCCTATGAGGAGACCAAAACTGCACACAGTACTCCAGATGCAATCTCACCCAACATCGCCCTTACCTAACATTGTGCGACTCAGCCTCTATCTTAGCTCATCATCCATTCTTTCATTACCTCCAGACTTAGCTTTTCCAACACATGCCTAGCTGGCCTCCTACATTCTACCCTCCATTTACTTGAGGTCATTCAAAACTCTGCTGCCTGTGTCCTTACTCACACCATGTCTTGTTCACCCACCCATCACCCCATACTCTGGCCTACATTGGCTCTCAGTTGACGACCCTCTGTCTCTCTCTCGCTCGCTCTCTTCTCTCTCTGTCTCTTCCCCCTCCCATAATCTGTAACAATGTTACAAATTACAATTTTCCTGATCAAAACATTAGCTCCTTCTCTGACCCCAGCCCTCACACAACTATCTAAACATCCCAAAGGTTACAAAAACACTCCATGGGATTTTTCGGACAAGCGAAGTTTTTTTTAAAGATGTGTGACCTCTTGTGACAGAAAACGCTCCAGTTTTCAGACCCTGCTCCACTCCTCAGACCCTGCTCCACTCCCTATTTCAGGGATTTGCTGCTGAAACTTTGTCCTGCCTTTGCAGATGTTTGAGGTACATCTACATAACACTTACCATTGAGGCCAGCCCAAACTCAAGCTTGTGCAAAATTGGACTTCACATGACAGAGAGACACTCTGAAATCAGTTCACTATGTGATACACTTTGAGATTTATTTTTGATAGTCAAGTTTCCACTTCTTTTTTCCCCACTGGGAATCTCTACAATTTTCTGACTGATAATTAACATATATCTGCTTATACTGGGGGCCGGGTTAGCTGTACCTCAGGCCAAGGATGTTAAAGTTAATTGAACTGTAAGGTGAAAGTTCAAAATCCAAAGAGCAAAAATGTAGGCAAGGTAAATTAGGAACTAGTAATTAGGTGATACAAAGTTCAGATTTAAAAATCCATCAATTTTAGAACACAGTGAAGACCTTATAAGGAATTTCACAGTTTTGAGTTCCTAGGAATGAATGAATTAGATAGAGAGTTGATGAATCTTCACTCCGAGGATGTAGAGAGAATGAATACTGTATCAATGCTGTAATTGAGGCACTCGTCTGTGCCCAGCATCACCCTGTAGGCTGGATTTAACAACCCTCCACTGGAGAGTTTGAAGATGAGGGGGCTCATAAAATGCAGCGTGTGGTCTGTCCACCATCTTCCTGCCCACCCCCAACCTGTCTCCCATTTTACGGGGTGGGTGTGGTGGAGGATGTGGGCGGACCGCTCGCCCAATTAATAGCCACTTATAGTGTCTCATCCCACCCTCGCTACTGTCTTACCAGCAGCAGGGAGAGGCCCAGGCCAAGCAGGTAGCCTGGAAGCTTTTACTGAACGAGCTGGTGTCAGGCAAGAAGGGGGAGGGACCTCCTTTGGTGAGTCCCTTATACTCATTGGAGGCATCCTCTCCCCCAAAGTCACACTCCCCCGCATTTAAACTCCCCCTCCAGCGGCCTCTCAGACCTGGCCATCACCTTGATCAAAACCCATGGTGGCAGCCTGCCAGCCAGCCCCATCAATACCCCAGATTTACCTTCATTCCGGCTTCCATAACCACCTCTTCTTTGGGTTCTGGCTGTAGTCCCAGCAGTGACCACTGCTTGAATCTGGCACTGCTGAGACTACAAAGTTGCTGGCCCGTCGAATTATTTGGTACCTCTCTAAGACAGGACTTTACCCCAGATGGGGGCAGAAGTCTCGCCCTGCTGAGCGTAAAATGGCTGTGGGACAGGCAGCTTTTTCGTGGGTGGACTCCTGACCGACCCTTTAGTCGGGAGGTGCGGGGAACACAGCGCTCCGCAAAATCCAGCCCTGTGTGTTTGCCCAGCCCTTCCCCTCACCTCTGCCCATCCTACCCTTTGTCTCGTCCCAATCCCACCCCTCACCCTTTCCCTAGCCTCACCCCAAGCCTCTGCCCAGCCCCATTCTAATCTCTACCCAACCCAAACCCTATCTCTGTGCAGCCTCATTCATACTCTCTGCTCTGATCCACCCCTTGTCTCTGTCCAGAATTGGGGGCTAAATGTTTAACCACAATGCTCAAGGTATCATGTGAGGATAGGCTCGAAAGACAATCCGGTCGTTTCCTGCTAGTCAATTTTGTGTGTCCATATGCAACCCAACCCAGCTGTAGTCCGGTAATCGGGCTGGGGGCTTTCCTGGATGATGGTATTTAACTGGACAGTGTGCTTTCTAATAGGCATTGATAAGGCATTCTGATAAGGCATTACATCTGGGACAGGGTGGAAGAGCAGTCCTTTCTAACATTGCCCCTTCAGCCCTAGGTGCGATTTCTAAAATGTCTAGTTTATAATTTTGACAGTACATTCCACATCAGAGAGGCTCAGTGATGAGCAGCTAATCTGAGAATCTCCTGTTCATTTTTAAAGTAATTGTCCCAGTTCTCCATTTGTGGAGCCTCAGGCCAGCTATCTGCTCTTAGATGCTGCGTTCCTTACTTAAGAGGCACTAAAGATAGAAAAGGGATGGAGCAAACATTACAGTTGGACCTGAATAACCTAGCACTTTTCAAAAAAGGCCAGTGCGTGAAAAAGAGTGGACAGCATCTTCCTCTCTAAGGGGAGAATCGTGTCCCATTGATTCGAGGATGCTGCATTCATCGCCCTGAGAGCCTGACAGTAATTCACAGTGACAGTATGAGATGATGAGGAAGAATCTCTTCTATTCAGAGCTGCCTCAGCTTCCCCTTCACTGACACATCAGAATTTGATGTCATTGTATCGTTTTGCAGCCTGCCGCTCTGTCACCTGTGGGTAGAATGAGTTTGGCCCCCTCGGCAAATGGTTCTTTAGACCATACATACATGCGTACATGCAGAAGTTTTGCCAATACGGTGAGGTGCTTTATGAAGAAGTAAGGCCCCTGCATAACCGTTGGATGAGAGCAGGGGCTTGGTATGATGGACTTGTTCATCGGCCCCCTGAAGGAGATGGTGTTGGTGACTTATCAGCACCGCCTATAGAAAGCGCATTGAGCTGCCGTCATGAGCACTGTTGCTCCACCTGAATTACAAGTCAGTTCATCATAAAGTTAACATTCACACAAAGCATTTTAGGTTTCACATTGACACAATTTGAGCACAGACTACTCTTAATTCAAATTATTTGATCATTTAGTTTGTTAGCCCTAAATTCCCTCTTTGTTGTATAGTTTACTTTGTTTAATTCAAATTACAGTGTGGCTCCCTCCAACGCAAAATGACCACCAATACCCACCTTCGCATGCACACTTGTCCGCGTATGCACAGAAAGCCAATGGCATCATTTGTAGGAGACACAGTGCCAGGTGGATCTTATTTGGATTCTGGATTACAACCTTCATATACCGCAGCTCTGGGGCTTCTTCCCAGTGACAGGCCCGGGTTAAGGGGAAGAGGCTTCGGAATAGGAGATTCAGAAACTGTTGGGAAGGCCGCAGTTTCAAACTGGAAGAAGCCCTGGAACTCCAAGTTATGGAAGTTGTAATCCAGAATTGAGGCTGTCACTGGGTGGATCAGAAGCCTCCCTTCCCCCTCCATCCCGATCCCCAGCACCATTCCTCCTCTCCACCCCACTGACTCAGAGAAGGTGAGGCTTTTTTAATCACAGTCTAGAATATCTGTTTGATAAGCATCTCTGCTCCTGGCTGCTGCCTACTCCGTCAACGATGTCACAATGTAAAACAGTACAACCGTACATGCATGGCATTGGCAGCAAAAGCAGCCTTCAAATTATTGGATTATTTTTAAAATTTAGTTCACCAATTATTTTGAATTATCGGAAGTAGATGAGTGTAATTCAAGTTTGCAGTCACCCAAAGGTCGCTGAGGCAAGTGGTGCAAGAACCAATCTTCAGAAGACTTGCATTTATATAGCACCTCACAATCTCAGAATGTTACGAACTGCTGTACAGCCAATGAAGTACTTTTAAACTGTAGTCACTGTTGTAATGTAGGAAATAAACAGCCAGTTTGTGTGCAGCAAACTCCCATAAGTGACAATGTGATAATGACCAGATAATCTTTCTATTGTGAAGTTGATTGAGGTATAAATATTTGCCAGGATACCGGGGAGGACTCCTCTGTTCTTCTTCAAAATGGAGCCGTGGAATCTTTTATGACCACCTTAGATAGTAAATGGGGTTGTGGTTTAACATCTTGTCGGAAAGAGGCACCTCCGACAGTACAGCAATCCCCCAGTGCCACACTGGAGCGTCAGTCATATGTTCTCAAGTCTCTAGAGTGGAACTTCAACCCACAACCTTCTGACTCAGAGGCACTAGAGTTACAGCTGACACATTAGAGGTCAATCTCCCACCATTTCAGCTTCATACTGCTTTACTGTAACCATAACTAATGCAGAGCCTAGAATATGATTCGAGCGACCAGTGGACAATCTGGGAACTTGTTTTACATGTAATTTAACTGATGGGTCAGTTAGCACCGTGTGAACACTAAAACCGTAGCTAGCTTTCCAATAGCATTCCAAAACCAATGAACAGAGAAATGCAGAGCTCTGTTTTCCTGTGAAGCTGACAGTATGACTCAGACCTGCAAGCCTCCTTAATAGGTACCAGTGTCAAACTGGTAAAAACAAAATCTCTCTGTTCATGCCTAATTCGCACCAGGTCCTTCGACAATGCTCCTGTGAAGCAACTTGGAATGTTTTACCACATTAAGGGTGCTATATAAATGCAAGTTGTTCTGATTGTTGGACCCCATACAACAAAACTTTGAAAAGAAAGTTCTGTTGTAATTCTCTTTTTTGGAGGGAGGCGCTGTTGGAATTATGCTAGTATACATCTGTTTTTTTTAATATAAAGTAAGCACTCTCAGCTGAGCTGCCCTTGTCTGTATCACTCTGCCTTTAATCATTCAAGTAACTTGCCAATCCAGTTAAGAACTGACCTGAGAACCAGCCTCAGGATAGAGATTGCAAAATGTGATATTGATATTGATTCTGACAGCTTTTGCTCATTTTTCTTTGGGTTTTGTGAATTTTTGGCTGATGAAAAGAACATTTTATCCATCCCAGTTTTGCATTATGTTTTCATGCCATATATCATACATCTTTTTGTGGTAAATTTTGCTCCTCAAATTGTTTCTCAACTCTGCATTGCTGAAGTGTTATGTTTTTTTTTGCTGTAGGCCCACACCCACAAAGAACTGGTTTCAAAAAACCCAAACTGGTTTTGTTTCTGATTTTTACTGACAGCTCACCCTGTTAGTTTAGGCTGGAGTCAAATCCCAGTGACAGAATGGACAGCATTGATCATACTGTGACAGCCACTGCCCTCGTAATAAATTTGAAGTCTACCTTAGACATTCTTTCAGATACTGTAGCGCTAACCACGCCCATGAATGGTCTTAGAGACTTGTGACCTGGAGTGTGCCTGTAACTTTTTTTTTAAATCCCCAGGATATGGACGTCGCTGGCATTTATTGCCCATCCCTATTTCTTCTTAGAAGGGTTTGGTGAGCCTTCTTTTTGGATCGCTGGTGTGGAGCTGGAGCTGCACATTGGCCTAACCTGGGTAGGACGCTTCCCTAACGGAGATTAGCAAACTAGTTGGGTTCTCATCACAATCTCTGATGACTCCATGGTCACTTTTACTGATAGGAGCTTATTTTTTTTAGATTTATTTTTAAACTGAAAGGTGCTGCAATGGAATTTGAACTCACCTTCTATTTGATTAGTCCAGGCCTTTAAATTACTAATCCAGTAACATAACCACTCCACAAGCATACTGGCTAGTTTCTAACATTGTAACCCGTTGTTGTAACAATTGTAGCCCTTTCTGATTTGAACCTGATATCCTTTCTTTCACATCTGCCCTCACATGCCATTCTCCAAACTTTTAGTAGGCACACTCATAATTCTTTAGTGAGATGAGACCAGATACTAATCTTCAAGCTGTTTTATTTTCAAAGTGAGCACACAGAATAACACTTGATCAAATCAAAACCTGATTTAACTAACTGCAGAACATTTCTCATGAACTGGAAAAAATTAATAAAAATATACCATATTGACAGATGGATTTCTCCTTGACATGCCAGGCTTCTTCCCCAGATGTAACTGACTTTGTCCCTTTTGTGTTCCTTTGTCCCTTTTTCTCTGTTTACAAAGCCAGTGGAAGGCTGCCCCTCTATCCATCCCCAATCAGTGAATCACCAGTAGGTTTGTCAATTCAACCAACCACCTCTGCTACACCACCTACTGATCTCCAGATAAATAAAGAACATCCTGGATTCATCAAAAACTCTGCTGTCTGTATCCTAATGCGCTCTAAGTCCCGTTCACCCATCACACCTGTGCTCACTGATCTACATGGACTCTTAGCCCAGCAATGCATTTTAAAATTTTCATCCTTGTTTTCAAATCTTCCATGGCCTCACCCCTCCTGATCTCTTTAACCTCTACACTCTAACCAGTTCTGACCTCTTGTGCACCCTGATTTTATACTCCATTATTGGTGGCCGGTGCCTTCAGCTGCCTGGGCCCTAAGCTCTGGATTTCCCTCCCTAAGCCTCAACCCCCTCACTCCTTTAAGGAGTTCCTTAAAAAAAACCTCTCTGTGCCAAGCTTTTGCTCACTTGTCCTAATATTTCCTTATGTGCCTCTGTGTCAAATTTGCCTAGATCATTTTATTACATTAAAGGTGCTTTTTAAATGCAAGTTGTTGTTGATCAATATGTTTGGGATGACCCTCTTGATATCAATTTGGAATAAAAGGTGAGCTGTGACATCCCACAGCTTGGCCTGTCTGGCTTTAATCTACACTTTCAATGCTGGTGGCCTGTGCCATTTTAAAGAAAAACTGTACGAATACATTCTTTTAAAATACAACTCAATCCTAAATCCTGCAAGTAGTCAACTGCTGTGACAGTCAGTTCTGTGACCTGCATCAGTGCCATTCCTTGAGCTCAGCTAATAGTATGTCCTGGTCTATATTTTCCTTGCCTCCTATCGGAGCGATCCCCTCAAGTCCACTCAGAGAGTTGCACCTGGAGACCTGGCAGAGATCTGTAAAGCACCATCTGCAGGATAGGTCAGTCAACTAAAGCTGGGAGTTGAGCCAAGGTCTCCAATCTGTGGTTTAGGGTGCTGGTGCACTGTGCCATCTGGCTGCTCACTGGCAGGTGTTCTCCACCATAAATATCATTAATGATTTGGATATGAATTCAATTGATGGATGAAAATCTCCACTCTCTACTGGCCCTAAAATATTAACATAAGGACTTACAGGGTGAAATTATGGAGACAAATAGCATAAACTTGTCCTGTATTCCCATGAGTTTAGGAGGTTGAGGAGCGATCTAATTGAGATCTTTAAAATGGTGAAGGGGTTCTACAGTGTAAACACAGTTTCCTCTGATGGGGAGTCCAAACCAAGGGGAAATACTCGTAAAATTAGAGCTGGTCATTCAGGAGTTAAATCAGAAAGCATTTGTTTTACACAAAAGATAGTGGAAGTCTGGAACGTGCTTCCCTGGGCTGTGAATGCTGGGTTCAATTGATATTTCCAGGGTAGAGATCAAAAGATTTTTGTTAACTATGAGTATCAAGAGATGTTGAACAAAGGTGGGAAAATGAAGTTGAGATACAGATCAGGCACGATCTGATTGAACTGGTCTGAGGGGCTGAATTCCTGCTCCTATGTTCCTACTAAAATGAATTTGGAGGGTCACAATGCAGTACCTAATGGAAACAGGCCCAAGGTGAACTACTTTCCTTATTTCAACGTTAATGGTCAATCTCACAGATTATAGGGTGACTAGTGTACAAAATAGAAAAAGATCTCACTAGTGTGTTAGGAAGCATCTGAAGCTAGAGCCGAATACAGGCAGCTTTAAAGAATCATAGAAAATTACAGGATCAAAACAGGCTTTTTGAGCCAGCAAAGTCTGCATGGTGTTTTACTCCATATTAATTACCCAATATAATCCCACTCTCCTGCTCATTCCGCCTATCCTTTAATGATCTTTTTCAAGCAATTCATTTTTTAAAGGTCCAGTGGGTCTTTATTTCAGCAGCCATTCATGCTGTACCTCACCTGGGAGCACTCATTATTGACACTGGGTGCCTGAAGTGCAAAGCATTCTGCTCACTAAGACTATCCTCCCTCACTGCGATGAATGCAAAATTCATTAAAAAGAAAAACGATTGGTATCCATACAGCATTGTAATCTTCTTGTCGATCTTCATGTGCAGGGTCAGCCACAAACTGTTGAATAAAATAAACACAACCTAGTTACATTGGTAAGGGCAGAAATACTTCACATTGACAATAAATCACTCGTATTTTTGTTGGGTTCTGTTTGTTTAAATGATGAGGCATTGGTAATATCACTGGGGGATGTTGTTGGCTAGAGCTCTGTAGTGCAAGGGTTAGAGGTAAAATGTCACAGACATTGAGCACCACAGGGATAGTGCCTGAATCTCACATGGCTTTAGTCAAATTTCTTTGTGCAGGCAGCATAGTGATATAAGTCTCATGATTTCATCGCAAAAAGAAAATTAAAATCAGTAACAATAATAAACAAAAAATGCTATATGGTAATTAACTGTTTTGGGTTGATTACTTTAAAAAGGGTCCAGATGGTGAGACTCCCATCCCATTCTTTAGAAATGATCCTTATGGTAAAAATTCTTCTTGAATAAGTGAGCCCCATCTTCATATGGATTATATGATGCAGCTAAAGTTCAGATGTGGGAATGTTAATTCTAATGAATTATTTTTGTCCCATCAGCTCCACAGAAAACAAACCACATATTGCCATCTTGACATTTTTTACCTGCAGGGGCTCAGTTTGGGGTTCTCTGTGTAACTTAATTCTTTCTACAGTACAGGAAAATTATAGTATTGTGTAAACAAAGACACATTCAAAAGCTTGCATTTATATAGCACCTTTAATATAGTAAAACATTTTAAGACACTTCAAGGAGTGTTACCAGCGAAAATTAGAACAGGTGGCCAAAAGCTTGGTCAAAAGGGAGGTTTTAAAGATGCCTGAAAGAATGTGAGAGAAGTAGAGAGGTTTAGGGTGGAAATTCCAGAGTTTAGGCCCTAGTCAGCTTAAGGCACCCAGATTACAGAGATAGAGAGGGGCAAGGCCATGGAGGGATTTAAAAACAAGGATAAGAATTTTAAAATCGAGACGCTGGTGGACCAGGAGCCAAACAAGCACAGGGGTGATGGGCAGACAGGACTTGGTGTGAATTAGCATACGGACAGCAGAGTTAACAGCAGCATTCTTATCAATACTCTGTACAACAAGAAATTTCAATTTGGGGCCTGTGTTGGATTGCTCCTTAATGGACAGTGGCCAGTGATGGTTATGTAGAAACAAATGGCTTCATTCTAATTGATTTTCACTCTTGCTTCTAAACCAGACGGCCATGGATTCCAGACTCACTCCAGAGATGTGAGCACATAATTCAGGCTGATACTACTACATGTCACTGAGGGAGAGCTGCATTGTCAGATATCCTGTCTTTTGAATGAGATATTAAACCAAGACCCCTCTGTCCTTAAACAATCCCATAGCACTATTTGAAGAAGAAATTCTCAAAGTGTCCTGGCCCAAAAAAATCCATCAACTAACATCACTATAAAAAGCACAAACTACCAGGTCATTTATCTCGTTGTTGTTTGTAGGAGCTTGCTGGGTGTAAATTGGATGTCACATTTCTCTTCATTACAACAGTGACTACATTTAAACATCTTTTGGCTGTAAAGTGCTTTTCGACCTCCTGGGGCAGAATTTTCCGCTCGTCCGGCAGGTGCATGCCCAACCCAAACGAGCGTAAAATGACACGCAATGATGTCGGGCAAGCGTCCTGACGTCATTGCACACTCGTGCTATATTTCAGTCAGCGGATGCACGTGGGAGTTGGCAGCATGCCTGCTGACAATTAACAGGCCTATTAAGGTCATTAAACTACCAATTGAATTAAATTTTTCGCTGCCCATCCAACCTTACGGTTGGCGAGCAAGCGAAAAGACCAAGCAGCCTTTGGACTTTTTGCAAACCTCATCCATGGGCGGGATGAGGTTTCATTCGGTGATTCTTAAAAAATTAAAATTTTTCAAAATAATTTAACATGCCCCTGCTCATGTGTCAGATGAGGGGACATGTTATAAACATCTTTAAATTCTTTATTTTCATTGTTCAAAATCTTCAGGCTTTCCTGCGCGCACCCGTGCAACGTTCCCAGCTGGCCCTCCTCCCCATCCCCTCCTCACCCCACACAGGCAGCATTGAGCGCTGCAGCACACATTTCACGCTGGACGAGCCTTAATTGGCCCACCAGTGTGAAATCGCAGTCGGGCCCCAATTGCGGGCAACGGTCAGCTTCCCAGCTGCTCCCTCTTGCCCCCGCTGAGCCTGCCCAACAAGAGCAAAAAGTCTTCAAAGGTGATATGTAGTGCAAGTTCCTTCTGTTCCTTCTCCTTGTCAAAATTCCTTCTTGTGCTGAAGAAAATTTTCCATCATATAAAAGGCCATCAAATGTACAGGTTTGGAAATCTACACTTAACCAAAGAGTGATCCTCCTATTGTGTGTAAGCTTGGTTAAACAGGGGAACCAGGGATAGTAAATGAAAGAAAGCTTGCATTTATGTGGCATCTTCACAGCCTTAGGATGACCCAAAGCATTTTACAGCCAATGAAGTACTTTTGAAGCATAGTCACTGTTGTGTTGTAGGAAATGCGGCAATTAATTTGTGCACAGCAAGCTCCCACAAACTGCAACAAGACAATAACCAGCTAATCTATTTTAGCAATGTTGATTGAAGGATAAATATTGGCCAGGACACCGGGGATAACCCCTCTGTTTTTTGTAATAGTGTCATGGAATCTTTCGCCCCCTGAGAAAGCAGATGGTTTAACAACTCATCCAAAAGCCTAAAGTGGCCTTGGCATAGGGTCCAGGCACTTTGTCATTCACAGAGCCAAACTGTCCAGGCTTGCTGGTGATTGATCTGAAGACTACGTCCTGGCTCAAAGTGGCGATTCAGTACTTCCTGGCACGCTTGATAGTTCTCTTTGCTGGTGGTACTCATTGTGTGATGTGCCTGAGGCTGGCTCCTAAATCTGGATAAACATGCCTCAAATTACATGGCTGTACTCCTGTCATATAATGATATAAATAGGTCTGTTACATGTGAATAGTATTTCCATAGACTAGCATTGGAGGCATTCAGTACATTTAAGCCTCGTTTTTCACACAGACGTTCTCAAAGTGGGCCCTCAGTTTCTGCTGATTCTATTCATGTCCTGCTGTGACATTTAGCAGGGCCCATGGATAAACAGCAATATTCCAATTCTCCTGACGAAGAGTCATACGAACTGGAAACGTTAGCCCTGTTTCTCGCTCCACAGTTGCTGTCAGACCTGCTGAGTTTTTCCAGCATTTTTTGTTTTTACTCCAATTCTCTTCTGGCTGACCTCCCTTCTTCCATTCTCTATGGACTTCAGCTCATCCAAAACTCTGCTGTCTGTGTCCTAACTCACACCAAGTCTCATTCATCCATCACCCCTGTGCTCACTGATCTACAATGGCTGCTAGTTCGACAGCAACTCAATTTTAAAATTGTCATCTTGGTGTCCAAGTACTTCCATACCCTCATCCTTCCAAAACTGCCTAACCTCTTCAGATCCTCCAAGGTCAATGTGTTCCTTTAATTCTGGTCTCTTGTGCATCCCCACTTCCTTCATCCCAGCATTTGTGACCATGCCTTCAGCTGTCTAGACCGTAAGTCCTAAACCTCTCACTCCTCTCTCGTCCTTTAAGATGCTCCTCAAAATTTGACCAATCTTTTCGTTTGTCCTTGTATCTCCTACTTTGGCTCATTGTTTGATTTCTCTCCAGTAAAGGGCCTTGGGATGTTTTGCTATGTTAAAGGTGCTATATAAAAGTATGCAGTTATTCTGTAATCAGCTGAAAATGCCCATTGTCACCATTTCTCTGAGGCATGGTGGGGGCTGTTGCCACTGATCTCCCACTAAAGTTATGGCGGGACTTCGGGACAACCCACGTTGAAGTTCAGGTGCTCAGTGGAATGGGGTGGACTGTGAAACAGTTTATCTGAAAACTAGAGTCCATAAACCAGAGATACCTCATTGAGCAGGGGGTCAGGTCACAGTGATCGAATCAGTAGTTAATCATCGTTGGCCCTGCATTAACACTGAGCTGTTGGATTCACTTATTGCTGGGCCCCAGCCACCAGCTCCCCTCACTCTGCTACAACCCACACACCTCTCCCAGCTATCAAAACAAAGCAACACTGGGAAAAAAAATCACATTTCTCATAAACGAGCAGATTATTTTTAACGTGAGAAAAAAAATCTTGAAGATACATAACCGTTAAATTATTTTCTGAAGCCCTTATGGGAAGTGTTAAGATGGCAGTAATTAAAGGTCATGACCCCCCCCATTGCAACCAGTCAACTTCAAAACCTCTTTTGCCGACAAAGATTTCTGCCACTTACAATCACCACAGATCAGTGGACTCCAAAGCCATGCCCACTTAAATACGGATTCCTGGGAATTTTTACAGCATTACTATTTTTAAAATAGTTGTTGAATTAACACACACACACACACACACATACACATACACACACACACATATATTTACACACACACACATTTGTGCTGAGAAGGGCTCACAGTCGAGAAAAATTAGAAGGAGGAGATTTTCTGGCCTTTCTTTCCCAGGAAGGGACTGTCTTGTGGTCAAGTGAGTGGATATCAGAGCTGCTGGGGCTGGGCTTGGCTTAGTGTGTCACCATGTACTTGCACGGATGGTTGACTACATGAGGTCAACATTACCATACTATATGATTAAATGTTCAGCTGCTGTTTCAGAGGCTGAGGGATGCAGTGCAGCATACAACCTGGTATGTTACTACAGACCAGGAAGATTCCAAGTTCAGTCCCTGTTGACTTGGCTATCCTTCGTCAGGGGACAGTATTTGAAGGGTACAATTAGCCCCAGTGCTTATGGGTAGTGACTGGAAAAGTCAGCCTGACTTCCACTGTAGGTGCCCTCTACAGTCAAACAGTCTGCCCATGCTCCTTGCTTAGGTTCACACTTGAAGTGTGAGCTCTGATTAACCAGCCTGATTCAGTATCTTCAGGAGGGAGTGAAATAGAAGGAAGTATGCTCTGAGTTCTAAAAGTGCAAATATTGTGCATCACCTTGAGTAAAAGAGCAAGTAAAAATGATGAATGAACAGACAGAAGGGGCATGAAATGAGAGATGCGAAGAGAAATTGAAGGCAGCCTGATAAAGGCATTTAAAGATGATTAAACCAGTGAAGGATTCTAAAATGAAGGATTGACTGGAGATGAAAGAGTGTAGACAGGAATAAATTGACGGACGTAAGAATTGCTGGTAAGCCCAGCATTTGTTGCATTCCTAGTTGCCCTTGAGGACATGTTGGTGAGCTGCCTTCTTGAACTTCTGCTGTCCATCTGCTGTAGGTACCCACAGTGCTGTTATGGAGAGAGTTCCAGGATTTTGATTCAGTGACAGTGAAGGAATGGCAATATAATTCCAAGTCAGGATGTTGTGTGGCTTGGAGGAGAACTTGCAGATGGTGGTGTTACCATGCATCTGCCCACCTTCTTCTAGCTGGTAGATGTCGCAGATTTGTAAGGTACTGTTGAAGGAACCTTGACAAGTTGCTGCAGTGCATCTTGTATATGGTACATACTGCTGCCATTGTGCATCGGTGGTGGAGGAAGTGAATGTTTAAGGTGATGAAGTGGGGACTGATCAAGTGGACTTATTTATAATTCAGTTGCGAGATGTCGGCATTGTTGGCTTGGCCAGCATTTATTGCCCATCCCTAATTATTCTTCAGAAGGTGGTGGTGAGCCGCCTCCTGAACCGCTGCAGTCCCTGTGGTATAGGGACACCCACAATGCTGTTCGGAAGGGAGTTCCAGGATTTTGACCCATCAACAGTTAAGGAACAGCGATATATTTCCAAGCCACTATGGTGAATGGCTTGGAGGGGAACTTTCAGGTGGTGGTGTTCCCATGTGTCTGCTGCCCTTGTCCTTCTATATGGTAGCAGTCTTGGGTTTGGGAGGTGCTGCCTAAGGAGCCTTGCTGAGTTTCTGCAGTGCATCTTGTAGATGGTACACACTTCTGCTCCTGTGTGCCAGTGGTGGAGGGAGTGAATGTTTGTGGAAGGAGTGCCAATCAAGTGGCTGCTTTGACCTGGGTGGTGTCAAGCTTCTTGAGTGTTGTGGGAGCTGCACTCATCCAGACAAGTGGAGGGTATTCCATCATACTCCTGCCTTGTGCCTTGTAGATGGTGAACAGACTTAGGGGAGTCAGGAAGTGAGTTTACTTGCTGCAGGATTCCTAGCCTCTGATCTGCTCTTGTAGCCACAGTACTTATATGGCAAGCCCAGTTCAGTTTCTGGTCAAAGGTAACCCCGAGGATGTTGATTGTGGGGGATCAGCAATAGTAATGTTATTGAATGTCAAGGGGTGATAGTTAGATTCTCTCTTGTTGATGGTCATTGCCTGACACTTATGTGGTGCAAATGTTAGTTACTTGTCACTTGTCAGCCCAAGCTTGGATATTGTCCAGGTCTTGCTGCATTTGGACATGGACTGCTTCAGTATCTGAGGAGTCGCAAATGGTGCTGAATGTTCTGCAATCATCAGTGAACATCCCCACATCTGACCATATGCTGGAAGGCAGGTCATTGATGAAGCAGCTGAAGATGGCTAAGCCTAGGACACTACCCTGAGGAACTCCTGCAGTGATGTCCTGGTACTGAGATGACTGACCTCTAACAACCACAACCATCTTCCTTTGCGCTAGGTATGACTCCAATCAGCGGAGAGTTTTCCCCCTGATTCCCATTGACTCCAGTTTTGCTAGGGCTCATTGATGCCCCACTCAGTCAAATGTTGCTCTGATGTCAAGGGCAGTTGCTCTCACCTCACCTCGGGAGTTCAGCTCCTTTGTCCGTGTTTGGACCAAGGCTGTGATGAAGTCAGAAGCTGGTGGAACCCAAACTGAATGTCAATGAGAAGGTTATTGCTAAACAAGTGCCACTTGATAGCATTGTTGATGACCCCTTCCATCACTTTACTGATGATGGAAAGTAGACTGATGGGGTGGTAATTAGCTGGGTGGATTTGCCCTGCCTTTTCTGTACAGAACATACCTGGGCAATTTTCCACATTGCCAGGTAGTGTTGTAGCGGTACTGGAAGAGCTTGGTTAGGGGCGCAGCAAGTTCTGGAGCACAAGCCTTCCGTACTATTGCCAGAATATTGTCAGGGACCATATCCTTTGCAGTATCCAGTGCCTTCAGCCATTTCTTGATATCATGTGGATTGAATTGAATTGGCTGAAGACTGGCACCTGTGATTCTAGGGACCCACGGAGGAGGCTGAGATGGATCATCCACTCAGCACTTCTGGCTGAAGATTGTAGCAAATGCTTTAGCCTTATCTTTTGCACTGATGTGCTGAGTTCCTCCATCATTGAGAATGGGGATATTGTAGTGCCTCCTCCTCGAGTGAGTTGTTTAATTGTCCACCACCATTTATAACTGGATGCAGCAGGACTGCAGAGCTTAGATCTGATCCATTGGTTGTGGAATCGCATAGCTCTGTCTATCACTTGCTGCTTTTGTTGTTTGGCATGCAATTAGCCCTGTGTTGTAACTTCAACTGGTTGACACCTCATTTTTAGGTATGCCTGGTGTTGCTCCTGGCATGCCCTCCTGCACTTTTCATTGAACCAGGTTTGATCCCCTGGCTTGATGGTAATGGTAGAGTGCGGGATATGCCGGGCCATGGGGCCACAGATTGTGGTTGAGTACAATTCTGCTGCTGATTTTGGCCCAAGGCACCTCATGGTTGATGCCTCATGATGGGCTAGTAATCCAGAGACCCAGGGTCTGGGGACCCGGGTTCGAATCCCATGACAGATGGTGGAATTTGAATTTAACAAAAATCTGGAATTAAAAAGTCTAATGATGACCATGAAACCATTGATGATTGTTGTAAAAACCCATCTGGTTCACTAATCTCCTTTAAGAAAGGAAATCTGCTGTCCTTACCTGGTCTGGCCTACATGAGACACCAGACCCACAGCAATGTGGTTGACTCTTAAATGCCTCTGAACTAGGG
Organism: Cetorhinus maximus; assembly: GCF_964194155.1. Lineage (NCBI taxonomy): Eukaryota > Metazoa > Chordata > Chondrichthyes > Lamniformes > Cetorhinidae > Cetorhinus > Cetorhinus maximus. The sequence continues at coordinate 22,036,900 of NC_135887.1, read as the reverse complement.
CAGCTAGGGATGGGTAATAAATGCTGGCCTAGCCAGTGACGCCCACATCCCGTGTGGTAATTTTTTTTAATGGTTGCTGAGTCTTGAGTGCTAGGTCTGTTCAAAATCTGTCCCATCTAGCATGGTGGTAGTGCTATACAACACGATGGAGGGTTTCGTCAATGTGAAGACAGGACTTTGTCTCCAGAAGGACTGTGTGGTGGTCACTCGTACAAATACAGATGGACAGATGCAGAGTGGTGAGGATGTGGTCAAGTATGTTTTTCCCTCTTGTTGGTTCCTTCACCACCTGCCGCAGACCCAGTCTAGCAGCTATGCCCTTTAGGTCTCGGCCAGCTCGGTCTATGCTGGTGGTGCTACTGGGCCACTCGTGCTGATGGACATTGAAGTCCCCCATCCAGAGTACATTCTGTGCCCTTGCCACCCTCAGTGCTTCCTCCTAGTGGTGCTCAACACAGAGGAGCACTGATTCATCAACCGAGGTGGGGGCGGTACGTGGTAATCGACAGGAGGTTTCCTTGCCTATGTTTGACATGATGCCATGAGATGTTTTGGGGTCCACAGTCGATGTTGAGGACTCCCAGGGCCACTCCCTCCTGCCTATATATCACTGTGCCGCCACCTCTGCTGTGTCTGTCCCGCCGGTGGGACAGGACATACCCAGGGATGGTAATGGTGGTGTCTGGGACATGACCTGTAAGGTATGATTAAGTCAGGCTGTTGCTTGACTGGTCTGTAAGACAGCTCTTCCCAGATGTTAGTAAGGAGGATTTTGCAGGATCGACAGGGATGGGTATTCCCTTGTTATTCCCAGTGCCTATGTCAATGCCAGGTGGCTTTTGAGGCCAATTTTTAAATTTAGAGTTTAAAATGTTGGAGAGAGGGAGCTTCTATCTTGGGATGCCCTCTCCTTCACTTATCTGAAAAGGCAGGCTGCTACTTCTTTAGTGCTGGAGGGCCAGTTTTATTTCTTTTTATTGACTTTTTAGCAGTTTGATACAACTAAGTGGCTTGCTAGGCCATTTCAGACTGCATTTAAGAGTCAACCATATTGCTGTGGTCTGGAGCCACATGGAGGTCAGACCAGGTGAGGACATTATTATTTTATAATATATTATAATATAATATTCCCTAGAGGACATTAGTGAACCAGATGGGTTTTTACGACAATCAACAATGGTTTCATGGTCATCATTAGACTTTTAATTCCAGATTTTTATTGAATTTGAATTTCACCATCTGCCGTGGTGGGGTTCCAGAGCATTACCCTGGGTCTCTGGATTACCAGTCCAGTGACAATACCACTATGTAACTGCCACCCGTTGAATGGTACTCCAAGCTTCTTGAATGTTGTTAGAGCTGCATTCATCCAGGAAAGTGGAGAGTATTCCATCACACTCCTGACTTGTGCTTTGTAGATGGTGGACAGGCTTTTAGGAGGTGGAACAGTTATGATTTTCCCCAAATTGCCCAAATAATGGCCAGAGGGTGGGCTTGCTGTCCAATTAAAGATAACAAGTGGTTTCTTGAAGGTAGAGGGCCAACAAGAGGCCCTCCAGCACTAAAGAAGCAGCAGCCTGCCTTTTCAGATAAGTGAAGGAACAGGCGTCCCAAGATAGAAGCACCCTCTCTCCAACATTTTAAACTCTAAATTTAAAAATTGGCCTCAAAAGCCAGTGTGGAGAGAGAAACCCTCCACAGGACAGCCTGCAGTTGCAGCCAAAGCCGGGCAGGTAGAAAGGGCCTCTAAGGGGACCACCTCCAGCCAGCTACACTGTTCCCTGATGCCTCCATCTGACAATAGGCCATTAACTAGCTGAATTGGCTACCCACTACTTGCACAACTGGTACACCAGCCAGCGGCACAAAATTCCATACCCACCATTTCCATGCCAGCCCACCTGGGCCTAAAAATTCAGCCCTATGTCCTTCATTACCTTTAAGGTGTAATTAAGATATAAAATCATAAGAAATAGGAGCCAGAGTAGGTCAGTCAGCCCATCAAGCCTGCTCCATTATCCAGTGAGATCCTTCCTGGACTTCCATTGCTCGTGTCTCTGTTACTGTGATCCATGCCATGCCTCCTGTGCTGTAAAATTTTAACTGGCAGATATTTTTTTTCTTTGTTAACCTGGTGGTTTTGTCTTCAATTGTAAATCCCCGGCTGCTGACCAGCTAACCCAGCACAAGGAACAAAAGACTGCAGGATCTCTTGTTCTGAATAGCACAGTACCATTGTGAGCATTACCAGCAGAGGAACTGAGGGCTATTTCAATTCAGCTGATGATGCCAAGCAGTTGAAGAGTCACCTCATGATCATCAAGTGTGGTCAATCCATTTTCTCATCTTCTGAATACAAGACCAGCTTTGCCACAACAAAACCCTATTTTCCCAACAGTCACGTGAGTTAAATGCACATCAAGGCTCACTCTATACTCCACAAACGACAGGCCTTAATCCTCACCTCAGAGGGATTCCCATTATGACAACACTAATATTCCCATTCACCACACCCATTGTGGAGTCTCAAGAATGAGATTGTCGATTTAGTCACTAAATATTGTATTACTCATTTCTAAAGACTTCCCAAAATTGATTTCATGTAGGATTCTCACAGACAACAGAATACAACCATAATCCCAGCAATCTGTGCTGATTCAATGTAGCTCCCCAGAGGTGCAAGGGATAGTGTAATAGCCAACTGTGCTGCTCACTTCCTGGTGGTAAGTAAATTCCTCCCACTCCTTGTCTGGGAAACTGGCCATCTCACTGTGTTGTCAGCTGAGAATGGGCCACTCACCCTTCCTCCCACACCAAGGAAACCAGATGGACAGGAGACCCCTGGAGGGGAAGAGATCAGGGAGGGAGTAGGTAGTGGAAATAAAAAAGCCAGAAATCGCACAAACCATGGATTCCAAATTCAGGAGCCTGCTGCAGCAGGAAAAAGGCACTGCGTCTGATTGCAGCTTTGGCCTATGTTTATTTTTCAATTGAATGCTGTGCAGCAAATGTCGAGACAGGAGACATATAACCAGAGACAGCTGCTCCCAGTGCCAGATGAAGATGAAAAATCAGACAGGATAAGTTGAGTATTAGTGTGGGATAGTTCATTAGTGTCAACACAGAATCAAATTAGGGCCTTAACTTCCTGAATTTAGCATAGAGACAGAGAAGGGGGTTGGGGGTGGGTCACTAAACTGAGTATGTTTATGATAGAAGACCTAGAGATCTGCAAAGAGAGTGAAACGAGGCTGCGTTTGTAGTTTTTATTTTCTCACAGCTTTCATTTCACCTATCCCTAAAGGTATTGACTGTGGCTGGCAGACAATCCCACAACATTACCCATGTTCAGGTCCCTTGCCCAAGAGGCTTTTTACTGTGTGGTTAGATTTAGGATCAAGCTCTCATTATGCTTTCCCGGCATATACTACCTGGAAAGGGCTGTGGAAGCTGATTCATTAGTAACTTTCAAAAGAAAATTGGATAAATACCTGAAAAGGAAAACATGTGCAGGGCTATGGGCTAAGAGCAGGGTGAATGGGACTAATTGGAGAGCTAGCACAAGCACGATGGGTCAAGAGGTCTCCTTCTGTGCTGTATTATTCCATGTGTCACAATCTAAACTCTGAAGCACAGCCCAACTTCACCATTCCAATCTCTCATGCAAACTCATCTTTACGTCACCTCTGGATGAAGCTGCCAGTTTAGTGTCAAACAGTGAGCAGATTTAAGGCTATGGACCAGAATCCAGAGGAGTTAGGTTGAAACTGCCCAAAGTCATTTCATGTAGGATTCTTTACAGCTCGTAAACAGGAGACTTTGAACCCCATAGTAGAACAGCCACCCAGAATTTGTTCCACGCTCTTATTTCTGACCTCAGGGTGGGCAGGGGTTGGGCCCACCTTAGCAGAGTAGGCATGAGCCCCTCAAAGAAAGGTAATTTATTTTTATTAGTGGTGAAATCAGCCTACTTCTAAAGGAGTCAGGATGCCCCTTCTTACCAGGAGAGTGGACCTGACTGTCCTTCACCCTTCACCAACCCCAGATGGCACCAGACCGCAGGCTTTCTGGCTTGTGTTGTGTGGGATGCGCCTGCCATGAATTTTGAAATCATGGGACCTCCCTCTGACTCCATTTCCTCTTGTAGGATCAGCTTTAGAGGTCAATGGCAGGTTCGACACCAGCATAAATAGCGAGGTAGCAACATTGCTAAATTCCTCTCCCTGACTGTTCAGGACACACCTCAGGGTCCCAGACTTACAAACCATGGGGTAACATCAAGAAAGCAGGGACATGTGCATAGTTATGTGCCTGTGCTCCAAACAGATAATTTTCCATTTCTGCACCACCAGCCTGGAGTATCGTGGAGGAGACTAGAACTTGGGGACACAGTTTAAGGATAAGAGGTCTCCCTTTTAACATGGAGATAAGGAGAGATTTTTTCTCTCTGAGAGTTGGCAGTGTGTGGAATTCTCTTCCCCAGAAAGCAATGGAGGCTGGGTCACTGAATTTATTCAAGACTGAGTTAAACAGATTTTTGATAGGAAGTCAATGGTTATGGAGGGCAGACAGGAAAGTGGAGTTGAGACCACAATCAGATCAGCCATGGTGTATCAAATGGTGGAGCAGGCTCGAGGGGCCAAAGGCCCTACTGCTGCTCCTAAGTCCTATGTTCCTATCCCCCATTAAGAGCGTGAATCAGAAACATTTACATTGCATCGGATTTACGGCACAGTAACAAGCTTTTCAGTCCAACTGGTCCATGCTGGTGTTTATGGTCCTTGTGAGGCTCTTCCCGCCCTACTTCATCTCACTTTATCAGAATATCCTTCTATTCCTTTCTCTCTCATATATTTATCAAACTTCCCTTAGATGCATCTATACTATTCATCCCAACCACTACTTATGGTAGCAAGTTCTACATTCTCATCACTCTCTGGGTCAAGACATTTCTGCTGAAATCATAATTGGATTTTATATGAGTGCCTAAATCTCCGGATTCCGCCCACATACTGGTGGGTGATTCACTGGCAGTGGGTGTCAGAAAGTAACTCCTTTAGTGCCTGGGGTCGGAGGCTGAGGGGTGATATTACAGGCAAAAAAATTGAAGTTTGAGTTTAAAGAGTATTGAAGTAGCCTCAAAAAAAGAAGTTTGCTGGCACAGTGGTAGTGATTGACTGTGCCAAGGGGCCTTAGTCCCTGTGATCCACCAAATGCCAAGTTATTGACCTCAGCCGAACATTTGTTGGCATATGTGCCTTCTCCATCTTGTGCCTGCAGCACTAACCAAGACAAAGTTGCTGCTTAGCTGGTCTGAAACTCCCACTGAGCTGTGCATAGCATGTCTGGTACTCATTGGGCAGCTCCCAGTAGTGCCTGTGCCATCCGGAAGGGTTAAATGACAGTGGAGTAGCTTAAAGAGGATCCATCTCCAAGAAAAAAATATCAGACTGCCCCCTATACAGCTCCTGGGTGACAGAAAAGCATTAATGTGGACCCAGAAACACACCACCTGCCCCCTCCACATTTCCTGAATCAGGAAACAGTGCCTGCAGTGTGCAGGAGTACTAAATAGATTAAACATTCAGTCCAGTAATCAAAAGCAAACTTCAAGCATAGGTTCCAGATGTTGCCTCTTATTGAGAAATTTTTAGCTGAGGCAGTGAGTCAGTGAGTGGAGCATAATGCACCCCTTGACGTATTTTTTTTCTCTCTCAGTACTCTTTAATGGAGTCGTCGCTGCAGCTTTCAGTGAAAGAATCTACTTCCAGTACCTGATGACTCAGTGGGTAATTGCAGTCCAGTGTTGGAATGAGTCTCACAGGCTTGGTTCAATCCCTGGCCTTTACTGAGCTGACTGATTCAGCTCTCTGGTGACACACCCAAGTCAGATGCTGTTCCCCATGCATCAAGGTAGCAGGGGGGCGATCAGCCAGGGGTCCTGTTCCTAAATGAGACTTTCAACCAAGTTCTGCCCTCCCTGCTGATATAAAAATGCCATAGCACTATTTCAAAGAGCAGGGGGGTCCTTCTCAGCGTCCTGACCAATACTTATCCCTCAATCAACATCACTAAACAAGCAGATTATTATCATTTATCACATTGTTGTAGTTGGATCTTGCTGTGCTGAAACTGACTACCTTGTTTCCTACATTACAACAGTTCAAAAATAATTTAATTCGCTGTAAGCATTAGGGGCCATCTTGAGGCTGTTAAAGGCTCTACATAAGGTCAAGCTTTTCCTCTTCCAGCCCCATCCTACCTAGAGAGTGGCTGCTTGGGAGCAATATGAGTGGGTGGCTGGTGGTTGTGGAACTGTATCTCCAGGATGATTCTCTGCCTCAGGAAGAGGAAAGTTAGCAAAGAAAATCAGAGGGTAAAGTTTCCAGGGAGGGTTTGACTTCCTGTTGATCTCCACTGCCCCGACGGCTAAAATGCTTCTCTCCTATTTCTCTTACAGAACTCCAGCGAGAAGGAAGTATCGAGACCTTGAGCAACAGCTCCGGCTCCACCAGCGGAAGCATCCCACGCAACTTCGAGGGCTACCGCTCACCACTGCCCACCAATGAAAACCAGCCGCTCAGCCTCTTCCCAACAAGTTTCAACTAAGCCCCTCTTCCCACTTCCCCCACCCCTCACTAACATCAAGCCAGTGACCCTTTTTATTTTGCACAACTGTGACTGCAGCCTATAATGTAATACTGGACATGATTTCACTCTGGCCCCTCCAGTAAAGTCTGGAGTGAGAGACTGTCATCTGAATGATGAGGGCTGGGCGGGGGGCGGGGGGAGACATTCACATGTTTACTAAACATTACATGTTTAGCTGACTTGTGAAATGTGGATGTGCCCTTTGGGCTTTCTGATTCTCCAGAGCTGGCAAATCCCCTTGAATTCCCACCAGTTTCAGACACTGACAAACGGAAGGGCTCAAAGCTGCTATATCAAGGCCGTTCTGACACGACTTCATTTCTTGTTTGTTTCTGTTTAAGAATTTAAGCATGTTGCAAAGCGGCAGTTGTTTCATTCCTGAGGTCAGAAGAGCAGCTGTATGCGAGTGCTTTTTTTGTTGCCTTATCGTGTCTCACCCGGAGCCTGAATTGATAAAGTACCATTTAGGTTTTATCGAAAACCTGTTGTTATCTAATGAGTTCTTATCGTTTCTGTGATTTCTGTGACTATGATTGCATCATTATTAAATAGCACAAGGAGGGATCCGCCTGCTGACTCCCTTTACTTTTCTAAAGCTGTGAATGCTGCTGACCTTGGTAAAGTGAGGTGGTAGGGAGCAGAGACGGTCAGGAAAGTTTCAGGGCTAGTGAATGTATTCCTGAAGCAACGAGAATCACAGGAGCGAACTGGATTAAGTACAGGCGTCTGTGGATTTAGTTCCCAGACTCTGAGGCTTCTGTCCTCCTACTCCCCCAGTTCCAAATTCCAAATTATTGGAAAAAAATTAAAAAGGAATTGCTGAGCAGAGATTGCTGATGGGACTGAACATCAGTGGGAAGGTTCCCAAAAATCCCTTCAAGTACTGGCAGCTACTAATGGGTAAGATTTATTTTTTAACTTGTTTTTCTTTGTCCACCTGGTTTCGTCCCTCTTCTTTTGAAGTTCTGGCTCGCTCAAAACTTCAGGTTCCGTTGGTACTGTCAGTCGTCTGGTATTTACTCCAGTTATCAATTTTCTTGAAAGGGATTGTTAACTCAGCTTTGAAGGAGGGTTGAGTGCAATCCCGGGTCCCTCCATCAACTGATGACCACACAAATCCCTTTCCTGAAGGGGTCATTGGATTGCAATCAGGAGGAGGACCTTGGCTGTTTTTTCATCTTCCTAACCCAGGATAGAGCAGAACTTGACTGGGGCCATCCCAGACTGAGAATCAAGCTAGGACCTCCCATTTCTACTGCGTCCCACACCAGGCCTACTGAGGCTTTATTTAAATAAGAAATTTGAAATTGCTCAGAGAATTAACAAACTTGCAGCAGAATCTGCAGTGTTTGTAGATATTTATTCTGTTAAAACTAATTCCTTCTGTGGAAAAAAAGGTTCTGAAAGACCCTTTCCTTTGCCACGGTGCTTTTCTCAACCTGGGAATTTGGCAATGCCCCTCTACCAGAGCTTTAGAATACTGTGTAAACAGCTTTGGCATCAGTGGACAGTGAATGAGTAATCCTCCCATCTTCTCTCCTTCCATCCTTCTCTCCCCATTCAATCCCAAGAGAAATCTCAGAAAGCACCAAGTGTGCATCTAACACACAAACTCACACACACATACATATACTTCCAGTCTCTGGCATAACATCCTGATATATTGGTATCACACTTCAAAATTACAGCATTAGGCTCTGGTACACTGGCACTGTGTTGTCTGCCTATGGTACATCATAGCTATGCTGCCAGATTGTGGTATAATGTTGGTACACCATAGCTACGCTGCCAAACTATGCCAGCCATGTCTCCTGCTCAAAGAATTTTGATTTTAAACTAGGAGCACTTCATTGAAAGAAAAATAGGACAGCTCCATCTTTTTTTTTATTCATTCATGGGAAGTGGGTATAGCTGGGAAGGCCAGCATTTATTGTCCATTCCTCATTGCCCTTGAGAAGGTGGTGGTGAATCATCTTCTTTAACCATTGCAGTCCATGCGGTGTCGGTATACCCACATTTAGGGAGGGAGTTCCTTTAAATAACCTTTGTGTGTTCCTGCTACTGAATTCAGAATTGTGTGTCGGGGTCCCAAACCACAGCCTTCTTGACAAGGTTGCGCAGTCCAAGAAGCCATTGCTCCATTTCACAACACCGCAGACTCTAGAACATTTCCATGATGGTGACATGATTTTGCCATCCAACAGATTGCAGGTCACAATAGTGGAAGTGTGGGCGATTGACTGGAGCCTGCATGCATCAGTCACCGAAATCCTGTCTGATTGCGAAGCCACCAATATAATCAGCAGCCATTGGTTTTCTCGCTTGGACTGAGCTGCCCACTCAAGAACAGGCCAAACAACCACAACACACAGACCACAAACAGAACACAGTGATTTGCTGGATGAATCATCTCTAAAAATATTAGTCCGGGTAAGAAGTAATTCTGAGGCTCACAGAGGACAATGAGGTTGTTGCATTTTAGCGAATTTTATAGTTTTTAAAAATTTATCTTTTTTGGCCACATTTCTCCCTTCCTCTCCTGAAAACGTTGACTTTCATTGGAGTACAGGTTCCACATACACTGACTGTCACTGGGGTACGGGTCCCACACACACTGACTCTCACTGGAGTACGGGTCCCACACTCACTGAATCTCACTGGGTATGGGTCCCAAACACAGTGACCCTCACTGGGGTACGGGTCCCACACACATTGAATCTCACTGGGGTACGGGTCCCACACACTCTGACTCTCACTGGGGTACGGGTCCCACACACGTTGAATCTCATTGGGTATGGGTCCCACACACAATGACTCTCACTGGGATACGGGTCCCACACACACTGACTCTCACTGGAATACAGGTTCCACACACACTGACTCTCACTGTGTTACGGGTCCCACACACACTGACTCTCACTGGGGTACAGGTTCCACACACAGTGACTCTCACTGGGGTACGGGTCCCACACACAGTGACTCTCACTGGGGTACGGGTCCCACACACACTGACTCTCACTGGGGTACGGGTCTCATACACACTGACTCTCACTGGGTACGGGTTCCACACACACTGACTCTCACTGGGGTACGGGTCCCACATACACTGACTCTCACTGGGTTACGGGTCCCACACACACTGACTCTCACTGGGGTACAGGTTCCATACACACTGGCTCTCACTGGGGTATGGGTTCCACACACACTGACTCTCACTGGGTTACGGGTCCCACACACGCTGACTCTCATTGGGGTACAGGTTCCACACACACTGACTCTCACTGGGGTACGGGTCCCACACACACTGTCACTGGGGTACAGGTTCCACACACTCTGACTCTCCCTGGGGTACAGGTTCCATACACACTGACTCTCACTGGGGTACAGGTCCCACACACACTGACTCTCACTGGGTACGGGTTCCACACACACTGACTCTCACTGGGGTATGGGTCCCACACACACTGACTCTCATTGGGGTACGGGTCCCACATACACTGACTCTCACTGGGTTACGGGTCCCACGCACACTGACTCTCACTGGAGTACATGTTCCACACACACTGACTCTCACTGGGGTACGGGTCCCACACACACTGACTCTCACTGGGGTACGGGTCCCACACACACTGACCGTCACTGGGGTACAGGTTCCACACACACTGACTCTCCCTGGGGTACGGGTCCCACACACGCTGACTCTCATTGGGGTACAGGTTCCACACACACTGACTCTCACTGGGGTACGGGTCCCACACACACTGACTCTCACTGGGGTACAGGTCCCACACACACTGACTCTCACTGGGGTACGGGTCCCACACACACTGACTGTCACTGGGGTACAGGTTCCACACACACTGACTCTCCCTGGGGTACGGGTTCCATACACACTGACGCTCACTGGGGTACAGGTCCCACACACACTGACTCTCACTGGGTACGGGTTCCACACACACTGACTCTCACTGAGGTACGGGTCCCACACACACTGACTCTCATTGGGGTACGGGTCCCACATACACTGACTCTCACTGGGTTACGGGTCCCACACACACTGACTTTCACTGGAGTACATGTTCCACACACACTGACTCTCACTGGGGTACGGGTCCCACACACACTGACTCTCACTGGGGTACGGGTCCCACACACACTGACTCTCATTGGGGTACGGGTTCCACACACACTGACTTTCACTGGGGTACGGATTCCACACACACTGACTCTCACTGGGGTACGGGTCCCACATACACTGTCTCTCACTGTGGTACGGGTTCCACACACACTGACTCTCACTGGGATACGGGTCCCACACACACTGACTCTGACTGGGTTACGGGTTCCACACACTGACTCTCACTGGGGTATGGGTCCCGCACACACTGACTCTCACTGGGCTACAGGTTCCACACACATTGACTCTCACTGGGGTACGGGTTCCATACACACTGACTTTCACTGGGGTACAGGTTCCACACACACTGACTCTCACTGGGGTACGGGTTCCACACACACTGACTCTCACTGGGGTACAGGTCCCACACACACTGACTCTCACTGGAGTACGGGTTCCACGCACACTGACTCTCACTGGGATAGAGGTTCCACTGACATGCGCTGGAATAGCCTGGTCACATTGGCGTTGGGTGCCATGGCGGATGGTGGGGAGGGGACAATTCGGCGTGAGGGGCAGAAATCATTTTCACGCTGTGAAAGCACAACGGGATCATCCAATGGGGTCCGCCAAGACAGAACACGAATCCTGCTAGAGGCCGGCGTGAACCCAATTTGCATCCCGGTAATGGATGGAAAGTAAGGTCTGATCGGAATCGTCCCCCCACGCCAGATGTACTGTTACACCGGCAGGAAAACACACCTGCCCAGAACACATCTGGACAAGTGTGCAGTGCAGAAGTCGGGACTTACCATTAGGGCCTTGCTCATATCACGGACATCCAAGGAGATGATGCCGGGGCCCTACAGCTACCAACCCTGGAGGAACACTTGCATCGTATGCTGGATGGATTCTCATGGACATGGCTGCGGTGTAAAGCAGCTCACAGAAGGTGGGAGGTCTCCGTTGATGCTTCGGGTCTGCTTCGGAACATCATGGTCATGGCCATGGACTGCTACGGATGATCGGCAAAGGAGGGGAGAGGAACGTGTATTGGGGCGGTGAGAGAGTAATGTCTAGCTGTGAGTGGGAAAAGGAGGTGTACCGGCAGGAATGCGTGGGAAAAGTCTAGGATTGACTGGGAGAGGAACTGGGGGTGGGGGTGTGGGAGAGTTGGGGGTAGGTGACAAAGGTGTTGGGGAGGGTAAGGTTAGAGGGGGGGTCAAAGGTGTCGGGGGGGTGAGGGGGAGGGTGAAGGCGTCGGGAGTGAGATTGGTAAGGGGCGATGAAGGTTTTGGGGGTTGAGGCTGGGGGAGCAGGTAGGAGTACGGGGAAGGAAGGTATAACAGGGGAGAATGCAGCAAGTGGGGAGGTGTAAGGGACTCTGGAGGGGGAAGAAGTTCAGAGGGGGGAAGGAGTTTGGAGGGGGGAAGGTGTCTTGGGGAGGAGGAGTGAGTTCGGAAGGGGGAAGGTGTCCAGGGGAGGAAGGTTTCTGGGGGGAGGAGGGAGTAAGGAGGGGAGATGTCCAGGTGAACATGCAAAGGAGAGGCCTGGGGAGCAAACTGAGGGTGGGCGTGGTAGGAGGGAATGGTGAGTATGAGAGGGGGCAGAGGGCACATTTGTAGCGGTGGAAGGAACAGTGAGGGTCATTGACGGGGACTTGGAGGCAGACATGGACCCTGGTGGTGGGAAGGAGAAGGTCAAAAGGTCAATGTGGATGGGGTGGGATTCTCAGGAAGGTAGAGAATGTGCACATTCACCTGGACATCAGGTGGATTCAGTAGGAGGACTCACAAAGCCTGCCAATGAAGCTGAAAGACAACATTATACATTATTCAGTGAAAGTAAATATATTTTAGGGTTAAAAAGTGCCAAAAAGTATTCACCCATGCAACAACTCGTGATCAAAATTTCTTAACTTTTCTAGGCCTACCGCTTCTAGGTGCTGCCCTGACATCCGCAGCAAGGGTGCAGACAGCCTGTGCAATGGCTGGCCCTGTTGCCTCTGATGACTTTGGCGTGGGTCCTCTGGAGAGCCAAGGCCTTGAGGGCCCCGGCCTGCTTTGTCTGACCTCCTGTGGGCCAGCTGCTCCCTCTGCGGTGACAGAGGATGAGGTTGAAGAGGCCACAGGCAAAGGGGACCCAGAGGGAGAGGACAGCCTCTGAAATTCCTGATTGGATGACCCAGGGGTGTCCAGCAGCCCTCCTCCTCCCTTCAGGTGCCCGAGGGCCCAGGCCCGACTCCTTGAGGGCAAGGAGACCCAGGGGGGATGTTGAGGTGCCTCATTTCCCTCTTGTGTTGCCATTGCAGGAACTCACCCATGGCTACCGCGATGGAGTGTAGGTCTTCAGACATCTCCATGTTCTGCTGGACCAGGGTCTCCATGGCAACTGCCATCCTACTCATGGAGACCTCCATGTGCGCACATGTGGGCACCACTTTATCAGAGAGCAGGCAGACGCACTCCTCCGACTTGTGTGCCACTCTGTTGAGGGCTTCCAACAGCTCTGCGTGATGTTCCTCCACCTTCCGCTAATTCTCCGCAATAAGTTGGAAGGCCAAATCCAGAGGCTCATCACCTGACTCAGACTTAACAGATGCCTCTTCCCCTGCAGCTGTCTGAGTGCCGGGGAGCTCAGCTGAACCTCCTCCTGCTGCGGACATGTGTCCATGCAGTGACCACGAGATCGTGAACCCAAGCCTGCTCTAGATCAGGGTTCCACCGAGGTGTGTGTCTCTGCACTGGTGGAGGGTGTGGGTAAACGCTGTGACGGGTCTTCCAGGCTGCTTATTTCCAGCTCTTCAATGGAGGAGGTGTCCTCTTGGCTAGAGGTGAGGACATGGATGGAGCTGAGGGAGTGGCTGGCTGAGGATGTCGGTCGCTTGGCAGAACTCCCTGTGAACCAAAGTAGAGATAATTAGTGCATGGCAGCAGAGTCAAAATCAGGAGAGAGAGCACTCAATTGCATTGAGAGGGATGTGGTGCGGGATCCTCATGTGGGTGTTTGCCTCCGACTTCACTGTCGCCGCAGGCATGATCCATGCCCTCACCAGTCAGTTCGACGGCACACTCCTCAAAGTTTGTGAGAGGCCTAAAGGTCCCACTCCATCCTGGTCTGGGACCTCTCTTGCTGTTGTGAGTCAATTTCTCCTGCATTAAAACAGATGGAGAGTGTGAGCAGGATGCATGGCACTGTGTGGAATGTTGGTGTGGTGAGTGGAGCAATGGATGGGATGAGGACATGAACCCCAGAGGGTATGAGCCTGATAGAGATGTGAGGGCGTGTATGAGACTTAGTGGTGTTCTCCCTTGAGGTGTGAGATCCCTGGGGATGTGTGATGAGCTTGGAAGTGTGTGAATTGAGAGTGATGAGGTGGTTGACTTACCTTGGTGGAAGAGATGAGAGCATTCATCCTCTTCCTGCACTGGATGGCTGACATCCTCTGTGTTCCGGTGGCGCTGACCACTGCTGCCACTGCCTCCCAGGCCAGATTGGTGCCTCTGGTGGACGTCCAACAACCAGAGCAGGGTTAGAAGACATCATGGCGGTCTTCCACTGTGCCCAGCAGGCGCCGCAGAGAGGCGGCACTAAATTTGGGATTGCTGTCTTCTTTGCTCTTGGGGCCATCTGTTGCCTGGAGCAGTTCTGGTCTGAAGACATGAAGTAGGCTGCGCTCTGGTGTGCTTCAAATATGGCACCCGGAGCGAGGAAGCACTGAGGCCATGGTGTGGTGGGCAAATCCAAGCCGACCCATCAGCGATCTGGAGGGTTTCCTGTGAATGCATTATTAATGAGGCAGGACGTGACGGGAATGGGACGTCTTTGCGCTGGCGGGTAAAATGACTTTTTTCACGCCCGCTACCGCACTTAGCGCAAACCTGGGACGATTCTGCCCATGGGCTCTAATTGGGGTAATGCTCGACAGACACTGACTCACACTGGGATACAGGATCCACTGACATGGTCTCTAACTGGTGTATGTGTTTCAGGGCATGTGGAGTAAGAGTTCCATGAGAATTTGCTCTCTTTGGGCTAAGGGTTCCACGTGTGTTAACTGTCACTGGGGTACACATTCAACTGGCATTGACTGTCACTGTGATAACAATTCCAAGAGTATTGTTTGACACTGTGCTGTGGGTTCCAGAGCATTGACTGTTATTGGAGTATGGGTTTCATGTGCACTGACTCTCACTGGGTTCCAGGTTAAATAGGTGCTGACTCTTGTTAGGGAATTGGCTCCGTGAGCACTATTTCTTGGGTATGGGTTCCATGGGAGTTGCAGTCAGAGTTCCAAAGGCACTAATACTGGCAAATAGGCTTCACTCAGACACAGGTTTTTTTTACTTACTCCAAACACATGCATCTTCCAGCAAAGTAAGAGTAATCGGGATTGGGTAATTTTGTATCCAACACCACCCCCAACCCCCACTTCAGTACAGAATTGCTAAGGTCAGTTTTAACTGCCTAGACACCTCTCTATGAGATCAGTTAACTCAACATAGATCAGGGATTGAATCTGGAGCCCTGGTCTGAATCGCTCAGTTTCATCTCTCCAGGGCCATTTACCACCAATCATTATAAAGAAACCTTGTTTTTATCACATCCAAGAATATAATTCAGAAATGTATTAATGCAGGTATTTGAAATGCACATGAAATGACGATAGATCCAAATTGAAGCCACAAAATCCTTTTTTTGTATTTAAACCAAATGAGATGATTTATTCTTGACCTTATAAGTATCTGCCCTGAGTTAGGTCATTCTCCCAAATATTTAGTTATCTGCCTGATGTTTAATCTAAGGTTTCAGTCTATGGAGATTGCTATCAGTCATTTTATAGTCTACTCCCTGATGGGCCCTTGCTGTTTCTCTATCCTTGACCTATCGAGGTATGGGTGGGTGGGGAGTAGTCAGTGGCAGTTCCAGTGGGAGTTTTTAATCACAAAGTCTGATTGGAGTACTTGTGTGATGTTTGTTCTTGGCCAGTTCTTGTGAACATGATATACATGATGTACATCTGTCTGACATGGATGAGAGGGACACTGTGATAAACTAGATTAAGGTCCAGTGATTCAGTTCCTAGGTTCAGAGACTCCGGGGTGCAGCCCCATCCCATTCCAATAATAACATCAGAATACTCAAGGAACAAAAGGTATTCTTGAAAATCAGTGGAAAATGGAAAAGAAAAAGCAGATGGAGTGATGAGCAGAGAGAGGGAATATCAGAAAGATGGAATATTGGAGCAAGGGATTAAATATTGGAGAGACAGAATACCAGAGGGACAGAAAACCACAGAGGGAGTATACTAAAAAGAGGGAATAACAGAGGGAGGAAACACTAATGAGAGAGAATCCTGTAGGAAGAACATTTTGGAAGGAAGGGAATGCTGTAGGTTAGGATTCTGAAGAGTGGGAATTCTATGAGGATATAGCAGAGGGTGGGAATAATGAATGAAGAGAGAATATCAGAGGAATGTATAGCGGAAAAGGGAGTGGAGAGATGGAATACAGGATGGACAGTGGACTGGAGCACGGAAATGACAGGAATGTTCTTGATCTAATTTGCGGGTGAGAAACAAGTCCTCCACTTGTACGTGATAGATCCACACATGAACAGTTGCTCCAAAGTTTCACACCTCATTTTGGGAGAATGTCCTTTTGGAGCATAGCAATATCTCAGACCTCCGTCTACCTCGAAATGCTGGCCTGGGTGAGTTTGACAGGCACAGTTTACATTTACCATCAATGGCCAGAAGCAGGCAGAAAACCAACCTGCCAAGCAGGCACCCGATCTGTTTGTCACCATGGGCTTTGTTTTTGGTCACTTCACTGTGAGAGGTAACCCTGTGATGCAAATGAGTAATAAATTGAGCAATGTACACCATGCAGTGAAGTGTCTTAAATGAATGTACTTTAATTCAGTTCTTCCAGTGTGGAAGTGGAGTGAAAGTGGATCAGCTGAATTGGTTGCACCTCGACCCATTTACACATATGTGGGGTGAATCAATCACATGTTCACATGATCTGGATTCACTTCAATGCTCATTCAGATTCATTTCACATTTATCAGCCATTGTATTTTTTAATTTTCTGTGTTTTTTATAGGGTGTATTTTCTCTCCCTACACTTTTAAATTCCCCTCCATGTACCCTATTTCTAGTTTCTGCCAGTGTCAGCCACAACAGACTAATAGCACTCTCACTTCTTGACTCGGAAGGCTGTGGGTTCAAGTCCAGGCTCACTAGATTAACAAAAACAAAAATACCTGGAAAAACTCAGCAGTTCTGTTGAAGGGTCATTCGGACTCGAAACGTTAACTGTTCTCCTCACCGCAGATGCTGCCAGACCTGCTGAGTTTTTCCAGGCATTTTTGTTTTTGTTTTGGATTTCCAGCATCCGCGGTTTTTTGCTTTTTTCACTAGATTAACACTTCAGTGCAATACTGAGGGAGCATTGTACTGAGGTACCATCTTTCATATGAGACACCCATCTCTCAGGTACTCTTAAAAGATCCCATGGTACATTTTAAAGAAAAACAGGGAAGTTATCCCCAGTGTCCTGGTTAACATTCATCAATCAATATCATTTTAAAAAAATTATCAGGTCATTTATCACATTGCTGTTTGTGAGACATTGCTATACGCAAATTGGCTGCTGTGTTTTGTACATTACAACCGAGAATGCATGCCAAAAGTACTTCATTCGCTGTAAAGCACTTTGAGATGTCCTGAGGTTGTGAAAGGCACTTCTTAAGAATACCAGTCTTTTTTTCTTTATAACCAGTTGCTGGCAGATGCCAGGCATGAATTATCCACTTTTTTTTGTTGACTCCGTCGAGCTTTTTCCATCTGCTCTGCACTTCCTCCCCCTCCCTCCTGCCCTCGAAATCAGGAACTCACCACATACAGAATCATGACCATGAACTGGCGCCACCACAGATTCTCCACCCATCGTTCTTTGATCCAGATTAGATCCTAATCAAGGGCTGTGGTGTAAATACAGTAAAAGCGTCAGGTCCAGAAATGAATTGTCATTCTTTATCAGACATACTGTGCCTCCGGCCTTCACACACACACGATCAAAGCCAGACATTCAGGCTGTGGCGTGATTGAACTCTTCCTCATACCTGTCATTATTAAGCTGCCAATACTGCGTTAGTCTTTCTGTGCTGCAGTAGGTAAATTGCGGCCTGGTTGCCTGCTCCCCACTATCTGTAGATTTACTTCTTTTCAACACTGGAAATGACTAGCTTCCTGTATTTTGCAATGCGATGTTAGGCACTGTTTTTGCTGCTAATTTTGCTGCTAATCCCTAGTTTCGATCAGTCCAATTAATAAAAATAATGGATTGTAAAAGTGACTTGTGCAAAAGTCTGTCTGAGTGCTTTAATTAACTGAACTTCCCTCAGCTCTTAGTAAAGCCTACCATTAGGCCTCATTTACCTGCACACTGGTTTTTCTTTATTATTCTACCTCTAATTTTATTTGCTTTCTCTCATAGTGACTTTGTCTGATTCTCTTATCTATTGTCTCTTTACATGTGCATGTTTTTGTGTTCCTGCATCTATCTTTTCTCTCTCCACCTTTTTTTCTTGCTGTTTTTATATTATTCCTCTACAATGTTGCCTTTTATCTTTCATCAACTCTTTCTGGTGTCTCTCCTTTCCTCAGCTGTTTATCTTTTTTCTGTTTCTTTCTGCACACACTCTCTCTCTCTCACTGTTGTCTCCCTTTATGCTCTTTTTTGACTCTCTCTGTTTTTCTTTCTCTTTTCTCCATCTCTCATCATTTTGTCTTCTTAAGTTCTGTATTTTTTCAGTCTGTCTCGCTAGAATATGTCCCTTGCTGTGGACTGTGCCCATATAATGACACTGTTTGAATCTCTGCAGGTTGCTCCAGCTCCAGAACCATGGAGCCCTGATGTAGGAAGGTAACCAGGACTAAGGTTGCCAACTTCGGTTGGACATATTCCTGGTGGGGGGTTTCACACATTACCTGCTGCCTCTAACTGCTCCGCCCTTCTCTCCGGCCACCTGACATGCCCATCCAGAGTGAAGTATCAGAACAGAGTCAAAGATACCCAAAGTCTGTGACAGCAATAATATGAAGCATTGTTTCATAGCTATATATCTCCTGTCACTTCTTCTCCTCCAGAATTCTCTACCTCTTTACTGTTTTCAACTCCCAGGAAATATTGCTTAATCTCCAGGACACTGCCTCACAGCTCACCACCTTCCTATTGGTCAGTTGGAAAGTGAACAGACTCCTTGCCACCTGATTGGATGATCCTTAACCAATATTCAAACAGTTCCCCATCTCCAAAATTTCATCTGGGTTGTTCCCAGCAGTGTCCTGGAGGTTAAGCAATATTTCCTGGGAGTTGAAAACAATGAAGAGGTAGGGAATTCTGGAGATGTGACAGGAGATACACAGCTATGAAACAATGCTTCATATTATTACTGTTACAGACTTTGGGTATCTTTGATTCTGACACTTCACTCTCCAAGCCACAATTCTGCAGAGCAGTCAATTTAGAACAAATTGTAGGTGTGAGAATTTCAGTTTTGAGTCAGCTGCATGCTCTCACCAAAAACAAAACCACACCTTAACAGGTAATGATGTCAGTATGAGTTTCAAGACACTTTGACATAAAACAGAACAAACTATTCTTTATGGACTAATACAAGCACTCGGTACAATGGAGAGTAACACATACCAAACCTTGCATTAATTATGAATGTCCCTGTAGATTATATAGAGTTACAAAGACGCTGTAATTTATGCAGGCACTATACATTATTGACAATAACATAGATAGTACGGGTAACAATGTCATGACACAAGATGGTGTCTGATATAGAGTGATACATGAATACAGATGTTACATCAACATTATATAAAACAAAAGATCATGATATGGAATAATAGGTAACTTGAACTAGACACAATACATATCCCTATGCATAATTGCATACTTCTGCATTATATATCGCAAATACTATAACAGTTTTATTAATAAAGAAACTAGTGTATAGCATAAGGGATGCTATATATGATGTAGAATAACTCGGAACTTACTCTGGAGAATAATGTGGCATCATATTGGAGACAGAATATGAAGTAATAAATATAATATATACTTTACATTATATGCAGATAACATGATATATGATATGCATGATAAAGAACGTCCATGCTAAAGGTATAGAATCTCTATGGTGTACATTATATAATATCATACAGTTTACAGCAGAGGACACAGATACTGGAAAACTAAAATAAAAATAGAAAGTGCTGGAAATGCACACACTGACCAATCAGAATGAGAGAAAGAAAAGCCAAGTTCATGTATTTTTTAAAAAATATATATTTTTGGTATGAATTACATCTGAGCTGTTGATTCAGGTCAGTTACAAATCAACAGACAGGTCATAGTGAAGAATTAAATGAAATATAACACTATTAAATCCATTCACTTTAAAATCACGATGAGTTAATATTTGATGAGTGAGTCAGCTTCCAGTCACAAACACACATGTTCATTCTGAAGCTGGCTCTTATGGAAATTGTGCAGCAGTGTAGCGGAATACGCTTTGGTTAGAATCATAGGATCATAGAGCACAGAAGAAGGACATTCAGCCCATTGTGCCTGTGCCAGCTCTATGAAAGAGCAATCCCATTATTCCCACTTCCCTGTAATTTTTTTCTTCCCTTTTTAAGTATTCATCCAATTCCCTTTTGAAAGCTACTATTGAATCTGCTTCCACTTGCCTTTTATGCAGCGCATTCCAGATCAGAACAACTTGCTGCATAAAAACATTTCTCCTCACCTCCCTGTGGTTCCTTAAACAATTGTATGTCCTTTGGTTATCAACCTTCCTGCCAGTGCAAAGTTTCTCCTTAATTAGTCCAGCAAAACCCCTCGTAATTTTGAACAACTCTATTAAACCTCCTCTTCACTTTCTCTGCTCCAAGGGGAACAATCCCAGTTTTGCTAGCTTCTCCACATGACTGAAGCCCCTCAACTTTGGTACCATTCTGGTAAATTGCCTCTGTACCCTCTTCAAGGCCCTGGCATCCTTCCTAAAGTGTGGTGCCTGGAATTGGGTACAATACTCTAGCCAATGCCTAGCCAATGATTTAGAAAGGCTTAGAAATGTTAAGATGTTGGCTTAAGTCTCCTAACCCTGTATAACAAAGTTTGTAAGAAGGAGAAGGCACCAAGATAGGGACAGAGGAAAAAGCAACATCAGGAGCATCTCAACTATCACCAACAAGGTGGAGGCAGAGCAGCAGTGGTCTATAACTGCCTCGGCTATCTGTCCTGTGTTGGGATATAAATTGGGAGGAGTTGAGGTGGGAAGGGAGGAGAAAACTAAATTCTAAATGGGAAGAAAACATTCCTGTTCATTCAAATTTGATTTCTATGAATAGATCCTTTCACTCTCTGTACCAATGGTTAGCTTTTTCTCCCCTGTGCTCTTGGGGTTGCTGGGGGACAGCACCACAGGCACTGGCCATTCTGAAGTAAGTGGTCACTTTTGAATTGTGAGTCTGCACAATGAAAATCTGCAAGGCCTTTGACTACTTGGGTTGGTGGGATGTGATGCTATTAGTCACAGCCTGAGCACAATTCCACCTTCACCTGACAGTTACGCACACACATCTTTTCCACAGAGGTGCAACTGGATAGTCATCAGCAGGAAGTATCCTGACCAATTGAAGGAACATAGGGACAGGAGGCCATTCAGCTCCTCAAGAATGTTCCACCTTTTAATTAGATCATGATCGATCCATATCTTAATTTCATCTACTGCCCTTAGATCCATAAGCCCTAATATCTTCATCCAACAAAAACTTTACCAATCTCAGTTTCAAATTTTCAATCGATTTTCATCCCCAGCTTTTTTGGGGAACAGAGTGCAAGATTTCCACTGTTTTCTGTGAAGAAGTATTCCCTGACATCATCCCTGAACAACCTAACTCACATTTTAGGGCTATGCCCCCTTGTTCTGGTCTCTTCCCATTAGGGGCAATACTTTCTCTCTGTCTATCCTTTCATCATTTTAAACGTCTCAATTTGGTCACTCCTTAATCTTATATATTCATGGAAATACAAGCCTAGTCTATGCAACCCGCCTTCATAATTCAACCTTTCTAGCCAAGGCATCACTCTGATGAATCTGCACTGCACCCCCTCTAAGGTCAATATATCCCTCTCAAGGTGTTCAGGATTGATGCAGTACTCCAGATGGGGTCTAGCCAGAACTCTTCACAATTATAATAGAATTTCCAACCCTTGATATTGTTCCTCCTCCCCTAGTCCAGTGTCACTGAGACCAAGCGTGTCCAAGCAGGAAGAGTGTCCCGCAGTCAGCATCACAGTGAAGCAGTCTGGGAAGAGTGTCCTGCAGTCAGCATCGCTGTGCAGTAGTCTGGAAAGAGCGTCCTGCAGTCGGCATCGCGGTGAAGCAGTCACTTCAAAAAGTGATGTCAGCACAAAGGTGAGAGCTGATTGGTGAGTAGTGGTTAAGTGTTCTTCTCCAGTTTTTTTCTCCAGTTTAAAATAGATAAAGCTAAAGAAAGATAAGGGTTCCAGTTTTTATTTAAAGTACATAAATAATTTACCTTTTTTTACTGTATTTAACGTAAAGTAAGGTGTTTTTTTTCGACTAGAGGCATGGCAGGGTAGCTCAGTTCCGTGTTATGTGCCGCCTGCAACATGTGGGAAGTCCTAGATGCTCCTTGCACTCTGACCGACCACATGTGCAGGAAGTGCCACCAGCTGCAGCTACTTGAACTCTGAGTTTTGGGGCTTGAGTGGCAGCTGGAGGCACTGAGGTGCATCCGCGAGGCTGAGAGTTTTGTGGATAGCACGTTTTTAGACGTAGTCACCCCACAGCTTACCGAATTGCAGAGAGAGAGGGAATGGGTGACCATCAGTCAGAAGAAAGGTGTCAGGCAGGTAGTCAGGAAATCTCCAAGGTGCATCTCGCCCCAGAACTGTTTTTCTGTGTTAGAAAACAGTGAAAGTGATGGTTCTTCTGGGGAATGCAGCCACGCTCATGGCACTGTGAGTGGCTCAGCTGGACAGCGGGGGAGGAAAAAGAGGGGAAGCACAATAGTGATAGGAGACTCAAAAGTAAGGGGAACAGACAGGCGTTTCTGCGGCTGTAGATGTGACTCCAGGATGGTATGTTGCCTCCCTGGTGCCAAGGTCAAAGAGGTCACTGAACAGCTGCAGGGCATTCTAAAGGGGAAGGGCAAACAGACATAGATCGTGGTACATATTGGTACAGAAAGAGGGATGAGGTCCTGCAAGCAGAATTTAGGGAGCTAGGAAACCGATTAAATAACAGGACCTCAAAGGTACTAATCCCTGGATTACTTCCGGTGCCTCGCGCAAGTGAGTATAGAAATAGGAGGTTAGCCCAGATGAATGCGTGGCTGGAGAGATGGTGCAGGAGGGAGGGATTTAGATTTCTGGGGACACTGGGACTGTTTCTGGGGGTGGAGGGACCTGTACAAGACGGATGGGTTGCACCTGAACCACAATGGGACCAACATCCTTGCGGGGAGGTTTGCTAGTGCTGTTGGAGAGGGTTTAAACTAACTTGGCAGGGGAATGGGATCCTGAGAGGAGATTCAGCAGGGGGAGATGCACAGCCAAAATTAGAAGAGAGAGCAAGTGAGTCTGGAAGGCATAGAAATTATAGGCCATTTAAGGCACAAGGGAGTTTGGCAAGGTTGGATGGTATTTATGTTAATGCAAGGAGTCTGACGAATAAGGCAGATGAGTTGAGGGCACAAGTGAATACATGGAAATATGATGTATTTGCTGTCACAGGGTCATGGTTGGGAGAGGGGCTAGATTGGCAGCTCAATATTCCAGGGTATAAGGTCTTCAGGTGAGACAGGGAAGGAGGCTAAAGAGGAGGGGGTATCGCAACATTGATCAAGGAATCAATTACAGCAGTAAGGAGGGATGATATCTTAGAAGGCTCCTCAAATGAAGCCATATGCGTAGAACTGAAAAACAAAAAAGGAGTAATCACATTTCTGGGAGTGTACTATAGGCCCCCAAACAGTCAGAGAGAAATAGAAAAGCAGATATGTAGGCAAATTTCAGAGAAGTGTAAAAATAATAGGGTCATTATCGTGGGGATTTCAACTTCCCCAACATTAACTGGGTTAGTCACAGTTTGATAGGTTTAGAGGGAGCGGAATTCTTTAAGTGCATCCAGGAGAGCTTTTTAAGCCAATACGTAGAACGTCCTACAAGAGAGGGGGCAGTTCTGGACTTAATTTTAGAGAATGAAGCCAGGCAAGTGGTAGAGGTATCAGTGGGGGAGCATTTTGCAGATAGTGATTATAACTCCTTTAGATTCAAGGTTGTTATCGAAAAGGGAAAGGATGGGTCAGAAATCAGAGTTCTAAATTGGGGAAGGCCGATTTTAATAAGCTCAGATATTTGGCCAGAGTGGACTGGGAGCAGCTACTTTTAGGTAAATCTGCGTCAGAGCAGTGGGACTCATTCAAGAAGGAAATAGGGAGAGTACAGGGCCAACATATTCCAGCAAAGACAAAGGGTGGGACCAACAAATCCAGGGAACCCTGGATGTCGAGGGATATACAGGCTTGGATAAAGAGCAAAAGGGACACTTTAGAAGATACCAAGGGCTCTAAACAGCGGAAGCCCTGGAGGAATATAGAATGTGTAAGGGGAACTTAAAAAGGAAATTAGGACAGCAAAAAGGGGGCATGAAGAAATATTGGAAGGTTAAATAAAGGAAAATCCAAAGTTATATTACAAGTACATTAAGAGTAAAAGGATAACTAGGGAAAGAGTAGGGCCCATTAAAGACCATAGTGGTAATTTGTGTGTGGAGCCAGAAGACGTAGGTAGGGTTCTAAATGAATACTTTGTGTCGGTGTTCACAAGTGAGAGGGACAACGTGGGTATGGAAATCAGGCAGAAGGGCTGTGATATAATTAAAGAAATTAGCATAGAAAGGGAGGAGGTTCTAAGTGGCCTAGCAGGCTTAAAAGTAGATAAATCTCCAAGCCCAGATGAAATGTATCCCAGGCTGTTGAGTGGGGCAAGGGAGGAGATAGCATGGGGAATGGAAATAATTTTCAATACCTCTCTGGCCACAAGAGAAGTGCCAGAGGACTGGAGGACAGCCAATGTGGTACTGTTATTCAAGAAGAGAGGAAGGGATAAACCAGGGAACTACAGACCAGTCAGTCTAACCTCAGTGGTGGGGAAACTATTGGAAACAATTCTGAGGGACAGAATTAATCTACACTTGGAGAGGTAGGGATTAATCAAGGACAGCCAGCATGGTTTTGTTAAGGGGAGGTCATGTCTGACCAATTTGATTGAATTTTCCCAAGCGGTGACCAGGTTTGTAGATGAGGGCAATGCATTTGACGTAGTGTACTTGGACTTCAGCAAGGCTTTTGATAAGGTCCTGCATGGGAGACTGATAATGAAGGTAAGAGCCCATGGGATCCAAGGCAATTTGGCAAATTGGATCCAGAATTGGCTGAGTGGCAGGAAGCTGAGGGTGATGGTCAAGGGGTGTTTTTGTGACTGGATGCCTGTGTCCAGTGGGGTTCCACAGGGATTGGTTTTGGGTCCCTTGCTGTTTGTGGTATATATAAACGATTTAGACTTGAATGTAGGAGGGTTGATCAGTAAGTTTGCGGATGACATGAAAATTGGTGGGGTGTTAAATAGCGAGGAGGATAGCCTGAGATTACAGGAGGACATAGACGGGCTGGTCAGGTGGGTTGATCAGCGGCAAATGGAATTTAATCTGGATAAGTGTGAGGTGATGCACTTGGGCAGGACAAACAAGGCATGGGAATACACAATGAATGGTAGGACCCTGGAAAGTACCGAGAATCAGAGGGACCTTGATGTGCATGTCCACCAGTCCCTTAAGTTGGCGGGACAGGTAGATAAGGTGGTTAAGAAGGCATAGAATATAAGAGCAGGGAATTTTTGCTGAAACTGTATAAAACGCTGGTTAGGCCACAGCTAGAGTATTGAGTGCAGTTCTGGAATCTGCATTATAGGAAGGATGTGACTGCACTGGAGAGGGTGCAGAGGAGATTTACCAGAATGTTGCCTGGGCTGGAGAGTTTAAAGTTATGAGGAGAGATTGGATAGACTGGGGTTATTTTCCCTGGAGCAGAGGAGATTGAGGGAAGACATGATTGAGGTGTATAAAATTATAAGGGGCATAGATAGGGTAGACAGGAAGGAACTTTGCCCCTTGGTGGAGGCATCAATAAGGGGGCATAGATTTAAGGTAAGGGGCAGGAGGTTTAGAGGGGATGTGAAGAAGAATTTTTTCACCCAGACGATGGTGGGAATCTGGAACTCACTGCCTGAAAGGGTGGTGGAGGCAGAAACCCTCATAACATTTAAGAAGTATTTGGATGTGCACTTGCAATGCCATGGCATACAAGGCTATGGGCCTAGTGCTGGAAAATGGGATTAGAATAGTTAGGTACTTGTTTGACTGGCGCAGACTCGATGGGCCGAAGGGCCTTTTTCTGTGCTGTAGACCTCTATGACTCTCTAAGCTTGGCAACTCCAGCTGAGATTAACTAACAGCACACAGATGGAAACTGGGATCATTTGGTCCACATGGTTTAGTCCTGGCACAATGTGTTCTATTTCTACATCAAGTTATTGAGGAGACCCCCTTAGCTTTTACCTTTGAAACAATGGCTGCTCTTTTGAATGACTCAATCAGACAAGAGTTTGGGTCCTTGGGTGACCTCAGTGGAAGCTGGCTAGACTACACTTGAATCCATTTACCTGATTACCGGTATAATATTCTGATTAATTACCCACAGATGTCAGGACTTCACATCTGGAACTGATCCATTCCATCAAGTAATTAGTAAAAGAGACCAATAATCATCAATTTCCAAATCTCAGTGATTATAACCATCAGGTGTACGTCTGTGACACTCAACCCTGTTCCTGATGCACTGACCAAGGGCCAATGCTCACAGATCCCAGGACTTGGGACTGCAAATCTGGTTACAACACTCTGCACCAGAGGTATGAGGCTGTGTCTTTACAATTAGTCATTCACAGTGGACCAGGCTGAAGATATCTCCCTTGTCCCCTGTAGAATGCAGCTTGTGCTGCCTACGTAGGACAGTACTCCACTCTCATGTTTATCTCTTCATCACTAAGCAGGAGGTCTCTTGGGTATAAAGTTGTTTGAGGAAGGAGAGTGAGAGATTCAGATACAGGTTAACAATTTTTTTTTTATTCGTAACATTTTTGCATACATCCAAAGGTAAAGTAAAACATTATCCATCTGCAGCAAATGTTTCTCAACAAATGGAACAAAGACCTTATAACCCTGCCAGCTGAAGTAGAACAAGAGGTTCAGTCAGATTCCTATGAAGTGAACAACAAAAATTACATTTGAGGAGATGGCAAATCTTAACTTTAGTGAGTTATTATCTCTAGTTTGGTAATGTGACATAGTCCTCTGTGATTCGTGCTTCACAGCTGTGGGGAGTGGATGTGAGGCAGCTCCCCACAGGGAGCTCTCGTCCATTAGCACCTGGACGGTCAGCTCAAGGCTGGGCCATTGGGAGAGGCCTCAGGGAGCACATGACAAATTGGACTAAGAGGTCTGAGGAAAAAAAGCACAAGTTAACCAAATAAACACAATTCAGCCGAGTGACGAAGGGACACTGACCATTCCAAATGTTTCACCCAGACCATGAGTGTTGACATAATATTCAACTGTGGAGGCATCACAGCTGAACCCAATCCTTTAATCGCTCGATCCTGATCAATACTCTTCCAATGGGAGGTCGATGGAAAATGATCGGGAACTGAAACGTTGGCTGATCCCCCGACCACCCCCCCCCCCCCCCCCCAACTCCCTTGTTCAGGAGCATTAAATCCAAATACGTTGCCCAAATCCTGAGATTAGCAAACACGGCACAGGCTGGGGAACAAACATAGAACCTGCTGACTCCGAATGAGTGTGTCTCCATGCCTGTGTCTACCTGATTGTATCTGTGACTACATAGAGCTGGCTTCATGCACCCAAACGAGGATTGTCCCAGATTGAAAGAAGCTTCGGAGCCTGCTGGTAAATGTTAATGGATTATATATCTGACATCCATTGTCAGCTTGAGTTTACATTCCTAACAGATTCTGTCACAGGAATAAAGGAGCCGGATTTAGCAATGTAAACTCAAGGAGCCAGCTCACGGACCTCCGGAATCCCAACTAAAAATAGCAACTGCATTAAGAAATGGAAGGTATCTCAAACTTGCCAGGAGATACACATACTCCTTAGTTTGGAGAGATTGATAGTGTGATAGACTCCTGTCTCCTGACAGATTGGGAGCAGAGTGTTACTGTGTTAATAAAGCCTGGACTAGGTGTGAAACATGAGTGTAATTGGTACATGTGTGATGAGCACAAAAGAAAAAAGACTTTCATTACTATAGCATCTTTTCATGACCTCAGGATATGCTTTACAGCCAATTAAACACGTTTTAAGTGCAATCGCGGTTGTAAAACAGGGATATTTAGCCTGTTCACACATAACAAGCTCCCCCAAATAATAATTTGATCTTTAATACAAAAGCAAAATACTGTGGATGCTGAAAATCTGAAATAAAAACAGAAAATGCTGGCAATATTTAGCAATTTGATCATCTGTGTAAAGTATTAGTTGAGGGACAAACATTGACCAGGGGCACCAGGTAGAACTTCGCTGGATAACCCCACGGGAACTTTTTGCATCCACTTGAGAGAGCCTCAGTTCAACAGACTGCGCCTCCGGTAGTGTAGCGCTCCTTGGTACGGTCGGCCTAGATTGTGTTTAAATCCTGGAGAGAAGTTCGGACCAACCACTTTCTTACTCACAGGCAAGAGTCCGACCACCAAGCTTCGGCACACAGCTAGGAATGTTAGAGCTGCTGAGGAGAGTATTTTAAACATTAACTGAGACCAATGAACGCATGAAAGATCATTCGACCTGAAACATTAACTCTTTCTCTCCACAGCTGCTGCCTGACCTTCTGAATTTTTCCAGCATCATTTTTTATTTTTATTTCAGATTTCCAGCATTCGCAGTATTTTCCTTTTGAACCAATGAATGCATTCCGTGAGAGTTTTCATAAGAACAAATAAACCCCGGTTGATTTCACTTTGAGGCAAGATAGGTGTCCCATTGCCCCACCCAATACTGGACAATCCGATGTCAGCTCGCACATTGATCCCAATAATCAGCGCGTAGACTAGTGTGGAGTTACCTTATCTATCGTTAACAGCACAATGTGCTTTCCGTATCTGATCTCACATTAAACGTTTAACCCGCAACAGACAACGGTTTAATTAATGCACCAGTAACAGGATCTGTCCGACTGACACAGTTCCAACATTTCGGCACCCCCGCCCCCGGTGCTGCAATGGAGAGTGAGCCTTGAGTATATATGTTCAACCTAGAGCCTTCTGACTAAGAAGTCACTTTGCCAACAGTATATGAGTTTCCATTTTCAGCTTTCCAGGTCTGTTCTGTCAGATTATTTTGCATTGAAATGGCATCTTTGTTTTATGGTTTTGTTCCTAGTGGCAGGACAAACTCAACCAGCATTTCTACTGATTAACCACGCACACACCAGCCAGGCTGTGTTAGACTCCATTTGCCAATTAACAATATTTTTCCCTCACCAACATCACTAAAACGGTTTACTTGGGCATTGCTGCACTTCCTATATTACAAGGATCACTGCTGTTCCGGAATACTTTGGGACATCCTTGAAGTTGGTGAAAGACGCTATATAAATGACATTACAATAAATTACAAGTTAAGGATACTGTTTCAAACTGCTTTCTCGCCACCCTTTGTTACAATGGCATACAGGGTTTCGCCGCGGTAAGGGTGAGGTGCTCAGTTTCATAGTCCCATGAATGGTGCTTGTTCTGCGATGACCTGAAGCTTTTGTTGTTGGTCAGATGCTGTTAATCACAGAATCAGAACTCAAGGCCAAAGAGCAGAGATCAGAGGTCTTGATGCACAAATGGCTGATCTGAAAATATAGGGATGTTTGTAATCAGCATCACTAATTGTAGGGTAATGCCACTGGACTCGCAATCCAAAGGCCCAGGCTCATGCTCTGGAGACGTGAGTTCCAATCCCAACAGGGCAGCTGGAGTGGAATTTAAATTCAGTTAATAAATCTGGAATTGAAAGCTAGTCTCAGTCAGGGTGACCATGAAGCTATCATTGATTGTTGTGAAAATCCATCTGGTTCACTAATGTCTTTTAGGGAAGGAAATCTGCCATCCTCACCTGGTTGGTCGTGCATGTGGCTCCAGGTGCGCAGTAATGTGGACTCTTAACTGCCCTCCGAAATGGCCTAGCAAAACACTCAGTTCAAGGGCAATTAAGGATGGGCAATAAATGCTACCCTTGCCAGTGACGCCCGCATCCCATCAAAGAATAAAAAAAAGTACAAGGAAGGAAACTTGGGTTAAATCTGAGGTGCAGGTTCATGAATTATTTTAGAATATTATACCTACATGCGTAACCTCAAGTACCCACACTTCACTTTCCTTCCCCCATCT
The DNA here is from genome assembly GCF_964194155.1 of Cetorhinus maximus. Lineage (NCBI taxonomy): Eukaryota > Metazoa > Chordata > Chondrichthyes > Lamniformes > Cetorhinidae > Cetorhinus > Cetorhinus maximus. The sequence goes on along the minus strand of NC_135887.1, from coordinate 22,006,501 downwards.
TCTTCCCTTCTGCTAGTTTTACGCCAGGTTGCATGTGTTAGAGAGGGAGGATAATTAGGCTGGCCCACTGTGGACATTTTCTGGGAGGCTTCATTACCTCGCACCTCCAACCACCCTCTCTGCTCTTTACTCAGTTGGGGTCTAGATCTGGGGGTGATTCTTAACGCCCCTCTGACGTCACCTGGCAAGGCACTTTTATGTAATATTTCTATGAAATCACCATCAATGATTTAAAGAAGAAAATCCGCCACCACAATCCGAGGGAAGACAACACATGGCGGCTTTGCAAGTGACGTCCACCATCCCCAGAATGAAAGCTCAACACAGCGAATGGACTGAAAGCCCAGTCCAGGCGTGTTTGGCCCAAGTGACGCGTTTGCCCGCACAGCACCAGTAAATTGAAAAGATAAAGGATTGAATCCTCAATTTAAACGTTGGGAACTTAGATTCTGAAGCTCTTTGGTAAGTTTGCCAGGACTGAACTGCATCTCTTCTAAGATGAACCTTAATTGTTTCTTCCTCCTCTTAACCCTTCTTATTTTGGTCCCTCCAAATATTGTCATGAGGATGATTTAGAATGGGACTCGACAAAGTTAATCTTCCGTGGCTACAACGCGTATTGCTGACAGACATGAGGGCGGGGACTGCTGAGGTCTTGGACAGAGACGTCCCATGAAGCTTTCACTCTTAATAAATGTAGCTTTAAATTGCTGGAAATACAGATGAAAGATGCAGTCTTGCACCGCTCTGTGTATATCAGGCACTGGGTCCATCTAATAATGTTTATGATCTGTTTTGAAAATGTTTCAGAGCAGCTTGATTGTAGCCAGCGGGTTTTCATCTTAGGTGATTTAACATTGTTTGGCACAAGCAGGGATCAGTAAAATCAAAAATGAAACCCACATTTCTGTCTCTTCAGTTGTTTGGAGGATGGCGCAACTGGACGAGAATTTCTGCTACATCTTAGCCAGTCACTAACCATGTCTATGAGGTTTCATCATGGACAGATGGCCCGGTCTTTACCTGCAGGCAATTCTGATCCTGATCTACTCCCCTCCGTCAGAATATGTAAAACGATCAAAGACTGACTGCATGCCCTGCAAAAGACTTCTTAGTTCGATTAATCTTCTGGCTGTCAACTTTACCTGTACCAAAGTTAAAATAAAGCTCCAGATTCTGGTGTGCGATATTAGCTAACGACTGTTTAATGTGCCCCATCGTCATTACTTAGTGAATATTCTAACTGAAACCTTAATCTATTTAAAATAAATGTCTGTTTAAAAAGAGCAAAGTAGAATCACGCTGACGCTCGTTATGTTTGAATTTTAATGCTACTTGCTGTAACATCAGGGCTGAATTTTTTTGATAGATTGCATTAAGTTTTTGGCCTTGGAATTACATAGTAGGGCATTGGTTCAGGGGGCTTAGTGAGTTTAGTTAGGTTCCTTCCTCTGCTGAGAGATGTCTACTATTACTGCAACTCCGCCTGTTAAAATAGCGGAGAAAAGGATTTAATATAAACGCATTGACTGTCAATAAATCCGAAGATCATTCAGCACCCCCTCCCCGAACATTATCCGCTATTCAATTAGATCAAAGTTGATCTGTGTCTCAACTCCATTAATCTGCCTTGATTCCGTATCCCTTAATGTCCTTTTACCTAACTGAAAATTCAGTTCTGATTTTTTCAATTGCCCACCCCCCAACCCCATTTCGCTCCACCCCAACAACAATTTAGTGGGAGAGAATTCCAGATTTCCATGATCCTTTGTGTGAAGGAGAACTTCCTGGCATCACCCCCGAATGGTTCAGTTCTTGGGGGTAATCTCGGGGGCCTGGTTTCTATATTACTGTTTTATAACATGTTGGTATCAGCAATGCTCTGAGAATTCGTTTCCCAGATGTTCTATGAAAGAGAGGTAAGTATTTTGAAAGCTGAAAAAAGTATGTGGAGCACGAAGGAGTCAAACTGCCCATAAATCAACTTTTCCTTCAGACTTGGCCCAAGTTAGTTGGGATTTCACACAATCGAATCTTGTTACAGACAACAGTTCAGGTTTGTGAAAGAACAGCTGTAGGTAACAAAACTGACTGTTGAACACAGTCAAACACAGCAATATTTAAGAGTTAAAACAGGGAGGGTTTACAATGAGCAGATAAGGCAGACCTCTGATCTCCCACACTATATAAATTCAGAACTGGCGCTAACTGGGAGCTATACTTTACACTGCGCATCAGGTGTTGGCGTCAAATGAATGCCTCTGCTACGAGGTTACCGAGTAAAAGCTGTTGTCAGGTAGTTCTTGTACCATTTGAGTTTAATAATGTGAATTTGAAGTTTCCAAATTCCCTCAGTGATCTGGCTGGGAATGACATAACCGGCGTTATCTTATTTTGATATTAGCGAAGACTTTAATGCGATGGGATGATGTTCTGATGCTGGAGTAAGGCACCCCCCCCCTGGTCCCTGATCAGAGAACAGCCCCTGGCCAACACTCGCGGCACAAAGTGCGTCCTGTGGGACCTTAAGGGTGTCTTTGAGGCCGCCGCTCGGTGTTGACCCTAAACCATTTCCACTTTGCAGTTTTAGTTAAAATCCAGGACCGGAGTAACACCTCGAGAGAAGCGGTGTGAGAACAGGTGGCCCCACTGAAAACCGCTCACCATCAACCTGGAGTTTAGGAAGGGCTGGGAAAGACGGGTAGATCTCTTGGACTGTTATTAAACTTGCCCGCAGAGATGTTTGAGTGTTTACAGTCTGCGGGCACTGTCACCCGTGTCCTCTGCAGAGGACATGTTAATCGCTGCGGCAGTAATCATCATTGCAGAATTTGATCAAAAATCCATCAGCTGCACTGGAAATGCTGAGCGGTTTACTATAACTACCCAGCAAAACAAAGTGTTTGAAAACTTCTGTGGGTAACCTCTACAGGGAAATTGCCGAGTGCGCCCACGATGAGAATAGGATTTCAGGGCATAGCTGTCAAAAAGAGACAACGTCCATTTCTGTTACATTTTTCGGGACCCTGGATGTCCCAGAATTTGTAATAGTCAATGAATTGCTTCTGAAATGCCATCGTTGTTGTAGGGAAATTGCTAGCCAAACGGGCACAGCAAGATCCCACATCCTGAAATGAAATAAATGACCAAATGATTGCTGCTAATTGAGGGCTATATATTTCCCGGGACCTCGGGTTAAATCCCCTGCTCTTCTTCGAATAGGAACCATGAGATATTTTATGTCCGCCCGAGAGGACAGAAGAGGCAGAGGTTTAAAGTGAGGCAGTTCCATGTAATTTTGCTTGTAGGTACAATGACATATTCACACAAGTCATTTCACAAGTAGCAGTGGACTCTACAGTGCTGTGCAGAATGTTTAAAATAACTGCTTTGGGTTGCAGTGAGCCCTCTGAAACTCGTTGCAACGCAAGTCAGCTTCTGAAAGTTAAAACAGGAGATGTTGAAGGTTTACCTCCATCAGTTTTAGCTTTGCGGCCATGTAATTTCTGATTGGGCAGTAATCTACGAAAGTAGATTTGTAAACACAAAGCCAACTTCAGCAGGTCGAATTTGCAACGTGCAGCTGGTCTCCGGACACACAATGGACAAGAACCATTCCCTGTCACAAGTGCAAGTGGAATCGCCTCGTGAAACCAGAAAACGATTACACCTAATAGCACCTGGTACTGAGAGAAATGTGCAAGTTGAGTTACGTCCCATCTAATCGTGAATATAGAGGAACGTCTCTCCTTTATGAACCATTTCGTCATTGACGCAATTACATGCGCCATTTAGTTTATACATAATGTGACATTTTCACACACAGAATTAAAGAGAAAGGAAAACGATGGATGAACAAGGGAAATCAATACATTTTATTGCATCTATAAACTGATGTGGTTGTGATCGGATTAAGTTCCCAAATGGAGTTACTGCTGATAATGCAATTAATATGATGGTCTTAATATTTTTAGTACCTCCTCGCATACACAAAAATTTCAGCCCAAAAATTGTGCTTGTTCGATTTAGATGTCTCACCGATCCAGGCTAAAAGCATTCGGTTCTCAGCCACATTAAAGTGAGTAACTGAAGGCGGCTGAATAAAATCATCAGCGGGTTCACGAATAAACGGAACACAAATTATATTGAAATGTCTTCAGACCCACTTTCCTCAGGGAATCTCACGAAAGGAAGAACTTGTTCAATTTAATAAGCCGAAGAAATCCTGAAAAGGGACAAATATGTTTTAAGGTTAGCAGGTTAATGCTGAAATAAATTCTTTCTAGAACCCCGCGTCATCCGCTCCCAGTTTCTAGATACTTCCTCTATGTTGGTGTTTCTCCTAAGTTGCTGTCCACTCTCCCACTGAAGGAAAAGGTTTTGAAATAGATTCGGTTTTAGCATTCGTTGTTCCGCTGTGTAAAAGGTTGACAGCTAATCAGATATCCTTACTACTGGCCTAGACTTTTAATCCTTCACTTCCAGTGGCTGAGTTCCAAGAGTTTCAAAGATTGCCAAGTCAGTCCTTCATCTAAATCAAATTCTCATTTAGAACCAACTCAGTTCTTCCATGTCGCTCCCCCCCCCCCCCCAACACCCCCCACCCCCAACAAATAAAAGAGTTTTAGATATTTCTAATCAGATTAATTTTGGTTTAAATCACCCAGAGGGTTTATAACCTAGTTCCAAGCAAGTCTCAAACCACAAGCTCCTTACAGCGTCGTCTGAATTCACTGAAGGCTCAGGTATTTGTGCATATGAGACAACTAGAGCCTTTGTGCCAGGGTTACCTGGAAAAAAAAACCTCCGTAACTGCGGGCGGTGACACATAGGTTCACAGGTTGCGTGAGAGCCTGACTTTGGCTCAAATCTTATTCATCAGAAGTCAAAGAGAGAGAGAGAACACATCAAGATTTGGATACCCTCACCGTCTCTTGTTACAACGGGGCTATATTCTATAGCTCTCTGACTCTTCACCCGCCTGTACAATCTATATAAATATATTCATACATGCAACATATTTGTTCCTCAGGCTGTGTGCCGGGGTGAAATTAATTCTATTTCTAAAGTTTCCGATAACATGGCAAGGAGATAATCATCACAGCCTGTCTTCACAACATCCTCAACTCAACCTTATTTACACCCAGCAAACTGATTCCCAGAGCCGAGCAATAAAAGATAGTGTCATGAATTTAAAGAAAAGGAAAACAGTTCAGAGTGGAAAATGTTTCCTTTGGCTGTTCTTCTGAATCACTTTTCTCACGCTCCCTTCCTCCGGCGGTTTCATTTAGCTGTTGCGGGGACGTCAATAGGTGAAACATATTTGAAAGTTATCTTATTATCTACAGAAATTGAAACAAAATAAAGCTAATCAGCTGTAAAGTGCAGGCGGGCGCTGTCTCGCCTCTGGGTCGAGCAAAATGAAGGGGTGTTTCACCAGTTTAATGATCTAGAATGATGTACATTAGCTGACCCTGCTTCGAGCATTGATCAGTTGAAAACTGTCAGCTATTCTGGGTATGGACTAATTACAGAACGTCTGCCTTCCCCGGGCGAGTTTTTCTAACGGGAAGCAGCTTACGCTCAATAATAACAATCTGCATTCAAATTATCCTCAATGATTTCAAAATCCACTGGTCAGTTTGCATAGCAAAGAACCGGAGAACCCGGTTTAGAGTTAATACCATCTCTCAGCATATCGTTCAAATCATGGTTTATTCTATTTTTCGAGCCATATATTGCAACATTTATTTCAATTCCCATTTATGGTTCACTAGTCTACATTCAGCAGGTTGTACAGTGTTGTGTTTATATAAATGTTTTGCTGGTTTAGGTTTAAATTAAAACCTTGAATGAACAAACTCCAAAATGTGACCAGGACTCATTAAGTTTGAACAAGGAGCTTGGCCGGCTGGAGACATGTAGAATGTGACAGGCGCCCTCTAAAATCTCCCTTTTACATACATCATTCTTTAAAATAATTTTCAGTGTTCAACGCGATGCGAAGACAAGCTGGGGGTCGTCAATAACATTATCCCAAAAGGTGTCTTTAAGACAATGTGCAGAAATGGGAAGAGATTAATCAAAAGCTGCAATGTTTTTGAATGATCAGTCTCCTCGCGGTGTGTCCAGTGTCCACAGGCTCCTGTATCTCACGGGAATGGTGATCTATGGGCAGCTCGAGGCATCGGCCGGAGCACTGGACACTGTATCGGGAACTGGGATACAGAGCAGAACGATGTGTGGTCAGCTGTACACCGGCCAACCCATTCATCTGTAGATTATTTAAGACAATGTTTCCCAGTATTGTGATAAAATGTATATTGAAAATAATTCAAGGTGAATTATTTGTATTTTTAAATTTTAGATAAGCTGGAAATCTAAGTACATCTTGAAAATGTGAATGATTGAAAATATATTGAATATGACGCAATGGCAAAGTTTGGTTCAGATCTCGGAGATGCGGCAGGGAAAGAATTTAATTTATTGGAGAGGATCTGCCGCCAGGAAGGGTCTCGATCACCACCGGGGGCCCATTCACTACTGCCCCACTCAGCGGGGAGGATATGATTCATTGCAAAAGACTCGGTCACTCGAGGGAAAAGTGGGGGAACATAACAGCCATTAGAGGCGAGCATATTTGCAAGCGGGGACCTAACTTACTGTAGAGGTCTTCAATCACTGGAGGGAATCCCTTTCACCAGAGTGGTCTTTTCACTGTGGGGGCAAATAGAAGCCATCCTGTTCATTAAAGTGAAACTCATTTACTAGATGGGAACTCACCCTTCTGGTGGAACCTCAGATACTAGAGGGGATCTTCCTCCTAGAGGAAATCTCATTTACCAGAGAGTAGCTCGTTGTTTAGAGGGGATGTCACCGACTAGAGAGGAGCTTCCTCATTACAGTGCAGTGCTTCGACTAGCGGGCGCTCATTCAGTGCGAGAGTTGTCACCCATTGGACAGATTCTCATACAACAGGTTGTAGGTAATTCATGAGAAAGGATCTCAAGTCACCAGAGAGGATCTAACCTAATAAAGAGATCTCAGTAACTTATTGAATCCCAGTCACTGGAGGTGATTTCAGTGATTGGTGGAGATTTCAGTTAGTACTGGGGCTATCGGTCACTGAGTGAGGATGAGATCTCAGTCACTGGATGGGCTTTGCTGATTTTTTCCGACTCTCGCAGAACTGACAATTTCAGCTTTAATCATCCATTAGTCAGGAACAGAAATTCCTATCTCCATCAAATTTTTAATCAGAAGCCATGTGGCAATATGATTTTTTTGTGTTTGAAAATAGATGTTGTTTAAAATCAACTCCCTGTCTAATAACTCCATGAATCATAGGAAACGTAAAACGTGTACAGATATATGCAGATATATAATCCAGTCCCGAACAAATGTGATTGGGAAGCTTTGTAAAAGACATGTTATATTGATGGTATGGCTTATTGATCTTATACTGATATCAGATGAATAGTATATTGGTACTCTAATTGATTATACTAATTGTATATCGACGGTACACTGATGCTATGTGAACAGTGCATTAATGGTATATGAATGATACGTTCATGATTGACGAATTATAAACACTTAATTTGAAAATGCCTCTAAAGGAATTTCTATTTAGACTAAGAAATAAAATTATCAAAAATCTAATTTATTAAGTTAAGCCATTTTCCCTTGTTTATATCTCCTTGTCCTACAAATATATATTGTTGAATTCTGTGCTAGTTGCTGATCAACACAGAGTGAGATATTCACTTGGCTCAGTGGTCCAGTTGATTTGGACATCGTGTTATGTTACCTGTTGTTGTATTTCTATCTATTAAAATATAAATAGGAAATATTGAATAGATTAGAATCAAGAACTGGATGTCTAGAGTTTGTCTCAGTCACTTTGTAATTTGTAATTTGCCTCCCCCAGAGCTGCCAATAGTCCATCTTCAGTAGGATGCCTTGTGTAGGCTCTTCTCTTTGCAATGGTCTTCCTATTTCATGAATGGTCGGAGAGAGGTTTGTTTGGACCCTTTGGCAGACTCACTATGTGTGATTATAAGCTGCAAACCCCAGTTTGTCACTGGAAATGGACACCAGCACCTATTTCTTTATTGGATACAGATATCAGTCCTAATCTCCTCTCTGACCGTAGACACAAACCCTTTCCTACTTGCTGGACAGAGACACCAGTCCCAGTCTCTTCATTGGACACTGTAATGAAGAAGATCCTCTTTAGTCACTGAGGTGGCCTCACATTCTTTCTAGTCAACGAGATACCCTCTGGTAAATGAGATTCTCTCTAGTAATAAGATCCCCTCTAATATCTGAGATTCCACCTAACTGGTGAGTTCCCATCTAGTAAGTGGGCTTCTCTTTAATAAACAGGATGGCTTCTGTTACCCCCATAGTGAAAAGACCCCACTGGTGAATGCAATTCCCTCTAGAGTTCCTCGAGTCAGTGATGTTCTCATCTGCTTGCTGGGTATGGACATATACAATCCAAACCCTCACTAGGGACTAGCCCCATTTCCCATAAGAACTTTCAGAGCACATGCCTGTATTTTTCAATAACATTGCACCCTAACAAATTATCAAATTTATCAGTTGTAATCAGAAGCACATATCACCTTTAATACATGCAGATATTTCCCTTAATATGGACGTTTCTCTTGACATGCTCATTCCCTTTAGCACAGAGCCTTGTTATCACTATATTATGAAAATGAATAATAATAAAGGCAAAATATTGCAGATGCTAGAAATCTGAAACAAAAACAAAAAGTGCTGGAAAAACTCAGCAGGTCTGACAACATCTGTGGAGAGAAAGACAGAGTTAACATTTCGAGTCCATTCTGAAGAAGAGCGATATGGACTCGAAACGTTAACTCTGTCTTTCTCTCCACAGATACTGTCAGACCTGCTGAGTTTTTCCAGCACTTTTTGTTTTTGTTTTGAAAATGAATGTTCTCTTTGTTCCATTTGTAAAGGCAGTTTGAAAAAATATCATCTAAACGCTGGCTTCAAAAGCTGTTAAATCTCTTCTTGATTCTTCAGAATTTTAAAAATTAATATTGTGATATTATCGAGAATTTCTAAGACCCAACATAACTAGCACACTGCATATAGGGTCAATGGAACCAGATGATTAGATGTATTATTGTCAGGGGTTAGGAGTGCAGGGTCGCTGACACATTGTGAGTTATATTAAAAATTTGGTTCCTTAAGAACAAACATTTTGCAGTAGTAATGAGGTAACGAGCTCATTTGAGCTCCTAGTAAGATTTATTCACAGAGTTTAATTTCACCCTCTGCATCTTGTGTCAAGCCAATAACCACCGAATTGTCACGAGGGGCTTTCATCCTTGCTAGGCAAATACTGACCTGTAGCCATTTTGTACAACAACAACATGCATTTATATAGCACCTTTAGCATAGTGAAATGTCCCAAGGTGTTTCATGGGAGAGTTATCAAACAAAATTTGATGTCCAGTCCCATTAGGAGATTTTAGGACAGGTGCCTAAAAACTGGTCAAAGATGTAGGTTTTCAGGCACCGCTTAAAGGGAGGGAGAGATGGATGAATGTAAGGTGAGAATTCCAGAGTCTGGGAATAGGTAGCTGAAGCACAACCACCAGTGGTAGTGTGATTAAAATCAAGGATGCACAAGAAACCAGAATTGGTGGAGCGCAGTGATCACCGAGGGTTGGTGGGCTAGAAGCGGTTACAGAGGATAGAGAGGGACAAGGCCTTGAAGGGATTTGAGCACAAGGTTCAGAATTTTAAAATTGAGGCGTTGCTGGACTGGGAGCCAATGTAGGTCAGGAAGTACAGGGTGATGGGTGAATGGGACTTGGTGCGACTTGGGGTATGGGCAGCAGGGCTTTGGATGAGCTGAGGTTTATAGAGCACGAAAGGTGTATGGGCGGGTTAGGAGAGCATTTGAAATCGTCAAGCCATCAGATGACAGACAGTGTGCGAGCGCACCTCAAACCAAGGACACTAAGGTTGAACCTCAATCTCAACTCAAGTCCGTGAGAGGATGATGGAGGTAGATGGAGCCAGTTAGAAACACAATTAATTACACCTGAAGAGGAAAAAGCCTCTGCCAAATGTTGGAAATAGAAGCACACCTTTCAATTCAGTCTGACAGTGACATAGGAACTTAGGAGCTGCTGTGCAATGTCTAACACGATCCGTGCCCCTGAGATTTCACATATTTCATCTCCAGGCAATGAATAACACATTTGTACTCTGTATCCAGTACTTTACACACATCCTCTCTGTACCCGGTGGAACTCTGCATCCTCTGTACACAGTAAGATTAGATACTCCTGCTGCACAGAGAGTTTATTGATAAACATCCTCTACCAGAGGAGGTATCACTACACACGCCTCCTCTATATCAAATCCATTCCCAATGGTATCACATGTATTAACTCTATTCTCAATGGGATTGTAGTTGTGCATATCCATTTTTCACCCAATACACTTACACACCCAGTCTGTACTGAATGCATACCCCTTTCTACTCATTGGGTAGAAAACCCGCACTATTTGCCCAAGGGACATGGCTTATTTGGTCTTTTATAGCATTTTTTTGTTGATGAGTAATTTGGAATATATTCCCACTCCATGCCCAATGCTTTGTGTACTTATTTGGTGACAAGCATAAGACAGTGAGAAGGAATTCTTTATTCATAACAACATTTTATAAAGTAGGGCCACCAATCAGGTGCTACTAAGAAGGTTCTAACATACACAATGATGAACCTATCATCATTCAGTTATGAGCAGATGTTCCTGAACTTCACCAGTGACTTTAATCTATCTTGTCACTTTGTTTCATGTATAACATCAAACTGTCTGATAAACTGATAACCTTCAGTCCCTTCAAACTCATAATTGATACCATTGACTTTAAAATATTGGTCAGATGTAGAACAGAGTTTTCTGCATGTACTAAGCTCTTGAGAAAGTCTTGGATAACCCATGATGTATATGATCTGATTTGGAAAATGAAGCCCCTTGTAATAAGTATATCACACAATAATTGCACTATTGTTTATATTGAGCCAAGTACTTTAACATTTATTATTCTTTGAAGCCCAGTAACTTGTTTCATGTAGGGAAATGATAGACACACCCTACCAGAAACTGGACTGGACTAGCCATATCAATACTGTGGCTACAAGAGCAGGTCAGAGGCTGGGAATCGTGTGACAAGTAACCCACCTCCTGACTCCCCAGTGCCTGTCCATCATCTACAAGGCACAAGTCAGAGTGTGATGGAATACTCCCCACTTGCCTGGATGAGTGCAGCTCCCACAACACTCAAGAAGCTTGACACCATCCAGGACAAAGCAGCCCGCTTGATTGGCACCACATCCACAAACATTCACTCCTTCCACCACTGACGCACAGTAGGAGCAGTGTGTACCATCTGCAAGATACACTGCAGGAATTTACCAAGGCCCCTTTGACAGCACCTTCCAAATCCATGACCAATACCATCTAGAAGAACAAGGGCAGCAGATAGATGGGAACACCACCATCTGGAAGTTCCCTTCCAAGTCACTCATCATCCTGACTTGGAAATATATCGCCGTTCCTTCACTGTCACTGGGTCAACATCCTGGAACTCCCTTCCTAACAGCACTGTGGATGTACCTACACCAATGGACTGCAGCGGCTCAAGAAGGCAGCTCACCAACATCTTCTCAAGGGCAATCAGGGATGGGCAATAAATGCTAGCCCAGTGAAGTTCACATCCCATGAATGAATAAAAAGAAAACAAACAGCAGTTGGTACTTTCTGCTATTGCTTAGGTGAGGGGCACTGGGAGAATTCTTTACTCTCCCTTGAATAGTTCAATTTTTAACATCTATTTTAACCAACACAGGGTTAGATGCAGAGTAATGCTTCATCTACACAGCCTCTTTCGCTGAGTGTTTGCAAATTTAGTGCTAGATTAGAGAAGGTTTGGAACTGAGTTCAGAATGTCTCAAACTCATTTCATGAATCACAGCAGAGGTATTCATTGCCTCCTCCTGGACTGGTTTAGAATGTCAGCACCCAGAGATCAAAGGCTGGTGTCATTCTCACTGCCTAACCCAATCCCCTTTACATCATGTTTCCAGCACAGAAACTGGCCATTCAGCCCAAGTAATCCATGCTGGTGCTCATGATCCACACGAGCCTCCTCCCACCTCTCTTCATTTCACCCTATCAACATATCCTTCTATTCCTTTCTCCCTCATGAGTGTATCCAGCTTCCCCATAAATGTATCTATACTATTCACCTCAACTACTCCCTGTGAGAGTGAGTTCCACATTATCCCCACTCTCACTGCCACAAGAGATTTCTCCTGAATTCCCAATTGGATTGGATTTTATATTGATGGTCCCTCCTTCTGGTCTCTTCTACAAAGAGAAACATCTTCTCTATGTCTGCCCTATAAAACCCCTTTCTAATTTTAAAGACCTCTATCAGGTCACCCCTTAGCGTTCTCTTTTCTAGGGAAAAGAGCCTCTGCCTGTTCATTCTTTCCTGATAGGTATAAACTCTCAGTTCTGGTATCACTCTTGTAAATCTTTATTGAACCCTTAATCCAATGTCTCTCTATCCTTTTTTTATAATTTAGAGACCAGATTAGTGCACAGTTACTCCGAATGCAGTCAATCAAGGTTCAGTACAAGGTTAACATACCTTCTCCATTCCTCTAGAAATAAATCCCAGTGCTTTAGGTTTCTTTATGGCCTCAAGTAAACTGTGTCACTACTAGTACAGATTTGTGCATCTTGCTGTTCTTTTACCTCATTTAGCCTCGTATTCTTCTTACCAAAATGTACCATCTTATCCTTATTTATATTGACGTTCATTTGATCCCTATATTCTCTGATTTCTGTTTTGTAGCCAGTTTGCTATCCGTTCATTGGTCTGGAAGAAGCACATTTTCTAACATGCAGCACTCCCTTGGTGCCAGTGTTAAACACACAGATTTCAAACTCTCCCAAGCTATAAAGTTCTGATCCAGAGACAACATTTTTACCAGTTCAACTAAAGAAGCCATTTTGGGCTTTTAAAGGAAGTTTGGTGGGTTACTGAGAAAGGTTTGTAACGGGAGATATTTTGCAGGGAGGCACCTGCTGGGAGATTTGTGTTGGAACTTCTGTGTTCAGAGAATTACAATGGGAAGTTTGTAATAAAAACAGAAAACGCTGGCAAAACTCAGCAGTTCAGGCAGCATCTGTGGAGAGAGAAACAGAGTTAACGTTTCCAGTCCAATAGGAGCGTTCAGAGCGGTTCCCATTCTGGGAGATTTGTACTGGGTGGTCTGCACATGAACGTTGGTGTTGAAATTCTTTGTGCAGGAAGGCTTGCGTTGGTATATTTGTGCCGGGGGATTTTGTGCTAAGTTTTTTTTTATGGGAGATTTGTAATGGGAGGATGCCTCGAACCGACCCAGATTGTTCCGGCAGTGAAGTATGAGTGTGTGTGTGTTGGGGGAGTGGGCGGTATCATAGTGAATGAGACAAGACAAACACCAGCCCCCTAAAGTTGATAGAAAAACCAGTGGTACTGATGAAGTTAACCCGTTAATGTTCACCGATATATCACCTGTAGCCACCAGCAATGGGATTAATCAAACTGTAGCTGCTGTACCCTTCCCCGGACCGTGCTATTAACCCTGTGCCTGGTGCAGTGACGACGCCCTGTTTTGCCAGGCGGGATGGGCACGGGGGTTAAATTCTAATGAAGGGATTCTCAGAACTGCTGTAAATTTTCAGTCTTTTCTCATTTTATTGGCATCTCTTAATCTACATCATTGTACTAATTTATAGCAAAAAAAAGCTCCGTATCCTAATCGATTGTAAAACGAATAGATTTGAACATTTGATATTAGATTGTAATATTTATATTTACTGTTTGTGGTGAGACAGGATGTTTTGTTTAACGCTATATTTGCACAATAAAGAAGTGGTAACAACGTTTGTGATTCTCGTGCATAAAATCGACTTTAGCAGTAAAACATATCCGTCCATTTTAACTCTGACACAGGATTGGTAAAAAAAAACTCCTTAAAAATTCTGCACGATGTCTGGAAATTCACTTGTTTGTTTTTGAACGTCAGGATTGTGACCGTTTCCTTCCCATCTCCCCACCTCTCCCACGTCGTTTAGAAGGAATAGATTCGGTTGGCAGGCGTAAGGAGCACCCCACCCCCACACATACACACCCCACACCCCACCCACACACATACACACCCCCACAGCCCACCCCCACACACACACACCCCCACACCTCACCCCCACACATACACACCCCCACACCCCCCCACATACACACATCCCACCACACACCCCCACATACACACACATCCTCACACACCCCCACATACACACACATCCTCACACATACACACACACCCACACCCCACCCCCACACACACACACCCCCACACCCCACCCCCACACATACACACCCCCACACCCCCCCACATACACACATCCCCCCACACACCCCCACATACACACACATCCTCACACATACACACCCCCACACCCCACCCCCACACATACACACCCCCACACCTCACCCACACACATACACACCCCCACACCTCACCCACACACATACACACCCCCACACCTCACCCACACACATACACACCCCCACACACCCCCACATACACACATCCCCCCACAGCCCACACACCCACACCCCCACACCCCACCCCCACACATACACCCCCCCACACCCCACCCCCACACATACACACCCCACACCCCACCCCCACACATACACACCCTCACACCCCACCCCCACACACACACACCCCCACACCCCACCCCCACACATACACACCCCCACACCTCACCCCCACACATACACACCCCCACACCCCCCCACATACACACACACCCCCACACCCCACCCCCACACACACACACCCCCATACCTCACCCCCACACATACACACCCCCACACCCCCCCACATACACACACACCCCCACAGCCCACCCCCACACACACACACACCCCCACACCTCACCCCCACACATACACACCCCCACACACCCCCACATACACACACATCCTCACACATACACACACACCCACACCCCCACACCCCACCCCCACACATACACCCCCCCACACCCCACCCCCATACATACACACCCCACACCCCACCCCCACACATACACACCCCCACACCCCACCCCCCACACATACACACCCCCACACCCCCCCACACCCCACACATACACACCCCCACACCCCCCACATACACACATCCCCCCACACACCCCCACACACACACACCCCACACCCCACCCCCACACATACACACCCCCACACCCACCCCCACACATACACACCCCCACACCCCACCCGCACACATACACACCCCACACCACCCCCACACACACACCCCACACCTCACCCCCACACATACACACCCCCACACCTCACCCCCACATACACACACATCCTCACACATACACACCCCCACACCCCACCCCCACACATACACACCCCCACACCCCACCCCCACACACACACCCCCACACCTCACCCCCACACATACACACCCCCACACCTCCCCACATCACACATCCCCCCACACCCCCACATACACACACATCCTCACACATACACACCCCCACACCCCACCCCCACACATACACCCCCACACACCCCACCCCCACACATACACACACCCACACCCCACCCCACACATACACACCCCCACACCCCACCCCCACACATACACCCCCACACACCCCACCCCCACACATACACACCCCCACACCCCACCCCCACACATACACACCCCCACACCCCACCCCACACATACACACCCCCACACCCCACCCCCACACATACACACCCACACACCCCACCCCCACACATACACACACCCACACCCCACCCCCACACATACACACCCCCACACCCCACCCACACACATACACCCCCCACACCCCACCCCCACACATACACACCCCTACACCCCACCCCCACACATACACACCCCCACACCCCACCCCACACACATACACACCCCCACACCCCACCCCCACACATACACACCCCCACACCCCACCCCCACACATACACACCCCCACACCCCATCCCCACACATACACACCCCACACCCCCCCACACATACACACCCCCACACCCCACCCCCACACATACACACCCCCACACCCACCCCCACACATACACACCCCACACCCCACCCCCACACATACACCCCCACCCCACCCCCACACATACACACCCCACATCCCACCCCACACACACACCCCCACACATACACACCCCCCACCCCACCCCCACACATACACACCCCCACACCCCACCCCCACACATACACACCCCCACACCCCACCCCCACACATACACACCCCACACCCCACCCCCACACATACACACCCCCACATCCCACCCCCACACATACACACCCCCACACATACACACCCCCACACCCCACCCCCACACATACACATCCCCACACCCCCACACATACACACCCCCACACCCCACCACCACACATACACACCCACACACCCCCACACATACACACCCCCACACCCCACCCCCACACATACACACCCACACACCCCACCCCCACACATACACACCCCCACACCCCACCCCCACACATACACACCCCCCACACCCCACCCCCACACATACACACCCACACACCCCACCCCCACACATACACACCCCCACACCCCATTCCCCACACATACACACCCCCACACCCCATCCCCACACATACACACCCCCACACCCCACCCCCACACATACACACCCCCACACTCCACCCCACACATACACACCCCCACACCCACCCCCACACATACACACCCCCCACACCCCACCCCCACACTACACACCCCCACACCCCACCCCCACACATACGCACCCCCACACCCCACCCCCACACATACACACCCCACACCCCACCCCCACACATACACACCCCCACACCCCACCCCCACACGTACACACCCCCACACCCCACCCCCACACATACACACCCCCACACCCCACCCCCACACATACACACCCCCACACCCCATCCCCACACATACACACCCCCACACCCCACCCCCACACATACACACCCCACACCCCACCCCCACACATACACACCCCACACATACACACCCCCACACCCCACCCCCACACATACACACACCCACACTCCACCCACACACATACAACACACCTACACCCCCCACACCTACACACATACATACATCCCCCACACCCCCCAACATACACACAAACCCCAATAACCCCCCAGATACACACACATCCTCACATACACACACACCCCCACACACACACACCCCACCCACACACATACACACCCCCCCTTCACACCCCACCCCCACACACACCCACATACACACACATCCTCACACATACAGACCCCCACACATACACACACACCTCCACACCCCACCCCCACACATACACACCCCCCCCTACATACACCCACACCCCCACACATACACACCCCCACACCCAACCCCCACACATACACACCCCCCCCCACACCTACACATATACACACACACCCCCACACCCCCCCACATACACACCCCCCCCACACCTACACATATACACACCCCCCCACACCCCCCCACATACACACACACCCCCCACACCCCCCCACATACACACACATTGTCACACATACACACCCCCACACATACACACTCCTCCATCACCCCCTACACCTCAACCCCCTCCCACGGCACCTTCCCATGCAACCGCAGAAGGTGCAACACCTGCCCC